>NC_134832.1:35533303-36864984 GCF_004210375.1 Tachypleus tridentatus | reverse complement strand
TTTATCTTCATCGTGGTGAATTCTATGAGGGTTGCTAATTGGTCGTTGGGAATATTTTTATGACACAAGTTGAAACACAAGCAATTAACACAGCATTACATCCACCACTATACTGGTACAGATATGTAGACGACACGATTGAGGGATTTACAACACACACTTAATTTTTTCAATCACATTAACTCTATACATCCCAACATTAACTTAACATGTGAACAGGATGAAAGCAATCAAATATCATTTCTTAACCTCAAAATTACAAGAACTGATACACAATTTAAAACATAAATCCACTGAAAAATCACACATACTAGACTATACATTCCTTGGGACTCAGCACATGAAACAAAACAAAAACTCAACATAAACACAGCCATAAAACTATGCTCGCCAGATAAAATTAACAATGAATTAAACAAAATAAAACAATACTTCATCAACATCAATAAGTTTCCACAAACTGTAGAAAATTTTATATGCATACACCTAGACAAAAGCAAAATCAATTAAAAAAAGTAAATATATCCCACGTATTTAAAAAATCATGAAACCATATACTGCTGCATACCATATGTTCCCAACATCAGCAGAAAACAACCAACATTTGGCAAAACTAGTAACAAAATATGACATTCCAGTTAATACCAAGTTTATTCAAAATCCAGGCACAAAACTGAGGTCTATACTATGTAAAACTACACTGACAAACACCACACCAACATTATTTATAAAATACAATGTGATAATTGCCATGACTTCTATATTGAGAAACAAGTATAAAATTGGAAACCAGATTCAAAGAACACAAAAAGTCACCTTCACACATTTTCGAACACTGCAAGTCAAATAAACACAACATAATCATAGAAAACACCCAAATACTAAATAAAGAAACAAACATAAACAAATGCAAAATTAAAAAAGCCTTACTTATACAACAACTCAAGCCCAAAATAAACCAATACAAAGGAACACCTTCATACCTATATTAATAAATATAATCAAACATCTAAGCATGCTATCTACATTCCTACACTCAATTACACAACCCCCTTCAAACATGTAGTCAGCTATTGGTTAGTTACCTCTTTCTTTCTTTGTGAACCTGACGATGACTGAAGAAGGTCAAAACATTGTGCACTCCTCTACATAAAAAAAAAATTCTCAACCCATACCAGCCGATTTTGCATATATAATGAATGAGATTTAAAATTTCAACAAACATATTCAGTTATACAAGTCAGAACTGAATAAATTCATTTTCTTGGCATTGGGAGTATATGACAAAATTATTACTCATTGGTAAACAAAACATGACAACATTACCATACAGTGCAAGACAAGACCAACAAACATAACAATGAACTATTTCGTGGAAAATACAAAATCACAATAGCAAACAATCAAATTGCGACTTTAGTGGGTTTTTTTCAAGTTTACCTGATATATTTTCATTAGTTTGTGTTTTGTCTTATCCACATCTTGGTACTTTCCTGGAGTATTTTCTATTTTGACCTTTGCTGCTTCCAACATGCTCTGTGACACAGAAGCATCTGTAATATTTTAATTTTGATTGCCTGTGCATGTAGTTTTTCTGTAAGTTCTTTCTCTTTATTAATTACATCACCTGCATTTTCCTTCATCCATTTTCTGTCACTGGATAACTTATTTTATGGTCTCTTTCTGCTCTTGATTCTCTTTCTCAAGTCTAACATCGGTTTTTTAGCCTTTACTTTCTTTCTTTGGTATTGTTTTTTCTCTTCTGTAATTAATACTGGTCAGCTTACATGCATCTTGCATCTCTTTGTGATGATAAAACTGTGCAGGTCAATTTTCCTATATCTGACGTTATCTTTTACTATTCTGATTCCCCATAATGTTTCAGAATTAGAACCAAGAGTGTTATTGTTGTGTGAGAATAATCTTTCCACATCTGCATTCCCAAGTGCAGTGCTGAGAAGGCAGGGTACCAACTGATCAAGCTTAGGATATTAGAAATTTTCAGGTGAATCCTTCAGACTGCATATTTTATTATGTTTTTTCATTACTAATCCATGTATATTTATTAAACTATATCACATTCTCTTTTATCATTGTAATCTGGATTTTGTCCAATCATTTGTTTTATTTTGAATCAACAAGACTCATCTTATTTCAAAGTATGAACATAAATTAGAATTCCTTCAGACCATTGTAATGAAGATGAATTTTGTACCAGATCAGTGCCTTCACTTCCTTTTAATAGACCACCATATCTTACTAAAGATGTTTATCTTTACCAATGTCATAACATGCAATATGTGATACTATGAAGTACTATGAAGTTAAAAGACCTTAAAACATTCAAATGGGATGTTATATCATATCACTATGAACAAATAAATCTCCTGTACTTCCTTCATAAACATTGTCCAATGCTTCTCATATTTCTCCTAGCTGCCACCTAACAGCTTTTGCTCTTTCAGTACTGAAGTTTCAACTAGCATCTGAAAGTCATTTAAAATTGACATTTACCTTAATATTAAAAAATTACCCAATGTTGAACAGAAATTTAGAATAATGTGTACAAACACTAGAGTATTCTAAACATTGTTTTGGTAGCTGTGTCAGCAAATATTAAATTTGAGCTACGACACCCCCATGGTGTGAAAAGAGCTCATTAATTTTTGTGAAAGATCGTTGTTTGAACTTCTTTACACTTTCTGTACATATCTGAACTATTATCATAACACTGGCCTTGAAGATCTGAAAATCGTAAACCAAGGACTTTTAGTTCAGTTATTATAATCTCAGCGGGGATTTTCTCCTGAATGAAATTTTAAGAAATGCTCTTCCAATTGTCCTTTCTGTGACACACAACATTTTCATCTCCTCTACACTATTTATATTACATGTATAGTTCAAAATAATCGAGTAATATTTTGTGTGCTTCACTTGTTCTAAAATCTCTTGTTTAACCCTTTCAGCCATAAGTTGGATAAATTGTTTCTGAGTTTTTTTTTCTCAAACATCTGTCTTAGATTTCATGTGAAGAGGAGCATCTAATGTGCTTCTGAAAAAAGGAACAAATTTTGCCAGAAGCTCCACTTGTCTAAGAAAGTTACTATTGTTTGTAGTGTACAGTTTACCACTGTGGCCACAAAATGCCATGTTATGGAATGCCAGGTACTGTGTTGTTGCAAGGAGTTTTTCCAGGACATTATGCCCTTCTTGCTGGAAGCTGTTTTTGGATAGCCTGTAACTGTGTTCTCGCTTGTTAGGTTTAACATTTCAAGCCATTTTCTAATTGCTACTTTGTGATCTTTGCTAGCTTTGTGTTTATGCAAAGACTTGCTGTTATTTTTTTTTTCAATCTCACATACCTTGATTTGCAATTAAAACATTTAATAATGATGACAGGAACAACTTACGTGCAAAGCAAATGACAGAATCCTTGCTTTTTGAGTAAACAAGCCAACAATAGTTATATGTTTCTCCATCCTACAACAGTTTAGTGTAGTAAAATGTACTGAAATGGCAGTTTTTAGCATATTTTGGAATTTTATTATCATTCATAAAGACATGAACTGGATTTTTTTTCAATTACATAAGTAAAATGACAATGATTCTGTTTCACTGTAAAGCATATTAGCATTGTAAGTTTTACCTGAAAAGTCTTCATAAATCATTTTCCTTTCTAAGGTTCCTCCATCTGTCCTTCTAGAATGAGGTCTCTACCTTGGCCAGAACTTCTACTTTCTTTCTGGAAGAAACTGTTGAGGGTGCATTCTCAAGAGTACTTTACTCCTGAAGCAGGTATCCCTAAAGAAGGGGTGGTGGTTGGTCCTATTCTATTCATCCTGTATGTTAACAGATACATTTCATAATTCATAGATGATGTGGCAGTCTGGAAAAGTGCACCCACTCCCTCAACAGCAGCTACAAATCTACAACCCAGTTAAACAGAATAGTTGAATATTGTCAAAAATATCATATTAAAATATATTTCCCAGAAAAATCAATTAGTAGTTATTTACAAAATAACAAAACAGATCCACCAAAACTCTATATAAACAAAGTACTTCTCTAGACTACAATAACAGCTAAGCTCTTAGGATCAACCTCCAATTCAAAATTAACATGGGTCAAACACACAAATAATATTTAATAAATACAAGCTGGGAATGCATTCATGTCCGAAAAATGTTTTTGCCAATATGTTACTCTTGCATTTAATAAACGTTCTTGGTTTAATGACATTTTTACCCAGATATGAGAATAATAAAATAAATAATAGCTTGGACACCAACTTTCAATCGTATGTACTGTACGAGTATCATTGTGTCAACTGTAAATTTAATTATATAGGCTGCACTCCAAACATTTTAGCCACGTAAAAAAATATAAGATTGTTATTGTAATTGTTGTCTTAGTGCAAATTTACACAATGGGTTACTTACAATGTTTTTTGTTGTGGAAGACTGAACCCTGAATTTTGCACTGTAAGTCTGTAAACTTAATAGTGAGTCAATGGTTAACAAAATATAAGGTATATGGTTGTATAGTTTAATATTCTTCTAAAAATTGATTATTATTTACCAAATCAAATAATAAATAAATTAAGATATGAATAATCTTTTCCATTAACCCTTTCTTAGCAGGTTCAGTACAATATACATGAGTTCATATACACATTTGCATGTGTTAAGCATTTACACTATAACTTATGAAACAGTGCATGTACCTTCACAAACTTTAGCAGAATTTTAGTAAAAATTACAAGTTTTTGTACACAAAAAATCAGGTTTTTTAATGAAATATATTTACTAAAGATTTGTTTGTGAAAATATTATGTCTGTTCGGTTACTAGTCTGAGTGAGAAGTGATTTTATGTTATGATAAAAAAAAACATTCTTTCTTCCAATATAAAACTGACCTGGTTTTAGTGGACTAGTATCTTGTAATATACAGCCACATTCCTATTATTATACATATACATATAGAATATGATTATTTAGAAATAAGGTATGGAACTTATTTTTCTTAAAATATATAACAATAAATAAAGAAGTAAACAAACAATTATCTCTTCTCGCAACGACGTTGAACTCAGTTGTTGCTGGACAAAGGTTGTTAAGTCTTTTAAAATTTGCATGTGGAGGATATGAACCAAAATTTTATTTTACGTTTTATATAAACAGATGAATAACCAAAAAATAATAAATAACTATAATCATACCATAGAATTCCACTGTAATTTATTAAGTTCAGTAACTAAGCTGTATTTAGGTCTGAAAAAGTATGAAGCTTCAAGCAGACTAAAGACCCAACCTACCTTTTTGAAAGTTTAGTTCAAAAGAATATGGTAGCCTTGTCACAGATTAAAATGGCTGAAAAAAACACTAGTGGGATATTCTGAGTTGTTGGTTGGTTAGTAAGTTTATATAAGAGACTTTCTAAAAATGGAAAGAGGAGAACAGGGTGACTGTGTTGGATTCAGTAGATGAGCCATATCTCTGTAATATAAAAACATAAGAGGTTCTTATTTCATTTTCTAGCATTTCACTATTGGTAATTTAAGTTACTAATTTGTTCTAAACTATATACTTAGTATTTTGACATCATAAACATCTAATTTTAACCAATGCTGCATTCAACACATCACATGACACAAAAATCTATATTTAGGAATTGTTTTAATATATACTTTCAAATTAAATAACTAATGTATAATACTAAAATTTGTTTCATAATCTACGATTTAATATTGACATAAATTCATAAAA
Organism: Tachypleus tridentatus; assembly: GCF_004210375.1. NCBI lineage: Eukaryota > Metazoa > Arthropoda > Merostomata > Xiphosura > Limulidae > Tachypleus > Tachypleus tridentatus. The sequence goes on along the minus strand of NC_134832.1, from coordinate 36,859,219 downwards.
TAGTAGTTCAATAAAATTTTGAATGCAAGTCAACAAAAAATGATGACTTGGCCTTTGACCCATGACCTGTTGTTAAAGGGTTTAACAAAAAAATATATATATATATAATTGAATTATGACAATTTGGCAATAACTTTGTATGATTCTGTCCTGTTCCATAACATAAAAATTATGAAAGTTTACTTGTAATACATGAACAACACAGAACTACCAGCTGGTCCAGCAGAGAACAAGTGGACTTTTGTTGTTACCAAATAATTACAAAAAACATTGGATATGATTGGTAATTTTGACGCACAAACAAGAACAACATATGCTAAAATAACAAGGATGTGAATACTCTGTATAGTTTAGTCATCTACATGAAAGTTTAAGAATATGAAAGCAGTTGGTATATGAGGTAAGTTCATTAGTATATGTTGATACTGCTTAGTCACTGACCAAATATGGTAAGTCTAAAATGTTTACTTTATTTATTCATTGTGGAAGAATTTCACAAGCTGATTTCTCCAAGCCCGTTCCCTTGGCTGTGGTTTCGCTAGATAGTAGATAGGGACAATGGGAATCTCGTTAATATCTTAAGTATGAAAAAAACAACAACAACCTCTGAATAAATATAAATATATAAGAGGTAAAAATGCATGCTTGTTGGTCTCTCCCCCAGAAGAGCTGTAATGTAGGTTTATATGGCATAATTTCTCAACTTAAGCTAAAGATGTGTATGATTGGTCCACCATCAGTGGTAAGACAATGGAAGTAGGTTTGTAAGACTGAATGAACTACAATGAGCCCATACAGCTTAACTGTGAATAAATAGACTCATAGTGTTTCCGCAGATCAAAGAAACATAAGTTTCGTATCTGGTATTTTGTTGCATAAAGAAGATCAGTATGCGTCACATAACTAACAAAAGGTAAAGTATTCAGCAGTATTTGCTCCCAAAGTATGACATCTACATTTTACCAATGTTAGAAAGCTAAACTCAGCGTACAGGATACATATCTCAAAATATGAATATGAGCAATAAAAACTAACTTATCCCAAAATTGTTTGTACATCTTAATGTGTTAAACTATATTTTTATATTAACTGTGAATTTTTCTCTTCTTACCTGAAATGTGACTTCAGTTAAGAAAAGAAAGAATAATACCATTAAGATTATATTTTCATACCACATCATTTATTAGCAGGCCTGGTATGGCTAGGTAGTTAGGGCACTCAATTTGTAATATGACAGTCACAGGTTTGAATCCATATCACACCAAACATGTCTGTCCGAAAGGTATCATAATGTGACAGTCAATCCAACTATTCATTGGTAAATGAGTAGCCCAGTAAGTGGTGATGACTAGCTGCCTTTCCTCCAGTCTTACACTGCTAAATTAAGGACAGCTAGCCCTCATATAGCTTTGAACAAAGTTCAAAACAAACAATCATGTATTAGTTAGAATTAGTTAAATATTTTTTGTTACCACAAGATATATCTTAGTACAATCAAATGATTTTCCTAACTTCACTAAATGTAATAACTTTTTTGTCAGCTAATTTCACTTTGTTATTGTTAATCATACTTCATTCAGATCAGGTTTTACTTTGCTGTTGTGAAATTGTTATAAATACCTTTATATATCAGGTTAAAATATGAATGATGCCACTACAGTATTAACAGTATTAAAACTGTGATTAATACAACTTAACAATCAGAATGTGTAAGAAATGTTTAAAAAAACTCTTAAGTAACACTGGCATGGGAATATAGTATACAGAGGCAAATTCTCACACCAATATTCTAGTAATTTTTGCATGCCTAAACATTTAATTCAATATAAAAAATGATTTATAGGAATTTTATCACCAACTTTTATACCATTTTTACAAGAAACCTTATAAGGATCTCAAAATATGTGACACAGTTGTGGCATGTTTTTATGTAAACTTCTTGAAATTAAACTGAGGAAACAAGTCGATATTAATTTTTTCTTTAAATACAAATAATGAAGAAAATGTCTTCTTTCATGAAGACTATTAAGCAACAAATATTCTTCAAAAGCATTTTCAGCAAAATGTGAAGATGTCGAAACGTTTTTTAGTGGATATTTTATTGGTGCTTAGAAGAAAGTCTTAACAGCATATCTTCATTATTTTTATATGCATACATATGTATGCAAAATGACCAAGACTCAGTTTTCATGCTTTTCCTAAGAGGAAGAATGTCGATTACTTTAATGTGGTTGAAATATACTGATGACTTATACAAACTACTGAGTATATATGCAGAAGTAACATAAAGAAATAAGAAAATAGGTATTTTCTGATAATGCAAAAATGCTATCAGGGTTGACAGCTAAAATTATTTTTAACAGCTTAAGCTGTTAAAACAGCTACTAAGCAGTAGCTGAGAAAAGTCACATTTAAACTCTTGTACAAAGTTACCTTCTTAACTGAAATGAAAAAGTCAACCAAGATTAAAAACAAGAAATAAATAACTCATTCTGAATAAAGTAATCCAATCATTACAGGCACAAAATGCAAATAACAAACCAACTAGATTGGTGCTGTTAATAATTAAATACACATTTCACAATGGACAGATGTTGTATAAACAGCCTGAAACTAATAATAAATAACTATAATCATACCATAGAATTCCACTGTAATTTATTAAGTTCAGTAACTAAGCTGTATTTAGGTCTGAAAAAGTATGAAGCTTCTAGCAGACTAAAGACCCAACCTACCTTTTTGAAAGTTTAGTTCAAAAGAATATGGTAGCCTTGTCACAGATTAAAATGGCTGAAAAAAACACTAGTGGGATATTCTGAGTTGTTGGTTGGTTAGTAAGTTTATATAAGAGACTTTCTAAAAATGGAAAGAGGAGAACAGGGTGACTGTGTTGGATTCAGTAGATGAGCCATATCTCTGTAATATAAAAACATAAGAGGTTCTTATTTCATTTTCTAGCATTTCACTATTGGTAATTTAAGTTACTAATTTGTTCTAAACTATATACTTAGTATTTTGACATCAAAAATTTTATATGCATACACCTAGACAAAAAGCAAAATCAATTAAAAAAAGTAAATATATCCCACGTATTTAAAAATCATGAAACCATATACTGCTGCATACCATATGTTCCCAACATCAGCAGAAAAACAACCAACATTTGGCAAAAACTAGTAACAAAATATGACATTCCAGTTAATACCAAGTTTATTCAAAATCCAGGCACAAAACTGAGGTCTATACTATGTAAAAACTACACTGACAAACACCACACCAACATTATTTATAAAATACAATGTGATAATTGCCATGACTTCTATATTGGAGAAACAAGTATAAAATTGGAAACCAGATTCAAAGAACACAAAAAGTCACCTTCACACATTTTCGAACACTGCAAGTCAAATAAACACAACATAATCATAGAAAACACCCAAATACTAAATAAAGAAACAAACATAAACAAATGCAAAATTAAAAAAGCCTTACTTATACAACAACTCAAGCCCAAAATAAACCAATACAAAGGAACACCTTCATACCTATATTAATAAATATAATCAAACATCTAAGCATGCTATCTACATTCCTACACTCAATTACACAACCCCCTTCAAACATGTAGTCAGCTATTGGTTAGTTACCTCTTTCTTTCTTTGTGAACCTGACGATGACTGAAGAAGGTCAAAACATTGTGCACTCCTCTACATAAAAAAAAAATTCTCAACCCATACCAGCCGATTTTGCATATATAATGAATGAGATTTAAAATTTCAACAAACATATTCAGTTATACAAGTCAGAACTGAATAAATTCATTTTCTTGGCATTGGGGAGTATATGACAAAATTATTACTCATTGGTAAACAAAACATGACAACATTACCATACAGTGCAAGACAAGACCAACAAACATAACAATGAACTATTTCGTGGAAAATACAAAATCACAATAGCAAACAATCAAATTGCAACTTTGGTGGTTTTTTTTTCAAGTTTACCTGATATATTTTCATTAGTTTGTGTTTTGTCTTATTCACATCTTGGTACTTTCCCTGGAGTATTTTCTATTTTGACCTTTGCTGCTTCCAACATGCTCTGTGACACAGAAGCATCTGTAATATCTTAATTTTGATTGCCTGTGCATGTAGTTTTTCTGTAAGTTCTTTCTCTTTATTAATTACATCACCTGCATTTTCCTTCATCCATTTTCTGTCACTGGATAACTTATTTTATGGTCTCTTTCTGCTCTTGATTCTCTTTCTCAAGTCTAACATCGGTTTTTTTAGCCTTTACTTTCTTTCTTTGGTATTGTTTTTTTCTCTTTCTGTAATTAATACTGGTCAGCTTACATGCATCTTGCATCTCTTTTGTGATGATAAAACTGTGCAGGTCAATTTTCCTATATCTGACGTTATCTTTTACTATTCTGATTCCCCATAATGTTTCAGAATTAGAACCAAGAGTGTTATTGTTGTGTGAGAATAATCTTTCCACATCTGCATTCCCAAGTGCAATGCTGAGAAGGCAGGGTACCAACTGATCAAGCTTAGGATATTAGAAATTTTCAGGTGAATCCTTCAGACTGAGTATGTAGTGCCAGTAATGATCTGCTCTATTGTATGTAGTTCTTTCTGAGAGCTTTTTCATGACATACCAATTCTGAGAGACAGCTTCATCAGAATACAAGTTCCATTCTTCCATCATGGCATCTACTTCAGTTGCAGTAATTACCTGTGGGAGAGCAGCCAATAATTTTTTTCAAGTGCCTTGATGTACCCTGCCAAATCCTTTATAAGGGTATGAGGAATTTCCAAGTTTTTTAGCAGGCTACTATTAATGGATTTATTCTTTAAATTCTTGATGGATATTTTGATGTAACATTTCATTTTTTATTTCAAAGTTTTTTGGAGTTTCTCTGCACTGTCCTTTTTGACATCTGCATTAAGCAGTAGGTTTTTAGACTTTTCAAACTTAACATTACTGATTTTTGTTTGTCAGCACATTATCTTTCAGAAATCTCTCTTAACACATCTTTGATGAGCTGTCAGAATTTGTCATAAAGAGTTTGAACAACTGGGCTATCTGTTTGCAGTCACTGAATAAAGATTCAAAAACCTTGGCAAGTAAGGCAAACGAACTTCAGCATTGTTGGTGTAGACTTGTACTTTGGACAGGCATATATCCTTTTGTACTTATTTTCTTTTTATTATATGTGCTTCTTAAAAGTATGACTCTTTCACTAGCTGGTCCTGAGGTGAGCCACCTTGTCTAACAAGAAATATTTTTTTATAAGTCCATTTCATGGAGTACTTGAAGAAACTCTCTCTCTTGAATGATGACTGTTTGAACCAGTAGAATAAATCCAAGCAAAATTGTTCAATTTTAATGCCATACTCTTTCAATTTATAATTTAATGCATTGTGTGACACGGAGACTAAACAGAATGAAAGATAATAAGCTTTGCAAATCGTCAGACTTTAATTGCTCATTCACTATCCTCCAAACATACCTGTGATGGCAGACCTAAATATTTACTTGCTTTAAGATGATAACCAAATTTATTGAGAGACTGTAGTAAGGCATTTGATACATCTGCTTCTGCATGTCTGAATAGTGCTGCTCAGAAGAAATGTAGCACAATTTCTTCTTTTAATTTTTTATCACCAGAATATCAAGCTATTTCTTGACCAGTTGGGTAGTGTTGTCTTGTCTTATCATACTGGATTGTGAAAAAAACAACGTTCTGTTATATCCCCAACAACTTTCCTGAAATATGGATCAAGTCCTATCCAATCAGATACTAAGTAGGATGCATTATTTCTGTATAAGACTGAAGCCAGCTGACACAAGTCCAGAAACCATTTTCTAAAAGTGGGCATTCATTCCATCAGAATATGCAAAATACCTATCCTCTTTACACATCTTCAGCTTTCTCAGCCTGTTCTTGAACACTTTCACTTCAGAACAATGGCTTCTGAGGTGGGGAATTAATAGGGTATGACATAGCATGTGTTTATGAACATTCCTACTTACTACAACTCACATTAAAAGGAGTTGGAGAAGCATACAGTCCTTCAGCTGTAATTTTCATTGAATCTCTTGATTGGAAAGGATCAGAACAGTTTTGAAATCACTCATCAAAGAGTTATTTGTGCAACATTTTTGACAGCATTATTGCAAGTGATGGTGCCCGATGTTTTTTTTTAACAGCAGAGTTACTTGTATGTAATGTGGTCAAATCTGGAAAACCTAAAAGACTAGCGATCATTCAAGAAAAATAGGGAAAGCAACAAAACATTAGTAGAAAAGTAGGTATAAATTACAGAACTGCTGTTGCAAGTTTTCTAGTAAAGTTAATGGATATTATAAATGCAAGATTTAACAAAGGAGCGAAAAGATAGCCAAGAAGACAGGAGAGTTGTTTTAAAAAGGTAGTGTCATTTCTAGTCAGCAATAAAAATCAGTGTTTTTTGTTTCAGTTATGAAATGGTACAAGAAGTTTATATTTACATTACTGGAGTGCAGTTGGCATCATTTATAAACATGGCCTACAACTTGTAAACATGTGAAAAGCAGTTTTAAAAAAAACATTAAGGAAGAAAATAAACTAATTTGTTATTGTTTATAAGGAATGGACTTCAAATGTATTTCATCAGATTATTTAAAATAACCCACCAGTGAAGGAAAAACATTACAACAGTATTTTTGTAAGTTGTATTTGACAAAAACTATGATCACACTCTTCTTTGATGTAGTCTATATAATGTAGATGTGCATTGATCAATCTAATGAGAGTTCATTTGATAGCTTACTTCCTATAATAATAAGTCACAGCTCTATTTTGCTGACCTTTCAATATACTTTCATGGTATTATATTTTATCATGCTTTAGATTTTATTTATGATTTTATAAATGTTAATAATGTATTAAGAATAAGACTTTTTAGTTATGTGTTCATAATATTCAATGTAAAATGTGGCTTATTGGATACTCCAGTATTTCTTTTATATTTACTTAGGTAATATTTTGTATAATATTATTACTATTTTCATGTTCCCATGCCCTTTTTGTTTCTGAAATTAATTTAAAGGCTTTTTAGTTTTCTCTTCTTTCTTTGCTTTATAATAATTGCAAGGAAAATGACTTCTCAGAACTAAACGTACATGTGTGGCAAAATGGCTGTTATCTTCTACTAACTTCTCCATGGGTAATTTTAAAAGTCAACTTTTAAGGAAATATAAAAATTACACCTGTTTAATACACTGATGTGATTTTCTTTATATGGGCAGTCACTGTTAAATCATTTCAAAATCTTTCACATGCTACCTTTTGCCAATAAAATTTAAAACCTAATTTCTATAGATAAAAGAAGGACTTCTGTATTTTGACTAGTGCAAAAAGCCAATGTGCAAACCACAAATTATTTACCGTCAAAGTTGCCACCCTATACTAATTAAAATAACATATCTTCTACAATTAAGTTTTTTACTTTAAGATTTGTCCTGGGTGGGAGAAAAATGCATGGAAGCACCAAAACTAACAAATATTCAAGGAGTCTCTGAAATTTATAAACAAATGGAAAACAATTTGAGAAAAGTAACTCTTAGACAGATTAAAACTAACAATTAGCTCAAAATTGTTCTTAGTACCTGTTAAATAAAATTAAAATAGTATTCAAAAAACTTCAACTTAATTGCAGTTCAAAACAAATTTTCATTCAATTAAATTGTTTTATTCTAAAAGAAAAAAAAAGATATATCTTGGCATTTACCCACTAAAAAGTTTCAACAAACACATCTTCTATCTATACCTTAAAGACCCTGTTGAACAGTCAGCAATTTTCTTAAATATCAAAACTAACGCAGAGTTGAGACAAGCTTACAGGACTAACACTTTGATACATGTACACTATTGCAGTATTAATTTTGTTATCAGTGACCTTCATTTAATCTTTGCCAATAAAAGGTTAGTTTATTCTCTAACAATAAAAAAATATTTTCTTTTCTCTTTTACCGTCTGTAATATGCCACTTCTACCTAACTCTTACCAGAGAAATTTCAGCTCCTAGAGTATTTCACTTTATAGTTCTGATGATATTTTCAATAATAGTTTATGTTTTTCTGCATTTTACACCTTTTATTTTAGTTTGAATTCCTAAATTCCTTTCACATTTTTTCATTATATCCTTTTGAATAAATTTTCTTAATGTTTACTTACTACTTTGTTTTAAGTAGTTCTCTTCATTTATCCTACATCCTCCCTTATCTGAAACCACTGATATGCATAATATTGTTTAAGATTACATGGCTATACTTCATGACTCCCTTTATTTCTAAGTTTAAACTGATTAAAACTTTCTTTCTAAAAGTACTTAGATCACTGTGTTCCTTTAATTGCAATTTATTTATGTGATTCTAATGTTATCATAATAGTTTTGACATATTTTTTTTTCACTATGACAAAATTTAGTTGTCATTTTATACTAACAGAGAAAATTTATTTTATGCAGGGGGACACAGCTCTAGAATTAGCTTCCTATGAAAAGTCGCAGCATGGATTGTAGGTTTGTTCATGGATTTGCCATTTTGAAATTAAATTAAAAAGTTATTGACTTTTGAAATCTTTGCAGCACAAAGCTATCATAAATGGCTTTGCTCTTGTGTTTTATATCTTGGTTATGGCCAGGGCCAGACTTCTGTACACTCTTCCTAATCGTGTGTGTTTTTAATAATTTGGAGGTCTAAAGATTAGTCTTTTTGATGAGGTGTTACTAGATTAACTTAGTTCAAGGGTAACTATAATCTTTCCATTTACTTCACTCATGGCTGAGTCTTCAATATCTGAAACTACACCTTAAAACTTTTATATTCTATTCTTCAAGATTCATCAGCATATTGTCCTGTACTTTTCTTTAATTTTTCATTCCAAAATTTTATTTTTAAGCTTCCAAAGTTTTCATCCAAGACTTTTACTATTTTCAAGTTCCTGATTAAGAAATGTTTCTATAAACATTAATAAATCACCCAGATGCATCTTTTATTATGTTTTTCATTACTAATCCAAAATATTTAGTCTAAAATTCTTAATATATCGCCAAGAGTTTTCTTTGATTCTAACACCTGCAATTGTTTATTAAATCTTTCTGATTCTGTTGTTGAAAAGTAGTTATTAAATAAACCCAAATCTATCATCCAGGAAGTTTTATTTTTTTCCATAGTTCTGTACTTGTGGGCATAATTTACAAAGCAGTTAGTACCAAAACCTAATTTCCAAAATTTATTTAATTGACTTTTATGCTTGATTTTTTTCATGGCCTGTTAAAGAAATGAAGAAGATACCCAGTTTATCAAAACATTTTCTGTTTTACGTAGAAATATGGATGCTCTCTACATGAAACAATTTAATGATATACTGTACAAAAATTGTAATCTTCTTTAAGAATGTTTCATAAATATTTTATATGAACATACAAAAGAGGTAAGTAATCTGTATTATCCTTTCATAAAAATGTTCCTTTTGTTCTAAAAACAGAAAGAAAACCTTAGCTAGCAGTTAACGTTGCACATCTTTCCACACTACAACTACCATTTAGATAGTTGTATACTTGTTATTGAAATTTATTCTTAAGATTGTGTATTTTGATATCTTATGAATTATTCATTTAACACCAAATATTAAAATTAATATTTAGATTTATGTATTATTCTTATCCAAATTAAACCAATTACTAATGTTTTTATGTATGTGTTTCATATAGAGACATTTGCCACAATGTAAATCACTTTTTTAAATATCTTTATCCTGGGCATACCCTCGTTTGTGGCTGCTACTGTCGTAGCTATAAACCATGTCATCTCTCTGCAGATAGAGTCTGAAACTACTGCTCGAAGAGAAAAATTCATGCTATTTGGAGTTAGGTAATAAATAGTTTGTGAGTTTGGGGTGTAAACATGTTAAATATTACAATGTGTTTCAGTTCATTGATGGTAGTTTACACATTAAATAAATATATTAAAATACTCACTGATGAACATTCTATAACATACAATAAAAATTTAGTTAAAACTGATCAACAGTCATAAAAAGGGCACACTTCATGTTGACACTGTTCACTTTATCCTCAGGAGTGGATGATGTTGAAACATGTAGAGTGCCTTTTTTACCACAATTTTCTTGAATTTTATTCAACATATTAAAGAGTATAAGGTGTTTCAGTTTCCATGCATCCATTTTTTAAAACAGATATCTTTTTATGCCCTGCAAACATAACAGTAAATTAAAGGATATAGAACTACATAATTAGCAAAATACACTCAGATACAGTATACTGGGTTAACTGTCATCCTGGTATACCAATATATCATGCACCTGATTCACAAAACTGGAGTTAACAGTTAATTTATAAAACATTTATTTTAATCTAGTTATAAAATACACACTGAACCATATCTTGTTTGTCAAAGAAGTCAAGTAAGTAAGAAGTACATATAAAAAACAAAACGTGCTTTTGTCACCAGAGAAATTGTTAACATCACTCTCCAATTCAACTGATTTTGTGCATTCTGTTTTTGTAGAAATCACCAACACATCAGGTAGGTGATCTTGAGTCACAGTTCATCAAAGCCTGTTTTTTTATGAATTTTAGTGCAAAGGATATCTTGCAAAAGCTCAAACTTTCTAACAAAGTCAGTGTGAGTCAATCAATAGGGAAGTGTTTGTTTTTAATCGTGCACAAAGATAGCCATTCCTAATTTTGAAGTAAGAGACTAGAGAGGAAGCAACTAGTCAACATGATCCACCAACAGTTCACCAATAAATAGTACCTTTGACCATCATACATTATAATGCCCCCAATGCTGAATGGGCAAGCATGTTTAATGACAGGAATCAATCCCTTGAGCTGCAGATTGTGAGTAGATTGCTCTAATTGCCAAGCTATGCCAGGCCAATAGAAGAGAGATATATTCAGCTAGTCCAGGCCAGGCACCAGTATATGCACCTACACAGAGTGGATATTTGCTGGGATGTACAAACCAGTTAACTCATTCTCAGTGAGATTGTACAAAATATGATCCTATCTGGAGAATATGTGTGCAACAAATACTTGCTGTGACTGAGATTTTTAACATATCCTCATAAAAACTGGTACAATTGTGTTAAAAATTATAACTGTTTTGTACACAAAAAATTACATTATAATAATTAAGTATTTCAAGTGAAAATATTTTGTCTGCTGTTGTTATTTGTATTCAAACTCTTAATAGTTCATGTACAAAGTGATTGTCATTTCTGTATAAAAATAATTTTCAACATGTTATAGTTTAAGTTTTATTTACATCACCTTCAGAATTCTCAAGTGAATAACAAAAGTTTGTTGTTAAGGTAAATATTGATATTTTATTTTTTCTCTACTTATCACTAACTGTACATATCATCAACACACTGTGCAATGAAAGGTTTAAAGTTAAGAAATAGAAAAACTTTACATTCATAATATCAGGTCTTTTCCTTTTCATGTATAGTTAATTTTTAATGTTTTATTTTCCTTTCATGTCCTTTACTTTTAATTAATCACTTCAGTACAAGTCAAAATTACCTTACCTACACACAAAATTTTAAGCCTGGAAAAATCATTTCTTTAAACAAATAATTCACAAATAATGACACTTCTGTAAAAAAAACATCTATTTACATAAGAATGAGGTAGAACAGTAATGGGCATTAAAGAAAAATGATAAAACTGTAAATACTAAAGCAAATAAAAGTGGTCAAGTCATAATATTAGATAAAAGGACTTATGAAAATAAAATCAAAGAATTGTTAGAGATAGGCTCTTATGAATAAGTAGAAGAAAGGAACCTATCTCCGTGGTTCATAATAGGTTTAAAATGGCAGTTAAAAACTGAGATATTTTGACACCACAAGAAAGGAAAGACCTTGTCCCCTCCAGGTTTGTTTAACCAAGACTACTTGCTCCACAAAATTGGTATCCCCTTTCATCCAGTTGTGCATAATTTAAGTTCTTAATTTTATCTTTAATCACAATTTGTCAAAAGTGTTCATTTTTAATAAACTCTCATGAATATACAATGCAAAATTCACTTGCTTTTATTTAAAAATTCTAAGGGCTATATATAGAATTAATTGATAGATTAGTCTATTTTGACATTGTAGTTGGTTGGTTTGTAATTAAGCATAAAGTTACACTGTGTGCTCTGCCCACTATGGGTAAAGCACACCTGGTTTCTAGAGTTGTAAGTCTTCTTTTGACATTATATTGCTTTTTACAAGTGTTCCAGTCAAGGAAACTTTGGACTGCATGAAAAACAGATTAGAGGATAGTAAGAAATTGTCTCTCTTTGAGGTGAATAAAATTTTAAAGCATAGTCATGAATGTGTCAAATGCATATGTTAAGGTGGGAAATAAATTTTTTGGACAGATTAAAGGTTTAGCAATGGGGTTTCTTCCTCTGTCTTCTCTTTCATCCAAATTATTTATGTTCGACTTTGAAAATAAACATCTAAGGTGAAACTTTTAGTATGATTAAAGAATGTAGATGTATTTTTAGTGTGGCAGAATGAAGTTGGGACTTTATTAGAATTTCTTAATTCAATCAGTCCGACCATCAGATTTACAACAGAAAAGGAAAAAAAAAGGACAGTTAAATTTCTTCGATATGACTGTGAAAGGGACAAAAGATGACTCTCAATTTCTGTTTATAGAAAGCAACTTTCTGTAGAAGTACCAGCACACATGCTACCCATAGACACAAAAATGATCTGCTTTTCGACACGTGTTTTTAGAGCTTAAAAATTATGTACTTATGATTGTGATGTGAAAGCAGAGTTAAGTTTCTTAAATCATGTTGCTAGAGATAGAGGATATAAAACCATGTTACTGATAGATTGCATCATAAACATATCAATAAATTAAGAATGTTAGAGGGAAAATGTAAAGTAGACAACATGAGAATTTGTTTACCATATGTTAAAAGCTTATCTATAAGAATGGATAATATAATGAAAAAAATACATAGAATGTAGTGTAACGTTCTCTCTGCACTTTGAAATGTCTTATTAAAAAAAAGAAAATAAAGAAATTGATAAATAGGGGAAATTACAAATTTTCTTGTATTTCTGGACCACGTTTATATTGGTCAAATATGTATAAATTTAAATTTAGGATCATGGAACACAAAAACCTAGTAGAAAAATACAAAGTAAATGAATTGATATTATCAGAACATGGTGGAAACATCTCATGTTACAGACTGAAGTAACATTAAATTGCTAAAACAGGTAGAATTTAAAACTGATTTAAATATCAGAGAAAGTATTGAAAATGAAAAACAAACAAATATATCATATTAAACAAGGAAGCTAGTCCAGGTTTAGAAATAATACAGAACTGAAGAGCTGTTTTTTACCTATGGGTAGTTTAAGAAGGTCAAAACGTTGTTCTTCACTTTATTTTAATGAAAGTTTTAATACCCGTACTAACCAACTTGAGATACATTTTTACTTCGTGTTTCTCGTCACCACAGGAAATTTGTTACTTCTTTCTACTCCATTTTGCCAGAGAACTTGGAACCTTAATTGTCTAGACATACATCTACAGGACTGGTGTCACTTGAGTTAAGATAGGAAATATGAAATTAGAATTTTTTCATAGCAAGTATTTTTTTCAAGTAAAGGAATTAAAATTTAGATAACATAAAACTTCAAATCATAACATACATTATAGTGTTCATTTCATTTACATACATTGATAGTTGCAAAATTCAGCAACTTGCACAGAAAAATGTTGCAAAAGGGCTAAAGTGTGAAAGCACTCTATATTTGCGACTACATTCATCTTCATTAAGACCATCCATATAGATGCTGGATAGGAGAGCCCAATTGTGTTGTATCTGTTTGACTAAGCAATCAACTGACTTAAATATTGTTTGTTCTCCTAATCCACCTCCTTAGCTATCTGAGAATGAATAAATGGGTTATGTCAGAAACAATGACAAACTACTTAATTACAAAACAAATTGTACATCAAAATTAATGTAAAAAACCAAGTTTGATGTGCTTTCTTTTATTTAGGTTTGAATTGTGTCTCAAAAATAGTACATTACAAACAACATTTTAGAATAGATTTTAAACTAAACACTGTTATTACATTGTGTGGTAAATGTCATTTTTGATCAATAAGGGTGTTAAAATGCTGCATAATATACAAAAACAACAAAAAAGACTAGATAAATAAGACAGCCGTCTATTATGGACTAAACACTTTTCAAGTGTTAAGAACACACCTACACATAAAAGTTCAAAATTTAAGTAAAAATAATAATTCTATTTCAACAGTGTTGACGTTTGTATCATTTTAGAACATTTAATTAATGTAATTTGCAAAGATAATTTTCTGCAACCTCAGACAACACATTTATTAATTTTTAAAAATTTTCTCCTCATCCTAAAGATGCTATCATCCCTGATGATTATAATTATCCATGTCTTATATCTCAGATTTGTTTTTCCTTTTTGTGTTAGCTATTTTATTACCACCCTTTTATAATGCATCAGCATACATTGACTGGTTACTAATGAATCTTAGCTTTGAAAATACTTGCTGGCAACATTTATATACAATTGTACAGTGTAGATTATAAACTATATACATCATAATACAGTAGATTAAGTGATTTAACAGTAATTTATGGTTTCATAAGAAAGTGACTAGCTGATCTCTAGTAGAGAACAAAAGAATCTAAAGCTTCAAAATTAAGTTTTATGTTTAAGATTTCTAACATTACTTTTATTATGTTCATTTAATAGTTGAATGTTGATTTTCAGAAAAGTAGAAAAACATTTCCAAGAAAATCTGGGGAGATCTAATGACACAATACCACTGGTTCTTAAGGGATAGAAATTTTTGCCCATTTCTGAAGAAAAATAGTATGTAAAGGTCTTTACAATAATTTCAAAATAGCAAAGTAAAATCTGATCTGAGCCAAGTATGTTTATGTCATGTGGTATATTATTTAACGTTTAGTTAGGTATCTAATTTGAATACTCTGTATATTACTGGTAGAGATTATAATAGTTTTATTTCTGAATCTAAAGTTAAACATTTTGTTTTTGAATAAACCTTAAAATTTATTCGCATTGTAGTTATTTGTGGTTCAGCTTTAATGCCAGTTACAAATGAATATATAAAATCCAAGTTATGCTGTCATGAGTGGATTACACAAGTCACTAACTTGAAGAATATTCATATCTACTGTAACAAATTATCATGAAAAGCTTCCACATTTAAAACATCAAATTCTTTGTTTTGAGCAAGCAACTGTTTGTTGATTAAACCCTCAATAATACTCATTAAATTTGACACTACAGTAAATAAACTGTAAATCAGAACATCACATGATAAATATTCTGACATATTTTAGTCTTGGAATTTTTGTTAACACTTCTAAACTTGTAATAAGGCATTACTAATAAAATAAATCATATTAAATCATCTCATGAGTTGTCTTTTAACATTACATTACACAATTAGCAATAATTACTAACAATAGAAGTCAAATTTTCAATGAATTGGAGGACTATTTTTCTCCTTACTTGTGCCATTTAAATAGACATCAGAGGAACTGATTTTTGGTTGAAAAATATGACTTTTTATTCACATTTTTGTGTGTTCATACAATGATTGAACAAGTAAATCCTCCAATGAATTGGTTTAATTCCACTGTTTATCAATCCAAAACCACGACTAAAATGATAATTAGTTATAGTCAAAAGCTGTTAAATGGCAGTCTATGTGTATCTATATCTTCTCTCTTTCTGTCTGATCAAGATTCCACCAGTGAGTTATATGTAGTATTCACCTCCTGTAGTTAGTGTTAATAATATAAACTTTCTATAGCCTTTCTCTCTGCAACATTCATGCTTGTTTAATGTAGGTAAGACAAAATGCTGGTTTCTATTTCTCATGTTGCGTTTCATAAATGCACTCCGACCAGCCTTTATATTCTTGAACATCACGTTCCTTATTTGGACAATTGTCTCAATGTAGTTTACATTCACTGGCTTGCACATCTTTTCTTTGTTTGACGTGTATGTGACTCGTACATTAATATTAATGCTTCAAATTCTTCAAGAGAACAACACTTGTTTTCAATTTTTTCCTATTTGAGAGTAGCACGTTGTTATTCCAGAAAATAATATTAGTTTTCCATCTTCCTTGTTAAGGATTATGTTACATATCTCCAAATGGCTGGTATGGGTATTAACACTTTTATTGATAAGGAGAGAACAACATTTCAACCTCCCTAGTCCATTTTCAGGTCAAGAAAGAAAGTTTGAATGTGACTGTTAGTTTCAGGCTGTTTATACAACATCTGTCCATTGTGAAATGTGTATTTAATTATTAACAGCACCAATCTAGTTGGTTTGTTATTTGCATTTTGTGCCTGTAATGATTGGATTACTTTATTCAGAATGAATTATTTATTTCTTGTTTTTAATCTTGGTTGACTTTTTCATTTCAGTTAAGAAGGTAACTTTGTACAAGAGTTTAAATGTGACTTTTCTCAGCTACTGCTTAGTAGCTGTTTTAACAGCTTAAGCTGTTAAAAATAATTTTAGCTGTCAACCCTGATAGCATTTTTGCATTATCAGAAAATACCTATTTTCTTATTTCTTTATGTTACTTCTGCATATATACTCAGTAGTTTTTATAAGTCATCAGTATATTTCAACCACATTAAAGTAATCGACATTCTTCCTCTTAGGAAAAGCATGAAAACTGAGTCTTGGTCATTTTGCATACATATGTATGCATATAAAAATAATGAAGATATGCTGTTAAGACTTTCTTCTAAGCACCAATAAAATATCCACTAAAAACGTTTCGACATCTTCACATTTTGCTGAAAATGCTTTTGAAGAATATTTGTTGCTTAATAGTCTTCATGAAAGAAGACATTTTCTTCATTATTTGTATTTAAAGAAAAAATTAATATCGACTTGTTTCCTCAGTTTAATTTCAAGAAGTTTACATAAAAACATGCCACAACTGTGTCACATATTTTGAGATCCTTATAAGGTTTCTTGTAAAAATGGTATAAAAGTTGGTGATAAAATTCCTATAAATCATTTTTTATATTGAATTAAATGTTTAGGCATGCAAAATTACTAGAATATTGGTGTGAGAATTTGCCTCTGTATACTATATTCCCATGCCAGTGTTACTTAAGAGTTTTTTAAACATTTCTTACACATTCTGATTGTTAAGTTGTATTAATCACAGTTTTAATACTGTTAATACTGTAGTGGCATCATTCATATTTTAACCTGATATATAAAGGTATTTATAACAATTTCACAACAGCAAAGTAAAACCTGATCTGAATGAAGTATGATTAACAATAACAAAGTGAAATTAGCTGACAAAAAGTTATTACATTTAGTGAAGTTAGGAAAATCATTTGATTGTACTAAGATATATCTTGTGGTAACAAAAAATATTTAACTAATTCTAACTAATACATGATTGTTTGTTTTGAACTTTGTTCAAAGCTATATGAGGGCTAGCTGTCCTTAATTTAGCAGTGTAAGACTGGAGGAAAGGCAGCTAGTCATCACCACTTACTGGGCTACTCATTTACCAATGAATAGTTGGATTGACTGTCACATTATGATACCTTTCGGACAGACATGTTTGGTGTGATATGGATTCAAACCTGTGACTGTCATATTACAAATTGAGTGCCCTAACTACCTAGCCATACCAGGCCTGCTAATAAATGATGTGGTATGAAAATATAATCTTAATGGTATTATTCTTTCTTTTCTTAACTGAAGTCACATTTCAGGTAAGAAGAGAAAAATTCACAGTTAATATAAAAATATAGTTTAACACATTAAGATGTACAAACAATTTTGGGATAAGTTAGTTTTTATTGCTCATATTCATATTTTGAGATATGTATCCTGTACGCTGAGTTTAGCTTTCTAACATTGGTAAAATGTAGATGTCATACTTTGGGAGCAAATACTGCTGAATACTTTACCTTTTGTTAGTTATGTGACGCATACTGATCTTCTTTATGCAACAAAATACCAGATACGAAACTTATGTTTCTTTGATCTGCGGAAACACTATGAGTCTATTTATTCACAGTTAAGCTGTATGGGCTCATTGTAGTTCATTCAGTCTTACAAACCTACTTCCATTGTCTTACCACTGATGGTGGACCAATCATACACATCTTTAGCTTAAGTTGAGAAATTATGCCATATAAACCTACATTACAGCTCTTCTGGGAGAGACCAACAAGCATGCATTTTACCTCTTATATATTTATATTTATTCAGAGGTTGTTGTTGTTTTTCATACTTAAGATATTAACGAGATTCCCATTGTCCCTATCTACTATCTAGCGAAACCACAGCCAAGGGAACGGGCTTGAGAAATCAGCTTGTGAAATTCTTCCACAATGAATAAATAAAGTAAACATTTTAGACTTACCATATTTGGTCAGTGACTAAGCAGTATCAACATATACTAATGAACTTACCTCATATACCAACTGCTTTCATATTCTTAAACTTTCATGTAGATGACTAAACTATACAGAGTATTCACATCCTTGTTATTTTAGCATATGTTGTTCTTGTTTGTGCGTCAAAATTACCAATCATATCCAATGTTTTTTGTAATTATTTGGTAACAACAAAAGTCCACTTGTTCTCTGCTGGACCAGCTGGTAGTTCTGTGTTGTTCATGTATTACAAGTAAACTTTCATAATTTTTATGTTATGGAACAGGACAGAATCATACAAAGTTATTGCCAAATTGTCATAATTCAATTATATATATATATATTTTTTGTTAAACCCTTTAACAACAGGTCATGGGTCAAAGGCCAAGTCATCATTTTTGTTGACTTGCATTCAAAATTTTATTGAACTACTATTTTATGAATTTATGTCAATATTAAATCGTAGATTATGAAACAAATTTTAGTATTATACATTAGTTATTTAATTTGAAAGTATATATTAAAACAATTCCTAAATATAGATTTTTGTGTCATGTGATGTGTTGAATGCAGCATTGGTTAAAATTAGATGTTTATGATGTCAAAATACTAAGTATATAGTTTAGAACAAATTAGTAACTTAAATTACCAATAGTGAAATGCTAGAAAATGAAATAAGAACCTCTTATGTTTTTATATTACAGAGATATGGCTCATCTACTGAATCCAACACAGTCACCCTGTTCTCCTCTTTCCATTTTTAGAAAGTCTCTTATATAAACTTACTAACCAACCAACAACTCAGAATATCCCACTAGTGTTTTTTTTCAGCCATTTTAATCTGTGACAAGGCTACCATATTCTTTTGAACTAAACTTTCAAAAAGGTAGGTTGGGTCTTTAGTCTGCTTGAAGCTTCATACTTTTTCAGACCTAAATACAGCTTAGTTACTGAACTTAATAAATTACAGTGGAATTCTATGGTATGATTATAGTTATTTATTATTTTTGGTTATTCATCTGTTTATATAAAACGTAAAATAAAATTTTGGTTCATATCCTCCACATGCAAATTTTAAAAGACTTAACAACCTTTGTCCAGCAACAACTGAGTTCAACGTCGTTGCGAGAAGAGATAATTGTTTGTTTACTTCTTTATTTATTGTTATATATTTTAAGAAAAATAAGTTCCATACCTTATTTCTAAATAATCATATTCTATATGTATATGTATAATAATAGGAATGTGGCTGTATATTACAAGATACTAGTCCACTAAAACCAGGTCAGTTTTATATTGGAAGAAAGAATGTTTTTTTTTATCATAACATAAAATCACTTCTCACTCAGACTAGTAACCGAACAGACATAATATTTTCACAAACAAATCTTTAGTAAATATATTTCATTAAAAAACCTGATTTTTTGTGTACAAAAACTTGTAATTTTTACTAAAATTCTGCTAAAGTTTGTGAAGGTACATGCACTGTTTCATAAGTTATAGTGTAAATGCTTAACACATGCAAATGTGTATATGAACTCATGTATATTGTACTGAACCTGCTAAGAAAGGGTTAATGGAAAAGATTATTCATATCTTAATTTATTTATTATTTGATTTGGTAAATAATAATCAATTTTTTAGAAGAATATTAAACTATACAACCATATACCTTATATTTTGTTAACCATTGACTCACTATTAAGTTTACAGACTTACAGTGCAAAAATTCAGGGTTCAGTCTTCCACAACAAAAACATTGTAAGTAACCCATTGTGTAAATTTGCACTAAGACAACAATTACAATAACAATCTTATATTTTTTTACGTGGCTAAAATGTTTGGAGTGCAGCCTATATAATTAAATTTACAGTTGACACAATGATACTCGTACAGTACATACGATTGAAAGTTGGTGTCCAAGCTATTATTTATTTTATTATTCTCATATCTGGGTAAAAATGTCATTAAACCAAGAACGTTTATTAAATGCAAGAGTAACATATTGGCAAAAACATTTTTCGGACATGAATGCATTCCCAGCTTGTATTTATTAAATATTATTTGTGTGTTTGACCCATGTTAATTTTGAATTGGAGGTTGATCCTAAGAGCTTAGCTGTTATTGTAGTCTAGAGAAGTACTTTGTTTATATAGAGTTTTGGTGGATCTGTTTTGTTATTTTGTAAATAACTACTAATTGATTTTTCTGGGAAATATATTTTAATATGATATTTTTGACAATATTCAACTATTCTGTTTAACTGGGTTGTAGATTTGTAGCTGCTGTTGAGGGAGTGGGTGCACTTTTCCAGACTGCCACATCATCTATGAATTATGAAATGTATCTGTTAACATACAGGATGAATAGAATAGGACCAACCACCACCCCTTCTTTAGGGATACCTGCTTCAGGAGTAAAGTACTCTTGAGAATGCACCCTCAACAGTTTCTTCCAGAAAAGAAAGTAGAAGTTCTGGCCAAAGGTAGAGACCTCATTCTAGAAGGACAGATGGAGGAACCTTAGAAAGGAAAATGATTTATGAAGACTTTTCAGGTAAAACTTACAATGCTAATATGCTTTACAGTGAAACAGAATCATTGTCATTTTACTTATGTAATTGAAAAAAAATCCAGTTCATGTCTTTATGAATGATAATAAAATTCCAAAATATGCTAAAAACTGCCATTTCAGTACATTTTACTACACTAAACTGTTGTAGGATGGAGAAACATATAACTATTGTTGGCTTGTTTACTCAAAAAGCAAGGATTCTGTCATTTGCTTTGCACGTAAGTTGTTCCTGTCATCATTATTAAATGTTTTAATTGCAAATCAAGGTATGTGAGATTGAAAAAAAAATAACAGCAAGTCTTTGCATAAACACAAAGCTAGCAAAGATCACAAAGTAGCAATTAGAAAATGGCTTGAAATGTTAAACCTAACAAGCGAGAACACAGTTACAGGCTATCCAAAAACAGCTTCCAGCAAGAAGGGCATAATGTCCTGGAAAAACTCCTTGCAACAACACAGTACCTGGCATTCCATAACATGGCATTTTGTGGCCACAGTGGTAAACTGTACACTACAAACAATAGTAACTTTCTTAGACAAGTGGAGCTTCTGGCAAAATTTGTTCCTTTTTTCAGAAGCACATTAGATGCTCCTCTTCACATGAAATCTAAGACAGATGTTTGAGAAAAAAAAACTCAGAAACAATTTATCCAACTTATGGCTGAAAGGGTTAAACAAGAGATTTTAGAACAAGTGAAGCACACAAAATATTACTCGATTATTTTGAACTATACATGTAATATAAATAGTGTAGAGGAGATGAAAATGTTGTGTGTCACAGAAAGGACAATTGGAAGAGCATTTCTTAAAATTTCATTCAGGAGAAAATCCCGCTGAGATTATAATAACTGAACTAAAAGTCCTTGGTTTACGATTTTCAGATCTTCAAGGCCAGTGTTATGATAATAGTTCAGATATGTACAGAAAGTGTAAAGAAGTTCAAACAACGATCTTTCACAAAATTAATGAGCTCTTTTCACACCATGGGGGTGTCGTAGCTCAAATTTAATATTTGCTGACACAGCTACCAAAACAATGTTTAGAATACTCTAGTGTTTGTACACATTATTCTAAATTTCTGTTCAACATTGGGTAATTTTTAATATTAAGGTAAATGTCAATTTTAAATGACTTTCAGATGCTAGTTGAAACTTCAGTACTGAAAGAGCAAAAGCTGTTAGGTGGCAGCTAGGAGAAATATGAGAAGCATTGGACAATGTTTATGAAGGAAGTACAGGAGATTTATTTGTTCATAGTGATATGATATAACATCCCATTTGAATGTTTTAAGGTCTTTTAACTTCATAGTACTTCATAGTATCACATATTGCATGTTATGACATTGGTAAAGATAAACATCTTTAGTAAGATATGGTGGTCTATTAAAAGGAAGTGAAGGCACTGATCTGGTACAAAATTCATCTTCATTACAATGGTCTGAAGGAATTCTAATTTATGTTCATACTTTGAAATAAGATGAGTCTTGTTGATTCAAAATAAAACAAATGATTGGACAAAATCCAGATTACAATGATAAAAGAGAATGTGATATAGTTTAATAAATATACATGGATTAGTAATGAAAAAAACATAATAAAATATGCAGTCTGAAGGATTCACCTGAAAATTTCTAATATCCTAAGCTTGATCAGTTGGTACCCTGCCTTCTCAGCACTGCACTTGGGAATGCAGATGTGGAAAGATTATTCTCACACAACAATAACACTCTTGGTTCTAATTCTGAAACATTATGGGGAATCAGAATAGTAAAAGATAACGTCAGATATAGGAAAATTGACCTGCACAGTTTTATCATCACAAAAGAGATGCAAGATGCATGTAAGCTGACCAGTATTAATTACAGAAAGAGAAAAAAACAATACCAAAGAAAGAAAGTAAAGGCTAAAAAAACCGATGTTAGACTTGAGAAAGAGAATCAAGAGCAGAAAGAGACCATAAAATAAGTTATCCAGTGACAGAAAATGGATGAAGGAAAATGCAGGTGATGTAATTAATAAAGAGAAAGAACTTACAGAAAAACTACATGCACAGGCAATCAAAATTAAAATATTACAGATGCTTCTGTGTCACAGAGCATGTTGGAAGCAGCAAAGGTCAAAATAGAAAATACTCCAGGAAAGTACCAAGATGTGGATAAGACAAAACACAAACTAATGAAAATATATCAGGTAAACTTGAAAAAAACCCACTAAAGTCGCAATTTGATTGTTTGCTATTGTGATTTTGTATTTTCCACGAAATAGTTCATTGTTATGTTTGTTGGTCTTGTCTTGCACTGTATGGTAATGTTGTCATGTTTTGTTTACCAATGAGTAATAATTTTGTCATATACTCCCAATGCCAAGAAAATGAATTTATTCAGTTCTGACTTGTATAACTGAATATGTTTGTTGAAATTTTAAATCTCATTCATTATATATGCAAAATCGGCTGGTATGGGTTGAGAATTTTTTTTTTATGTAGAGGAGTGCACAATGTTTTGACCTTCTTCAGTCATCGTCAGGTTCACAAAGAAAGAAAGAGGTAACTAACCAATAGCTGACTACATGTTTGAAGGGGGTTGTGTAATTGAGTGTAGGAATGTAGATAGCATGCTTAGATGTTTGATTATATTTATTAATATAGGTATGAAGGTGTTCCTTTGTATTGGTTTATTTTGGGCTTGAGTTGTTGTATAAGTAAGGCTTTTTTAATTTTGCATTTGTTTATGTTTGTTTCTTTATTTAGTATTTGGGTGTTTTCTATGATTATGTTGTGTTTATTTGACTTGCAGTGTTCGAAAATGTGTGAAGGTGACTTTTTGTGTTCTTTGAATCTGGTTTCCAATTTTATACTTGTTTCTCCAATATAGAAGTCATGGCAATTATCACATTGTATTTTATAAATAATGTTGGTGTGGTGTTTGTCAGTGTAGTTTTTACATAGTATAGACCTCAGTTTTGTGCCTGGATTTTGAATAAACTTGGTATTAACTGGAATGTCATATTTTGTTACTAGTTTTGCCAAATGTTGGTTGTTTTTCTGCTGATGTTGGGAACATATGGTATGCAGCAGTATATGGTTTCATGATTTTTAAATACGTGGGATATATTTACTTTTTTTAATTGATTTTGCTTTTTGTCTAGGTGTATGCATATAAAATTTTCTACAGTTTGTGGAGGAAACTTATTGATGTTGATGAAGTATTGTTTTATTTTGTTTAATTCATTGTTAATTTTATCTGGCGAGCATAGTTTTATGGCTGTGTTTATGTTGAGTTTTTGTTTTGTTTCATGTGCTGAGTCCCAAGGAATGTATAGTCTAGTATGTGTGATTTTTCAGTGAATTTATGTTTTAAATTGTGTATCAGTTCTTGTAATTTTGAGGTTAAGAAATGATATTTGCTTGCTTTCATCCTGTTCACATGTTAAGTTAATGTTGGGATGTATAGAGTTAATGTGATTGAAAAAATTAAGTGTGTGTTGTAAATCCCTCAATCGTGTCGTCTACATATCTGTACCAGTATAGTGGTGGATGTAATGCTGTGTTAATTGCTTGTGTTTCAACTTGTGTCATAAAAATATTCCCAACGACCAATTAGCAACCCTCATAGAATTCACCACGATGAAGATAAACTTCATGTTCAACAACCACAACTATATATAAACAAATGGCCTAAGCATGGGCAACCCACTATCACCAGTTCTAGCCAATATTTTTATGACACAAGTTAAAACACAAGCAATTAACACAGCATTACATCCATCACTATACTGGTCTGTACCATGTAATATCATGAAAAGTTTGTTGCTAAGCAATGTATGTTGTTGAGTTTTATAAAAAAGGAATGTGACACAAGGACAGAAACAGCACATTATATTATAGGAACTAATCACTTTTATAGTACGGAACTGATATAAAAAACTGATCACTTTCCTTGGTATAAAATTCTTTTAACCATTTCACCTCAGGTATCCTTTATTACGCATGACACAAAGATTGCCTCACATTCAAAATTTTATTAAACTACTTTTTGTCTGTGTTATATCGATTAGCATTTCATCAAATCTTAGCTCATAACCCATATTTTAATAATATATAAGTTTAAAGTTCTTAATTTTATAAAGTAATATTACAAAGATCCTGAATCCCCCTTCATGTGACTCACAGTACCTTCTCACTCTCTATTTTATCCATATACCCCAAAAAACGATGAAAACAAATGTTAAAAACTCACTATAAAATTTTCATTGCCTCCAATTTTGTTTGAATACAGAACAACCAAACTGAAAATCAGAAGCCAACTGCCACACCCACCTATCACATCCTCTCTTTCAGAATTTGTTAATAGTTCTCTCTTACTTTTATATTATGCCTATAATATGTACAAAGTCAAGGTTTTAATCTGTAAAATGGTGTATAACACTGCATTTTGAACACAGAATAGTCAATTTCACTTATAATTCACCTTTGATTCCTATGGGAATCACAAGGGCTAGCACGGATTCACTTATAACAGATCTTCTCACATAGTTTGAAAGCCAGGAAAATTGTACTTGTTAAAAAAATTGTCTACTTTTTGCTTGGGTAAGTACTTTATTTTTTGTTTTTGTTTATTCCAAGACCAAATTTTCAATATACTTCAAATATTTTCTGAAACTTTTTGTTTTAGTCTTTCTTAAATTTTTTACTTCTTTTATGCAATGGGCAGTTAAAACATTTTGACACAATAACGAATAACAAATAAATGGATACTATGAAATAATCAAATAATTCACAGTGTGCATGAATGTGGTGGCCGTTGGTACACATTTTATTTGTTAGCAGCACATTTCATACTTAAGGGGGAGCTTTTCTGAATAGTTTTTTCCAATGCATAACTGCAAAAGAAATTCAAATGCTTTTTCAAACTTTTTATTTTAATTTTTCTTTACTTTTTAATTTTTTTTTTCTTACAGCAGGTCATTAAAACATAATTATGATGCAATAATTTAGATCTAAGGCAATGCCTGGTACCTTTGCTAGTTCAGAACGAATGTGGTTTCTCTGACACAAATAAACACTGTCCAATAGCATGCCAGTGGAAGTTTTCAGTGCACATTTTATCACTACAGAGGCTATCAGACAAAGTGCTATCTAACACATGTAAATATTTTCAAATATGGCAGTAATCATGGATCAAGATAATATCAATAATGAAAGCCAAACATGAGTGGTATGCTGCATCAAAGCAACATATCAGCATAGAGAGGGGTTTCAGGAACTCTATGTGGTTAATGAAACTGACAGTTTTTTTTTTCCCCGATTTTGAGAATAAATGGGCTTGTGACCAACTAAACTTTTGGTATGCTGGAAAGAAAGATCCCTGAACTTTGTTAGCAGATACACACTCAATATACAGTCAGTTAATTGGACAAGTATTGTCAACATTCAACATGAACAATATGAAGCTCATATGCATCATCTATTTTGATGCCAAATATGATAGCAATAAGAAATATGAATTAGACGCAACTCATTCTTCAATTCCAAAGAAACTCAAGTTTGCATTTAAAGTGCTGATGGCCAAGCCAAGTCCACTGTTTCCCAATAGACGAGTTCCATGACTCAGAATTGGAATTAAAGGGTTTTGATCCCTACATTCAACCTTCATAGCTGGGGCAGTTAGACCACAACATTCATATACATTAATATATTTTTAATTGGATCCCAACCTGTAGTCATAAAGTGATGCACTCCAAACAACCAGAATCAGGTTGAGAAAGTAAGCAACATCTGGAACATGACCCTCCAGGAAATGTATGTAAAAAGACATGACTGTCAAAAAGAAAAAAAATTGAAACAGGATTAGTTAAGTCCATGCAAGAGGAAGAGAATGGACTAAAGCACCATAGACTGGTAGAAGTGCCTGAGTGTGAAGGGAATAAGACCTTTTATTTGTAGACTATTGTCCTGAAGCCTCTTACTGACCAAACCATACCACCCAACCTTTATAGATGAACTTCAGAGAAGAGAAACAATGCAGAAGAAGGGTAGGAAGTGGTAGACTCAACTATCAATACATATAGTATAGGTAAAGATGAAAATTATGAAGAAAATCCAAAGAGAAAGCTTGGATAACAGAAAGCTTAAGATGCATTCAAAGAGGAAAATGAAGGGTCTTTATGGTGGGGTTGTTTGAAAATACACCTTCAAAGAGACTAGAAAGTGAGGTGTGTAACGAAAAGCATCTACTTGGAAAATCCAACTGCCCAAGCTGACTGTGGAAGGAATAGATGAGTATGTTAAAAAGTATTTGAAAAGAGCTAACCAAAGTCAGATATCAAATGAATGATGTAGGTTAAATCCTCTAAAATGTGGAAGTTAGGAAAAATGCAGACTGCTTCACCAAAGACATATGGAACTGAAACAAGTCCAAAGGTCAAGGCATAAAAATGATACCAAATCATATGATGAAAAAAACTGAAGATGAGAATATTAACCGTGGGCATTCTCACTTATGTAGAAACAACTGACCCAAGTGTGATAAAAGCATACATATTAGGATGAAAAAGAACCAAGAAGTGACTGAGGTGGGACCAAGTGATCGAAAACACCAATCAACATTGAGCCAATAAGATGAATGAAGGAAACCTGTAGATCAGACAAGTAAAAGACAGGAAGGTGCTAAACATTTAGAATGACAGAAGATGGTAATATTTCAGAATGAAAGAAAATAACAACTAAAAGAAATTTATTGATACCCCACATAATGCCAAATGTACAGACATATTACCCTAAAACATGGACTGGTGAAAAAAAGAAGTAATCATAAGTCTCTATTAGCAGTAGATAGTAAACAAACAGCAGTGTCCTACCCTAGAAAATCCTTAAAGCAAAGAAGCTACATGTGGAGGGAAAGAACTGAAGATGGCAAATACCTCAATGTGGAAGGAAGGAGGAGAAAGTATCCCACAAAAATCCCTAAATATAGATGGAACACCTAAGAAAGATATGGAATAAAATGGCTAGGATTAACAGAGATGTAAATGACAAAATCAGAAGGAAAATCCGCATGATGTTACCAGGGAAAAGAGGGGGATAAAGCGAGACAAAACGATCACCGTGAAACAATATCATAAAGATACTGAGAGAAAGACCTGGCAAATACTGAAAGGCAGTCCTTGATAAAGTGGAGAAAAACTGACAAAATATAGCTCATCTGAAAATGGGTTCAGTCTTTTTTGTGAGGAACGTAAGCAATATTGAGAGTGTGTAGAGTATATCATGGCCCACAAGGGCCCTCATAAACAAAATTAATGGTAAGAAGTATGAACAATGACGATAATGAAACAGTCAGCACAGTGGAAATGTTAAGAAATTGTGTAGTGACATAAATGTGATGTTTTGTGTTGAAGAAGAGATATTTAACCTAATTATCGAATTATAGGTAAACAGCAAATGACAAAAACTTAAGCCTAAGGTCAGGTTTGCCTTTAAGGTCAATCTCTTTATTTTTTGATTGAGATAAAAATTATGTTAGGTTTATTCTCAAATAATAAATCGTTCTGTGTTTTATGAAATAATATTTAGAGGACAAAAAACTTTATACGTTTTTGAGCAACAGTATTGAAAGAACGATCTGATATTTACTTTTAGGTTTACACTTTGTGCTGCAATGCTGATAGAACAATTTGATCTTTTTACAAGATGGTGAAGAATTATTACAATTAGACCTGTTAAATTTGTTGTTGTATCAAATCTCTTATATAAATAGTGTTCCGACCACTGCTGTTTTTGTTGTACCCAAGCCGACCTGAAGTACTCTGGACTGAACGAAATGCGTCGTCTGCAATGGATATGATAAAACGTGTGGTTGGAATACTAATATTATACATCATTCTAGTTCTTGAAAATCTCTAAGGGTTTGTTTGTTTTTTGGAATTTCGCACAAAGCTACTCGAGGGCTATCTGTGCTAGCCGTCCCTAATTTAGCAGTGTAAGACTAGAGGGAAGGCAGCTAGTCATCACCACCCACCGCCAACTCTTGGGCTACTCTTTTACCAACGAATAGTGGGATTGACCGTAACATTATAACGCCCCCACAGCTGGGAGGGCGAGCATGTTTGGCGCGACTCGGGCGCGAACCCGCGACCCTCAGATTACGAAGCGCACGCCTTAACGCGCTACGTCATGCCAGGCCGGGACTGGATTAGTTTGGTTTGAATTTCGTGCAAAATTGCACGACCGATATCTGCACTAGTCCTCCATAATTTTGTTTTGACAGCCAACAGACAGCTAGTCAACCCCACACACCGCCAATTCTTGGGTAACACTTTTACTAACGAATAGAGGTATTAGTTACGTGTATTAAAACCCGAGACCCTTAGATTCTGAGTCGACTAGTGTCTTAACCGCTAGGCCATGGACTGGATTTGTGTTTAAATATGTAATATGCCTAAAAATAATGCGTTATGAAAGTTAAATAGCAATCGTTCTTTACTGGCTTGTAAAAGGCGCACACACCAAAAAAATCCAATTGATCACGAACATAGACGTTGAATGCATTTTGTATAAATAATTAGTTTCTCACAAAGCTAAAATCAGCGATTTGATTCCCCGCAGATAGCCCGATATAGCTTTACTATAAGAAACACACACTCACTGGGACAGCGGTATGTATACAGAATCACAAGCTCACATGCTAAGTTAGATTTCCTGCGGACACACCAGTCTAACAGATAATTTAGTTTAAAAAAGGTAGGTTTAGGTTTTCACTTGGATGTGCAATGAAAATCCTGAAGAATAAAGTATTATCTTACTATCCATATATGATGTGATTTAGAATAGAATCCATAAGTCCAGACCTTTCCATAATACTCTGCTGGCAATACGATCAAAGGACACAAGTTTAAAATATGCAATATTAAAATGTGACTATTAAATAATGTGACAGCTTACTTATCAAAAGATTTAATTGATTCCAGGTGTAGTAACAGCTACAGTGTTTAAAAAAGTTTAAAAGAAAGTGAGTATTTTAGGGGGTTAAAAAAAGGTTGGATAGAGGAAATGGGGTTATATATGTAGTTAAGAGCATGACAGTTGTAGGAAATGGAATACCCTCAATAAGCCTAACAGTGTCTTGTTACTCCTTGGAAATTAAATATTACAAATTGGTTCACATTCATATCAAAGAACTATATATATAGTAAATTATTATGTATGCTGAAGTTTACCCCAAAATTCAGTAGTAATAGGAAAAATTCCTTATAATTGTATAATTGCAAATTTGAAATCCATATCGAAAAAAGAACAGGAGGAACTAGTAAATTATAGCTTGAGCAATTTGTCTTCTGTTGCTAGCAGGTGTTGAAATCCATTCCCAGAAAGCAATGAGAAATTTCTTTGGAAAGATGGCATTTAATTAATGATTTTCATCATGGTTTTCAACAGAATTCTTACAAATCTTACAAATTTATTGAGGATTTTGTATAAGGTATCTTCCTTTCTTGATGGCAGCATCGTGGATATTGCTGTCGGTTAACTTTTGTAAACTATCCATTAAAGTGCCTCAGAAAGGAAAAGAAAATATAAAGCTGTATTCTTAAAAAAATTAATGACAGAATTAAGAAGTTGATAAGTTTTTGTAAGTGTGTGAGATTAAGGATAACCTCAGTAGGTTTAATGGCCTTTATTAAATTTCTTTATATTCTTAATACTATTTCTCTCCTTATAAAAGTTATATCAATTTACTCATTAATTTATACATCCATTTAAAGATTTAACTCAAATTTAGTTATAATGTTATACTCAAATGTTAATTCACTTTTGTTAGAAATACATGACTGTTTCATACGAATTTAACATGAGAATTATGATAAATTTAGGTAGTAATAAAGTGTGAATGTTAATTTAGTATCTTAAAAGCAATACTTAATCACAGGTTTGGTTACATAACTTCTTATGAATTATTTGTTGTGTAGTTCAATTGTTGTGAATTGACATCACATTATTCAAACATTTAGAATTTTTCATATTGCTTTAAAGGTATATTGCTACATCATATCTCATAATTTGCAGAAATAAGCAACAAAGTTAGTGAAAATTAAAAGGTGAAGTTAGACTGCGTAATTTAAAGCTTATCCATAAAGAGCATACGCTGGTGATTTACAAATTAAGTTTCACAACTTGTATTGTAATAACAGAGATAGAGGAAAATAATTTGTCTTGTCAAAGGATGTTCTAATACAACTGAACCTGCCAGTGTGAAATCTGATGAAAAGGAGACAATTACTTAAAACTCTGTATACAACTGTTATAACCAGCAGTGCAAAGAATTTTTGTACATGGATTTGTCTTGTTTTCAATGTATTATTTTAAAACAAGTGGATTTTGTGCTGTCCATTTATTGTTGAAATTTATTGCCAAAAAGTAATAGGTATCAACTGTAAAGAATCCAGCCCTATAAAATCCTGATATTTTTGTAATAGAGGAAAATTAAAATATATTACTCAGTTGCTTACAGCAAATGACAAAAACTTAAGCCTAATTGAACAGTAGAACAAATGATATCACTAAGCACTAAAATACAATTCATAACAAAAATATATATACAATATTGAGTGAAGTTTATGTGGACCCTAGTCAAGGGTTCCACACAAAACAACCAAACAGGAAGAATGATAAAAGATAAATAATAAGGAAAATAACAAGATGTATGGAAGAAATACAATATATTTAAACTAATAATTGATATACTAGTAAGATGAAGCCAAAAATAACAAAGATCATGGTAAGCCTAAATGAATAGTATAGCAGAAAATACACAACTGAAACTAAATGCTAGCCATAACTTGACCATGAGTATTGACTAAGCAAACAAAACTTGTGTTTTGAAACTCAAATAACTACAGATAATAAGAATAATAATTAAATTATTCAAAAACTACAACAGTATGTCTTATACTTTCAAAATCAACAGACTATATTTCAAAATGTGTAAGCCCCCTAATGTAATTTTGTCACTTTTAGACTTTATTTTAACTTGACACAGCCAAATGTCAAATGATTTTCTAAAAATTATAAAATAATTTGAGTTTACAGAAGTAGAGTTGAAAAGAATTTAAAAACTAATTTTTCTATGATTTGATTTTATCATAGGTGCAGTGCAAGGAAGAAGATCAGACTTTGTTTTGACTTTGCTAAGAGCAAGGTGAAGTAACCAAGTGAGTGAGTGAGAGATATCTGACTCTACCTGTTTTAAGCTCAGAATTGAATGTTCTAGCAAACTGAACAAATGAGGGTTTTGCAATTCCTGGGTGGAGCAGATGAATTTCTAAATGAAGAAAAAGTGGTGTGATTTACTACAAATATATTGAGAAAAAATAGCATATATGAGCAATATATTTGGAATTTTACACCAATACAATACAGTCAGTGTTTAAAGTTATTAACAACCTATGCCTTTTATTCACTAAACAATTCAAGTAAAATTAATTTCTTAGCAGAAATCTATTGTACTGAATTGGTTACATGGTATTTTGCATAGTACTGACAAAATATTGAAATATTACAATATTTCAAAACTAGAAGTAATGGTCAAATTCTTACTATATTTTTGTTTCACAGTGTTAGTAGTCACTTCCACTTTGAAAATGAAAGTGAGCTAGTTACATATATATTTTAGTAAACTATCTATTGAAAAAGTGATTATGGCTGAAGTAGTACAATGAATCTACAATAGAGTATATTTATACATAATTATTTTAGTACTAATAAAAGATTTAAAGTTCAAAATCTAAACCCATGAGTTGCAATAAGTATATAACTAAAATATAAGAAAAGGCAGTTCTATCATATAAGAAATTTCAGTTACACATATAGGCTTATAAAACATCCTTTCATGTTAAAGGTGAAAAGTTAATCTAGGTGAATGAATCACATAAGCCAGAGCATATAATAAATGACCCTCAATTGAGAAAAGAAACAATACTTTTCATATAAATGAACTTCTAAATATCTCAGATAAACAAAAAAGTATTTGCACTGTGTGTTAAACATGTAAATGGGAGATTTTTATATATAAATTATTTTCATGTAGTGAAATCAAGTGGTGATTAATGATTTAGTGTTATGGAAAGATATATAACAGTACAGCTTAAAGAATGTTCTGTTTAACACAAATATAAATTTGAATCTGAAAGAGCCTGTTGTGATCACATCTACTGCAAGAAGTTTCAGAGCATAGATATTATAGTTTGATTCATCTTTTGTCCAAGTAACCTGGAACTCCCGACCTTGAAGATAAACTTCCCATTCCTGAAGAGACACGTCTGTGAACAGATGGATCTCAGGACTAGGTGGTGGAATGGGCACCCCAAATAGTGGTGTCACTTCAATCCAACCTCCTTTTGCAATCACCAATCCTTAATAATGAGACAGGATGATACAAAGGATTGTAATACATGATCCACTGGTCATGCAATAACTACTGAAGAGACCTCATATTGGCTTGTCCCAAAGGAATGAGAAGTTCAAGGGATGCCCACATCCCCAAAAGAGAAAGAGCCATCTGTAGAGTGGGAAAAGGAAATAGAAGTTAAAGCCTGATGGCTCTTTCCATTTCTTGATGTCTGAGAGGGGTTGGTTGAGCGTGGCTTTAAATGAGTATTGAGAAACACAATCAGATAAATGAGATATTGCATTGGTGATAAAATAGATTTCTCCAGTCTGATAAGGAAGCCCACTTTTGTGTCTTCTGATAAAGAAACTAAAAGTGTTCTTCTGCTAATTAATGGGATGGAGCCAGAAGGAATCGGTCACCCATATAATGATGCATGCACAGGCCTACGGAATAGAGATAACAAGAAAAAGCTTGAAAAACTCTGCAGAATACATGAGGTACTGATACAAATCCAAAAGTTAAAGCCCAGAACCGTAATACCTGACCTTGTGGACAAATCTGCTATGGAAAAGTGGAGATAACTGTCAGTAGCATTGAACTTGGTCATCTATAGCCCTGGTGCAAAGTACCATCACAGGGTGAGAAAAGATTCCATAGTGAAGTGAGAAGGATCTAAAAATTGAGTTGAAATATATTGATTATTGTATGCCAGTCTCCTGTCGTCTTTGATACCACTAATAAATGGACATAAAATTCCAGAAGGAGATCGAACCTCCCTACTGCCTTTTTGACAAACAACTTTGTTATGGCCTGGGAACTTAGTTTCACTTGCTGTGGGTCTGTTGGAAATGAAAAGGCAACAGACTGAACAGACAGTAGTAGAGTTTATGTAAATTCAATGACCAACCTTGAAGCCAGAACATGAAGTACCCATGGGAACCAGAAAAGTAGATACAAGAAACACTGTTAGATGAGATTCCTAAATTAGAGTCAAAAAGACAAAAAGCCAGGGACAGTAAAGATGAATGTAAACGAGGAGTATCAATTTGGGAGTCTAACATATCTGGAACTTCAGCAAATAACATGGGATGGAGAAAAGGAGCTTCCAACAATTCCCTGAGAGTAGAAGATGGTAAACAAACTCTTTCTAACATAGTGTCCCTACCCAATAAATCCCAACAACAGACCAACCAAAGAAAGAATGGAAGAAGACAATCTGACTGAGGTAAAAGTCAGCAATATCCCAAACTCATCTTCTTATTGTTAAAGGGAATGTTGATAAACTTAAGACAAAAGTTGGATTGAAGCTAAATACTTCAAGGACAGTTGTGACTGTAAATCGAATACAAGAAAACAGCAATCTGCTTAAAGTTATCACAGGTTGCCATCCAGATCCCTCAAGGTTCAAAAGGGGGTTCATCCATTGAGAATCTAAATAGTACACCTTCTGGTGGTGATGAGACAAAGTATGTTAATCCGATAAACATGAAGGACAAGACATAACTATTCCATCATGTAAGTGAGCAGCAAATATCCCAGCATAAAGAACAATATTAGGAAAAGGAGGAAAAATACAGTAGTAACTTGATGTCCTTTCTGCTAACATGGAAGGATTAGAGCCAAATGCAACAGGAGAGACTCCCAAAACCTCACAAACTCTAGTAACCAACTGAAGGAAAGGAGCTGGAGGTGGCTGCTCAAAATAATTCCCTGCCTAGTAAAAGAAGGAACCAGAAAAAGTGAGTCTAAATTGTCACTAGTTGTTTCCAAATCATTTGTATAAACCACCTCAGAACCCCTGGAGAAACATCCTTGGTTCACATGTGTCTCCATCTTGCAATGAACCACATCACAGACAGCCTTGACTGAGAGTGAACTCTTCCCCCAGCTGTTGACAAACAGACATCACAGAAGTTGATGAGAAGAGGTTGACCTCTGTAATAAAAACATTAACTCAGGAATTCCTACCCATTAGTAAGGTTTTTTGTTTGTTTCTTAATAACACTATGTAACCCAATTTTGTTCCTGGATAGTATGTGTTATTTCTTAATTGCTTTTGTTGTAAAAGTACAGTGAATGGCCATTATTCCCTTCAAACTTTGCTTTTGTTTCCTGGATAATGAAATTTAGAAATTAACTTACTTTCTTTTCTTTTTTTTTCTTTTCCATAGGGTGTGAATCAAACAAAATATGAAATAACATTTATGCGTATTTATACTAAAGTTATACAAAAATGTTTAGAAGTGAGTAGTTCTTCAACATTTCCGGCTGTAATGTAAATCACTTTCATGTATCAGCACCCAAATATAGTCTCCCATCATGTTTTCGTTATATGGTCCCAGGTCACAAAAGCAAAGTTTGAAGAAAAAAATAGGTTTTTTCCATTTACTTTAGGCATAAGCAATTGTGAAATAACACTTTCTGCCCAGGAACAAGAAGTAAAAATTTTGTTACATAGTGTAATGTATAATTATAAATGAAAAGATTACATTACTCTAGTTATTCCAACCTTGTTCAAATTCACAACATAAATAATAAATAAGCACAATGCTTCTGTTGATAGAAACCCATGTTAAATGTTTTTTAAAGAAAAAGTTAATACATTATTAGTATGAGGTGTTTATATACAGTACCTAGATAGAGAGCACATTGAATTTGGTGGGGAAATTTACAAATCAGAATTTGCCTAAGGCATTTAAGTGGGACATAAAAGACTGGAAGCAAGTGTTCTCAATGCTTAGATGAGCAAAGAATAGAAACCATGGATATCAAGAAATAGCTATAGTGTCAGCAGATGATAAGTACATTTTGGAAATGAATACTAAAACTGTGAATGTGGTGCACAAATTCCCTCATGACTTGACTAAAGATGAAAACATAATGAACAAAAATCATGTCAAAGGGTAAAGCCCAAAACTGGTATATCATTATTGTGGTAAGCAAACCAAATGAAATGTTACAATGATGGGGCTATTGGAATGTAAAAAAATATTCACGATATCATCTAAAAGCTGAGAGAAAACAACCTTATAATAAGAAGAAATATCTTATCTGAAGCTATGGAATCATCAGAAGTGGTGCAGAGAAGAAATATGAAGAGGGGATGTAATTCCCCATTATTCATGGGAAGAGTCATAAGATGGTAAGTGATCCTGTTACTAAGCCATTCAAAACCAAAAGCTCAAATGATGTGTCTTGTTTGAGCTCTTAGTTTTAAATGACATAGAGAGGTGCTGATTATTGAAATGTGGAGGAAAAACATAGGGATAGGGAAAAAAGAGAAAGAAAAACAAAGCGATAGACAGTGGGTAAAAGAATGTAGTCAGTAATCAGCTGAAAAGTGAGCCCATAGGTTGAAAAAAAAAAGAAATTCCCCAAAGACCACAGCCAACTAGATCCAAAGAGATATAGTTATTGGCAAGATGTAAAAAGACCAGCTCTCAGAAAGAGACGACATGAGAGGAGGTAGAGGGATGGTAAGAGAAAATGTGAAACAGAATGAGGGCAGACCAAGAAACATGACAGAATGCATGGGAATGTAGAACTAAGGGGAGTAAAAAAAGTGAGAAAAATGTATGGGAGGCACCTCAAAGAGTGGAGAGAAATGCAAGTTACTTAGGGAGGACTAAGAAAGGTGAAAGGCAAAGAAATAGCTATCACACCTAAACAAAAGTTAACTACAATAAACCATGTGAGACAACATTTAGGTGATAATGACAAGATCCTAGTCAAAATAGGAAAAAGGTTCAACCACAGAAAAACTATCTGAATCCTAGTAGTGGGCTTCAAATAAGAGATAATAATAAAACAGTGGATAAATAGAGCAAAGGGAAGGTAAAAACAGAGATGAGACCTGGTAAAGGACACTGGAGACAGAGTCATCTCTCACTCAGACTGAAGGGATTCTAGGAATTGAAGATCCAAGAAGGAAGGAAAGTCATGGAAATGAAGAGCATGAAGTTGGGAAGAACATAAATGATGGTGAGAAAAGAAGTGACGTAACAGGAGAAAAAAAAAAAAAGTACAGTAACAGTATGAAATAATAAATGTGATAAAATATAGGAAATATAAAATGGAAACTATAATACAAACCCAAAACAATCAGAAAAAAAAAAAGAAATGACACTTTCCTCAACTTCACTCAATGATGAAGCCAAAGAAAAACCAGAAAGTGGAAAGAACTGGTGAAAATTGGCAGTAACATCTTCCACAGAAAATGAAACTCCAGTAACCACAGAGAAGTTAGGAGTTGTCAGGAGTTTCATGGTATAAAACTGCATGGTATCTTGAGTTCTGCCAACAACTCTAGTAGAGGATGTTAACAAGTCTCTTTTCAAGAAAAATTTTGTCTTTATAAGCAGGAAGAAGCTACAAAAATAGAAGTTTGCTAGGTTGAAAAATAATGTGAAATGTGAACCTAAAACACCATGTAGTGTAATGCTGTTCAGAAATTAATAAAGTGAAAATTGGAATCATTAATCACCTATAAGTCTCAAATGAAGAATAGGCATGCACTGAAGAAGAAACAGCAAGAGAGTAACAAAAATAATAAAAAATACTAAATTAAATCAAATACAAAAGTTGTGGAAAATATTTCAAAATTGAAGAGCAAAATTAAACACCTCTGGTAAGAACAGTGCTGGGTCTAAGAATGAAGCTAATTTTGAATATAAGTGCTTATTAGGGACCTGCATGAAGGATGTGTTGCCCTCCTTTTGATGAAATGCTATTACTGCATGATAATTACATCATGCACTGCTGCAATTCAAGTCAAAACAAGAAAATGGGAGATAGTTCAAGGCTGGTGGTGAGTGCAAAATTTCAATAGCAGATGCTTGAGAAAAAGCTAGAGTGTACAAAAAAAAAGTCATTGTTTTGGAAACTTAAGAGTACCAGTACTGTTGAGTTTTAACACTTGACCCCAATACCCATGTTTGAAAAGAGTTGCTTGATCTTGCATTTCTTAAGTCAGTCCATTTGTTATTTTTATCATACCATTCACCACTGTACTCACTGAGATAAACTGCATGGCTGTTAGGTTCATTCAGTACTCTACATACCTAAAGGCATACACAAGTAATCTGGGCAAGACACTTAACTATTTTAATTACATTAACCCTTTCATGATGGGTCACAGATCAAAGGTCATTTCATCACATTTGTTGACTTGCTTTCAAAATTTTATTCAATT
This sequence comes from Tachypleus tridentatus, assembly GCF_004210375.1. Taxonomy (NCBI): domain Eukaryota; kingdom Metazoa; phylum Arthropoda; class Merostomata; order Xiphosura; family Limulidae; genus Tachypleus; species Tachypleus tridentatus. The sequence goes on along the minus strand of NC_134832.1, from coordinate 36,820,529 downwards.
GCTATCTTATGAATTTATGTTAATAAGATTGGAATTAACTGATAGATTATAATACAAACTTTAATATTATATATGTGTTAATTTTTTAATTTAAAAGTAACTATTAAAAATACACAAATATAGATTTTAGTGAGTCATATGTTATGTCAAACACAGCACTGTTTAAAATTAGGTAGTTGTGATGTCAAAGTGCTATTTCTATGGTTTCACGCAAATTAGAAACTGAAATTACTAATACTGACAAGCTGGAATATAAGATAAGAAACTCTTTTTTTTTTTTTAAATGATTCTTTATATACTCTTACTACAATATATGACATATGAATAATCTATTGACAGCTTAGAATGTCCCCTTAGAGGTTTTCTCAGTTACTTTAATCTCTTAAAAGGCTACTATGTTCTTTCAAACCAAGATTTCATGAAGGTAAGTTGTATCTATAGTCTATATCTCAGAACAGCTGGTATGGGTATTGATAAGGAGAGAACAACAAAGCTGCACTGGGTTACTGGGCTTAATAAATAATAGTGGAATTCTATGGTATCAGCAAAGTTATTTATGATTTTTGGTTATTCAGCTGTATATATATAAAACCTAAAAAATAATTTGTTTGATATCCTCCATGTCTGAAATTTTAAAAGGCTCAGAAACCTTTGTGCAGCAGTTTGAAGGTCATAGTGAGAAGAGATAATTGTTTGCTTTACTTCTAAATTTATTGTTCTGTATTTTAATAAAAATAGGTTGAATAATTTATTGTTAAATAGTAATAATCTAATACATATATAATGTATAATAAATGAAACGTGACTGCACATTACAAAATGCTATTCCACTAAAACACAGGGAAGACTAAAGGTCAGATTTATATTACTGGATACGTAACATGAGTTTATATGCACGACATCAATACAAGTTGTGTAATGTTAGCTAGGCATGACTGGAAGGTCAACAGAATAAGAAATAATGTATATATAGCATTATGAGACACATGATGCTTAGACTAAACATTTGTATTTTTGTATTATAATATGTAGTCACTCTAGCATGAAAAAAGCATAATTTATATTTTCTAATTTTTTTTATGATGGGTACAAGATTGGTTAAGTGACAAACCTTACCTAGTTAGAGTACAGAAAATAGCAAAATATAGTCTTACTGAAAACAAACATATGAAATGTATTTAGGTGGTTTTAAGAGATTACACAAATAATATTTAAGATTTTTGGGATGAAGAATAGTTTTCGTTTTTCTTAATCATAACATGAACTCACTTTGCACTCACACACAGACCAGTAATGAAACACACTACTTTCACAAACATATATTTAGTAACAACAACTGTTTTTTTGTACAAAATACTTGTAATCTTTACTAAAATTCTACCAAATTTTATGAAGACACACAAGCTGTATGAAAAGTTATAGTGCAAATGTGTAAATAAACACATGTTTATTATACCAAGCCCATTGTGAAAGGGTTAACTACATATCTCCTTTACATTTTATAAACTTCATGCATTCAAATACAATATACCATAAAAAAAAAGAAGTTTTGTATGTAAAGCACAAGTCTCCCCCTAGCATAATGTTATAAATGAAAGTCAACAAGGATTCATTAAAGGGATATCCTGTCTAACAAAGTTATCTATTTTTCAAAAATGTACTTATTAACTGGATGGATTAAAGGGTATGGAATGGTATTTAGAATTTCAATAAACTCTTGATATGGTGCCACACAGGAAAGATTAATTAATGACATCAAATAGGTAGAGGTATGAAAAATGCAAAAGGTTGTTATTAATGGAGTCCAGTCAAACAAGGCCCTTTTTTATTAGTGAAATGCTTCTGTGTTCAATTCTCAGACTTTTGCTTTTTCTTACTTGTGTTAATATTAATACAGACATAATTAATAAAGTTAGTTGAAGACATTCAATACTTGGATATTTCTAGCTTTGTAGAGGATATTGAGGTACTACATATTGCATTGGATCAATTGACAAGATTTTAACAAATATTGGCAAATTACTTTTAATTACATTTCAGTCCACAGAAATGCATTTGGGTTATAACTTGGATCATGTTTAAACATAGATGCAAAAGCACTCAATAGTGTGACTGAAGAAAAAAGAAAAGAGTATACTGTTATCGTAGAAGTTAAGTCAGAAAAGCTCTTGAAGTGGTGCTTTGATGTTCGTAATTAAGCTAATATAACACACACACATATATATGTACAGCCACAGTCAAAAGAAAAAATTATCTTTCCACAAAATTGCTTTGTACAGTTTTGTCTCCTCATGTCAGAAATAGTATTTAGTTATTGGATGATTCTTGAAATAAGAGGGTTATTTTATGAAATAAATAAGATATTTTTACTTGAGAAAATAAAGGTAAGAGGTGATCTTGAAGAAGGTTACAATATTATCTGGATAATCCATAGAATAAAGGCCTCTAATTTTTTTGTGTTGTATTTTGAAATACATGGGATGTATCAGATCATAATTTTAAGATTTGTAAAAGGAAAAAGACAGGTCAGGTTCCCATTAAGAGGGGAATTGATTTTTCCAGAAAAACTAGTGTGGCTTTAAATCTTTACTATTCTCAAGGTGGATGTGCAGGGATAGCCTTGAAGGATCAAAAGGTCCCTTGTTAAAAGTATATTAACTTGTGTAAAAATCATTGGTCTTATTAGCTGTGATAATGACACTATGATTTTGTAGAAAAACTCAGATTGATTGGTTAGCTGGACAAACCTGTGGCAGATAGCATTTCAATATTGCAAGAGTAATTATTAATTGTCTAAAAGAACTTCTGAATGAAAGTAAAGAACAGTGTATAATGTTAAATTCGTAATGATGAGAAAACCCACTTGTCAAAAGAATTATATACGTAAAAAATGACTAGTGTGGGTAGAGAAAGCATTATGTAGAGGAATGAACAATGTTCTGATCTTCTTCTGTCATCGTCAGGATCACAATGAAGAAGGTCGAAATGTTGTTCGCTCCTCTACATAGTGCTTTCTCTACCCATACGAGCCGTTTTTCACATATATAGTGTATAATGATATATCAATGCTGGAAACTAGTGTTTAGTAGTACATGTATAGTAATGTATTGCACTAAGGTTTCTTCTACAGTAAGTGTCTAACCTGGTAATAAATTATGCATTCTACTTGTTTTTAAAATAATATATATATTCAAAACAAGTTAAACATATGTACAAACATTCTTTACACAGTGTGGATCATCTTTGTATTTTACATGCTGTATAGTTCACTTCTTCTTGTCAGAAGTGAACAGCTAACTCGATCATTTTAGAATTAAAAAAACAAGCTAAATTATTTTTCTCTACTTTTGTAGAAAAATATCTATGTACGATTCACTTATGCTATCATGTTAGTTTCCACAATTTTATCCTGAAGTTACAATAATCGTCTGCTCTTCATACTTCTGATAATCATCTGCCTTTTATCAATGTCCAACTGTTAATCTCACTCTAACACATCAATCATTAGGTCATTCATTCATACAATGGTTAACTTTACATTTTTTAAATTTCTCTCACACCCAACTCCTCATTCACGTGATTTTACTTTTGTTGTTTCCTGGTCGCAGATATTTATGTCTATCACTTAGCCCTTTTAGATATCTCTACAACCTCGACATCAATGGTTTGCAAAAATAATGTTCTATAGCCTCAACACCTATGAATTACAAACACAAAATTAATTAAGAAAATGTTTAATTCTGACACAATGCACTTAGCTTTTCATACAATAGCCAGAATCCTACACTGATGTGATGGAAGAGCAGTAGCAATTGTGAGAACCTAGATGAACTTCCTTAAGAGGTATATAATGAATAAAGAGGAAAGCCCACAGCAGATTACTATAGGGGTAACAATCCTGGGAAACATGCCCACCTCATGCATGGTATACACATTACTCAGACAGAAGGAGGAAGGCAAAATAAGCCCATGTATTTCTGGAATAAACACAAAAAATACATTACCAACCAACCATTTGCACCTAACAGGTCAGAGGTACATAAAGTGTAGTGTGGCTTGGACAAGAGATCAGCTTGCATGGTTTGGTACAGGTTTTGTTTTACAACTTACTTTATACACAAAAAAAATGGAGACTGAGAAGTGGAACACATTGCTCTATTTGGCTGGTCAAACTACCAGGAAAATAGCATACAACACTACTCTTACATGGACACCCTAGTCCTACTTCCCACTAAGATTCTCTCTGGAGGGATTATACAACAAGTAAGAAACTATTTAAGTTGACCACCCAGGTGGCTAGGAACTGGTTGTTACAAGGGTTTCCCACGCTATTCCCAAAGTGCTTGTTGGAGAAGACCCCGGAGGAATGCCCAGATTTAATGAACTTAACTATCACAGAGGTCTTTTACTGTAGAAAGTGCAACAGATTACCACCACAAGATTTAATTTGCAAAGCTGGCATGCAAAAGCCATGGAAGTGGGCAGATATTTACTTGGTGCTGGCTTTTTCCATGATAATCTAGGGAAAGTACAGCCTAGAATGGATGATGAAATATATATATATACATACAACTATAATGGTTTTACAAAACTTCCATTTCAACAGTGGGCACTTTAGAAGCCAGGGCAGGAAGTATTAGTATTTTCCATTACCCTGACATGATGTGGATTTATAGAAGTTAGTGTTCCCTGTGAATCAACATTAGCCATCATGTGGGTTCTGAGAAGGAAATGGGAGAATAATATAAACAGTTAAGAAAACAAGGATAAAGGAGGCACTTAATGATTAAAGATGGTGAGTTGACTGGATAATGGCAACTTGAGGTAGTCAGTTTCCTGAGAGAGATGAAACCACTAGATGGTGAGATAGTAGGAAATAAAGATGTTGGGCATAAACATAAAACACATTCTAGTATTGAGAATCCCATTCAAGGGTTGTCAAAAGTGCAAGGCCAGACAGTGAGTCAAGTGACAGATTTGATGTAATAAGACATGGAATGGCCTGCAAGTATTTCTATACAGGGAGGAACAGATTATCCAGATGAGCTTATGAATAAATCTGATAAGCATAGGGGACAGGAAATCTATGGAAGAAGAAGGGTTCCATGGCAAGAACAGATGACTGAAGGAAACCAGGAACTCTATCAGGATCGTGATGTAGGGCTTCAGATAAGATATTACAAGAGGGTGGGTAACAAAAAAGATGAAAACAGGAAAATTGAGTACAAGAGAGTGTTACTGGAAACGAGATTAATCCTCAAATGCATAGAAGGGAATCTATAGCACAGTAACCATGGAGTGAAAGACGACAGAGCATTTGAATGTGTGAATGAAGCTGATGCAGCAATTTGCCAATATAAATATGTATGTTTGGGGAAGAAGGAAAAACCGAATGATTCTCAGTGTGAACCATGTTGTATGGAATGGAGGAATCAAAAGACACAGGAGAAAGGGAAAGTAATGAACAAACCCAAGTAATCAAGTTCACAAAGAGATTTGGAGGAGGAATACCATCCTTAACAAGTGAAGAGAAACCTCATACATACCTAGGAGGAGGAAAGAGGCAATCAAAGTCATCATCTGCATGGTCAACTTCAGATAAAGGAGAAAATACTTCAGACATACAAAGAGAGAGACAAGGCAAGAAAGGTATTAAAGAGCCCACAATACAATGAACTATGATGTTAAGATCTTCCACAGTCAATGAGCCTCCTGCAACCACAGACAACACCAGAACTGGGTGAAGTAGTAGTATTCACTATCATTTGAGAATTCATGGTTGTTGTAGCAGTTCTCCAGATATATTTATACTGATAGAAAGCTAATGTTGTATGATGATTCCATCATATACTAATGCAGTTCATGTTCTAATACATGTCTTAAGTACGAGATAGCTCTTTGTTAATGTGAAGATGACCTAAAAAGGTTGAAATGCTATTCTCTGCTTACCAATAAAAGTGCTAATACCCATACCAGCCATTCCAAGATACATTTTTATTTCAAGTGGGTTTCTCGTCATCAAGAACCTTCACTGGTCATTCTAAGCAGCACAAAGTACAACAAATTGAATAAAGAAGTACAAATGAAACTTCATTCAAGATGATTATTATTTGTAACATACAAAACTTTTATTGTTCATATTATCTAATTAAGCATTTTAATTTATTTCACAAATATAGAATACAGCACTGCCTCATTATAATGGCATCATTTATAAGGCTTTCTTGCATATAATGTTGTGGTGCTTTGTCTATCAAAATTTTACCAACTCACTGCCACACGGCTTGAGAGACAAAATCATTACACTCTTCACAAAATAAGGGATAAGAAAAACAAGAAGAAGAAGTCCCACAAGAAACGTCAAGAGATATAAATATAAAGTTCTAATGTGAACTTTATGTTGAAAATTAAAGTAAAAAACGAACTTGGAAATGTGGCTTGATTATCAGAGCAGGTTTAAAGACCATTGGGCAGTTTTCTAGTCACTTGCATCCACGGTTGCAGAGAAAACTTTTGGCTGTCATTGGACCCATCAAGGATTCCATCTATCTGATCATAAGTGATGTAATGAAAGAGGAAATTGTTTAACTTTGTGGAAACTTGAATAAGTTCCAAAACTTATTTATGGATAAAACCAAGGTATTAATCAGAGTGAGAAGGAAATGTTGTTAACTGCAACATGTTCAGTGTGGCCTTAAGTAGACTAAAGTATCAGACTTTTTGAGCAAATAAGTAAACATAAGTGTCCCTTGTTTCTGAAATAATGGAACACTTTTGTGTTCATGTTTTATCTTACACTACTGTATCTTATTTTATTTTATCTATATTATCTTTTGAAATCTATTTGGGTGATTATACACACACATCACTGGGCAAATTATGTCTATGTAGCCAAGTGTGTTCAAAAATGGAAAAGGGCAATTTTGTTTGATTCATTAAATATATTAATATTTCAGAAAATAGAACATATAAGACATTCTTATATTCTAGCTTGTAAATACTGATAATTTGAGGTTCTTGTATATAAGAAACTACAGACTTTGTTTTTGAACATAACAAACATCTAATTTGAACTAATGCTGCAACCAACATCCACCTGACACACAAAACTCAATATTTAGGAATTTTTTACTATTTATTTTTAAATTAAGTGACAAATGTATAATACTAAAATTGGAATTATAATCTACAATTTAATACCAAACTCAGAAAAACTATTAGCCCCTGGGACCACACAACCTCAAATCAACCACTGCATCATGCTATATATCATTCATATTCTCAAAAAGATATAGTTCAGAGGAAAATGATAACAGGTTATTAAAACCTTTCTTATAAAAGAAGGTTACAGAAATTACATCTTCCTATTAGCATATTTAGGTAGGGGCTAGAGGGAGCTCAGCCTCAGGGCCTACAGTCTTAATAGGGCTAATGATAATTTTATTCTATGTAAAATTACATGGTATGTAGGACCCACAAAAAGTATTAAACCCTGGGCCCACACAACCTTAAATCAACCACTGGATCTTGCTGCACTTGAAACCTGTTATTTCGGGAATGACTTTAAAGTTATTAAAAGCTTTGAATTATTAAACACTGCAGCTTTCTTTATATTTAATAATTCTATAACTAGAGGCCACCAGAATAAAATATATAACCACAGCTCAATATTAGATTTAAGGAAGATATTTTTATTTCAAAAAGTTGTAGATATATGGAATATTCTTTCAATCAAAGCAGTTTCTGTGCAAAGTATAAATGTATTTAAATGTCACCTCCAAAGCAATGAAAGAAAAAATTTATATGAGCCACTGCTCAGTCAGCTTCCAGCTCCATCATTCTCCAACCCTCAACAACATGCAAGAAGAGTAGAGGATACAAGGTAAATTTAAAAGACCCCCAAGAGCTTCTTGATCTATTTAGGCTGTCCCATTCACTACACTAAACTTTAAAATAAAAATAAAACACTTAAGTTCATATCTTATTATCTCAATATTTATCAGTCCATACCATACATTATTTGCATCTACTACATCTAAGACAACCCTTTCCAAAGACTAACTTCTCTGTTTTGTCTTCTTGTTTTCCCATTCTTACCAATATTAAGTATGGAAAAGAAAAAAGATGCACAAGCACTAAAGAAACCTGTTAACATTCTTAGACACCCCAATCAGATCTACCTTTTACTTTTATATGTTCAGTATTGTCTGCAATCAAACAGCAGGCCTGTAGTGCTATTTTTGCTTAATGTTTTTCTAAGTTTATGATTGCTGTTCAGTTAACACTGAAAATTAAAAATATTTTAAAAATAGATTCACATCTTATAAATTCAAGAAGGAATCCACTAAAATATTTGTTATTGGTACCCACTGAAAACTTCAAAATAATTTACTTTATTGTACATTATATTATATATTATAATTCCCACGCACTGTTTTCTTTCTAATCAAAATATTAGCTATAGTCTTTACGTTTATTTATATATTTGTAACTTAAACAAAACGAAACGTATCAATGCATGTTTTAGTTTTTTTTGTTTACAATATTTTAAAGACACCAAGAAAAAGGTAAACAAAAAATATCCTAATTGCAGCGCTTACACTAAGAACTTTATTATAAAATATTAATTTTTTAGCAAAAACAACAATTCAGGATCTATGAATCGTAGATCAAAACAAGCAGTAGAATGGGAAAAACAAAAACTACAAGAAGTAGAATAAAACTTTTTGTGGTATTTACTATCTTAGCGAAACAGATAACCATTTTTACTTTAGTATAATAAACCATTTAGATAATGCATAATAACATTTTTACAGTTTCATTTGAATCCAATTTCTAACAATTTATTGAAATTAACTTTCTACGCTCTTTATTTAAGAGCTTTTCGTCCTAAACAACTTAAAATACTAAAAGAGATGATCAAAATAGAAGTAACAATACATTAATGTACTAGTACTGCAGCCTACAGTCACACTCCCAGCTTGTACTACTGCTATAAAACTTTTATTAAAAGTATACTACTATTAACAGGTAAATATAAACTTACTGTTCTGAAATACTATTACTATTAGTAGCAGTATTATTACGCTATTATTAGTAGTATTAAAAAGAACCATATTTGCAACTTTTAATATCCATATCACATAGTATCAAAATAACCAATCTAATTTATCAGTACAGTATTTTCTGAAGTTTAACTTTGACGTGATTATTTTCTAATTTTTTTTAAAATCTCTACCCACAGAACAGAATATTTCATCGACGGTTCACGATAAGCCAATTAGTTTTAAGTTGATATTAGTACCAGTCACTTGAAGTGTAGCTAACCAGCTTTCTATTCTTGACTGATCTCATGCTGTTTACAAGCTGACTTTTCAAAGACGAAGATGCCAAATATCCCCGTATTCTACTAATTTCCGAAGTTAACTTTCTGGACTTAAATGGTTTATAATGTTTGAAATTTATAAATGTTCCTAACCAAATAGGCCCGGCATGGCCAAGTGTGTTAAGGCGTTCGACTCGTAATTCGAGGGTCGCGGGTTCGAATCCCGGTCGCACCAAACATGCTCGCCCTTTCAGCCTTTGGGGGCGTTATAATGTGACGGTCAATCCCACTATTCGTTGGTAAAAGAGTAGCCCAAGAGTTGGCGATGGGTGGTGATGACTAACTGTCTTCCCTCTAGTCTTACACTGCTAAATTAGAGACGGCTAGCACAGATAGCCCTCGAGTAGCTTTGTGCGAAATTCAAAACAAACAAACAAACCTAACCAAATATGTTATTATAATACTATAAATTGGTGGTTAAAGTGTTTTGTCATTTATTTTGAATTTCGCGCAAAGCAACCCCAAACATGCTCGTCCCCTCAGCCGTGGGGCGTTAAAATGTGACGGTCAATCCCATTGTTCGTTGGTAAAAGAGTAGCCCAATAGTTGGCGGTGAGTGTTGATGACTAGCTGCCTTCCCTTTAATCTTACACTGCTAAATTAGGGACGGCTAGCGCAGATAGCCCTCGAGTAGCTTTGCGCAAAATTCAAAAGCAAACAAACAATTAACAGATCATTATTCAATGTTTGTGTTGTCTTTCTCGCCAGTGTGTAGTGTTAAAATTTTAAATTTTGCTTTAGAATTAGGAACAGCTGAGATAGTCTGAAGACAAGTGGAAAAGGATATACTGTATTATATTGTTACCTTTCAATCTGTGTTTAGAAAGGTAAATATTTTGTGTTCACTCGAAATGTTTCCTGTAGTTTAAATAATAATAATTTGGTTATCGAACGCGTATAAATTGTCTTTCTTGTACTTACATACTGCTCTCGATCATTCTATTTTGATATCTCATACCTCACTTTCTGTGGAAAAATTGCTGTAGGAATGTATAATGAAATACATTATATAGATTTTGACAGTGATATTACCTATTGGTATGTCGTTTATTCATGAATAGTATATCCTTCGTATTTCCAGAGCTGTGCGTAACACCGCTATGTTTCTAGGAGCGACTAATGGATACCGCTACATTTGAAAATTCATAGCAACTGAAGATAGCTTCGCTCCATATTTCTTCTACGCAAAGCGCTATTCACTGCATATTTAAAAGGAAGTATAAATTATAATTCTTTGTATATTGTATATCATTGTATTTTGTAAATTTGTACATTTATATTCATGTTTGTATCTATATAATATTATGCATATAGATGCTATCTGACATATCCAACCGGCCCGGCATGATTTAGGTGGTTAGGGCGTTCGACTCCTAATCTGGCGGCTGCAAATTCAAATCCACGTCACACCAAACATATTTGCCTTTTCAATACAAAAACAGATCTTCAACCGATTTGATGTGCAGCGATAACATAATGCCGTGTAATATGTATATAAAGCGCACTTTGTTTGTTATATTCAGTATTTACTATTTATACGTTTAGTTTAGTTTTATTTGTCATTAACATAGAAGGTTTATTAATTTATTTTCATGTAAAAATTTAATCTAGAAGTATTGTTAAGTGTTTTATTAAATTATTGAACAGGACGGTTCTAGCAGAAACCTTTTTTGGTTAACTCGTTTCAATTTGCAATATAGTTCCCCGGTAAGACAGCGATAAAAGCAAGAGTTCGATGGAGATAGCAGTTAGCTTGTTGTGGTTTTGCAATAAGAAAACATACATACGTTGGTAATACAAAAAAAACTCGTATGAAACAGCAAGTTTATATTTCATGTCGAATAACTAGATAAGAAAATCCAAGACATATATATTACTATAAATCGTGATTTATAATATCATATTGCTATCAATGAAATAGTAAGTGATATATATATATATTTTAATTTATAATATATAACAGTATTACATAATTTTGTATAATGTATTTTTTATAATATGTTGTACGTAATTATATCTGCACTGCATTTTGCTGACGAGAAACAACCAAGCGTATTCTGTGATAAAGTTGCTGCTTTCTTGCAACCAGGCGTTATTTTTCCTTAATTCCATTGTAATTCCGTCAAAATAACATTTAACGCGAGGTTGCATCGCCGTATAAATTAGCTAGCTAAGGTTATAAAGTGGAATTCGGTAAAAAATACTATGTTTATGTTACAGAAGCTTTTAATGTCCTTGGTCTTGCATAAAAGATTAATTGAAAGACATGCTTGGCGATTAGAATAACTCGCGCCTGGTAAAAATGTATGTTGTAGTAAATTGTTAACATTTTACATTTTACAGACAGTAAAAATTAATATTGTTTTAGACACTTAAAACATCTAACAATAGAATGAGACTTGAAATAAGCCTCAGGACAGAATTTGTACTCATTAGCTCAGTTTTATTTACTTTTACAAATTCTGTCTAGGCATGTCTGTGCATTGAATTGACCAAGACGGCTTAAAGAGGGGGCATGCAGCACGTGCTGGCCGCCGTCTCACTGGCTACTAAGTTGTGATTTAACTGCCTAGGGATGGAATCAGTTCACGTGAAATATTGCTTTGAAAACAAGATTACCAAAACCACTACTGACAATGGGTCCAACAAGACATTCAGGCTAATATTTTTATAGTATATGTTGTGCATTTTGTTTATTAATACATCTTACATTAAAAAATAATATATATAATACATATTAGTCCTAATCTTTATAAATAATATGCTTATGTCTGTCTGTCCGGACATTTTCTGTAAATATCTTGATCAAACTCTACAAATCTCATATGGTCAAGGAATCTGAACCGGCTTGAGAAAATTACGATAAGAAATTTGTGTTGAATTTTGTACTTCTTTGAAGGACAGTGAATAAATTAGAGAAGAAGGGATTCCTAGAGAAAAATTCTCACACTTGGGTAAGTTCAGGATTTGCTTTAAATATTACCTTGTAAGTTATAAATTTAAGAACTTAAAGCGCATATGCTCTTAAAATATTGATTATTAACTACGTTTTTATGGTATACTTACTCATATCCCGTAAAATAACTTAGTTTAACTGAATTTTGACCCTAGCTCACTAAAACCTCGTGAAGTACACAGAAAGGCATGTCCGTAATTATTAAAGATCTTTCACCTGGCTTTCGACTAGTATAAAAAATTGGCCAGCGACAGGTGCTTTATAGCTGGATTTATCTCAAAATGGAAGTAAAACCTATATGGGACTACTTTTTCCAATACTTAACGCATGTTTGACAAAACTGAAATATCCTTACAGTAAAGCACTCCAACCTTGCAAGCTACTTGTTAGTACTTTGATCTCAAGAAATTGAGAAAAGCTTCCAAGCTGCTTTTGTCAATGAGGCTTACGTTATCTCAGTTGATTTTCACACATGATTTAAACTGACTTGGATTAGGTCTAACTCAAACCCAAAGAAACTATAAAACCAATTATAAGTTTAAAATTTTCAGAGAAGATGGTTTGTTAGGAAATTCGCGTAAAGCTAAACGAGGACTATCTGCGCTAGCCGTCCCTAGTTTAGCAGCGAAAGGAAGGCAGTTAGTCATTACCACCCACTGCCAAATCTTGGGCTACTCTTTTATCAACGAATAGTTGTATTGACACTCACATTATAACGCCCCCACAGCTGCAAGAACGAGCATGTTTGGTATCACAGGGATTCGAACCTGCGACCCTCAAATTGTGAATCGAACGCTCTAATCAAGAAAAGTTGGTAGGCAGTGGTGATTAAAGTTCAGCAAATGTTAATTTAAGTGACGTTTTGTTATTTTTGGACATTTAAAAATGTGGTTTAAACAACAAGAAATTTGCAAGTAATTTATCCCAAAATAGCAAAATAATTGTTTCCTGAAGAAGGAAACACCTAGAATCAATTTGTGATTACGAGAAACTCATTTGAAGTGAAAATTTATTCTCAAGACAGCTGGTACGGGTATTAGAATTTTAATTAAAATAAAGTACAGAACAACGTTTCGACCTTCTTAGGTCATTTTCAGGCCAGTTTCAAAATGTCTTTGTTAACCTGAAGATGATTTAAGAAGGTCAAAACGTTGTTCTATACTTTATTTTAAATAAAGTTCTATTACCCATGCCAGTCTTCTTGAGAACACATCTACACCCTTGTGCAAATTAATTGAAACAAGACAGAAAATTACAATTTTTTTCAATTTTTTGTGTTTTATTTCTGAGAATCCAAAAATTACTCACAAATTAATACATGATATGACCGCCTTTATTTTCAGAAGATCATTAATCTGCTTTGGCATCGGGTCCACGAGTTGACTGCAATCTTTACTAATTTTGGATCGCGGTACCACACCTCAGTTAGCTTATATTTCGTAGCACAGTCTTTTCCCCGAAGTCTTTCTTTATAAATCGCCCAAAGATTTTCAATAGGATTTAAGTCCGTAGAGTTTCCAGGCCTGTCCAGCACCTTTATTCACGTTGTAGTCATAAAATTCTTCACAAGTGTCGATGTGTGGCACTGAGCCAGATCTTGCTGAAAAATGCCAGATCCATCTGTAAATCTTTTTTTCAATTCTGGAACGACTCTTCTCTGCAAAACTTCAATGTACTGTGGTCCTCGCATCATACCTTCTACGATATGTAAGCCTCCGACGCCATAGTAGCTGAAAAAGCCCCAAAACATCATCTTCAAGGGATGTTTTACGAACTGATTGATGTGAGATTCTCGAAGTTTCTCACCTGGAGATCTGCGAACATGCAGACTTCTTTGACCCTGTACGAAGAAATGACTCTCGTCACTGAATAACACCTTCCTCCATTGTTGTTGTGTCCAGATTTTGTATTTCAGACCCCATTGATGCCGTTTTTTCTTCATTGAGTTGGAAAGAAGTTGTTTTTCGACTGGTCTTCTTGCTCTTCTAACCCAATTTCAAATGACGTAATATTCCTCCAAATCTCATCAAATATCCCAAAAATAGATCGACCGTACTGCAAAACACGGTAAAAAAAATGGCTGTTAAAGGAAATCAGCGGGTCCAGCGAGCCGACACCATCCGCGATGTTGAAAATATTGTAAAATGACCATTTGTTTCAATTAATTTGCACAAGGGTGTAGATCAAGCTTGTTCCTTTCACCAAGTTTTAAACCTCTTTTCATTCACATCGAGTGGAACTGCAGAGGACATTTCCTCCTCAGGAAAATAATTTCAAAGCCAAATAAAAGTTGTATTAACAGATAATTTCTAGGAACTGATGCTACTCAAATTAAGTAATAAATTAAAACAATAATAAAATTGAACAAATAATAAGGGACATAATATATTCTAATATTACCATTTACCAATAGATTTGCGTTTTTCATCTTTATATTATCCATTAACAAATATATCATGAAAAATGTCAATTTCAAAAGCAAAAGGTAACGATAACGCCGCTATATCTATATAAATATAATAGTACTGGTCAGGGCGCTCGACTTGTAATTTGAGGATCTCGAGTTCGAATCCCCGTCGCACAAAAATGCTCGTCGTTTCTGCCATGATGTCGTTACAAGGCTACGGTCATTTTCCCTAGTTCGGTGCTAAATTAGGGACGGTTAGCATAGATAGTCCTCGTGTAGCTTTGCGCAAAATTCAAAACAAACCATGTACCTACTTCGCAGGGTTTGGACGGATCTTCTTTAATATTTTTATGGAGGTTCATTTGGTCTATGCGGAGGTACAGAAATTTTTTAATTTTGCTGTTTTTATGTATTTTTATTGTTGTTTACTTGATTTTGTTTTACAATTACATATAAAGGAATCAACTTTTAATGCCATAATATAACTTTTCATTAATCATGAATTTGCGTAACTTCCGTCCAACTAATTTATAAATATGTGTGACAAGAGTAGCGCCTCCCTCTATTGTCCTTACTGAAGCGATAGAATTCAACAGCTATGCCTATTTCACTTTGGTGTGACTTTTTGTGACGTGGGTATACACGCATTCTGAGAAAAATGACACTATCGCGTTTTGTAGAAAGCATTAAGTTGTTTCAGTCAGGAGAAATTATTTCAGTCTCCACCCCGAACTCGTCCTGGTAAGATATCTGGCAAAGAGGAAAGAATTATTGTCTGTCATATTATTTTCTGTCCCATCTCCTGTTTATCTAGTATTATTATCTAAAGAGTAGATTTGTAGTGCGTACATTTATATTTCTATTTCATTAAGAAGTGGTTGATGACAGGAATATTAAGTGTTTCAAAGGTAGTAAAGACCAGAAAATTTCGTTTTAATGGCATACTTTTGTGATTTGAATTTCGCCTACAGCTGCACGAAGGTTATATACGCTAGCCGTCCCTAATTTATCAGTGTAAGACTATAGGAAAAGTAGCTAGTCATCACCACCCACTGCCAACTCTTGGACTACTCTTTTACAAACGAATAGTTGGATTGACCACCTAATTATAACGCTGAAAGGGCGAGCATGTTTGGTGTGACGGGGATTCGAATATGCGAACCTCGGATTATGAGTCGAGTGCTTTAACCGTCTGGCCATGCTGGGCCTACTTTTATGAATTAATGTGAGTTTTAAATTTTACTGAAACGTAGACCCAAACCTATAAACAAAATCAGACATTAACAGCAAACATTTAAAGCACAAAGTAATATAATATCCAAATAAATAAATATAAAATAAAGCATAAAACATCAATTTTCATATATGGATGTTTTGGACCTTGAATACTGTCCTGAAATATTGTGGTGCTTGTGAAAGTGCTGCATTTCCTCTTTCTTTCAACTTGGAAAGTTTTAACTGTTAAGCTTACTGAGATTTACAGAAGTAAATACTTTTGAGTATTTGCAGATTTTCTTGTACAAGAAATCCACCTTGTGTAGTACTGAAATTACTTCGTGTGCTAATTACACATGGTCTTGTGTTCCACTTTGATATTTTTTAGCTTTCACGAAGAAAGTGTTGGGAAATTTAATTCGAATCTTGAATTTAGAACGTATAGTGACGATGCCATGTTTAAGGTCTGAATTTTTTCCTCTCAGTCTAGTTACTTACAGAACTGGGCTATTTAATCAGGCCATCACTTGTACTTTCTCCTGAAAAGTTGAAAATACTTTGTAGAGATAGAGAATGATGTTTTAAGTTCAAAAGTCAGGTGATACATCGAGGATACAGTCTCTTTATTTGCGAAAGAAATAACCAAGAATCGTGTGGGTAGAGCCTGCTTTCTAAGAAGAATAGTATTATTGTTTCTTTTATATAGAGCTATATATTTTCAGTATGGAATAGAAATAAGAGATAAAAGTACAGAAATTTAATTTGAATCTTGAATTTAGAACGTATAGTGACGATGCCATGTTTAAGGTTTGAATTTTTTCCTCTCACTCTAGTTACTTACAGAACTGGGCTATTCAACCAGGCCATCACTTGTACTTTCTCCTGAAAAGTTGAAAATACTTTGTAGAAATAGAGAATGATGTTTTAAGTTCAAAAGTCAGATGATACATCGAGGATACAGTCTCTTTATTTGCGAAAGAAATAACCAAGAATCGTGTGGGTAAAGCCTGCTTTCTAAGAAGAATAGTATTATTGTTTCTTATATATAGAGCTATATATTTTCAGTATGGAATAGAAATAAGAGATAAAAGTACAGAAAGTTAATTTGAATCTTGAATTTAAAACGTATAGTGACGATGCCACGTTTAAGGTTTGAATTTTTTCCTCTCACTCTAGTTACTTACAGAACTGGGCTATTTAACCAGGCCATCACTTGTACTTTCTCCTGAAAAGTTGAAAATACTTTGTAGAAATAGAGAATGATGTTTTAAGTTCAAAAGTCAGATGATACATCGAGGATACAGTCTCTTTATTTGCGAAAGAAATAACCAAGAATCGTGTGGGTAGAGCCTGCTTTCTAAGAAGAATAGTATTATTGTTTCTTATATATAGCTATATATTTTCAGTATGGAATAGAAATAAGAGATAAAAGTACAGAAATTTAATTTGAATCTTGAATTTAGAACGTATAGTGACGATGCCATGTTTAAGGTTTGAATTTTTTCTTCTCACTCTAGTTACTTACAGAACTGGGCTATTTAACCAGGCCATCACTTGTACTTTCTCCTGAAAAGTTGAAAATACTTTGTAGAAATAGAGAATGATGTTTTAAGTTCAAAAGTCAGATGATACATCGAGGATACAGTCTCTTTATTTGCGAAAGAAATAACCAAGAATAGAAATAAGAGATAAAAGTACAGACTTCACATTTAAATTTATAGATTAAGACGTATTCTGCTACATTAAAGAGCTCTCTAGTTCAGGTGCTAGAAAATATAATTATTTATCATAGATCGTTTTATAGTGTCAAATAAAGAATGTTTCACTGTGTCTATCCACTTTGCTTCAAATTCGATTGAACTAAAAAAATAAAATTTATTCATAATACATTTTCTGTCAAAATCTGTTTTGCATATTGCATTGGGTCTAGTGTCATAGAAATTCAGACTTGAGTTGCACTTAATATTTTATATAAATCATCTTGCAATTGCGGTTACCACATGAAATAAGTGTATCCGAGAATATCGAAAGTTCAATAGTTTGAAGCGCACGAGAGCAAATTAATATACGTTAGTATAAAGCAATAAAAATAAACCTTCTCCTTTTGAGTTAATAAAAAAAATGCCATTCGTGTTAGGTATATTTGCACCATGAGTACTTTGTGGAAAAAATTTTGTATTGTTAACCTCTTAATCATCCGAGGTGTAATATTTTAGATGATCCTAAACAGTTGTTTTTTGTTGTTTTTTTCATTTTTCCCTGCCAAATTACATCAGTAATAGTTTTTCGTTGATTCGTTATAATTTGACTTTTCCAGTAGTCATTAAAATCCCAGACCTATTCTAAATAAGTTGCTGTACCCACTATAACTTGCTTAAACATACATTTACCCAATTTTTTAAATTTACATTAGTTAGTATCAGAGTCTTAGAGAGCGGCTAACGTAAAATGTACCGAAAATTAATTTTTCGGCAAAAATATGAAAAGATTGTGCCGGTGTGTTTCATAATTTTCTCGTAAAACTGTACAAGAACTACCTCTAACAGAACATGTGTGAACTAATTTCAAATATTTAGAGTTTGAAATATTTTTATCATAATTTATGTAATTCACGTACAAACGAAGTTTTGGCACAATCTGCTCGAAACAGCTAGTTATCAAGTATATTTTCTTCATTGAACGTGTAGACTTTTTTTTTTTTTACATAGTTTGGTATACATATTTTATGTTGAATAGTTAATAACAGTTTAATGATATTAATAACATAGCTCCTACTAGCACTGTTTTTAAGCATTTGCACTTGTACTGGATGCAGTGTTGGTGTTACTAACAATACAAGTAAATATTAATAGTTATTACAGTTTGCATCAGAAAACTCGCTATTATTTGATTGTTTAACATACATAAAGTATATTTTTATGCTTGGTTACTAATTTTATGCACAAGCATGAAGTTCAAAGATTGAGTAACTTTTCATTTTGTCCCAAATGTAGCTTTTAATTTAGAAAGTCAAAATATTGGTAGATAATGTGACTTGATTAATTATTGGTCATGCAATACAGACTGTAAGTGAAATAAAGTCATGTATCATATTAAATTACAAAGTGCTTGACAATAATTGTATGTATAATGAGTCTTAGTATTAATTAATAGTTGATACATAATTAAGGTAAGCAAACACACTATCCACAATTAATTGCACAAATGAATTCTTAGTTCAGATTCCATAGTTATCCAAATCACACTATCATAGGGTTTTATCATTTCTTCAAATGATTACAAATACAAATGACTGATAAAATCCAGGAAAGTTCATTGAAATTTAATACCTAAACTGTACCATAACCTTCGATATTTCTATTAATTGGTTCCCAATTTTGCACATGTATATATGTAAGTAATAGTACTGCATGTACTTTCTTGAAGGTGGTAACTGCTTTTAATTCTTTTACCTCTGTAATAGGCTTAACATGTTTATCTCCTAGGTTAGCAGTGGTTTTGAGTACATTATAGTACTATGCAACTCCTAATTATATCTGTGAGGTATGATTTGAATTTTGGAATTAAAACCATAGATATTATTTGTCTATGCAGTATTAAAGCATATTACCTTTTAGTTGTGCCTACCAGTCACATGGTTGTTCAAATTATTCCACTAAAACAAGGCTTGGCATTATTAACTTCTGGTTTATTGAAACAGGTATATGATTTAAGTGGAGTCATTTCTGGGTCAAGTGTCCTTCAACTTACTTCATTTTTATGTTTTTATTTTATAAAATGGAAAATAACACAATATCATTATCAAAATTCACCAAAAGTAAGATTTGATCAGTCTTTTATCACTTAAAATAATTTTCTTTTTGCTTCACGTTATTCCAGAATTACTGTGCTGTTGAAAAGTTATATTTTTTGAAACAGAGAGAAAAATGTAGACCAAGTGGTTATATATATTTGTTTATAGTTATAAATTTGTTAAAAACTGTTAGCATAACTTTCAAAATGGAATAACTTGTTACTGTTATTACTGTTTACTCTCTGAACTCTGAAATCCAAAAATAGTAAGTTGAAAGAATAATATTTGCATGTGAACTTAAACACAAAAAGTTCTTTTATCAGGATCGGTAGATTTTTTAGTGTATGAAAACTTACAAAAAGTATTAAAGGAAAATATACACTCCCACTGTGTTGTTGTTACAATTGTAGCGTGACACCCCAAACATAAATTTTAACATTGATTTGTTCTCTTTAAAATGTAGGTGGAATTTTATGTTAAAAAATAATATTATTTTTTTTCTTTTCCAATAAAAATTTCACAAGAATATATCAATTCATAAGAGGCAGGTAAAGTCATCAAATACATCACAGTTTAGCTACTTGAAATGTCAACAGAGGAGTTTTACTACATTTACAAATTATTTTTTTCTCTAATACAATTTCACTTAAGTTGTTTAAAGAATAATTTATGTATCTGAGTTATTTTTATGTTTGATCCTTTTTTTAACCTAAGTTTGTTGACTTGTGTCTTCTTCCTTTGTTGTAGATATACTTGAGAGCTGTTTTGAATGCTTGGACAAACATTGACCAAAGAAAAGGCTTTTACTAATGATGCACTAATAAAAATTTATGTATCAGGTCATCCCTTAAGTAATGTCCAAAAATTTAATACAGAAAGTGGAGCATTATTTCTGTCTTTGTAGAAGGCTTTAATAACAAAAATATATAGTAGGACGTGTAAAATAATGTTCAGACAAATAAAAGAAACTAACCCAACTCCACTTTTGTAGATCATAATGATCTACAAAATAAATACTTATGAAGATGGTTGTGTCTAAGGAGCACATTAGGCATATAATGCTTTATGGGTTTTAAAAAGGCAGTAGGCAGCAGAAACTACACGAAACATTCAAGGTGTTTATGGCACAGAGTCTCTCAATGAAAGAAATTGTTGAAGGTGGTTTCAGAAGTTCAGATCAGGTGACTACAACTTGAGTGATGTGCCACATTCAGGTCATCCTGTTGAGTTTAATGATGACTTACTACTGGCTGCACTTGATGAAGATTGTGCTGTAACAGTTGAATAATTAGCACAGAAGCTTAATTTAACCCATTCAAACAGTTCACCGTCATCTGCAACAGCTTGGAAAGGTGTCTACACTTGGAAAATGGGTCTTCCATGATTTGACAGAAGCCAACCTTAGAGCAAAAGTGGACATTTGCACTTCCCAGCACTCTAGTTATGTAACTGACCTTTATTGGACAGGTTATTGACTGGAAATGAAAAAATGGATATTTTATAAAAATGTTAAGCACTGCAGACAAAGGCTCAGTGCAGGTACGTTGGCTATAGCACACCCCAAAATGGACCCTCCACCCTAGGAAAGTCTTGTTAAGCATTTGGTGGGATATTGTTGGTGTGATCCATTTTGAGTTGCTGCCACTCAATGTAACGATTACATCAGACTTCTGTTATCAACAGTTAGAGTGCTTGAATGTTACACTGAAAGAAAAGAGGCCTGCTTTGATCAATTGTAAATGTATTGTGTTACGCCAGGATAATGCACGGCCCAACACAGCAAAGATTGAAGAGCTAGGCTGGGAAAAAAACTTCCACATCCTCCTTATTCTCCAGACCTTGCCCCAGCTGGTTGTCATATATTCTGAAGTTTGCAGAACTGTCTTGATGGAAAAGAGCTTGGAACACATGAAGATGTCAAAACTACCTTCTCTACATTCTTTTCCTCCAAACACCAAGAATTTTGTAGAAGTGGCATTCAGAAGCATGTGAATCATTGGCAGGAAGTAATTAATAATAATGGAACATACATTATTGATTAAATAACATTAAAAGCATTTGAAATCCTTTCTGTTTTTCTGACCCTAAAATTGTACATTGTTTAAGGGATGACATTTAATTTGCATGTGAACAGAAAGCCTGTTTCAGACAACATTCACTTTGATTATTTTCCACCACTGAAATTTGATTACTAATGTAAGTATTTATTGTTAATTTCTGTTGAATTTCAGAATAAATCTACTTTTATTCCTGCTAGTCTGATAAAGCAAGAAGCATGTTCCACTTTCAATACTCTCAAAATATTAGACATTTCAGAAGAATGGGGTGTGGAAGAATGTTAAAAATGATTGGTGTTTTCCAGATTATTGCTGGGATCATTGTAAGTATAATTGCCTATCAAGAAACTTTCCATTCATATGATAACCCTCCTGTTGAAGATGATGCGGAACTAGAAAAAATAATTGGACCAGTGATTGTTTTTCTAGGTCTTCTAGCAACATTATCAGGAATGTGGCTGTTTGTGTCAGCAAAACAAACACTCTTATTGGAAAGTCAGCATCGACAACTACAAAACCAACTGTCAATTACAAATCCACAGCATTCTCAAGTTTCTGTCAGTAGACCTCCTCAGACATACTTTCAACCACAAATAAGCCAACCTTTACATGGAACTGATACCACTTATCCTCCCAGTGAACAACCAAACCAACAATCTTTCATTGGAAGTGGAACTACATACCCTACCAAGGAACCTTCCAGTTTACATTTCTTTGGAACTGTAAATACTTCCACTTCTGCTCAGTGTTTTCCACACCAGGTACCACCACCTTGTTCAATTTCAGGATATTCTCCAGCTTCTAATGGAAGGAACAAGCAGCAGTTTTGTAGTCAAAGACAATTCACATTTACTCCTTCTAGTTCTGGCTCAGCACCAATATATGCTGTTTGAAAATTGTTATTTTTGAAAAATGTTTTTGAAGTTATATTTACTTAGCCTTAAACATTATTGAACACTGACTTCAATTCATATTTATATAGCTTGGAAAAAACATTTAATGTACATTCATGTTTTGAATGTTGACTTCTACAGTTTAGTTTGTTTTGATATTCAAAGAGGTGCAAAGGTTGTTAATTTGTAAAAGTAACTCCAACATAAATTTCTAAAGTATGAACCCGAATGAAAATGTTTTTTGTTTTTTTTCAGGTTTGCATTGTGTGACATACTAACAGGAGTGTTAAACTTCTGTTGAGCCTTACGTTATGAAGCTCTGTGATAATTATTATTACATATGATTGTTAGAGCTAAGTGTTAATTCTGAAAAAAAAAATCTTAATTGTAACTCTTTCTCTGTTATTTCGTATTTATGTAAGTTTATATGCAGCATCAGTCTGCTAAATGTAGATGCAGTAAGATTGTGCCATCCTGAAAATAAAGTTAAGATTCTGTAGAAAAACTGAAAGTAATTTATGTAGCTCTGCTAAATTAGAATCTCTGCATGAAAAATTTCATCAGATGTTTCTTTACATACTCTTATTAACCTCACTTGTTTGAAGACCCACAGTTATGTAGTGTTTTTATATATATTTATATATACTTAACAGAAAACCAGTAAGCAATACATCATCTTAAATAGATTTAGCTGTGGTTTAAATACCATTATTAAATCAGTTTGTTTAGCATTAAGACATACTCTATAACTTTTTCTGTGGTTTAACTACTACTGTGATAGTAGCTTGTATTTTATTGAAATAGAGGATGTATTCCAGCTGTAAATAAAATGTCATCTTTAGATGTCTTTCTTATGTTTTACAAAAGTTTCAATATTTGTTCCAGACTTTGGCTTGCATACTGTTATTAGACTAGCTATGTTAAAAACAGTATTATATCCTAGTTGCTTAAATATCATTGTTAATTTATTTACATGAAGTTAAAATATGTAATCTGTTCCCAGTATTTTCTAAACACTAATGCTAAGTTAGGTATATCAAACTGAACATATTAACTGTTCCCAACTTTGGATTAAATCTTTTCATTAGGTCAACTGTATTAAATTAAAATGCATTATATATTTCCAAGCTTCCCTTAAAACCAGTTTGTAGATTGGTTATGTCGAAAATTTCATGCTTCAAATAGCCTTTCATCCAACTGCTAAATTGGTTATATTAAGCTAAAACACATAATCTTTTTCCAAGTTTAGTTTCTGTATATGACTAAAATACATCTGTTGTTTAATAATTTTACTGTAAATTTTATTTATATTGGCTATTTTAATTAAAACATCTTTTCGAAGTCAAATGTAATATCATTTTGATTTCAAATTTTTCCTTAAGTAATGTAGTAGGTCATACAAAAATGCATACACATTAACTGTAGTTGAATACCAATTTTAGATGTGTTTTGGTTAAAATGCATTATCTAATCATAACGAGGATTAAAGTAATATAAATAGATGAACTTGTTGATTTATATAAAATTTAAGGACAGTAAAGGCCTTCCCATCCAGCAAATGTTAATGTAAAAACTAAAAAGAAACACAATGCCAGCCTCTACTTCTCAAATATTTATCAAGCCATCTACTGAATTCCTTTAAATTGACTGCATTCACCACATCAGAAGGAAAACCATTTCAAAGGTCAAATATCTCTGTTAGAAAAATAAAAGTCTTAGCTTAGGATCCTTAGATTTCTACCTTGTGTAAATTTATATTTGTCTCCATAGTCCTACCATTTTTAACCATCATTTCTGAGATATTAACTTGTCCTTGTTTGCCATCCAAGTTATCATTCTAGTTGCCCTTCTGTGCATTCCTTCCAGCAATTCAGTGTCTTTTTTAAGGAACAATTCCGAGACCGAATACAGTACTCAAAATGTAACCTTAACCATTGACCTTTAGAGTGAAATATATCCTTTTTAAGCTTGTAAATTGTATTTTATATTTCTGTTGGTAGGTAAAACCTAAAATCCTATTTGCAATCCTAATAACAATGGTACACTGCTTAGATAATTTAAGAGACCAAACAACTACAACACCAAGATCTTCTACTTCCATAACATTGTTGATGTTATTCACATTAAAATTGTAATTCAAATTCAAATTACCTTACATCTATTACAATTAAAAATGATCTGCGATTGTTAGGTATACACGACTGTTCATTTTAAGTTTAATGTAAGAGTATTATTTAGTTTATATTGTGTGAGTTTTAAAGTAAGCTTAATTAAGCTATAGTTATGGTAAGTTTGCTTCCATAACTTTACGAATCATTTGTTGCATAGGTCAGTTAATGTGAATTGGTATCACATTACTTGATCATTTTGAATGGTTTTTGTTGCTTTAAGTGAGTATTTTACATCATAATGTCTCATAGTTTGTAGAATGTTTTAGGCCTTAGTTATACAATACATATATATAAACAACCAAGCTACTGCAAGTAAGTTTTGTTAGTGAAAGTAAGACAAAATTAACGATGAATAACTTATCTTGCCATTTGGGTTCTTAAATAAGTGAACGATTTTGTGTGGATTCTTACAGCAAGAGAGGATTACTTAAAGCTCTGGATACAATTGTGATGATTAGCTGTGTACTGAACATTTGTATATACATTTCACTTGCTTTGAATTTATTATTTTAAAGCAAGTGGATTATGTGCTATCAGTTTATTATTGAAATTTATTGTCAACAACTCGCAGATGCCTACTGTAAAGAATCCTACCCATTCATACATTTTTAAAAAGGTGTAAGCCATGTATTTACCCAACCCACCTACAAATTTGCAAGTAATTTATCCCAAAATAGCAAAGATAATTGTTCCTGAAGAAAGAAACATCTAGAATCAATTTGTGATTACGAGAAACTCACTTGAAGTAAAAATTTATTCTCAAGACGGCTGGTACGGGTATTAGAATTTTAATTAAAATAAAGTACAGAACAACGTTTCGACCTTCTTAGGTCATTTACAGGCCAGTTTCAAAATGTCTTTGTTAACCTGAAGATGATTTAAGAAGGTCAAAACGTTGTTCTATACTTTATTTTAAATAAAGTTCTATTACCCATACCAGTCTTCTTGAGAACACCTCTACACCCTTGTGCAAATTAATTGAAACAAGATGGAAAATTACAATTTTTTTCAATTTTTTGCATTTTATTTCTGAGAATCCAAAAATTACTCACAAATTAATACATGATATGACCGCCTTTATTTTTCATAAGATCATTAATCTGCTTTGGCATCGGGTCCACGAGTTGACTGCAATCTTTACTAACTTTTGAATCGCGGTACCACACCTCAGTTAGCTTATATTTCGTAGCACAGTCTTTTCCCCGAAGTCTTTCTTTATAAATTGCCCAAAGATTTTCAATAGGATTTAAGTCCGTAGAGTTTCCAGTCCAGTCCAGCACCTTTATTCACGTTGTAGTTATAAAATTCTTCACAAGTGTCGATGTGTGGCACTGAGCCAGATCTTGCTGAAAAATGCCATATCCATCTGTAAATCTTTTTTTCAATTCTGGAATGACTCTTCTCTGCAAAACTTCAATGTACTGTGGTCCTCGCATCATACCTTCTACGATATGTAAGCCTCCGACGCCATAGTAGCTGAAAAAGCCCCAAAACATCATCTTCAAGGGATGTTTTACGAACTGATTGATGTGAGATTCTCGAAGTTTCTCACCTGGAGATCTGCGAACATGCAGACTTCTTTGACCCTGTACGAAAAAATGACTCTCGTCACTGAATAACATCTTCCTCCATTGTTGTTGTGTCCAGATTTTGTATTTCAGACCCCATTGATGCCGTTTTTTCTTCATTGAGTTGGTAAGAAGTTGTTTTTCGACTGGTCTTTTTGCTCTTCTAACCCAATTTCAAATGACGTAATATTCCTCCAAATCTCATCATATATCCCAAAAATAGATCGACCGTACTGCAAAACACGGTAAAAAAATGGCTGTTAAAGGAAATCAGCGGGTCCAGCGAGCCGACACCATCCGCGATGTTGAATAGATCGACCGTACTGCAAAACACGGTAAAAAAATGGCTGTTAAAGGAAATCAGCGGGTCCAGCGAGCCGACACCATCCGCGATGTTGAAAATATTGTAAAATGACCATTTGTTTCAATTAATTTGCACAAGGGTGTAGATCAAGCTTGTTCCTTTCACCAAGTTTTAAACCTCTTTTCATTCACATCGAGTGCAACTGCAGAGGACATTTCCTCCTCAGGAAAATAATTTCAAAGCCAAATAAAAGTTGTATTAACAGATAATTTCTAGGAACTGATGCTACTCAAATTAAGTAACAAATTAAAACAATAATAAAATTCTACAAATAATAAGGGACATAATATATTCTAATACCCAACCCACCTACAAATGTTAATCCTTTTGTAAAGCAGCAGCATCCCTCTCACACCCACCAACATCTATAACCATCAGGACATTGTAAACTATTGACCAAAATCCAGTTTGACTGAACTCCATTTATAATAACTTTCTGATTTCTTCCATCCAGCTATTTTTCTATCCTTGAGCCTACTTATCCCTCACATATGTAGTGGTTGTTTTATTTTTCAAACAATCATTTTATATGGATGTCGTCAGTGCTTTCTGAAAGTTCAGATAAAACTCCTTCCTCTCATTTATACAAGCAATAACCTCTGATATTTAAGATATTTATGAATTGAAAAAGTAATAGCAGTGAAGGTACAATTCTCAAATTTATAATGTTTTTCTTTAATTTCATCCCTTTTTCCTGTGTCAGCATCCTTTTCTGCAAGAAATATGTTTATATATTCAAAACTTAATGTATAAACTTTTTCCATATTTAATCAGTATCTTTGATTAATTTAGTTACCTCGCTTACAACAGTTACATCTAGTTGGATCCCTTCAAAATTTGTAATCAAAATTTCATTTTTGACATTCATATGTGATGATCACTTGCGCCCAGATGTTCTGTAATCTACTCACCTTCAACCATTTCTTTATTAGAAGTAAATAAGTAAATCTAAAATAGCATTGTTCATAGTAGGTTTACTGACAAGTTGTATAAAAAAACATTCTGAACAGTTTTTAAAAATCTACCTTCCTTATTTTTTTTACAGAGTAATCATTATTAATGTAATAAAAAGAAAGTTAGTCCATTTAGTCCTTTCACATCCATATATATATATACTCTTCAAAAAAAGAAACGCAAAAGGCAAAATATGAGACAAATTGTTAACAAGTTTATTCTGGGTAGTTCTGCATGACATGTGTGAAACTTTACACATTCACTGCTAAACATCCAAAGTCTGCAAAGGTGAAGTCCACACTCACTAGGTGAAGTTTAACGTCAATAACGAGTATGCCCCCCGTGAGCATCAATAACTGCTTGGCATCTCCTGCCCATGGAAGCAATGAGATGACGAATCACATCCTGTGGAATGGCTGTCCCCTCAGCCTGCAAAGCTGCTGCAAGCTGAGGTAGAGTCTGCGGTTGATGTTGTCACCGTCGCAGACGTCGATCCAACTCGTCCCAAAGATGTTTGATGGGGTTTAAATCTGGTGATCTGGAGGGCCAGGGAAGAACGTTGATGTTGTGGTGTCTCAAGAAGACAGTGGTGAGTCAGGCTGTGTGAGGACGGGCGTTGTCATGATGAAAAACGTTGTTGACGTTTACCATGATGGGGCCTAAGAATCTCGAAGACGGTTGCGTACGGTCTGATCGGAAATCCTACGCAGCCATGGTATGGTTGAGGCAGTAGATGTCGCAGTGGTGGTCCTATCCCGAAGGTGACGTAACCGTATGTTGCGATCTTGTGCGGGCGTGGTCACACGAGGTCGGCCAGATCGTGGACGGTCACGAGTTGATCGATGTTGTTGGTGACGATTCCATAGCCTTGTGATGGTGCTTGGGTGGACATTCACAGCTCTGGCAACATCTGATCGAGATTCGCCTGCTTTCAAGCGACCAATGGAATTGTTGCGTTGTGCTTCAGTCAGTCTTGGCGTAACTGTATTGCGTGTCGGTGGCTTAACACTGAGCTATGGAAACCGAGAACCCGTCACTTTTATAGGGATTTTGCACATGTGCACTTGCAGATCTCTCAAATAAATTTACTGGACTCGCATGCGTTTCGGCGAAAAATCCGATGTTTTCCTCCGTTTTCAAAGTGCACAACTTTTATTGTCATTTTGGTCTGACAATCAGTGCCTTAACACGTGTAACATCACATACTCTGAGCTTGTAACTTTATTACATATATTTCTCTTTAAAATAACAAATATATCCCTTTTGCGTTTCTTGTTTTGAAGAGTATATATACAACAGTTTAAAAATACAAAGAAATAACAACGCATAACATCAAGTTTACAACTTTTTTTCAGATAAGTAATTCTGTCAGAGAGCAAGGTTTGATCTGATGTTCAAAAAACTCAAACTTTTAACAATAATATTTAAGTTTTAATTTTCAGTCTTATGATACAGCCACTCATTCTCTCATAGTCTGTCTAATTATGCAAGCTTCTTGTTCATCCACTGCACAGAAGACCAATTTAAGGTTTTATGTCCTTCTTAGTAACATATTGTTTTTAACTGGTAATAATTTACTAGTGTAGTTTGTTTACATTATTTAAAGCATGGATGTATTTTTTCTTTTGTAAGGAAACTGAAGCTTAAATTTTAAACCATTTTTTTTTCATTACAGTAATTGAGTATTCACCAAACAGATTTAGGAGGTTGTGAATACTTGCAACTATTTCCTCTTTCATTTTCTATGGCCATAGTTTTTCTCTAACATGATGGTGAAAGTCTCTTCCATGATGCCTTGCTGTAAGTGCACCACTTCATATTTTTCATTATCAATTTTTAAAGACCATCCAAGATATTTATGAAGAGAAAAAGTCACCAAAACAATCTTTTCTACAGTTTTAATATCACTTTATACTGGAATACTGCTGTTTAAGCTACCCTAGTAGTACAAATTATAAGAAAAAAAATAGGTCTGTAAATTGAGTTGTGAGGCTACTATTGGGCCCAGCTTGTAATTTCTACCTAGCACATTTCAAAATATAGGAAATATGCCTTTGGCAGTAATGAAATTATTTCATGTGTTATTTATAAACAACCAAAGTAAGTGTATCACTTAGGTATTTTTTGAAAATTCTCAAAGATATATTTTGGTTCTGTGGCAGCATTTTCATTTTTAACTTTCCTGTGGCGCAACCAGTGGTAAGGGTAGCACCTGTATTTTGAGAGGGATAACATTGTAAAATTTCATGACCTAAAGTGATTCTGACTTTTTCTTGAATGGATTTAGGAGTATGTATTCTATGAACTTCTGTAATAGAAATATCATTTTTTTGGCCTTGAATTTTTATAAAAAGGTGACCTTGGGATAGCCTTCAGGGTCAGTCAGATGGTTCTGTTGGACAAGGGTGAACTGAATACCATTGTTGGACATTCTTAGCTGCAGTTGTGGACATTGTGTCTGGTGCTGCTGTTTCGCTATAGTGTTCACAAAACCCTGGAATGTTTACAGCATCCTTGTTTGGCATTATAGTGCATCCCTTCATAGGACTTCATGGTGGGTGAAGTCACTGAATCTTTCTGCTTTCATTATAAGTCCCAAAAACTAAAATAATTAAAAAACAGCTAATTGTTAAATGGCTACATGTTGAAGACTGAACAGTATTCTCCACCCTGTTCTGCACCTTTACCTTATTTTCCCACTCTCAATTCTCTGCCAAAAACTTAAGGGCAAATGTCTCCTTTTGTAATTTCCTACCCTCTCAAATATTTCCAGTGTCAGTAGTTTGGTCGATTTAAGGCATCTCATCATGGTTCTGTAGCATGTGGTCATTGTGGTAGCAAATACTAAGAATAATGCCTACAAGTGCAAAGTGGGCACTGTTAATTGTAGTGGTTCCCACCCTTCTTACTATCAATCTTACCCTAAATGGATGGAGGAGAAAGAAGAACAGTAATTAAAAATGGTTAAAAACTTATCTGGAGGCTCGAAAGTAGTTGTCTCCAGCTTCATCACAGACATACACTGCTGCACTTTCTTCCACTATTGGAATGACAGGTTGTGTAATGGACAAGAACATAAAGATATGGTACTGCTGGTTGACTGGCACATGCAGGGATGTTGAGAGGCAGGTAGAGCCTAGGGATAATTGTGCCACTGGGCCCCTTTTTGAAGCATTCTTAAATTCATGGGCATATGAATAATTTTTCTGGGGAGCAGAAACCAAATGTGTTTAGAATTTACATTTTTTAAATAAAAAGGTATGTTTTGAGGTGAAGCAATTTCTTGCAGTACTGTGATTTTTCCTGAAGTATATTATGAAATTTAGAATACATTGCTCTTTATTCCATATTTGCCATGCCCCCTAATTGAACCTGGGACTGTATCTCCCCCTGTCAGATCTGAGTGCATGCCCACCTTGTCTGTGCCATGCAGTACATCCTTGGAGGTCACAGTCATCTGTTTTCTTCGGTTATACCATCAGTGTTTGATCACTACCTGTTTATTAGAGAGGTTTATGATCAATTAGGCTTTGATTCTCTCAGTAAAGAGTTGCTATCCCATTTTAATCCTGGGAGAATTTAATGGCCACAATCTACTCTATGGTGGTGCTGATATTGGTGAGAGATGTCGTTCCATCAAATCTATGCTCCTGGATCAGAAATTTTCTCTCAAATATTTGCTTTTATACTAATTTTCTTGCACAGAACCAATCTCTTATTGCAACTGATTTGTTTGTTCCCATTCATTTTTCTTGGAGGGCTTACAGTAACCCACAGAGCAATGATGAGTTTCATATCGTTTTGAAGGATATTAGCCGTGATCAATGCAACTAGACCTGAGTGCTACAATAGATGTTGGACTAGGCTGACTGGCTCTCTTTCAGCTCTCTCTTAGAACTCATCCATGCTGTATGAGTAACTACTGTATAGTAACAGTAACTGAGTGAATTGTTCAAGCAGTTCTTCATTCTATACCTAAAATCTCAACCCATTTCCCATGGTATCCTAGTTCATGTTCTCTAGCCTGCCAACAGACCCAAAATGCTCAGAAATAGGCCTGGAATGCCTTTTGTAGGTATCCCACTCTTTTGAACCTCATTGCTTTGCAGTGGATCTGTGCCCATTTTCAGCAGGTTAGACTTTAGAACCAAACGGAATCTTGGATTCAGTTTACAGTTAGAATATCTTCTACCACTAGTTCCAAGGCCCTCTGGGACATGATTCAGAAGGTCAGTGAGCAGTATTCTTCCCATCCCCTTTCCAGTTACCAAGAAGTTACTGATGCACAGAGCATTACTGATACTTTCAGTGAGAACTTTTCTTGTTTTTCCAACACTTCTGTCTCTTTTCCAGCTTTCTTGGTCATCAAGTCAAATTCAGAGTGAGTGCTTCTTCCCTTTTGGGCCAAACATCTCTACAACAATAATTGCCCCTTTACACAAGTAGATCTCAAGCTTGTCTTCATCAGTCATACCTAATAATGTTCTCTATGAGATGCTGTGTCATCTTTCTCTTGTCTCTCTTGCTATTCTTCTGGTTGTTTTTAACCAGATTTGGCAGGAGGATGTTCTTCTTGATTTTTGACATCAGGTTGCTGTCCTTTCTATCGCTAAGTCTGGGAAGGATCCCATGATTGTTTCTACTTATTACCCAGTTGCTTCAACTAACTGTCTTTGTAAGATCTTAGAGAGGATGATTAATGCTCAATGCTCACTTTGTTTGGTTGTTTGAATCACACAACCTCCTCTTGCCAAACCAATGTTGGTTACATCGACAGCACTTCACCATGAACAACCTGACTGGACTTGAAACCGTGATAATGGAAGTCTGCCTCAAGAGAGAGCATCTTGTTTCCATGTTCTTTTACCTTGAGAAGGCTTAAAACACTACGTGGAGGTACCACATTTTGTGGGACCTCTATTCATATGGGTTGTGTGGCCATTTAGCCATTTTTATTCAGAACGTTTTACTGAACAGGCAATTTTGAGTCCATAAAGATTTGACTCTTTCTAGTTCTTTTACACAGGACCTTGGAGTCTCTCAGGGCTGTGTCTTAATTGTCACACATTTCACCATTAAGATTAATGTTGCACAACTCTCTCCTACTGTTGTAAATGGGCTCTATATCAGTGACTTCAACATCTCACATTGATTATTGACAGGATACTTATTGAGTGGGAGCTTCAGACTGCTCTCAGTTGCAACTTGAAGTGGACCACAGCAAACAGTGTTACCTTTACTTTTTTCCTAAATCATTTGCATGCATTTTGCCACAAATGGGATCTATATCC
Source organism: Tachypleus tridentatus (assembly GCF_004210375.1). Classification (NCBI taxonomy): domain Eukaryota; kingdom Metazoa; phylum Arthropoda; class Merostomata; order Xiphosura; family Limulidae; genus Tachypleus; species Tachypleus tridentatus. Next base: position 36,787,475 of record NC_134832.1, on the reverse strand, counting down.
CAATCCCATATTTTACAGCTGTGTCAACTCTGAGTGATGGCACCATTTTAAACACACATTTTCTAAGGGCTTATCCCCAACACTGGACAGTGTCATTAACAATGGTGACACTGTTGAACTCTAATGATCAATTTTTATGAGCCATTGGCCTTTTTAATTCTATTTAAATCTTTAATCAGAATTATTTGACATTGTTTAGTTTTAACTTAATTCATTTTTACATTTTCACTCTTTATTTGGCACAGATAGCCTACTTGCTTTGTGTCAATAAGTGCCAACCAACCATGTCACTAATAATTTCTCTGAGAATACTACACTCTCACCATCTCCTTGATAATGTTTTTGAAAACTTTAGGACAAATCTTGACATGGCTATGAATTTTATTTTCCAAGAATGAGCATTTCTGCTGCCACTGTCCCTGTAATGACTGAAAAAAACAAACAAAAATATTTTATTTATAATACTTTAAAGTCCTATTACTTTTAACCCATGTTGTATACCAAATTGACTCACAAGTGTGGTGGTGTATTGTTGTGTTAAACGTAACCTTCTAAATGTGTAAGTATTTTAACTAAAATACCTGTTTAACTTGCATAGTTGACAATAACTTTTTTTTAGGAATAATTCATGGTGGGCTTTATACATGTATTTCATATTTTAATGTTAGTATGAAACATATTTTCATTTTAATTTAAATTAAGTTGATGCAAACTTGCATAACTTAAATACAATATAGCTTATGGTGATCTTACCCTCTACCAATTTAACATCTGTATAGCTTACTTTTATGTTCACTTAAACATGGCACATAATATGAGTAATTTAGTTTGGTGCTAATTTCTATAACTTTAATATCAAAACAACTTATAAAACTTATGTTTGTGCTGATTATTACTAATATATGTTTATAATACTTCCATAACTTGTTTACTTTATTTCTCTTTCAAAAGTTTATTTCATGGTTAATTTAAGTTTTTATGATAGTACCTACAACTTTCCTGAATGCTTTGCTATGCATCCGTTTTATCTGTTATAATTTACATAGTTGCAAATGGGTAGAGTGATAGTTTTTTTTTGTAAACTGGTTTGTTTTTCTTTGTCTTTTTTTATCATTGGGAATTAGTTCAGTGACTAGTCCAGAACCAATTGAGGCTGTTCTGGTTTAACTGCTGTTAGATAGTTTTTTGACAATGCTTGTGGTGTGGTGATGATGAAGAATTTGTATCATTATGGATTTTGGCTTTAGTTATATCAATATGCTTCATTTACAGCATTTGGAACTGCTCCATTATGGATATCCTGGTAACATTTATAGCAAATCTGCATCTTTGTTACCCCTTACAGTACATTTATAGTTTAAGTGATCTGACTTGCAAACTGTTATCATTCTTTTGATTTAAATTGATTGATAAATAAAGTTAAAAGCTGAAGGAAAAATCAGTCCATTTCAAGGTAAGCGTAATGTTTAGTTAGTTGTTTTTTTTACTAAGAAACATATATTTCTCTTGGCAATAATTACACTATATAGTTATGGAAAGAAGCTGTTACATCTTTGAACATAAGTATTACATTCCTTCCACTCATAACTTGGCTTGTTGTACATCAGTTCTTTGTTGTTATTGTTTCACTTCAACTGAATTTCCATGTATCATAGACGAAGTGTCTCCAGAAACTTTTGTGTCATCTTAGATCTCTGTATGGATGTTACAGGTGAATAAACTGTTTTAATTGCTGGAATGTTAATTGCCTTGTGGAACAGTTGCAATGACAATGCAGTAGGAGATGTGCCTGACATACACAACTCTTATCACAGCAGTTTCAGGTGGTGGAGCTGATAGTATGTGATTTACATATGATGATGAAACAAAATCTCTTATAGTACCTGAACTGTCACTACTCTAGATATTGTGATATATTCAGACTAACTGAATGTATGTTAGAGCTGTCGTGTAGGTCTACTAAATAGAGATCAAAATGTTAGACAAAAAATTAGACTGGACACAAGTGTGAAACAAAATGAATAATATTTATTAAGTGTGAAATGTAAATCCAGTGCACATACTTGTGGTTTACTTGCAGGTTACAACAGATTAATGCTTCTTCTGGATGTTCTTGGGTTACCAAATTGTCTTCAATGATTTTCTAGACTAGACTGAATAATCCAAGGTTTTTAGTATTTAGAAGTATTTTGAGATCTTGAGATACATTTTTACTTCAAGTAGGTTTCTCTTCATTACATAAAACTTCCTTATTTTTATTGCTCCAATTATAGTTTCACACTTCAAATGTTATATACTTCCCTTTTACAGATATTCAAGATATTTGAAACTCAGTGGTGGTGTCTGAAATTATCATGCATGTTTCCATCTCATACACTTCACAACTTCTATGTTACAACAGTGTGATACAGAAATTAACTTCCCTTCTGTTCAGATTTGCTCTCAACATCAGAGAAAACTCTTCTTGGTTTATTAGGTGGAGGTCTAGCAAAATCAACTTTAGTTTTATTTTGCAGTATTTATTTTATGACTATGAGTGTGTCAAGAAACTTGACAGAAGTTATTTAGCATAAAGACCATTTTTTCCACTTTGATTTTTTGTTTTAACATTACTGTTATTACAAACTTTTGTTCTATAATGCATTCTAAGTTTGAAGTAATTATACACCCATATGTATTGTTGCCATAATGTTTTTTTGTTTTTACGTAGAAATCTTCAAATGTGGATGTTTAAATATTAAAATAAAACATTGGCAAATTCAGTCTAGAGCATTCAAGTTGCAATGGAAAAGAACAGTCCATTAAAATGTTCTGGATAAAAGTGGGTAAACGGCCACAAAATCCATACGAATGGAGGTCTCGCAAAATGCCATACCTCCATGTAGTGTCTTAAGCCTTGTTAAAGTCAAAGAAAATGGAAACAAGATGTTTTCACTTGAGAAAGGATTCCCTGATAGATGTTTAAAGTTGAAGCAGGTGGTCCACAGTAAAGTGGTGTCTTCAGACCCACATTGAGTGGACAAGGTTATTTGATTCCCAAAAATTAAACATGATGAGAGTTAACCACCCTCTCCAAGACTTATAGAAACAGCTCAAAGTAATTGGATAATATTTAGAAGGAATCATTGGATCCTTCTCAGGCTTAGAGAAAGGACGACAATAGCCCAGCACCAGGCATACAGAAAAACATTCTACTGCTAGATACAGTTAAAAACAACCATAGGAATAGCAGCAAGAAAGGAAGGAGAGAGATGGCACACATCTCACTGTAAATATCATCAGCTCTAACTTATGTACTGCCAGACTAATTAATGAAGAGCAAGCCTGAGTTCTACCAGTGTAAAGAGGTAATTATAGTCATAGAGATGATTGGATTGAAAGAAAAGAAACTGTTCTGCCCAAGACATGATGGCCGAAACAGAAGTGGAAATATCTATGAGAGTTTCAGCAGTGCTCTAAGCATCAGTAACTTCCAGGCCATTGGAGAACGAGATTGAAAGGGAATCAGAAGTATACTACCCAATGACCTGCCGAATCTTGTCCCATATAATTTTGGAACTGGTGGTAGTAGGGATGCAAGTTGTGAATTTAATCCAAGATTCCTTCTGGCTTTGGTCTTTCACCTGCTGAGCAAGGACATGGGCCCACTGAAAAGCAATGTGATTTTCAAGTGTGGGATACCTACAAAAGTTATCCCAGACCCATTTGTGAGCCTTCTGTGCCTTTGGCACAAATGAACTAGGATACCATGGAAAACGTGTGGAGGTTTTAGGAATAGAATGAGCAGCCACCTAATCAATAGAATCAGTCATTGCTACAATGCAGACATCTATCAATGACATACAGACAACAGCAGAATCAAGAGAAGTAAATGACAGTCACTTGGCCTTGTCTAACCTCCACCAAAAACACGCAGGTCGGAAGCATCCACCATGGCCAGTCTCCCTCAAAATAATCACTGTTCCTTAGGTTAATGGCAACCCTTTAAGAAACAAGAAGGAGAACAGATGGAGATATCAATGGTAGTAAGACTGACTATGTGCACGAAAATAGATGTAAGAACCAGTATTGGAGATAGAAATGTTGTGATCCAAGAGAATACACTATGGAACAACCCTTCCCATCAATATCAGCACCACCTCAGAGGAGATTGTAGCCTTTAATTCTCCCAGGATTAAAAAAAGGAGACAGCAACTGTTCAACAAAAGCATCAAGGTCTGATTGATCGTCTCTCCAGGAGGCAGGTAGAGTAAATGAACAGTACTGATGCAACCAAAAGAATTGTGGATGGCAACAGCCTCCAAGGGTGTATTGAGCTGCAAAGACAGGGTGGGCACATGCTGGTCAACCAGTAGTGCCACTCCTCCATTACACAACCTGTCATTCCAATATAAATAAAACAGCTGAAAGAAGGTGACTCTATCACCAGGTTTTAGAAATGATTCTTGTAAGTAAAGACACACAATGACATATTTGGTCAAAACCTAAATGTAATCCAGATTAGAATGGAAACCTCGACAGCTCCAATGTATAAAAGTGGCTATTTTCGTTTAGGTGGATAAGAACTGTGTGAAAATTGTTTAGTTTACGACTACAACATATGAATTTATTAGAGGTCTATTGACCTCTATAGATTCTGTACTTGGTGAAATGAGCAGGTCTCTACAAGTAGACAGAGGTTCCACACTTTGGATCCAAAGAAGGTGGACCTAGGTAGTCACCGAAAATAAGTTAGGTAGACAGGAGTAAACACTGATTTGTCAGTTCGCTTATCCATAGAGGGTAAAATACTCTTTACATGGCTGGAAAAGGACTCTTGAAGACACAAAAAATCTGTCTGAACTCCCCTATATCAATGAAACAAAGTGCAGCAGTATACATCCAAGAAGTTGAGGACAATAGCTTTCAAGTGTCGATGTAAGAAATGTTAACTGTTTCTCCTCCAACCATCTAAGGTAAGAATGAAAGTAAAAGAGGTGAAAACCAGAACAGTTCACATCTGTAGATATTGTGATCTTTGCACTACAATGAGTACACAACATAATACCTTTGAATATCTAAATTGCTGGTACTGGAAACATTGAAGGAGGTTAGGAATGTTTTACAGTTAAAAAAGGTGGTCATAGTGATGTAAACATAAAAATTAGAAGATTGGTTTTTAAGATAATCTGTCTTTGAGAGTGGAGATACAGCATACAGCATAAACTTGTTGGCCAGAGAAACTAGCGAGGATTTTTGACTTGGAGATGTTCTTCTAATCCCTCTCAATGATCACTTCTAGAAGAGAATTCAGTGTGGCATGGGGAGTAACCTCAATGGCCTTAAAATTCAGGAGTTTGGTATGTCATGGTGTAGATGCTTCCACCAAGATGTTCCTAGAATATAGCTTTAATCTATCTGACAAAGAATGGAGGATGAGAAAGTGAAGTAAAGGTGCAGAATGGGGTGGAGATTACTGCTCAGTCTTAAAAATGTGGTCATTCAGCAATAAGCTGTTTTTTTACAGTTTTATTTTTTGAGAGATTTATAATAAAAGAAAGATACAGTGCCAATTATGGAGTCCAACAAGGAGACCCACTACAATATCAAACACAAACACTGCAGCAACACCATGAGCACACCACTTTGGCCTTGTATTTCTGTAAAAATGTGACCTTGGGCCAATTGAATGATCCTGTTGGACGAGGATCATGTCCAATGTTGGACATTCTCAACAGGTGTAGTATGCATTGTGTCTGATGCTGGTGTTTAGGTTGGACCTCTTAACCACCAGGATCCTTTGCAGGTTGTCACACACCACAAACACGTGATTGATGTTCAGATCCCAGAGGTAAACTGAAAAGACAGAACTTTCTCTAAGAGGTCCTTTTTTGTACAGGCATCCCCACTAAGTGGATTAGTTACAAGAATAGACCTGTTAATAATTACAGGTTCAAACAGACAAAGATTTATAATTTGAACTCAACTGAGTTGCAGTAAAGAGATTGAATGGTACTTAAAACAAAATCTAATTTTATATTCAACAATAGCAATAAGGGAAAGATGTTTCTTTCACAAAAATTCATATAATATATAATCCTAAATTCATTCAAGAAAAAGGATCACTCTACATCATGAAATTTTATACACAATGTTGTTCCTCTCAAAGTACAGATGCTAAGGACCATTGGTTGTATGAAGGGAAAGTTTAAAATGAAAATGCTGCACATAACCCTTCACTAACACTACCATGAGAAATTTTAAAAATTCCATTACTGCTCATATCAGCATACAATAAGAACTCATTGTCTTTTCAAGGATATGTCAGCACTGGAGGTGCATCTTACAATGAGTGAAATGTTTGCCTTCATTATTCAATCTATTAAAAGTGAACTTCAGTAATTGCAAGCAAACAATTGTGCCAATATTCTTGAGAGACTGTCTACAAACTTTCAATAATATGATGCAAAACCAAGGAAAACTTTTCAGGTGATCAGAGATTAAGCTCAATTTATTATCAGTGTTGTTTTAACAGCATCTGTAAATGCTATCTATAGCAAGAAGTTCCACTTTTATGTACATAAGCATATATTGTCTGGTTTCAGTTTCTCAGGTACACTCTTAAATGTCCAATTGAATACCAAAATATCATCAACATCAATGATGATCAGGAGTGTCTTTAGTGTTTACTTCATAAGCCTCTTGAGTGTGGTGGGCTTGTCAAACAGGCTGAATGGCATGACACAGAACGTAATACATACTGATCGCAGTCTTAGGTCTGTTCTTGTCATTAAGTTTAACTTGTGAGTATCTGGATGCCAGATTTAATGTGTTTAACCATCTGGAACCTTCCAACATGTTCAGACATTAACATAATAATAATAAAGGGAAGGCACCAATGCAACTTATTGCACACATCCATCTAAAATCACTCAAATAAACTCAGAACCTTGACATACCTTCCTTCTTTCTGAAAATCACTATTGATGATAAAAAAGCAACTAAACAAAAGGTTGTATGATCTCATCCTTCAGTATCTACAATACCTAAACTCTGGCCATATCTTGCATGCTCTAAGATGTCCAACACAGCAGTTGCTTGACAGGATGTGCATTAACTATATGTTGTGAAAAGTCAGTTGTTTGACCCAATCAGAAATATGATCCCACAGATACATTGGGCTACTCAACCAACAAGTTAATGAGTTGCTTTTATTGCAATGAGTCCAGTATTAGGAGCTACCTACTATTTCAGACACAGTATGACAGATGCAACCCTAGTGTTACTACTAGTCTGCCACTTCCACTTTATTTACCACACCAATGATTATTTTACTATAAAGCTGTATAGTAAAATCCATAATCACAAAACAACACAAGGATTTCAGTTCTTTTTTGGATGGATAACTACTCAAGCTAATGATGCTTGCCTTCTGGACATAAAACAATTTTATATGTAGGCTTCATACCTATTACACTGATGCAGTAGACTCTGCCTAAGTTGAACCACAGAGCATCACTTGTATTATTATTCCTTCTGCTACATACCCTCATGCAGTGTACTTTTTCATTGACTTGATCAGATACCTCTCCAGCAGAAAAACAGTTCACAAGTTATATAAGTAAAAGACTGAAAACTTCCACTGCATGTCCATCTCAATGTTAGGACCAAGGTTGGAGACAACTGCTTTCATTCTTTGAGCATAATTTACCAGATACAGCAAAGAATTTGCATCTTTACTCATGTCTGATCTAAGGCCATTTAGCAGAACCAAGTTGTTATGCACTGCTCTCACTTGAAAAGCTTGATTTTACAGTTTTCTGGCTGCTCCTGTGTCAATCAGTAACTCAGTCTCTCATCCTTGTACCATCACTATTACGTAAAAGGCTCCAACTAGCCATGAAATAGATGAGTTGATTACAAAACATTTTGGCACAAGCTTTTTGTCATAATCCTTCAAATCAGTGCCTAGGCATGACCTTACTTTCACTCCACTGGTTTTCTATAGCTGTAGTTCTACATTTACTACTTCCTCCTGACTCTCCTAGATTTCCTGAGCTATCAGTTAAAACCAACAGCCTTACCCACCACACTGATCAGCAAAATGTGGAAATTTCACTCAGCAGTGACTCCACATATTACAAACAAAGCAGAAACACCTTTCTTTTTGTTCCAGGTGATGTCCAGACAATAGCATAAACAGCATAGGCTGCAACATATAAACCATGGGGAGGCAGGGTCACGATATTCCTGCCCATTCACTGAAAACCAGTGCACTTGCATCTCAGCACTGTGGTAGATAAGTAACCTGACTCAATCTTGGCAAATTAGTTCTCAGGTAGAACAGTCCATTCAAAATGTAGCAGCTGCAGCTGTAGGCCTCTTCCTGTCTTGTTACCAAAGTTACTACTTCATATACAATCACTCCAAAATTGGCTCTGTTAGAGTGAGGATATTCCTCACACCCAGGTGGTGCTCTCATTGTCTAACCTAGAATACTGTCTGCATAAGTGGCAGACTCTCAATAGCATCCTTCTACTAACCTTGAACTCCAAATAATAAATTTCTCAATTATTTCATGGGACTAATTAGCGGTGCAATTTCGGCACATCTGTATCCAACTCTTCTAATTGCACCTCTTCAAAATAAGTAATACAGTTCAGTGATAGGCCATCCAAATCAGAATTAGGTGTTCAATTGCCTCCTTCTGAGACCAGTCATTTTAAACAGCTACCAGATCTTTTGAAAGTCAAAGAAAAAAATCTGCTCTCCTTCATCCTTGGGAACCTTTGGTGGTGGCCAAACCTTTCTCTTGTGGATTCTTGAACACTGCTTGGCTGAGATACAAATAATATTATGTGTATAGTTCTGCCCCATGGTGCATGATCTTCTTCAATTGGTGCTCACTATCTCACAATGCCAGGGAAACAGCTCTGACTTACAAAGTCCACTAGCAGCATATTTTGTCTTTCTTGGCTAGCCAAGATCTAAGGTTGAATTATTTTGGCTGGTAGTTCCACCTTGGCAACTCTCAGTTACCAGTGTTTCCTTTTTCCCAATCTATTATTGCCCCATTTTTGCCCCATCTATCATTCTAAATTGATCTTTGCAAGTCTGCAGTTGCAGAAAGATCAGACCCATAAACTTTTATATCCTTGGTGAAAGTCAGAAGACTAAGAGAACTTTCTCACACAACTGTTTTTCTTCAGCTACTAACCCTTTCTTTCAGTCATGACTATTTTTTATTTCCAGAAAATGCGACTCAAAAGCTTATATGGTTCCTCTACAACCAGGATTGCACATATTTCGATGTGTGCTTAGGGCCATTGTCGTGCTGGAAGATCCAACGATGCCCGAGCTGCAACTTCCGAGCATCGTTCTTGATATAAGTGCCTAATATATCAACATACCCTTCTTTTTTCATGATTCCGTTGACATGGTGAAGTCTGTCTACACCAGAAGAGCTGAAGGAACCCCATAGCATGATTGAGCCACCTCCGTGTTTAACTGTATGGACGGTGTTCTTTGGAAGATTTTGTTCCCCTTCTTATGGAAAATATTGCGAACATCATTGTGGCCGAAAAGCTCGATTTTAGTCTCGTCTGACCAAAGAATACTCTTCCAATAGGTAAAGGGTTTATCTACATGCTTTCTTGCATACCTCAATCGTGCTTCTAAATGAACAGGCTTTAAATATGGAGTTCTATGAGGGCAGCATGCTTTGAACTCAGAACTGTAAAGGTGCTTACTTCAACCCCAGTTTCCCTTACCAATTTTTGTATGTCTGTCATTACGTGTTAAACTAGGGTTCCTACTAACTTCTCCGAGAACCTTCCTCTTGGTTCTCTCTGGAATTTTGGTGGGGCGTCTAGAACGAGGGAGGTTAGCAGTTGATCCTGTAAGCTTAAATTTGGCAGTTATGCTTTGAACAGTAGATTTCGTCACATTAAGTTGTGTAGCAATACTGGATATAAACACACAAAATTTGTATTTTACAATAATTCATTTCTTTAAATCACTGAACAGTTGTTTCCTGTTCACCATGATGACCAAGCAGATAATAACAGAGACAGTGCTAAATTGCCAGAAGTACATGTTTTGCTGGCTAAATTCCAATAATTATGAACTCAGTGTCTAGTTGTGGAATGGTATAATGTTGTTTATTCGCCAAACTAAACAGAATTGTTATGGGAATATCAGTTTTTTCACACGTTCCCGAACTGTTCGGACACTTTCTGCTCCTCCTATTTTTGGTTATTTCTTTATAAACATTTTATTTGTCACATAATTTACATAAAAATTTATGTAGATGTGTGTTAGTATAATATTTGTAATATATTAAACTTCTATTACCCTACTCGTGACACTTTTTAAGTTATGAGCAAAACACTCGAGACTCAGGGGTACGAACACTTTCTGTTGTAACTGTATTAGGTAAGTATGCTATATGACAGGAGGATTGGCAGGATAATTCATGCAGTGACATTGAATTTAGTCAAATATAATTAAGTTTGAATAAAGTAAATGAGACTAGACAATGCATAACACACGATGGAAATGATCTTTATTCATCAGTGACACAAAACAGTGTGTGTTACTTGCTTATGAATGCAGAATAGTCACTTTTCACTGGATTGTCAGGTTGATTAGACTGGCTTTCTTTCCCCAAGATGTATCGTTATGAACTAACACAGGTAAACATGTTACATCAGTTTTCAAGTCTGTAATTACTAATTTTGGATTTACTCATAGTAAGTATTACTACCCACTCATATGACTTATCATTCTCATTCAAAGAAAGGGAAGGATGTAATTATAACATGCCACCTGACCTACTATTAAAGAACACTGCTATCAACCTTCATTCACAATATATGGTAACAGAGCTATACTTCCTTAAGCAGAACACCTGTGATCTCAACAGGATAATAAAGAACACAGGCAGCTATAATGTCATCAACGTAATGCCTTTTCTGACAATGCACATGTAAAAACTACACAAACTTAGAATAAAGAAGATATATTCTATGATATAAGAACATAAATTCACAGTATGCTTCTTGTATGTCCCAACAACACAAATTTTCTAAGTAAGCTTCAGAGTAACTGTAATAATTTGGAAAATTAATATACTTTTATAGAATTATATTTATATTTTTATTAGATTTAATACACTTGTATAGTGTGAACACTAAGTCTCACAAAACAAAATATTTTGGTCACACTGAAATGACGTTTTTTGAATTTGTTGTAGTATTCTAATTATTTATAGGGAGAGTTTCAGCTGTAATAAACAATGAACAATGCCACAAGCACTGGACCACCACTACCGAAACCTCCAATTGTCTATATGTACTTTTGTATTATCTATATGAACTATATCTATCTATACTTTTGATTGAAAATAAAATACAAAATGGCATTTAAATTTTTCATTAATTTTACACACAGCAGCAAATGTTTGCTAAATATTTTTGAAACTTCTAATTTTACCATCTTAACATTTAATATACAAACAGTTGTAAAAAGATGTTGAATATTTCTAAAATTCCCATTTATACAGTCTTATATTAAATTGTGTATGTAATAAAACGAAAATTAAGTAGATCAAAAATACTTCAATGTTTATTTTGGATTGATTTTACACCACCTAAAACTATTTACATGTAATATGAATTATTTACTTTTACTAATTTTCATGAGTCATCATCATATGTTTGTAAAGGATTTCGTATGTCAAAACCAATTCACAATACAGACTAATTTCATATCTCTAACTCTTACAGTTGCAAGTACAACTGCTATGGGCTAAACTGTAAATTATCTGTGCTGCCACAAAACACTTCTAAATACAGATAAAGACATAACTCCCAAGTAAGTACACCAGTCGAGACTTTAGGGTAGTAAGAATCATCCTAAAGTATGTTGCTGAAAGTTGTTTTGTTTTAAACACAAAACTTCTTTAGCCAATACATTTGATGCTAATTGGTAAAAAAATCATGTAAATAAAAATGACAGAATTATTTTAATAGCAGTTTAGGCAGACATGGATAGATGTATAAAACTGAATCAAAATTACCGTTAGTTGAAATGAAAATATGCATCACAATTTCCTTCCAACTCATGAAACATTATATTGGAAAACAAGAGAAGAATCTTAAATACAGATGACAAGGAAAAATTAGTACTTCTCAACATATACAAAAATAAAAGTTAAGCTAAACTGCAAATTTAGTGAACAAGTAATACTTCCAACAAGAAAATAAATTTGATACCAAAGAAAAGCTTAGATGACTCACAGAACTGCAGTGAATAATTGATAAACACAAATTTAATATTTACAGGTAAAGCTTTACCTCAACAGGATGGTTAAGGAAAAATCTTTTTATTTCAATGCAATTTTGCACCAGATTGTACATGCAACTTACCACAAGTTTCTTATATCTTAACTAAACTTTGGTAATGTTATTTTTTAATGTAAGACATCCAAAATTTATCAAAGCATATTTGGGAAAGAATAAAAATTTAAAAATGCTGATTCTGTTGAAAACTATTTAAGACTATTGACTGTGTTAAAGTAGAGAAATCAAATCACAGGAAATAACTTTACATGTGAGTAACACTGGATTAAAAATATGATTTGACAGCATGTAACAACCTACATGCAAGTTTACCTGTATTTTAGATAGTTGTTATTGTTTGCAAGTGATTACAATTGACAAAAATGACAGCTTTAAAATTATATTGTTTTACTTTTATTTTAGGATCAGAAAAACTTGCTGGCACACAAATCGTATAATATCATATTTATAGTCTAAAATATCCATTTCTACTTTATGTATTAAGAGCACTGGTGTTAGAAAATTATCTCCAATATTTTTTTCTTTATTAAAAAAATTAGATTTAAAAAATTCAGTCCATACATACAACAGAATTAATGTAATGAGGTTAAAATACCTAGAATATTCCTGTAACCTGTCTGATGCAAAATGGCTTGGAAGAAAATTTACACCACAAAAATGTGCAAAAACGAAATGCTCAAATAAAATTGCAGGACCCATACAGCTAGATATTGAGGCTTATGTATAGTGATCTTTTTAGTCTTGTTCCATTGGTTCTTCACTTGAAACAGTACTACATGCTACTGATGGGGTCTTGTCCTTAGACTCTTCAGAAGAAACTTCTGTTTCCTTCTTGAATTCACTTACCTTCATTTCTTCACCTTCCATGTCCATTGACTCCTGTTCTTGTTTATTTGACATCTGCAAAATATAAGCATTTACAAAATGAATATTTACAAATACCAAATGGAAAGGATTCAGTTTGGTTTATCACTTGAGCTCAAACTTTAAGTTTCTAACATGAAATACGCACATTTTTATTAGCAAATTATAACTAGCATAATAAAATTTCATTAAGAACTCTATTCCAGAACTTCCAAGTGCCCTAACATTAGAGTTTTGGCATATTTAAAATGTATTCTTTTTAATTACCCAGTACTTACTTCAATGCACAATGTCCTTCCCCAAAGATAATACAGTTAGTCTTCCTTACTACCATAATGTGATGTTATTAATATCCTGATTTGGTACAGTTCACATGACTCATTTTATTTTTAAGTTGCCAATAATAGTGTCTTCCTTTAGTGAATTATTGTTTCATTATTGTCTTTACTAAGAATTTATTATTTTTAATGAATTAGTCTCCCCTTCCCCTATTAAGAAATTTAAAAGAATATTCCATTCTTTCATGGTCAATATTACCTTATTCTGAGTTTCATGGCATATGTAAGAATTCTTACCTTCTCTTTCCTCTTGGTTGCTGATGCTTTTCTGATTGTATAATGTTCTTTTGGTAAATTTAATTTGACTTACCTTTTCTTTCTCTCGGTTAAAGTTTTTCTCTTCAGTGTGTAATAATGTTCCAGTATCATCACCAACTTGTTGAACATCTTCATTACAGAGGTCTGTAATATTATTTTGTTCAGACATCTCAGATTCTACCACTTCATCATGATTATGTTTATCTTTGACACATAAATGTTCTGCTGCCTCCTGTTCCATCTGATTGGGCTGTGTGCCTATTTAAAGTCAAAAACACAAATAATAAGAGAACAATTAAAAAGCAACTGGTTAACTGAGAAACTGTTACATAAGATCATTTACCAACTATTACTGAGCACTGAGATACCAATTTTTAAGTGTAGGTATGAAATGTAAAAATTCCTTTTATTTTAGAATCCAAATTTTTATTTCAAGTACAAACTCTTTTAACTAACAGCTCTGTCATCTCTTGATCAATTTGAGATCTAATTACAAATTTGGACTCTGGAGGTCAAATCTTTTTGACTGATGTATTTGACCATGCCCTAAATCTCATAGATTAATTTACTCTAATCCTGCCTAAAAGAATTTCTCTCTGAGAGTAGGCTGGTGGAGATATTGAGGAGTAATAAATTCTAACCAGGTATACAAATGCCCAATGTTTCTTATTTCTGGTTCACACACATATCTATATACAAAACTCAAAATCTTTCCATTTGCCACTGAACGTGGAGGTAAAGGTCACATTTCTTTTGCATAAAGGTTTGCAAAACAACAATTTTTCATTAATATACATGGCTATCTGCCGTTGAACTTGTAACTTCATCATTAACATATATATTACATGAATAAATTGTATGCAGATTTGACATTTTTTCACAAGTTTGAGTTAACATTTAATTTAGAATATAGCATTACAGGCCTATTCAGCTATAGATCATTAACTAACACAACATATATTTTACTTTGTACACAAAATAAATATCTATGAAATCACAATATTGTGTGTGAAAAAAAACCCAGCAAGCCTATGCCTATAAAATAAAATTATGCAATCTGCCATAAAATAGAATATGTGAACAGAATAAAGTCAAGTCAGTGTAACTGACAGAGCACTTCTTAGAGGTAGAAGATGGATTGACCATGGATTTTTGTTTAATGTATTAAGATTACAATATTTTGGCCAGTTTAGTCATGGATTATTAATTATGCATCCACTAAAATTATCACACAGCAAAGAAATGTATGGAGATTTGGAATATTGTGTGTGTGTGTGTGTGTGTGTGTGTGTGTGAAAAAAGAAAATAGTAGGTGTAGCCTATAAAATAACATTATTTATCATAAATCAGACTATGCAAAAACAGTAAAACATACATTATAATACTTATTGTGTAAAATGAGATTTAAGTCATGTCAGCAAATATGCTTTATTCTAATTTTTTCTCCAGGTGGTTTGATTTCTGGAAGTGAATTTTTTTCTTTTGATACAAGTTCATACATCAATGTGAATACACTATAATATTCATAAAAATATATTAAATTCACATTAAAGCAAATTGAACATATTTACATTTGAAATTTTTGTATTTGAAGAAGGATGATGGGAGAAATAAAGCTAGGCTTATCCTGTTTGCCAGAATGGGTATTCATTGACTCTTCATAAGGGCCTGTTTATTCTTGTCAGTGATGGAAAAACAAAAGACATCACTTATAAGGAAGACCTGATTTAAAACAGGTTCATGCTTTATTTTAAAATTATCAAACCTAAGATTGTTGTTTTTTCTCTATATGTTCATAAAATATAGAAAGAAACAGAAGAAAAACTATGACAAACAAAATACTGATAATTACATTCTCAAGGAATGATACTTTCTTAGAAAATACAAACTTATTCTTTTAGATGAGAAGAAAAATCCTAACAAAATAAAATTTATAAATACGCTGTTAACAAATACTTTTCAGGGTTGTACAAAAATGAAAATTAATATTTTTCATTGTTCTTTGCAAATTTTATGAAATAAATGTTACAACACGACAAAGCACTAATTCTAAAATATTTTTAAGTAAACAGTTGTTAAAACAGTGTTAAAACTATTATTTTTAATTAAATTTTGAAATTTAATAAACAGGTGTACACTTGACACCAAAAAGGTGCTCTTTGTCATAAAGAGTTAATATGGATATTGATATGTTTGATTTTATTTCATAAATGTTGCCTACTCTGAAAGTAGTAACTTTCCATCTCTTTGAAACATGTTTAAGTTTGAAATGTAAAGAAATCAGTTCAGTTGTGCAAGGTGGGATTACTGTAACACAACTTATCAGATTTCACAGAAATTCCCACTATATTACAATAAAATAACAATCTGATAAGATTAAAGGGCAGAAAAAAGAAAACACAGGTAAATAAAGACCTATAACCTAGGCCATACCTAATTCTTTAATAACTAAAATGGGAAAAATTGAGGACATTTTGGGTGACAGTCTTTTTATTTTTTCTACATTGGTGTGTAATATGTTCTATAAACAGAAATAAAGCACACAAATACTGACTGCAATTTCTCATTAAATATTTTCAAATAAAAATTATGAAACTGAAGATACACTAGTTTCATATTTGACAATATAAGACAAGATATCAGTCTTGTTATTTAAAACACATTTAAGTAAGAGAAAAAAATGAATAAACCAAAGAAATGTAAAGTTTATAATCTGCTGCTAAGAACCTCTGACACTTACCAACAGCTGGTGGAGAAATAGTTTTTTCCTTCACAATATCTGCACTGTTTCCAAGAGGTAAGTCTTCAAAAACAATAGTTTCTCCAACTAAATAAACAGAAGAATTATTAATGATACATAACAGAAAACAAACTAAAAGGTATGTAGATTCTATATCTCAAAAACTACAGCTAAAACAGAAATTATTTAATTCAATATTCTCCAACACTATTTTAGAAACAATGTGACTGACATATATATGGAAAAACGGCTCAAAACGTTGTTCGCTCTTCTATGTAAAATATTTTCTCAACCCAAACGAGCCGTTTTTGCATATATATTTCTCTACAAGTGGGTTTTCTCGACATCACTAATGTGACTGACAGCTTTCAAAGTTTTGTTTCTTTTTAAACTAACAAATTAATTAGATATTTACACAGAAATAACTAGTCCCTTAGTTTAAGATTAATAATGGCTTGGATGCAAGACCTTCCCCAGTGTGAGAATAGTAAGCAGAATCACTGATCTTTAGTATTTAAAACTTGTTTTAAAAATAACTGCTTTACATATTAATTTGCAGTAAATTACAGGTTAAATATTACCAGAAAACTTAGCAATCAGATATGTAAGTATGTGTGTGGAAACATTTCAGAGTGATGGAAGGTAATATATGGGATTAAAGTCTAAACATCAACTAAAGTTTAAAACAGCATCGTAAATAGATGAATAAAAATAAAAAGAAAGAAAGAAAAGGGATTTAACAAAAATTATGAAAATTGTCTTTGAAATTACTAAAGGTTTTAGATATTTTTGTTATTTGTACACCTAAAATACACATTAAAACAACTCACAACTTATGTTAGAAATGCTTAAGGAGTCTAAATTTGTTGAATGCACAATTACATGTTCACAAGCTCATGCAAAGATGATGAAAGTAAAATCAGTTAATCTTTTAATGCTATTACATGGATACTTACATATAACACAGTCTGTTAACAGTACACTAAGGATGTTTTACATACAGAACAATGAATTAACACCATGGTTTGTTTGTAGTTAAGCACAAAGCTACATAATAAACTACCTATTATATTATAGTATATTAGTTGGTGTATTCAAACAAATACCAGTATAACTGGTAACTGCTAGAAAGTGTGGCTCATAATATTTGAATAAACAAATGAGGAAGGAAAGCTAATATTTTTAATAACAGTAAAAATACCTTAAATCATAAAAAGTTTGTAACTATAATACTTTATTTAACTGCTACCTCTATGACCCATATAACCCAGTAAGCTGCTATTATATACACATTTTACAAGTTCTAAGCTTGTTCAAGTACAAAATATTGATACTTCACACACACATGTATGCAAATAACTAAACCCTTCAGTAATTTCAAGGACAATTTTCATAATCCCTTAATTATTAATTTTCTTTCTAATACACACACACACACACACACACACACATATATATATATATTTCTTATATTCAGGTATGTACATATTCCAGTTGTGCTGCTGGTATTTGTTCAACATTTTCTTTATAATATTTATGCTAGAGAGAATATATTTCCATAATGAACAGCTCATATTGGCCATTTTGAACTATATAAGAAATAATTATTTTTATATACCTTATCTCCCCCTTTGTTGAAAGAAGGTACTTAGTACAAAATATTAATGATTAATTAAATTCACAGTGTTTCATCTACTGGAGAGACAACAGATGAAATCAAAGAATACGAGGTCATACTATACCAGATAGTTATATTTGTTTGTTTTTTGTTGTACAAGTTGCACTAAACTTTTATTGCATTTCTTACTACCATTACTCATTGTTATTTCTGAAATGGATACAGGCATATTTGACCACAATTACTATACCTAGTACTAATATACTATTAGAGCTTATTAATTACTCAGGTCCTTATTACATCTTTCATTATAAGTATTACCAGAGATTTCTGTATATAAATAATTTTTCATATGACAGACATCTTATAAAAAGTTACCATTTCAGCATTTTGACATTAATTCTAGAATAAAATAACCTGAAAATTTCCAGTTTGACAAATCAATTGGAAATGTTAAGTGCAATTACCATTTTATTTGATTTTAAAAAATGCAGTAATCTCATACTTAAGAATAAATCAAATAAGTTAGTAATGAAATAATAAAAGTATGATTTACTATCACCAATAAAGATAAAAAAAATATATATTAATTGAAAACACACCACAACTGCAATTATAAATAAGTAAGTAACCAGTTAGCCAAGTTATTTATGTATGGTATTTGAACAGGACAAATATAAAAATAATATGCATAGATTAAGTCATCTAAACAGTACATTTAACTAAGCTTAACTGGTTTGATGTTGACTGTATTTCATAATTATAATAATATGAAACTCATTCTGAAAAATTGGAACAAAGAAACAGCACAATATATCGATCAAAAAGTAAAACACTTTAGTCTTTTGTTACTACATTAAACTCATAGTTTTCTTTGTTGCCAATTCAACACATCTCTAAAATTGTAAAAGCTTTAGTTTTTGATGCTTTTTTATTAAAGAAAACTTCTGTAGTTTTCAAACAAATACTGGCATAATTTAACGGAAATACTTTAACAATTCACAAACAAAAACATGTACAAAATTATAAAAAAAAACCTTTTTAAATCTGTATATTTACTTTGCTTCATTAGATGTAACAGTCTAACCTTGCTTTATCCAATCATATTTACTTTTATAGCTGTTTCAAAGCTGTGTTTCATTAATAAATGAACAAACCACTCAATAAGCACCATAGCAAGATTTCAACCAATACCCACACCTATACCAGAAATTCAAGAAACAAATATATATATTCTTAGTAATTTAGAATGGTATGAAATAAGAAATTGTTTTCACACTCAAGGTACATGACTTTAGAATAAAGTTGCATTTTTAATCTTATGTTTTGTGTATGAAAATGTATCATACAAGTTAATATAGCTGTATTGTTTAAAATTTCAGAAACTGAAAATTTATTTATTTACCAGTCACTTTTTTGCAACCACACAATGTATACACTTTTCAGACATGCTATTCCACACAATCTAACATTGTTTTTGACATTCATAAGTGTGTTTACAATATTGGAGGCTTATGTGTCGTATGTATAGCTCTATACTCAAAGGTTTTATAATCAACCAAGGAAAATAATAATCCTACCTCATTTTAGTTATTAGGACTGTTTGTTTGTTTTGGAATTTTTTGCAAAGTTACACAAGGGCTATCTGTACTACCATCCCTAATTTAGCAGTGTAAGACTAGAGGAATGAAATCTAGTCATCACCACTCATTGCCAACACTTGGGCTACTCTTTTACCAACAAATAGGGGAATTGAGTATCACATTTTAATACCCTCATGGCTAAAAGGACAAACATCATAATATCATAACACCAATTATTAAAAACTTACCAGCAGAGTGTTCTGGTATTGTGTCACTAATGTTTCTCAATGGTGATGACAGAGATTCGGTAGAGGCAATCTCTGTTTTATCTGCACTGATATCCATGCTGCTATCAACATGCTTTTCTGCAGAATAAAGAGTTTCAGAAGTGTCACTCTTTTCTTTGTGCAGAGGTACTGCTAATCGATCTTCACCTCGTTTTGTACTGGTCATTGTTCCTAAACCTACAGATACTGGAGGAAGTACAGTACCAATGGTAAAACTGTCCACCTGTGATTCATCCACACCTGCAGATCTGTTGGTATGTAACACTAGGTTACTGTTATTATCCCTTCCATTTACTATATTCACAATCCCATTCACCATAACAGAATTGTTGGCTTCTGTATGCCAGCTGAAATAAAGAAACCAATAAAGAGTTGAAGAATTGTAAAACTACTGTAACTGAAAATACTAAGTTCTATGATGTATTAATGTGCTCTTCCTATCACACACATTTAAAAGTTCACAGAATAAGTAATATAAATATTCAAACTTTAAATACTAGCATCCATATAATCCTACAAGCACTAACCACAGAGCCAGGCCTTTTAGAATACAATTCTTTTTGAACAAGTATATAATGTTAAGGATAATTATATCTTTTCTCACTTCTCTAGAACTAATTTGAAGAATGGTAAAAAATATTTAAGTATTTTCAGTTCATTGAAACTAATGAATTATCACTGATGCAAGAAATTAGAAATGACTGTTTGATATATCAAATTACAAAATATTAGAAACTGTTCTGTGTAATATCGTAAAAGAAAAAAAGAGTACCAGTCACAATAAAATACTTGTATTTTATTCACTGTGAACTCAGTCTTTTTTTAACACTATCTAAATAAATTTTATGTTGGTCATTAGCTCATGCATTATGAAATTGAAAAGATAAAGTTTAGTTATCTACAATTCATGTCTACTAATTTTCTGTAATAATAATATACAAAGAAAGGGTGAAGTTCTTCCAGTAATGGAAATATGATAAATGTAATTTCTGTAATGTTTATTAAAGAGGAATTAATTTATTATTTTGCTAGTTCAGTTTGTACTGTTAAGATCTATATTTGTATGTTGTAATTTAAATGTTAACTGTAAGTTGTAGGGTCTTCATGTTGACATTCAAATTAAAATGATTTAATAAGATAGGCCTGCAGTACATAAAAAGTTTTCTGGTACATTCAAAACTAGATTATGACTACAAGAGTTTTATTTTCAAAATATAGTTCAATCTGTCAATATGGTTTGGTGAAATATTTCAATCTCTGTTTGCTTTGGCACTTATCAAGTTACTTTGCACAAGTGCTGAACTTGTAGAAATATAAAAGGAGTAAATAAACTAATTTATTGAAGTGGACTTGGAATTATGTTTACCAGTTAATTTAAAAGAACATACCAAAAAGAACAATACAACAATGGATATTGTGTGGGAAAATGAAATAGAATATTGAATATATTTGAGATATAACTAACAGCTGAATATCAAAACCACTACATCAAAGAATGACAGCAAGGTGTTACTTGAGATGATGAAATTACTTGAAAAATATCAGGAAGAACAAGACAAAAGTTAAAGACGAAGAAAGGGAAACAACAGAAAATTAAGAAAGGTCCATAAACAAAGAAATGGAAAAATAAACAAAGAACAAATTGGAAAAAATTGGAAGGGAATTTAAAGAAATTTAAAAAAAGAAAAGAAAAAAAATTCACTATTTAACCTTCTTGCTACAGGCTTAGTCAAACTGACCAATTTCATAAGCCCAGTAAACACCAGTTTCCATATTACATTTAATATGCTTTCTCTAGTTGTGTAAAATATGGCAAGCTTTCAGTACAAATTACAAATCTTTGGTACACAATAAATCAGATATTTAAATTAAGTAGTTCTACTAAAAATTTCTCCATGAATACATGCAATCAAAATATTAACTGCTTCGAGTGCAAAATGATTTTCATCTTAATATCAAAAACACTCTTCTTCTTCTGAAAATTGGCAAATTTAATTTGTGTAATCTATAAACCTTCCAAAACAAATAGTAAACATTATCTTTATCAGTAAAATGCTATATTTTGTTACTTTTTCTATACAATTTTTTTCTCTATCAGTCAATTTGAGGTTTGCCGGGCTCAATGTTCAGACTTCTAACTGGTGAAATGCTTAAAGCCCATGTGCAAGTCACAGCTCCAGTTAATGAACAGGGTCAAGCATCTTTGAGGCAAAAGTCATGTCAGAACCATAGACCTATAGTCCAGCTTGGATTGTACATGGAACATCAATACACTCCCCAAGAAATGAAAAAGAGGAGAATAAAGATGTTTAATACTTTTGTACATTTGATATGATGCTGTTTGACATAAGAAATGAAAGTAAGCTTATGGTCAAAGTAAACATGCCTCAGGAAACATGGGAAGAATAACACCATTAAGAAGGAGCTCATAATGTAAACCTTGTTGATGGCAAAATTTAATACAAATGCTTTTAAAGGAGAAGATGAAATTGTTTTCTTTAGTACACTTCAAATAAATGAGAGCAGTTTGAGACCAATGTTTAATAAACCTCAAGTTTGATGACTAACAAGAAATATGGAAATTGGTCACATATAGGATATTGCAACAGAAGTAGGAAATTGTTTATTGATAGTATTGATCTTGATACCGAAAAAGGTGACACTCAAGACACATCCCTGAAGAACATCAAATTCCTGTTTGAAAGAATGGGAAATAGTTGAACCACAGACAGTCTTCCTCAAAATGATGGGAAAATTATCGTTGCCCTATGAAGGGTAGAAAAAAAAAAAAAAGGCAAAGAGAACAGACAGACAAATCTATAGCAAGGTGAATGAAAATAAGTAAAATACCCAGCATGAAGAAAGAAAGGTTGTGATCATTGAGCAGAATGACCCCTCCCATCAACATCAGCACCACCTCATAGTGGACTATGTTCATTAAAGTTTCCCAAGAAGAAAAACTGAGAAAGCAACAGTTCTACAACAGTATCAAAGTGTGTCTGTTTGTCTTTCCTGGAGATAGGTACTATAAATCATTGTGGACAGTTAAATCCTCCAAGGGTGTATTTATCAGTGCAGGAAAGGTGCACACACATGCTGATCAAGTAGCAGTTCCACACTTCTACAAACTCATCCATCACACAACCTATCAATCTGACATAAAAGCAGGCTTCAGAAATGATTCCTTTATGGAAAGACTAATGGGATGATAGAAATTTATTAAGACCTTAGTGTCATCAAAATTAGAATGAAAACATCGACAGTTCTACAGTATGAAAGTGGCTATTTTTATTCAGGTAGAGATGAACTGGGCAGAGAACCCTTTTGCTTACAACCATGACATTTTTCTTTATCATAAAGAGGTGTATTGACCCCATGGAATCTGCCCAAGATTGATAGGGCAGATCTCTTTTAGTAGAAGGAAATTCTAGGTACTGAGGGCATGAACAAATAATAGTTCTACATCTTAGGGTTGAAGGAGATGGATCAGAGAAGTCACTGGAAGTGATGGTGGGAATAGAGACAGGAACAGATGTAGACTCATGAACTCTAGCATCTACAAAGGGCAAAAGACTCTTTACATGATGAGAGAAGGGCTCTGTTGGAGACATGAAAAGATCTATCTGCACTCCTCCTGTAGCAGTGGAACATAGTGCAGAATCTTATGTCTAAGATGGAATGGGTAGCAATAACATCTAAGCCTCAGGGTAAGAAATATTATTGAGAGTATGTAAACATTATACCTCTTTTTCCTCCACTCACATAGGAAAAGAGTGCAGGTTAGAGAATAGATGTTTCAACCAAAATGTCCTCAAAACGTAACTACTTGACTGACCTGGATGAGAAAGAGAGATATTTGCTATAACAAATTCTCAGTAAAGGAAAGTGAAATTATAAAATGAGATACAGGAACAGACTTGGGTGGTGACTGTGAAATATAGGCTTCCATATGAGGTGTCACTCACCTATCAAATGCTTTTCTGTTAGTTTATTTTTTTTTCAGGAATGAGGGATCCATAACAAAGGGGGAATAATTCAGTGCCCATTGATCCCTCTATAACCACCATGGAGTTATACAAGAGAATAAACTGTAATGCCAAACAAAAACATTGTAGCAATGCCAGGTCTTTATGAATACCAGACACAATGTTCACAACACCTGTTAAGAATACCAAACACTGGTTAAAGTGGTACTGACACCCTTCAACCATTAAGATCCCCTCCTTTTCAAGTGTCACCATACATGGCAAACATATGGATGGGTATTCAGATCAAGGAGGAGATAAACTGAAAATACATAATTTTCCATTGAAGGCCCCCTTCACCACATACAAAAATTCATCTCAAGGGGGTCCGACACTGTACAAGTGGTATTCCACACCAAAACCTTCAGAATCATTCCTCTGAAGAAAGAAAGAGAAGAACCAATGTCAAATTCTTACAAAATAACAGATTACTGATAACAAGAACTTTTAACACTATGAGTGAATACTGATAACTGGACCCTGATAAAGCAAGCGGAGAAGATAACTGTTACTGCAGGAAACAAATTATATCAATTTGTAGTGTTACCATTTGGATTGTGTACTGCTTCTTCTACGTTCCAAAGAATAATGAAATGTGTTTTGTATAAACTGTCTGGAATGTTGTACTCATTTACTTTGATAACATAATTACACATGGAAATACCTCTGATGATACTTAAGGGCTAAGGAAGGATCTGGAATGGTTGAGAAGAGGGAATCTTAGGCTGAATCTTAAGTGTGGATTATTTCATAAATAGGCAATTTCCTGGAACACATAATCAAAAAGAAAGAAGTAGGGACCTATAGAACCATCAAAAAGTGATTCTGTCCAGAAATGACCAATGCAATGTGCATGAGGGAGGAGAATCATTAGTGTCACTGTTTTCTGAAGTCCTTCTCTGACATAGCACATACTCAACACAAACTACTTGAGAAGTCAAATATATATTAAAGTAACTGAAGAAAGCATTGGAGGGATACCCAACTCTAGAGGATCCACTCAATGATTTTGCAGTGGAAGCAGTTTTTTCTATAACATAGAAAGGAATGTGCAACTGCTTACTATAACAAATAAATGAATACTGTAGAAATGTAATACTGTACAACTTGTAAAACGTTATTCAGTGTTGTTTGAACCATGACCAACTTACATCATTACCTGTACAGACACAATTTCACACTCCAGATAGAACATGCAGTTTTAAAGTGGCTGGTTAATTTTTATAATCCTGAAGGTTAAATATCGAAATAGCTCCAAAAACTCTAGGAGTAAAATTTAATATTATAACACATCATCTTGGATGAAATCATGTAAATAATAACGTATTTGTCTTGAAGACTGTTTAAATGATGAGTGTAAACATTGTGAGAAAAGTAAGCACAGAACAGAAAAGACAACTAACCTGAAGAACAGGACAATGTTTTCCAAGATGTGACATACCAATGATATGAATAATTAACATGGTACAAATCCCAACTGGAATTGTTCACACAAAAGATACAGTTTCAAATCAATTACCGAGTGGTTCAAAAATAGTACAGAAAAACCCTTTTGGAAAACAGTTGCTCAATACAGCCTGAAAATAAAGATGTACTGGGCTCAGTAGGGCTCTTTACACTTCAAAAAGAGCTTATTACAACAGAAAGGAGAAAATACCAAAAGGCAGAAACAACCTTCCAACAGTTGGATAGTTCAGTGTTAAGAAGACGATGAAGCTTCTACAGAGCTTTGTGCTGTAGATATGTGGAGAATTAGTGTAAAAGAATGTAAACTATGTTGTGAGCAACAAGGTCCATGAAAGAAACAGCATGAGCAGATACAGCATTACTGTTTTGAAGTACCATTGGAAAGAGTTGATATTGAAGGTACTTAGTTCTCTTATACAGAAGCAAAATGGAAAAACAATACATCATGGCTGAAAACATATGTTGATTCTAACCATAAAGAAGAACCTATTACAAAGAAACTTATCAATAAATTTATATCAAGGTTTGGTATGCCAATGAAACTTCACTTGGATCATGTACAGAACTTCATATCAGACTTGTTTCCAAAAAGTGCTGAACTCTAAGGATTAAAAAGTCTAAAACAAGTTAAGCAGGTGCTTGGAAGGGTCATATGCTGTACTGAAAAGAATTACTCATGTGGTTTACAGAATTGAGAAGGTCATCGATCATGACTATCTTCACAAGTATGACAGTAAGAGGCCAGCCAATTGGGTAGTTTCATTGAGGAATCTCAAAGTGTGGAGAAATTTAGAGACTAGTTCTGAAGGATAATCCAGGTTGGATCTACCAGCAGTTTCATCCACCCATCTATTCAGGAATAACTCTTTACCCAGCTACAACAAGGAACAAGATGTCATCCCACCTGTATACCATTGGCTTCAAAAGAGAAAAAAACACCAAGAAGACTTGCAGAGTGAATAACTTTTTTCAGTTTTTTTTCTTACTGTATTAAAATTATACAAGAAACTCCATGTTCCAAAAAGATGATAGTGTTAGAAGCTACAGATTTAACATGCTCCTTCCAAAAGAGGAATAATAAAACAGACCTAGAACACCTATAAAGTTCTGAAGATATAATGTGTAGTTTGTTTGTTTTTGGCAGCACATCCAAAACTAGATATTAAATACAAAATAGTATATAAAGAGTTCAAATAAAAGTTCTTCTCTCAGAGAGAATTGAATCAGGCACTGTGATTTTGAAATATATGAATATGGGTTTGTTATACTACTTATTGAGTTACTTTACAATTATTAAAGTTATTAAGTTATTAAAAAACACCTACCAATACAATACATAAAAATTACTTACTGTTGTGGTGTAGGCTGGATTGTACTAACTACCAAGATATTCTGGAAAAACAGAAATGGTATTATTACTCTTTCCACATACGTGTATATGCGAGATCAGTACAAGTTTTCTTTTACTGTACCTTACCATAGTACCAATGATACAAACAAAACTGTAACATCTATAACGATAAAAGGATGTGTGTATAAGTGACTACCATAACTTCAAGAGGAAGTTTTGCATCCATACTAAGTGGACTCAGAGTATGCACCTAGGTATTATTACTTATCCATGCACATGAACACCTTTTTAATAAGGAAAAGCTAGCAAAAACCTCACAGAAAAGAAGTGATTATTCATACTACAAATCATACATACAAAACACAGACGTTTTGTATGCACACACACGTTTACATCTTTTAATGAGGCAATCTAGCAAAAAACATACATAAAAGTAGTTCCCTATATAATAACTGACATAATCATTTACAATAAATCAACCAAATAACCCGAGCAAAGCCAGGTACTTTTCACTGATATTCAATAAAATATTCACATTACAAAAACAAACCACTAAATTATGATCCTTTATACAATAATGCAAGTGACTTGAAAAAAAAAGACCAATATTTCATATTCGTATCTGTAAAACACATCTTCTACAATATCTTCAAATTATGAACTGATTCTTTAAATTCTTTAAAACAAAAAGTACTGTATAGCACAGTCACAGTGTATTAAGTTTTGCCCACTGGTTTTAAAACACAGAAATTAGAAAATAGTTGAAATATTGAAAAATCTTATATTTTCTTATTTTGAGAAGATGATATTCCTAGCTACTGTTCTCCATAAACTTGCAAAATTTATATCAAAAGCACACATGCAGAATTTAAAAATGACACATCCAGCATTCTGAATGTTGATTATAATTACCTTTTATGTATTTACATTACTTTCTACATTCCTTTTCAAGACAATAAAATTACTGACTTCAACAACCTATTAACACACCTGATCTCAATGGTATAAAACACATTCAGCATCTTAACCCTATCATTATAGGTCATGATTTAATGTTTTATTAATGCTAATGAATTACCCACTGCAGCCAAGAATCTAACTGTAAATGAACCTAGAACTCCTATTTTCTATCCTATCCCACAAATCCCATACTAGAAATTTCATCCATACAAAATTAGGGTTTAGAAACTTGTCTATGCTATAAAATATTTGTCCCCTACCAACAATTTTACATTTTGATTAAATATAAATGTAAATTTTTTTTTTAATGAACTTGTGTTTATTCAAAACTCTAATGTTAAAACTTAAACTCTTATGTATGAAGGAGGCTTGAGTGTCAGTAAAACTTGCACAGAAAATATATTACGAAATTTGCTAATTTATAGAGATATTCATCCTGCTAAGCCTGTGAGTGAGTCTTCCTGGATAGTTTTTTACCAACTCTGTAGAATGGATTGTGTAAATTTTGCCTATTCTTTCTGGTAAAGTTTCTCCAATTCTGACAAGCTCATTGGGAACTACAGATGGGCTGCAATTTTTGAATTTCACCATAAAGTTTCTACTGGATTCAAGTCAAAACGTGTAAACCACTCCAAGATATTCACTTTCTTTTTCTGAAACCACCCAAGTGTGTCTTTGGCCTTGTGTTTTGTGTCACTGTTTTGCTGAAATGTGAATTTTGATCCAGTTTTTGATTCTTGACTGATTCAAGCATGCACCATCCATCATTTCCTCAATCCTGACAATTTCCCAATCCCTGCTGAATAAAAACATCTTCATAACATGATGCCATCACCATCATGATTTACAGTTGGAATGGTGTTGAATGGGTGATGTGCTGTGTTAGGCTTGCATGAGGTGTAACATTTTGAATTTAGACCAAAAAGCTCAATTTTTACTTCTCTGCCCAAAAAACTTCTGCCACATGTCTACAGTATTATTTACATGTTTTTTTACAAACTACATATGAAATTTAAGATGAAACCTTATAGAATTCATTACCACCAAAGCTACATTCAATGACCAAAACCATCTACAAATAAATGACCAAAGTATAAGGAATCCCGTGTCACCAGTTCTAGCTAACACTTTTATGATAGACTGAATCTGAAGCAATCATTTCAGCCTTACACCTGCCACTACACTGGTACAGATATGTTGACAATACAATTGCTGGATTCACATCTACATAACACACTTAGTTTTTTCAAACACCTTAACCACAATCAACAGCAAACAAATTATAGTAAATTTCAAGATAAAACAAACTACAAAACCTTATACTGCTGAATACCATATGTTCCTGACATAAGTGAAGAAATAACCAACATTTGGAAAAAACTTAACAAAACACAACATTCCATGTAAACACCAAATTTATTCAAAAACCAGGTACAAAACTAAAGTCCATTCTATGTAAAAACTACAAACAAAACAATAACATTATTTATAAAATACAATGCAATAATTACCACAACTTACATGTTGGAGAAACAAGTAGTAAAATGGAAAATAGATTCAAAGACTACACATAAACACCTTCACACGTTTTTGAACACTGCAAATCAAATAAACACAACATAACCATAGAAAAACACCCAGATACTAAGCAGGGAAACAAATATAAACAAATGCAAAATCAAAGGAGCCCTACTTATACAGCAACTAAAACCAAAATTAAACCAATATAAATGAACACCTTTATACCTACACTAATTAATAACTGAACATCTGGCTGCAATGTTCCCTACAATCCCGTACCCGTTTATACTCCCATCCCTAAAATGTGCCCAGCAATGGTCAGTTGCAAACTCTGTTAATCTGACAATGACCTTCCTAGGTCAAAACTTTCAAATGGTACTTTAGAAATTATCTACACAATCTACTCAAATGGAGAAAGGTTTGTGACTGGAAGCTCAGATGGGCATAAAATATGGAAACTTTTGGGGGTGAATACTTATGTAAAGCATTGTTTTTCCGTTTTCAAAGTAATATTATTAAAATACACAAAAAGGAATCATGTTAAAACAATACCGTTTAATTAATTTGTGATTTAAAAACTTAAAGAGTTAAAAAGGCCAGTGGTCCTTAAAAATTTAAAAACAGCATGACAGTAAAATCCAGGGCAAGAAAAATGGCACATAGTTCTGCAGTAAACCCAGAAACTGTACAGGAGATCCTGTGTGCAACCACTGAACCACAACAAGTCATAGCAGAGCCCACAGTTTCACCTGATTTCGAACCATCCTTATAAATGGCATTAGAAGGATGGTTCAAAAGATGTTCAGCAAATAGAAGATGATACTTCCAATCAGGAGTATCTGCCTTCTTCAGCTAACTCAAAGAAAGATCATATTTGGGGATGGTAATAAGCCACAGTGGGATGGGCTGACCAGTGAAGACAGCAATGCCATACAAGGAGAGGCCCAATTCAGTCAAGTGCACCTGGATATGAAGGCCAAAATGGTTAATGGCAGACCATCTATTCTGAAAAGACATGGCCCACTGAAAAAGGAAAAGAAAGGAAAGGTGGAATGCTGTGGTAAGAATCAAAGTTTTGCCACATAGTATAAAGACAGTTGCAAATGGCAAAGGTGTAGAAGATGTTCATGAGACTCAGTGTACAAACTGTGGACTAGAGAAGTGTGAAAAGCCCCTGATGGTGAAAAGGGTTCAACATCTACAAGATTGAGGTCCTGGCAGAGCTACATACCAGAGACCAATACTTTAGTTTCAATAAAATGAGAGTGCAATAGATATTCAGCACAGAACACCAATTTGCTCCCCAAGAGGTGAAATTAGAGGACATGGAGGATGTTCAGTACCCTTGTACACTTGACATGCAATGCTTGATGTATGGAATAAAGATCAGCTTATGGTCAAAGATAAGCCTCAAGAACTTTGCCTCAGGAACCACAGGAAGAACATCTTTTCAGACATGGAGCTCAGGATCAGGGTGAATACCCTGTTGGTGGCAGATGTACATGCAAAGGGTTTTAGTGTGAGAAAAGGTAAAAACCATTTGCTGTGGTCAATTTCAGTAAATAACCGAAGACAATCTGTAGCTGCTGCTCAATAAGCCTCATGCTCACACAGACTGTTTACAACTGTAGTGGGAGTTGTCCACTGATGTTATTAATCTTTATAATGAAAAGTGTGACACTCAAGACACAGCTCTGAAGGACTCCAAGAATGGGAAGGTGTTGAACACACATGGACTTGGAATCACTGGTCCATTAAAGAAATGTTTAATAAAAATGGGTAAATGGCCATGCAACCCAGATGAGTGGAGGTATTGCAGGATTGCTATACCTTCAGATAGTATCACAAGCTTTCTCAAGGTAATAAAATATAGAAACAAGATGTTATCACTTGAGAAAGGCTTCCCTAATTGATGTTACAAGTCGAATCAGTTGGTCCATGGTGGGGCTCTGTCACTGGAACCCACACTGGGTGAGTGAGAGAAGATTGTTTGATTTGAGGAACAAAACAAAATGAGCATTAACCATCCTCTCTGAGATCTCACAAAGACAGCTCAAAGCAATCAGAAAGTAGTTTGAAGGAATCTTGGGATCCATCCAAGACTTAATGAAATGGAGGACAATAGCATGGTGCCAAACATCAGGAAAAACATTCTCCTACCAGATCTGGTTAAAACCAACCAGAAGAATAGCAAGAAAGGCAGATGAGAGATACCGCAGCATCTCATAGTGAATATCTTCAGGTACAACTGATGTACTGTCAGACCAATGAAGAGCAATTATACTCGGAGACAATCAGTCCAAATGAGAAAGAGGTGTGTCTTGATGGCAATGAAGATGGGGGAATGAGGCAGAAGCACTAGATGCAGGAGAAAAGCTTTCACTGAGAGTATTGGCAATGTTTGGGGCATCAACAACTTCCTGGCCATCAGAAAGCAAGACTGAAAGGGGGAAGGAAGTAAACTGCCCACTGACCTTCCAAATTTTGTCCCATATGACTTTGGAACTGGTGGTAGAAGAGATGCTAGTTGTGAACTTAATCCAAAATTTCTGCTGGTTTTGACATCTTACCTACCAAGCATGTGCATGGGCCCACTGGAAAGCAATGCAGTTTGAAAGTGTGGGATATATACAAAAGATATCCCAGGCTTGTGTTTGAGCCTTCTGTGTTGAGGTTTTAGGAATAGATTGAGTAGCTGCTTGGACAATACAGCTAGTACTGCCACACACTGATAGTTTACAGACAACGAGAGAACAGTGAAAGAGAGGCATTTGGCCTGGTCGAACTTCCACTGAGGCACACAGGTTGGGTGGCATTGACCACAGCCAGTCTCCCTCAATACAATAGAAAAATGATTGCTGTCCCGCAAGTCCCTTCAAACCCCACAAGAGAAATGACATAAAACTGAATGAGAGCAGACAGAGAGTTATTAGGTGCATGAAAATAAGTATAAGTACCTGTATTGAAGAGAGAATGGTTGTGATCTGAGAGCATATGCTCTACAGAACAACCTCTCCCATCAATATTTGCATCATCCGAGAAAGGATTATATCCATTAGAAGCTCCCAGGATTAAAAAGGGAGATGGGAAATGTTCAATGAGAGTATCAAGGTCCCCTCAGGAGACAGGCAGAGAGAACAAACAGTGAAAGTATGACCCAAGTAAACATGAATGGCCACAGCCTCCAAGGGTCTATCCATGCACCCGACTATCACACAGCCTGCCATTTCTATACAAAGAAAACTGCCGAAAGATGACAGTATTGGCAGGTTTCAGAAATGCTTCCTGTAAAAACAGACACACAGAATGGTAAGAATCAATCATTGCTTTGGTGTCATCCATATTAGAATGGAAACTTTGACAGTTCCACTGGATAAAGTACCAATTTTTACTTATGTGAAGAACAACTAGATGGAAAGCCCTTCTGTTTTCAACCAGGTTGTTTCTCATTACTAGAAAGTCTATCACCCTCCATGGATCCTGCTCCAGCTTGAGTGGGCAGGTCTTTGTCAGTAAATGAAGATTCCAGTGACTGAGGGCATGAACAAATAACCTTTCTGCATCTAGGGTCCACAGAAGGAGATGGACCCGAGGAAATGCCAGAAGCCAGAGCAAAAGCTTCTTCACGTGGATCGTTTGCACTCCCACTGTAACAATGGAATGGAGTGCAACAGAATGTCTGAAATAAAGTAGTGAACAGTAATTATTTAAGTCTCAAAGTATGAAATGTTGTTAACCATTTTCAAACACTTTACCTTTTTTTCTCCACCTACCTAGGGCTGAAATAAGAGCCACTACAATTAGCATAATGGTGGTTCATTTTGCACTTGTAAGCAAAATGACCCTTGCCACCACAATAAGCAGACATCAAGAAACCACAGCATGATGTCTTCGAGTGACTGAGTAGTTAACATTGGAAACATCCAAGGGGGCTTGGCATATATAGTGCCTTGCAATTTAGATAACCCACCTTGATGATGGCAGGTGAACATGATGATGTAAACATTAAAGTTAGGTTGATGGTCATAATTCCATCTTTGTGAGTGGAGATATGCCTCATTGCAAAAACTCCTTGGGTGGAGAAACCAGCAAGAATCTCTGACTTGGGAATGTTTTTTAAGTCCCTCTCAACAATAACTCCTCATGAGGAATTCAAAGCAGCATGAGGAGTAACCTCAATGGGTATATCCCCAATGGCCTTTGAATGCAAAAGAAAGTTGCTCTGTTTTGGAGTAGATGTCTCCACCAAGATGTCCTCAGAACGTAGCTTCTTGACTGACTTAGGAAACCCAGCAAGCCCCTCTAGTTCCTTCTGAATAAAAATGGGAAACCTTTGCCCTAAATATTTGTCTGATAAAGAATGTAATTTCAGAAAATGAGGTACAGGTGTTGAAGATTGCTGTTCAGAATCTTCAAGGCACAGTCATTTACTTGTGGTCTGCTTTTTTATTTTTTTATTTTGAGTTGGGGGATCCATAATAAAGAATGTTTTGCTGCCCACTGACCCCACACACATCATGGAGCCCAACATGGAGATGCACTACAATCAAACAATGCCAGAATTTGTGAGCACTATACCCATACACCAGCATCAGACATAATGCTCACAACACCTGTTCAGAATGTCCAACACAGGTAGTTGATTGACCCTAGTCTAAGTGGACCAGTCCCACAGCTGCCCATCTAGAGGATTTCCTCTAGGCTAAAGTGGTGTGTTAGTGTTGAAACCCTCAACCACCAGGATTCTCTCCCATCCTTCATGAATTGCATGGCAAACAGGTGGTGTTTAGATCCCAGAGGAGGTAAACTGAAAATATAGAACCTTCTCTGGGAGATCCCCTCACCACATACATGAATCCACACTGAGTGGCATATATTTCTGTTATCAGCATCTTTGTTTGATATATATATATAAAGTTGCAGTCATTGTCAAACCATTTTTAACACCCTAAGAAAAATAACTTTTTTCTTATAATTTGCACATTATTTAGACTTTACTTAATGCTTATTTGTTAAGTACTTGGATTCTTGTAACACCCAACCTATTCTACTGATTCTAAAGTTATTCAATAATATATATTTTTTTTACATATGAGCTAAAATACAAGATAAGGATTTCAAACATTAGCAGAAACTAAATTCTTTATTTAATTGCTAGCTTAAACCATATAGCTTGTATGGGACAACATACAGCCATACATCAACATACAAATTTTATATTAATAATAATAACCCAATATTCTCATTTCCATGACCACTAGATTTACCAGTTTTTAATCTGATACTAAATTATCATGTTCACTTTTTCTCAAAATTACTTCAAACAATTCAAACTCTTTCCCATTTACATTAGATTACACGAATCAAAGTACATTATCTAACTGCAAACCTAATGAAAGAAGTAAAAAATAAAACTAAACACTTAACTCTTTCGGTCTTGGTAGGTCAAAGTGAGCATATCATGACCTTTTCCAGAGTTACATTCAAAATTTAACTGAACTACTTTATTATCAATGTACAAGACTAAACCTGGCATCAAACAAACCTAACCCTTTTGCAATGGGCTTGGTATAATATATACGAGTTCGTCTACAAATTAGCACTATAAATTTTAATACAGCATGTATATCTTCACAAAGTTTCGTAGACTTTCAGTAAAGTTTATAAGTATTTTTTATACAACAAATTAGACTTCTAATGAAATATTTTTATTGAAAATTTGTTTGTGAAAGTAGTCTGCTTTGTTACTAATCTGAATGCAAAGTAATTTCATGTTATGATTAAAAACAAACATTTCATAACTTGCACTGACACAAAGCACATGCACTCATTACGTATCCAACAATACAAAACTGCCCTTTAGTCTTTCCTATCCTGACTGTGTTTTAGTGGACTAGTATTTTGCAATATACAGTCACATTTCACTTATTATACATTATATATGCATATAGATTATTTACTATTTAGAAACAAATTATTAAACTTGTTTTTCTTAAAAATACAGAACAATAAATCAAGAAGGAATGCAAACAATTAATTATTTTTGCTGTGACATTTGAGCTTTCACATTGAGACAATTTTTTTTTAGAATTTATACATACAGTTGAATAACCAAAAAATGTTAAACAAGTATACTGATACCACAAAATTCCACTGTAATTTATTAAGCTTAGTAACTAAGATGTATTTATATTTTAAAAAATATGAAGCTTTGAGCAGAGTAAAGATCCAACCTTCTTGAAATCTTTGTTTGAAAGAATGTAGTAACCCTTTTCACAGATTAATGTGACTGAGAAAACCACTGTTGAAACATTTTAAGATGTCAATTGGTTATTCATGTCATATGTTAGAGGGACTGTTTCCAAAAAATGGAAAGAGGTGAATAGACCAGTGTTTGATTCAGTTCCTCAGCCATATATCAGCAAAATAATTTTTTTTTTTTTAACATTCTAGCTTATTGATATTAGTAATTTGTATTCTTAATTTGTGCAAAACTATACTTAGAATTTTGACATCACAAACATCTAATTTTAAAGTGCTACATTCAACATGCCATGTGACTCATTAAAATCTATATTGAGGAGTGTTATTGTAATATTTACTTTTAAATTAAGAAGTTAACTTATATATAATATTAAAGTTTGAATTATAATCTACAATTTGATTCTAAACTTATTGACATAAATTCATAAAATAGTAGTTCAATAAAATTTTGAATGCAAGTCAACAAATGAGATGACATGGCCTTTGACCCATCATTTACAGCAAAAGGTTAATAAATCAAATTTTAATATTAATGAAGGAAATACCTGAATAAATCCTTAATCTCCCCCTAGTATGAGAATTTGTTACTTTTATTCACTAAATCTTCTCATTTCTCTAATTTGCTTACCACCCCTCTCTGAAGTATGGACTTTAACATAAGTTACTCTTCATAATATTGGGAAAATGTAATTATATTAGCATTCAATCTTCTTTTTTTACACTAGAATACACTAGAAAATCAAATACACTTCCCATGCCTACCTGTCATGTTTTCTCTTTTACAAACAGTTGATAATTCTCCAAGTTTCATATTGCATTATTAAGTTTAAAAAAATGATTTTTTGTGTAGAAACAACTTGTAAGTTCTACTGAAAGCTTGTCAAATTGTGTAAAGACACATGTACCATAATGAGAGTTATAATATGGAACCTCTGATAGTTACTTTGTGGTTATAAGGTCAGTCATACTGAAAGGGTTAATTAAATCATAATACAAAGAACTGCTTACATTAAATGAATGGTTTCAAAAAACATGGAACCACTTGTTTATATTCATTCAATCAGAGCAAAATGATGCTTTCAAGTTTCTTTTAGAAAAACAGAGGTATTGCATACATGTGATATTTGTGATTTCCATACAAAGTAAATATTGTTGATTTAAATGCACAGATCAAAAGCATTGTAAGTTGCTTTTAGAAAGTTTAAAAGGTGTGTATATCCAAACAGATTTAAGAAGCAATTATGACTAACAAATATTGCTGCCAACTCATATTCACAGTAGTTTATAAAATATTTGGCCAGTTGCTTTACTTGAACTTTTTTATACAATGAGCATTTAAGGACAGCAAAGAAAGCATACACTGAATGCACACAGAAACCAAACACATCTACCACAATGAGATTTACTAAAAAAATCTGTTAATATGTAAGTAGCTTCAACAAACAATAAAATGTATCAACTCTCTCAGAACAAGGTTGGTCTACCTGACCACCTTTTAACTTGTTACAGTTTCCATATTACAACTTTTTATACAGAATATATACTTTAAGAATATTTGGCAGACTTTACAAGTCTTTAGTACACAAAAAAATCAAATTTCTTTAATGGAATGGAGTATTTTTGCTACAGTTGTCTTTGAAAAAAAAATTATACATGTTTTTCCTTTTTTTTTGTTACTACTCCAAATCCAAAGTGATATTCACGTTAATATTAAAAATGCTTTCTTTTGTCTCAAACACCTCAAATTTTATTTGCATAAACTCTATAAACACCTAAGTAAATTTAGCATTTCTCTCAGTAACTTTATATTTTATCTGTTATTTTATCTACCCTAATTACATACAAAATCGGCCAGTTTGACCAACAAAATGAAATAAATCCAACTTACCCTTTTTCTCATACTAGATTGACTTCAAACTACAACATGAATCTGTTTATCCTAAATAGCTTTAAACTTCTAACAATGTACATCCATTTATACTTAAATTTTGTTTTATTGCTCTTTGAACTTTGTTGAACTACTATTGCACCATTATAAGTTTTAAATTACTTGACAAATGTGCAACTCATATTACACTATCAAATTATGTAATACACAAACAACTTGTGAATATACTTTGTGAAAAATTTATTATTATAATTAATTTTCCCTAATATAACCTTAACTAGCTTAAAACAATTCCTATTTTTACATATTAATTACTATTTAGCAATTTAATTAGTAAATAATACACATGAAAAACAAGAAATCAAGTGCTTACCTGGGCCTTTTTTGTTGTCAACTGGCAATGACACTTAACTCTACTTTTTTTTTTATACTAATGATACCACTGTACTGAATAATTTTTTTTATTAATTACATAACACACCGAAAAAAATAAAATAGTAACATGCAAAAAGCAAACAATTTTTTGGCTTCCTAACTATGTGGCAAAAGCCATTACAAGTTAGTCAGTGTGTTTCCTGTAGGAATAAAGCCTGTACTGAAAGTGAAATTGACAATTCTCTTTGTAACCTTGACTTTGTAATGGTTATAAATAATATAGTATAAAATGTCAAAAAGAACCACTGATATTTTCTTAAAAAGAGGATATAACAAGTGGAAGTGGCAAAAGTGATGCGAATTTCTATTTTATGGCTCTGTAACCAAATATTTATGAAGGCTATAAAGATTATGCTTTGTTTGAGTGATGAAAACATTGTAATGAATGTCAAATTTCACACTTCTTGGAAGAGTGGTAAATAAATTAGAGAAAAAGCGATATCTAGAGAGCAAATTCATAATTCTCATACTAAGTAAAAATTCAGGATTTTTTTCAACTTCCTTATAAAATTAAGAACTTAAAACTTGTATTATATTAGAAATAATATTAGCTACATCTGATGCAAAATTCACTTGTATACCATAATAATAAAGCAGTTTAATCAAATTTTGATTACAACTCAATAAAAACCTCATGATACATGCAGAAAAAGATGGCTATGGAAAGACAGTTAAGGAGCTTTAAAACCAGAATTAAAATTATTTTTAAAATCTCGTAGAAAGGTTGCTTCTGGGATACAGTCAACATATCTACACAGAAATGGCAAAGAAAACAAGCTTTTGCATAATAAACATAAAATAAACAAAAATCTGTGAATAATTCTCATATTTGAATATATGACTACAAAATAAACCTACCTTTTCAAGACCTCTCATGAATTTGTCTGTTCGATGGTAATGCTTCTGTGGATTTGTCAATAATTCACACAATCTCTGAACAGTGAATGGTGCACTGTTAAAAACAATTCTTACTCAATACACTTTTAAGTTTGAAAAGGATATAAAGTTTTACAAATGTAACTTTAAGAATAATTTCAAAACCGTGTCATGCAAATACAGTTAAGAGTAAGAATTGTACAACCTGTGGAAGGCAGAGGTAACTGTTGAATTAAGGTAAGACCCACAAAAAAAAAAGATAAGGTTTATCAGATATAGATTTTAATCTTAAGCCTTATACATAGAATATAATTAACATTAGAAGTACATGTGGATGATCAAGCCTAAAATATCAAATACATAAACTACTATTCATTGCATGCAGCCAATTGTTAAACAGTTTCTCCTCATGAAATAACAAAAAGTTTTTCTCTATCTTAATTTATAAACCTGTGTTAGAACAAATTTCTTTTATTGCAGCTTATGGCTACATAATATTGTCTTTATTATAAGAGAAGTACTTGTTATTAAAGAGCTTCTGATCAAAAGTAATCCATCCATAGAAGACTAATAAAAACTAACTTGTAAACTAAAGATGTTGATCCTATATAATAAGCAGCTAATGAGTACTTAATATCATAAACTAAAAATAATAATGATTAGAATCCACTGAATTCTAGTTGGGTATCCTCACTATTAATAATACTTTTGGTTGTAATCCTACTTGTACACAGACATAATATAATAAGTCATAACAAATGCAAATAAATGTTGCTTGCAATAGAAGCAAGGCTTGCCAATGCAGTTTAATGTTTAGCCACAATTTGGACCCACTAGAATACTATGCCAGTGGTCTCCTGATTGTACAAAAATGAAATGTATGTAATGACATTTACTACTTAAACTACATGTGTCAAAAGAACAAGTTTGGTAAAATATCAGTCCATCATAGTAGTTTGCATTTGACAGTTCAAATGGAAAATGAGGCTCAGAGTCCCCTGTGTACTGCTTTCAAGGAAACATCACTGAAAAAAACATGTAATACCCAAAAAATTGAATCCTAAACCAAAATAAGTGGTAAATGAAAAATTTATACAAACAAGTAAACATGAATATAATCTGCAAGATATGTGAAACTACTGAAACGTACATTTCCCATTTGATAAATATCTTTATAAGCATACCTGTTGAAGCTATCCAAGATATCTAAAAGCCGTTTTCTCATGGTATCAAAATGAAAACCTTCAACATTTGGAAGTGGTGGTAGATCCTCTGTAGGATAAGCTTCATAAAAATCATCCATGACATTCTCTAACTTTCGTCGAAGCAGAGGTTTAAGCTTTGACCACGGAAACCTAAAAAAGAAATTTTACCATTTGTTAAAACATATTTCTAAAATTTTTTTTTCCTGCCTTATTCACTAATCTTTATTTTGGATAAAAGTTTGAAAATAAATGCATCTAAGGCTTCTGACAGCAAATTAAACCATTACAATAATGAAAAAAACAACAACTCATATTTTAGACATAAACTACCCCCCAATAGTTCACTCTGTAATCACTCTACAATCAGTTTAAATGAAGTTCATCCAGTGAAAGATGTAATAAGACTGGCAAAAATGTATCTAAATTTTTCAAAAGCTGATACTAAAGGTACAGACCAAGATTTTGTGTGCAGTTTCAGCATTTACAATGCCATATAAACTACAACCACAAGCCAAATATGAATAAAATCTTTATAGCATAAGATACCGTTCATATCAAGCATAGTGAAGGATGGGCATTCAGTGATCCATACTAAAAAACCAGTGGTTTAATAAACTGCTTTGGGAGATCTATCCGAAAGTTGGAATACCAAAATCTGGAATGCGATCTTGAATTAGGTTCTTGCAGTAAAGCTGAAAGAAGCAAATAAGTGCCACGATTAGCAACTTATAAAATCTTCATGATATTTGAGAAGGACTATTTTGGTGCTGACTGTGGTTAAGAATGAATCATGGATTTTCTCAATCTATTCACCCATTTGGTTCTCCCATATTAGGAATGTAAACAATTAATTTATCTGATTTTGCCAACTTCTATAATAGGTTGACCAAGTGTATTATCAATTATGCTGATGTTGAAGGCTCCTTTTATCTTTTTTTTCTCATATGTTATTCATACTCCATCATTTTTGTATTATTCTAACTTATGGTATGCTCTTCTTTAGTATGAGAAACTATTGAAAATATGTCAGAGTTACAGAATTTATTACTTTGCCAAATTCTCCTGTCTGTTGAAATCTACATTCACAAGGGTGCTGTAAATTTGGTTTCAACTGGGACTAAGTGGTTTTAGGGTGTACAAACTATGATCATATTGTGTTCTAGCTTCTGTATACTTTTTACTAGCACACCTTTACAGGGCAACTATTAGGCTCCCATAAATAATGTTGTTTTGGGATAGGATAAGTTTAAATACATATTTCTTGGCCAAATTGAGTTATTCTCAAAGTCATAAGTTATATGGGATGACTTGATAGTCAATTTGTTTCTTTACTAGAACTTTTTTCTTTTCTGAACTTGTAAAACATATGCCTTGTGTGCTTCTCTGACACCTTCATGATAACTCGGGCTTCTGAAATAAATAAAACAAAAATCAGTAAAAAATCATGATTGGTTGATTTTGTGTTTTATGGCATGAAGCAGCTAGGCTATCTGCACCAAATGTCCAGTAAAAAGGTAAAAATAAATTAAATGTAGTAAAATACCTAAAAGTTAATAAAGGTAAAACAAAACAGCATTGAAAAACAGAAAAAGCATAAAACAAATGCTGACACCTAGTCTACAATGTTAAGAGAGAAAGCAGAGTAAGAGAAGTTGTAAAGGACTTTCTCTAGCATAATGGTAAGACTAACAGGTAAGTACGAGAACCACCGTCAGTCACATAAAGTGGGCCTTTCCAGTCCTGGTTCCGGGTTATGTGTCATAACAGCCATTATCAAAAGGTAAAGTAATAAAAGTTTTAAAAGACATGTAGCAAAATCATAATAATAATTAGCCAAATGTCCGATAGAAAGGTAAAAGTTTGTTTGTTTGATTGTTTTCTAGAATTTCGCACAAAGCTACTCGAGGGCTATCTGTGCTACCCGTCCCTAATTTAGCAGTGTAAGACTAGAGGGAAGGCAGCTAGTCATCACCATCCACCACCAACTCTTGGGCAACTCTTTTACCAAAGAAAAGTGGGATTGACCGTCACATTATAACGCCCCCATGGCTGGGAGGCGAGCATGTTTAAGCGCAGCGGCGCAAACCCGCGACCCTCGGATTACGAGTCGCCCGCCTTACGCGCTTGGCCATGCCGGGCCTAAAGGTAAAAGTAAAGTAAATGAAGTAAAATACATAAAAAAAAATGAAGGTAAAAATAAAACAGCAATTAAAAACATAAAATGGCATAAAACCAATGTTGATATCCAGTCTACAAAGTTGTAAAGGACTTTCTGTAGCATAATGGTAATGATCATAACCCAGCAGGAAGACTAACAGGTGGTACAAGAACCACCACCAGTCACCTGAAGTTGGTCTTTCCAGTCCTGGTTCTGGGTTGTGTCATTATGGCCAGTACCAAATGGTAAAGTAACAAAAGTGTTAAAAGACATGCAGCAAAATTGTAATAACAACTCGCTAGGACGACTAACAGGTAGTTCAAATGGATAGTTCAAACAGCAGCGTTAGTCACCTGAAGTTGGCCTATCTAGTCCTGGTGTCGAGTTATTTAATGTTATGGCCATTTTCCAATTTCAAATTCAACTAGAGAGATTGAAACTCTTAAAAGGGAACCACAATTAAAAAGGTGTAATGAATAAATATCAAACACTTAAATGAAATTAAAAAGATTAATGGACATTAAAAAACTAAAAACTTAATCAAGGTGGACAGTGTCACCATCATCAATAACACTGTCCAATGTTATGGACAAACCTTGTGGCAGAAAATAGTGTCGTCACTGAGAGTTGTAACAATGGCAAGAAAGTAAAATGTGGCTGATAGTGATTTGAGTGTTACAGAAACTACACATTGGTGCAACAGTTCCAGATAAAAGAAAACGATGAGTTAAAAAAACTGTGACCAATGCGTAGTCTAGTTAGAACAACTTCCTCCTTCCGAACCTTACGGAAGCTAGACAGCCAAATCCCAATACAGGGTTTCATTTAGAAAAGCTTGTTGTCGCGTTGCTCACTCCAAGTGGACTGCCAGCTAACACGGAGCCGAGCCTTAAATACAGGACCATAGTCCATGTACGGAATAGGCATAGTGGTGATAGTGCCAGAGTAGATAGATTTAGCTGCCATGTCTGCAAGCTCGTTCCTGCGAATACCAATGTGGCCTGGTATCCAGAAAAACTGGATAGAAGTAGATGTTAATGAGAAATGGGCCAGTCGGTTTTGAATATCAGTGAGAACAGGGTGTGAGCCAACGTGAAGCGATTCCAGGGCCAGTAAAGAAGTAAGCGAGTCAGTATAAATAGTGCAGTTGGAGTACTGCGTAGCTTCAATATGATCCAGGGCAAGAGAT
Organism: Tachypleus tridentatus; assembly: GCF_004210375.1. Classification (NCBI taxonomy): domain Eukaryota; kingdom Metazoa; phylum Arthropoda; class Merostomata; order Xiphosura; family Limulidae; genus Tachypleus; species Tachypleus tridentatus. Next base: position 36,744,107 of record NC_134832.1, on the reverse strand, counting down.
GTGGTGTACAGTTCAGCAGTGAACACAGAAGCTGGGATTCTGCACGCAACCACTGAACCGCAACAAACCATGGCAGAGCCCACAGAGTTACCTGATTTGGAACCATCCATATAAATTGGAATGGAAAGCTTGTTCGAAAGATGTTCAGTAAATAAAAGACGGTACATCCAATCGGGAGTATCTGCCTTTCTCAGATGATTTAAAGAAAGATCACATTTGGGGACTGTAATAAGCCATGGTGGAATGGACTGACCAGTGGATTCTGCAATGTTATCCAAGGACAGACCCAATTCATCCAATTGTACCTGGATGTGAAAGCCAAAAGGAGCAACGGCAGATCGTCTGTTTTGAAAAAGTATGACCCACTGAGGAAGGAAAACACATCCCCAGGTGGGATGCTTTGGTAAGGAACGAAGTTTCGAAGAATATTGTAAAGACAGTTGCAAATGGCAAAGGTGCAGAGAAGGTTCATGAGATTCTACATATAAGCTTTGAACAGGGAAGGTGCAGAAAGCCCCAGTGCAGAGTCAAAGTACTTGATAATTAATGGGGTTCAGCATCTCTATGGCAGAGGGTCTGGCAGAGCCATAGACCATTGATCCATAGTCAGGTTTCGATCGAATAAGAGCACGATATATCTTTAACAAAGAACATCAATCCGCTCCCCAACCGGTGTTAGAGAGGACACGGAGGATGTTCAATGCTCTTGTGCATTTGACCCTTAGCTGCTTTAAGTGTGGTATAAAGGTCAGCTTATGGTCAAAGATAAGCCCTATCAATAGCAGCATTTCCCCAGAGGGGATGATGTCCATTCAAGTCCCCCAGGATTAGAAAGGGAGACAGCAACTGTTCAACGAGAGCATCAAGGTCTGATTGATCATACGTCTCTCCAGGGGACAGGTAGAAAGAACAAATAGTGGTGGTATGACCCAAGGAAACACGGATGGCTACGGCCTCCAAGGGTGTGTTGAGTGACAACCGTGCCACCCTTCCGTGTACTCGTCCATCACATAGCCTGTCATTTCTGTACAGAGAAAACTGCTGAAAGGTGACTGTATTGGTTGGTTTCAGAAATGTTTCTTGTAAGGAAAGACATACAGGATGGTTGAAAGCAATCAGTGTTTTGATGTCATGCAGATTAGAACGTAAACCTCGACAGTTCCATTGTATCAAGGTGGCCATTTTTAATGATGGGTGGGTGAAGTGGCTGGAGAACCCTTCTGTTTTTGACCACGTCTTTTTTCCTTACTGTCCTTCTTAGGAAGAGGTTTATCGACCTCCACGGATTGTGCCCTGGGTCGATTGGGCAGGTCTTTGTTGTTGGAAAGGGATTCCAGTGACTGAGGACACAAATGAATGATTGCTTTGCATCTTGGGGTGGGAGAAAAAATTGCATCTGAAGAAATGCCTGTATTTGAAACCAAAGGATGTGAATCTTGGGGTTTGTTGGAATGTATGGGAGGAACAGAGATGGGTGTAGAAGTTGATTCATCAACCTATTTAACCATGGAAAGCAAAAGGCTTTCCATATGTTTTGAAAATGATTCTCTTGGAGGCACAGAGAGATATGTCTGCACTCCCACTTTAGTTGTGGAACGAAGTGCAGCAGCATATGTCCGAGATAAAGTGGCAAACAGCAATTTCCGAGCCTCAGGATAACTAATGTTATGTCGTTTTCAAACGCTCCACCTCTTATTCCTCCAACCATTTTGGGCAAGAACAAAAGTAGGAAGGGTGAGAACCGTTGCAGTTGCCACAATGTGGGTTCGTGTCACACTCGTAAGCATCGTGGTCCTTGCCACCACAACGAGCACACATCAGGGAACCACGACATGACGTCTTTGAGTGGCCGAACTTCAGACATTGGAAACATTGGAGAGGGTTTGGAATGTACGGCCGTACCTTGCAATTTAGATAATTTGCCTTGATGGTGGCAGGTGCACATGGTGATGTAAATGTCAAAATGAGGATATTTGTCAGCAGTATAACTCCATCTTTGCGAGTGGAGATGCACCTCACTGCAGAAACTCAATGAGTGGAGAAACCAGTGAGAATCTCTGACTCAGAGACATTCTTCAAATTCCTCTCAACAATAACTCCTTGTGATAAATTCAAGGTAGCATGAGGGGTAACCTCAATAGGTACATCCCCAATTGTCTTTGAATTCAAGAGGAGTTCACTGTGTTGGGATGTGGATGTTTCAACCAATATATCTCCAGATCAAAGCTTCTTTATTGACTCTGGAGAGCCATCAAGTCCCTCTAGTCCCTTCTGAATAAAAAAGGGGGAACTTGCCCTAAAGGTTTTTCTAAAAGAGAATGTAATATATGAAAATGAGGTATATGTGTTACAGATGTTGAAGATTGCTGCTCAGTCTTCAAGACATGGTCATTTACCTATTGACTGTTTTTTCACTATGTTGTTTAATTTTTTTGTAGGAGGATCCATAGGAAAAAAGGAAAACTTCTGTACCCACTGACCCCATCCACCATGGAGCCCTACGAGGGGACACACTACAATGTCATGCAAGGACATTGCAGCAACGCCAGGGTTTTGTGAGCACTATACCCAAACACCAGCCTCAGACACAATGTCCACAACACCCATTGAGAACTTCCAACACTGGCACTTGGTTGACTCTAGCCCAAGTGGACTAACCGATTAAACCAAAGGCCGCCCATCTTCAGGAATTCAAGGCCAAAGTGGTGTGTTGGGGTTGGACCCCTCAACCACCAGGATCCTCTCCTCCCCTTCACAGGTCACCATGCACAGCAAACACGTGGGTGGATGTTTAGATCCCAGAGGAGGTAAACCAGAAAGAACAGAACCTTCCCTGGGAGGTCCCCTCACCACGTACAGGATTCCACACCAAGGGAAAAAAAAGTTCTACCAAAGCTATGCGAACCATTCAAGCAGTATATGGCAATGACATTCTAAATGTGAAGAAGTGTCAAAGATGGTCCAGTTAGTTTAGAACTGGTGGCTGCAGTGTGACAGATGTATCTAGCACTTGGAACCCTGTTGAGTTTGATAAAGACCTGCTTCCAGCAATGCTTGAGGAAGATTGTGCTGTGCCTGTTGAACAATTAGCTCAAAAACTCAGTTCATCTCCTTCCACTGTCCATCAACATTTGCAACAACTTAGTAGAGTTTCAAAATTGGGAAAATGGATATCACATTGTCAACAGATACTTTGAGAGAATGGGTAGACATCTGCACATTTCTTCACTCTCATACCTTCAAGCTTCATTTTTGAACTGCCTAGTGACTGAAGATGAGAAATGGGTAATCTATCAAACTATCAAGTACTGCCAACACTGTGTCAGTGCAGGAGAACCAGCTACACCAAGCCAAAAGCAAATCTGCACCTTAGAAAGGTTTTGCTTAGAGATTGGTGGGATAACAGTGATGTAATACAGAGTTGTTAAAATCAAAAACAGTTTTGAAAATCTTGTTATACTGGAAAAATAGCATAGCCATCTATTTATTTGGGTGTATGACCAAAATAATAAATACACTGTGCCAGGCACCATATACAAAAATCTATATTAAAAAAAAAAAAAAAATTCACATTTGGGGTATTCAAGTTCAAAAAAAATTAGAAAAATAACTATGGTACATGCAACATCCAATTCTATATAACAGAACACAATTTTAAATAAAAGGTACTCTCCTCACAGCAAAAATACAACTTTTACTAGGACTGTACATGAGGGTTTGATTATATCTTTACTGATGTAATTTTTATGTGTAGTACCAAAAATACTGGAGTTCTTAAAAATTCATTTTTCTCAATAAACAGTACCACTTTTAATATATAAAAATATTATTGTTTATATCACCAAAATTTATAAAAATATTGAGCTCTGTACATTGAATCATTTTGATATGAGTTGAATAAAACTAAACAGCACAATCCAAACACTTTTCTAGTGCAATACTTCCCAGGCAAAAACATTTTTTAGAAAAATTTTAATTTTTTTACACTTTTTAATATTGAGATATGAATACTATGATTACTAATCAGAAACACAAAAAGCCATTCTCAGGTTAGCATTTCTGCTAGGAGCTATAGAGAAATCTTGAATGTGACTGAACAGTGTAAAAATGACGTAATAATAGAACAAACATAGAAGAGTGAATTGTTTTTTACTGGTTTATTTAAATGTTCTTTTACTTACTTCCATTTGCAAATTGTGAAAGTATTTGTGTGCTTAACTATAATTGTTTGAAAGCTACAGAAGTTTTCTTCAATGAGAAGAAATCATATACTAAAAACTAACATGGCAGTAACTTAGGTTTTATATCTAACAAGCCCTGAAGGGTCTAGAGACAACTGGGGCACTCAAAAATTATTTTCTCTTCAGCCTCACATATCACTAAGATTTTAATACCACTGGGGAGTGATTAGTTTTAAAAATTCTATGGTAGGTATGCTACATACCAATAGTCATACTAGCATTAGGTTGTTTGTTTGTTTTTTTATAGATATGTAAAAAAATGGGTTTTAAGGATTAAGTCCTATCCAGGTGGGTAAAGTTCTATCTAGCTAAACTGCCACTGTAGCATATTAGGAAAAGCCAAAAGGAGTGCAACATACCAAATACATCATATTGATTTGGTTTGTTTAGAATTTTGTGCAAAGCTACATGAGGAGGATCTGCACTAGCCGTCTCTAATTTAGCCAAATCTTGAGCCACTCTTTTACCAGTGAATAGTGAAACTGACCATCGCATTATAACACCCCCAAAGCTGAAAGGGCGAGCATGTTTGGTGTGACGGGGATTTGAACCCATGACCCTCAGATTACAAGTCGAGTGTCTTAACCACCTGGCCCTGCCAGGCCAAATACATCATATAATTGGAGATATAGCAAGCTTATACAGTTTAGAGGCAAGATAAATGGATAACATGGTAGACATTCAAAAACATTTTGATGACTTTATCCAACATGATTATAGTTGTCCTATTTAAATACTTTACATAAATAACCTGGCTGAGTGGCTATTTAATTATTTCTAACAGCAATCATGATGTGTTTTAAATGAAACACTAGTACACTAGTAACCTTATTATCAACAGTGAAACCTTTTTTTACTACTTAATTATCAGTTCATTTGAATTACAAAAATCAGTATGGCATAACTATATTTTTAAAACAAGCACACTGTAGTATTTAGCCAATATTATAAATTCTGTCACTAAGTTGGAAATGTCCAGTTTATTCTTTAAAAAGAACGCTTCAATTTTGGTAGTGCAAAATGGTGTATAAAAAGATATATTAATAGTAGAAGTAAATAACCTTAAAACACCAAAACATACATCTTCTTAATCAGAAATGCAATGTTTGACTTTACGGCTTCTTTTGGAAAACTTCACTAAAACACAAACCATAAATAATAGTACAAAATGTTGAACTATATGTTACAGTTTGTGTTTAAGTTGAATGCTCCTTCAGAAGCCATAAAGCAAAACACCGTGTTCAATTAAAGAAAAATAATCTTCAGGGAAAATGTATCATATGAAATCAAGAAAAATTTGAAGGGGGAGGTAGGGTAGAAGACATGAACTAATCAATTAACTGATTAGCAAATACAAGTCTTATTTATAGACAAAACCTCTGAAATGGTTTGCCCAATGATATGGGAGGCATAATTAAATTATTTAAACTTTTGTTTCAAGGATCCTACATTTACTTTTGATTCACTGATCTGGTTGTTCTTTTCATAATGGTAACTATTCCCCATCAACACACCTATTCAAGCACTTGTAAGTAGTGAAATTATAAGCATACCCCAAAATCATTAGACCAGCTGTTGCAAAAGTTAATAACTGTAAACCACATAATCTACGAACAATTTTATGTTATGTTGCTGTATGGGGCCGTGTATTATCCTGGTGTAACACAACACCTTTACGACTAATCAAAGCAGGCCTCTTTTTTTCAGTGTGACATTCAAGCACTCTAACTGTTGACATTAGAAGTCTGATGTAATCGTTACATTGAGTGGCAGCAACTCAAAGTGGATCACACCAACAACATCTTTTCTAACACTTAACAAGACTTTCCTAGGGTGGAAGTCCATTTTGGGCTGTGCTTTAGCCACTTTACATGTACTGAGCCAATGTCTGTGGCACTTAATATTTTTGTAATATATCTATTTTTCATCTCCAGTCACTAACCTGTCCAAAAAAGGTCAGTTACATTTATTTTGCAGAGACGTGCAAATGTCCACTTTTGCTCTAAAGTTGGCTTCTGTCAAATCATGGGGGAGACCCCTTTTCCAAGTTTTGACACCTTCCCAAGCAGATGATAGCAAGTTGTTGAATGGGTTGAATTAAGCTTCTGTACTAGTTCTTCAACTGTTACAGCACAATCTTCATCAAGTGCAGCCAGCAGCAAGTCATCATTAAACTCAACAGGACAACCTGAATGTGGTGCATCACTTAAGCTGTAAGTCACCTGATCTGAACTTCTGAAACCACCTTCGACATTTTATTTCATTGAGAGACTCTGCACCTTTAATACCTTGAAAGTTTCATGTGGTTTCTGCTGCACTATTGCCTTTTTGAAACTCATAAATGTGCCTAATGTGCTCCTCAGATACATCCATCTTCATAAGGGTTTATTTGATTAATGGTCTGAAAAAGTGGAGTTGAGCTAGCTTCTTTTATTTGTCTGAACATGTTTATACATGCCCTACTACATATTTTAGTCATTAAAGCCTTCTGCAAAGGTAGAAATGATGGTGCACTTTCTGTATTAAATTTCTGGACATCACTTATGGGATGACCTGATAATTTTCCAGTTTTGTTGTCTACATTTCACTTTATACTTTCAGTACATAAACTAACAACAATAATAGGTTACGCTTTTGTTACTAATCAACAACATAAAAGCCACTGTTGGAACCTAGTGTTAAGAAAACATGCTGGCTTTTCTATATAATTTGTTAATCTAACCTATTTTGACCAATAATTATTCTATGAATAAACTATAAATTAATTTTATGAATGACCTCAATTGTGATTAGCTCACAAAATAATTTAGACATTTGACTGCCTCAACTGCATGTTTCTGACTGTTGATTTCACAAAATTTATTTATTTCAATTAGCTATGACATGTGAGATTAAGGTATACTATGGGGTGGGGGTGGGAATACTTGTCCAGTAATTTTGGCAAACTTTATGCTCGTTCCTGTAATAATAAATCAAACAAGATCCAACAAGATAAGTTAAAATTGTAACCTAAGCTTTCTACAGATGAAATGTGGTTGGTTTTAGTCACCATAATCAGACACTCAGTCAAGTGCTTTGCAATATATGCATTCCTCTATAATCACATCCATATAGTTTTCATAATCCAAAAATACTACTCACATCTACTTGCACAACAATTATGCACTACCTAGGTTTCAGTCTCTTGATTGAATGATCTTGTACTTTTTAATATTGTATTCTTTTCAAAACCACACATCCAATTCCCTAAAGCTATCAAGATTCCTTTACTTCAAACAACATTCTTTTCAGTATCAGCTTTCTCATGAACTTTATATATTTTTATAAATCTTTTGAATTTTGATAATTAAAAATCCATTTTTTTCTATTAATAACAATTTCATAAATATGAGAAAGTAAACGGCCCTAGATATAACTCTGAAAAACTAGCTATTCCTACCCAATTAGTAAGTTGGCTATTTATTAATCTTTGTAGAACTCTAACAGTTTCAACTTTGGTACAATACTTTATCAGACTTTCTGAAATTCAAGATAATATCAAAGACTCATTCTGTTATCATGTCAATTGTGACTACCAAATAAGAAAATAATGGGGAATTTTTCATTATAATGGTCACAACTACTGAGGCTCCTCAAGGTTTACTGTTTTTATCGCCTGTGTAAAGTATTAGTAGAGAAATAACTGTTACAAAATATACATACATTTTCTGACAAAGTGGCTAAGTGTATTGTATGCATTTATTTACTGAAAAGTGTGGAGCTTTTCATTTAGGATTCGGGAATGTAAAACAAATAAAAAATAAAGCTTACCTGTTGTGTGAGGAGTGCATCTATATTAAGGAGAAGTAAATACAGTGGTAGGTGTTCAAATAATTCAGGCTATAGGAAATAGAGACAACTGTATTCTGGGTCTCTATGCAAAATTATGTGTACAAGAATATGATTATTACTGTCATGTTATAACATTCTCACAGTAAACCTTTAATGATGATTCTCAATTCTTTACTTAACACCTCTCACAAGATTAGTTAGAATTCCAAAAGCATCCAAAGGACACTATTACAAATGAGAGATTCAGATCTGAAGAAGGAATTCTCACTCCTTATGAGCCAGGCATACTCTTCATCTAACTGTGGAATGTGCAAGATAAAAGGGCAAAAATGAGGAGCACATCTAAGTAGGAAAAAATGTGGCAGGAAAGTAATCTTAATCACACTGCAACTCAATTCTACAATGAGAAAGGTGGGTAAACAAAGGATGTGCCCCTAAGTGTAGAGTAGCAAACCATACTTGGTAAGTCAACTACATCTAAAACCTGCCCACAGGGTACTGACATCAATACAAGGATTGGAAAAGGATTATATTGTCTTCACCTCAAACCAGGAATCACTCTAATTACTGGATATGACATGCAGATTAGTTCTGAGCTATCAATCCAAGAACTTGTCATCTAGTATCAAAATGATGTATATCACATACAATCAACTTCCCCATCCATGAAACAGGCTGGGACTATCCAAATGGCACTAAAGCCCCTGTGAGAAGAGAGGACAAGGAATAACTAAGGACAAAACAGGAACAATACTATGTAATACTGCTGTGATCCACAACACAGACAGAGGAAATCAAGATAAGGAGATAACCTGAAACTTGTGTGAAGACTTACACTGATCAGTTTACTTTAAATCCAAAACCCTCCAGTGGTATGCTAAGGGCTCTCAATCAAATGGATGAATTGCATTCTGAAATCTCACTCCACCGTCATTGGTTATTGCAAACAGGATATCACCTCATCTACACCTGCAAAAACCACTACTCTACTCTCTAACTGAATGGTTATTGTATGGAACTCCTTCCCCAGGATACCTCAGCAGCTTGGAACTGAAAATTAGTAAGGACTCTCATACTTCTATCTTTGCAAAAAGGCTGAAAATATGGTGGAGTTGAGAGGAACATCATCACCCGAAAGAGTGCAGTGGGTAAACATGAAACTATTTTGAAAAGCAGACTGTACTGAGTTATTCACTCCAGACATGGTATGAATGGGCAGAAATCCCCTTCTGCTTTACCCCTGCAGCTCATGGGTGGTACAGTCTGGGAATAGCATATTTATGAAGCAAAATATCATATGTGATAATCAGTGATGTCGAAAAAACCCACTTGTAGAGAAATATATATGCAAAAACGGCTCTCAACCCAAATGAGCCGTTTTTGCATATATAAAATATCATAAGATCATAAATATACATGGATGTTGTGGAACACCTCATCTCAACAATGAGTGTGCAAAGCCATGGAAGATAAACCATGAGTCACATTGCTAGTCAATATGGATTTTGAGTTAAAGAACACTTGGTCAGGTGCCATTCAACAAAGGTACAGTTAGATAAAGAACTAGAAAAAAGATCCCTGAAGAAAGGAAAGTATGAATAAAAACAATTATAGTCATACCAAAGTCTGAAGAATGGCAACAGGTGGTGGTAGACAAAACCCCAGCAAATCTATGATATGAACCCAAGCAATGATGAAACCACGATGTGATGAAGATGGTAGGAGATGAAAATAATGGATGTGATCCACATGCCTGATTGCAGAATCTCTTCAACTGAACAACAAAGAGAAGAATCAAGAGAGAAAGTGAAGTGTTAGGTCTGATGGGAGGACACCTAGAATAAATTCCAGGAAGAAGACAGAAACAAAAGACAGACCCAACTGGTAAGAGTATAAAGTGAAAGATCTTGAAGGGAGGAAGACTGCCAGGGAATAAAGAGTTGGGAACGTGTACCCTGGAACAAAGCAGTACAAGCAATATAATCAGGCCTGACCAGTTAGAGAAGCTTATCTGGATCTGGTAAGGGATAAATATAGGAAATGGAAAACAGGAGAACAGGAGGAATCACCCTCCCAACCTGCTAAGGTCATTACAAGAAAGAAACAATCTGTATAAAGAAGATAGGTAGGATGGTAAACGGAAGGTTAAAAGTCAATGGCAAACAAAAACTTGATCATCAATGTTCACACGCTAGGAGAAAAAGAAAATATGTTTTAAGGTAAACATGAAACATTGAACACAGGGAAAGTGGTTCAAACAGAAGTGAAGTTAGGGAACAGAAGATCATATTAACATCCCAATCCAGAAGAGTAGGTCATTTGGGAGGGTTTGGTTTGTTTTGAATTTCGTGCAAAGCTACTCAAGGGCTATCTGTACTACCTGGGAGGATGATGTATTTGGAAGGAATGCATGAGTATGGTAACGACAAGGGAAGTAAAAACTGTATGGTTTAAGAAAAATCAAGGGTATGGGATTGAACTGCCCAATGTCCTAAAAGTGATTTCTAAAGAGAGCCTCAGATTGCAAATACATGGAAGAAAGATACTATAATAGATTGGTAAGGGTAAGATACAAGCAAGAATATTGGGCATGGGTAACACTGTTAGATCATTTGGGAGCTGTCCTCAAATAATCAATAAGAAACCTAACAGCTGATAGTAGCATGATGGTAGGAAAGTGTGAACTGATCTGAAGTCTGTTGTGGGTCTGGCATGCTAATCTTCTTGCTTAATTGCTAGGCAAAGTAATCAGCTTGAACTTGATTATCAGATGAGGGAGGAAGGACCCAAAAAGGGGTTGGAAAGATTGTTCATGCAATGAGGAAAAACAAGGTGCATAAGAAATAGAGAAAAAGGATAGCATGTCACAAATCTGAAACACAAAATCCATAAAGACCATATCAGACTTAGTAGACAAATCAGGTTGAGAACTTGAAGGAAGACAAAATATGGTGATAGAAAAAGAAAATCAAAGTCCTCTTCTACCTGCACAGGTAGAACCTGTTCTTGAGGAGTCTGAGCAATATCCAGGAACAAATATTGTCCCATGCAAAATTTGATCTCCTGAAGTATAAAAGCAGATAAATCCACCATCAGGCTGCCAAAAACTGAGGCATGACAAAATACATTAGTTGGTAGTGAAACCTCCAAAGAGTTAACATTAACTTCAGAATTTATTGCACAGAAAGTTTCAACAAATTTGAATGCAGAAAATAAACTGACTAGAATTAACTGATACATATTAATAGAAAAAAAAACAGGCTAAACAAAAGCAAATTAATTTAAAAAAACAATCACTTCATGAGGAAACAAAGTCAAACATGAACTACCAAATAAACAAAAGAGAATCTCTGAAACCAAGTAATGCCAAACAAGAAGAGAAGTTAACCCTTTTGCAATGGGCTTTTGATAAAAAGTGTAACTTTATAAAACTTGGTACACTTTTAGTAAAGATAACAAGCTTTTTTGTACACAATCAGAATTTTATAATGAAATATTTTTACTACAGATTTTTTTGTGAAAATAATCTGGTTTGTTACTAGTCTTAATGCAAAGTAATTTCATGTTATTATTAAAAAAACTATTCTTTTCATCCCCAAAATCTCAAATATTACTTGTGATATCTCTAAAACCTCGTAAATACTCTTCAACTGTTAGTTTTCAGCAAGACTTTGTTATTTTTCATACTCTATGTGGCATCTGTCACTTCACAAACCTTGTAACTATCATAAAAAAATTAGAAAATAAATATAAATAATGCTCTTTTCATGCTAGAATGACTACTTATTGTGACATGAAAATTCAAATGTTAATTATAAGTAACTTAAGTCTCATAATACTATATATGAACTATATACACACACACACACTAATATAATAAAAGTAATAAATATATACTTTTACTACTTTTATTATATTAACCTTCCAATCATGCCTACCAAACATTACATAACTTGCACTGATGGTCAACTATCCAGTGAAATAAAACTGACTGTTAATCTTCCCTGTCTTGACTGTGTTTTAATGGACTAATATTTTGTAATGTACAGTCACATTTCAATTACTATACATTATGTACATGTATATGGATTGTTACTATTTAGAAATAAATTATTAAGCTTATTTTTCTTAAAGTATAGAACAATAAATTAAGAAGTAAAGCAAACAATTATCTCTTCTAACTATAACTTTTGTAGTCGGCTGTTGCTGGATATAGGTTGCTAAGCCTTTTAAAATTTTACATGTGGAGTATATCAATTTTTATTTTTAAGGTTTTATGTATTCAGTTGAATAACCAAAACATCATGAATTACTATATTGATACCACAGAATTCCACTATAATTTATTAAGCTTACCAACTAAAATTTATCTAGGTTTTGTTAAAATATGAAACTTTGAGCAGATTAAAGACAACCTACCACACTGAAATCTTGGATCAAAAGAATGTGGAAGCTGTATCAAAGATTAAAAATGGTGCAGAAACAACTCTGAAAACATTCTGAGCTGTTGAATGGTTATTCAAAAGTCATATTGAAGAAAGTGTACATAAGGAACCATTTTGATTCAGTACATAAGCCATATCTCAGCAAAATACAAAGATATGAGGTTCTTATTTTATATTCTAAATTGTTAATATTAGTAATTTGAGTTTCCAATTTGTACAAAACTATAGATGTAGTATTCTGGCATCATAAACGTCTAAACAGTGCTGCATTCAACATATCACATAATTCACTAAAACCTATATTTAGGTGTGTTCTTTTAATATTTACTTTTAAATTAAGAAATTAACTTATGTGTGACATAAGTTCATAAAATACTAGTTCAATAAAATTTTGAATGCAAGCTAAAGGGATAAATGAACATAGAAGGAGTAAATGCATCATGAGCATGTCATGCTCCTATTGATGAAGAGATGATGCATAATGATTTGCATGAAAAACATCTTTAAATCTTGCAATTCCAACAGAACAGAATACAACACTCATTGCCTGCATAAAGAAAAAGTTTGTACACAGAGAGCAGCACTGAATGAGACTAGATAATCTTGTGAGAGGGTAAGTACCAAATCAGAATGGTCTTTTATCAACATTCTATATTAACATGTACCACAAAAAGTAATTGTTACCATACTTTTTCCTATTTCCAAAATCCTAGACATCAGTAGAGAATAAGCAAATGCTTTTAGTTTTACTCATTCAGTGCTACCTTACAGTTGGTTGATTGACATTTATTGGTGCAAAGCCACTAGACTATCTGTGCCAAACAAGTCGAAACAAAATGTCCAAAATTTGGATAAATGTTTAAATAGGATTTAAAAGGCCATTAGACCGTAAAAAGTTAAAAACACAAGGAAGTTGAACAGTGTCACTATCACCAACAACACTATTCAATATATATGCAAAAACGGCTCGTTTGGGTTGAGAAAATATTTTACATAGAAGAGCGAACAACGTTTCAACCTTCTATGTAAAATATTTTCTCAACCCAAACGAGCCGTTTTTGCATATAAATTTCTCAACAAGTGGGTTTCTCGACATCACTGACTATTCAATATAGAAATGTCTAAAATGGTGCTGTTGGTCATAACTGTAATGAAAACATGACAGTAAAATGTGGGCTACTGTAACTTAAGTGTCACAAAGGCCATACATCTGTAGATCAGTCCCAGATAAAAGAGAATGATGAGTAGCCTGGTTAGGATGACTTCCTTCTAATCCATATGAAAACAAGATGGCTAAAGAAAAATAGAAGTTTTGGTCTGGAAAAGCTTATGATGTTGCTCACTCCAACTCGACTGCCAACAAGCAAAAAGCTGGATTTCAGTACAGGGCTGTAGTCCATATATGGGACAGGCACAGCTGTGACAGCACCATAGCAGATAGACTTACCCACAGTGTCCAAGTATCCAGAAAAACTAGATACAGATACAAGATAGAGGAAAATGGGCCAGTCATTTCAGAACAATGTGGAAACTAATGCTAAGTGATTCCAGAGCCAGCGAAAGTTAAGAAAGTTGGTGTAAGTAGTACAAGCTGTGTACTGTATAGCTTCTATGTGATCTAAGGACTTGGCAGCACTTTAGAGAAGATCCTGTGAGCAACCACCAAGTCATGACAAACCATAGCAGATCAACAGAGTCACCTGATTTCAAAAGTGGTAGAATGATTTGTAAGATGTTTGACAAAGAGAAGGCAGTACTTCCAATCTGAGAGAATCTTCATTCCTCAGATGACTCAAAGATCATAGGTGGGTATAGTAATATAATAAGCCTACTTAGGAATAAGCATAGTCCATTGAAGAAGGGAGACACAACATCAGGTGGGATGCCATGGTAAGGATCAGTGTTTAATGGCATACTACAAAGAAAGTTGCAAATGGAGGAGGAGAGGAAGTTTGTGGGACTCAGTGGACTGGAGGAGTTCAAAAAGCTCCTATGCAGAGCCAAAGCCCCATCTTTAAGCCTGAGGTCTTGACATAACCACAGATCAGAGACCTACAGTACAGTTTGGTGCAAATGAGAGCATAATAGTGAGATAATTAGGAGAAATTTTGAGATCCTCCCTAGGTTTAGAGAAAGGGAGGACAATATCCTGCTACCAAGTATCAGGAAAAACATTCTCCTGCAAGATCCAGTTAAAAACCTACAAGAACAGCAAAAGAGGCAGGAGAGAGAGATGGCACAGTATTTTATAGTGAACATCATCAGGTCTGACCAGTGTATTGCTAGACCAATAAAGAGCAAGATTGAGTTCCACCAGTGTAAAGAGGCAATTACAGTCATAGAGATGATTAGCTCTATAGGAAAGAGGCAATCACTTTGCCCAAAACTTGATGACCAAAAAGGCAGGAAAAAAAACTCTCATGGAGAGTATCAGTGATGTTCTTGACATCAGAACTTATTAGCTACTGGAAAGCAAGATTGATAGGGGATGGTAAGTATACTTCCTAATGACCTTCCGAATCTTGTCCTATATGATTTTCGAACTAGTGCTAGAAGAGATGCTTGTTGTGAACTTAAGCCAAAATTCGTTTTGGCTTTGATGTCTAACCCACCATGCTTGGAAAGCAATATCATTCGAAAGAGTGATATACCCATGACAGATATCTCAGGTCTGTTTCCGAGTCTTCCATGCCTCTAAGCAGTTAGGACTGCACCATAGATAAGGATACCATGGAAAACAGATTTTACGAATAGGTTAACCAACTGCCTATACAACACAGTCAGTCACTGCTACAATGCAGTCATTTATCAATGGCAGACAAATGATGGCAAGATCAAGTTCTGAGACAGTAGTGAAAGAGAGCCACTTGGGTCAGGTGCATAAATCATAGCCAATCCTCCTCAAAACAACAGGAAAATGATCACTTCCATGTCAGTCACTATCAATCCTTCAAGAAAAGCGAGAGAAGAGTGAAATGAAACAGACAGAGACCACTGGCAGTAAAAGACTGTCTAGATGCATGAAAATAAGTATAAGAACCAGTACTGAAAAAAGAAAGTTTGTGATCCAAGAGCATATGCTCTACAGAATGACCCCTTTCATCAATATCAGCATCACCTCAGAGGGGATTGTGTCCATTAATGTCCAGGATTATAGAGGGAGATAGCAACTGTTCAACATGAGCATCAAAGTCTCATTGATCATAAGTCTCTTCAGGAAACAGGTAGAGAGAACAAACAGTGATGGTGTTACTCAAACAAATATGAATCTCTATAGTCTCCTAGGGTGTGTCAAGTGGCAAAAATAGGAACTCCAAGCACAAGTCCATCACACAACCTGTCATTCTGGTACAAGGAAAACTGTCAAAAGGTGATTGTAATGGTAGTTTTCAGGAACATTTCTTGTAAAGAAAGACACACAGGATGATAGATATCAATCAAAGCCTCAATA
The DNA here is from genome assembly GCF_004210375.1 of Tachypleus tridentatus. Classification (NCBI taxonomy): domain Eukaryota; kingdom Metazoa; phylum Arthropoda; class Merostomata; order Xiphosura; family Limulidae; genus Tachypleus; species Tachypleus tridentatus. The sequence continues at coordinate 36,728,139 of NC_134832.1, read as the reverse complement.
TCATCAACTTTAGAACAGAAACCTTGACACTTCCATTGTATCAAAGAGGCCATTTTTACATAGGTGGAGCAGAACTGGGCAGAGAACTTGTCAGTTTACAGCCATAACAGGAGGTATGTCAACTTCCATGGATTCTACCCTGGGGCAAGTTGTCAGGTCTGTCAGTAGATGTAAATTTCAGTGACTGGGGAGCACAAAAATAACAGTTCTAAATTTCGAGGCTTAAGAAAGTAGACCTCAGCTGATGCCAGAATCCAGGGCTGAAGGAGGTGGAATCAGGCAGTCAAGGAAAAGAATGTTGGAAAAGTGGAAACAGATGCAGTATTAGACAGACTTATCTACTCAATTATCCACATACTGTTTTAAGAAAGACACTGCTGGAGGCATGGAAAGATCTGTCTGTATGCTGCTTTAACAGTGGAGCTATTTTACAGAAACCTGTTAGAGGATTCAAAATAATAGGCAGTACTTAGGAAATTACTCTTCAAGTCTATAAAATAGTTGTTTAATCTACAAATTTTGGTTTTTCATTTGGAAAATTCTATTAAACAATTTTAATTAAAATGTTTCAGTGAAAACATCTGCAACATTAACATTTAGCTAAACAGGTGTTATATGTCTGAATAAACAGCAACAAAAGTGAACAGAAATGTTTATATGTATCCATATACACAATACAAAGAGAAAAAGAAGCCATAAAGTAGTTGCACAGTCCAAGTAAAGACAGCAACTTTACAGAATGCAATGTTCTGAATCACAACATAAAGTTTCTCTACAATACTTAAATAATTCTCAAAAAATGAAAAGTACAAAGCTCTTATGCAGAATAAAAATTATAAATAGCACAAACTTTCAGTAAAATTATTTCCAACTCCACTTAATATGATGTAAAACACAGAAAAACATTAAAATTGCTGACATTTTAATTACATGGTTTACATTCATAAGAACTTTAGCTGTTAAAGAAAGATGTTCAATTTTTCTAGATTTTTCAAATTTCCAGTGACTATCAGTAATTTGATTTAAAAAAAGTTTTACAATTAACAAAAAGAAACAGTAAAAAAACTTTTGAATTTGTTGACCAATTCATAGGAATTTTAAAATACTATACATTATTTCCTTTTATGACAATACCTATGCAATGACCGAGTTACAAATTCTAGGAATGTCTGTAAATATTATATCAAAAAAATTTTAATTTCTTGTTATTCTTCTTATTTTTCATTACATAACTAAAAAAATCAAGGTGTCAAACAATTTCCTTAAGGCAACAGTCTCAAATGGAATATCTATTTTTGTATTATTATTAATAATTAGTAGTAATTAAAAATCACAATTTTTGTATAAGCGAAATTATCATTATCCCTTGAAGTTGGCTTTCTTAAAGAAATTTATTGTTCTTTTAAAAACCATATGTAAAGAATGAAACAGGAATCACAAGCTAATAATAGATGAACAATAAATATTATAGTTGGAACCTGATTGTATTAAGAACTTGGCTGTAAGTATAATCTTCCTGTGTCTATTGAAACACTGTATTAAAAAACAAATAGAAAAACTTTTCAAAATGAAAGTAAATGTAGGGGTGACCAAAATCAATCCTTCAAAACCACTGCAAACAAGATAGTAGAAATGCTATTTGAAATTTAACTTCAAAAAAGGAATAAAATTCTTATGAAGGTCTAGAAAGCAAACAGAGATTTGGAAGGTCTTTAATTTTTATGAAGTGAAAATGCAGTAATATGTGGCCTAACAATGGATCGTACCATTGCTCCATGAAACACAGTAAAAATGTAAAACTGGTACTGACAGATTTTACATGTGGGCTACAATTTTTATAGTAGGTATTGTGATTTGTTGGTATTAAATTTCAATAACCAACAAACAGCACACTGTCCATTTGTTTTAAAATAATACCTTATAACATAACAAACATATATAAATTTGGTTACACTGTTGGTTACTAGTTTTATCCAGAACTTCAAATAATTGTTCAGTTGGTTCAGTTACTTTACAATGCAACTGAAAAGACAAATTATTTCTTCTCTACTATTATTATAATACAGTCTGCCATAATTTCACTTTAGATATACCACTATAGATTCTTTTTGGCTACACTCAAAATATGCAGTCTTGATCTAACTATCAATCCCCATTTTCAAAGCATACTTATACCCCCAAAAAATGTCTAGAACATTCCACAAGCTACTGCAACAACACTCAATTAATACAACAGGAAAACTCTAAAAGTTCTAGTAATATAACACAATGATATAACAATAGCAAATTAACAACTATTGAATTACATAATGTATAATTCATAAACAGTTGTGTAAACAAACTTATGATAAACTTTCATTTTCAAAATAATTAAATTTAACACTTGTTCTATATAAAAGATCTAAATCATAACACATTAAACTTAAAACAGAAATAGTCATGTATTTCTAACATGTATTTTATTGTCAAGTTCTTCTAATCTTCTTAGAGTGGGTTAGGAAAATGTTCTTCCTTTCCCAAAAACTGTCATTTATGGAAGGACACTGTTTTGAAATATAAGTAAAGAAACAACCAAACCTCTAATTTTATAGCACATAAAAATGCATTAGCTTCACTTTCTTTATCATCAAGACTACAGGTGACCAACCATATTTTAAATACTGAAAAAAAATAGCTGTAAAAGATACTACAGATACTAAAAGTACCTATTCATATAAAGCAAGTGATTATCTTAGAGATAATTATTACAAAGGTGATAAGCTATTTTTTTTGCACTTGTTCCCATATTTAACTTGTATTATTTCTCCTCTCCCTTTCTCCAATGCTGCATTTAATATAACTTCAGATCAACTTACATACTTGGTGCAAAACTAAAAATAAAGTTAGTAATGAGTATACCTGATTAGATATATTTTTCTTGACATTTTACATTTGTTTCAATTCAATTTATATGAATAACAGTGCATATATAAATTCAGAATCATAATAATAATAATATTGTGAAAATGTGCATTACATAGCCACAAATAAACACTTACGCAATATCACCCGTCTTTGCAATTCGTCTCAAGAATTCTTCCAATGGCATAGGTATATTAGGAGGTCTTTTCTTTTCAAATTCTAAATTAAGAGGACATAACAAAAGACAAAAATGAAAGCTCTCACTATGACAGACATGACAGAAAAAAAACAAAACCTATAGGGCACCAAGCACAAAATTTCATCCTTATAAGAAGGAAGTAAAATAAAGTATACATTATATGTTGACTTGTATTACACCTCAATTATACATAAATTCAATATTATTACAACATTAGAGATACACAGAAATGAATATTTTAAAATATTAATTCAAAGTCCAAAAGAAGAAACAACTTTAACAATGGCTATTATAAAACTATAAAAAGTTCTACATTACAGTCATTACACTAAAGCTGTATACAAGAGCATTTTTTAAATTGAATTAACTATTTATTGCATGCTTAAACTTTAGGATTTTGTAGAAAGAATAAATGGATTTGTTGTATAAAACACCTGGAATATTTCTTTTAACATTTTGACATATACCTAACCTTAGAGTACAACAAATCACTTAAAAATTTCTGTTAATCAATTTTGTTGAATTGTACAAGAATATGCAGATCATAAACAACTGTTACCCTGATCCTCCATATGTTTCTCCATCTTTATTCAAAGAAAATGGCATAGCAAGTTCACACGTCTTAATTTTCTATGATGATACAATAAAGTGGAAATTTAGTTGCAATTACAAGTAAGAACTGCTGTGGTAAAAATTGAGAGCTGTGAAGTCTTAACTTTAATGTTCAGACATGTATCAGTACTTCACAGTCTGACAAATCCCTTAAAACCCGCATTTGAGCCTTACTGCTCACACTATACCCAAGAGCATATTCTGGTCCTATCACAGAGTCACAACAAATAATGAGGCTAAAAGCGGTAATAACACATGTTAAAACAGAATATTGTAAATAAGAAGTATGAATCTGTAGCTCAGGAAGCAAGCAACATCCAAGTATTACTACTGGCACACTTTAGGTGTAATAAACATTTAAGCTATTAAACTTTCACACAATTAACTGACTTGGAGCATACACAAGAAACAACATTAGCCTTAAAGAGTATTAGTGAAATTGTGCAACATTACATTTTAAGCAACTTATTAAACTATGAAATATATACCTATACATGTACATATCAAAATAATAAAGGTATGATCTTCCAGATGTGATGTAATAATCTAAGGATCTCATGAATCATTTGAAATTCATTGGTTTAGAATATTCCTGTCTCTATTCAAGAACATATCCTGCCATTTCATGATATCAGCAAATAAAGTGTATAATACATTTTAATGTTTACACTGTTAAACATAAGATTTTATGATTACTTACTATAGTAAGGTATCACTCTGAGTCTCACATACTATTCATTCCCCTGTTACAATTAGTAGTTTCATACTGTGTTTCACTAAAACATCACACATTTATCAATTAGTATATACTAATCTGATGATGCTGTAAGTGTATGTGCTACACATAGTGATTTTATGACAGTATTAATGTAATATCTATACACGCAATAAATTTCAAGTGTTTAATTCAACTTGGGAGACTAATACTGATAAAAACATTATATATGCAAATTAATACTGACAGTATCATTGTGCTTTTCACTCCAATTCTACTGCTTCATTAAATTAAAAAAAAGGGTGACATCTTTGAAATTTACTTTTTAATTTAAATGACTTAAACTTATGTACAATTATATCCATAAGTACAGTGCCAGCACCTTGCTGACTTACTCACCAGTACCAATAATGTCACATTTTTTGCAATGCACTGTAAATATGTAATTTCGTCTCTGAATCATATATTATGGTGGTTTTAAATTGTAATGTAAACTCACTCTCACATTTTATTCTTTAAACTTAAATTTAAGTTTAAAATTGTTATTTTTGATAACACAAGTTTTTACTTCTGATTCTATATCTAGTCTGATTTTAAAAATTAGATATTAATGATATCCTAAAAGTAAAAATAAAAGTGGAGAAAACAGTTCTTTTGTACCTTTCAAGTTTCATTTTTATGGTGTAATAGTATAAATATAATTTAAATGTAAAACCATAAGCATAATGTACAACTGTCATTACCTGTCGCCAACTTAATATAAGAGCGTTAGCTAAATGAGTGAAATGAAAATTGTAAGTGTAAATTGTATACTTGTAACGACTAACTTAAATTGCAGTAAATATAAAAATACTTTCTTTACCTGTGGAAGCTATGGTAAGATAAATTATAAAAATAACGTATTAAAACAGAAATAAGTTTCCTTACTGTTAAGTTCATCCAATACAGATTCTCTGTTAAAATCCATTGTCAAACTTTATGCGTATACTGCTCTTCCATCAATTATAGCCCAAACATAAATTAATTCACCTCCTTTAATTTTATTTTTCCTGTAATAATACTAGCACTAAATAATAACAGTACAACCCAACTTTATTATTAATACCAGGCTGACACTTCCAGTCGCGTTTTCAAAAGGTGGTTTTATGTTTTTAATGTGAAACGGAATACAGCACCAACGAAAAAAATTAGTTAACTGTTTCGTTTTCAATTTATTTACCATTTATACACTCCTGCGAAGTTTCCAAATTTTGTTGCCATTTGAGCTTGCAATCGTGAAACTTTCAAATGTACTTTAGATTTAAAATCTATATATCTACTCCAAATTAAGAAAGCTGGAAAAAAAAACACGCTAATATTACGTAAATAAAGTATATTTTCAAACAAAATTAGAATATTTTCAATTGCACAAGTATTAAACCTTTTGGTACGAAAATCCTAAATCAGTTCAGATGCAAATGATTAATGTAAAAGGTCACAAAATTTGTGTAATGGTGTCTTTCTGTGTGTGATCAACGTGGCCGACCTTGACTTTAGAGTAAATGTATCGTGATAAGGGAGGTACATCTCCCGCGATATGGTAAGTAGATGTATCTTTACAAGCTACAACTCAAAAAGTGATACAATAAACCAACCATGAAGACCAAAGAGCTTAGAAGGAGGTTATACAATTTTTAAAAGTCGCTGATTATCCATTTGAATATAGTTAATGTCATCATTAATAAAGGAAGTGTGCTTCACACCACCCTTCCACCACCTTGTCGGACGTTGTTTTTGCCCGGCATGGCCAGGTGGTTAAGGGTCCGAGTTCGAATCCCTGTCACACCAAACATGCTCTACCTTTCAGCTGTGGGAGCATTATAATGTGACGGTCAATTTCACCATTCGTTGGTAATAGAGTAGCCCAAGAGTTGACGGTGAGTGGTGATGACTAGCTGCCTCCTGCTAAATTAGGGACGGCTACCGCAGATAATCCTCGTGTAGCTTTGCACAAAATCCAAAAAAACAAAACAAACCATCCTTCCAGCTGGACAAGCAGGAAATTGGTTAGGGATACCACTCTGATGCCAACAGTTACTTTAAAAGATTTGCAGAGTTCCATATCTGAGATGGACGTTAATGTTCATATCTTGACATCATTTTAATACTTACAAAAAGCTGTTTTAAATAAAAACAAGTTCTTAAAAAATGTTTATATTATTTGTATTTTATCAGAATGTGACATTATTGGCTGGGAATGAATACCTTTGCAAAGCACTGTATATTCTGTTATTCAATCTTTTTTTTTTCTACAACTATGGATTTAAAAATATTTTTGCTGTGAAGAAAGCAATGCGCTTAGCTCATTTTGATTTTAGTGAGCGATTTTGTTTCCTTGAATCTGGATTCTGATATATCAATTTCTGAAAGTTTATACCTAATCATCTCCATTATCTTGCATGGAACTATTTGGAAAAGGGGAAAGCAAATAAAATATTGTCTTTCTAGTTTTAGATAATGCCAATATGATTATACAGAAAAAATAACTATGCATTCCATTGATAAAGCCAAAGTATGCACAAACAGAAGCCACTTGTTAAATAAGTGATTGTTCTACCCACACTGGTTACATTTTGTCGGTCGTTGTTCCGCATTTCAAAATGATGCTGAAAATATTTTAACGATCATATTGTACGAATGTTGTAGAAAGACGATTTTCTATATAGTTTGGATATCGTTCATGAACTTGGTATGAAAACTCATCTGCCATTTATGCTGTAAAAGGCGAATATGGTACGCATTTTACAGAGTGATCCAATGTTCCAAGAGTGCATTGAACACTAGAATAAATAAATTATTATATTGGGTTGAGGAATAATTCGTGAGCGTTTTTTTAAGTTAAAAAAATATATTCATAAATGAAACGCTTTCGCAAAATATTTCATGTCATTTGGTAGATAATTTTTTGCTCTAATAGATGGTGTGTTTGATTTTCATATGTCTTTAATTTTTGGTTTCATTTTCAGCTCATTAAATGGAATGTCAAGTGGACAAAATCGAGCATTTTCGACACCATCTGCTTTTCGCATTTAATTTTTTGCAATTTCGTTTAAAACAATGCATACTATATACCTAGGTATTACATGAAATAAAGTATCATAATAAATGTTTTGGGTGTAATGTGTTCATGCATTGAAGTGTTGTATAGTCTTGCATGTAATGCTTGAATGAAATTATTTAAAAACGCTCACGAATTATTCCTCAACCTAATAAAAAGCAGTGTAAGCTACTGAGCCTGGTATTTACCATCTTGCAGAATTCTTTCCTAGGTGATTATTTGGGAACTGTCTTTGCAATTATTATTGGTCTATTCTCATACAAGATACAGAAGCTGATTTGGTTATCACTACTGCTTAAACTGGTAAAATGACATAACATGCTCTGACAAATTATTGTGTCCAAAGGATTACCATGAAAAAGATCAATGTGAAAACACCTGAAGCATATAGTGTTGCTTTTGATTTTCCAAAGTGTTTTGAGGAATATACATAATCACTGACCTGTTTGTGTAACAAATGAATTAGAAAGTACCATATACAAATTAACGTATGGACTATATAATATGTGCGTCACTAGTGGAAATCGAATGTTCTCGGTACAAAGATTCAGACGTTCTTTTTTAAAGTAAAATGTGTTTTCTCTTAATTCAGATGATAGAGATAATCAGAGTGCGTCATTTATACCAGCCTGATATTATAGGTATCGCACAGGCAAGAGAGCGATAGGATGTTGTTCAAATACAAAATCACTAATATGGTTTCTATAATTCACATACGACACAAGAAAGACATGATTAACTTTATAGATAAAGATGGTAAAGTTGCTGCAACAATCATTTTAGATGCTTCCGATAAATTAGACGATGAATGAAGGAAGAACATGAACGCTTTGTATACACAATATATAAAACGCGATTTTTATGCTACGGAAAAAGCTTAAATTGATTTCCTTGTCATATTTGTAGTTGGCTTCAATATTTGTGTAAGGATATATATATGTAACTATGGACATTCGAAAACTGAACAAAATTTCTATTTTATAATCTCTTCCCATTTTTAGTTTTCTCTAGAGTTCTAATACAGAACATAATAAGTTCTATTAAAGCCATATGATAATTCAATCCTAGATGTTATTTTATTCTACAGGATTATGTTAAGAAAGTTACCAACAACTCGCAGGTATATTTATACTGTATCTTACATCACCCAATGAGTATAAGACTACTTTATGAATGACACATGGAGCAGAAGTACTTCTGGATCCCAGTGATCCAGATTTGTGATTAATCAATTTTAGTGATAATGTGATTTTGATAACGGTTTTTGATATTCAGATAATAAGAGATTCACGGCGTTCTGTAGAAATCTAATCTCTTTTAGGTTTTAAAACATCTAGTTTACAATTCATGTATGCATGTCTCCTGTTAACTAGTCAGACAAACACTTTTCTGTTCACTCTCATATAAAGTTTATTCACACTTTCTTTGGTAGATACAACTTGTTTGCAATTAAATACAGTTCATTAATTTATTTCATTTCAACAGATTATTCTATTAATATTCCAATAATGCATTAGGCTGTTCAGTTAATTCAAGTAGTTCTTGTAACATCAATTTTTTTCTGTTTTTGCTTTAAGTAGATAATTTATTTTTGTTCAACTTCACATCTTTTTTTTTTACTTTTTCATTCCACCCGTAAAAATTACAATATTTCTCCTTTGAATACTCGATCCCCAAACCTTAAATTAGTTGCATAGGTCAACCATACTAGTCTCAGCGTTAGTTCATATTTGTAATCTTTCATTCAGTTTTGGTGTATTTCAGGATAATATAAAAATAGCCCAAGTATTTGTCATTGGTATTTTCACTGTGAATGACTACTTATGTAACTAGTAATTAGATAGCTAGTTCAGAGATCTCCGAGTCTCAAGCATGACCATTTCCAATTAGGATCTGCTGACCAAGAGGCATCTTTGTAACCAGGGCTAATATTTTACTGAGGTCAAACTTGGGTTTCAAGCTATAATTTCCCATTTTATATTTGTATTCATATGAGTGAAGGAAGCCAAGACAGAAAATAACAAAAAACAACACATGAAGATATTATTTCTGTTTCCTCATAGATAGTTACAGCCAGAACCAGAAGGAGGGCAACCCACTCAACGTTATCCAGTGGATATGTAGCTACTCTGAATCAAACAGTAGGATTGAATGCCACAATTATAATGCCTCCAAGGCTATAATGTGGAGTGTATTCAATACTGGTTCAAGTCTTAAGTCTTCAAATTCACAATCTGGAACACTGACCATTAGATCATGCCTAGCGCATTAAAACAGTTCTTTGTTTTAATGCGACCATTGTGGTATGTTTCAAAGAATCGAGGCGTAGATTCAAGCAAGTCCACAAATATCTATATCTTATTTACAAGAAAATAACTAAATGCAACACATTTGCATAAATTGTTTCAGAAATTTTTAAAAGTATTTGAGTTATAGAAGAGTGAAATCTGGCAGTTTTGAACTTCTGCACTTTTTCCTTCCCTACTTTAAGTATTTTATAAGCATGAACTATGGTAAAATGAACTAATCCAAAGCCAAGTTCATATAAAAATTCAAAAATAAACTCTCAGATGCAACTCGAAGTAAACCTATGTCAGAAAAAATCAGATAGAACTCATATGATAATAAGAGTGAAATAAAATCAGAATAAACTCAAAATTATACATAACCAAACCTAAGTCAGAAAAAATCAGATAGAACTCATATGATAATAAGAGTGAAATAAAATCAGAATAAACTCAAAATTATACATAACCAAACATATTATAAATTAAATGGAATAAAAAATAATTAGAAGTATACACATACAGGCAAAAACGTATGGAGGAATACAGAACTAGATGAATTGGAAGAATACCCAAGTAAAGGAACAAAATGAACAGAGAATAATAATATGTAAATATGTAATACAAAATTAGAATTATCCTTGAATGAGAAGAAATTAACTATAAAGTTGAACCGAGTGAGTTATAAGGTAAAACAAATAAAACATACCATAAATGGAATTTAATACATTATTTACTCAAAATGAATGGTTCTAAATACAATACAGCTTAAACCAAATATGGTGGTTTGAATTTCGTGCAAAGTTACAAGAGAGTTATTTCTGCTAGCCGTCCCTAATTTAGCAATGAAAGAGGGAAGACAACTAGTCATTGCTATCTACCACAAATATTTGGGCTACTCTTTTACCAGTGAATAGTGGGATTGACTAACAGCCCTACGGCTGAAAGGACGGACATGTTTGGAAGGGTAGAAATTCAAACCTGTGATCCTCACTTGGACCCGCTGAGCCTCAAACGCAATAAAAGAAAATGCTGGATAAGCTTAAAAACACATATAGTTAAATAAAATCAAAACAAACACAAAATAACAAAAATTATAATATAATATAAAAACTGAAAAATAGGAAATTTAATGAAACACAGGGTAAATCTGGAATAAAGAAAATCAAATACAATGCAGGTTGAAAGACAAATTGAATATAAATTGAAATTCATTATTATAGTACATAAGTCAAAATAAGCAGAAATTAAGTCTTAAGATAACTCAATCACTAAATGAATTAAGGCAGAACAAGTATTAGATCTGAAGTTGAATTCAGACATATCACATGGAAGCCTAAAAGTCAAAATAATACCAGTAAATATAATAAACATGAAATTCATGTATAACAACAATCTCACTCGGGAAATTTTCAAATATTAAATGTTCAATAGTATTCATAAATTTTGGAGGCAGTTTAATTCTATAAACCAAATCAATATATAATCAAAATTAATGGAAAACAATAAATGTATTACATGTTGTTTTCTTTCATTCTCAATGAATTAGTAATTGTGATTTCACCTTATAAAGCCATCGAAAATTTTGCGAATGTTCCAGTTGCCACTTGTTGAAATACTCAGCAATAACTAACAGATGTTAATGACCTTTTCATTTTTAAGTAGAATACCAGAAATGTTCAGACCAATTATTTCAAAAACAAACGTCAGCTCTTTCAAAGTTTTTCATTGTGTATCTAATTTGTTCTGTAAGTATCCATGTGGCACAATATGCACATCATCTGTTCATCTCTTTATACAATTATAGTAAAAACTGCTTTCAAATGTTTATGAAAATGTATTACATGATAACCATGCTTTACCTTGCTGCATGGTACATAACAGCCATAACAAGGTCTTTCTCCTCCTCTTTTTTAAGTTCCTTGATGGTCACTTTTGGTGTCTGGCTAAAAATAAAATTGTCATTGCTTATATAATCAATTATAATTGTTAAGGCAATATATTTGATCATTGCACAGTATCCATTATCTAGACATTCAATGAATGTACATGCTCTCCCTGGCTAGTGAGACAAAGCATCAGTTTTTAATGCTGCTGGCTTCAGCTGTATTTTACAACGAAATTCTACTTTTTTTCAGAATCATTGTCTAATACACTGTATGAATGAATGAGAAATTACAGCTATTTCAGCAATGAATGATCCACGCTAGTAGTGAACTTCTACCACAAAATTTGGTAATATTTTACAAATACTATAAACGCACAGTATTCCTTATTTTTTGGTACAATATTGGTGTTTGAGAGCTGTTAGCATTCAGATAGCATGAATAAAAACATGATCCACGTTGCCTTTTACCTATGACAAAACTAGTTCAACTCCCCTCTTGGGTCAATGAGATATATTTACATAAGTAAGTCATCAACGGTGCTTTAACGTTTAAGATACTGGAATACTTGATCTTATCACTTTGGACTACTGAGAAATATTAAACCTAAAAATATTGCTGTGAATTGCATACATACTTTCAGAATAAAGTATACAGAAAAGTTAATAAAGGATTTTGAATGTGTTTATGGATATACTGAAAATTTTGCCAACCAGCTTGTATATGACCATCTGATTACATTATTCAAAATGATAAAATTTAAATGAATATGTACTGTAACTGATTCATTCTCAGCCATATGACTGATTCAGTATGTTGGCTGTAATACACGCTTACACAGCAATACACAGTTAACTACTGAAGCAACCAATGGTTTCATAACAGCGCGAGTTGTATGAATGACTATTTTCATTTTGGGAACCTGTCTCTTCGACAATGACCAAAGAAGGTTGAAACCTTGTACGCTCCTCTACATAAAATTTTCTCACCCATACCAGCCGTTTTTAAATATATATAATGCCAAAATTTGTTGTATTAATGGGGCACATAATTATATTTTAAGCCAATGCTGATTTTGGTGGAGTCCTTTACATTCCATATAACACCAAACCTGGCGATATTAGTTTGGGGGTCTCATCGGATTATGCGCAACGCAAAAGCTAATGATTATATTATGAAAAAACTCCATAGATTTTGAATGATGTCAAAACTTACAGTGTGATTGTGGATGACCTGCGTGCAATACATACAGCACCATGAATGCCATTATTTTGAGAACATTTGTGGAGATCTCCTACATGGTGTATAGCTCCAAAACTAACAGTTTTTCTGGTAAACCAGTTTTCCTTTCTATATAGCATTGTAGCTTGCAAAGTTATTGTGGGAAATCTCTTGCTCTTGTGTACAACAACAAATCTTGAAGTGGTGAGGAACTACTAACATTGCCTATAATATCAAAGCTGGAAGTGTTAGTATGAGGGACTTCCTTGCATAATATATAACACCAAAATGCACAGTGTAAATGCAGGTGATGGCAGTGTTATTGTTTTACATACAATATAAAACACAACAGTTATTATTTGAGAGACTACCTTAAATTTTATATAATATTAAAGCCAGTAATGTTAAATATGCAGTTTAATAATTTTCCATTATTTCCAGGAAATAATTATTACAAAAAAATATGAGTATCATTATGAAACAGTTCTCAGGTAATGATCATTTATAGAGACAAGTAAATTATGATTTTCAGTAAATCTTTAAGATTATGCATAGTAATCATTGTAAACTTAATATCAAAATAAGATATGACATTAAAATGTTTTTTTAGGATTTTAGGACCTTTTATTTGGTTGGGGTGTACATTTCTTAATTTTATGTAAAACAAACTTTCTTTAGTAATACTCACTCAGAAAAAGAAATTATTATTTAAATTCAGTTTGTTCTGCCAATATAAAAATGTATTTGATGAGTTATTTTGGATTTTATTTTAAAAAAATGATAATTCTCAGTGCATGTTATATATATATAGTGCTCATTTAAATAGTTCCAGAAGCATAGCTATCTCTCAGCCATCCAAGGGAAAGTGGTTCTATCTACACTGCACTGCAGCTATGAAAAGAAGAGGAGAGATAGAAAAACTATTCCATTCATGTACTTCAGGATTCTTATATGTTTACAACAACTGGTCAGACCATTTAGTGATATTTCTACTGTTAAACATCCATGTTCAGTAAAAATCAACATAGTATATTGTTGTATAATCTTTTCTATCTATATCTATGTTAAGGTTAGTCAGCAAATTTCAATTTATGTATTTTCTTTGCAGGTTTTGCTATTATTCAACTTTCTTCATATGTAACAGTAATTGATCATTAAAGTTTTGAATAAAAACAAGCTCATTAAATAACTGTTTGCATTATTTGTATTTCATCAAAATGTGACATTACTGACAGGGGATGAATACCTTTTCAAGGCACTATATTTGATTCACAGTAAAATTCTGACTACATGACAGTGCAATACTGCTGTGTGTTTACTTCTGGTTGAAAGAAACAGTAACAATCTTACCTAGAAAGGAAATTCATATAGTAAGATTGTTAAATAATATGGAGCCAAAGGATGCATTGAGTATTCTTCATGAAAGTAAAACTGGCACTGAGATCATATGAAACATTAACACTCCTACGAAAAGACGTTTCTAGTCCTGATTCCTCCAAGCCCGTTCCCCTGGCTGTGGTTTTGCTAGATAGTAGATAGGGACAGTGGAAATCTCGTTAATCCATTCATTAATGGATTTAAATGGCAATTTCATTTAAATACAAAATTATTAGCCTAATATTAATAACCTTTCAAGTTGCTCTGGGGCCTATTAGGCCCCACTTTTAGTAGGAGTGTTAATGGGCTGTTAAATTGCATCCCAAGTAAATATGAAGAAAGAATTATGAAAATATGAGATCTGAAATATTACTTTTACAAATACAATTAACTCAGTAAGATGTTAAAATAATTAGTGCTATCTTTTGTAACAATTTGTATTTTTATAACAGTTTATAGTTCACTTATATGTTATGTTTACATTTATATATCTAAAGGTCCATTTTCAAAAGTGCTAAGTCTTATGTGGAATGCTTCTTTATTTCTTCATAATACAATTTTAATATAATACCTAATTTCAGGGTAATTTATAAATGAAATATATGTCAGCAATATGTAACATAATAGTTATTTTTGCCTTTAACTAAAAGTCATCCTTTCCAAAATAAAAATTCCCTTTCACCATTAATGAAACATAAATTTTGTGTAAGTTTGCAGCAATCATCCAAGGGCATCCATTTAGCTTTCTACAAGCTGACAGCACACATGACTCAAGTTGTTGAAATAACAGTGGTTTCTTGCAAAACTTGCATTCCTATGTTATGTTAAAAAAACACAAAAAACAACAATTTTTCAAAAAAGTAAGTTTAAACACTCTATTTTTACCGATGAAATTGTTTTCTACTGAAATATTCCTTAGGCTTTCAATCAACATTCACCACCCTAATAAATGTCTTTAGTATGGTGATTTAATTATAATATCAATCCTAGTAGGTCAATCCTACTATTTGTTGGCAAAAAGTTGACGGTGGTTGATGATGACTACCTCTCTTCCCTCTAGTCTTTCACTGCTAATTTTTCTGTGTAAGACTAGAGGGAAGGTAGCTAGTCATCACCACCCACCACCAACTCTTGAGCTACTCTTTTATCAACGAATAGTGAGATTGGCCGTCATATTATAACACCCCCATAGCTGAAAGGGCGAGCGTCTCTGGTGTGACGAGTCGAACGCCTTAACCACCTGGCCATGCCGGGTGCTAAAAATAACAGGTTTCAATGCCTGTTGTGGACACAACACAGATATTCCCATTGCATAGCTTTGCGATTAAGAACATACAACATGAAAAAATTGGTTTTTAGTGCAAAGTTATAGAATGGGGATTAAACCCTGAAGTACAATGTTATAAGTATAAAAGAATGAGAAATGCTTACAAAAATAATCTGATATTTTTGTTCAAGTGACTATAGTTTCAGAATTAGCACTGTTTTACCTGTTTCATAAAAGAAGCCCTATAAAAATAACAATTTACTATTTCATTTACAAAACCTGAACGAATAGCCTATTAATAATTGCAATTGACCGTATTTTTACGAATTTTGTGTGGTTTTAATAATAGATATCGCCAAGAGAGATGTATTAAATTCAGGATAAATTATTCAGTTAATAGAAATAACAGTGTGCTACAAAACTTTATATGAACTTTAGAAATATGGTCTAGAATAATTTACTAGAAAAGGGCACACTATCAACACCGTAAAAAAATAAAAATAATAGGAAAAAAACAAGTTATTGTTGAATGCATAAAGATAATCTGTTTTAGAATTAATTTTACAGTGAAGTCAGATTTTCCATGACATCATAGAACAGGTTTCGTGATTTTATTAACTTTATTTTCAGTTATTATTCACATATAGATATTTATACAGAAATAATAGATTATAAATTGGAATTCATTTAATGTGAGCAGAAATATAAGATTATGTACTTTTGTAAAACTTGTCATATGTTTAAAGTGAAAAAAAAACAAGCAAGTTCACATATAATAAAATTAACTTGCAAATTTATTTTTATATATCTCCACTTGCCCTCCTGTGGCCCAATTCCTTGTAGACACAGCACAGGTAACCAATTATATAGCTATTCTTTTATCAACAAACAATACTCCTACCTGTCATAAAGTGGACAGTTTCAAATGACACAATCTTCAAAACATTAACATGGATTTTACTCAAAAGTTGGTCCAGATGAACTAGGTCATTGTAACGAAAAATGTGTTTAATAGCTCCAGTATTTCGAATGCCTTGAATCACAAAGGCGTGATTTCCAGCATCAGAAAACATGTGACAGCCTTAAAAAGATTAAAACGAAGGTCACAAACAGTCGTTGTGTCTACTCAAGTAATTATGTTTAATAACATAAACATTTTATCGACCATTATCGCACTGACATAACATGAAAATTATAAGCATTCTTTTAAATTCTTGCTACGAAAATTTCTTTGATCCTAAAATCATTTTTGTTAATTTTTCTTTCATTGCTAGGGGTCTTATTTTGAAAAACTTAAAGCTCCTCTTATGTGTATAAAAATCAAAATTTGATATTTACTATAAACTGGGACTTTGAACTTAAAGAAATGTGTCTAAAGAGGTGACCCAATCAGAAAATAATAAATTAATCAAAAACATCAAAGCCATACCGAGTTATTGATTTGTTTTATCTATTATTCAATAGTTGTTTTAAACTCCTGACTATAAATAATTCTCACTTTACAGTTAAAAAAAAGACATCAGAAGAAGAGTGTTCAACCTTTCTATGAAATGTAATTGTTTAATAGCCTAGTTTGATATATTTGTGTGTTTGACATAATATGCTTTGAATTTGATGTTTCATTAAGTTCCCCAGGTATTTTTGAAGTTCGTTGTCGTTTAGTTTTACTTCGAAAATAGTATTTGCATAATGAAGCAAGAAGTTGTAAGTCACTATTGTCAAAGTATCATCATACAGATGTGAAAGTATTGAGATTTATAGTGTCATTAATTGTGAATAATAATAATACGTTTTATCCTCTTGATGGAAATATTCATTACATCAGACTGGTTTGTTTGAGGCTTCTGATTATATTCTAGAGGCGAGCATCATAAAAGAAATTTATAAAAATACGCAAACCAGTCATGAGATGTTATAAGCTCCAATTAAACAAGTTTTGTACTTCAATGCCCTATCTAGTATAGAAAATAAGTATCTCTTTAATCCCAACCTACTAGCTCTATATGTGGAACAATATATAAAAAGCACATTTATTTATGTTAAAATCCACATTTTCGAAAACACCAGCTTACGGTGTAAGCTAAAATGTTGAAATCTAGTTTAACCTATAATTGCTATGAGAAAAACAATACATTGTTATAATTAACCAGTTTTCGTAGTTTTAATGTAGGTCTCTTTAAGAGTTGCTTGTGTTGTTAACAATACATTATCAACGATTTTCAGATTTAGACAAGTATTTTAAACACGTTATGATGTTTCAATAAATAAAATAAATTAAAAATAGCTACATACATATAACACAACTTTTTAATATTTATTTATGATATACACTAGTTTTTCGCTCAATATCTCGCAATTATTAGTTTTCCGTGCACGTGTACCCCTCTACAAGTGGTACAATTATTTTTTTAAAGATACGACATTAATATGGAACTAATACGCTTTTTACTGTCATGGTAGTTATTTTTCAATCATATATATTAAGTAACAAAGTGATAGCATCAAATACTCTTTAGCATAAAACACATTACATATCGTCCATTGTTATCATAAATTATCAAGTGACTATGGAAACTAAGACATCATTGGCACATTCCAACACCGCTATCATTTTCTCTAAATTCAATATTCATGATGTCAGAAAAACATATGGGTTAAACAAGTTTTTATACAAAATAATAAAACCGTATAAGTAAATTCAGTGACCATACCTGATAAATTCTTAAGTAAAGTAAACAAGGTCGAGTCATTGGCCACAAAAGAAGAGCTGAATAGCAAGGCTGCTTCCTTCTGGTGTACAAGTGCTAGCTCTTTCTCCAAAAGTTCGTGAAAAGGAGAATTTCCGGATATATTTCGAGTACCGCCAGCACCACAACCATACCGTTCAACAGATCACTATAATTATCACCATTAACAGAATTTATATAAAAAAATCTGATAATATATTTAGACCCTTTACAATCACAACTACGTCTTTCAACAACCTCATTAAAATATAAGCATAAATTAAAATTCGTATTTAACAGGGTTCCATAAAATAATTTAGACTTGTTTATTTGTTTTACAATTTCGAGAGAAGTTACGGAAGGGGGTTTTAGACATAGTAGTTGTGAGCTTACAGACTAGAGCAAAAGCAACTAATCAATGTCATTAAGTTTTTAAGTGGAGTTTAGTTTAGCCAATGTACATGACCTTACAGTCACTAGACGTATATTTACACACGAATCATGAACGTAGAAGTTTTAGTATTTAATCATTGTATCATTTTCTCTAAATTCAATATTCATGATGTCAGAAAAACATATGGGTTAAACAAGTTTTGATACAAAATAATAAAACCGTATAAGTAAATTCAGTGACCATACCTGATAAATTCTTAAGTAAAGTAAACAAGGTCGAGTCATTGGCCACAAAAGAAGAGCTGAATAGCAAGGCTGCTTCCTTCTGGTGTACAAGTGCTAGCTCTTTCTCCAAAAGTTCGTGAAAAGGAGAATTTCCGGATATATTTCGAGTACCGCCAGCACCACAACCATACCGTTCAACAGATCACTATAATTATCACCATTAACAGAATTTATATAAAAAAATCTGATAATATATTTAGACCCTTTACAATCACAACTACGTCTTTCAACAACCTCATTAAAATATAAGCATAAATTAAAATTCGTATTTAACAGGGTTCCATAAAATAATTTAGACTTGTTTATTTGTTTTACAATTTCGAGAGAAGTTACGGAAGGGGGTTTTAGACATAGTAGTTGTGAGCTTACAGACTAGAGCAAAAGCAACTAATCAATGTCATTAAGTTTTTAAGTGGAGTTTAGTTTAGCCAATGTACATGACCTTACAGTCACTAGACGTATATTTACACACGAATCATGAACGTAGAAGTTTTAGTATTTAATCATTGTACTGAAATAGATGTTTAATATAGAGACCTAGCCTTATCATCAAACACCAACCTTCCATTACTTAGACCTAGCCACTCATCCACTCGTATACATTCTGTAACCACAGGTCACAATATCTCATTTAACAATTACTTTATCATCAGCATGGGACATTCAGGTCTTGAACTCTATATTAAAGAAAGTTTACTTATAGCTGAAGACCACTCGACTCTTAATTATTCACAAAACCTAAAACTGTTCTAAATTTTCATGTGCAACTTAGCTACTGTACAATATATATATATACTGCATGGCCAAAAGTATGTGGACACCCCTTCCAATTAATAGATTTAGCTATTTCAGCTATATCCATTGCTAACAGATGCATAAAATCAAGCATACAGCCATTCAATCTTCACAGTCAAACACTGGCAGTAGACTGGGTCGTACTGGAGAGTTCAGTGACTTTCAACGTGGCACTGTCATAAAATGCCATCTTTCTGCTCTACTAAATTTGTTTTGGTCAACTGTAGTGCTATTATTGTGAAGTGGAAACGTCAAGAAGCAACAACAGCTCAGCCACGAAGCGGTATACCATGCAACTCATAGAACGGAACCCCCAAGCGCTGAAGCGAGTAGCGCGTAAAAATCGTCTGTCAACACTCACTACCGACTACCAAACTGCCTTTGGAAGTAACCTCAACACAAGAACTATTGATCGGGAGCTTCATGAAATGGGTTTTCATGGCAAGCAGCCGCAAACAAGCCTAAGATTACCATGAGCAATGCCAAGCATTGCCTGGAGTGGTGTAAAGCATGCCGCTATTGGACTCTGGAGCAATGAAAACGCGTTCTCTGGAATGATGAATCATGTTTTACTATCTGGCAGTCTGACAGACGAATCTGAATTTGGTAGATGCCAGGAGAACGATACCTGCTTGAATGAATAGTGCCAATTGTAAAGTTTTAAGGAGGAGGAATAAGGGTCTGGGACTGTTTTTCATGGTTTGAGCGAAGCTGGTTCCAGTGAAGGGAAATCTTAATGATACAGCATACAATGACATTCTAGAAAATTGTGTGCTTCCAACTTTTTGACAACAGTTTGAGAAAGGCCTTTTTTTGTTTCAGCATGACAATGCCCGCGTGTACAACCATGGTTTGCGGAGGTTAGTGTGGAAGAACTTGACTAGCCTACAGAGAACCCTGACCTCAACCCCATCGAACACCTTTAGGGTGAATTGGAAAGCCTGCTGCGATGTTTCTGTGGGCAACACGCTTACGTGACCCTAACTAAAATTTACCTATAGTTTCCTGTTTTTTCAACGTCATCTTCCCACAGATGTTTGCCCTAAGCACTCTAGAGGTTTGGGTGAATAAGATAGCTCTCTGACACCCAGAGCCCTGTGCTAGAGTAACTATTACGAATTTTATTTTAAGTATTACATTTGCCAATGACATCAACGTTTTAACTTTACGTGTTGGCCTTGCCGTTGGAGCTCGGTTGTGGTCAACATTCGATTTCTGCTAGGAATTTAAACTCTTACCTATGCTGAGCAACTTCGGATCGTTACTCCGGGTCATCAAGTTCGTGTGGTCGCCATACTCCGAGTCGGTACTTGACCCTGTAGGTCTTTCCTTTCTCAAAGAGTCGGCTCCCGTCACTGACCCGAGAATTCCGGGTTCACCTCCTCGTACCCAACACCCGCCAGTATGACGAACTCTCAACTCGACAGCTAACCACGCAGGGTTTCCCGCGCCGTCTGCCGCCGAGGACTGTCTGCCAACCGTCAGGCCCCCGGATGCAATCCGTACCCTAGGGGTAGACCTCCTAACACCATCTCCTGGACCACGCCTCCGTTCCTTCAGCTTAGAGAACACACTGACTAATCTAACTAAACCGTTACTGTGGGAAGAGGAAAGGTCATATCTCCAGCCTATCCCGCAACCCCAGTTAACACAACGTAGGTTATAGAAAAAACTTACCCTACTTACCTTACTTACCTTCGTTTCCTTTTCATCTGTAACTGTGGAATTCCTTCGTCGTAGTAACCTTTTAATTTCCTGTCGTATGTTGATTTCACTTTTGGGGAACACAATACACAACTTCACATGTGTAGTCAAAGTCACTATTTTTACTGTCCATAAGCCATTTGTCCTAGCACCTACACATGTGAAGTACACAAACACACGCGCTAACCAGGTTTGCACCTCCAGCGTTGGCTGGTCCGCCGTGGTGCCCTTCTTCATCGTTTGTTTGGGAATTTCGCACAAAGCTACTCGAGGGCTATCTGTGCTAGCCGTCCCTAATTTAGCAGTGTAAGACTAGAGGGAAGGCAACTAGTCATCACCACCCACCGCCAACTCTTGGGCTACTCTTTTACCAACGAATAGTGGGATTGACCGTCACAATATAACGCCCCCACGGCTGAAAGGGCGAGCATGCTTGGTGTGACGGGGATGCGAACCCGCGACCCTCAGATTACGAGTCGCACGCCTTAACACGCTTGGCCATGGAAGCGTAACTTCTCAGGCATGTGTGGAAAATGTCAGATATTCTCCTCCAATATACTTTAACGTATGCACAGTCATAAAAAGCATGTTTTGTTGTTTCTATGGGCTAACAGTACGGACATTTATTTGTTTTCATGACTCTTTGCTTGTTTAATCTCTGTGTTGTGCTAACTATGTCATGTGCTATTTTGTAGTTAAGGTCTCTTCTTTTGCTTTCAATTTTTCTGTTGCTTGTTGTGAACCATGCTCTCTTCCAGTTTATTTGTGGATATTGGATTACTATTTTGGCTTCTATTTTATCTGTTAAATTTTCGTAATTTTTTTCTGTTGAGATTTTATGTAGTTCTATTGCTGGGTTTTTTATTGTCATCTTTTTCGTTTCTGCAATCACCTTTTTTAAGTAGGTTGGTGGAGTTTCTGCTCGTAGTGCTTGAGTTTTGGTTTTATATACGTAAAATTTGGCGTTGAAACCAACTGTGTAGTTACAGAAAAGAGCACAGTTGTGTTCAGACCCCATAATTTTACACGTGTTCTGGATCGAAACTGCTGTCAGGCAGTTGTCCAACTTGGGTAGACCCAGGCCTCCTTCGTTGGTCGGAAGATTGACTATTTCACGTGCCAGGCGTTCTCTTTTTGAATTCCATATGAAACTGCATATTATCCTATTGATTTTCTTGATTACCGTCTCTGGGGGCGGAAGTGTTCTGCCCAAATATATTATGCTTGGGTATATGACTTGTTTTACGGCCTGTGCTTTAGCTTGATAAGCCAGCTCGTTTTCTTTCCAATTTTGTATTTTTTCTTCTATTTCTGCAACTTTGAGGCTCTAGTTATGGGCTATTGGGTCGTATGGACCCTGCCATATTCCTAAAATTTTTATGGGTTGTTTTGTCCAGCTGATATTGGATGGGGAAGTCATTTCTGATTCTCCATCTATCTAGCCAGAACCCTTTGGATTTTATTTATTTATTTTTGCTCCACTCGCACTACAATACGTTTCTAATGACAGCAAGCTTTTTCCTGTTGCTTTTTCTGTAGTTAACGTCAGGGTTACGTCATCAGCGTGTGCAAGGCACTTTTGCTGAATGCCGTAATTGCCTGAAATGTGGACTCCTGTTATGTCTGGTTCTGCGTTAACGTTACTACGAAAGGTTTCGATTATTAGAACATATAAAGTTGGAGAGAGCGGACATCCTTGTCTTACTCCTGTCTCAATTTCTAACTTGTCTGTCAAGTGTCCGTTTATATTTATTCTAGCTGTCACCTTTTTATAAATTAATTCTATCCAGCTAATTAATTTATCCGGAAAGTTATATTTCTTTAAAACATATAACAGAAACTTATGATCTATTTTATCAAAGGCTTTCTCCTGATCTAGTGAAATCATACAAGTAGGAGTGCCTTTGCTATTAGATATTTGAATTATATCCCGGAGCATATTGATATTAAAAAGTATGTCTCTTCCGGGTGTTGCAGAAGTCTGGGCTGATTTTATTAATTGATCCAATACACTTGCAATTCTATTATTTATACATTTAGTGGATAATTTATAGTCTATGTTGCTCAGTGTAAGAGGTCTGTAATCTTTTATAAGATCCGAAGAGTCCTTCTTACACTGCAAACTTATTATGCCTTCCGTAAAGGATGGAGGTAACTTACTTTTTTCTAGGTTATTGTTAATCATTTCTATGAAAGGTTTTCCTATTATGCCCCAGAAACGTTCATAGAACTCTACTGGGAGTCCGTCCGGTCCTGGAGCTTTTTTACTGCTGAACCGTTTCATAACAGTAGTGATCTCTGCTAATTGAAACGGCTCACCAAGATTGTTTCCTTCTGATGAAAGGGAGGGAAAAAATTTTGTAACTTCTGCCCACTTACTCTCATTAGTATCTTTAAGTTTATATAATTCTTTGTAAAATTTTACTACGATCTCTTCTATTTCTTTCTGGTTGGTAGTAGTTTGTCCATCTTGGTTTTTTAATACTGTAATGTTGGATTTATTCAGTCTGTTTTTGAACTGTCTATAGAATTCACTATTAAAAGTTTCTTCACTGTTTAAATCCCTTATGCCTGTTCTTACTTCGAGTCCTTCTAATCTTTCGCTATATAAGTCGTCTAATTTGTGTCTCAAAATTTCTATTGATTCTAAAAAATTTGAGTGTCCGTTTGCAAATCTAGATAGGCTGGTTAGCTGTCTTTCTATTTTATGTATTTTTTCCTGTTGTCTTTAGCTATCGTTTTTCCGAGATGTTGAAACCTAGATGCTATTCTGGTTTTTACATCTTCCCACCAGTCAGCATCGTATTCTGTTGTGTCACAGAGCTCTGTCAGCAAAGTGCTAACATCCTCTATGACGTGATCTTCCTCTAACAGAGATACGTTAAGCTTCCAACATCCCCTGCCTCTTTATTGTATTTCACCTATATTTAAGTCTAAAGTAACACAACTATGGTCGCTGACATAGTTGTTCGGGGTATCTACTGGTCTAACTGTTATTCTGTTTGTCTTTAGGAGTAGGGCTGCAGATACATAGAATCTATCTAATCTACTTCCCACTCCATTATGAGCCAGGCCTTTTCGCTTGATATCAGTGCCCAATCTCTTGTGGCTGAATAGGAACGAATCCTTGCAGCCATGTTCCAAAATCTAACGAAAAGCCTTCTCAAAAGAGTGGAGGCTGTTATAGCTGCAAAGGTATGACCAACTCCATATTAATGTCCATAGTTTTGGAATGTTTAACAAGCACATATTTTTGGCCATGTAGTGTATATATATATATATATATATTTTGTCCATCCGCTTACCGCTTTTCCCAATAACTAAATAAACTACTGATTATATTATATTATAATTGTGCTCTTTATTGTGGTCTTTATTCTTTATGGCAATTTGCTCTTGAAAAAATCTTCATAACAGAAGGCTGACACTATAGATTTAACATAAAATATTACATAAAATTTTTACATTTTTTTCACGTCTCACAGATTTTACTAGTAGTGATAATTTATTCACAGTTGAAACTATAAAACCCTAAAATTATTTTCAAGCTAGCTAGATGTATGGACAACCACAATTACTAATATTAAAAATATTTTAATTGTTTTGCTCTATTTAAATTATGGCAATAATATCAGAAAAAATTATTCTTGAGAATATGATAACTTTTTTTATTTTAGCCAACATTTCACCATTGTATCTTCATGAGGACTAATAATACAAGAGCTGTTAGATTTGAAGTTAAAGACTTTTAAGATTAGTTTATACTGTTACCTCAATCCATTATCATATTCTGATGGATATTTGCTAGTCGTTTTAGTTAAATACTGTAACAATTTTCATTGTTGGATTAATAAAAGTTGTTGTTACTAAAAGATTAATTACTACAGAACAATAAGCTCGTTATTATGAAGAACTTTGTTCTTAGACATACCCAGAAGCTGATCGTTATTATTAAGCTCGTTAAGGGGTACATTATATATCCATTATGGCTGAAATATTGGTATTCAATCAAGCTTACAAACTTACTTTCGCTACAATAATCATTCTTGAATAATCCAGAGCTGATTACTATAAAGAGACTAGTCATTAAATGATCCGAGGATAGCAGCTTATGCCGCTTTCCTTCTTATGTGACGCTTTATTTTCTAATTTTTATTTCATCTTTGTATCAATAATTGTAAACAAATACTGAAGTTCTGAGCTCGATCATAAACAGAAGTTGAAGTTTAAAATAAGCACTTCAGGTTTAACTCTCAAACAAACCGTTTAAACAATCGTTTAACCCACAAAAAGTGCATATGATAGTTTATTGTCATAAAGCACACTGGAAAAAAACACACAATTATCCACGCGTGATTTGAACAATATTAGAAGTTCTTTAATAAGAAAAGCTGTCTCTAATAAACAATAGATAACTTTCAAGAAAATATTCGGCGAAAACGCTATTGAAAAAAAGTCCTGTAAGAAAAAACAACAACACCTGTTAAAAAATATATTTTCTTAGGGCGTTTGGATTCCAAATATATGTTTATCATTTCACAGTTCTGTGTAAAATGAGTTATTTCTAAAAGAGGGTGTATCAAAAAATAATTTATATTAAATGGTTCTGGTCAAATTTCTATTCATTTGCATGTAAAACATTATACAACAAGTTGACTTTAGTCAAGAGTGGTGGCCACTTCATGATTTCTCTGTCATAATTCAAATTTCAGCAGTTTCACAGGAAATAAACCTCAGTTTCTTCTTTTTTTCGCATCACAGTTTCTCGTGTTTCATTTCGTATATTTATGAAATAGATAATATTTTATAGCAGATTATAATATTAATCATCGTAAAATTTTAGAGTTTTAACGTAGGTTTGACGACATTTACAAAAGACCATTTCTTCGTCTGAGCAAAGTAAGGAAAGAAAAAAATAGCATTTGGTTCATGTATTTTCCAAAGGATGTTTAACCGTTAAAATATTTATTAATCAAACGATTATAAAAATGTGAGTTAAATTTATATCGTTATGTCACTCACCGATTTTTAATAAAACGCATAAGAATTGTATTTATACTTTTAAAACGTTTTGTACAATGTAACAACAGTGAGAAGCAAATGAATCATTCGAAGTGTTACTAATTTTCTTAGGATTTGAAATCAACAACTTTTCTACATTGAAGAAACTTTAAATTCGTGAAAGAAGATAAACAAAGTGCATACTTCCTGTGAACAAATATTACAGTCAGTAGACTCTGTATTTAGAGATAGCCAACGTACTCAGTAGGCATAATAAAAATATGCACTTTAAAAATTAATAATGGCAAAGTGATTTATTTTAAAAGATGATTGCCACTCACTTACTTTTGTTTCCATACTCAGCAAACCCCAAAACAAGGAAGAAATTCATCGCTAAGGTATCCAATCAGAATGTGGCCAACCCACTAAACTGTTCATCTTTCTTCTTTTCGTTTCAGTTGGTATAACTCTGATTACTTTATCACTAACATCAGTTTAAACTTAAAACCAATCTTAATTGTAATAAATATTATTAATAAAAAATCACATTTCTAGTGCATACTTAGTTTAATTATTGCTACAGTTGGAAGCCATATATTCCTGACTGTTGATATGCAGTTTCTTTATTACGATATCATGGTCGTGTCAAGGTAGGCATCAGTGTAGAATAACTAAGTGCTTAGGACTTATGTTCAAGGAAATACAAGTTGAGGCAAACCATATCATTATGATTATTACAGACTATTGCAAACTGTCGCTACGAGGTCGATCGAATTGACTGACATCGTAAACATTTTGTACTCGTACATTTTAAAGCTTAACATTAAATTTTAATATTGAAAGTTCACATTCGTGTTTGCATTTATTGGGCACTGTCATTCCTATATCATTTTACACACATAAAATTTACTCTATTTTTAATGTGACATAACTTCTCATTACGTACAACAGAACTTTTACATATTTATTTTCTCTCAATAATGTTTAAATCAAAAAACACTTATTGAACCTAAGCACATGTAATACGTCGCTGCACTCGAAAAGCTTATCATGTCCGACGTATTCTAAATGATAATAAATATTATGCCGAAAAAGTTTGTTGTTATTCGCACCACGAAGGCTAAGGAAGTTTAGCACTTACAAAATTAAGAATTAATAAGAAATTTAGTAAATCCGAACCTTTTATGTTAAGAAATCTGTAAATGTAAATGAAATATCTTGTAACATTTGTATTTGTACTATTAACCAATACAAATTATAAGTCATCTTTAGGTAACTGTCCGAAATAATGATGAGTAATGTGTCCAAAACGTTTATACCGCAAGAAATATAGGAGAGCAGAAGTGGATTCAAGGAGTTCAAGAGTTTGATTTGAATTTTGCGCAAAGCTACTTCAGGGCTATCTGCATTAGCCGTCCCTAATTCTAAAGGGAAGGCAGCTAGTCATCGCCACTTACCGCCAATTGTTGGGCTACTCTTTTATCAACGAATACTGAGATTGACCGTCACTTTATAACGTCTCCACGGCTGAAAGGGGGAGCATGTTTGGTGTGACATGGATTCGAACTCAGACCCTCGAATTACGAGTCGAGTGCCTTAATCACCTGGCCATGCCGGCCCTAACAGTTCAAGAGTAAGTAGGATCATTATATAACAGGGTCCAATGATAATTTCTTGGATTCAATAAACTACAGAAATGTCACTTTGACTAACTGATAGATAATACTACCACTTCACTCCAAAATCAGTCCGATCCTTCATTTGTCAAAAGGTACCCGAATATTCATCTTGGAAAACCAATAAGATGCATGAAAAGTACTGTCAAAGCCCGGAAGAAGGTACACACACACATATCACGCAAAGCACCTGAGAGATTAAATGTATAAAGGAATGCATAAGTTATCCTTCATAGCTTGTTCATTTTGAATCACCTGAATTTTTAATGAGTTAAAACATATTAAAGTTTTCAAATTTAGATATCATTAAAGTTAAACGGAATGTTACTCCTAACTAAGCAGGAAAGTATTTGTAATTTTTATTTTAAATTGTAGCAAGTCATTTAAGGGGTCAAAAGGTTGTTTTGAACGGGAAGACTACACAGAACCTATGCAAAGCTTTACTGAGTTCAGCCAAAAGTAACAACAAAACGCATACACTAAAATATTATTAATTTAAGTTTCTTGAATAATCGTAATTATTATTTTTTGCGTTTTATTTTTATTGGTGATGGGTTTGTAAAAGGTTATTTCGTTCTTTCTATCTGCGCTAGCCTCCCCTAATTTAGCAGTATAAAATTAGAGAGAAGTCATTACAACCCACAGATAACTCTTGAGCTACTCTTTTACCAACGAATAGTGGGGTTGGGCGTTACATTATAACAACGTCAATAATGAAAGGACGAGCATGTTTGATGTGAGCGCAGATAGCCCTCGAGTAGCTTTGCGCGAAATTCAAAACAAACAAACAAACAAATGTTTAATGTGATGGAATTCGAACCCACGACTCTCAGATTACGTGTCGAGCCCCCTGATCACCTATCCAAACCTATTTATTTGTAAAGGAAAAGAGCAATATATCAATATAAAAACAAACGTCACTATGTGTTTGTATCTGTTCTTCACACGTTTCCACATTTCTTCATCTATTAGCATTTCCCCTTGGTGGACTTAGTAAGATGAACTAATTTATTATTAGCCGTAGAAATGGAATAACATGTACCTTTGCTATAACAAAACACATACACCTATCTATCAGCACCAAACTTAACACAGTGATAGAGAATAACATGAGGAAGATTGATAGAATTAGTTTGAGACAATACGTCTTTCTTTTTAATATTAATGCACTTTTAACTTTATTATGTTAAGAAAAAACATAAAAGCATAATTTCCTGTCCTTTGTTACAAACGAGTTTTTATTTCACCCGATCAAGAGACAAGTACTCTAGGAGTAATTCATCATATAGCTAACAAATAACCAAACAAGTAATGTTAAAAATAAAACAAAACAACCAGAGGTTAATTTTCATGAACACAGTTTTCAGATCAAAATTAGCCAGGTAGTTTATTCCAGTCATACAGACATAAGATATTTCAAATATTGTACAAAATAATGATTTCGACCACACACATAGATCCTATTAAAATATATTCCGTAATGACATGGATCTTTTAACGATTCTATAAATAATTTACACTACCACAAAGTAGAGAAATGTGAGTCAGCGGATCTGAAAAGAAAAGTTCTTCACCTCAACACAATGTGATAACTTCCAATAAGTGCAAATAGCACATAACGAACCTCTCAACAATTTAGCCAAAAAAGTTGATTCAGCAACTATACATAGATGATCTTTCAATGGTCCTGAATATAAGTGATTATATGACCAGTAAACAGAACAAACTCTTAACATTTCTACAAAGACTCAGCTAAAGCAGAGGTTATTTCAATACTTCTTAAGTAAATGATTATATCTAGAGGATTTCCCGCTAGTTCTTGTTTTTGATATTAAGCGCAAAGATGCATAACCTCCTTATGTGGTGTTTGTTATTAAATTCGTTACAATTAAATAAAGAAAAAATAAAGTGAAATAAAAAATAAAAATAAAATATCAAAAAAAGAACATAAAAGACAAATCAAAATAATATTTACAAATACGATTTTAGACTCACCAGAAAAGAGGAACTCTTTTTGTTTTTTGGTCTCTAGTGTTAATTTGTGAGTTTAAAATGTTTAAATGTTTAGTTTTGCAGTCACTTGTAACGGAAGCGCAGGTTGACGGAGCTCTGGATTTCAAAGATCGCAAGCCGGGTTGGAAACCAAGAGTTGCTGCAAAATATTCCCCTCAGTTGGAGATACAGGTGCGTTACAAGACTAACAGTCAGTTCTTTAGTGAGGATGATAAATGACAGGATGCTGCTAATTGGTTCATTACTCAATAGTTTAAAATTAGGAATGGTAACAGATAGTTTTAACAATTTTGTCGCGAATACAAAACTACAAAAACTTCTGGTGGGTGCATTGAAAAGCACTGACTAAAAAAAAAAAGACTTTATAATGCCTTAAACAACAGTAATTACGTAAAAGTTTTTTTTCTATCCTTTTTTTTTTTTTTGCAAAATGCTAAACAGTACCGTAGAAATAAATTTACCTCTTCTACATAAAATCAAATTTGTTCACTTATGGTTCCAAAATCAAGCACTTTATCTATTCACATATTATACTTCGACGACAGAATAAAGTTAGCTCTATTCTTGTAAACAGACAAATTCTATAAATAATGATTGTTTTTTTCATGGACTGGACAGTTTATCAGTCAAAGATAAATAAGAATGTTTAAAATGTACTTTCCAAAGCAAATATCGTGTTGTTAGGATTATTTCGCAACCAGTATATTAAGATTTATCCCATTTTTCTAAACGACGCGTTATCCAATGCTTAGCGACCCTGCTAATATTCAATCTTCGACGTCTCTAATTGCCCACAAAAAGTGTTTCGCACTTTAGTGTCGTAAGCTAAATCCCATTATTCGGTTATACAAGAGTATGAAGAACAGTTTTATGCACAATTTCTAATATGAAGAAACTAAATTCTTCACCTTGAACCAGTACACTAACAAGTTTTCCGAACGACTCTCAATAACCTAAGAATATCAAACATAATCGAATAATTTTGTAACGTGTACCTGAATTATAATGTTTCAGTAGAGAGATGAGATACAAACTGACAATTTTATTACTTCTGTTAGCAGTATCTTCAGCCTTGAACTAAACACATCTATCACGGAAAATGATCATAATAGAGGCTTTAATTTTCACTTGTTTTGGTTAGTTGATATCATGTATCTGTAGAATACCATTCAATTAAGCTATGTGCCAATTTAAAATAAACTCAAGTGATTAAAGCTTTAATATCCTAAGGATTTTCTATTTTCAAGATAAAAAAATATGCTGAGAAATTAACTAAAACAAGTTTAAATTATTGCTATTCCTTTTCAGATGAAACTTAGTTAAACGGTTAGTTACGCCATCAGAAACAAATATTTAACATTAATATTAACATATTCCTATTCCTTTAAAATATAACATAGAAAACCAACCTAATAATTTGCATGTATCTATTAAAAATGTCGAACGTTACCTATACAGTACATAACATTACGAAATATACTGATTACTTTCAGTATATCATATTATATTTGAAAAGAAAACCATATTTTTCCTTAAGTTTTACAGTTAAACTGAAAAATCATTAATTTATGAAATAAACATAATAATAAAATATTTTGAATTATTACAGAATAGCTAAAGATATTCTAACATTGAATTAGTAACATACAAAAAATGTTAATGGCTAATGTAAAGTATTCTCTCCACAGTGCTATCTTTCCTATGAAATTACACATACATTGTTACTGATAATTTTAAAAAGAGACAGCTTTTAAGAGAATAATGCTTGCAAACTGATTCAGATAAACATTCTATTGAGAAAAACGAATACAGCTACCATTATTTCATGTGGAACATCTGGAACAAGTGCAACTGTAATAAAAGGTAAGAACTATTCACCTATTAAAAAGTAGCATGTGGAAAATGCAAATTTCGTTATTCCTAGAAAAAAGTTATAGGTAAAATCGACATTATTTATTTTTTAAGAGTTGATTACTTCGTTACAAACAACATAAACGTTTTCAGTCATAACATAGCTGTTTCAGCAACACATGGTTAGACTTAACGAAACATAAAAAATAGGGATATGGTAAAAAAAATTAAAGTAATTTATTTTTTAATTAAAAGACTAAGTAATAGTTGTTTGGGAGTAAATGAAGATATAATTAAGTTTATTGATACTATAAAGGACAAGGACAATATGACAAGGTTTAACAACACAGAACGGCTACATTGAGAACTACAACTAATATTGACATTATCAGTTTCGCAACATTACGAAAACTATTGTAAGGCTTATTCGCAAATATATGGCGTTATGATTAAACTTGGTAACATTTTATCAGGCCAGGTATGACCAGGTGGGTTAAGGCGTTCGACGCGTAATCTGAGAGTCGTGGGTTCGAATCCCTGTTACACCACACATACCCGCCCTTTTGTTTTGAATTTCATGCAAAGCTACACGAAGGTTATCTACACCAGTTGTCCCAAATTTAGCGGTTAAAGACTAGAGGGAAGGAAGCTAGTTATCACCACTCACCGCCAACTCTGAGGCTACTCTTGGAATTACATTAAATAATATTCTAAACCGACTTACTTGAATAGCTAGATATTTTTCGTACTCTGCAAAATAGTTTTGTTCGTCATTAGTTTGTAGAGCTGTAAAAGTCGTACAGTTACAGTAAATAAACAATCTTTATTATGAAAGGATTTTATGATAAATATTTGTTTCACAACCTACTTAATCGTATAAAAATGATTTATAAAATATATTTATATTAAAATCTGTTCAAATTCTTATAATATCTTATTAACTTTTTATGATGCACAACGAGAGTTTCATATTTTCCGAGCCCCTCGCTAGTACAGCGGTATATCTACGGATTCACAACGCTAAAATCAGGGGTTTGATTCCCCTCGGTGGGCTCAGCAGATAGCTCCATGTTGCTTTGCTATAATAAAAACACACAAACACACACATATTTTCCGTAGAACTAATAAATCTTTAGAGAGAAAACTGTTTTTATCATATTGATCAACATACTTTATCCTAATATTGATTAAGAAGTTCAGGAGCTATAAATATTTAACACTTGTTAACAATTTTAAGTTATCAGCACTAAGTACAATTACAACAGATTTTAACACTATTTTTCGAAACTGATATTTTTTTTACTATCTATAAGCCAGAGTTTTCTTTTAATTTTTAAACTCAGCAAATGTCACATTTTACTTATAAATAAGTCTATGCTTCACAGAATATTGCTTCTGTACTTTCACACAGAAGTATTCCCAGTATACGTTTCAAGGAAACTGCTGTTTATGCTAGAACTGTGCAATTTCTTTATTATTCACACACTGGGCTTCTCGTAAACGATTTAGGACTTCCTTTGCTTTCATTTGTAAAAGGCCCGACATGGCCAAGTGTGTTAAGGCGTTCGATTCGTAATCCGAAGGTCGCGGGTTCGAATTCCGATCGCACCAAACATGCTCGCCCTTTCAGCCGTAGGGGCGTTATAAGTGACGGTCAATCCCACTATTCGTTGGTAAAAGAGTAGCCCAAGAGTTGGCGGTGGGTGGTGATGACTAGCTGCCTTCCCTTTAGTCTTACACTGCTAAATTAGGGACGACTGGCGCAGATAGCCCTCGAGTAGCTTTGCGCGAAATTCAAAAAACAAAAAAAAAACATTTGTAAAAAATAGTGTCTTAAGCAAAGGTTTAAAACAAGTTTGTAAATATATTAGAAACATTTCTACTATCTGTCTGTTGTTCAATTTTTAATAACTGCTGAGTTGAAAAACGACCCACGAAAATAACCAAAAACTTAAAAAACATCACATTCAGATTATTATAATATCTGTGTACCTATCTACTTACTTATATGTCTGTGTATTTTCTATATAAGTATAGCTGTATTTGTAGCTCGAGTGAAAATTTGTCCGCTAATAAATAACGACAAGCTCTTATATACTGTGTAAAATTAAATAGTACGATACATTAATTAATTATTTTAATAGAGTTAGTTAGCTACGGCCGTTTTACTATTAAACTTTCCAGTCTCAACTACAGAGGTCTCAAATCGTACAACCCACTGAAGGAGTTAAAGAGGCGTTACACCCCAACATATACACTTTTATTTAACTTTTTATTTCACAGACTAAATATTATATATATTCTTGGATATTTTGCGAGAAATGAAAAGGAATTAATATATATTATTTTAAATGTATTTTTACCTCGTTAGCATGAGCCTTCGAATACACACTTGCTTTACTTGGCTGCCCTAATTAAATGAGTTAGCAGTCAAGTAAAAAATTAAAATAAAATTAAGTATCAATCGTTTATAATAAAGTTTTTTAAGTCAAAATGAAAAAAAACACATTAAGTCTAACTTTAACGGCTGATCAACTTTAAACATTTGAATTTTCCAAATATTTATTTCAAAATATTTGTATTCGCTATAAAATAACTTTTTATTAAAACTTAAACATTATTTTTACCCTTTGTGAGAAACTTAAGTTACTGTATTATAATCGTTAGGACGATTTTCTCAGACTGAATATGATAACTTTAACAGAGTAGGCTGTTAATACTTAATTTAATAAGGGATAGTATTTATTGCAATACTATTTTCTAATGTTTTGTTTTGTGGTTTCACATTTTAAGGTTTATCATGCATCAAACTTAACATATAGTTATCGTTGAACTCCATAATCTTAGATGACCGTTTGTACATAGAGCGCTATCTAGATTTGTGTATATTGTGTTATAGATATATTTAGTATAATCTTCATATTTGTCTGTTCTCATTTACTAATTTTATAATTTCTGAATGTATTACGGCCTGAAATGCAATGTAATTACGAGATAGCTCAAGCAACTCAATAATGAAAGGTCTCTACGGTCTGAGATTTATGTTGGACGATCCAGCGTAAGCATAAGAAGAATAGTGAACTGTCTGAAAGCGTTCACGTTTTGGGTCTCGTTTGAAAATCGTTACGACTTTGCATATGACCCTGAGTTTTAACTTATTAATCAGAATTAATGTTTAGTTACTTAAATTTAAGTAATCAACAAAACAGCAATATTCAAACGTGTCATTATTGTGTATTTTCAACTCCGGTAAGTCTTTAAAGTATTGGCCTCATTGAAAGCTGCTAGTAAATGATGTCATAAGCAGACCAAGGAGATGGATTCTGTATATGTTAAAATGAGTAGAGGACGATCCAGTGTAAATAAAACTATTGTCACCTTAGTATTTAATGCCGTTAAAAGTATTGTGAGGGTCTTCCCCTGAGTTCAACGTACCAAACACCACTACGATTTTTAATAAACACTTGAACTTTCATGCGTATAAAAGTCAGACAGTAAGATAGTTTTTCAAAGGACAACGCAAGCTAGTCACGAAGAGTACCGCGTGTTTCGACTGGATGGGCTATGACTGTAAGTTCCTTTTAACTTCTTTGTAAAGTTCAATTATTTTCTAATTTGGGTAGATGAAAACACACATACCACTAAGGAACAAGTGAAAAAAAATTGATGAAATCAATCAGTGTCTATTATTCTTTTCAAGAAAAAAAAAAAGAGTATATTTAAATACCTAGCAACGCAATTTTTTTCTTCTTTCATTCCAAAGTTAATGATTTTACTAACACACGTTTCATTACGAAAAACATATTATTTTGCATTTGTGAAACACTGGCCTAACCATGCGAGATGCCTTGTATAATTACACTAAACATTTTAGCTGTGTGAACAATTGATGCTACAACATAAATCTCACGTTAATATATGCCGATTATGTGGATCATATCAGAGGAATATTTACAGCAATTCTAAATGTTGGTTCGTCAATGTGTGAAATATACGTGCAAAACTGTTACAAGGTCAACGAAGTTTCTAAGGAAATGAAAAATGTGAAAGTACATAGATCAGCATGTAATACTCCAAATGCTTTTGCATTTCTTTGTTTAAAGCTATTGTATTGTAAAAAGTGTACAAACAGTTGAAGATCAGTTAATGTTACAGTCAGCGCCGTAAAAACTAATCGAATAATTTTTAGAGTCGGTACTACAGCAAGATTCAACTAACACATAATAAGATATTATTTTCCCTGTTTTTGTTGCTGTCCACTGGCCTAGCGCGTAAG
This sequence comes from Tachypleus tridentatus, assembly GCF_004210375.1. Classification (NCBI taxonomy): domain Eukaryota; kingdom Metazoa; phylum Arthropoda; class Merostomata; order Xiphosura; family Limulidae; genus Tachypleus; species Tachypleus tridentatus. The sequence continues at coordinate 36,691,859 of NC_134832.1, read as the reverse complement.
GCGTGGGACTCGTAATCCGAGGGTCGCGGGTTCGAATTCCGATCGCACCAAACATGCTCGCCCTCCCAGCCGTGGGGGCGTTATAACGTGACGGTCAATCCCACTATTCGTTGGTAAAAGAGTAGCACAAGAGTTGGCGGTGGGTGGTGATGACTAGCTGTCTTCCCTCTAGTCTTACACTGCAAAATTAGGGACGGCTAGCACAGATAGCCCTCGAGTAGCTTTGTGCGAAATTCAAAAAAAAAAAAAAGTTACTGTCCACACTATACAAATATTGCACCAAGCGGTAATGATTACAATAACACTGTGTTAGTATGTAATTAAATGTGTACTAAGCGTAATTCGTTTTAAGCATTTTGTAAGTTAACAACTTTAATACCAGATGGTAAATAATGTTTGATATGTTGCTTAGACAATTTATACACAGAAAAAGGAACATAGATTCTTCAGTACAGTGTTGTCCGATGGGGGCTCCAGTAAGAGAATCGAAAGCACGTAATTAAAAAAAAAATCTGTGTATTTTTACTCATTAATGTACTGATGTCACGTGTTTGAACAAGAAAACATTATTTAAGTTACTCAGTTGTTGTTTCGATTAACAATATACCAATAAACTAATATCTCAGTTATTGTTATTGTCAACAATAAGTCAATATTCTCGTAATCAGTTTCAAAAAGGTTGCAGTGGACTTAAAAGACACAAGCCTACAATGGAAAAAAATGCAAAAATAGAACCAGGCTCCTAAACTAAGCTAGCTCATGTTGATCAGTTCCTTGCTTTTAATCGAGAAGATAAGAAGAAGTCGCAAAGAATGTATTTGAAAATTAGGTTTGTTAAAAGAACGTTATTATTTTTCTTTCTTCTTTTTGAATATCAGAAATATTTCTCTACAAAGAAACAACAAAAAATGTGACATCAAAGGAATATGGTGCTATTCTTAAAACTCATATGAACAGATTTAATTCTGACAAAGCAGCAAGAATGGATAACTTTCCAAGGTAATAGGGTACGTTTAGTGTACAACAGTCTGTTGGTAAGTCTTAGAATTTAACAGGGTAATCGCAACACACACATGATGTCCCACTTGTTTTGTAAGCAAGCTGTTCTGTGTCCACCAGAAACCCCTACTTTAACATTATATGCCTTCAGTTCACTGTTATTGCAAAATTAAACATGAAAACGAAGGTGAGTTCAGACTGTAAAATGCAGTAAACACAATTTTACTTTACTTTCCACTTTAAGAGTACTCTACTTGTTGATATTTGTTATAATTAAAGTAGTTATTGATAGAGTCTACAAAAGCATGCCCTATTTATTATTATATGCAGATAAATTAGGGTAAGTGGGTAGGCATTTCTTTTTTTTTTTTGCATTTTATACGTCCTAGAAAATAGGATAAATAGGCGAAGTATTGGGCTGATTATATTTTATCACAGTATCCTTTGCTCTACTGGTACTTCCAACTTCAGCGGGGCATTTTGGTTTAAGCCCACAGTGAAATTCAATTTATTTTACACCGTATGTCTACTAATTGAAACTTCGCCCAGATAAACGTCTAGTGATGTTTGCTCATATCTGTACCTATTCCAATAAGCTGTGACGCTGTCTTTTGTTTTGGAAACGTGTGGGTATTTGTTAAAGACAACAGCCAATTTTCTAGCTGCTATGATGAAATGCTTCTCATTGCTTGACGGCATGAAACACCACACCAACTAACGAAATATGGACATAATTTCTTAGAAAACAATACGATAGCAGATTGGTGCAATAATTTAATTAAAATGAAAAATATTAATCTAAAGAGCTTTCCCCATAAGGACCAATCTGGAGATTATTTTTAAGGTGGGAGTATAAAAAATATTTTACGGTCGGTCAGGTAACCGGAAATAAAATTTTTGTTAGGCCTAATAATGTAAATTTACGCCAACGTTTTGTAAGGTCCATTTTCTTGTATTTTTTTTCCTTTTGTTGCTTTAACTAACATTTTAGTATGACTCTTTTGAATAATTAACTTACTGTTAACTTTAACATAAAGTCGGACCTAGTATATTTTACAATATAGACTTATTGAGCCTGATAGCAAATCAACAAACCACGATCATTGTTGTATATATATATTTGCACACATAAAATAAACAATGATGTATAATGTACAACCGCCAACATATCCATTATTTCTTTGATCAGCTCATCTATCAACATTTATTTATAATTTTTGCCACTCTCCCCCCCCCTTCAGCACAGCAAAATGTCTTCGAACGAAACAACATGTTTCCATAATCGTGGTGGGCAGGGCAAACATTGTGTAACTATGTGCCTAATTACAAACAAATACAATTTTTATTTCGACTATATGATTATATAATGTCTTTTCTGACAGTATACAGTAAGAGAAAACAATTTTACAGTGCTGAATGTATTTTTTTTTCAATGTACATGTGTGTATGTATAGAATATCGGGAGTCATATAATTTTGTAAATAATATTTAGTTAAAAAATTATTTTCAAGAAGACTGGATGTTTTGTTTTTAAGAAAGTGTTTCCCGGAACACGTGGCAGTGGCGTTGTAAAATTTCAGTATCAGAGCGCAGGCTCAGTGTCAGAAGTAAATGTCGACTCCCAGTAATAAGTATTATTTGTATAGAAATGATGTTTAACAGCCAAAATTGCACCACCTAAAAGTACTTTCTCATGTATCAAAGTTATCTGTTAGCACAAAAACCAGGCTTAATAATATTCATAACACATGTAGGCCTTTTTTTTTCCCCAGCTAATTGTTGCATTGCCAACAGATTTTGCATTTTGACTTATAAAAGAAATTAACCAAAAATAAATAATCAGACTTTAAAATATTATGTAGAAAAGTAGGATTGAAACGACATGCTCGCCTTATTAGCCGTGGGAGCGTTATTATGTACGGTGAATCTCACTATTCATCTGTAAAAGAGTAACCTAAGAGTTGGCTGTGGGTTGTAATAACAAGTTGTCTTTTCTCTCTAATCTTTCACTACTAAATTAGAAACGGCTAGCTTAAATAGCCCTTGTGTAGCTTTGCACGAAATTCAGAACAAACCAAACTAATATGAAAACTGACACTTACCTTATCCGAAATACTAGAATATCAAAAAGGAACATATAAGGTAGCGGCTTCTAGCGTCACAAGAAATTTGAATTTTTCTGAGACTTAAATGAAATCACTGCTGGATCAAATTAAACTAAATACGATCCATTATATTATAAATTAAGAATGGATTGATTGTAATGTAAATAATCTCAACAATGAGACAAAAATGTTAAACATTGTACTGTGGCAGAAATGAATACATTAAAGTTTGCAATCGTATTTTTTTACGGATTAAAGTGTTAACAAAATTACTTTATAAGAGAACCGCAAATAAGGTGTTTTGATAGGAAGTAGATAATTGATTAGATGTTCTAACAGACTTTGGGAATCAAGATCAAATGTTAGATTTACACCTTAAAAAACACAGGTTATTGATTCGAGTTTTATACTTTGACCTAGTTTCCAAGTATGTCAATTCAATGAGAAAACCAATTTGTGATTCTCTCTCTTTGTATTCCCTGTAGTCAGTAGTTCGAAATTAAGGAAGACGGAAGAAAAATCTAACTGACACTTTCAGTGAATATTTCGTAGATATTTTACCCTTAGAACTACCAGATTTGTCCATACAGGCCTCATCAGATTTTAAACATATTTCTATAAATTATATAAGTCAAATTGCATCTCTGTCAGTCTATTTTAGGATACCTAATAACATACGAATCACACGAAATACGTGAAAAAATATACTGTCAAGTGCCGGAATTTCTTATATATTTCAGACAGAAAATAAAGGATTTCACCCAATTTTTTTCGCTCAGTTTTTTTTATTGCGTTAAGTATTGTGACAAACAAAAATACAAAACTACTCAATATGATGCAGTATGTGGATTGCCACCAGTATCTAGCGGTATATAAACTAGTCGGTGATTTGGAGGTTTAATTATTTGTCATTCCAAGAAGAAATATGTCGAGCGTCAAAATATATGTTCGATTTTTTTTTCTATTTTAAAAACAACAATCAGAAAATACACATACCAGGTTTTATATAATTTTGAAACTATAACTGGTTATAGTTAAGCACAAGGCTACACGATAGGTTTGTTTGTTTTTCGCACAAAGTTACTCGAGGGTTATCTGTGCTAGCCATCCCTAATTTAGCAGTGTAACATTAGAGGGTAGTCATCACTACCCACCGCCAAATCTTGGGCTACTCTTTTACCAACGAATAGTGGGATTGACTATACCATTATAATGCCCCCACGGCTGAAAGGGCGAGCATGTTTGGCGCGACGGGGATGCGAACTCGCGACCCTCGGATTATGAGTCGCACGCCTCAACACGCTTTGCCATGCTAGGCCTTACACGATAGGCTATCTGTGCTCTGCCCACGACAGGTATAGTAACTAGGTTTCTAGTGTTGTGAGTCAGCGGACATGCTGCTGTGTCACCCGGGGTCATGAATAACTTAGATAAAGTGTTAAATATCCAAATAGTTTTGTTTACGAAATAATAAAAAAAATAGCAAATTAATAATTGTAAACTTAAACTGAACATGAGAGTGTCCAAGTAAGCTGTGTAGCAAGCTGTTACATAGAAATATAATAAATGTTAAAATCCTTTTAGCTCAACCAAAACAGAAGCCTTTATCAAAGATAGAGTAATAAGTTTCCGATAACCGTTTCTTTTTTCTTCTTTTTTTTTGTCAAAGAAAATATTACAGGTTTTAATATAAATTAGTGACAATATAACATAATTTATTATTCATAAGGTCCGGATTTACAACGCTAAAATCAGGGGTTCGATTCCCCTCGGTGGGCTGAGCAGATAACCCTTTGTGGGTTTGCTATACGAAAAACACACACACACATTATTCATAAGGTTCTGTCAATAGGAAAAATAATGCTTGTTAATAGTGTATATTTGTTTTTAATTTCGCTCAAAGCTACACGAATACTATATGCGCTAGCCGTCCCTATTCTAGCAGTGTAAGACAAGAGGAAAGGGAGCTAGTCATTGCCACCCACCGCCAACTCTTGGGCTACTCTTTTACCAATGAATAATGGGAATGACTGTAAATTATAACGCCCCCACAGCTGAAAGAGCTAGCATTTTGGTGTGACGGGGATTCGAACTAGCGACTTTCGAATAACTAGTCAAGTGCCTTAACCACCTGGCCATGCCGGGCCTAATATGGTATATATAATCCTAAAACATTTCGTGGACAATGTCTTAAGTCACTTACAATACGTATGAATGTTAATGAACATATAATAATAAACTTCTAACAATATAATTCATTACTCAGCGTGCTCCTTACGTCTATAAGCAAACGACTATATTTATTATTGGCAGTTCATAAAATAGTTGTATCATTACAAAGTTTACTTACAAGAACAAAACAAAGATTGTACAATTGAATTAGATTTAGACAGATCTTGAAGTGACATCTATACATCTCGTAAGTAAATGAGTCAATCCGAACATTGGTATTTGTCGCTAATCAGCATAATTATGAATATATGAGCATGAAACTTCCCGTTTATATGACAATCAAAATTAATCAATGAAGATTAACACATGTAAAGACTTACAGATCAATAACAGAAATTTTAGCAATGGCTGTGATGCTAATAGTTCTTTCAGTTGCTCTTTGACCTAGTAATTCAATCAACAATACTATGTAACAAAATTTTTACTTTTTCTTGTTTCTTGGCAGAAAGTGTTATCTCCCAATTGGTTATGCCTAAAGTAAATGGAAAAGACCTATTTTTTTCTTCAAACTTTGCTTTTGTGACCTGGGTAATGAAATTTTCAAATTTACCCATTTTCCAGAACATTCCAGGTAGATTCAGTGTTGAGTAGCTGATAGAGAATTTTATCGAACTTACAAGAATTTTCAAGAACTTTCTTGAATGTTGTAGAAATTACTAGAATTTTTTAGAACTTTTCAGTTTAGTTCTAGCTGCCTAAGTGAACACACAGACCTATCCGACTTTGTCAGAGATTTCATCAAGAAGCTGCAAGCATTCTCCAGATGCATTCTGCTATGTACGTGGTCAATTTATGAAGACAAGAGCGAAAAAGTACTTTGTGACAGCATCTGCTAAAATGTGTGAACGTCACAAGGCACATTTCACCATGCCTGTCGGGGATCAAGAAAAACCCTGGGGATTTCATTTTACCTGCGAGTACTACAAAAAAAACAACAACAAAAATTTAGAAGATAGGACGGACAATTTTTGATTGCTTGAATAGTAAGACTTTATATCATACAAATTTTAAACCTTTTATATTTAAATATCTTTCGGTGTACCTCAAAGAGGAATACAACAATGTCAAGATCTTGCTAGAAGCCTTGAAGTATGATGAGTATGGCTGGGAGGTTATCGGAGACTTCAAAACGATGGCATTCCTGATGGGTCTTTACCAAGGAGGCTTTACCAAGTTTCCCTGTTATCTTTGCCTTTGGGACAGCAGGATTATCTTAGCTCATTACAACAGGAAGCACTGGCCACAACGGACCGAATTCTCTGTGGGAAAGCACAGTGTTAAGTGAGAGCCACTAGCGGATCTCCAGAAGGTGTTGTTCTCACTGTTGCACATAAAAATTGGTTCTTATGAAACAATTTGTCACAGCTCTTGATAAGGAGTCAGCAGCCTTTAAGTACCTTCGAGACTTCTTCCTTAAACTGTCTGAGGTAAAGGTCAAAGCTGATGTCTTCGTTGGGCCACAAATAAAGGAGATTCTGGAGTGCACAGAATTTCCCAAGAAGCTCAGTAGAAAGGGAAAAAAGCTTGGGGCAGCTTTGTTGCAATGGTTCAGGGTTCCTTGGAAATCACAAGGCCGAAAATTATGTGGAACCGGTTGAGGCTCTGATGAAGAACGATGGCAAAATGGGCTGCAGGATGTCCCTTAGAGTCCATATACTTGACGCTCATCTTAATAAATTCAAGGAGAACATGGGAGAATATTCAGAGGAGTATGGCGAGCGCTTCCACCAAGATATATTGGACTTTGAATGCTGCTACCAAGGAGCGTATAACGAAAACATGATAGGAGACTATATTTGGGGGCTGATACGTAAAAGTGATTTACATTACAGTCGCAAATCTCGAAACACTATTCACTTCTTAACATTTTTGTATAACTTTAGCATAAATACATGTAAATCTTGATTTATATGTTGTTTTATTCACACCTTATGTAAATGAAAATGTGCAAATTTGCCTGTTTTTACATAGAAAATATGTTAATTTCTAAATTTCATTATCCAGGTCACAAAAGCAAAGTTTGAAGGGAATAATAGCCATTTTCTGTACTTTTATAACATAAACAATTAAGAAATGACATATACGATCCAGGAACAAAATTTTTGCTACATAGTGTAATCAAGACTAATGGATTTGCTGACATTCATATTAACAAAGCACAAGACGTGTTTAACAAAGATTAGAAAAAATTAACTACGAGAGAAGCAAAAAAAATCTATAAATACTAAAACGTTTTCATTCATTGCTTCTCGTAGTGAATAAAAGTAACTAAAGTTACTTTAATTCATCATTTGTAAATCCCATATCAAAAGCTATTTGTAACAGTTTTTTTTTACAATTGATAATACAATAAATATTAAAGCAGAGATCTTCCTCTGGTGACAATAATATATATGTAATAGCTATAAATGATGAACTTAAAATAATAGTAACACATGCATACGAAAAATATTTCCATAAGTAGTACGAAGTACGACCGGGAAGAATCTAACTGTTGCTGAGGCATGTAAACCCTAAATCTCATAAATCTAACACTGTGTGATTAAACACTTTTAAGATACTATGACCTGTAAGAAAAACTATGACCAATTATGAAGCTGTTTACAAGCGGAATATCTTACAGTAGGTGATACCTAGTGGATACATTATACCCTCAGCAGAACTGCGCTTCAATTACAATTTTTTTGACTGAATATATAAATAAGTACGTTTAATAATCCAGTGTCAACCTGAACTGTCTTTTATTCAATAATAAAGACTAATTATATACTTTTAATCTTAAGGAGGTGTTGTGGCACTATGTCTTTAAAGTTCCTAATCAATGTACTGGTTTCCGTGTAACACTAAAGATTATTTGCATCTTTTCTTTCTTCTTCTCCTTTTAGTTTAAAAGTCATTCCAACAACTGGTGGCTCACTTATAATTAATACACACACAAACAGCTTATAAAAATTTGCACATTCTTAATGTTAATTATTTTTGGACGTAATATTATTTAATATTTTCAAACGTATTTGACGTTTTATTTATTTTCTGGTTCTACACATAAAGTATCATTATAGAAAGCAATAGATTATAAACAAATAATAACGTTACAGAAAATGTTATGCGCGATGCGGGTGGTAAAGATATTGTCGTGTATCAGTACGTATTTTGTATTTCTTCTTTGCTTTAGTTCATCAGTTGAATATTTCGTGCTCACCAAGAATTTTCAAAATTGTTCGTAGGTATATGCTTCTAATTGTGTGCGTAATTTTCACAAGAGAACGTTAGCAAAGGGATGTTCTGGGCCCTTTCTATACCTCTTCTGGTCGCCCCTCCTGTTATTTGTACTTACTATACATTTCCTCGATATTTTATTCATACTGGCGTGTACATGCGTAAATTTAAACGTTTAGATAAAAGAGGAATTTTAAATAGTAAAAAATGCACGGAATTCACACATTTCTTATTATAATGAAGAAAGTTGGTTGTTAGTTTTGTTTCTTCGTGAAATTGTGTTATTATTAATTACATTTGTACTTAAACAGAAATAAAGATATAGTTTTCTTATTTTAAAATTGTGTACAATATCATTTACGCATTTTAATCTACTATAATACTTGACTTTGATTCAATTTCTGAGAACTAACTCTTTTCCGTAACTGATAAACACTCAGAATTTTTAAATATCATTTTGCATTTTTCTCACTCTTCGAACCAAATCTTATCCACTCTTCAGAACTAAATGTTGAAGACATCGACACTAAGCACAGAACATTATAATTAATAAAATTGACTCATCCACTCTCCAGACACTAACTTTAAAGATGTTGATTAATAAAATTGACTCATACGCTCTATAGACACTGACTACCGAGTGTGTTAATTAATGCAATTAACTCATACACTCTCTAGACGCAAACTGCAGAGTATGTTAATTAAAACAATTAAATAATCCACAATCTAGACTAAAACTACAGAGTGTGTTAATTAACACATTTAAACTCATCCACTCTCCAGACATTAACTACATCGTGTTAATTAAAACAATTAACTCGTCCACTCTCTAGACGCTAACTACAGTGTGTTTATTAACACAAATAACTCATCCGCTCTATACACACTAATATAGAGTGTATTGATTAACACAATTAACTCATCCACTCTATAAAAACTTAGTACAGAGTGTGTTGATCAACACATTTAACTCATTCACCCAAAAGACACCAACTAGAAAGTGTGTTGTTCATACAATTAACTCATCCACTCTCTAGACACTTAGTACAGACTGTGTTAATTAACACAAATAAGTAATCCACTCTATACACATCATCTACTAAGTATGTTAATTAACACAACTGACTCGTCCACTCTCTAGACGCTAACTACAGAGTGTGTTAATTAATACAATCAACTCATCCACCCTAGTCACTTATTAGAGAGTGTGATGATTAACACAATCAACTCATCCTCTTTCTAGACACTGATTACAGAGTGTGTTGATTAACACAGTTAACTCATCCACAATTTAGACGCAAAATACAAAGTGTGTTAATTTACTTAATTAACTCATTCAATCTCTAGGCGTTAACTATCGGGCGTTTTAATTAACACAAGTAACTGGTTCATTCTTTAGACAACAATTACAGAGAGTGTTGATTAACACAATTAAATAATCCACTCTCTAGACGCTAACTACAGTGTGTTAATTAATATGATTAACTTATCCACTCTATACACTTATTACAGAGTGTCATGATTAGCACAATTAACTCATTCTATTTCTAGACACAATTGTACAGAGAGTGTTGATTGACACAATGAACTCATCTACTTTCTAGGCGCTAACTACAGAGTGTGGTAATTAATACGATTAGCTCATCCACCCTCTAGACATTAACTAGACGATGTGTTGATTCACATAATTAATTAATCTATTCCCTAGATACTAATTACAGAGTGTGTTTATTAACATAATTAACTTATCCACTCTCTAGACACTAATTACAGAGTGTGTTGATCATAATTAACTCCGCCACTCCCTGCTCATTTATTATAGAGTGTTGATTAACATAATTAACTCATCCATTCTCCAGACACTATTTACAGAGTGTGTTGATCACAATTAACTCCGCCACTCCCTGCTCATTTATTATAGTGTGTTGATTAACACAAATAACTCATCCATTCTCCAGACATTATTTACAGAGTGTGTTGATCACAATTAACTCATCCATTCTTTTGACGCTATCTACAGAGTGTGTTAATTACCACAATCGACTCATCCACTCTAGACACTTACTACAGTGTGATGATTAACACAATTAACTCATCCTCTTTCTAGACACTGATTACAGTATGTATTTAACACAATTAACTCATCCACCCTCTACCCAGTAAGTATAGAGTGTGCTGATTAACACAATTAACTAATCCACTTTCTAGACACCAATTACAGAGTGCGTTGATTAACAAAATTAATTCATCCGTACTCTAGACGCTAACTTCAGAGTGTGTTACTTAACACAATTAAATAATCAACTCTCTAAACTCTAACTACAGAGTGTGTTAATTAACACAGTTAACTCATCCACTCTATAGACACTAACTATACTGTGTGTTGCTTAACACAATTGACTCATCCACTCTCTAGACTCTAACTACAGTGTATGTTAATTAACATAATTTATACATCCACTCTGAAGACAATAACTACGAAGTGTGTTAATTTACACAATTAACTCATCCACTCTCTAGATACTAATTACAGAGTAGGTTGATTAATACAATTCATTCATTCACTCTCTAGACACTAATTACAGAGTAGGTTGATTAATACAATTAACTTATCCACTCTCTTGACACTGACTATATAGTGTGTTGATTAATACAATTAACTTATCCACTCTTGATACACTAATTACTGACTGTGTTATTAACACATTAACTCATACACTCTAAACGCTAACTACAGTGTGTCAACTAACACAATTAAAAAATCCACTCTCTAGACGCTAACTTCTGATTGTGTTATTAACACATTAATTCATTCACTATCTAGACGCTAACTACAGAGTATGTTTATTAACAAAATTAACTCATCCACTTTCTCAACGCTGAGTACATTGTGTCAGTTAACACAATTAAGTAATCCGCTCTCTAGACGCTAACTACAGAGTGTGTTATTAACACAATTAACTCATCCACTCTATAAACACTAAGAACAGAGTTTGTTGAGTGATATGATTTCGTTTATCCTCTTTTTAGGTAAATGTTTCAAGACTTGATGTTTAATATTGTCTAGCTAATCCCTTCCTCAGATATTAGTTTTAGAGTGTGATGTGTAATACTACATGGTTCATCTCTTCTTCAGGCATTAGTTTCAGGACTTGAAATTTAATATGACATAACTAATCTTTTTTTTTCAATAACTTATTTCAGTGTTTGGTGTTTAACACGCGTTGGTTTATATCCTTTTCAGTATGAGCTGTTTCATCCCCTCTTAAGCGAACAGTTTCATAGCTTGGTGTTTAATAGAACCTGGTCAATGTCGGATGTAATTTCGTTTTAGACGTTATTTTTTAGACCGTCCATATTTAAGGCTGTATGACGTGTGACGTATAGTGTTCATTCACCAGTTTTTTTTATGTTTGGAGTCCTGATTACCTTGCTTCACTCACAGTTAGAGAAAAACTTATTGGTCTTCTGCATAAACTATTTCCCCAAGCCTTGAAGAAAGATTTCTTGAACTTTTGTGTTTGAAGACCATAAAATCTACTACTCTCTTGAGACACATATCATGTGAGCTTATTTATTTATACCGACATATATTGTAGTTGACCTGCCTTTTTAGACATCAACCACTTGTGTTCTTATGTTATTAATTTCAGTTTCTGTTGTTTCAATCGTCTATGAATGATAACCATTTTTTTTTGCTTCATAAACCTTCGTATAAGGTTTATATAATATATGCCTTCGAAGTTCACCCTCACACTGTCTCCAGTTTTCCATGGAATCTTTTCACGAGCTTTGCTCAATAGATCATTTTTTAAATTCATACCACTGTCAAAATACTTTTAACTCACAAGAACATTTTTTTTTAACTTTGAAAGATTTTTTATTAATTTCTGCCTTTTCTCTCAAGTATAAACAATTTAGAAACAATTTGAGCTACTTTTTGACTAGCTGCTTGAAATATACTTTATCTTAGGCATTATTAATAACCAATCAAAAACCAATGTCATGTTTTTACGTGAACGTAAATTCATCATGCTATTCTATTATTATATTTAAAGTTTTTCTTATTAAAATAGCAAAGTTATGACCACATGAAATTAAAAGGTTTAATTTTTAATATCAGTTACCTATCATTCTCTGATAAGTTACACTTGTTCAAATGTTCTCATGAAAAATGTTACCAGTAATGTTGTTTACTTGATTTATCAGGTGTAACACAAGTAATGGCTGTAAAACCATTGATTTTATATATATGTACAAACGGCTGGTTTGGGTTGAGAAATTTTTTTATGTAGAGGAGCGAACAACGTTTCGATTTTCTTCGGTCATCGTCAGGTTCACAAAGAAAGAAAGAGGTAACTTAATCATAAAGCTTTAATGGCCAGTTTCGATGTTATATCCCTCTTTACAGAAGTCCCAACCGCTGAAGCCTGCAAGATAGCCTTGGAAGTCTATATCCGAGACCCTTACCTAGTAGACATTCCCAGCAACCAATTAGCAACCCTCAGAGAATTCACCACGATGAAGACAAACTTCATGTTCAACAACCACAACTATATACAAAGAAATGGCCTAAGCATGGGCAACCCAGTATCAGCAGTTCTAGCCAATATTTTTATGATACAAGTTGAAACACAAGCAATTAACACAGCATTACATCCACCACTATACTGGTACTAATATCTATATGACACGATTGCGGGATCCACATCTACAGAATACACTCTTAATTTTTTCAATCACATTAACTCTATACATCCCAACATTAACTTCACATGTGAACAGGAAGAAAGCAATCAAATATTATTTCTTAACCTCAAAATTACAAGAACCGATACACAATTTAAAACAGAAATCCACCGAAAAATCGCCCATACTGGGACTCAGCACATGAAACAAAACAAAAATTCAACATACTAAGAAACCAAATAAACACAGCCAAAAATCTATGCTTGCCAGATAAAATTAACGACGAATTAGACAAAATAAAACAATACTTCATCAGTATCAATAAATTTCCTTCACAAACCGTAGAAAACATTACACGCACACACCTAGACAAAAAGCAAAATCAATTAAAAAAAGTAAATATATCCCACGTATTTAAAAATCATGAAACCATATACTGCTGCATACCATATGTTCCCAACATCAGCAGAAAAACAACCAACATTTGGCAAAAACTAGTAACAAAATATGACATTCCAGTTAATACCAAGTTTATTCAAAATCCAGGCACAAAACTGAGGTCTATACTGTGTAAAAACTACACTGACAAACACCACACCAACATTATTTATAAAATACAATGTGATAACTGCCACGACTTTTATATTGGAGAAACAAGCAGAAAAATGGAAACCAGATTCAAAGAAGACAAAAAGTCACCTTCACACGTTTACGAACACTGGAAATCAAATAAACACAACATAACAATAGAAAACACGCAAATACTAAATAAAGAAACAAACGCGAAATTAAAGAATCGTTACTTATACAACGACTCAAGCCCAAATTAAACCAATACAAAGGAACACCTTTATACCTACATTGATAAATATAATCAAACATCTAAGCACGCCTTCTACATCCCTACACTCAGTTACACAACCCCTTTCAAACATGTGGTCAGCTATCAGTCAGTTACCTCATTCTTTCTTTGTGAATCTGACGATGACCGAAGAAGGTCTAAACATTGTTCGCTCCTCTACAAATGAAAATTTTCTCAACCTAAACTAGCCGTTTTAATATATATATTTTTCTCTACAAGTGGGTTTACTCGTCATCACTGAAACATTGATTTTGTTTTTCCTAAACCTTTTCCTTCTCTCCTTCTAAAAGAAAGAGAAAAACATAATACTATTATTTACACTAATAGAAAACATATCAGGTAATATAAATAAGCTTCAGGCTAGACGACGAATCTTCTCTCAGTAAATATGTAACAGGAATTAAAATGTATAAGTTCGACCTACTAATATCAACTGAAAAGTTAGATGAGTAGGCATCTGGTCAGCCTACCTGTATAAATACAACATGTGGAAATTGATGAAGTAACGTCCTATAAAGTTTTAGTGGTGCATGTTTTTATTCGCCAGAAAACGTGCATGAAACTAAAGGTTTAGATTTTTAAAAAAAATGTGTAGCGGAATAAGAAGCGAAATGTAGGAATGAACGAACACCACAGGTATCACTCATCAGGGATTTGTTTGTGTTTTTTCATAGTGGGATTTGACCGTGGCTTTCACAACACACACATGGCCTCAAAGTGGGGAGAACATTTGCAGCAAAGGGACGTGAACCATGAAATTCAATGGTGGTAATTAAAGGTGTAAACATTTGGGAAAGATAACATTCTGAAGTGTCAGATGAAAACAATAAACAAAATTGTTAGTTCCATTTGGTTTCCGTTCACTAACAACAATATAGTTGTTTTTAATACGTTAATAATTATGAATTAAAATGTTAATGATTCGTTGAAAACTTCGAAATGTAGCGATTTAAACGTTATTGCAAATCTAGTTCTGTGAAGAGCGCATAGGCATATATGGACGTTTCAATGATGTAAGTCATTTTTTTTCATAGTTTTTGTGACTGTAATAGCTGTGATTCAAATCTAGGTGAAACTTTAGTAATAAGTATGTAAAACGACTTGGAACTAACCTCTTTGGCATTATCTGAACATTCTGAAATCTGGTTAATAAGTTAGACAATATCAAAACACAGGCAATACAGCTACAATGTGGTTGAAAATATTATCTACCATGAACCAGATAGAGCATACGTAGCATTGCATTATTTTAATATACTGTTAAAATTAATCATCTCTCATACATAGAAACAACTAGTAACCATCAGTGATGACGAGAAACCCACTTGTTGAGAAATTTATATGCAAAAACGGCTCGTTTGGGCTGAGAAAACACTTTACATAGAAGAGCGAACAACGTTTCGAAGAAGGTCGAAACGTTGTTCGCTCTTCTATGTAAAGTGTTTTCTCAGCCCAAACGAGCCGTTTTTGCATATAAACTAGTAACCATCTTTATATCATTTGAGAAGAGTATTTGGTGAAATATATCCAAATCTTGGACGGTTAACATTACAGATAGCATCTTTTGATGATTTCTTTGAGTCTCAAATTATTGATACTGGTTCTCCAAAAGCTGTGAAATTAGTCTCATATTAATGAATAAGGAAAGAAGTAAAAAAGTTAAGATATAGAGGTTGACGTAGTATTATTCTAAAATTGAGAAAATGTGCTACTATGAACAGTCAAATATTTTGGTTTTGTTCTAATAAACGTATTTATTGTTGATACTTTCGGAGTTGGCTAATTATATAAATAATTTCCTGTCTTATTTGAATATATGAGGATATTCATATAAATACGTAGATTGTCATTTTTCACACAAACGATATGTTCCTATTCTAACAATATAGCCTTTTTTTGTGTTTTGTTATCAAAATACTTTTTACCTCATATCATGCCAATATTGTTAATAGGTGTAAATTATTTTTTATCCATAAGAAATTAACGGTAGTTATCGTTCATTAACAGGCAGTTCAATCCTAATCACAACAACAAGTAATTAGTCAGAAACAATTGTCTCAGTGCGATACATCAACTGACATAATAGCAATGATAGCGCCTTCCTTTGATTAACAACAAAAACATTGTCGTAGAGTGTCATTCCCATAGCGTCGCTTAATAATATCCAAATTTATATCATAAGTCACTTCTAAGTACCTGTATCGTTACACTATTCTATTCTTTGCGGCAACTCATGAGACATCTTAAGGGAATTAAACACGGATACATACAATTGCCATTTAAAAGAGAGAAATATAGTTCGGTTTGTCAACTATATAAAGCAATAAAGCAATTGAATTGGCTGAAATTTGTTTGTTTGTTTGTTTGTTTTTGAATTTCGCACAAAGCTACTCGAGGGCTATCTGTGCTAGCCGTCCCTAATTCAGTAGTGTAAGACTAGAGGGAAGGCAGCTAGTCATCACCACTCACCGCCAACTCTTGGGCTACTCTTTTACCAACGAATAGTGGTATTGATCGTCACATTATAACGTTCCCACGGCTGAAAGGGGTGAGCATGTTTGACGCGACGGGGATGCGATCCCGCGACCCTCAGATTACGAGTCGCACGCCTTAACACGCTTGGCCATGCCGGGCCCCTGACAGGAAGAAAAAAATGTTACAGTGTTTAAGATACAACTATGATCTTCATAGTGTAAAGTATTTTGTACATGCGTTTAATTTGTTTCAAATATATATATTATTTTAAAAACAAGTAGAGTGCAAGCTATTCATTTATTGTCAAAGTTGGCGCCAACAAATCACAAACACCTACTGTTGAGGAATCCTTAGCTCAATAACTTTATATATTTACATTAC
Source organism: Tachypleus tridentatus (assembly GCF_004210375.1). Lineage (NCBI taxonomy): Eukaryota > Metazoa > Arthropoda > Merostomata > Xiphosura > Limulidae > Tachypleus > Tachypleus tridentatus. The sequence continues at coordinate 36,674,897 of NC_134832.1, read as the reverse complement.
TAGATATGCTACTAAAAAGTCATTTTTGACTAAATGAATTCGTAAAAGAATAAAAAAGTCTGGACACATTTGTAAAAAAAACAACAAAACAGAAGTGAACAAACATTATTTGTAACAAATATAAACAAAAACACAGCATTTTCTTGATGTGATAGATGGTCGCTTTTACTGTAGAGCTAGATATAAAACTCTTTTTTTCCTCAAAGTTTGTTCCAAACTGACTAACCCTTAGGTTACTTAAAACCGTTAACCTGTCAGGCTTACCAAGCACGATTAGCTCTTCAAGTTACTGATCATTCCATTGTAAAATATAAGGGAAGTTAAAACTTCAAAATATCGCCTGGCCTACCACTGAAATAAACTGCTGTCCACTTTTACCCACAAGATGCAGTTTTACAATTATCTACTCGCGGGCAGACCAGGTATTATTTCATTGGAATGACACAGAATAAAATGTAGCTATAGGGAAATTTAACGACCTTCTTGATCACATATTGTGTGAAAAATGCACATACCCCCGAATAACTGACAAAGTTCGATATTCGTGGTAGACAGAGCACGGGTTGCATTTTGTGTTGCTTTGCGCTTAGTAACAAACAACGAATAAGCTTACGCAGGTTTATTGAAGCTTGTCGATAGCGTAAGTTATACCTTTTTCTCTACAGTTTTTGTTCTAGTAATCAAATCTTTTGTTTGTTCACATTATTCCTAAAGTTACTCGAGTACTAAGTATATAAAGTGGTCTGTCAATAATCTTTCATTCATATGATCTGAAAATTCTGGAAGATTCCATGAGATTATTCATAATTGAGATTTATATTAATACGTATGTGGTATGTATGTGAACTTCTGAACCGGCATGGCCAATTGGTTAAGTCATTCAACTCGTAATCTGAGGGTCGAGTGTTCAAATACTAGTCACACCAAACTTGCTCGCCTCTTTCAGCTGCGGGGGCATTATAATGTGACGGTCACTGCCACTATTCTTTGGTAAAAGAGTAGCTCAAGAGTTGGCGGTGGGTGGTGATGACTAGATATCTTCTCTCTAGTCTTACACTACTAAATTAGGAACGGGCTAGAGCAGATAGCCCTCGTATAGCTTTGCGCGAAATTCAAAACAAACCAAACATACACTAATATGGCTGAAAATATTACTTTTGTTGGGTAAGATATAGCACAAGTTACACAGTTTTATATTAATTTAATGCATTATTAAAATACAACCAGATTTCAGACCTAGAAACAATTTTGAGTTATAACAGTCTTTATTCTATCGTAGTAGAGTATGTAGTGAAATAAGTGTAGAACTCAACTATTTAAAAACACACATAATGTTTTCCTCCCTACCTTTTTTAACGATTCCAACAGTTTTTATTTTTAACCCTAATAATTCAGTCGTTATATTCTGATTACCTCCGATCGCTTCGTCGATCGCAGTTGGTTAGAGGACAATAAATTATTCGTGTTAATAATGTGCCTGAGCCTCAAAAATTGAGCGGTAAGACAAAAAGACTTATACCACTAAATATACGATGTAGCTTTGCGCTTAACATCAAATAATTCAATTCTTAAATTTTGTAAAATTATTCACATGTGGCTAAAATTAAGACAACTTGATGCATGTAATGTTTTCTAGGGTTAAGAAAGTTTGAAAATTTTAATATCTTGTTGTCGCTTTTTTTTACTTAAACTTAGCGTAGTTTTTATTCCAATAAACTTTTGTTGTTGTTGTTATTGCCAGCGTTAGTTATTTATCGAAATATTTTTCTATCTAATTTGAAAATACTCATTGTGAAGTGACAAACTGAGGACATTCGTATAAAAATGTAGATTGTCATTTCTCACGCAATCGATACTTTCCTATTCTTACAATTGTCTTTATGTCTTAAATTATCAAAATACTTACCCCTCCATGTTATGACAATATTTTTCTAATGTGCAAATTATATTTTAAGCGCTTCATAGCAGTTCATAGAAAGGCTCAAGGTTTTTGTTTTTCAGGTACAAACTTTTAGCTCATAGCTCCATCATCTCTTGACCAATTTGAAATCTAATTACAGTTTTGGACTCAGGAGGTCAAACCTTTTTAATTGATGTATTTCATTACCCCCAAAGCATCATAGATTAATTTAATTTAATCCTGCCTTAAAGAATTTCAATTTGAAGATAGGCTGATAGAAATTCCGATGAGTATTAAAACTGAATCTAGTATTGCTGGCTCACAAAAATATAACTAATAAAAACGTCTCATACATTATTTTACTTTAATCCTGCGTAAAAAAAGTTCAAGTCCCGCAGCTATTCGGGATTTCCTCTTGTTCATCCCTAAGAGCTTAATTGTAATTATCGTTTACTAACAGGCAGTTCTAGTCTTTTCCCTTTGGTGTCCATCAACAGGTGGTTTAATATCACAGAATTTGCTCAATAAATATAATAAACTTATTTTATTGCATTGCATTATTGGTGTTATTTTCAAATAAAAAAGATCCGGCAATTTAACCATAGCAGAAGCTAGAGTGAAAATTTACCCGAGATCCAAGCACCGAAAAAAACGTAGGCCAGTCTTAAATATTATATATATTTAGTGTAAAATTAAATAGTACTTTACATTTAACTTCAAATTTTAACCGAGGTCAAGACATTATTAGCTACGGCCATGAATGAGTTCAACTCTGTCTTTTTCAACGATAAAATGGTGTTTAGCGCCATCCTTTGACCAATAAGACAACTTATTACTTTAAAACCGCATGCAACTTTTATTCTTCAATTACCTTGTCTGTTGTAACGACTGTAAAAAGTTTAATTATTTGAGAAATGTGTTTCTTTATATCTTACTATGACTAAAATTAAACTTTCTATAATATTCGGTGACTGAATATTTTTGTTTTATTCGAACATCCCCAAAATTACAATGAACAGATTAATTAATTTTAATCTCGAATGATAAGAGCACTTTAATACCGTATTTTCATAGGATAAGCCTAAAGATACACTGACATATATATTTTTGAAAATAATAATATTTAAAAAAATCAAAATTTTCGAATCTGTTTAACAACCAAGGCTCGATTTTACTTTCTATAGAAATAATGTTTTAATGTACTTGTCTTTCGAACGTGAGAAGCCCCCCGCTAGTACAGAGGAAAGTCTACGGATTTACAACGCTAAAATAAGGGGCTTGATTCCCCTCGGTGGACTCAACAGATAACCTCATGTGGCTGTGCTTTTCTTATAGCACGAACACACGAACTTGAGAAATTATTATCGATTATTTCTGTGGCAAAACGTTAAGCCTACCCGCGTAGTTAGTGATCCCTGAATCTGATAATTCGTGGTTCGTGACTCACTGCGCTAAAATATTGTCGTACTTTGTTGTTGAGAATGTGTTTAGAAGTAACAATTAAATCCCATTTAATTGGATCAGACAAGCGTAGTTCAATAGTTCTCACTTGCTGTTGTTGACTGGCTGCCTCCCCTCTAGTTTACGAGTTCTGCATAAGAAGCGAGTGCGAGAACATATTATTGTTATAAGTGAGCTATATTCTGAAACAAAACAAACGTAGTGACGTAATTCAATCGCTTACTTTTTAATTATTGTATTTAAATATAGTTTTTGTTCTTATTTATATTTTATTCAACATTTGTGATACCTCAGATTTACCTTTCGTAACAAGCGCGATGTATATAATATCAACCGGGAAGACTAAAGAAATATTTTTTTAGTTTTCTGTTTGCTCTTGAACACAAAGCTACACAATCGGCTATCCGTTCTGTGCAAATCAAGAGTACCTAGAAGACGGGGAGCGAATATTTTCAGGAAAGACAAAAAGCAAAACCACATTAGGATATCTTCTAAGTCTAGCGACAGGAAGCGAGCCGCTAGTTTTAACGTTGTAAATACGTAGACTTACCACTGTACCAACGGGGCACGACAAAAACTGAAGTGTTTTAGTTACTGTAAATTCGCATTTTAAACGCTCGTGTGATATATCTAATTTTATACTTAACCTTGATTATCTTTAACGAATCTTCTGTGTGTTTAACGTTATAAAACTTGAAACGTTTAGTCAAGTATTTAATGCTAATTCCCTTTAACCTTCATTCCTTACTACAAAATTCAAATATAACGAAATTAAAATTTCTTGGCCCAATTATTTCAGTTTTTTTCTTTTTCAGTATATATCAAATTTCAGAACCAATTATTTTAGTATAGAACAACAAATCTCTTTTTATGCTCAACTCAAATGTGCATATCAAATTGTGTAAAATTTAATTTTACTTTTGATAGTTTTGTGTTAGATATAATAACAAAAAAAAAAAGCCTGTGGAAAAAGACGTAGTGCTTATTTGTAGCTTATCCTATTAGAAAGAACACCAGCATACATTAGCTGCAGTTTGTTTGTTTTTGGAATTTCGCACAAAGCTACTCGAGGGCTATCTATGCTAGCCGTCCCTAATTTAGCAGTGTAAGACTAGAGGGAAGGCAGCTAGTCATCACCACCCACCGCCAACTCTTGGGCTACTCTTTTACCAACGAATAGTGGGATTGACCGTAATATTTTACACCCCCACGGCTGGGAGGGCGAGCATGTTTAGCGCGACGCGGGCGCGAACCCGCGACCCTCGGATTACGAGTCGCACGCCTTACGCGCTTGGCCATGCCAGGCCTATTAGCTGCAGTGAATTAAATAACTAAAAATAATTCAGTTACTTAAACACAGATTATGTGAATCCAGTGAATTTGCTTGACATTTTATGAAATCATTTTAACAAACGTCACGAGAAAAAAATTCTCAAACGTTGTGGCAAAATATAGCATTTACGCATTACAAAAATTGATAAATCATTGTGGAAATTCTTATGCCAATCGTTCTTATAAAAAACACAAATATATTAAACATTTGAAACTTTAAAAATACTTATAGTCCACATCCTGTTATTTGAACAAACATAGTTACATTTTGTTTTGTTTTCAGAATCATTATTCAGTTATAAAAGGATGTGTTTTTTCCATACAAGACTACTTTAAACGTAACTTGACTATTTAGAAACTCGAATCATGTACAGAACGATTTACAACGTGGACTGACATTACTTTCTTTTTTATAAAAATAAACAAACATCTTTAAAGCGTTACTGATCAGTTTTATACGAGAAATACTAATCCTGTTTTGTTTTTATATTTTTACCAAGTCTTTAACAAAGATCGACAAGCAAAGTGATTTTTATAAATTAGCCCTTCAGTGGCACAACCGTATAGTTGCGGACTGACAATATCAGAAACAAGGTTTCGATACTCATGGTGGGTAGATTCAGATAGCCCAATGTGTAGTTTTGGTCTTAGCTTCAAACTTATAAGCCCCGGCATGGCCAAGCGTGTTAAGGCGTGCGACTCGTAATCTGAGGGTCGCGGGTTCGCATCCCGGTCGCGCCAAACATGCTCGCCCTTTCAGTCGTGGGGGCGTTATAATGTGACGCTCAATCCCACTATTCGTTGGTAAAAGAGTAGCCCAAGAGTTGGAGGTGGGTGGTGATGACTAGCTGCCTTCCCTCTAGTCTTACACTGCCAAATTAGGGACGGCTAGCACAGATAGCCCTCGAGTAGCTTTGTGCGAAATTCCAAAACAAACAATCAAACTCATACATTAAAATTTATTATAACGTTTTACCTGGTGTATGATAATATTTTTTACAAACAATATAGTTATTCAGTATATTCTTACTAAGCCATTATGTCCTGAAATTACGTAACAGCAAAATGTTTAGTTGTAGCACAAACTTATTTATCGATTGTCAAGAAATCTTGCAGAACACTTAATTAGAATTAATTAAAAGACCTGCAGATTTTACACTGTGACGTAACATAGTTCGCAAAGGGCAGTAGCAGCTGTTTAACAGTTCGTAAAGATGCAAGTGTTCTTGTAATGCATCACATCTGAGGCATATTACGCTACAGTTATCGTAGTCAAGTTTGATCGTTTTGCGCGTTAAACTACAACATGATACAGTGGTTTTCGCAACGAACTTTTAATTATTAAGAAGTTGAGATGAATGAAGTAAGTTAAGGTCAAAATTAAAATAAACGAATGAAAGTCACGTACATATTAATAAAGATAATACGATACAAGAAACTGGAAACATAATAACAAATGTTTTATCATATATTGTAGTAAAGTGTGTCTACGTATATACATGAACTTGAACAAAAGCTTTTATCATATGTTCATATTCTGTGACCTACATAATAACATTTAAAATTAGTATGTTGTTATCACAATAGTTTATTTAAATTATACTTTAATTTGTTTGTTAAATATAAAGCCCATACAGTGTTCTTTGTCATGTACGGAACATCAGGAGCGTGGGACAAGCCCTTTGGTTGATGTAGTTCGGCGTCACATTACACCCGCATTCCGATCCGAGAGACCCGGGTTATTTGCCACAGTCTTCATTAGGGGACCGTCTCTCAAGTTACGAACCTACTTTTTAATTCTACTGTGCCCAATAACAAATTTTGTTTCAAATTATTAAAAATTTCAATACTTACAATAATTTTAAAACACTTTTTTCTATTTTAAATGAAGAGCGTTTAACAATGTATTTGTTAATTATTTATATGTTAAAAGAAAGAAAAGTCCCAAGGCGTTACCAGATGATAAGCACTTCAATCAGAGAAGGGCGAAGTTGCTACGAGGGAGGAAAAAGCGCTTGACATGTGACATAATAGAGAACATATGGGGAGCATCGTCGCCAAGAAGAGCTTGTCACATATAACCAGGACGATGTTTTTCTCCCTACCGGATTAACATTATGAACTACAGATTTCCAAGCTTTAATGTTCGATGATGTCAGAAGACTTACCTCTTGTTTTGTTAAGATTAAAATTAACTCATATAACACCGCTTAAAACATTTATTTGTTTAATTAATCTCAAATGTAAATCACTATACCTCTTTACGAGTTCTATTGCATTATGAAACTTACGAGTCTACGACAACAAAAAGGGAAGAAGCCTGAAGAAAAGTTGTTTCGTCTTTAAATAAATAAAGCATATTTTGAGAAATTTTGCTAAGATTGAAATAAAAAGTTAGAAGAAGAAAAAAAAAGGATATTTGTAATGAGTAGAAGGGCAGAAAAATATTCAAGTAATTAAAATTATATGATTAAAAAATTATTATTATGGAAAGACGATTGGAAACTATAAATTGTAAACACTTTTAACTCTTAAACGGCGACATCATCAATTGATGCTTCTACCTACAACGTTCCCGCTGTTTAATGTAATGTACGAAATTAAAACTTCCTCAATGTAGTCATTGTCAAAAAACAAAAGTTTAATATTAAAATTTTTACAATAACAGTTTTACTTGTTTACAACGTTATTAAGAATATAAATATAAGGATATAAATTCTGATTGTACATCATCAGAGGGACCAATAATGTATAATTTTAGTCTCTTTTTTTTCTTCAAATGAAATACCGCATCTCGTCAGCGTTATTTTGTTATACGGTGAAACTACTATATAAAAAAATGAAAAATTCGGTGGGAGCTTACACGAAACCAGGCGCATCTACCATAATCCCAACCCTAGCTGTTGTTTCTACACACGGTAAGTGCATATATGACGTTTTTAGTTGGTTTTTATACAGTGAAACGATACAACGTGCTTAATTGTTATTTGAGGTTGACTTTTTTCAACCTATCTCATGCTTCGTGTGCCATATTTTTATTCTATCCTATTCTGTGTGATGAAAATCATTAAGGCATGTTGAGGTGTAACGGATCACACTTATTACAGAATCAAACAAAACTAATTATAAGGTTATGTTTATACAAAATTATTTTGAACGGTTGGAGTCCAGCGTTAAGAAATTAACAACAGCTACATATTTATATTCAATACAGAACCTTGAGCCAAATTTTGGGAATAATTTTTTTTCTTTCCTCCTGTCGGTACATAAACTAACCAAAGTCGCTAGCTGGTGATGCATTGCAGAGGAAGCGCGTGCAGCATTGGTGTGGTACTTTCCGTCATTTCCGGCGGGATGAATTCACACATAAGCACTGTGCGGACTCTTAACGAGGGGGCGCCACTTGGGTACACGTATTTGAATTGATAGAAACTGTTGTATTCTTTGGCGGTGTAGTGTAAAGGAATATAGTCATTGTGATGGCAGCCGATAGGGAGCAGTTACGAAGGGGTGGTTTAGTCTATTTTCTTGTGTGTTCTGCTGTCCTCGTTGCATTTATTCCAGGTGAGTGGATCCCCATGTGCCAATTGTGTGTCTTGTTTTGTGTTCGTGCCACATTTTTACAACTTAATTTGTAGGGAACACTAGATATTATAAGAATTCTATGATGGTATGGAATGCATACTAACTAAGAAAATACCAAATATTTGTCTTTTGAGAAAAAAGGTAAATAAACTACATTGTAATGACAATTAGTTGTAATTGCTAGGCAAGTGTAACTCAATGCAGTTTATCTGTTAGTAGGTTATAGTGCTGATCCCACTGTAAAATATCCCACTTATAATATTTATTTGTCATAATTAAGATGAAAAACAATGTTATTTCAAAAGTTTAAAACATTGTATCAAGTATTTACAAATTGTTATATTTATCGCGTGTCAATTTTAATAGTTTTTCATAACTGACTTCAAATATATCAAAGTAATTTTCGTATTTTTCACTAATTTTAAATTTGTCATTTTTCCATCGGTGTAATTCAAATAGTTAAGGTCTGTAGCGCAGGCATAATGGCAGTCTTTGCGTGGGAGCAATCAACTTTTGGGTGGAACCAGAACTGTTTGCTCTACAAACATTGTCCGGAGGCGTCTTTTCTTGTTGGCACATCGAGGTCAGCCCTATCCGATTACTTGTCACCGTCAGAAACGCTTAGCAAGCATATGCCATCCTGACTTGAATTTTCGATGTAAATTTCAGTTTCCTGTTGTGAATTCAGTGACTTGGACACTCTTAATCCTGAGATTAAAAACACCCCTAGCTTGTGTGTAAACAATGTATCAACACTTTGTGACTTTTAATATTTTATTGGCTATATAACTAGAAGAGTTTTCAGATGAAAATAGGGAAAATACAGATGTGATATTTATGACACCGAATCACTTCATTTTAAGGAAAAACTTGTGTTGACTAGTTATTGCTGATTTTGTTCTAGGTATGTATGTGTGGTATAATAATAGAACTATTAGTTGTTTATTTAGGCTTGTACTGTCTCTTAGGGTGAATAAGTTTCACGGTAATGTAAAAGTATAGATATATCCTCATTTGGAAGCAGATTTAACTATTTATCGAGAAGCCTTTCTTATTGATCATCAACAAGGTGTTAATAACTATTTAATTGAGCAGATAACTTTTTTCGCAGATGGAGAATATTTATTACTCCGTATTAGAAAATAAAACAACCATACATTTAAAGCTAAGCACAGAATTAAAATTTCGAGCATTTAAACGAAGCTTTAATACATGAAGGATTTACTGGGCAAATGCGAATCGTAAATATAAATTTCTTTATCTATGTAAGTTACGTTAACGGTTATACGGATATAAAATATTCAGTTACATTTTTAATTTCAGTATTATCCCTATAACTAGTGGACTACAACCATAATGTTTTGTAATGTTTGGACCACTGAATTACGTGAACTCGTGAAATAGTGTTTCACAGGTAGTAAACAAGGCTGTTTGGATATATTTATTATTACATTTCTGATTTGTTTATTGAATAGACTGTGTTGAGGGTCGTATTTACAACAATAGGATCAAAATGTTTAATAACATAAACCTAGTAAATTTTAAAGTTTTCCTGTATATTCGAGAGTAGGTAATAAACCCGAGGTTCAGAGAAGAAAGAGTTTTTTTTTTTAATCAACAGAGTACATAGTCACTGTTTTCATTTCGACCAGAGTTTTGTTTATAGTGATATATTTGGATACCTGCTACCTATCGCATATATTATCTCGCACAAGTAAGTTTATTTTACATTAGTGTGTATAACTGCTATATCTATAAATGAGGCATGCAAGTTACAACAGTTTTTAAACTTTGTATAATTGTTCAGGAAGAAATAAATTAATTTGTTATTTGGGGGTTGGCAAAAGGAGAGTTAAAAGTTACCCTTAGTGCAGGTAAGTTCTCTATGGCTGGTGATATGTAGGTAATTGGCCTAAAGGAAGAGTGTATGTTATGAACTAATTTCACGTATTGATAGATATGAATTTATGCTAGCTTTACAGTTTGACTAGCGTGTCCTGTTGGATTAATCATTGATAGAAATTACATGGACCATAACAATTAAGATGTCATCATTAAAGCCATGAATACAACAAACCATAAAATTTGAGTTAAATATGGATGGGACATTGCAAGATGTGAGGCTACTCATGTTGTGTTTTCACACCAAAGAACACTGAAAGAGATAATTCTTGAGGAATGATGTATGAAATCTGATGCCAAGCCCTTACATAAGGATAGCTTATCACCCTTCTTACAAGAGCCAAATGACCAGAGATTTTGAAAGTCTTGCAACTGATCAGCAGTAGCAGTTACATAACTTGCTTATTAAATATAAAGACTCCCTCATCCAGTGAATCTGATGACTTAGGTAAAATAAACATTTCATAAAGTATTCGAGATTTGGCCCTTAATTTATGAATCGGTCATACGACTTTTAAAAAAGACTAAGCTATTAAAGAGGTAGAAGCCATAAAGGAATATGGAGTAATAGAACTGAGTATTTGTTTTTGGGTATAGCCTGTTGTAAAGATAAGGGGTGAATTTGCAAGGTTAGTAGTTATAAAGAAGAATGCTTACATATTGCCAAGGATTTACAGTAATTTGGATGCTTTATCTAGATCAAAGTGTTTTTCTACATTGAAACTTAAATATTGACAAGTGAAAGTCAACAAGTTTAGTAAAAAAAAAGACAGCCTTTACTGCAGGAAGTATGTTGCAGCAGTTTGTTTTATTTAGATTATGTAACGTTTCTGCTGCAGTGGAACTTAGTACTGATCTGTTTGAATGATGGTGACACGTGAAAAGACTTCTGATAATACTTATGAAGAGCTAATAACGTTTTTCTGGATTGATTGAGGAAATAAAACCTTAAACTGAATCCCAAGAAAAGAAAAAAACTTGGTATGAACTACTGGGTATTGTTCAAGCACTGTTACTCTTCCATTATCTTTATGGACAAATGTTTATGTTCTAGATAGATCATGCAGCATTGAAATGGCTAGTGAATTTATATAATCACTGTAAGAATAGTTGGGTAGATAGCTCCAGATAAGAACTTTCTGTGGAAACTTAACCTACTGAGGACCCCCCCCAAAGTTCCTGTCGAGACTACTTTCAGAAGATTAAGGTTGAAGCAACCAATGGATTAACCCGATCACTTATCATTGTCAGATTCCTTTCAATTACTTTATAAAACAATGTGACAGAAATAAAAAGGCTAAATTTGTAGTACAAACCTATTTGAAATAAATGATGAAACGAACGTTTTCGTAAAAACAAAAGCAGCAATTTATCACACTTTTAACAAGCGGTGACACTCTTCTTTCAAACAATAGTAAAGTCAGCAGACACAGTACTGCATTCGTCAACATTGTATACTCATTAGCCACTAAGGCACGTAGATATTGTTGACGAAAGAATATAGTAGCTTCAATGGTGAGGATAATAGATAGGAACGTAGTTATAGTGCGACTATTTACAGTATTTGTTTATTTCGCATGTACTTGGTTTGTGTGTGCGCGCGCCTCCATGTCCAGGTATTCGCGTTTACTGTAGAGTATACACACGGTGAATTTTAGAGTGAAGATCTCGTTGATCTCCAGCTAGAAATGTGGTGCCCAGGCCTAATGATACCCCACCAGACGATAAGTTTAAAAGTACTCGTAAAACACGTATTCCGGAAATTCTATTCAAAAAATAAATCGAGTTTAGGCAATAAATGGAATACAAACGTGAGGAAACAAATAAAATATTCATTCATGGTAATTGTGTTCTTGACAGTTCCGGCTGGCTCAAGATTTACGACTGACTTTTAGTGGATGCTGCAGTGAAACTTTCTACACACGTCTGTACAGTACATAGTCATAAATAATTATTTTATGATTGCACAGGACAATTACAAGGAAAGTTTTCATTAACTGCGCCGAAGTCGGACATGTTGATAGGTCACCAATTATTCAAAACAGCTTTTATATAAGCAAAACACCCAAACTCCTGCCTATTTATAGAAGCATTTTTTATGTTACTGATGTGGAAGAGGACAGATCCAGGGCCAAACTAATGTAAGCTACCACCCGTTGTCTACGGATAGTCCAACCTCCAATGCAAGAGACGCCATCTTCTTTCCCATTCATCAAACTTTTAAAGAGCAAATTCAATCTCGTTTCGACGAAAATGATCAAAATATTCTTTGTCTTCTCTCTTCTGTCATAATGTAACCAGAAAAAGATGCTCCAGATAATGTCTCATTACTTTGTGATTTTTATGAACTGAACGAGAATCGATTATCTTCAGAAAGATTTGTGGTTGGCCTTCCACATTTGTCTTCAGGATATAATCAGACAAAATAGATTTATGAGAATGGCATCTCTCAACTCTTTCCAACTTATTCTCTGTTGGCGCAAATATTCAGCACTATTCCAGTCACATCCTGTTCTGCTGAAAGATCATTCTCTGCTTTACGTCGAATCAAAACTTACTTTCGTTCTACCATTGGACAAGAAAGAGTGCCTTATGTCGCCATTTTGAATATTGAACGGGAAATAAATTTTGTTATGAAGAACAAAATGGAAAAGATGATCAATGCTTTTGCTTATCAGAAGAATCGTGAAAACTTATTGCTTAATTGCATTTTATTTTGTCTTCTGTTATATGAGTTAGAAAAGTGAAAACACTAATTGCAATAAAAAATTTATATTTACGGTTTTTTATTCTTAAAAGTCAAATATACGTTTCTTTTTTTCGGAGCAATCGGGGTACTGAAAAATTTGTTTACAATTTTTTATTCCTAATTACAAAGCTATGATGTTACGTTTTCAGAGGGCTCAGGGTACTGACTTCCCAGTTCGGAAATCTGCCCTGCGGGCTTGGCTGCAGTACTAAACAAGTGTTTGAATAAGTATAGTAATTACATTGTATTTATTACACTATCCTGCAGTGCAGTATTACTACACGATACTATGAACATACGTCGATCTGGTAATGAAACTTAAATCTGCATTATTTATAACAATTTTTAGTTTATCTTATTTATTATCAGTACAATTTTTTTCTCTGCTTTTGTTTATATATTGTTTCCCAAGAGTTTTGTTCTTTTTTAATAATGTGAATAAAATAAAACAAGCCACTAATTGCCAGATGAAAAATATGGCTGAATAATTTTATGTAAAAGTGGTGAAACATGTAAGGGTATCAAACCTTGTTCATGAAAATTTTCAACCATCGCTGACTCGAGTTATACAGCGTTGTTAACAAGTAAAACATTTGCAATGACCACAAACTTCGCTTGAACTGATAAATCAATAACCTTTTGTAATAATACATACGTATTTTAGTATCTAAAATCATTTTGAAGCAATATATTAAAATTTCCATATGTTTTGTAGAACAGTCAGACTTAAAAACAGACTTGTATTCTCAAGACGGATGGTATAGGTATTAAAACTTTAATTAAAATACATTTCGACCTTCTTAGGTCATCTTTAGGTGGTTATGCTTTTCAGACTCCATTGTTCAGGTAGGTCCAACGCTCATGGATTTTTAGTCCTTGGTATTTCTGTTGTAGATAATAGCTCCAATTGTGACAAAAGAGGGAATCCTCAATAGTCGGGGCAATTCATTTTGGTAGGAATTAAGGAATTTAGGTAGTAAATTAACCTACGAGACCTTTTTCTTTTTTTTTTATTAGCCATATTCTTGTGCACCAGCAAAACCAAGCATGCAGCGCGCATATACCAAATACAATTATTACTCATCAGGATCTCTACCATCCTACCCTCAAATTGAAATTCTTTCAGACAGGATTGGAATAAATTATGCTATGAAAACAATAATCAGTGATGACGAGAAACCCACTTGTTGAGAAATTTATATGCAAAAACGGCTCGTTTGGGTTGAGAAAACACTTTACATAGAAGAGCGAACAACGTTTCGACCTTCTTCGGTCATCGTCAGGTTCACAAAGAAAGAGGTAACTGACCGGAAGCTGACCACATGTTTGAAAGGGGTTGTGTAACTGTGTGTCGAAATGTAGAGGGCGGTATTAGATGTTTGAATATATAATTTTATTTATTATATTAATATAGGTATAAAGGCGTTCCTTTATATTGGTTTATTTTGGGTTTAAGTTGTTGTATAAGTAAGGCTTCTTTAATTTTACGTTTGTTTATGTTTGTTTCTTTATTTAGTATTTGAGTGTTTTCTATGGTTATGTTGTGTTTATTTGACTTGCAGTGTTCGAAAACGTGTGAAGGTGACTTTTATGTTCTTTGAATCTGGTTTCCATTTTCTACTTGTTTCTCAATATAGAAGTCGTGGCAGTTTTCACATTGTATTTTATAAATAATGTTGGTGTGGTGTTTGTCAGTGTAGTTTTACATAGTATGGACCTCAGTTTTGTGCCGGGTTTTGAATAAATTTGGTATTAATTGGAATGTCATATTTTGTTACTAATTTTGCCAAATGTTGGTTATTTGTTTGCTGATGTCGGGAATATATGGTATACAGCAGTATATGGTTTCGTGGTTTTTTGATTCGTGAGCTGTATTTACTTTAGTTGGTTGATTTTGCTTTCTGTCTAGGTGTGTGCGTATAATGTTTTCTACGGTTTGTGGAGGAAACTTATTGATGTTGGTGAAGTATTGTTTTATTTTGTCTAATTCATCGTTAATTTTATCTGGTGAGCATAGTTTTATGGCTGTGTTTATTTGGTTTCTTAGTATGTTGAGTTTTTGTTTTGTTTCATGTGCTGAGTCCCAAGGAATGTATAGTCCAGTATGGGTGATTTTTCGGTGGATTTCTGTTTGAAATTGTGTATCAGTTCTTGTAATTTTGAGGTTAAGAAATGATATTTGATTGTTTTCTTCCTGTTCACATGTGAAGTTGATGTTGGGATGTATAGAGTTAATGTGATTGAAAAAATTAAGTATGTGTTCTGTAGATTTGAATCCCGCAACCGTGTCATCTACATATCTATACCAGTATAGTGGTGGATGTAATGCTGTGTTAATTGCTTGTGTTTCAACTTGTGTCATAAAAATATTGGCTAGAACTGGTGATACTGGGTTGCCCATGCTTAGGCCGTTTGTTTGTATATAGTTTTGGTTGTTGAACATGAAGTTTGTCTTTATCGTGGTGAATTCTATGAGGGTTGCTAACTGGTTACTGGGAATTTCTGTAGTTGGGTTAGGGTCTCGGATATAGAGTTCTAAGGCTAGCTTGCAGGCTTCAGTGGTTGGAACTTCTGTAAAGAGGGATATAACATCGAAACTGGCCATTAAGGCTTTATGATTAAGTTGATTTAGATTAGACTTGAAATTAAAAGAGTCTTTGATAAATGAGCTGGCTGATGTTACATATTTGGAGAATGCCCATGCTATGTATTTACCAAGGTTGTAATTAAACGATTCATATGTGGACATTATTGGTCGTAATGGACAATCTGGTTTATGAGGTTTGGGGATGCCGTATATTTGTGGTGTGCGTGAATCGGTTTTACGTAGGTAGGAATAAAGTGTTTGTGAAATTGTGTTGGCTTTTTTCATTTGTAGTAGTAATTTGTTCAGTTGCGTCTCGTGTGTCTTTGTTGGATTTGTGTGTATTGGTTTAAATTTGTTCGTGTCTGATAGGATGTTATTCATTTTTTTTGGATGTATTCATTCGTGTTCATTATGACTATAGCGTTACCTTTATCTGCTTTTAGAATTTTTATGTTTTTGTCTTGTTTTAGGTTTTTTATGCAATTAATGTCTATTTTTGTAAGGTTGTTTTTCAGTTTTCTGTTTTGTGAAATTATGTTGATGGTTTTGTGAGAAAATTCTTTGAAAAAATCGTTTAAGATGTTGTTTTTAGGTGTTTCTGGAAAATATAAATTTGTAATTTTACCTGGGAAGGTTGGCTGTTGCAACAAATTATTACAAATTTATATTTTCCAGAAACACCTAAAAACAACAGCTTAAACGATTTTTTTCAAAGAATTTTCTCACAAAACCATCAACATAATTTCACAAAACAGAAAACTGAAAAACAACCTTACAAAAATAGACATTAATTGCATAAAAAACCTAAAACAAGACAAAAACATAAAAATTCTAAAAGCAGATAAAGGTAACGCTATAGTCATAATGAACACGAATGAATACATCCAAAAAATGAATAACATCCTATCAGACACGAACAAATTTAAACCAATACACACAAATCCAACAAAGACACACGAGACGCAACTGAACAAATTACTACTACAAATGAAAAAAGCCAACACAATTTCACAAACACTTTATTCCTACCTACGTAAAACCGATTCACGCACACCACAAATATACGGCATCCCCAAACCTCATAAACCAGATTGTCCATTACGACCAATAATGTCCACATATGAATCGTTTAATTACAACCTTGGTAAATACATAGCATGGGCATTCTCCAAATATGTAACATCAGCCAGCTCATTTATCAAAGACTCTTTTAATTTCAAGTCTAATCTAAATCAACTTAATCATAAAGCCTTAATGGCCAGTTTCGATGTTATATCCCTCTTTACAGAAGTTCCAACCACTGAAGCCTGCAAGCTAGCCTTAGAACTCTATATCCGAGACCCTAACCCAACTACAGAAATTCCCAGTAACCAGTTAGCAACCCTCATAGAATTCACCACGATAAAGACAAACTTCATGTTCAACAACCAAAACTATATACAAACAAACGGCCTAAGCATGGGCAACCCAGTATCACCAGTTCTAGCCAATATTTTTATGACACAAGTTGAAACACAAGCAATTAACACAGCATTACATCCACCACTATACTGGTATAGATATGTAGATGACACGGTTGCGGGATTCAAATCTACAGAACACATACTTAATTTTTTCAATCACATTAACTCTATACATCCCAACATCAACTTCACATGTGAACAGGAAGAAAACAATCAAATATCATTTCTTAACCTCAAAATTACAAGAACTGATACACAATTTCAAACAGAAATCCACCGAAAAATCACCCATACTGGACTATACATTCCTTGGGACTCAGCACATGAAACAAAACAAAAACTCAACATACTAAGAAACCAAATAAACACAGCCATAAAACTATGCTCACCAGATAAAATTAACGATGAATTAGACAAAATAAAACAATACTTCACCAACATCAATAAGTTTCCTCCACAAACCGTAGAAAACATTATACGCACACACCTAGACAGAAAGCAAAATCAACCAACTAAAGTAAATACAGCTCACGAATCAAAAAACCACGAAACCATATACTGCTGTATACCATATATTCCCGACATCAGCAAACAAATAACCAACATTTGGCAAAATTAGTAACAAAATATGACATTCCAATTAATACCAAATTTATTCAAAACCCGGCACAAAACTGAGGTCCATACTATGTAAAACTACACTGACAAACACCACACCAACATTATTTATAAAATACAATGTGAAAACTGCCACGACTTCTATATTGAGAAACAAGTAGAAAATGGAAACCAGATTCAAAGAACATAAAAGTCACCTTCACACGTTTTCGAACACTGCAAGTCAAATAAACACAACATAACCATAGAAAACACTCAAATACTAAATAAAGAAACAAACATAAACAAACGTAAAATTAAAGAAGCCTTACTTATACAACAACTTAAACCCAAAATAAACCAATATAAAGGAACGCCTTTATACCTATATTAATATAATAAATAAAATTATATATTCAAACATCTAATACCGCCCTCTACATTTCGACACACAGTTACACAACCCCTTTCAAACATGTGGTCAGCTTCCGGTCAGTTACCTCTTTCTTTGTGAACCTGACGATGACCGAAGAAGGTCGAAACGTTGTTCGCTCTTCTATGTAAAGTGTTTTCTCAACCCAAACGAGCCGTTTTTGCATATAAATATGCTATGAAACCTTGGGTGTGACCAAAGCATCATTTGAAAGCGTTTGACCTCCTGAGCCGAAAACTGTAATTAGATCTGAAATCGGTCGAGAGATCACATAGCTATGGATTGAAAGTTTGCACTTGGGAAAAACTCGGAAGCCATCCTATGATCATAATAGTTGTCTTATACCACACGTTTCTTGTGGGTTTTTTTTTATTGTGTGATAGGGTTATACATATATAGAACGTCTGAGTCCCTTTTGCCCTGAAATTTACTGCATATTACATGTAATACAAGTTACTTGATAGCTTGAGTAAAGATGATTCTCGCTGTTATTTCAACACAGCATTCGTTCTCCGACCACTAACAATTTAGTATTAACTCAAAGCCAGCTTCATATAAATCTTTAGTGCCATTATGTACACAAGTCTGCATGAGAACTTTTGGTGTTTGACGAATATCGTGTGTGTGTTTTGCTAGACTAAAAAAAAAAATTCTTGTGACTATCTAAGTACAATTTCAAGGTATATCAATTCTCCTGAGCTCTGTTGGGGTTTTTGAGACTCTCCAGTGACACACCTGCGGAAATTATGATTGTTTATTTTTGTGCAAATTTATCCAATACCCCATCCTTTACGAAAAAGAATCTCGTTCTACTGCTTTCTGAAAAAAATAAAATTTTGTAACGCTTGTCATTGCGTTTAGCCGAATTGTGTATTGTTTGTTTGTTTTTTGAATTTCGCGCAAAGCTACACGAGGGCTAACTACGCTAGCCATCCCTAATTTAGCAGTGTAAGACTACAGGGAAGCCAGCTAGTCATCACCATCCACCGCTAACTATTGGGCTACTCTTTTACCAACGAGTAGTGGGATTGACCGTCACGTTATAACGCCTCTACGACCGAAAGGGCGAGAATGTTTGTATGACATTTGATTTGTCATTTGTTGTGGAGTTTAATTGTGAACTAATATCTTGTTATTCGAACCTTATCATTTTTCTTTTTCCTTTAAGTATAAGCATTGTTTTCATATATCTGGTAATTAATAAATATTTCTAGGCCTTAGTTGAGCTATTTTTAAATATCCGTATAAAATGCGATAAGAAATTTAAAAAGAAAGACATGAGTTATCGTTAATTTAGCCATGAAAATAGTATGGTTGTGACGTTTAGAGTGTAATAATTGCATATTTTATTATAACAACAGAGTACAGAAAAACAATTCTTTTTGTAAATTTGGGGCAATTGCAAGGTTTCTAACCCGTCCTACTTTCGTTCTTGTCCTGAATGGTTGGACGAAAGAGAGGTGCAGCGTTAGAAGACGATTCAAAACATTACTTACTCTGAGACTCGAAAGTTGCTGTCCATCACTTCGTCTCGGTGGTATGCTGCTGCACTTCATTCCACTACTACAGTGGGAGTGCAGACAGATTTCTCTGCCTCCAAAAGAATTGTTCTGAAACCAAATGAAAAGTCTTTTGACCTCCATGGTTAAAGAGGTTGATTAATCAACTTCAACATCCATCTCATTCCCTAACATACATTCCAGCAAACCGCAAGATCCCCCTTTCTTGGGTTCTGGGTAGGGGCATTTCCTCGGGTACATCTTCTCCCACTCCAAGATGCAAAATGATCATTCGTTCACGTCCTTGGTCGCTGGAATCATTTTCCAACAACAAAGACTTGTCAAATCGACCCATGGCAGGATCCACGGAGGTCGACAGATCTCCCTCGAACAAAGAAAATAAAGAAAAAAGAAGCGATCCTAAACAGAAGGGCTCTTCACTCAGTTCGCTTACACGTAAATAAAATGGCCACTTTGATGCAATGGAACTGTAGTGGCTTACGTTCTAATTTGGATGACATCAAAGCCCTGATTGATTCCTACTATCCTTACAGGAAACATTTCTGAAACCTACCGATACAGTCACCATGCAGCAGTTTTCTCTGTACAGAAATGACAGGCTGTGTGATGGACGAGTACATGGAGGGGTGGCACTGTTGGTTGATCAGCATGTGTCCACCATGTCTTTGCTACTCCACACAACCTTGGAGGCCATAGCCATCCGTGTTTCCTTGGACCACAGCAAACGGTTTTAACTTCTCTCTCTCTCTCTCTCTCTCTGAAACCGTTTGCATGCACTTTTTCTACCAACGGGGTATTCACCCTGATCCTGAACTCTGTATCAGTGAAGTTGAGCTACCTGCAGTCCCTGAGACAAAGTTCTTGGGGCTTATCCTTTGACCCTAAGCTGATCTTTACCACACATCAAGCAGCTACGGGTCAAATGTATAAGAGCACTGAATGTCCTCTGTGTTGTCTCTTCCACCACTTGGAGTGGATCGATGTTCTGTGCTAAAGATGTATCGAAACTAGACTGGGATTACTGGTCTATGACTCTGCGAGGACCTCGGCCTTGAAGATGCTGGACCCTGTTTATCACTAACAACTTTGGCTCTGCACTGGGACTTTCTGCACTTCCCTAGTTCAGGGCTTATACACAGTTTTATGAACCTTCTACGCACCTCCGCCGTTTGCAACTGTCTGTACTGTATGCTTCAAAACTTTGTTCTTTACCAAAGTATCCCACCTGGGGTTTTGTTTTTCTTCCTCGGTGGGCCATGCTTTTTCAGAACAGATGATCTGCCATTGTTTCTTTCGGCTTTCGTATTCAGGTACAATTGGATCTGCCATTTCTGTATCCGCTGGTCAGCCCATCCCACCATGGCTTCATACAGTCCCCAAATGTGACCTATATTTAAGTTATCTGAGAAAAGCAGACGCTCCCGATTGGAAATACTGTCTATTTGCTGAGCATCTTTGAACCATCCTTCCATTCCTATTTATACAGGTGGTTCGAAATCAGGTGACTTTGTGGGCTCTGCCATGGTTTGTTGTGGTTTGGTGGTTGCATGCAGAATCCACTCAACAGCTGTGTTCACTGCTGAACTGTATGCCATTTCTCTTGCCCTGGATCACATAGAAGCTAAGCGGTACTCAAACTGCACTATTTATACCGACTCGATTAGTTCTCTACTGGCCCTGGAATCGCTTCATGTTACTTCACACCCTGTTCTCGCCGATATTCAAAATCGACTGGCCCATTTCTCTTTAACATCTACTTCTGTCCAGTTTTTCTGGATACCGAGCCACGTTGGTATTAGCAGGAACGAGCTCACTGACACCTCAGCTAAATATATCTGTTCTGGCACTATCACTGCTGTGCCTGTTCCATACATGGACTCTATGGTCCTGTATTCAAGTCTCGGCTTCGTGCCAGTTGGCAGTCGACTTGGAATGAACAACATGAAAACAAGCTTTTCCAAATAAAAACCCTCTGTTGGAATTTGGTTGTCTTGCTTCTGTAAGGTTTGGAAAGAGGAAATTGTTCTAATTAGACTATGCATTGGCTAGTTTTTTAACTGATTTTCTTTTATCTGTAACTGATGCACCAATGTGTTGTCTGTGTAACACTCGGGTCACAATAAGCCACGTTTTACTTTCTTGCCGTCGTTACCACTCTCAACGATGGCACCATTTTAAACATGTTTTGTCACAAGGTTTATCTGTAACGTTAGACAGTGTTATTGGTGATGGTAACATTACCCACCTCAGAAATGTGTTTAGTTTTTTAAAGGCCATTAATCTTTTTATGGTATTTAAGTTTTTTTTAAATTTATACAATAGACCTTTTTTAGTGTGATTCCCCTTTAAGAATTAAAGTATACCTAGTTCGATTTGAAATTAGAAAATGGCCGTAATCAAATAACTCGAAACCAGAACTGGAAATGCCAACTTGAAGTGTCTAACGCTGTTTTTTTTTTAACTTATCCGTTAGTCAACCTGGCGAGTTACGATAATTACAATTATGCTACATAAAGTCCTTTACAAATTGTATTACTGTAGTTTTTCTTTTACCGCTGTAGACTAGATAGAAAAATTGGATATAATGCTATTTATGTTTTTAATTAAACTTCGTTTTGCTTTACCTTAATTTCTTTGTGAATTTTAATTTAACTTTTTACCGGATGTTTGGCGCAGATAGCCTAGTTACTTTGCGCCATAAAACACCAACCGACCAATCAACCAACCAAATTTTATATACATTTAAACTTAATTTTCAAATACACAAGAATATCATTGGTATTATTTGATTATTTCACTTTAAAAATTAATTACAAAATAGTATTCTGTGATTATATATAAAATTCACACTTGTCATAGTGCCTATAAGACTGTCATTGATATTCAAAGCCACAAATCATCTTTACTTAGAAAATATACAGTTAGAAAAACCGTAGGATTAGAATGATCAGTTCTATTCCGCAGTAACTGGCAAGCAAGTCCAAAAGTCCAAGTGATTAAAAATTATCGTAACAATTCAATGTTTGTCATTTATAAATACAAAACATCAATTGCTATAATCATTATATAAATTTAATAAGAAACTCTAATATTCGCTTCTGAAGATCGTTAAATATGTTCAATTAGACTGATTACTGAGATTTAAGTGCTTTATATAACATTTAAATGATTAATTTATTACTCAGTTTCAGTACACTTAAAATAAAATAAAAGTTTTATTCTACTTAAACGTGTGACATTTATAGTATATTTACGGAAACTTTTATTAAATTAAAAGTTAATTATAAAGCATTGTCGTTATCTATGTATTTACAATATATTTCATGTCTACAGAAAAGTTTTATCAAATAAGTCAATTATAGCACACTATCGCTATCTATCTATCTAACAATTTTAAATATATTGTCCACTTTACAAATCCTGTTATTTGTTGATAAAAGAGTAGCCCAAGAGTTGGCAGTGGGTCGTAATGACTAGCTGCTTTTACACTGCTAAATTAGGGACGGCTAGCGCAGATAGCTCTCGTGTAGGTTTGCGCAGTTCAATTAAAATACAAAAACTATAGCCGTTCCTAATTCAGCAGTGTAAACATATGGGGAAAGCAGCTGGCCACTACCACCCACCGCCAACTCTTGGGCTACTCTTTTACCAATGAATAGTGGGGTTGACCGTCACATTATGACGCCCCCATGGCGAGGATGTTTGTGATGGGGATTCGAACTCGCAACCTTCGAATTACGAGTCGAGCGCCTTAACAACCTGGCCATGCTGGGACCTTCTACAAAGCAATTATCAATGATGAAACATTGTCTCTATTTATGTATATTAATTACACAGTTAAATAAAACCCTAACTGTATATTCTTAATATCTGAGTTGCCATACAATTATTGCATACTGTTCCCGACATACTGTCACACTGTTGACTTCGAACAAAATGAAAGATCAATTCTACTTGTATATGTGTGAGATTTCATTATTAGTTTAACTGTATCATGTTTATAAACATTATTTCTGTACACCAGACAAAGATTTTAAATCGTTTGACAACGGCCAATTTTGATTTATCTAACAGCAGCAATAAGTGTATTTTAAATCGAACGCAGGATGATTTTTGTTTGTATAAACATTTCTATTAGGATTTATCGCACTGAAAATCAATATAATAACAATTACACACAGAACGTACTAATTGTCTAAACTATCTTCGGAAATACCACGTTGGCGTTACCTTTTTCAAAAAAGATTTAACACGTATATATTACAAACTTTGCAAATGTTTTTTTTAAGGTTACAAATACACAAATCACAGGACTAGATTTAATTATATTACAATCATCGTAATTAATTTTGCTACAACTAAAAATAATAATTGAATGTTTTACTGACTTTTTATATTAAAGGTTTACAAAACATTCAAACCATAGCGTGAGTCATTCGATCTTTAACTTGTCAAATATAATCACGCGGTCACTTATGCAATGAGCGAAGATAATATTCTCTAAATATACTATCAAGAAAGAAGCGGCTGTCGCTGTTTTAGGGGCCCTCACTATTATTATGCTTTAGACAATTCGTTACTAATACTGAAAATAGTGTATCTTAGTATTTTCTACAGTTTATTCACATAATACCATACAAATTAAACTCGTGAAGCTTTGCAGCCGTCACTCTTTATATGCCACTAAATAGGCATAAAATTAAATGTTGTGTACGAGTTCAGTAAAATTACATTCAAACTTTGGCACTGCTCTATTCCTAGGTAGTCATCATAGCAAATGTTTTTGAAACGGTGAATGTATATATTTGGACATAACGATACATTGGCAAGCATGACAAAGGCCATTTCTGTGAATTATCTTTCACATAAAAATCACGAGTCCTGCGATTTTCTTGTATGAAACTCGCTTCTCATCATAGACTAATATAATATCTTTAGTATACGTAAGTAAAATCTCGGGAACTCCTACTGAAACATTTAAGAGATTCAAAATACACTATGATACTATTTACTAAGATTTCTTTAGTTTATAAATAAATGTCAGTCTTAGTCTTTCATGGTTAAATTACATATCATGAATATTACTTTCTAACAAATTTCTATTTCGTATATAAAACTCGCGTTCCATCATAACCCGATGTAAAATAGCCATTATATGTATATAAAATCACATCTTTAACAAACTTGCTGAATCATTTGTAAATAAATTTTCAAAGTATACTAATATGGTATTAACAAAACTTCTTAGTTTATAAAATACTGACATTTCAATGTAATAATACCTGCCATATATACTTGAGTATATTACCATAAAGAAAATATAAGGTACAAGTAACCAAAGTCTACTCATTTAACAACAAAAAATACGAAACAAATCATTTGGAAACCAAACTCCTGTCTCCTTTCGTTCTAATCTCCACATACCACTACTACCTTACAGCTCGAAACTTATTTTCAGTACGTATGAGTAAAGATTAGTAAAATATCACGCATAGATTTGCTGTCTATCATTGCACAATACACTTTGCAAGTGAAAAAAAAAATTATATAATTTAGAACTGGCGTATTTGTTGCTTAAATATAACGCACATTCATAGAGTCTGACTTCTTGAAGGTGTAATCAGTTAGGTACGGTACGTAATGGAATATCAGTATCATCTTTCTCGCAATTTATACAACTTTTGTCTGAGTGATAAAGCCCTCTGACAGCATAATAATCTTCATGCTATCAGTAACGGAAACAAGTTTTTATATTAAAGAATAAAAGATTTCTAATAGAGAAGAGAAACGTTTTTACAATAGTTTTGTGATCGTTGATACTTTTCGACAGCAAATTGGTGTAGATATTGTCATTATAGCGTTATTTCTTCCGGTAAAAAGAAAAAAGATCTCGGGCTAGGTAAAGGTAACGCACATATGCCAAGATAATTGGAGTTCTCCTCGTACAGATCTACGAAAAACTTGTTAATTTAAACATACGACAACTTTCTTAAGTTCAAACTCAAGTTTATAGTCGAAGAAGGATCTAATGTATGTGTGACCACCTGACGCCTTCCAAACAAGCTTGTCTTGACGTAAGTATCCATACTGTTTGTATCCGATATTTGCAATTCTTAAATTTCTGTTTCCAGATTGTATACGTTCGATTTGCTATTAGTTTCTTAACTTTAAACAGTCTGAAAGATCTGGTATTTTAAATAGTAGTAATCGGTATGTCGTTCCTTTATTATATTTGTTACAAGCATAACTATTAGTTATTATAACTGTCGCATGAAAATATTTTATATTATTTGTGAAACATTGAAAGAAGCAGTGTATTCATTACTTTCAATATCATATAAAATTTGTCTACATTGTAAGACAAATGATTCTGATTCCTTTGTGTTTTAAATGATTACATCTTCAAGAAGTTAAGATTACGTATTTAACTTCGCGTGTTATATTTAAATGACAAATATGCGAGTGCTAGATCGGAGTTTAATATTATTACATGAAATTTATCTCGGACCGAGCTTCTGATTTATTATGTTACATATACTAGTACGCTACTATTAAGATTTCAAATAGCCGGAGATTTTAATTTTAATTAAGTTAATTGAATATCAATACGTATTAAATTTATATTTGCCAATAAAACTGATACACACAATTTTCTTTCTTAACACAAATGTATTTTAGTATACAAACGACAATACACTTTAGAGTAACTGTTATCACAAAGAGTTACTAAAATTTTGGTTTATATACAAGATTTTTACAAACTTACAAACTACACTGAGTCTTCTATCTGATCTAGAACGGAATATTTCATCAACGGTCCAGGCCCATGAATAGCAAGTTAATTGAGTTTATATTGTGATGCCTCACTTAAGCTAGCTAGCTTGGTTGGCCTAACGTCGCTCATAAGCTGCCTTTTTAACTGACGAAGATATTTATTGTCCTCGTAGAAATATACTCTTCAAAAAAAGAAACTCAAAAGGCAAAATATGAGACAAATTGTTAACAAGTTTATTCCGGGTAGTTCTGTATGACATGTGTGAAACTTTGCACATTCACTGCTGAACATCCAAAGTCTGCAAAGGCGAAGTCCACGCTCACTAGTTGAAGTTTAACGTCACTCAACGTCAATAACGAGTATGCCCCCCGTGAGCATCAATAACTGCTTGGCATCTCCTACCCATGGAAGCGATGAGATGACGAATCACATCCTGTGGAATGGCTGTCCCCTCAGCCTGCAAAGCTGCTGCAAGCTGAGGTAGAGTCTGCGGTTGATGTTGTCACTGTCGCAGACGTCGATCCAACTCGTCCCAAAGATGTTCGATGGGGTTTAAATCTGGTGATCTGGAGAGCCAGGGAAGAACGTTGATGTTGTTGTGTCTCAAGAAGACAGTGGTGAGTCGGGCTGTGTGAGGACGGGCGTTGTCATGTTGAGAAACGTCGTTGACGTTCATGATGGGTTGCAGATGGGGCTTAAGAATCTCGTAGACGGTTGCGTACGGTCTGATCAAAAATCCTACGCAGCCCTGGTATGGTTAAGGCAGTAGACGCGCAGTGGTGGTCCTATCCCGAAGGTGACGTAACCGGATGTTGCGATCTTGTGCGGGCGTGGTCACACGAGGTCTGCCAGATCGTGGACGGTCACGATTTGATCCATGTTGTTGGTGACGATTCCATAGCCTTGTGATGGTGCTTGGGTTGACATTCACAGCTCTGGCAACATCTGATCGAGATTCGCCTGCTTCCAAGCGACCGATGGCGTTGTTGCGTTGTGCTTTAGTCAGTCTTGGCGTAACTGTATTGCGTGTCAGTGGCTTAACACTGAGCTATGAAAACCGAGAACCCGTCACTTTTATAGGGATTTTGCACATGTCGCACTTGCAGAACATGCAGATCTCTCAAACAAATTTATTGGACACGCATGCATTTTGGCGAAAAATCCGATGTTTTCCTCCGTTTCCAAAGTGTACAACTTTTATTGTCATTTTAGTCTGACAATCAGTGCCTTAACACGTGTAACATCACATACTCTGAGCTTGTAACGTTATTACATATATTTCTCTTTAAAATAACAAAAATATCCCTTTTGCGTTTCTTTTTTTCGAAGAGTATACTTACGTTCGAAGTTAATTAACTGAAATTTGTATTGTTCGATATCTATAAAAGTTCCTGGTCAAATTCTGTAGTTTTCCGATTAATAATCGTTCATCATAATTATAGCTTTCAAAGCTTGTATTGTACTGACTGTAAGTAACTAACAATATTCTATTACTCTCTTGTGGTGCATCGATTTATAAACTTCAGCTAAAATTCATTTAGCAACAATACTGACAATTACTATTATTTGAATTACATTGACTTTTATGCTCGAGAAAATTTTACAAATTTAAAGAATAGGCAGGACTTTGACAATACCTATATGCATTTCTAAATATATACTAAAGTTAAATGGTAAAATAAACACATAATAGTAAATCCTTTATACCTCCCTCCTCAAAGAATTATAAATTAACGTTAGACAATTTTTAATTATATTATATACATTGGAAACATTACATTTAAATATAATGCATTCTCAAAGAATTATAAACTTTCAAGAATCGGAACATAACGTAATGAAAAGAAATAACTTGACGGCCATGAAATTACATAGCACGTGAAAGTGCTTAAACACCATAGTTATCTTTTTGGTTTAACACAATCAATAATTACGCGATTTATTGGTTCTTCAAAAGCTGATAGGTTTCGAACTAGAAACGGGAATTTTCTGATTAGTTTTCCGACCAATTGTCATGTATGACAATTTTTACGAAACTGAGAATCATCTTGTCTCAGTTTTGGTCAAAAGAAATGTCTCAATTTTGTCGCATATCTTGTTGGCACCTCCCATGGGAAGTTCGTGGGCGACTTTCAGTATTTCAGAATAAAAATGCTTTAAAAACAACGATTTGATAAATTATAGCCCATCACTCAAGTGGTACATTTAGTGGTCTCCATTTTCTCATAAGCACATTACTTTTGTATATTGAAGATCGGATTTAAATTATAAGTAAATTTAACGGCTGATTTAACTTTTAAATGTTTTGTATGATTTCTGAAGTAACACTTGTGTAAAGTGAATATTAGAGTATTATCATTGTAACGGATGATTTTGTTACAAACATTTAATTCTTATTTAACTTCAATCACTTGATGATTGGACAATGTTGTATTGTGAAAATGTTTGTTCGTTCTAGACATGATTTTCTGAGTTGTAATCAATTCAAACATGTTATGTTAAATAATATTTTGACATTGTTCATATGAGGAAGTGAACCCTTTTAAAACTCTTGAAAGATTAAGTATAATGTATAAATATTTTGTCATAAACTAGTAAAACTTTTAATTATGCATTAAACATTTTATTGACACTGTAAAATGTCGTATAAAAGTAAAAGCTTTATTACATGATATCGCCATTTTTAGAGTGATTTAAACGTATAGTAATATATTGTATGCATCAGATTGAGACAGGGAATACAACTTGGTACTGAAAATTTTTAATTATCGTTTTATCCTTGTAAGGCTAGTTAATAATAAGGAAAAGCGCTTTCTCTTTCAGGACTTCACCTTTTGTAAAACGTGAAAATTATTTTGCTGCACAAAGTCAGTTTCAAATATTGCATATTTCCCTTTTTAGGATGATTTCAACCCACAGACAGGTATTGTGTGTCGGGTAAAAAGCAAACGTATATAATTGTGATCACGTTACGTTAAATATTGTTTCTGACATTTTATTATATCACTGAAAATCTTTAATCACTTCTGTTAGATATAGTACTTTTAGGGCAGGAAATTTAATCGACTAAATTTTAGCGTTAAGTGCCACTTTTTAGTATGATTTAATTAATAAATTATACCGAAGGGTATCGAACCCCTACATTTAGCATTTTAAATTCGTAGACTACTGCTGTACCAGCGGGGTTCCACGAAGAAGAGAACGCGCGTTTAGGCCGCAAAGAAGAGGATGTGTTTTTAGGCCGCCATGACATACAATAAATGTTTCAACAAGAATATAATTAATTAAATCATACTAAAAATTGGACACAGCCGATAGTCTAATGTGACTTAAGAAAAACACTTTTTTTGTGGTAACATTAAGTAGTCATCCATCATGGGCGCCTGTCTGTTATCGAACTATAATTACAGACAACCATAAGTTAGTTTCGCCTTCTAGTGAAACGTTGTTGAACTATTACATAATGACTTACTGTCGTAGCGACCGAGCAACGCACCCATGACGACACGTTCTCTTGTGAGAATTTTTAGAATTATCACCTGGTTATCTTTGACATCAGCGCTCTCTCTGAGGCAACCAATCAGAGTGAAGCAGTATCGTTTGGACGCAGAAGGGGTGCGATAACTACTGCTATAAAAAGCACGCACACATTCAGGCATATATAATTTAGACTACTATTTTGGTTTTGTTTCTTTTTAAAGAGAAGAAGTATCTTAACTTTTAATTGTTTTACAGATGTTATTTTATTTCATAATTTAATATCGTTCTTTAACTTTTTTTAAATTTAGAATAACAAAAGAGATCAAAAAGACTTTAAAATTGACGAAGTTATATGTAACACTTCCGTTTTTACAGTCACAAAGGAATTATAAAATAGTAATCGATTTTGTAGTGCTTAATATGCAATTAATCAGTTTTCAGTCATAATATTACCGAATAAATGATGATAGCAGTGTATTTTATGAGACCGATAATGTGCCACATTGTGTGGTATATTCAGATTAAATCTATTATAAAAAGATTAGTGAAAAATCTTATTAAAAAAAAATAAGAATCGTCTGTAACTACAAAGACAAGTTTTAATAAAGTGCAAAAATTATATTTTGGAGCCTACAATTAGAAACTCTTAAAAGTTAGCTAAGAAAACTGGAAGTAGTGTCTACATTATTTTTTCAAGCTACAAATCCCATTTTTGATTCCATGTCTACACTACTTATCCTTATTTCGACTCCACAAAAATTGATTTGTAGAATGAAAAAATAACACTATTTCCAACTTTTTTGCTTTGTTTTAAGTCCCTAGTTGTAAGCTTGAAAATATAGCATATGCATTTTGATTCAATTTGTTTCTATACTTTCTTGACCACCCTTATTCCCTCCTTTTTTTTTTAAATTAACAGCTTTTACTAATCTTGTTTGTTGTAGTATTCATGTACATTTATGGTGAATAAATTTAAACTGCATAACGCGTATATACGTTCAGTTGAATGTTGCATATTTCTCAACAGTTTGATGCATTCATTTTTTCCCCCCCACCGAACCATCATATTGAACTTGCGGATAATAAAGAACAAATGCATGTAGTGATACGCAACTACAATTAACAAAATCCAAAGTTGTTTTTAAAGGACCCTCTTTATGGCAATGATTATATCATCACAAATACAATAACCGCATTTACTATGTCAGCTAAATTTAAGAATCACCACCCTCGTAAGTAGGAAAATTACTACAGTAATCGAAATATATTTGTGGAAATCCACAAAGACACAGCAAACTCGAATAACAACATGCAACAGCAAAACTTTGTACATTTCGTGTTGCAGTTCCAAACAAATGAACTAGAAAATACACGAGTTGTAGTTTCCAACTAACGCGCACTTCAGGAAAACCCTGGAAATTTTTATGGCGGACCTTGAAGAACTTCGACAATATTGCAGCATGATAAAACTGAGGAGGTCGAATTAAGTTTAAAACTACTCTCTCAGATTTTTACAAAATTCAAAACTCCTGTGTGATCCTCCAGTACAGTAGATATTACTTGGAATAATTTTATAATGTGGTCGTAATAGAGATTTGTAGTTTGAGTAACTGTCAGCATTGTTTGCTTACTTTTTGCGATCCATATTTGTATATTTTAAAATATCAATTTTAAATTATCTTCTATGTTGTCTTTTTTAATGCACTGTAATGAGCAAATGTATAAGTTACAACTCCCACTAAGTACGTAAACAATTTTACCAGTAGAAAAAGCAGCCTTTTTAAATGCAACAAATTTTAACTTTTTTCCAGTAATTCTTTGTTTTAATTTTTTTCTGAGCATAATAGTATTACTTACTGAATCTTAGGTTTCCAACATTAAACTAATATATCTAAAACATTGTTTTAATAAAACTTCATATTCTTTAATGTGATTATTTACTGAGTCACATGGTTTTGTCTGAATTTTCGTGTAAGCACGTGCTTATCAACAGGGGCGTAGATCCTGGGGGGATGAGTGGGATATATCCCCCCTTCATTTCAGGTGGGGGTATGGTGAATACAATCCCACCTACAGTTTGATCTGTTAAATTGTATCATTGCATCACAGGCCTACAAATTGTGTGCTTGTTCTTGTGATTCTCGTGTTTTTACCAATCGAATTACATAATTAGGCCTAGATGTAGGCTTTTTCAGCAGCCGAAATGTACATCTTTAATAAAGGCATGCTTCTAAGCTTTTCCATCTAAACGATAGTTCGTAAGTATCAGTCAGTAGGCCTAAGTACACATGCAAGTATCGTGGCAACAAGATTACTCTGTTCCTGATTGTTACAGCTTTCAGGTTCACGTAATCAGAGATTACCAATTTTCAAATTGAACAGTCCACATAAGTGGTTCCAAAAATCATCCCCCCCCATCGGGTGTAAAAAATCTACGCCCCTGCTTATCAAGTGTTGAGTACAAAAGCAGTCCTAAAAACATCGCAATCAACTGTGTATTTATAACCATGTATACTTTTAGATAGGTCATGGATATCCACAGAGTGTCATATAGTATAACCGTTCAGGTTTTGGTACAAAATACTCAGCCAATTTAGCTGTGAATTATTGTGAAATAATAATTTTGATTGTGTACAATCATTAAATCATTTAACTATTTAAAAGGAAGGCTTTGAGCATTATTTTAAGAAGGAGCTTGCTTATTAAAGTGGTTTGCCTGAATGCTCTATTAGTTTTAAACAAATTTTTGTGTTCCTTATTATAAACCACCATTGTGGTTTATGATAATATTGAGTTTTTTGGCCTAAAAATGCGTGATTATCTTTAAATACGCACGCTTGCGTCCTTCATTTCACCCCTCGGTGTGGATTCCTGTACGTGGTGAGGGGACCTTCCAGAGTAGGTTCTGTTCTGTCTAGTTACCTTCTCTGGGATCTAAACATCCACCCACATGTTTGCCGTGCGTGGCGACCAGTGGAAAAAAGGAGAGGATCCTGGTGGTTGAGGGGTCCAACCCTAACACACCACTTTGGCCTTGAATTCCTGTAGACGGGCGGCCTTTGGGTGGCCCCCTTGGGTCAATCGGCTGGTCCACTTGGGCTAGAGTCAACCAAGTACCAGTGTTGGAAGTTCTCAATGGGTGTTGTGGACATTGTGCCTGATACTGGTGTTTGGGTATAGCGCTCACGAAATACTGGCATTGCTGCATTGTCCTTGCATGACATTGTAGTGTGTCCCCGCGTAGGGCTCCATAGTGGGTGGGGTTAGTGGGTACTGAAATTTTCCTTTTTTCCTATGAATCCTCATTCAAAAAATTTAAATAAAATAGTGAAAAAACAGTCAACAGGTAAGCGACCACGTCTTGAAGACTCTGAGCAGCAATCTTCAACATCTGTAACACACGTACCTCATTTTTTTATATTACATTCTCTTTCAGAAAAACCTTTAGGGCAATTGTCCCCCATTTTTACTGAGAAGGGACTAGAGAGTCTTGCTGGCTCTCCAAAGTCAGTAAAGAAGCTTCGATCTGGAGACGTATTAGTTGAAACATGCACAACCCAACATAGTGAACTCCTCTTGAATTCAATGGCAATTGGGGGAATACCAATTGAGGTTACCCCTCATGCTACCTTGAGTTCATCACGAGGAGTTATTGTTGAGAGGGATTTGAAGAATGTCCCCAAGTCAGAGATTCTCGCTGGTCTCTCCACTCAAGGAGTTTCTGCAGTGAGGCGCATCTCCACTTACAAAGATGGAGTTACACTGCCAACCAATACCCTCGTTTTGACATTTACATCATCACGTGCACCTGCCACCATTAAGGCAGGTTATCTCATTTGCAGGGTACGGCCATACATTCCAAACCCTCTCCGATGTTTCCACTGTCAGAAGTACGGCCACTTAAAGACATCATGTCGTGGTTCCCTGACACGTGCTCGTTGTGGTGGCAAGGACCACGATGCCTATGAATGTAACATGGACCCACATTGCGTCAACTGCAATGGTTCTCACTCTTCCTACTTTCGTTCTTGCCCAAAATGGTTGGAGGAAAAAGAGGTGCAGCATTTGAAAACGACACGTAACATTAGTTGTCCTGAGGCTCGGAAATTGCTGCCCGCCACTCCATCTCAGACATATGCTGCTGCATTTCGTTCCACACCTACAGTGGGAGTGCAGACAGATCTCTCTGTGCCTACAAGAGAATCGTTTTCAAAACAAATGAAAAGCCTTTTGACCTCCATAGTTAAAAAGGTTGAATTGACTTCCACACCCATCTCTGTTCTTCTCATACATTCCAACAAACCTCAAGATCCACATCCTTCAGTTTCAAATACAGGCATTTCTTCTGATAGATCTTTTTCTCCCACCCCAAGAGGCAAAACAATCATTCGTTTGGGTCCTCAGTCACTGGAATCCCCTTCCAATAACAAAGACCTGCCCAATCGACCCAGGGCAGGATCCATTGATGTCGATAGACCTCCTCCGACTGAGGACAGTAAGGAAGAAAGACGTGGTCGTAAACAGAAGGGTTCTCCAGCCACTTCACCTACCCGTCATTAAAAATGGCCACCTTGATACAATGTAACTGTCGAAGTTTACGTTCTAAACTGGATGATATCAAAACACTGATTGCATCCTACCATCCTGTATGTCTTTCTTTACAAGAAATATTTCTAAAACCTGCTGATACAGTCACCATGCAGCAGTTTTCTCTGTACAGAAATGACAGGCTGTGTGATGGACGAGTACATTGAGGGGTGGCACTATTGGTTGATCAGCATGTGCCCACCCTGTCTTTGTCATTCAACACACCCTTGGAGGCCGTAGCCATCCGTGTTTCCTTGGGTCGTACCATCACTGTTTGTTCTCTCTACCTGTTCCCTGGAAAGACATGATCAATCAGACCTTGGTGCTCTCGTTGAACAGTTTCTCTCTCCCTTTCTCCTCCTGGGGGACTTTAGTGGACATCATCCCCTCTGGGGAAGTGCTGTTATTGATGGGAGTGGTCGCTCTGTAGAGCATATGCTCTCTGCTCATAACCTTTCTCTTTCCAATACTGGTTCTTCCACTTATTTTCATGCACTTAATCAGTCCTTTACTGCTATTGATTTCTCAGTTTGCTCCCCTTCATTATTCTTCCATTTTTCATGGAGGGTTGACAATAATCCACTAGGCAGTGATCATTTTTCTATACTTTTGAGAGAGACTGGCTGTGATTGATGCCACTATACCCGCGTGCCCCAGTGGAAGCTGGATAAAGCAGACTGGTCCACTTTCACTGCTCTCGCAGAACTTGATCCTGCCATCGTGGATCAGCCATCAATAGACGACTGTGTGGCAGCGGTAACTGGCTGTATTATACAAGCAGCTGCTCAGTGTATTCCTTAAACCTCAACACGTTTTCCACGATATCCTTGTCCGTAATGGAATTCTGCTTGCCACTTAGCACAAAAAACTCAAAAGCGGGTCTGGGATACTTTTTGTAGATATCTCACACTTTCGAACCGCGTTGCTTTCCAACGGGCTCATGCACATGCTAGGTGAGTAAAACGTCAAAGCCAGAAGGAATCTTGGATTAAGTTCACAACTAGCATATCTTCTACCACTAGTTCCAGGGTCATATGGGACAGGATTCGAAATGTCAGTAGACACTACAATTCTGTCCCCCTCTCGATCTTACTCTCTGATAGTCAGGAGGTGGCTGATGTCCAGAGCATTGCTGATACTCTAGGTGAAAGCTTTTGCCGGGTATCTAGCACTTCTGCTTGTTCCTCCACCTTCTTGGCCATAAAGACTTGGGCAGTGTTCACCTCTTTATTTTCAAACTGACTGTCTCTTTGAGTATAATTGTCCCTTTACACTAGTGAAATTGAAAATGGCACTTCATAGGTCTGACAGTACCTCTGTTGGACCTGATGATGTACACTATGACATGCTGCACCACCTATCTCCTGCTTCTCTTGATGTCCTTCTAATTGTCTTTAGCCAGATCTGGCAGGAGAATGTTTTTTCCTGATGCCTGGTGCCAGGCTATTATTTTACCTTTCTCTCAGCCAGGGAAAGATCCCAAGATTCCTTCAAACTACCGTCCAATTGTTTTGACGAGCTGTCTCTGTAAGACATTAGAAAGGATGGTTAATGCTCGCCTTGTTTTGTTCCTCGAATGAAGGAACCTCCTCTCGTCCACTCAGTGTGGGTTCCGACGACAGCCCTCCACTACAGACCACCTAATTCGACTTGAAACATCAATCAGAGAAGCCTTTCTCCAACGCCAACATCTTGTATCAATATTCTTTGACATTGAGAAGGCTTATGACACAACATGGAGGTATGGCGTTTTGCGAGACCTCCATACATATAGGTTACGTGGCTATTTACCCATGTTTATTTAAATTTTTTTTTAATGAACAGGAGATTCCAAGTACGTGTGGGTTCGACACTTTCCCGTTCTTTTTTACAGGAACTTGGAGTCCCTCAGAGCTGTGTTTTGAGTGTCACACTTTTCAGTATAAAGATGAATGCCATCACTGAACAACTCCCTCTCACTGATGTGAATGGGCTGTATGTCGACGACTTTCACATCTGATGTCAGTCGTCGAAAATGAGATATATTGAGCGGCAACTACAAACTGCCCTCAATCGTGTACTGAAGTGGACTATGGCAAACAGCTTTAATTTTTCTCTCTCCAAAACCGTTTGCATTCACTTTTGCCACCAACGGGGTATTCACCCTGATCCTGAACTTCATATCAGTGAAGTTTTGCTGCCAGTGGTCCCTGAGACCAAGTTCTTGGGGCTTATCTTTCACCATAAGCTGACCTTTATATCACACTTAAAGCAGCTACGGGTCAAATGCACAAGAGCACTGAACTTCCTCCGTGTCCTCTCTACTACCAGTTGGGAGCAGATCGATGTTCTATGTTAAAGGTATATCGTTTTCTTATTTGATCAAAACTCGACTATGGATCAGTGGTTTATGGCTCTGCCAGACCCTCGGCCTTAAAGTTGCTAGACCCCATTCATCACCAAGGACTTCGACTCTGCACTGGGGCTTTCTGCACCTCTCCAGTTCAAAGCTTATACGTTGAACCTCATGAACCTTCTCTGCACCTTCACTCTTTGAAACTATTTTACTATATTCTTTGAAACTTCGTTCCTTATCAAAGCATCCCACCTGGAGATGTGTTTTCCTTCCTCAGTGGGCTGTACTTTTTCAGAACAGACGATCTGCCATTGCTCCGTTTGGCCTTCGCATCCAAGCGCAATTGGATAACTTGGGTCTGTCCTTGGATAACATTGCAGATTCCACAGGTCAGCTCATCCCACCTATGGCTTATTACAGCCCCCAAATGTGACCTTTCTTTCAGTCATCTGAAAGGGGCAGATAATCCAGATTGGAAGTACTGTCATTTATTCAATGAACATCTTTCAAAAAATCATTTTGTTTCCGTTTATACAGATGGTTCCAAATCAGGTAATTCAGTGGGCTCTGCTGTGGTTTGCTGTGGTTCGGTGGTTGCGCACAGAATCCCCTCTACAGCTTCTGTGTTCACTGCTGAACTGTATGCCATATCTTTTGCCCTGGATCATATTGAAGCTGAGCATCACTCCAACTGCACTATTTATACTGACTCGCTTAATTCTATACTGGACCTGGAATTGCTACACGTTAGCTCACACCCTGTTCTCGCTGATATTCAAAACCGACTTGTCCATTTCTCATTAACTGCTACTTCTGTCCAGTTTTTCTGGATATCAGGCCACATTGGTATTCGCAGGAACGAGCTTGCTGACACGGCAGCTAAATCTATCTGCTCCGGCACTATCACCACTGTGCCTGTTCCGTACATGGACTATGGTCCTGCATTCAAGGCTCGGCTCTGTGCCAGCTGGCAGTCCACTTGGAGTGAACAACGCGACACCAAGCTTTTTCAAATAAAACCCTATATTGGGCTTTGGCCATCTAGCTTCCGTAAGGTTCGGAAGGAGGAAGTTGTTCTAACTAGACTACGCATTGGTCACAGTTCTTTAACTCATCGTTTTCTTTTATCTGAAACTGATGCTCCAATGTGTAGTTTGTGTAACACTCAAATCACTATCAGCCACATTTTACTTTCTTGCCATCGTTGCGATTCTCAACGACGGCAATATTTTAAACATGTTTTTTCCCAGGGTTTATCTGTAACATTGGACAGTATTTTTGGTAATGGTGACACTGTCCACCTTGATAAAGTTTTTAGTTATTTTAATGGCCATTAATCTTTTTAATCTCATTTAAGTGTTGGATATTTATTCATTACACCTTTTTAGTTGTGGTTTCCTATTCACAGTTTCATTCTCTCTAGTTCAATTTGACATTGGAAAACGGCCAGAACATTAAAGAACTCGACACCAGTACTGGAAAGGCCAACTTCAGGTGACTAACGTTGCTGTTTGAACTATCGGTTTGAACTACCCGATAGTCGTCCTGGCGTGTTGTTGTTCCAGTTTTGCTACATGTGTTTTAAACTTTTATTACTTTACCCTTTGGTACTGGCGATAATGACACATAACCCGGAACCAGGACAGGAAAGACCAACTTCAGGTGACTGACGGTGGTTCTGGTACTTGCCTGTTAGTCTTCCTGGTGGGTTATGATCATTACCATTTTGCTATAGAAGTTCTTTACAACTTTATAGATTGGATGTCAACATCGGTTTTATGCAATTTTCTGTTTTTAATTGCTGTTTTGTTTTTACCTTCGTTTACTTTTACAATTTTACTACATTTACTTTACTTTTACCTTTTTACTGGACATTTGGCTACTCATTATTACGATTTTGCTATGTCTTTTAAAACTTCTATTATTTTTACACTTTGATAATGGCTGCTATGGCACATAACCCGCAACCAGGACTGGAAAGGCCAACTTCAGGTGACTGACGGTGGTTCTTGTACTTACTGTTAGTCTTCCTGGTGGGTTATGATCATTACCATTTTGCTAGAGAAATTACTTTACAACTTCTTTAACTCTGCTTTCTCTCTTATCATTGTAAACTAGGTGTCAACATAGGTTTTATGCTTTTTCTGTTTTTCAATGATGTTTTGTTTTACCTTCATTTCCTTTTATTTTTACCTTTTTACCGGACGTTTGGTGCAGATAGCCTAGCTGCTCTGTGCCATAAAACACTAAATCAATCAATCAAACTTCATTTCAAATTCTGAAATTTGCGCAAAGCTATACGAGAGCTATCTGCGATACTAACCATAATTTAGCAGCTAGTTATCACCCACTGCCAGCTCTTGTGCTACTCTTTTATCACCAAATGGTGGAATTGACTGTAACATTATAACGCACCTACGGCTGAAAGAGTATGTTTGGTGATAAGGTAATTTGAATCTGCGACCCTCAGATTGTGAGTCCGGAGCCCTATTCACGTCGCCATAAAGGTATAACGTTAGGTCGTACAATAAAATTTACAAGTTTATTTATTGATAATATTAAATACTGTAAAGTTTATTCCTTATTAATCTGAAATAAAAAAACGTACACAGCTGATTGTTAATTTATCTCTTTATGGAATATAGGCAGGACTTAATAAAGGCTTAAATTTTTCGGACTAAGACAAAAGAACTTGCAGATTTCGGTGTTTGCGATTAGAATTATTTTACAAATGCCGTATTTAAAGAAGTACTGTTGCAATAAAGATATTAATCTGACCGAAAATGTTTTGCAGTTTTCTGCTAGTTTTAAACAGTTTTACGACCATAAAAACTACCACCTCTCTTTTAATAGTACCCAGATGCAACTTAAGCATGTAATTGAAAGCAGTGTTTACAATCTTTCTATGGTACTTCCCAACTCAAAAATAAACAAAAAGAAAGCCCTGACCAATCCAAATTTCAAGTAATAAATATACCCTAAATAATCTGCTTCACAAAATCCATCAGACATTATATAAATACCTGATTAGAATTAAATACTTATCATGGTCACTGGAATGTAAGGTAATGATATTGAACAACATTTAAAATTCTTTCAGAGATTAATGACGAGAGAAATATGAAACTTTGCGTATAAGACTCTGTTGGTCAATAAATGAAAAAACAAACAAACACTTATTTAAAAGTTGTACAGCAGTAAGTCTAGGGAGTTACAACGCTAAAATCAGGGGCTTGATTCTTCTTAATTGACTAAGCAGTAACCCGATGTGGCTTTGCTATAAGGAAAACAAACACAAGCACAAACTTGTTGAAAATAGCTCTGCGACCAATCGTTAACTGAAAGTGTAATTGTTGCTTGGTTGTCTGATTGAATGCTATTAACAAGTGTACGTGTTGATAATTATGTGATATTTTACAAAACATCAATGTAATTAATACATTTTTATAAATGTACCACCTTTTTAGAGGTTTTTATGCACATAATAGCTGGGAATCAGCACTAAACGACAGCTATTCATTTCGGAGTATTCTACAACAACATTCATTTATTTTGCAGCGAAAGCCCCAATTTATGATGGAACAGTGATATGTTTGTGGACTCACAACGCTAAAAACTGAGTTTCGATACCTGTGGCAGGCAACATGCAGATAGTCTATTGTGTAGCTTTGTACTTAATTTTAAACGAAAGTGAAAAAAATATAAAAAGTAGTTTACATCAGAAATTTAAGTTATTCGCAGATTTACTTGTTATATTTATTTTAATTTTTTTGTAGAGTCCTCCAGCAGGCGGCAAAGGGGTCATGTTGACAGGAGATTCCAAGGGAGATATAATGCTGATGAATGTAAGAAATCTTACTATTATGTAGTGATGTATCTTTTTAAACGCATAAAAATCGCTTCAGCTTTTAAGTTTGTTTGAATCAAGTAAAATTTAGATATTAGAATTTCATTTCATCTAATCTATTTGACATTAGTGCCCGATAAATGAAATTAGTGAAATAGAAAACAAAAACATAAGGTTTCATAACTATAAGGCCCGGCATGGCCAGGTGGTTAAGGCACTCAACTCGTAATCCGAGGGTCACGGGTTCGAATCACCGTCACACCAAATATAGGAAAATCTTATTTTAAAAGTAATTTGTGTGTATGTATTCAACCACCTTCATTAGTTCTTTTACATTGAAGCGCTCTGAACCATCAACGTTTGTCTAATGTCATGAGTGAACGTGTGCCTTAGGATGGTATGGAAATAAGAGGAATTTTGCAAATCATGATTGTTGGTTCTTTTGAAATATTACTTTGTATGAGTTGTGTAGCAGTATAGATTAGTAAAGAAACAAACAAACTAATTTGTTAAGTATACAACTGAGAAGATTATGTGTGTAATATTAAAATATTATTTTACAAATTATTTTTGTTCAGTAACCTTCTACTCAGAATGTTTGTTGGGATTTCGCATTATTCCACAAATTAATAACTATATTAATGGAATAAAAGTCGTAAATAAATGAACAGTGTGTTACGTACAATACTCAATCTTAGGAAGTTAAAATATATTCTATTGAAAAGTGTTGATCTAATTTAATAATATGAAAAATTATAAGCGTTGATTTATTCTGTCATAAAAGAAACGAAGATGTCGTAGCATTGGCTCATTATTCTACAAACATTACTGACAGGGGAACTGAATTATAGTATTTGTAAATGTATTACACTGATAGTACGATATATCGGGTGAAGTATTGCTTGAATTATTGCTAACTATGAATTCACTGATTCTGATTTTGAGTTCGATGTAAATGAAACGAACGTAACTAGCTTTATTAGTGTAACAGATATTCTCAATAGACGAGGAAGTAATCCAGACCTTCTCAGATTACAGTTTGTTTATATTTCCAAGAGTTCGTTGAACCTGATCCATGTCGCAGTTGCACATATCGGCCATTTCAAGACCTTATTTTTATTTTATTTTTATTTCATTTTGCCTGCGATTTTCAGGTACTTATGAAACTCGTTACTTATTCTATGTTG
Organism: Tachypleus tridentatus; assembly: GCF_004210375.1. NCBI lineage: Eukaryota > Metazoa > Arthropoda > Merostomata > Xiphosura > Limulidae > Tachypleus > Tachypleus tridentatus. The sequence continues at coordinate 36,633,157 of NC_134832.1, read as the reverse complement.
TTACAAGTCAACAATAAATAAGATCTGCACATTGATATCTAAAGTTTCATTTAATAAATGGAAGCTGTAATAAAGTATTTACTGTTTGTTGAAACAGCATAACTGAAACTTTTTAGCAAATGATTTAATAAAACAAGTGTAACATATTGGTGTGTGTGTGTGTGTGTGTGTGTGTGTGTGTATTACATATTTTATTCCTCTGAACAAAGTTTTTATAAAATACATTTGTTTCATCAAAACACAAATCTTGTCGAAAAGCGTCAAAATCAGTTTATACATTTTAGTATTGTGAAACAAGTGATTTTTATACATTAAAAGTATTAAAATATATTTGCAGAAATCTGTTAACAACGTTATTATGCACTACCTTTATCACCAATATTTTTTAACACAAGTTTAACATTTTTACTAAATCTCCAAGACGCTGCATGTTTAAGTAAAGTACATAGTGACGTAGTCGTACTTTTCCTTCGTATCTTGAAGACTTGATTTATTGTCTGATGTAACTGGTGCTTTTTCATAACCCACTGGGCAGGAAAAGATATTTCCCGATTTACTCTTAGCAGTTGTAATCACTTACTACAATTATATCACTGTAATATTTTTATTCATCATTACTTGTTATCGCAGCTATAGAAGCTGACAATGCTTACTTTGACTCTGGTACGATGCATCAAGGTTCTTGTGTTGATAGTACCAAACGTACTGATTCAGCTAAGTGATGGATCAATTCACTCTTGAACTCGACACGGGCATGGTGACATCGAGACTACTAGTGCATTTTCTAGGAGCGGAGCTCCTGGGTAAATACAAAGTTTTCCCGAAATGCTTCCGGATTAAAATTTTCAAGGACGTATAGAAAGACATTCAGGCGAAAGTCAAATTCGTGGAGACGGCTTTGTTTCACACAGTAGAAGCAGATTAGCTGGCTTTCATGAAAGAAAACTTTCACACACAGACAGACAGGAATCGTCCACTGCATCAAATAATCTAAATTTCAAAGGAACCACTGAAATAGATTACATCCACAGAAGGTCTGTAAAATACACATCTAAGAAAGCAGAAAAAAATATCCACTTCTGTTCATTACAGAAGACGATACTATTTAGGATCTTCTGAATCATCTCGCCGTTCGTATTATAACAGAACACACTATGATAGTTCTTTTAAGAAGTTTATTAAATACTCGAAGTTCCTACAGTAGGCCTTCTTTTGCCGATAGATATAACAACTTGGATAATAATACTTTGTCAGATAGCGACAGCCATATAATCCTGTTTTCGATATTACCATCTAGACTTGGGAATGCTTCTTTGGTGGTGGTGGTGGGGGGGGAATTTGTATAGTGAAATATACGACAAGTTTGGAAGAGAAGATGACGCTAACACTGAAGACAATGTTCATCCTTTTGGTAGGATATTTTTATTTTTGACAATGCACATGACACATCTCAAGTTGTGTATATTCTTTACTAAAACGAGCGTTTTAAATGTCGGTTTTAACACACATTGGCACACATTCTTACTAAGTATTTTAACATTAAGTTACAATAATTATTTTTAATAGAAGATGAAAAAATTATAAAATAATGTTAAACCTCTTAAGTCGTTTACATATGCACACAATAGTTTTTATCGGTTAATCTAAAAATGAATGGGCAAATATAATTTATTATCCAATCAATTTAGTGTTGTTATTTAATATACCTATTTTTCAGGGTAATGTAAGACTCCGGTAATGAAAAAACGACCAATGTTGCCAGTGTTGAAATACGTCCCTGAAGGCGCTGATTATTAAAAATAATGTACTTGACACTACTATTCAGAATCTTTTCTTTTTTTTTCATATTTAAAATCCATAAAGGATATACCAGATACAGCTGTATATAGCAGTAATAATTTTAGATGCTTCAGACTTTCCATATTATCTAGTATCAATATCATACACCTTGTTTTCTTCTAATCTAATTCGATTTTGATCTTTCAGGGCACTTGTACTTCTTTTTATTCTTTCTCCACTTTCAACATTATTCCTTCACTTCCAGTTAACATTTGCTTTATTCGAGCATAAATCCAGAGGTAAGCAGCATCTACAAACAAGTCTTCTTTCTTTCTATGCTTACGTGCGTGGCGAGGCATATTCTGATTTCACCTACGAGTATATTTTTTAATCGCAAGGAAAAAAATTGTATTATTGGATTACTATTACGTAGTCTAACGCCTCCAATCCGTTTTTCGGGTCTGATGTTTTTCCCTCTCTAAATTTGGGTCGGTTTTTTGCGACCGAGAGTCATAAAATAGAAAAAAAAAACTATTAATTATTTGTTTGTTGCAAAAAAAGTGCCTTAAGTAAACATTTTGTAGGAACAAAATATCCATCAACTTTAGAAAACGTATGCATGCATAATAAGAAATACTGCGCCGTAGTAAAGGTAGGCACAGCATGACCAGGTGGGTTAAAGCGTTCGACTCGTAATCTGAGGGTCACGGGTTCGAATCCCCATCGTACCAAACATGCTCGCCCTTTCAGCCGTGGGGGCGTTATGTGACGGTCAATTCCACTATTCGTTGGTAAAAGTAGTAGCCCAAGAGTTGGCGGTGGGTGCTGCCTTCTCTCTAGTCTTACACTGCTAAATTAGGGACGGCTAGCGCAGATAGCCCTCGTGTAACTTTGCGCGAAATTATAAAAACAAACAAGTAAAGGTATTTTTTCTTCTTATTTTGCATATTTCAAACTAAACTAACAGTAATCCTTTTTATTTCATTAAATATGTCTATATTCAGAGAGACAGAAGTTTATTTTACTTCTAGAACGTATATATTCCTTTTTACTAAGTACAATTATCAAAAACGTTTTGGAAAGACATAGTAAATACGTTGCGAACTAAACGTATGTTAAATTTGCTGTCACATTTTGTGGTTAAATAACAATTTAATAAGCATCTAAATTAACCACAACTTCGTGAGTCTGTTGTACAGAAATTACTACGTTTTACTGGCAACATTGGACAAGAGAATAACGACCTACTATCATTAAAACTTCAAGAATAGCATTTATTAAAACAACTACAATAAAAAAAATACAGTAATAATAAAAATCTTCAAGGATAGCAATTCCTACAGCAACAACGTTCAAGTATAATTTATGTATAAGATGAAACAGAACAAATACTAGTTAACACTCAAACTATTATATAATAGTTTATAGAGAAGTTATTTATAATTTTTTCTTATTTATGTTTTACACTACAAAGGAATAAAAAGAGAATTTTCAGCTGTAAAATCATAATCGAATGTAGCGATATGGACTGAAACAAAGTAAGGCTTCAAAATAGCCTTAGTCTAAATCTCTGTGTACTCTGATCAACATTTAATTCCATACTAGCGAAGACCGGCAAAACATTAATAGTTTCGATAAACTTGTAATGTTATCGTACGACCTTTCTAAAATATCTTAGCTTTAAATATATTGTACAAAATATCTATTATAGTATATTTGCACCCGTCTTTGTTGAAATGAAGAGCGCGCGAATGCAATTTAGAGAGTAAGGTACAAGCACATTTTCAGGACGCTGAGAAACTGTTGAGATACGTTGATAACCACCATCTTGGGAATTACGATATGGTAAGGATATAACACGTCATAATCACTGTCATATCAGACTGTATTGGTCTAACTTTTCACTCAGACAATATGGACCATTTTAGGTCATTAGTAAATGCCCATATTTTGCTAGCTCCTAAAATGTTATTCTTTCGGTTTCTTTTTCTATACACTGGAAATATTATATAAATAAACTGCTGATATGACTTAAAGGCCAATTTCATAAGTGGGTATTAGTTATTGCGTAAAGCGCATTTCTAATCAGCAGTGTGTCATTTTACACACACACACACACACACACACACACACGGGAAATTAATGCTTAATGTTTCTGGAACTATCAACGAATAAAAATTGCTACAGCAACAACACTAACCTATTTTGATCAAAATTCAAAGGATAGCACATCTTAAAGCTACAACAATTATGTATTTTAAGAAAAGTCTTGCAGCAGTAGCGGCAACAACACAGTATCTATGATAAAAACGTATAGTAACACTTCCAGCAAAAAATATATGTAAAAACGGCTTGTTTTGGTTGAGAAAATTTTTTACGTAGAGGAGAGAGCAACGTTTCGACCTTCTTCGGTCATCGTCAGGTCCACAAAGACAAAGAGGTAACTGACCGAAAGCTGACCACATGTTTGAAAGTTGTGTAACTGAATGTTTGAATATATAATTTTATATTATTTAGTTTATTATTATTATTTATTATATTTTAATATAGGTTTAAAGGTGTTCCTTTGTATTGGTTTATTTTGGGCTTGAGTTGTTGTATAAGTAAGGCTTCTTTAATTTTGCGTTTGTTTATGTTTGTTTCTTTTTTTTAGTATTTGAGTGTTTTCTATGGTTATGTTGTGTTTATTTGACTTGCAGTGTTCGAAAACGTGTGAAGGTGACTTTTTATGTTCTTTGAATCTGGTTTCCATTTTTCTACTTGTTTCTCCAACTTCTTGCAGCAATAATACAATACTCTATTACAATAAAATTTCAAGAATAACACATTCATTACAGTAACAATGAAATAATCTGTTATGATCAAAATTACATGGACAACACTTCTTGCACTACAAAACTAGTTTAAGTTATTCCAATAAAATAATTCGAGGATAACATCTTGCTGGAAGAGTATGAAATTTTTATTATAATCAGGGTTTAACTGATCAAAAATTAAAAACAAGAACACTATTATATTTATTATTAAGGCTTAGAGGATAAAACATCTCTAAACAATTATTTTTAAAGTTGATACTATTCATCTTTTGTGACGTACTACTACTGTTTTGTTTTTCTTCGGATATGAAATTGTTCGGTCGATACAAAAGGGGATAACATACGACATTTATCTTGCATTAGAATGAACCAGATTTCTAGTCATTTTGACCTGTTCAGAAGATGTTGACACTTTTCTGATATTGTACTGATGTAATGGATATTTTTATGGATATATTTAAGTAATGTCATGATGCGTGTTGTAACGGTAGGTGCTGCTCCCACTATCAACTGTAATAGGAGAAATACTATTTAACATTCCTAAAATTCATGTAATATCTTATAGATGAGAAACTGTTTATAAAACAGTGCTTTTCTTGTTAGTATTTTCTTATTCATGTCTCGCACCACAAAATATCACAAAACTCAACTCCGAAAAAAAAGCAGTATACAAATGCATTTTTCAGACGATAAAAATCTTTGTCCCAGTGCATTATAGATATTTCTAAGGTTAACGGTTTAGTAAGGCTAAACCAGTAAAGAATTCCAGTAAAGAAATGTAAGTTGTTAAACTTGCATTTAAAAGCTTTCCCTCCCCACACCCTGACATAATCAAGGCTGTTTCAAGAACACAACCCACGTACGATTACTAGACATCCGGTTCTGCACGATGTTATTTCCGGTGACTTTCTCTATCACCGGACCGTGTTTATATTTTGTAATGTTAAGCAATTACTGGTTCGGATTATAATGATTATGAATATCCTCAGGAAATAATAGGTCGAACAGCGAAGTAAAGTGAAACTCGGTGTTGTTAGTCTACGCTGCTACATATAGATGTCTGTATATTTTATAATATTTAAAGATCTTGTTTCCCAATTTCATTCTGTTTTTATCGCTCAATGGCAAAAACAGGCGACCAACAACGATGATGTCTGATCATAAGTTTCTAGTTTTCACAAATTTAATATTTTACAATATTTTTAATTGGGTTTTGTTCATGAAATTTACCAGTATGAAAGTCTAGATTTATATCAAGTTCCTAAGAAAGATAATTCATAATAATATACTCACTTTTAAAAATTTACATTAACTCATCAAAAATATATAAAATCATTAAAATTTCATAAAACTGTTTCAACGAACAAATTTATTCACTTTAAGGAACAACTAAACTGCTTTTATAACAGTAGATTGTTTTTTACTATGCTTTAAACAAATTGTTTAATGAAACAAGTCATTGCTATTATCATAGATATAATAACTCTAATAACTTCAGTGTTTTTACGCATGATTGGTTAAGGCGCTTGACTCGTAATCCGAGAGTCGCAGGTTCGAATCCCTGTCACATCAAACATGCTCGCTCTTTCAGCCGTTATAATCGTTATAATGTCACGGTCAATACCACTATTCGTTGGTAAAAGAGTAGCCCAAGAGTTGGGGGTGGGTGGTGACGACTAGCTGCCTTCCCTCTAGTCTTACACTACTAAATTAGGGACGGCTAGCACAGATAGCCCTCGTGTAGCTTTGCGCGAAATTCAAAAACAAACGTATATGCGTATTCTTTTTCATAAAACAATTACATTAACGATGCATATATGTTTGGTTTTTAAGATGCTTGGTTTGAAGATTTGCAAAATATATACTAAATTGCATATCCTTATTAGTGTGTAAACACAAGTTACGATATTTGTTTGCTACTTTTAGAGCAAACCACATTAGGCTTTCTGCTGTGTCCATCTCGTGGAACCGAACTTTGGGTTTTAACATTGCAAGTCTTTAAATCGGGTGACAAGTTATGAAATTTAATAAATTACTTCAGAAAATTGTCTCTCGAAATACAGACTCTTTGTAATATAACGAACTTGGAAACTATTAAATCACCTATTCATGAGCAAAAGTATTTGATTGTTAGACAAAATACAGCAGGGCCAGATGGTGAGGGTGCTCGACTCGTAATCCAAGTGTCCGGGTTCGAATCCCCGTTACACCAAACATGCTGGCGTTATAATGTAGCATTGCGCAAAATTCAATAAATAACCTTTCAAATAGGAATCAATATTTTTGTGATTTTTTTTTTTCAATCATAAAATTCAAATCGAAAACATCAAATATCACTTGAAATTTTTGGCGGATTTTGCTGACCAACAGCAACAGTAATAAAGGTTATCGACAAGTTTGGAAACTTCACATTAGGTTAATTAGAACCTGTAGTGGTTTATATCTATCTATCTATTTATTTACTTATTTGCATTTTACAATCTGTTCCTCAATGTTGTCATCCAATGAGACAGTGGTAAGTATACGGATCATATTTACTAAAATCCGGTGCTCGATTCCGCTCGGTGAATACAGAAGATAGCCAAATGTAGATTTGATATAAAACATAAAGAAATAAACCTCTTTATTCACGCAAACTTCAGAAGATATATGGCAACACTTACCGATTTGTATCGATGCAATACGGAATTTTTCTGTTTACTAATAATTACTACTGCCAAAATTATGCACAAGTAAGCGCAGTAATAGAACACATAAAAACAAAACACACTATAATTCGCCGATTAAAGACTGACAGTTTACCGGGAAACTTCTTTTTATATACAGGGTATTCGGAAAGTCACTGTGCATGTATATATTTATTAACATACAACACTGCACAGACTTTCCGAACACCCTGTACTTCTGTGATCACTTAAATATGTTAAGAGCTGAAAATATTTTCAATGCAAAAAAACAAACAAACAAAATCTTTAACATTACTATAAATTTATATTTCATCATATTCTGTCTCCAGAAATTGAATTACTACTTACTCTTCGTAGCCCGGCATGGGCAGGTGGTTATGACGTTCGACTTGTATTCCGAGGTTTGCGGTTCAAATCCACGAAACACCGAATTTCCGAATCCTTGATTATCTAAATAGCATTTAATTAAACAGTTGTGAGGTTATTGAAAAGTATTGCAGTTAAAGTGTTAGAAATGTTTTAATGTTATCGCACCCATCACAGTATTTATTTATTTAAGAAAAAAGATGAAGGGGGTCAAAACAACCCTGGTTGGAAAACACTAGGCTATAACATATTCTCTACAGTATGGGTTTAAACAGTTCCATCTATCGGCAAAATGTATAAACATTAAATGCCAAATATCTGTGTTAAAACTATTGGCAGACAGTCATTGTAATATTAAAAAATAAACGACCTTAAAACACCAAAAAGCTTTTGTATTGAACTTTGTACTGTTACAGTTCCTGTTTAAGTGAAACCCTCTCGAAGAAGTTGTAAAGCGAAAATTTGAATGTCCAATAAATAGAGACAAGTAATAGAACTTGGTGTTTAAGGGCGTTTATTTCTTGTATTAGGATGTCTTTTATACATTAATGTGCATTAGAGAAATTAAACAAGATAATCGTTTTTAGTGGCTTATACGCTTATCCCCAAAGTCAAGATAATTAGCCATTAATTTTATTATTGTCATTTAAAACCAGTGACGATTTAGGTGATGATTTAGACACTTAACAATGGCAATAATAGACTTGTAATTGGAATGATACTTTTAACAGACAGAAATATTTTGATATTTAAGACACGAAACCATTCATAAGTGTTAGAATTTTTCGTATTATAGACGTTAGCAGCATATTTTCTAAAGTAAATAAATGTTAAGGTATAGCTTGGCTTACCATAATTTCTAAGCCTCAAACTAGGACAGTTTTCAATTTTTTACAAGTACCGGCACTGGTATAATAAAGAAGTTCTTTTATAACCTAACTCCCCTTAAGCTTTGATGCTGCCACACACACACAAAAAAAAATACTGGTAGTTTATATCTCTAACATTTATTTAAATTCAGCAAAGCAAGGAATATTTAAAATTTCATTATTAATTTTTCACTGAACACTTTTTGTGACAAAATTTGTCACTTGAATGAACTTTCTTCAAAACATATTTAAGTTTTATTTTCAAAGAACTCCCTGCAAATCAAGTCAATTTTGAGTTTTTAATGCAATAGTTCTTTTACTGTTGATTCATTCATTAGACCTCTTTCTTGAGACCAAATGTTATTCATCACTAAAAATACTCTTTCAACAGGGGTAGAAGTGCCTGGTAAACAAAAAATTTACTCCATAACTTGTCTGAGATTAGGTACAGAAATACTTTGATCTTTGAAGTGGTTGAAAGGTTCTACCCATTTTTCTTCACAACCTATTCTTTTGCTTTCCACTCGTCGCATTTTGATGAACAGAAAGATTTATGAAAAACAACTTCATTAAACAGATCCTCAACATTAATTGCAGCATTTCTAAGTGTTTCGTTAATTTTTTCAGCAGCTGCAGTTTTTTATACAAAGTATTCCTCACCACCAAAAACTGTTTTCCCACAGTTAAGTATAAGACAGGCAGCAATCATAAAAAAAAAACTGGTAAATTCCGTCTTAAGTCTACCTGGCATCCTCCCCCTTCCTCTAGCACATTGAGTTTTGTTGTTGTTGTTTTGCCACCGAAGGCAATAAAGTTATCTCGTCTTTCTTTCAGGTTGGTTTTCAACTTAAGTTCTGTAACACCATCACTTGCAGTTTCTTTTGTTTTCTCCATAACCAAAATCACTTTATTGAACAAGGCTAGTTGTCCATGAACAAACTACAGATACATTTCTCCGCATTTACTCTAAAAAATCAACAATGGGTACTGTTATTGTGAACAAAAATGTGACTTCAATCCTTTATAAATCTGGAAAATTCTCTCAACAACTGGTAACAAAGACAAATCGCGTATCTCCGTATTGCAGAACATTCTTGTACTTACTTTCTACAAACTCGCAGAATTCTTTTAGGTGTGTAACACGCACAATGTACACATAAAAATACTTGTAAATTTTGACCACCAAGCTTTCCACTTCAATAGGAAGGACATCAACTGCAGTTTGGAGACAGTTATGTACAACATGAACACCACAAGCAACACCCACAGTATTTCTGCCAAGTTCCTTCTTCAGTCAACTATATACATTGTGTTTTCCCTTTGTATTGCAGTTGTCACCACAATAAGCAACAATTTTTTGATAAATCATGTTTTTTAAAGTGGACTCCAAGCAATTTGTCAAAATTTCTGATGTCACTCTAGGAACCGATTGAAAGTATGAGTTTTACATTCACTCCTTCCTCCGGCAAAAATATCGAACTATGACAGGCATAATTTTGGCATCTTTTCGGTTTGAAGCGTCTGCTGCAAGTGAAACGAATTGGACTTCCATTAAGTCTCTCCAATTTTTCCGCTGCTAAAGGAACAATTGCATTCAAAATAATAGCCTCATTCTTCGTCTGGCAGAACGGAGCTTTGGTTCAAATAACTTTTTGCTATCAGTTTGGAAGAGCAATCAGCTGTGATAAGCAAAAATTGCTTCTTTGGTAGTTGTTAAGTCACCCTTTTCAGGCACAGTTTTGTTGAAGAACACATCAACTATTGAATTTTGAGCAGCTACTTAGACTAGCTGTATGTTTAGCACTTTTTAAATGATCTTTTTTGTCTGAGCGGTCACCATGTGTAAGCGAAATCAGATGAACACTGCAAACATTTGACTCTGCCTTCCTTGCCACAATTTTTTTTCAAGAATGGATATTATTTTTGCAATTCACTGTTGAATGTGTACTTTCTTTTACCAGCTTTGGACATTATGACTAAGATTAATTTATAAAATAAAAGAACGAAAATAATACAGCATGCACCGTATGACTAATATAATTACTGCAATAAATAAAGCAATTACAAAATAGGGGGGTTGACCGTCACTTTATAACGCCCCCATGGCTGAAAGGGCCAGCATGTTTGGTGCGACAGGGATTCGAATCCGCGACTGTCAGATTACGAATCGAGTGCCTTATCTGATCATGCCGGACCCAAAGTAGGCTTTGCATATGCTGCCGCTTGTGCAGCTGCCATTATGCACTTACCCCCAATAGCAGGCCACTGATGAATCGTTATACTTGTGCAGGTACCGTATCAGCTGTCAGTGAATTTCGTCTGATGCAATATTTTTGAAAATTTGCATGCTACAACACTATGGCTCTCTCTACCCATCAACTAATAAAATGAAAACTTAAAAATTATTTTTTGTCAACATCAAGTGAGGACTCTATGCAGATTTTAACATTTTCCGTTTATCCTTTTTGGAGTTTACGCCTTTTCATCAAAAACCGGGACATCACGAAACAGTTCAGTGTCAACCAGGATAAATTAGTAAACCGGACGGGACACCGAGACAGACCCTCCCAAAACCGGGACGTATGATTAAGCCTAGGTATAACACTACAGTAAACATTTTTACGAATTTGGCATCATAATAATTGGACAGGTACCTAAAGTAGGTAGTAAAGAGAATTAATGTTACATATAATAACTACCTCTCCGTGGCACAGCGGCATGTCTGCAGTCTCACACTGCTAGAAACCGGGTTTTGATACCTATGGTGGGCAGAGCACAGATAGCCCATTCTGTAATTTTGTGCTTAATTTCAAAAACAGACAAACAGTAATAACATCAAGTTGTGAAAATCTAACTGAACAAATTTCCAGTGTTGGTTGTTTAGATACATAACGTCTGGATCAATCGTTCAGGGAGATACTGTGAAATCAAACTTTATTGCTCCCCCCCCCTTTTTTTTTCCGGATATATATGTTATATAGTTGCTAAAGTTTTATTAAAAAAAAAAAGATTCACTGCCTGTAATCTTTAAATTTTAATCTGATTAGTGGAAATTGTTTTTAATAACTATATAATAATTTGAATTAATTTCACTATACTTATTTAATTGTTTTCTATTTAAAAGTTTATTCTCAGGGTCCACACGCATGTGATGAATCAAGTTGTTACCCAGCCACAGGAAACCTACTGATTGGAAGAGCAGATAAAATAAAGGCCTCCTCAACCTGTGGGTTGAACCATGTGGAACGTTATTGTATAGTTAGTCACCTAAAGGAAAAAAAAAAGTGTTTTTATTGTGATTCTAGACCTTCTCGTAAAAATGAACCACGTTTGTATCATGGAATAGAGAACATTGTTTCTAGGTAAAGTTCTGTTTTCGAGTTGGCATGAATTTTATAAGATTAATTTGACTTCCATGTTGTATTGTGTTTTGCCTTAATTTTTTATTTATTTATATAAAGACAATGATTAAGACTAGTGTAGGAGTTTGAGGGTTCAGTGTGTGAGGTGTAATAGGTGCAGCGAGTGAGTTTTATTTGGGAACTTAGGATTGGCAAATACTTTTAAGGAAGCTAGTTTTGAAGAAGTGCACTTTTTATATAGCGTTTGTATATTGTAGGTTGCAGGTTGCCCTAATCAAAATAGAGGAAATAAAGAAAAGCATAAACTGTAGAAAATGGCAGCATGATTTCAGAAGGATCTTAAGCATTTACATGCAAGGGATATATCTGTAAACATTGACATTCAAGAAGATTGAGGACTGTTATAGTAGAAAGCAGTGAATTTAGTTATTATGAGCCTGTTCTGTTCAGTAACAAATTTCAGCCTTTGGCTTCTGCATATGAGGAACTATTGGACAGGAGGAAAATAAGAGTCAGAGAAGGATGTGGATGATAAGGAGGTTATAGGTGTTTCCTTGACAAAACATGTGGACAGAATGGTCTGTAGGGTAAATATGAAGTAAATAATCAGATTTTACTACATAGAAGTATAGGTTGAAGATATAACTGACAGAACAGGCAATATAATAAAGGGAACTAACACAGATGTAGTTTTTGTAGTGTATGTAGGGGCCAGTGATGTAGGGAAAGGTAGATCAGAGGAGATAATAAGTACAAAGGGTTGATAAAGGCATTTAAAGAAAACTGTTATAACTTGCTTAATTTTGTCAGGGTTACTGCCAAGACATAGTTCTGGAGATGATGTTATAAGCAGGTCACTAGGGATAAATGCTAGGTTTACGTTAGTATGTAAGGATGAACAGATAGGCTGGTTTGACTTGTGGAATTGGTTCAATGGAAGAAAATAGCTTTTTGGAATAGATGGGTTATGTTTAAATAGAGTAAGGGCTGGCTTGTTTAAGGCTATTAATTCATCTGTAAGGAAAGTTTTAAATGAGACTAGACTGGTGAAGGCCAGGAAAAACTAAATGCAAAAAGCATAAGAGGAAGAGAAGAATTTAGCAAAGGGAAAAAGCTTTTAGTAAAACTTTGTTGCAGACTACCAATTGATATTGATGAAGTTAGTGAGAAATTTTACAACAAGATTAAGATTTCAGCTGTTAGTGAAATCATAATTATGAGGGACTTTAATTTCAGATGTATAGACTGGGAGATGCTAGAGTCAAACCAAGAGTGAGAAAGGTTTTTGGAAACTGTTTAAGATGGCTTTTTTCACCAACCAGTCAAGGAACGTACTAGAAATAATGCAAATTATCATTTCTCCATTAGACTTGATGTTTTGCTGCATGTGGAAATAATGAATAATGATATTTTGGTTACAAATTTCACAAAAACATTTTGAAGGGATTTGACAAAAATTATCTGCATCATTTGGAGACAAATCAGATGTGGGCAATTTTTAAAGATGAATTTTTAAATATTCAAGATGAACTTATTCCTTATAGAAAGAAGAGTAGCTGCAGGAAAAAAAGAAAACAACAAATAGGCTAACTCACAAAGAATTTAGGAGATAAAATTTTAAGCTACTGCAGTTACAGAGATGACAAGTCTAAAACAGGTGAAATAATTTAAAAACAAAGAGAGAAAAAATAGAAAAAGAATTCATTTGTTTAGCTTAGTAAAGTTCTGCAGTGTTTGAAATTGTCAGTGCTATGTTTCATTTTCATAAATAGTATTTGTGAATAACTTGACTACCCCAAAAAATCAGTCTCATTTTTATTGTCTTGTTATATTTTTGGTGTGTTCATCTTGGATTTTATATTCAGGGTTCTGTCCATAATTTAAGAATAAGATAGAATTTTATGGCTAGTAGATTTTATGTTTTTATCTGAGTTTAATATTTCTCTTAGATAAGAAAAGTGGTAAAAGCTTATTTAATCTTGGGTTTATAATTTGCAATTTCTACAAAGTCTATCGTAAAGAATGAAATTATACTCTTATTGAATGTCGGATTGTAAAAGTAAATTCAGTAAATTTGGACTCTAATTTTCTTATCAAATTCTAACCTTTATGCAATAATATTAATAGTAGATAAAATACTCTATTTTTATACCAAATGTCAAATTGTGATAGAAATCTGGGGCAATGTATTGATTGTTAAATATTGTAATTTCATTAATAAGAGTTAAAACTTCATTTGATGCTAAGAAAATGATTTTGTTATTGGATACTATAGTGTAAATGCTTAGAAAACTTTAATTTACTTGATTTCTTTTTTTTCATTATCACGATCACTGGGTTTCCCTTGTTTTCGGTCACCACATTAATCCTGACAGCTTGAACATACGAACCCATGGGTCCAACAGCACAATCTTATCTTAAGAAATCCCGTACAAAGTAAAAGCTTATCATTTTATGGTTGAAGCACAAATAAAAGAAGTTTAAATATTCAGTTTTAATGTCAAGTAAAGGCTGTTTTAATTCCGTGGTCACACCACAAGATAAAATTCAATATTTTACTTGTCCGTATTTACCTTAGGTCCATGGAAAAGAGACTGACATTAAGTTTCCATAGTTGATTTCAACTCTAGGGAAAGATGAAAGTTTGTTTTTGTGTTGAGTTGTTGGATTATAAAGTAGTAAAATGCACAACTATGTTCATTATTTGAGAAAACAAATATAAGGTGAATGTTTTCCAGTAAATAGTTTAATTGGTATAAACATGTAATTCTAATACAGTAACTAAGCTGTTATAACTCCTATAGAATAGGGAGAAAATGGACTGAATGGTGGCAAGCTGAAAATGGAGTAGAAAATGTTACACTTCAGCTGGATCTGGAGGCAGAATTTCATTTTACTCATCTTATTATCACTTTTAAAACTTTTAGACCAGCAGCTATGCTTATAGAAAGGTCACATGATTTTGGACAATCGTGGGAGGTTAGTTAATATGAAGCTTTAATTTTTTTTTTAAAATTTTTGTGTGTTTTTATACATGTGTAATTAATTAAATGTAATATTTTGGAGAAAGATAGAAACAAAGAACAAAACAAACTGCAGTCACAAAACAAACTTTCTTTAAAAACTGGGACACAAATCACAAAACTTTGAGCTGCATAGATGGTGTACCCTCTACACAATTTGGATCTTACTTCCTGCAGTACCTCAAAAAAACAAACAAACCAGGACATATTACATAATGACCAACTTTCTGATTTGTGCTTCATTTTTGGATGTTTGTTTTGTGTATGCATTTTTATTTTTTTTTCTTTCTCTTTCTCTCTCTAGAAGATTACATTTAATTATTTCATCTAAGGTTTGGGTATGTTGTGCAAAATTCATTCTATTTTTCCTTTTGATGTAATCTGTTTCATAAAATTTTGAAACTTTCTTGTATACATATAATTGTAGGTATATATTTAAACATTATAAGTGAATAATTGATGACAGTTCATTGAGTTATGAAAATGATAGACATGTAACTTTGTTTTACATAGTTTGCATAAAGAATTTGTTGCCTTTCTAGTTCTGACCTGTATAATTATCCTATTTTTGATTGGAAGTTATTAAATAGTGTTAGCCCTAAATATTTTGTGACCTGTATGCCTACATAATCACCTCAGTGTTTGCAGTCTGTGTTTAACACTATTCTATATAACTTTTTTTTTTTTTCTAACAGGTATACCAGTATTTTGCATATGACTGTCATGAATCTTTTCCTGGCATTCCAACACAACCAAGACAGAGAATTACTGATGTTATATGTGATTCATACTACTCTCGTGTTGAGCCATCCACAGGAGGAGAGGTATGTCTTTGAGTACTATTAAATAATGACTTTTATGCCAGAGTTATATATACTACATATAACCCTGAAATAAAAATTGCTCATTGTTGAAAGCTGGGAAAGTGAGAAAAATCAGAATTATTATAAATATGTTTGTAATTATATATAGATTTCATTTTTTTTCTATCATAGGTCATTTTCAGAGTTCTTCCACCCCACATTAGAGTACATGATCCTTACAGTCCTGAAGTACAAAACTTGCTTAAGATGACAAACCTGAGAATCAACTTCACAAAGCTTCATACTCTTGGTGATAACCTGTTGGACTCCCGAGAAGAGATCAAAGAAAAATACTACTACGCTATTTATGATATGGTTGTCAGAGGGAGTTGTTCATGTTATGGCCATGCTAGTAGATGCATAGAGGAAGGTGAACAAATATCAAGACCTGATATGGTAACTGTATATCTGGTTACAGAATTTTAAGAAAAATTGTTTTTTATAGTGAACCTGAAAATGGTATTTTGTAGCTCAGAGCTCTATCATGCTTTTGATTAATAAAATTATAAGTTTCACAAAGGAGTAGACTTTGTCATGCTGCTGATTTTATTCTGGAAATACAAAAAGGTCATTGATCTTTACTGTGATGGTAGAATTTAGTTTTTTTTAATAAACTATTCACTAACTGACTTAATGTTTATCAAGTTAGACCCATAATGATCACTTGCTTTGAAGAAGTTTTTTTATACAGTTTGAGTAAACAAATGTCAATCTTTGTTCATCAATGTAACACTTGGCATTAACTGGAATATTTTTCAAAACTTCAAACTATTATGTTGTTGTTGTACTGATTAATTTTGCAATGAAACTATTACACACTAATAGGTCTAAAATTTGTGATAAATATCGTATAAATTGCAGATTGCCGTTTTTTTTATATGCTTCAGATTTTGAACCTAAAATGGAAAAATTAAGAAGAGCATTTCTAATGCTTTGCTAACTTTTGGTATTTAAATTGAAAATATCAAACAGTTGTTGGTTATTACGATATATATATTTTTGTGAGTGTCAGTTACTAATCGGATCAAAACAAATGAATACTTTAAATCAGATTTTAGTTTTTCAAATTCCTGAAATGAATTGCAATTTAGCTTGGTGCTTTAACTACATTCAAGTGATTAGAAAATTGTAATATTTTGATTTTAAGTATTATAATGTATAAGGCTTCATATGTTTGTGAATGTAGTACTAAACATACATATAAGTACATTTCAATATTGTGCATCTTGTATCATTATTATAAGCTTTTCTGTTAATAATAGGTCTTTGGAAAATGTGAATGTACTCATAATACAAAAGGACGAAACTGTGAACAATGTGACGACTTTTATAATGACCTACCATGGAGACCTGCTGTAGGTTTGGAGACCAATGCCTGTAAAGGTGAAATATGTTGTGTTTTCTTTTATAGACTTAGTAGTGTTAATAGTAGCCTCTTTCATAATTAACAGGGAGCTGTCTATGATTCTTGAACATTTAAGAAATTAGTTGTTATATAAGATCTCATATATACTGTGAAAGTGGAAAGTTCAAGAAAGTTAATATAAATTAATTTTTTTTTGTGTGTTCTTTATTTACTCCAACATAGTGAGATATTTATGTATCCAATATAAGTTATTTTCTGTTTGGACTGATAACATACTGGGCTGTAAATGATGTGGAAAACGTATGGTGGAAGTGGATTTATTTAGTAATAGTTTGTGTTTTTGATCAGTAACATCTCTAAGAATAATTAAAACATTCAACTTTTATGTTACATACATTTAAAAATGTTTTTAAATTAAGATAGTTATTGTTTAGTTTAGTTAACTTTTCATCTGTTAGAGGTTTAGGAGCCTTGTGTAATTTATTTCAAAACAACATTATCTGGAAAAGCATGTGTAACATATGTTAATTCAAAATCTATGACTAAGAACAAATGTACATAAATATCACCCTTGTTGAGGTATGCCTCTAAATCCTTTTCTAAATAAATTCAAACCCAAATTAAGTTTATCTTTGAGGTAATTCAAAAATATATCTGCATGATCTCTATGAAAATGAGAGGATTTTGATGTGGTTTGTTGAAAGATTTAGTCAGTGATGTTGAATTTTGAATAATATAAAATGTTTTATTTTTTAAATAAAACTAAAAGTTGGTCCATCATTTGGATGGACTATTGCATTGTAGTGAATTAAATGAAGAAAAGTATAATAAATTGTATTTAAAGTAATATTAACTCGTAAGATTAACAAAAGGAATAGATAAAAAATCAGGATATATATAATATATGAAACTTTTCCAGCAAGTCTTCAGTACAGAAATGAGTCTGTTCTTTTCAAATATCTGAATGAATTTGTCTCAAAAAGACCCAAACCTTGCAATTACAAAATACATTCTTTCTGCAGCTGATTGGTTAGAAGACAAGCACTTAAACAAGTTTTTCTGTTCCATATCTAACAGTCACTTAAGTATCATTTTTACATAAGCTCAAAACAGAACCTGATGAAATGGTAGACATGTTCCTTAATCAAACAAACTACAAAAAAAAAACACTTCTGGCTGAATCTCAATTGCATTTAGTACGTTTCAAAATTAGAACTTGGGAAAATTGGAAAATATTTCCTAGATATGAAGTATATGCTATTAGAGCAGATAAGTATCATTTGTATACTACACCTTGCGTCTGTTATGCACACTATCCCATTTCTTCTGATGCATTGCAGTTTTCATTATATTAAATTAGACAATCTGTTTAGTTCTAATATATATTGTGTTAATGAAGTTTGATGTGGTAAATAAAGTACTGTGCAAAAGTGTTACAATAAGAGAATATTTTGTTATTGTTTCCATTTTATGGGGCTAATTATTCCATGCCATTACAGAACGGAAATTTCAACACTATTGTAATGCTTCACTAAATCCTGTTGGCAATTGAATGAATCAAGGTGACAATTCTTATCATTCTTTAGAATTCCCATATACTTGTACCAAGGGCATGCTGTAAAGATTTTGCTTCATTGGACATACTGATAAAACTTAGGGTCTGAAATAACTGTCATGGAACTCCCTGCAGTGCATTCACTATATAGAAAGAAGTTAGCAGGGAGGTAGCATATGTGGTAATTAAAGTACTGTGCAAAAGTGTTAGGACAAGAGAATATAATATGAGGCAACAGGGACTATTTGCAAAATAGTTGGAATAATGAACCAGTGCAAGTACCATCAGATATTGATCTTTCATGGTATACCCAGTGTCTTGTGTATTATTGGTAAAGGATTTTACTACCAAGAAGATAATGACCACAAACATTCATCCAACCTATGTAAAAATTAATTAGCTAAGAAATAAGCTGCTGGAGTCTTTCAAATGATGTAATGGCTTCCCACATAGTCCTGATTTCAACCTAGTTGAGCAGATCTGGGATTTTATAGATCAAAAACGTTACAAATAAAATGTTATTTACAAAGAAACTTTATGACTGTGTATCAGAGACACTTGGAGTAAATTATCAAAGGACACTTTGATTAAATTTGTTGCACCAATGCCTGAAAGATTGTCTGCAGCTATTAAACCAAAAGAGGGACACAGACAAAATATTAACTATTAACTGAACCAAACACTTTCATTGAGTTTCTCTTGTACAAAATATGAAGATTAATAAAATGTTTCACTTGTAATATACTTTCCATTGCTCTTTTGAAAGTAACCTGAAATCTAATTTTTGACACTGTCTTAATACTTTTGCACAATGCTATATAATATTTTAAATTAATTTTCTAATTTCTTTCTTCCTACAAAATTTGCTAAATAAATAAAAAAAGAACTGAATTTTTTTTCTCTAATTCTTGATCAAACAAGATGAAAATAATTTATCTGTGAATTTCTAGCTAAAATGAATATGATCTCATACTCAAAAATTTGTATCAGTGTTTTTTTTTTGGGGGGGGGTGATTTTTGTTGGTAATACACAGTAAAACTTTATTAGATTGATTTTGCATATACTTTGTATTCTTAAGTGTAAACCCTGTTATGAATCTTTTTCTAGATTGCATATACACACCCTGAATAATTTTATTTGTGCAGTTAAGAAAGGATTTTGATACACAGTTAATTAAACCTACCTAAACATTTCCATTTTGTACTAGACATTGTTTTATTAACAAATGAAGAATCTATCTACTGCATGTACTACTTTGGGCTTTTATATCAGTAAACATGCAATAATTTTTCACATTTTGTCTTTTCAATTTCCTTGATTGAGCTATTTAGTACATATTATATACTGTTGAGCAAGATTTCCTGAATCCAGTTTAACATCCTGTTAATAGGTTACTTCATTTTGCCAGTTTATTAATTTGCTATTAATACTTATTTATTAGATTCAGTATAGTTTAAGTATTAGAATGGTCATTTCAGCCTCTAGACTTAGATAATACTTACACTTTTATTTTATTCTCCCCCAAGTGTCTAGATGATTAATCTACATTTTTAAAAATAGCTATCTACCAGTTTTTGTATAAATCCATTTAGGAATTCAGAGAAAGCTCAACACTTACTGGGGTTTCTTTATCAGTAATATCAATATTCAAGCAAGTATTACATTTAAAAAAAAATCTATTTCACCAATAATCAGTTTTGGAGTTTTTCTGTAGTTTTTGTTTTTCACCAGTGATAAATAAAGATTAAACCATTTTCTAAAGGTTAGGTAATCTTCAAGAATAATTTAAAATAGAAAAATACAATTTTATCATTAATTTTTCTTTATAGTTATTCTGTATCTCTTTTTATATTACTTCTGCATATTCTTTTTGTTTTTTTTAATATTTTAAACTTCTTAATTTCAAAGTTATTATTAATTTCTAAGCTAACCTGCATTCATTATTTTGGTTCATTATTTTTTCTTTATAGTTATTCTGTATCTCTTTTTATATTACTTCTGTATTCTTTTTGTTTATTTTAATATTTTAAACTTCTTAATTTCAAAGTTATTATTAATTTCTAAGCTAACCTGCATTCATTATTTTGGTTCATTATTTTTTCTTTATAGTTATTCTGTATCTCTTTTTATATTACTTCTGCATATTCTTTTTGTTTTTTTTAATATTTTAAACTTCTTAATTTCAAAGTTATTATTAATTTCTAAGCTAACCTGCATTCATTATTTTTTCTTTATAGTTATTCTGTATCTCTTTTTATATTACTTCTGCATATTCTTTTGGTTTTTTTTAATATTTTAAACTTCTTAATTTCAAAGTTATTATTAATTTCTAAGCTAACCTGCATTCATTATTTTGGTTCATTATTTTTTCTTTATAGTTATTCTGTATCTCTTTTTATATTACTTCTGCATATTCTTTTTGTTTTTTTTAATATTTTAAACTTCTTAATTTCAAAGTTATTATTAATTTCTAAGCTAACCTGCATTCATTATTTTGGTTCATGTCTTTTGGTTACTAGCATAATCCATGTCTCACCAGCAATATATATTTTTGTCTTACTTTAGTTTCTAGTTTTAAATGTCTTTTTTAATTTTGTGCTAATTCAGCAGAATAATCATCATATTGTTCTCCTTCTCTACTGGCTTATAATTATCCATTTTTTAAAAATAAGTTTGAAACTAATTTGTTTTTAAATGGGATGATTAATTGTATTTGTTTTGTTAGTCATTTGAAGTTGTATTCTGTTTTTATACTATATAACTTTAATGCTTGTTCAAGTATTTTGAGGAATTATTTTTCCAGTAGATGATACTAAACACCTATAATGTTTGTATTCTATTATTGTGTAGAAAAAGGCTTCACACTTATTAATAGACAAATCCATCACTTGTTGTTAAGGTATTAATTTAAGAATCATAAATATTGAGCTTGTGATGAAATAGAATACACCTCTTAGGATAAAAGTTAAGATTCTATCAATTTCTAACTGTAATTGGTACATGTTTGTGTCCTAGAATGCAGTTTACATTTTTGAGTGTACAACGTGATGAAGTTAATTGACTGTGTTTATGTGTGCTAAAATTCTAAATGAGTTTAACTGATTATTAAAACTATTAGCAAAGTCTGAAAAATAGCAATTAGATAGAAATATCTGTGAAGAATTTTTTTTTTCAATTTTAATCAAAATATTTATTTCTAATCCAAGAAGCACTTGTTAATTCCATATTTAACATTGTTAAGGGTGGATAGGTTTGAAATATTTTGTATTAATATTTTTTATCTCTCAGAATGTAACTGCAATAGACATGCCACTAGATGTCACTTTGATCCAGCTGTGTGGGAAGTAACAGGCAGAGTAAGTGGTGGTGTGTGTGATGATTGTGAACATAATACCATGGGTAGAAACTGTGAACAGTGTAAACCTTTCTTTTACCAGGACCCTAACTTAGATATCTGGGACCCTAGTATTTGTCAAGGTAAGAATCATAATTAAAATGTGTGTTTTGATCTATGCTTCAGACTGTTCTTACAACATGTGGTGTAATTGTGTTTAGTTTATAAATTCAGATTCCATAAATTTAGTATCATTATCATCATTTGGCAGGAGTTTATAAAATTCATGTATAGAAAAGCTCAATTATTAATACTATAAAAGGAATAAACAATGTTAAGAATTAGGTTTATACTGAAAAACTATACAAATAAGTGTATTAATTGCAGCTTACATTAAAAAACCAAAAAACAACAGCAACTTGTGTATGAGTCTTACTTCATTTATCAGGGAATGTATTGTAACCAAGAATAAAAAGAGAATGACTTAAAGAATAGTTGAATAGTTCAGGATGTATTCAAAACTGTTGTTTTTTACTTGTGTGTGTTTTTAAATTTGATAATTACTTTCTTTGTCTAGTTACTTAACAACCAAGACTTAGATATGAGAAATTTAAAAGCTGTGTATTCCATGGAACTCTGAATGTTTTCTTAATCCAAGTGAATTTGTTATTTTTGTAGCATGTGACTGTGATCCTCGTGGATCCCTGGATGATGGGATTTGTGACTCTCGAACTGATCCTGCAGCAGGATTTGTAGCAGGTGCTTGTCATTGTAAAGCAAATGTAGGGGGTCGCCGTTGTGATAGTTGTAAAAATGGATACTGGAATTTCCATTCTGACAATCCACTTGGTTGTGAATGTACGTAGAAATGTTTTATTGTCAAAGTTTGCAGTCTAGCAGTCTGTTTCTGGTAAATGAGTAACTAAGAAACTCTCCATTTGTATTGTTTTTGATAAATTGGTAATGGTTGTGGTTTACAGTTGAAATCAATATATATAACTAAATAGTTATTTTTCAAATTTAATATTGCTTGAAATTTGCACAGCAGACTATGGAATTTATCTGTCCTTGTATTAAGTGAACCATCATATTTTAAGATATATTTTCACAATATGTTCAGGTTCTTGAAAATAAGAACAGTATTGTTTTTTGGAAAACAAAAAAGTCAGTGTTAAACTAAGGAAAATATTTTCACATTAATTAATATACAGTCTTATTTGTGAAAAGCTTTGAATGTGCCACATGAATGATGTGAATTTTCTTAAATTTAATAAATAAAACTTGTTTAATGCGAGTAAAAAGAAGTAAACAATGAGTTGAAAGGCATTGTGAATGAAGAACTACATTTTCTAACTTCTAGAATTAATATATAGTTCTAGAATTAATATGTCTTGCCTTCCTTAGCTTGTACTTGCAACACACTTGGTACCATTGGTAATCATGGCTGTAATGTCTTTACTGGAGAATGTACTTGCAAGAGAAATGTGGTTGGAAGGGATTGTAATCAATGTTTAGTAAGTTTATGAAATTATTTTTTAACATAATAACTTAGGAACACTAACTTTATGTAATGAAAACTTTACATTTGATGAGCTGAAGAAAGTGGATAGAAATAATTTCAATAACTAAAGAAAGTGAATAAACAGTAGAGGAGAAATTTCTATCTCAAGTCTTTTAGTTCAAAAATTTGTAAAATGTCTCTACAGTTCAGTATAATTATTTTCTAAGTACTTTTTGTGTGAACATTTTGTTAATCTGAGTAATTTTGGTAAACAGAACTTACTGTAGTTAGTTGTGCTACATGCAAATTAGCAAAACATCCTTAATATATAGTCTCCTAAATCTAGATTTTTTTTGGTAAACTACTGGTAGCAAATGATTTTTTTAAAAAGGGGATTGTATCTCCAAAGTTAAAACCTTTTTAATTGTTTCTGATTAAGGAAGCTTTTTTTGAATACATAGCTAAAACCTCCTAGTTGTGCTGTAAGAAACACTTGTTTATCTTACAGATTATGTAAATAATATGTATAATTTTGGTGGAATGCTTATTTTCTGTCTTATGTCTCCCAACAGCCAGAGCATTGGGGATTGAGTTCCAATGAAGAAGGATGTCAACCTTGTGATTGTGATCCTGGTGGTTCTTTTGATAACAACTGTGATGTAGTAACTGGCCAATGCCGTTGTAGACGTCACTTAAGGGGACGTAGGTGTAATCAGCCAGAATCTGGATTTTTTATTGGAAACCTGGATTATATGGTTTATGAAGCAGAACTTGCTAGAGTCTGTCCTGTAAGTACTATGATTTATCTTTATATATGTACTTGCAATAATATGATTTTGCTTCAAAACATATATTTCAATATACAAAAAAAAAGTTTGTAATAACAATTACTAATGGTAATTACAAATGTTTGTAAGTTTGTAAAACTCCTGTATACAACAATACTGAATATTTTTCGACAATCCAGGTTCATGATCAGCAAATTGAGTTGATTCTGTCATATCTTGCTTAAGCTAGCTATCTTGGTTGGCCTTGCACTGGTTACAAGTTGACTTTTTCCAGCGATGAAGATATTTATTATACTCATAGAAATACTAATGCCTGAAGTTCAATGTACAAAATCTATAAATAATCCTGATCCAATTCTGTAGTTTTCCAATTAATATTGTATTAATCACAATTACAACTTCTGAGGCATATAGTACCCTGACAGTAGTTATCCAATAATATTCTTTTTTTTGTCTCTCAATTAGCTGTTTCTTATATAAATGACTTGACCCTAGCATGTAAACCAAAAGTTTGAACACATGAGCATTTTCATAAAATAAATATTGTTGATTCTTACTCAATAATCTTTTACACGTTTCAAGAACAGGTGAGACTTGCAAAATACTGTCAAGAATATATGTCACATGCAAAAATGGAAACCACACTGAACAAACATAGGCATTAAAATAAAAATATAATGGTAAATCTGTTACATATTCTATAAAACTACTTGTAAAAATATAGTTCTTAATTCTATCCTTCCAGGATGTTAGTTAATAAACAATTGCAACACATTTAGTTCATGGGAAAATATTTTCTTAAAAAAAAATACTTGCTTCTTCATACAGAATAACTAATGTCCTCAGCTCTTCCATGCGTTCTGCCAGTGAGATTTGAAACAATTAGCCTTGTATAAAACTCCCAACTAATGTCATGTAAAATAACTATGTGAAATTTTGATACTGCATGGTGACATCATCATGCAACAGAACTCACCACTAGTACTTCCATGTACAGTGGCTTCCCCTACATTTTTTGCTCATGAATTTTTATTTCTTCTCTTCAGCACTGTATTGACTTGACATGTTTCAACAAACAAAACACTTTCTATACTCCATTCTTGACCTTACCTTTTACTCTTATTCTTATTCAGGATCAATCTCCTTCTTATATTTCATTCCATATTTCAGGACATTCTTTTTTTTTCTTACCTCTAACAGTAGTTTTATTAGTCACCCCTATTATCAGTGACTATCACATACATACTATTCTGCTGTTACCTTTCCTCCTCTTCCTGCTGTTGGTCTCACTTTCAGTTAACGTTTATATTCTATTTCTCTATCTTAGTATCTTTTCCCAATCCTCTTCTCTTCACCTTTCATTACATTTTCCTTTTTCTTCCCACTAGTTCCTTGTACAGTATTTTTCACTCAATCTGTGAGCAGCCATTGTCATGTGTCATCACACATCTTCCCCCATGTCTCTCTTGGCTCATTCTCTCTCTATTTCCCCTCGGTGTGGATTCCTGTGGGACCTCCCAGGGAAGGTTCTGTTCTGTCTGGTTACCTTCTCTGGGATCTAAACATCCACCCACGTGTTTGCCATGCGTGGCAACCCGTGAAGGGGAGGAGAGGATCCTGGTGGTTGAGGGGTCCAACCCTAACACACCACTTTGGCCTTGAATTCCTGTAGATGGGCAGCCTTTGGGTGGCCTCCCTTGGGTCAATTGGCTGGCCCACTTAGGCTAGAGTCAACCAAGTACCAGTGTTGGAAGTTCTCAGTGGGTGTTGTGGACATTGTGCCTGATGCTGGTGTTTGGGTATAGTGCTCACGAAACCCTGGTGTTGCTGCATTGTCCTTGCATGACATTGTAGTGTGTCCCCCCGTAGGGCTCCATAGTGGGTGGGGTTAGTGGGTACTGAAATTTTCCTTTTTTCCTATGGATCCTCCTTCAAAAAATTTTAAATAAAATAGTGAAAAAACAGTCAATGGGTAAGCGACCACGTCTTGAAGACTCTGAGCAGCAATCTTCAACATCTGTAACACACGTACCTCATTTTCTTATATTACATTCTCTTTCAGAAAAACCTTTGGGGCAATTGTCCCCCTTTTTACTCAGAAGGGACTAGAGGGTCTTGCTGGCTCTCCAAAGTCAGTAAAGAAGCTTCGATCTGGAGACGTATTAGTTGAAACATCCACAACCCAACACAGTGAACTCCTCTTGAATTCAATGGCAATTGGGGAAATACCTATTGAGGTTACCCCTCATGCTACCTTGAATTCATCATGAGGAGTTATTGTTGAGAGGGATTTGAAGAATGTCCCCGAGTCGCAGATTCTCTCTGGTCTCTCCACTCAAGAAGTTTCTGCAATGAGGCGCATCTCCACTCGCAAAGATGGAGTTACACTGCCGACAGATACCCTCGTTTTGACATTTACATCATCACGTACACCTGCCACCATCAAGGCCGGTTATCTAATTTGCAGGGTATGGCCATACATTCCAAACCCCCTCCGATGTTTCCATTGTTAGAGGTTCAGCCACTCAAAGACATCATGTCGTGGTTCCCTGACATGTGCTTAGGGCTCACGCTGTCGCTCGCCATATTTGCCAATGGCTATTATTTTTGTTTTTTGGCGAAGAAAAATTGTAACTGGCGAATATATTGGCGAAACACTGTTTGTTTATGAAATGCTAGACTGGTTCACTACATCAACGTTTTTTTAATGCAAGTATGTGGTAAGCAGATAGAAATTAATAACCCGTCTGCATTCATACAAGGTCATGGTCAGGATCGACAAACGTGTGAAAATTGTTCAATAAACAGTGACCTAATGATTTGACACGAATAACTCATTTATATGTGGTTGATTAGCGGCGCTATAATTAAAGGACGACCACGAAGAGTGTGATGGCTTTCACACCTGTAATTACATTATTTAATGGTGCATGGCTTGGCCAGTGAGTTTAATTAAAAGCAGTTACTGGATCAGTACCATAATAAACACATACTTGTAAAAAACTAAATGTTAATTAGTGGAAAGATTCTCCATAAATTGAGCCAATATGCAGCGAATTCATCAGATCTCAGAATGGCTTCTTTGTAGGCCAAACGCCCCTTAGACAGTGAAAGTTGTCTAATGCCTCCATAAAAAAAAAATCCAAACCTGAAACTGACAGTTCACGATCATTCCAAGAAAAATGGTTGAATGAATTTAACTGGCTCAAATATGAAGCCTCTACAAAGCAAATGTTTTGCACATTGTGCATTAAAGTACAGAACTCAAACACTTTCACAACTGGTTGTGCAGTGATGAAAAAAGACAACCTAACCAAGCATCAGAAAACAAAAGGTATTTATTGACTGAGTAAATGTTGAGACTTATTTGGATAGTTAAACTTATTTTTTTATTATATTTAATAATTTTATATGCCCATGTCAATTTATTTCCTAATACTTTAGCAGTGTTATTACATTAAAAAAGATATTGTGATGCATGAGGTAATTCATTTTTTTATCATTTATTTCAGACCACAGAAATGCAATGGAGGCGTCCAAGCTGTCTACAGCGATGACTAAGGCCACAGTCTCGGCCACAAACAAAAGTGAGACTGCCATCATTGCTGCAATGCACAATGTTTATTTTGCAGCAAAGCATGACCTACCAGGTTCCTTAATTCTAGATCTAAACAGACTATGTATGATGCAGGTAAGTTATAATGTATACAATACAGTTTTTCTGTTCTTGTTGCAAATGGATTTTATTTGTTGTTCTTAAAGAAAAATTTGTTATAGTTACTGATCTATGTATACATGTTCCACAATTACTAATCTCGCAAATTATTTATTATGTATATAATACAGTTTTTATGTTCTTAAATTGTCGAAGGATTATCAGCTAATGTTTTACAAGTGGAATTTCTCCGTTGTTCTTGATGAAATTTGTTACTGATTTATGTATTCATGTTCTAGAGTTACTACTCCCACAAATTATTTATTTATGTATTTATTCTTTTTGTTTTAATTCCAGGGTGCAACACAGCTCCAGCATCTGGTAGTAGACCAACATATTACCTATGAGAACAACACTGGTATTAGTGACTTTCAAGATTGTATGGCAGAAGTGTTGAGAGAAAATTTAAAAAAACAAACTAGCCAAAAATGGAAAATTCAGCATCATGATTGAAAGTACAGACATTTCAGTAAAGCAGAATCTTGTCAGCTACATTCGTGTACAAGAGATGGATCAGTTCGGTACAGTGACACCACAGACCTATTTCCTTGGAATCTGTGAACTTTACAAAGCTAATGCTGAGAACATTTTTACAAAAGTCATTAGTATGTTATCAGAGAAGGGTATTGAAGTGAAAAATTTGTTGTGTCAGCTCTGGTGCTGCTGCTGTGATGGTTGGGTCAAAGTCTGGAGTAGTTACTAGACTAAAGCAATTTGTACCAGGTGTCCTAGCCACACACTGTATTGCACACAGACTAGCTTTGAGTTGTGCCACAGGAGCTGACAGCATACCATATCTTGTCAAGTACCAGGATATTATGAATTCCATCTTTAAGTTTTTTAAGTACTCGCCAAAAAATATGGCAGCTTTGACTGCAGTGCAGAGCATTATCAATACAGAAGAAAAGAGGTTTAAAGAGATCTTTCACACCAGGTGGTTAAGTTTTGAAGGTGCAGTAGATGCACTGCTTTCCAACTACTCCAGCCTTGTGTCTGTATTTGTGGAAGAGACCTCTGGTAAAGCTCTTAGCTTGTATAAAACCATCACTTCATTCAAATTTCTGTATGTGTCACATTACTTGGCTGATTGTTTGAAGCCATTAGCCATTTTGTCAAAAACATTTCAGAGGAAAAATCTTAATTTCTCTGAAGTTCACCCACTGGAGTGTCTGGAGGAAATGAAACAAAACAAATCTGGTGAAATGCTGTCAAAATTTCTGAACGAGGTGCCAGCTGAGCCTCTGTTAGATTCAGATAGATTGTACACTTTTCAGTTTGGTGGGCATACCATAAGAGACAGTGCAGTTCAAAGGCCTGAGGCAGAAAACATATGTGATAAGTTCACAGAAAATATGATAAGTCTGAATGACAGGTTTTCAGATAATGATGATGCAGCTATTTTGACTTCCCTCACAAATTTCTTCAACCCACTGCTCAAAGACACACATTTCAGCAGACATTGACACAATCAATGATTATTTGTCAACCTTTGGTGACAAGGGAACAAAACAAGAATTGAAATCATTTTCAAAATTTGCTAGATCTACTTTTGAAAGTGGAAGCAAGTCTGTAACAGACATTAAAAGTTTCTGTGTAGAACTGGCAGAGAGACTGCTGGTAGCTCCAGTTTCAACAGCTGATTGTGAGAGAGGTTTTAGTAAGCAGAATTTGATAAAAATGTGTCTGAGGAATTCAGTAAGTACTAGAAACCTGGAAAATATCGTGTGTGTGTCAATAGATGGTCCAAACACTGGAAATTTTGATTTTAAATGTGCCTTTAAGATCTGGAGTACAAGAAAGAACAGACATATTCTAATATAATCATTGAAACAAAGGCACCAGTTGTAACTGTAAATGAGTAGTAAGGCACAACAAAATGACATGCTTCAAGGCATGTATATATATTTTTATTTTGTCATGAATTTGTGTTTAAATTTTCAGCATGAATGTTACTGAAACTTATCAAGTTTAGTTTGGTGATGTTTGAGTGATGATATATATTTTATTAAGCAGGGCTCTCACTAGAGAGACTTGGGAGAAGTGGTCTCCCAAAACAGACCAAACCTCACCCTTCGTAAGCTCAAGGAAAAGTCATCTTTTACAGATTATATTATAGAAGAAAAGAATGCTATTGACTGTAAACTTTTCCATAATTTTGTAAAATTAGACCAAAACTTCTCCCTGGTTTGCAAGCCCAGAGAGACCCCTGTTTTGCAGCATGTAATAACAGTTACTTTCAATTTAGTGACTCGTCTTCCAATGTCATTATTGTAATGATTTGTGTGTGAAAAGCTTTGAGCTTTGTAACTGTTGTTTTATAATAAATTTGATAAATGCTAAATTCATTGAAATAAAATATATAATAAGAACTTAGTTGTCATTTATTCTTTGACTGTCTTATCGTATGTGACTGGCTGGAGGGTTGGATACTGATCAAACCTATCTGGCTAAAACTGGCTACCAAAAAAATCATTTGGCTAATAGCCTGGCTACAGAAAAATTTAGTCCAGGGTAAGCCCTGTGTGCTCGTTGTGGTGGCAAGAACCACGATGCCTATCAATGCGACATGAACCCACATTGCATCAACTGCAGTGGTTCTCACCCTTCCTACTTTCGTTCTTGCCTAAAATGGTTGGAAGAAAAAGAGGTGCAGCATTTGAAAACGACACGTAACATTAGTTATCCTGAGGCTCGGGAAATTGCTGCCCGCCACTCCATCTCGGACAAATGCTGCTGCACTTCATTCCACAACTACAGTGGGAGTGCAGACAGATCTCTCTGTGCCTCCAAGAGAATCGTTTTCAAAACAAATGAAAAGGCTTTTGACCTCCATGGTTAAAAAGGTTGAATCAACTTCCACATCCTTCAGTTTCAAATACAGGCATTTCTTCTGATAGATCTTTTTCTCCCACCCCAAGAGGCAAAACAATCATTCGTTTGCGTCCTCAGTCACTGGAATCCCCTTCCAATAACAAAGACATGCCCAATCGACCCAGGGCAGGATCCATGGAGGTTGATAGACCTCCTCCGACTAAAGACAGTAAGGAAAAAAGACGTGGTCGTAAACAGAAGGGTTCTCCAGCCACTTCACCTACCCGTCATTAAAAAATGGCCACCTTGATACAATGGAACTGTCGAGGTTTACGTTCTAATCTGGATGATATCAAAACACTGATTGCTTCCTACCATCCTATATGTCTTTCCTTACAAGAAACATTTCTAAAACCTGCTGATACAGTCACCATGCAGCAGTTTTCTCTGTACAGAAATGACAGGCTGTGTGATGGACGAGTACATGGAGGGGTGGCACTAATGGTTGATCAGCATGTGCCCACCCTGTCTTTGTCGCTCAACACACCCTTGGAGGCCGTAGCCATCCGTGTTTCCTTGGGTCATACCATTACTGTTTGTTCTCTCTACCTGTCCCCTGGAGAGACATGATCAATCAGACCTTGGTGCTCTCGTTGAACAGTAGCCCTCTCCCTTTCTCCTCCTGGGGGACTTTAATGGACATCATCCCCTCTGGGGAAGTGCTGTTATTGATGGGAGGGGTCGCTCTGTAGAGCGTATGCTCTCTGATCATAACCTTTCTCATTTCAATGCTGGTTCTTCCACTTATTTTCATGCACGTAGTTAGTCCTTTACTGCCATTGATCTCTCAGTTTGCTCCCCTTCATTATTCTCCCATTTTTCATGGAGGGTTGAGAATTATCCACTAGGCAGTGATCATTTTCCTATACTTTTGAGAGAGACTTGCCGTGGTCGATGCCACTATACCCGCGTGCCCCAGTGGAAGCTGGATCAGGCAGACTGGTCCACTTTCACTGCTCTCGCAGAACTTGATCCTGCCATCGTGAGTCAGCCATCAATAGACGACTGTGTGGCAGCAGTGACTGGCTGTATTTTACAAGCAGCTGCTCAGTGTATTCCTAAAACCTCGACACGTTTTCCACGATATCCTTGTCCGTGGTGGAATCCTGCTTGCCACTTAGCACGGAAGGCTCAAAAACGGGCCTGGGATACTTTTCGTAGATATCCCACACTTTGGAATCTCGTCGCTTTCCAACTGGCTCATGCACATGCTAGGTGGGTAAGATGTCAAAGCCAGAAGGAATCTTGGATTAAGTTCACAACTAGCATATCTTCTACCACCAGTTCCAAGGTCATATGGGACAGGATTCGAAAGGTCAGTGGGAACTACAATTCTGTTCCCCTCTCGATCTTACTCTCTGATAGTCAGGAGGTGACTGATGTCCAGAGCATTGCTGATACTTTAGGTGTAAGCTTTTGCTGGGTACCTAGCACTTCTGCTTGTTCCTCCACCTTCTTGGCCATCAAGACTTGGGCAGTGTTCACCTCTTTCCTTTCAAACCGACTGTCTATTTGAGTATAATTGTCCCTTTACACTGGTGGAACTGAAAGTGGCTCTTCATTGGTCTAACAGTACATCTGTTCGACCTGATGATGTACACTATGACATGCTGCACCATCTATCTCCTGTTTCTCTTGATGTCCTTCTAATTGTCTTTAGCCAGATCTGGCAGGAGAATGTTTTTCCTGATGCCTGGTGCAATGCTATTATTTTACCTTTCTCTAAGCCAGGGAAAGATCCCAAGATTCCTTCAAATTACCGTCCAATTGCTGTGATGGACTGTCTCTGTAAGACCTTAGAAAGGACAGTTAATGCTCGTCTTGTTTGGTTCCTTGAATCAAACAACCTCCTCTCGCCCACCCAGTGTGGGTTCCGACGACAGCACTCCACCACAGACCACCTAATTCGACTTGAAACATCAATCAGAGAAGCCTTTCTCCAACGCCAACATCTTGTATCAATATTCTTTGACATTGAGAAGGCTTATGACACAACATGGAGGTATGGCATTTTGCAAGACCTCCATACATATGAGTTACGTGGCCATTTACCCATGTTTATTAAAGATTTTTTAATGGACAGGAGAACATGAACCCAAGTTCATGTGGGTTCGACACTTTCCCGTTCTTTTGTACAGGAACTTGGAGTCCCTCAGGGTGTGTTTTGAGTGTCACTTTTCAGTATAAAGATAAATTCCATCACTGAACAACTCCCTCTCACTGTTGCGAATGGGCTGTGTGTCGACGACTTTCACATCTCATGTCAATCGTCGAACATGTGATATATTGAGCAGCAACTACAAACTGCCCTCAGTCGTGTACTGAAGTGGACTATGGTGAACGGCTTTAAGTTTTCTCTTTCTAAAACCGTTTGCATGCACTTTTGCCACCAACGGGGTATTCACCCTGATTTTGAATTTCATATCAGTGAAGTTTTGCTGCCAGTGGTCACTGAGACCAAGTTCTTGGGGCTTATCTTTGACTGTAAGCTGACCTTTATACCACACTTAAAGCAGCTATGGGTCAAATGCACAAGAGCACTGAACATCCTCTGTGTCCTCTCTACTGGCAGTTGGGGAGCAGATCAATGTTCTATGTTAAAGGTATATTGTGCTCTTATTTGATCAAAACTCAACTGTGGATCAATGGAGAGTTTGCAGATTCTCGGCTTTAAAGACGCTGGACCTCATTCATCACCAAGGACTTCGACTCTGCACTGGGGCTTTCCGCACCTCTCCAGTTCAAAGCTTATACGTTGAACCTTACGAACCTTCTCTGCACCTTCACTCTTTGAAACTATTTTACTATATTCTTTGAAACTTCGTTCCTTACCAAAGCATCCCACCTGGGGATGTGTTTTCCTTCCTCAGTGGGCTGTACTTCTTCAGAACAGACAATCTGCCATTGCTTCTTTTGGCCTTTGCATACAGGTGCAATTGGATGAATTGGGTCTGTCCTTGGATAACATTGCAGAATCCACAGGCCAGCCCATCCCACCATGGCTTATTACAGCCCCCAAATGTGACCTTTCTTTTGGGCATCTGAAAAAGGCTGATACTTCAGATTGGAAGTACTGTTATTTATTTAATGAACATCTTTCAAACAATCATTCCATTCCAATTTATACAGATGGTTCCAAATAAGGTAATTCTGCCATGGTTTGCTGCGGTTCAGTGGTTGCGTGCAGAATCCCCTCTACAGCTTCTGTGTTCACTGCTGAACTGTTCACCATAACTCTTGCCCTGGATCATATTGAAGCTGAGCAGTACTCCAACTGCACTATTTATATTGACTCTGTTAGTTCTATACTGGCCCTGGAATCTCTACACGTTGGCTCGCACCCTGTTCTCGCTGATATTCAAAACCGACTGGCCCATTTCTCGTTAACTGCTATTTCTATCCAGTTTTTCTGGATACCAGGCCATATTGGTATTTGCGGGAACGAGCTTGCAGACACGGCAGCTAAATCTATCTGCTCAGGCACTATCACCACTGTGCCTGTTCCGTACATGGACTATGGTCCTGTTTTCAAGGCTCGGCTTTGTGCCAGCTGGCAGTCCATTTGGAGTGAGCAATGCGACAACAAGCCTTTTCAAATAAAACACTATTGGGCTTTGGCCATCTAGCTTCCGTAAGGTTCGGAAGGAGGAAGTTTTTCTAACTAGACTACGCATTGGTCACAGTTTTTTAACTCATCATTTTTTTTTTTATCTGGAACTGTTGCACCAGTGTGTAGTTTGTGTAACATTCAAATTACTGTACGCCACATTTTACTTTCCTGTCATCGTTACGACTCTCAACGACAGTACTATTTAAACATGTTTTTTCCAAGGGTTTATCTGTAACATTGGACAATGTTATTGGTGATGGTGACACTGTCCACCTTGATAAAGTTTTTAGTTTTTTTAATGGCCATTAATCTTTTTAATCCCAATTAAGTGTTGGATGTTTATTCATTACACCTTTTTAATTGTGGTTCCCTTTTCAGTTTCATTTTCTTTAGTTCAATTTGAAATTGGAAAATTGGCAGAACATTAAATAACTCGACACCAGGACTGGAAAGGCCAAGTTCAGGTGACTAATGCTGCTGTTTGAACTATCAGTTTGAACTACCTGTTAGTCATCCTGGTGAGTTGTTATTTCAATTTTTGCTGCATGTCTTTTAAACTTTTATTACTTTACCCTTTGGTACTGGTGATAATGACACATAACCCGGAACCAGGACTGGAAAGACCAACTTCAGGCGACTGATGATGGTTCTGGTACTTGCCTGTTAGTCTTCCTGGCAGGTTATGATCATTACCATTCTGCTGCAGAAGTTCTTTACAACTTTCTTGACTGGATGTCAACATCGGTTATATGCAATTTTCTGTTTTTAATTGCTGTTTTGTTTTTACATTTATTTTCTTTAACATATTTTACTACATTTACTTTACTTTTACCTTTTTACTGGACATTTGGCTACTCATTATTACGATTTTGCTATATGTCTTTTAAAACTTCTATTATTTTACATTTTGATAATGGCTGCTATGACACATAACCTGGAACCAGGACTGGAAAGGCCAACTTCAGGTGACTGATGGAGGTTCTTGTACTTACCTGTTAGTCTTCCTGGCAGGTTATGATCATTACCATTTTGCTGGAGAAATTACTTTACAACTTCTTTTACTCTGCTTTCTCTCTTAACATTGTAAACAAGGTGTCAACTTTTGGTTTTATGCTTTTTCTGTTTTTCAATGATGTCTTGTTTTACCTTCATTTCCTTTTCTGTATTTTACTACATTTAATTTATTTTTACCTTTTTATTGGAGGTTTGGTGCAGATAGCCTAGCTGCTTTGTGCCATAAAACACTAAATCAATCAATCAATCAATCTCTTTATTTTCTCTGCCCCTCCCACTGTTTTTTTCATCTTCCCATTCCTCACTTTATCACTTCACCTCAGCATCAGCTCTTCTTCTATTTTTTGGTATTATGAGGGGTTTTACTTGCTATGTTCATGACCTGTGGCTGGAATTCATTTTCTTTGATTTTTGATACACTAATTCTAGGATGTTTCCTCTTCTTTGTCCTATTGGACGGTTTTATGTGCCTTGCTTTTGTCTTCTTCTATTTCTATCCTACAGACTGTAATAAGTGATTGTACAGTTGAGGTGAACACATATATATATAACATCGATATATCAGTTGCATACCCTACTCTAACAGCAGGTAAAGGGCTGTCAAGTCGATGTTTGTTTATATAAGTATTTATACAGGCATGATTCCATACAGTGCCCTCCTCTACTGTTCGTCTTTACAGGTTCCATGCTAGCAGTAGAAGGAGGGCACTGTATGGAATCATGTCTGTTTTTGACCTATTGAATCTGGTTGAGGATGTGAGCACAAAAAATAGTCTGAGTCTCAACCTCATTGCACATTCTAATTGCCCTATGGCTTGTGTGTGAGTTCTTGGATGGTCATTTTACCTATTCCACTCATCCATGTGACAAAATTATGGCTTCTTTGCCTCTTCTAAGTGGGTGAGATGTGGTTTCCCACAGATGTGGCCCTTTGGTGTTGCCTGCCATGATATGTCATACCCCGTGAGCTTCCTTCTGATGCTTTCTGAAGAGATCGCATCTCGGTAAACTTTACATCTGTCCCTTCACCATCTTAATGTGGAATTCATGCTATTTAGTGTGAAGAAGTTTTTTGGTTTTTTTTTCTTTCGGGAAGCTAGCATATTTCTTCCTTGCAAATGTAAAATGTATCTCTCATGTATATATATCTTCACACGTTCTCATTCATCCTTCCCATTTTCTGGTGCATATTTCTTCATTGCTTCATCAAAGAATGAGGATTAATGTGCATGAAAAAGGGGGGAGCCATAGCATGTGGAAGTGTGTTGCAATCCTGTTGGTGGAGGATTCATGCAGTAGTGCAAGTTCACACAATTTCAGATGAGACTAGGTGGAAGTTTTCATTTAGTTGCAATTTCCTGGCAAAATGCACACAAAAGCTGAAGAAGATAGCTATTTTGTTTATAGAGGTATCTGTTGGAAATACATTTACAGATAAGAAAAATGTTAACTTTGGTGGTAGGATGTTGATTGTTATAATTATCATCTATAGGTTAGATGGTTACATGAGAACAGATATTACAAAATTTAGGTTAGGAATAATCTGTTTGCTTAAGCAGTTTATTCTTCTGAATACATATCACATATTTTTTTGTTATAGCAAATTAACTGTTGTACAATTCTGTTAATGTTTCAGCATTGCCAAGTTCTGGTGCGTGAGCCAACTGGGGATAGAGAATCTACATGGACAGGATTAGGATTCATGAGAGTACATGAAGGATCTGAGCTTGTGTTTGATGTTGGAAATGTTCCAGAATCTTTGGAATATGACATTGTCATTAGATATGAACCACAGGTAATGCAAGTTTTTCTCTCGAGTCCAATGGTCCAATGTTACAAAAAGAGTGTCATGCATACATATTGTTAATTTAAAAATTAAAAACATACTGTATCTAGTCTAAAGAACCCAATTTGTTGGGAAAGTCTGTGGTAGTTTTATGTGCTTTACACATTTTAATTATTATATACTTAAAAATAATTATTTATTACATAATGCAAGATAAATAGAAACTGGTGAAAGTACTGTTGAGCTTAAATGATGGCATAACCAATGAATTCTTCTCAATTAATTATCACTAATAATATTACTCAGGATGGTGTGAAAACTGCCACATTACTACAAAGTAAGAACACAGTGTTAAAGTTGAATAGTTTGAATTTCTCTACAATAGATAATTATCTATCTGTCAGTCTACTTCTACACAGTTAATTTACCTTAGAGTCAATATTGAAGTGTTATTAAAACAGCCTTGTTAATAGAAATTGGAGGATAATAATGAAACAGAATTGTTACAACACAATAAATGAGAATGGCTGTTTAAAAGTGTTTGAAATATTTGGAACAAAGTACATGCCATATAATGTGTTTGCAGCATTAAATTTCATAATTAAACTGGCATTAATAGGTTTTCAATACATTGATTAAAATTTTAAATTTATAGTTAATTTTTATGCTATTTTATTTCCTGAATTATTAGGTGTTTTACCTTTCGATATGAAATATACATTTTAATTCAAGTCAAAATAAAACATTTTAGCTAAAGTATCAAACATTTCTTTATGGTCAACAGCAAAAGTTTATAAGATTCTTGTATATACATAATATCCACATTTTGTTTTTAAAGTTGGGATTTTTCTATACTATTTAATAAAAGTGTATATAGAGGATTTAACAGAGAACCTTCTAAGATCCATGAACAAGTGTTTATCTTTTAGGTAGCTGGTCAGAGCTTAATTTCTATAGTGTATTTTTTAAGGCAATTTATACAGTTGTGAAATGAGGATTGTTGTGAAAGTTTGTCACTCACGTTTTGTCAAAGATTGCTAATAGGAGATACTCTTAAGGAGATGAAGAAATTTTTTTAAAAATTATAATTAAGCTGATGTTTACTTAAGGTGGTTAGTCAGTGTAAGATTGGGTTCTCTAAGAGGATTAGCAAAGGATTAGATAGATCATTAATAAAAGAATATGAGATTAGTTGCATTGCAAAGATTTTTTTTTTATAAATAAATGTATTAATGAATGATTTTCTATAAAGAAATGTATTAGTGAATGATTTTCTATAAAGAAATGTATTAGTGAATGATTTTCTATAAAGAAATGTATTAGTGAATGATTTTCTATAAAGAAATGTATTAGTGAATGATTTTCTATAAAGAAATGTATTAGTGAATGATTTTCTATAAAGAAATGTATTAGTGAATGATTTTCTATAAAGAAATGTATTAGTGAATGATTTTCCATAAAGAAATGTATTAGTGAATGATTTTCTATAAAGAAATGTATTAGTGAATGTTAGTCTAGAAGGTTGGTGTTAGTTAAAATAGTTTCTAAAGGTGAATAAATCTAGATTTCTTTAATAAAGATTTTGTATCCCATTATATAAAAGCTTATAAAAATTTATTTCAGTTACCAGGAAAATGGGAAGAAGCAAAGGTTTTGATCAAAAGACCAGGACCAGTTGACCCTACTGGTCCATGTGCTAATACCATCCCTCAGGATGACATAAAAACTGTTACATTGCCATCAGGTAAGAATGCAGTGTTGAAGTTAGATTGTTTAATTTCTTTAAAATATACACTTATGTCTGTCTACTTCTATACATTTGATTAACCTAGGCTCAATTTTAGTATTTTTATTATAATTATTCATTAGTGACAGTGCTTCACTGTTTAAGTTGTATAAGCTGAATAACATCTATGCTGGATGTTAAAAATAGTTCTCTTTGATTCATTTAGAAACCTTGTTATATGTGAAACAGATAAAAATTTCATAAAATATTTTATAAGTAAAGTGAAGGTTTGATTTTTTAAAATAAAATTTCAGTACAAATTTCACTGCCAATGTAATTAAAGTTTAGATACTTTATTTACAGGGGAAAGGTTTGCTGTTGTTTATCCACCTGCTTGTCTTGAGAAAGGACTGGATTATAAAGTGCATATTGAATTTAAGCACTATGACAAGGAAACTGACAACCCCAAAGCAACAGTGTTAGTAGATTCAGTAAGTAAAACTTTTTTTCAAGATAAGTTTTAACTACAGGTTTAGGTTTGTCTGAATTTAATTTAGGTTCATATGTACATATTTTAAAATATTTAAACTTTAACAACAAATTATTAAAACTTTTCTTGCAAAACTCACAGAAGTTTGAAGTTTGTTACATTATAAAACATTATTTGTTTTAGTCCACTTGGTTTGATCAACTACAGCATCACAGACATACAGATAACCTTACAGACTATTTTATATAAGAGATATTGCTCTGTCAATCTACTTAAAAGAGAACAAAAAAAGGTATTTAGAAACTTTTTGTTAAAGTAATGAATGCTAATGCAAAGAAAGAAGTAAACATCTGTAGTAAACTTTATAACTAAAAGGTGTATATTATAAAACATAATAAAATAATCTGCTCTTTCATAATACTTTTCATTTGGAAATAATGAGTACTATATAATGAAGCTTTGTAGAATGAATGGCAACTTGCTGTTATGGAGACACAAGTGTAGAAGATGACATTTTAAAAGTCTTATGCCTTTCATCTTCCGGCGGAAGACTTTTGAAACGTTGTCCTCTACACTTGTCTCCATAACAGCCAGTTGCCGTCCATTCTACAAAGTTTCATCACAAATACTCTGCCTAAATAATCTATCAAAGAGTACCACATAGTTGAATCATTTTATCTGGGCGTGTCATTTGGTGGTAAAATAAATTTCACCTTTCCAGATTTTAAACATTGAATGGCTGTAAAAGCATTTTCATACATAGCTTCTGGTAAATGTTTCTTTTAAAATTAGATTGCGCTTGTTCCCCGCATCGACAGTATTCCATTTTTTCAAGGTACTCAACTTGATGAATACCGCCGACAAGAGTTTGAACGCTTCCGTTGTGGACAGGCGTTCTTCACAGTAGTACGACCGTCTTTTCCAGATGTTTGTAAGAAATATCTGTATAGCATTGGATTCTATGTGTATGGTGGAGGAAAAGGTGAAATATAGTTCTTAACATATGATAATATTTACAATTAAGGTAATATAGCTGTAGTTTTTTGACCAATTATTATGGATTTCCATAAAGATTAATTTTCAGATGAAACTGAAGACTTTGAAAGAATATAATACTGAAAGTCTTGTATAAATATGTATATTTTAAAATTTTCCTCATCAATGTTTTATAAAATGAAGCAAATTAAGTCTTTTATATATTCGTTTAATGAAGAAGCTTACTTACAGATTTTAAAATCATGTAAATGTAAGTTATTTGTAATTTAAGCACTGATTTGACTTTTAGAGTTGAAGAGGCTCCTGCTTATAACATTTATTTTGAAACTTTGTAACAGCACTAAATTAATCTTAAGATATTTTAGTTTAGCATGTTTTTATATAGAATGCAAAAGAAAGTTATGTGCAATACTGTTATAAATATGTTTCTGCAACTCATCTTTGAGTATCTTCTAAAATATTGCAAGTAATTAATAGATAAGATGAATTTTAAGCTGAATGAATATGTTGCATTTCAGAAAAATCTATGATTACTTGTTCTCGGTTTTAATACTGTTAAATTTCTTCAAAAAAAAGGTGAAATGACCTACTCTTTTTAATAGTTTTAGTTTTGAGAAAAACTGAAACTACCTTATTTTACTGTTATGTTTTTTTAAGGAAGTTTATGTGATTTAGAATCTAAAATAACTACCACTGTATTGTTGTAATTGAAAAGTTTTATAATTAAAGTTTTACAATTGATTTTGCATATAAAGCTTGACAAAGATAGCTTAAAAATCATGCAGCAGTTTCTCAGCTGATTAAAAGAGCAGGATTTTATAAAATGTAAAAATTACACATTACATGTTATTTTTTATAACATCATAAGACTAAATATTTTGTGAGAGAAAAAACATTTTTAGATTGTTTTTTTCATCAGGTGTGGAGTGTGCTTGTGCTTAAGGCATTTTTGTTAATTATTATATGTTGCAGTACACACATTTATATTATTTGTAATAAGAATTATTATGCATTATTAGAATGCTCCTGTGACCAAACTGGATCACTCAGTAATATTTGTGACCAACTAGGAGGTCAGTGTAAGTGTAAAGCAAATGTTGTAGGTCGAAGGTGTGACCGCTGTGCCCCAGGTACATTTGGATTTGGTTCTGCTGGTTGTAGATGTAAGTTATTTCTACTTTGTTTTTTAAATTTATAAAATGGTTAGAATAGTGTTAACAAACTAACAGCTTCATTTCTTCTCTTTTTAGTTTGATTACTTATTGTGTGTAATTTGCACATATTAAAACGCATATTTCTGATTGTGATTCTAACATAGCTTATAAAATAAAAAATAAACTATTTAAAATTATTCTTATCAGATTTTTAGAGTAAACATCAACATTTAAAAATGTGATGAAAATAGTGATTTATTGTTATTTCATGTATGAGTAACAAGTTCAAACAAGTGGACTAGCCAAGCAAATTAGAATGTCAAATCTACCTTATGCTTTGTCAGAAAATGACTGTTGTATATGATTTAACCATACAGGACTCAGCAGCCAAGGTTCTTGGCATTCAAACATCTCTCTCATCATATTTCATTCCAAAAATAAAACTAGTGGAAAAAATTGTTAAAAATTTGATAAGTTTCAGAAGAGTAAAACATTTAATTTTTATTCTCTGCTATTTCTAATAAAAGATAATTTATCTAATGTAGTTAATTGCACTTGGACTCTGAATAGTTCACCTGCAAGGTGATTTTTAAGTAAAGTATGAAAATACTTTTTTTATCTTACTGTTTCCACATTTAATATGTATAATCTCTAGAACTTTATAAATGAATGTCAAATTTTTTTATGTAAATGTTTACATTTTATCACTAACTCTACACAGGCCTGCCATGGTTTTATTGTCTTAAAGTTTACATGTTCTACAGTTATTCCTGTATGCTAAATGGGAAAATGATATCCATTTTTCTCAGTCATGTACAGATTTGTTTCACAAAACATTACATATATATTTATATAAGTGAATCATTTTCATTGAAATCGAGTCACTATTTGTTATGCTTAAAATGTTGATAACCACTGGCTATAGATTTCTCTAGACTGCTCATCATATAATAGCCTTATCACTCATTCTATAATCCAAGAGAAACACATTGCTAGTTAACAGGCTGCATGACATGTCCTTTCTGGATTGTATTTGTTGACTTTATTTTTTACTCCTAATATTATTTATTGATTGCTATAGCAACAATAAGTTGGGTAAATGACCCCAAACATATTCTTTTATATTTGTGGTAATTTTGTTGTAAAGAAACAAATGCAAAACATTACAGAATTTGTTAAAAGAGTATCATGCATACATTGGAATAAAACTTGAGGACCAAGACAAATTGTGGACTTCATGCAAAGTTTACATGATTTGTGATGAAGAATTGAGACAATGGACTAAAAGAAAGAAAAATATTTGGGTTTTGTAATTTCAGTGGTCTGGAATAATTATAGAAACCACAGACATAACTGCAATTTTTGCTCATGTAATGTACAAGGCTAGCTACAACACTTGATATAAAAGGGAGATTTCTTATCTGAACCTTCAGTCTGCTATAAGAGCTATTGCTCAAGGACCTCATGTACCTGTACTTATTTCACTGGAGATTCTTGATAAATTTTTTTATCTGATGTCAATAGAAATGATGATGGGGATTGTTTTCAACTTGAAACATCTGATGAAGCACAACTTTTTAACAAACTGAACTTAATGATTTGGTGAGAGATTTGGATCTTCCAAAGGACTCTAGAGACTTGGACTAAGAACTTGCTTTCTCCAGGAACATCATTTTAGTTGTCCAGAAATCATGAAAAAGAGTTTGTACCATATTTTTGCAAGAAGGTTTATTGGAATAATATTGTTGAATTAATACCAATGCTAGAAGCTGTAGTCTATAAGTCAGTGGCGATTGCTTATTGATTCCTTCAAAAGAAGTTTAAAAGGTGTTTTTTACAATGGTAACATATATGCACCTGTTCCTATTGCTCATTTGGTTCACTTGAAGGACACACATGAAAATCTTCTTAATAAGGTCAAGTATAAGTAATATGGTTGGCTATTTTGTGAAGATTTAAAAGTCTTTTGTATGTTTCTGGGTCAACTGCTTAGTTGTACAAAGTTTTCATGTTTTTGTGTGAATGAGACAGCAGAGCATGAAATCAACAGTGAGTAAAGAAACAGTGGATACACAGTCATCCTGATACCAGGATTAAAAAACATTGAACATGAAAGTTTGGTTGACACATAGGTCCTACACCCTTGCACAAAATAATTGAAACAAATGCTTATTTTACAATATTTTCAGCATGGCAGCCAGTGTAGGCTCGCTGGACCTGCTGATTTCCTTTAATAGTCATTTTTTCACACAGTCAGCAACATTAGCTGTGTTTTGCAGTATAGTCGATCTATTTTTGGGATATTTGAGATTTGGAGGAATATTACGTCATTTGAAATTGGGTTAGAAGAGCAAGGAGACCAGTCGAAAAACAACTTCTTACCAACTCAATGAAAAAAAGCGGTATCAATGGGGTCTGAAATACAAAATCTGGACGCAAGAACAATGGAGGAAGGTGTTATTCAGTGACGAGAGTCATTTCTTCGTACAGGGTCAAAGAAGACTGCATGTTTGCAGATCTCCAGGTGAGAAACTTCGAGAATCTCACATCAATCAGTTCGTAAAACATCCCTTGAAGAAGATGTTTTGGGGCTTTTTCAGCTACTATGGCTCGGAGGCTTGCATATCGTAGAAGGAATGATGTGAGGACCACAGTACATCAAAGTTTTGCAGAGAAGAGTCGTTTCAGAATTGAAAAAGAGATTTCTAGATGGATCTGGCATTTTTCAGCGAGATCTGGCTCCATGCCACACATCGAAACTTGTGAAGAATTTTATGACTACAATGCAAATAAAGGTGCTGGACTGGACTGGACTTAAATCCTATTGAAAATCTTTGGGTGATTTGTAAAGAAAGACTTCAGGGAAAAGACTGTACTATGAAAGATAAGCTAATTGAGGCCATAATTGAAGTGTGGTACCACGATCCAAAAATTAGTAAAGATTGCAGTCAACTTGTGGACTCGATGCCAAAGCGGATTAATGATCTTGTGAAAAATAAAGGCAGTCGTGTCATGTATTAATTTGTGAATAATTTTCGGATTCTCAGAAATAAAATGCAAAAATTTGAAAAAATTGTAATTTTCCATCTTGTTTCAATTAATTTGCACAAGGGTGTATTACCTCCACATGAAATTAGGCTTTATGGAGCAGTTTGTAAAGTTCACTTGTTTCTTTCAAATTTTTGTCTATCATTTATAAAACTCATTAAACTGTTAAAGAATTATTTTTAAAACACACAATTCATAATCAACTAAAATATGAAACTAAGATCTAAATACAATTTAACTCTCTCTAACTATAACATAGTGTGCATTATAGTTGATCAA
Source organism: Tachypleus tridentatus (assembly GCF_004210375.1). Taxonomy (NCBI): domain Eukaryota; kingdom Metazoa; phylum Arthropoda; class Merostomata; order Xiphosura; family Limulidae; genus Tachypleus; species Tachypleus tridentatus. The sequence continues at coordinate 36,588,158 of NC_134832.1, read as the reverse complement.
ACACCAGTTATGTTTGCGTTGTAAGAAAAAATTCATGGTTGTATAGTGTAAACTGAGCTCTTTCTAATGATTATATGTACTTTTATGAGCTAACTACATGTATGTTGTAAATTTCAAGGCAAAGTATAGAAGGTGGGTGTGGCAGCTATCAAGGATTGTAAAATTTCTCTTTTTCCAGTGAATAAAGTTGTAGGACTTTAGATCTCACGTGTTGCTTAGGTCAAATACACATAGCTACTATTTACATACTCTTGTACATTGCAAGCTTATGTAGCTAAGACCAAATTGCTGCTAAAGTCAAGATTTTTCGAAGCATTTGAACAACATCATACTAAAACTGTAGTTCAAATATTTTTTGAAAGGTTTCCTTTGAAACATAGTAATTAAAATTTAGAAAACAAAAAAATTCCTATTGTAACATTCCTTATAATATTGCATAAGCTTTGTTAAAAGTGAAATTTTGACTGAAAACATTTAGGTTACTTGAAAGACATTTTTCTGTGAAAGGAATGTAATGTTAAAAAAAACAACTAAAATTATGAGGGTTTTGGTTTAAATAATATTAATACATTTCACTTAATAAAGTTAAAAATGCTTTTTTCAGGGTTTGCGACATGAATTGTTACCTGAATTTGGCAACCAAGACAGAATGTGGAAAACAGTGAAATTAAATGTGCTGTATATCTTATCAACTATATAATTAATGTTTCTACACTCTACACCAGGAGAAATGTCAATTTGAAAAGTAACTAGTACACTTATCTGTAAATTGTGAAGACCTGTTAGTCACTTTACAATAGTTAAAAACTACGCAGCTTTTTTATTTTCTTTTAGCTTGTGATTGCCACAGTATTGGGTCATTGGACAACTTATGTGATTCTGAAATGGGCCAGTGCAAGTGTCGACCAAATACTTATGGACAACAGTGTGATGAATGTCAGCCTGGATACTGGAACTACCCAACCTGCCAACGTTGTGACTGCAATGGTCATGCTGACACTTGTGACCCAAGAACAGGTTTTTGCATTGATTGTCGGGATTTTACAGCAGGTCCAAATTGTGACAAGTAAGTCTAAGTAAATATTGTGTATTTAATTTATGATAGTTAAACATTAATTTTATTTTGTTTAAAATAGGTTTTTACAGTAAAATGGATATTTTGAATGATTTAGAGAATAATATTTACCTTATGACTTGTCTTGTATGTTGTATTTGTCAAGAATACATTCTGGAATAGAAGCTATTTTCAGTAATCAAACTTATATAAGTACAGTTTTTTTTTATAATATTCATATTTGAATAAGTAAGTTGTAAAGTACTTGACTTTATTGGTTATTTAACTTTGAAAAATATTTGGTAAAATGTTAACTTTATTTTCTCACAGTTGCAAACATTTCATATTTTGTTACTATAGATGTGAAACTGACTTTTATGGTAATCCAAGAATTGGAGTTGAAATACCATGTCGGCCTTGCCCTTGTCCTGGTACACCAGATAGTGGAATATACCATTCTAAAGGATGTGACCTTGACTCTCGAACTGAGAATGTTTTATGTGCTTGTGATCTAGGATATGCAGGTACAGAGTAAACACTATTCTTTATCTCTGTGGCTATTGGCAGGTCAGTGTTTGCATGTCATGACTGTTTAGGGGGTTGTGTTCAAGATTTAATTAACTGTTTTATTATCATTATATTTGAATAAATTTTGCATCACAATGTAATAAATAAATAATGTTTTTATTTATTTAAGTTTCAAGTTCTTAATTTTATAAAGAAATAGTAAAAACAAATTTAAAAAATCCCATTCTAATGTAAGTATGAGAATTGTGACATTTACTCTCTAAATATCTCCTTCTTTTCTAATCTATTCACATCTTTCTGAGACATATGGAATTTTAACAAACATTCGTTATAAAATACATACTACACAGACAAAGCATGAATTTTTATATCCTTCATTCTTATCTGTTTACTGACTCATAAGCTGGAAAATCAACCTACTTGTCATGCTAACCTGTTGCATCTCTTTCACAACTTGCCAACATATCTCTGTTTTATACTATATTATTTACAACAAATAAAGTTGCTCTATTTTGTCAAGTGGCATATTATGTTTTCTGCACAGATCTTGTCTGTTTGTTCAGTTTCAGATTGGTTCTCATGGGAATTATATTGATGAGTTTAGGTGAATTTTTAAAAGCTCTTGCTTCATAACTAGAAAGCCAGAAAATTATGACAATTATAGAAAATAATTTTTGTATTATTATTAATTTTGTTATGTGCATTATATGATTAACTAAATAAAAATCATTTATCATAGTAGTGCCATAAATGTTCCTCTGTGTGTGTGTGTGTGTCATATATATATGTATGTATGTATGTATGTGTGTATAATATAAGATTAAGTTTCATGAACAGTTGGCAGTAAAAACAAAATACTTGGATAAGTATTATATTTCTTGTTTTTCATGGGTATTCTTAATTTATTGTTATAAAGTGTGAGAATTAGAAATGTATTAGATAAAATGAAATAAAATAATAAATCTTCATAATGCATGCTCATGATCAGGTTGTTCATTACGTAATTTGATACAGTAATATGAGCTGCATGAGTGATTTACAACTTGTGTGGTGGGATTATCAGTTATACAATGATCCAAAGGGAAATAAAATAAAGTAAAGCAGAAACAGGTGTATTCTATCTTGAGTTTTAAACAGTTTAGTACAAGCAACTAAAGTTTCCTCTTAAAATTTGCAGTCATTCTAGAAAGAAGAAAAGGGTAATTTGGATTTATTTCATATTTTGTATGATGGTTATGAGGGTCAGTCAAATTGATCAAATGCATTTGAAGATAGGGTAGCTTAAATAAAATAAAAGTTTACTGAAGAAAACATTTGATATTTATTTAGGAGGTTTTAGATACTTCAAGTCTTAAAATGAAAAAAATCACTTTGTATCCAGACTAGTAAAAACAATTTGTTCATAAACAAATCTTTAGTAAAAGTATATCATTAAAAAATCTGATTTTTTGTGTACAAAAGACTTGTAATGTTTACTGAAAGTTAGTGTAACTTTGCCAAGATATGCAAAACATGTTAAAAGTTATTGTATGTAAACTTGGAGGACAGTTTAGGGTGATAAACTTCATTGAATCAACTGAGCCTGTAATAAAACAGTTAAGACACTAGTTGAGACCTGGCAATAGGTTAAGTAGCAGTCATGTGGATGAAATAACTAGTATCAGTAGTGCATGTGTGTGTGTGTGTTTTTTTTGGTTTTTTTTTAACCCTTAAACAGTGGGAATATTGTAGGTAGTAGCATTAGTTGATGATGGCCACCATTTAAGGATTAAAAATGAGGAGCCAAACTATTTTGACTCTGCTTTTATGTATTGGATTATTAGAATTACAAAGAAACTGAAGGATTAAGTGCAAAGGAAAAAATATTATTTCTAATGCAATATGCTTGAAGAATAACGTTCTCGTCATGATCATTGCAAGAGAAACTACTTTCCTAGGTAACCATTGGAAGGAGAATTAGCAGCTTGTATACCCATAAGAAGAAGAATTATCTTGTGTTAATCATTAAAGAAAGTAGTATTTTGCTGTACTAACTGCAGAAACGGAGGAAAATATGCATACTCAAATTTTTTCATATAGTTTATTTAATCCTTCAGTGTTAAAAGGTAGTACTTTTTTCTCTGTTTAGGATTCTGTGCATTTATAAAATTACTCAGTTTAATAACTGGTTGAAAATGTTAATTTTCTGCAATGTTCACCAAGCAGACAGTGATTCTTTTATTACAGAAGTGGGTCAGCTGAATGATTACAATACAGTTAGTGGTTTATGGTTTTTTTCAAGTGTGGTTAATGTCAGTTACTTATTTCTGGTTTGAAAATTTTCAACCCATCTAAATTGTTTTAGTAGTATTTGGGGCATTATTCTTACAGGAGAAAGATGTGACCGATGCGCCAACAATTATTATGGAAATCCAAATGCCCTTGGAGGTGAATGCTTTAAATGTGAATGCAACAATAACATCGATGAAACCTTACCTGGAAACTGTGATGCTAACACAGGAGAGTGTCTGCTCTGTCAGTTGAACACTGAAGGATATCACTGTGAGCACTGTAAACCTGGGTTTTATGGAGATGCAACCAGACAACAGTGCATTGGTATGTATATGCTTTTCTTTAAACCGGGGACAAATTTCTGATGCTTAAGATTTTGAAAATAACTACATGATGTAATTACAAATAAACAATTAAGTAATTAATGATTTGGAAAAAAACGAATTGGCCAATAATTTGTTGAACATGCATGTGAACTTTATTTTCATCAAAAATACCTAAAATCAAGATATTTGGTGCTACTAATAGGATATAATTATTAAATTGACTTAAATAATGTAGTATGCTCATTATACAGTATAAAAAAAAAAAAAAGGTTAGTTGCAAATAGATGGATAGTTTGTAGAAAAGAAAAGTAACCCTATTGCCATGGGCATTCTTCTTTGTGCATGTCACAAGGTTTTAGTGTCTTACATTCAAAATCTAATTAAACTACTTTTTGTTTATAGTATACCAATTAGTGTAGCATGAAATTATAGCTAATAACCCATACTTTAATAGTACACAAGTTTTAAGTTCTTAATTTTATAAGGCAATATTTTAAAAGATCCTGAATATCCCCTTGTATGAAAAATGACATTTTCTTTAGGCACTTTATTTTATTCAGCATCCCTCCAGTAAGTATGAAATTTAATGTGAGCTGCTTACTGTAAAATCTCTATTGTTCAAATAAGCCATAATTTTTATAGCCTTCAATCTTGTTTGGTTACAGAATCATCAAATAAAAAAATTTACCTTTTTTTCCATACCCACCTGCTACATACATATTTCAGGATTTGTAAATAGGTTCTCTTTTACTCTTAATTATATAGGATTTTCATTTATAAAATAATCACTGTTATATTGTTTTCTGGAGAGAGAATTGTAATTTTTTGTGTTATTACAAAAACTTCATTCCCATGAGAAAGGTCGCAGCTAGCTTGGATGAGTTTGTAATGGCTGTTGTCACGTAATTAAAAATACAGAAAAATTGTGGTACTTAGGAGAAATTGTCTGCTGTTTTGCTAGTTGTTATTCTATTTCCTTTGGTGTATTATTTAATTGAGTAAAAATTTAGTGCATTATTATCATAAGAATAAAAAAAAAAGGGGGGGTTTAAGTGTCATTGCAATAGCAAAAAAAAAGATTTGGGTAAGTAATTTATTTATTGTTCTTTTTTATTCTTTATTTGCTGTTATAAAAATAAATAAAATGTAAAAATTGGGATCTCTGGGCTAGTTAAGATCATATTAGGTAAAATAATTCTTAATAATATAATATTTTTTTCACAAGGTGTGCATGCAAGCAGTTCATAGGTAATTTAATTTGATAGGGAAATGGGAACTCCACCTTTCCCAAGTGATTTACAACTTTTAATCTCGTGAATAATAGTCATTAGACGTGGTTCATAGGGCAATGAAATGGTAAAATACAAGTATAACTAGATGTGTACTGTTATGAGTCTATAGCTAGTAAGGATTAATGAATGTAATTTGATGTTACAATTTTGAGTCATTCTAGAAATAAACAAAAGGGTAATTTATATTTTTCTTTTTTTGTGGTTATGAGGCTGGTCAAATTCACCAATTTTGTATAGGGTTAAAGTAGAGAAAATAACAGATCAAATATAAAGTTTTACATAAAACAATTATTTTAAATGTATTTGGGAGGTTTTAGAAATTATGCAAAGGAAATTTGAGATTTATGAAATTGAGAAAAGTATTTTCAGTCTTAACATGAAAATCACTTTGCATGCAAACGAGTAAAAATAAGTACTATATTAATAGAAAAATCTTTTTTATAAGCTGATTAAAAGTACTTCACTGAACATATGAATTTTTTTGTGTGAAGACTTGTAATGTTTCCTGAAAGTGTGCCAAAGTTTGTATAGATATATGTACCATGTTAAAAATTACTAGTATCAAAATAAGACTAAACGAATACAATGAGGTCATATGGTTGATCAGATCAACCAAGCCCACATTGAAAGAGTTAAAGCATATTATAAAATGTAGAAATTAATGAATATTCTCTTGTTATTAAAGCTTATATGGAAAAATTGCTCTGAAAGGGCATTTCAAACAGATAAATTCAGTAATATTTTGTTAACCTGAAGATGACCTAAGTATGTAAAAATATTGTTTTCTTATTTATTTTAATAAAAGTTTTAATGCGCATACAAGCTGTCTTGAGATGCATCAATACTGTACTATATTAAAAATCACTGTCAAGTTTCATGCATAGGCTGTTTTTTGTTTTTTTTTACAGTAGGTATTTTGTCTTGTTGGTGATTAAATTTCAGAAATAAATATCGTGCACTTCACTTGTTTTAAAATAATATATTAAAACAATTCAAAAGCATATACAAATGCTTGTTACACTATTGGCTATCACAGTTGTATCCATAGCTTTAAATAACTGTCTCTTTAATAAAATTTAGTTACTTTAAAAAAAAAAAGGTGAATTATTCTTTTAGATTCTGTTATTATAACACATACAGTCTTTGAAAACATTTACTTTAAAAAGCACCACTATATGCTCTTTATGGCTAAATTCACAATCACACAGCTTAGATCTATATTTTGAACTACATTTTGGATATGCATCTATGCGTGAACAGAGGTCTAGAACATTGCACATACAAATAGATATTATGATGCAATAATACTCCATTAAAACAGAGAAGATTAAAAAGTTCTAGTAATATGTTGCAATAATGTAACAATCATCAGTTCATCATTATAGAACTACATAATGTATGATTTGTAAACAGTTATGTACAGACTTGTGATAAACTGTTGCTTCTAAAAATAACTAAATTTAATAGTAGTGCTATATAACTATCTAAATTATAACTCTTATTTTTAGTAGTCATTTCATATATCTAAAGTGTAAGGATTTCAAAAACAACTGCAAGAATATTAAGAATAAATTTTTAATTTTAAAGTTCCAGCTGCAGTTAGTATTTTTATTTTCAAATTAGTTATTTATGCTTCTTTAAGAGATCCTGTGTAAAACTATGACTTGATTCTTTTCTAGAATGTGTCTGTAACAAACTGGGCACAAATAGTACTGCTGGAACTTGTGATCAGACAATAGGCCAGTGTCCATGTTTGCCTAATGTTGTAGGTCAAGCTTGTGATGAATGTGCACCCAATCATTGGAACCTGGCAAGTGGTGATGGGTGTGAGGCTTGTGATTGTGATCCACTGGGATCATATGCACCACAATGCAATGAGGTAAAGCTTCAGAATGAATAAAAATGTTGTGTATAAATGGATATTTTTAAATATTCTGTTTGTTGTAACAGTTTTTTGATATTATGAGATATGTTTGTTTTTATGCTATTTTTTACATTTTAATTTTAGAGAAACTAGAACCTTTTACTAGTGTGTTATTTCTTTCTATTATTTATATCTTTTAGACTTCAATATTACTGCTTATGTTTGAAAAGCTTTTAAGTGTCTGTATGAATTATTTTGTTAGTTTCCTTGGAAACTTCCTAATTCTTAAATTGAAAGAATTACCCCCTATCTCTGTTTCCTGATTTTTTGTTCCTTCCTGTTACTATCTCTTTTCTGTGATATGTAACTAAGAAAGTTATGACATCATTGTCAACTTTCCTTTTTATCCTATATTTTTCATTAATAATTCAAAATTGTTATTTTAGTACATCCCTCGGAGTGGATTCCTGTACGTGGTGATGGGTCCTCCCAGGGAAGGTTCTGTTCTTTCAGTTTACTTCCTCTGGGATCTAAACATCCACCCATGTGTTTGCCGTGTGTGGCAACTCGTGAAGGGGAGGAGAGGATCCTAATGCACCTCTTTGGCCTTGAATTCCTGTAGATGGGCAGCCTTGGGGTGGTCCCCCTTGGGTCAATCGGCTGGTCCACTAGGGCTAAGGTCAACCAAGTACCAGTGTTGGATGTTCTCAACAGGTGTTCTGGACATTGTATATGATGCTGGTGTTTGGGTATAGGGCTAACAAAACCCTGGCAGTGTCCTTGTTTGACATTATAGTGCGTCCCATCGTAGGGCTCCATGGCGGTTGGGGTCAGTAGGCACTGAAATTTCCCTTCCTTTATTATGGATACTACAATTAAAAATCTTTAAACTAGTGAAAAAACAGTCTATAAGTAAATAACCACATCTTGAAGATTCTGTACCACTTGTTGTATCTCATTTTCTTATTGCATTCACTTTCAGACAAACATTTAGGGCAAATGTCTTCCATTTTCATTCAGAAGGGACTGGAGGGACTTGCTGGCTCTCCAAAGTCAGTAAAGAAGCTTTGATCTGGTGACATATTGGTGGAAAGATCTACATCTCAACACAGTGAACTCCTCTTGCATTCAAAGGCAATTGGGGATGTACCTATTGAGGTTACACCTCGTGCTACTTTGAATTCATCACGAGGAGTTATTATTGAGAGGGACTTGAGAGATTCTTACTGGTTTCTCCACCCAAGGAGTTTCTGCAGTGAGGCACATATACGCTTGCAAAGATGGAATTATGATGCCGACCAATGTCCTCATTCTCACATTTACGTCACCATGTCCATCTGTCACCATCAAGGCAGGTTACCTTTAATTGCAGAATATAGCAATACATTCAAAACCCTCTATGATGTTTCCAGTGTTAGCAGTTCGGGCACTCGAAGACGTCATGTTATGGTTCCTTGATGAGTGCTCATTGCAGTAGCAAGGACCGTGATGCCTATGAGTGTGAAACAAACCCTCATTGCATCAGTTGCAATGGCTTTCACCCATCCCACTTTCATTCTTGCCCTAAATGGTTGGAAGAAATAGAGGTTATGAATTGTTTTCAAATGCTGCACATTACTTATCCTGAGGCTCGAAAATAGCTGTCCACCACCTCATCTTGGATGTATGCTGCTGCACTTTGTTCCACAACTACAGTGAGATCTCCTAAAGAATCATTCTCCAAACAAATGAAAAGATTTTTCACCCCCATGGTTAAAAAAGGTTGTTGAATCAACTTCAACACCCATCTCTGTAACTTACATACATTCTAACAAACACCAAGATCCCCATCCTTTGGTGCCAGGTACAGGCATTTCCTTGGATACATCTCCTTTTCCCACCCCAAGATGCAAAATGATCATTCATTCATGTCCTCGGTCACTGAAATCCTCTTCCAACAGCAAAGACCTGCCCAAATGACCCAGGGCAGTATCCATGGAGATTGATAGACCTTCTTTAAATAAGGACAGTAAGGAAAAACAATGTGATCGTAAACAGAAGGGTTCTCCATCCAATTCATCTACACATAAATAAAAATGGCCACCCTGATACAATGGAACTGTTGTGGTTTATGTTCTAATCTGCATGACATCAAAACACTGATTGCTTCTTACCATCCTGTATGTCTTTCCTTACAGGAAACATTTCTGAAACCTGTCGATACAGTCGCCTTTTGGCGTTTTCCTTTTTTACAGAAATGACAGGCTGTGTGATGGATGAGTGCATGGAGGGGTGACACTGTTGGTTGATCAGCATGTGCCCACCCTGTCTTTGCCACTTGATACATCCTTGGATGCTGTAGCCATCTGTTTCCTTGGGTCATACCATAACTGTTTGTTCTCTCTACCTGTTGCCTGGAGAAACCTATGATCAATCAAACTTTGCTCTCATTGAACAGTTGTCATCTTCCTTTTTCATTCTGGGGGACTTTAATGGACATCTTCCCCTCTGTGGAAGTGCTGATATTAATAAGAGGGGTTTCTTTGTAGAGTGTATGCTCTCTGATCACAACCTTTCTCTTTTTAATACTGGTTCTTCTACTCATTTCCATGCACCAAGTCAGTCCTTTACTACTATTGATCTCTCAATTTGCTCTCCTTCACTATTTTTTGTGGAGGGTTGACAATAATCCATGAGGCAGTGATCATTTTCCTATAATTTGAGAGAGACTGTCCGAGGTTGATGCCACTCGACCCATGTGCCCTGGTGGAAACTGGATCAGGCAAACTGGCCCTCTTTCACTGCTCTTGCAGAAATTGATCCTGCCATCGTCTGTAAGCCATCAATAGACAACTATGTGGCAGCAGTAACTGACTGTATTATACAAGTAGCTGCTCAACGTATTCTTAAAATCTCAACACATTTTCCACTATATCCTTGTCCATGGTGGAATCCTGCCTGCCATATGGCACAGAAGGATCAAAAATGGGCCTGGTATACTTTTCGTAGATATCCCACACTTTCGAACTGCATCCCTTTCCAGCAGGGCTGTGCACATGCTCGGTGGGTAAGACGTCAAAGCCAGAAGGAATCTTTGATTATGTTCACAACTGGCATATCTTCTACCATCAGTTCCAAAGTCATATGGGACAAGAACTGAAAGATCAGTGGACAATATAATTCTGTCCCCCTCTCGATCTTGCTCTCTGATGGCCAGGATGTAGCTGATACGTGGAGCATTATTGATACTCTAGGTGAAAGCTTTTGCCAGGTATCTAGCACTTCTGCTTCTTCTTCCACCTTCTTAACCATCGGGCAGAGCAATCACCTCTTTACTTTCGAGCTGATTGTCTCTGTGACTATAATTGTCCCTTTACACTGGTGGAACTCAAACTGGCCCTTCATTGGCCTGGCACTACATTGGTTGGACCTGATGATGTACACTATGACATGTTGCACCATCCATCTCCTGCTTCTCTTGCTATTCTTCTGGTTGTTTTTGACTGGATCTGGAAGGAGAATGTTTTTCCTGATGCCTGGTACCAGGCTATTGTCCCACCTTTTTCTAAGCATGGGTAGGATCCCAAGATTCCTTGGAACTACTGTTCAGTTGCTTTGAGGAGCTGTCTCTGTAAGACCTTAGAGAGGATGGTTAATGCTCGTCTTGTTTGGGTCCTTGAATCAAACAACCTCTTGCCCACCCAATGTGGGTTCTGACGACAATAGCTCCACCATGGACCACCTGATTTGACTTGAAACGTCAATCAAACCACAACATCTTGTATCAATATTCTTTGACATTGAGAAGGCTTATGTATCATAAGCCTCTCAACATTGAGGTATGGCATTTTGCGAGACCTCCATATATTTGGGTTGCATAGCCATTTGCCCATTTTTATTAAAAATTTTTAATGGACAGGAGATTCCAAGTTTCTATGAGTTTGACACTTTCTCAGGGCTGTGTTCTGAGCGTCACACTTTGCAGTATAAAAATTAATGCTATCACTGAACAACTCTCTCTCACGTGAGGAATATTAAGTGGCAGCTACAGACTGCCCTCAATCATTTGCTGAAGTGGATCACAGCAAACTGTTTTAACTTTTCTCTCTCTAAACTGTTTGCTTGCACTTTTTTCACCAATGGGGTATTCACCCTGATCCTGAACTCTGTCTCAGGGACCACAGGCAGCACAACTTCACTGATACAAAGTTCTTGAGGCTTATCTTTGGCCATAAGCTGACCTTTATACCACACATCAAGCAGTTACAGGTTAAATGTAGTACAAGTACAAGTGCACTGAACATCCTCCGTGTTCTCTCTTCCACCACTTGGGGAGTGGATCGACATTCTATGCTAAAGATATATTGTGTTCTTATTTGATTGAAACTACTATGGATCACTGATCTATTGCTCTGCCAGACCATTGGCCTTATCAGCTCTGCACTGGGGCTTTCTGCACTTCCCCAATTCAGAGCTTATACATAGTCTCATAAATCTTCTTTGCACCACTGCCATTTGCAACTGTCTTTCCTATATGCTTTGAAACTTCTTTCCTTGTCGGAGCATCCCACCTGGGGTTGTGTTTTCCTTCCTCAGTGGGCAATACTTTATTAGAACAGACCGTCTGCCATTGCTCCTTTTGGCCTTTGTATTCAGGCACAGTTGCGTTATCCACTGGTCAGCCCATCCCACCATGGCTTCTTACGGTCCCCAATTATGACCTATCTTTAAGTCATCTGAGAAAAGTAGACACTCCTGATTGGAAATGCTGTCTGCTATTTGCTGAACATCTTTCGACCCATCCTTCCATTCCTATTTATACAGATGGTTCGGAAATCAGGTGACTGTGTGGGCTCTGCCATGGTTTGTTGTTGTTCAGTGGTTGCATACAGAATCCTCTCTATAGTGTTTGTGTTCACTGCTGAACTGTACACCATTTCTCTTGCCCTACATCACATAGATGCACTCCAATTGCACTATTTATGCTGACTCGCTTAATTCTTTACTGGCCCTGGAATTGCCTCACGTTGGTTAACACCCTGTTCTCTCTGATATTCAAAACGGACTGGCTCATTTCTCTTTAACATCTACTTTTATCCAGTTTTTCTGGATACTGGGCCATGTTGGTATTTGCGGGAACGAACTCGCCGACACTGCAGCTAAGTCTATGTGCTCTGGCACTATCACCACTGTGCCTGTCCTGTACATGGACTATGGTCCTGTATTCAAATCTTGGAGTAAGGAACGCAAAAACAAGCTTTTCCAAATAAAACTCTCCATTGGACTTTGACCGTCATTCTTCCGTAAGGATTGGAAAGAGGAAGTTGCTCTAACTAGACCAAGCATTGGTCACATTTTTTTAACTCATTGTTTTCTTACATCTAGAACGGATGCACCAGTGTGTAGTTTAACACTCGGATCACAATAAGCCACATTTTACTTTCTTGTCGTCGTTACGACTCTCAATGATGGCACCATTTTAAATATGTTCTGTCCCAAGGTTTGTCCATGACATTAGACAGTGTTATTGGTGATGGTGACACTGTCCACCTTGGTAATGTTTTTAGTTTTTTAAAGGCCATTAATCTATTTAATGCCATTTAAGTTTTTTAATTTATACATTACACCTTTTTTAATGTGGCTCCCTTTTAAAAATCACAGTTCATCTAGTTCGATTTGAAATTAGAAATTGGGCGTAACATTAAATAACACAAAACCAGGACTGGAATGGCCAACTTTAGGTGACTAGTGCTGCTGTTTGAACTACCTGTTGCTCATCCTGGCAAGCTGTTATTATAATTTTGCTACACATCTTTTGAAACCTTTTTATTACTTTTCTTTTTGAAAATGGCCATAATGTCAAATAACTTGGAACCAGGACTGGAAAGGCCAACTTCATGCGACTTAGAGTGGTTTTTATACTTACCTGTTAGTCTTCCTGGTGAGTTATGATAATTAGTTATGCTACAGAAAGTCCTTTACAACTTGAATTATTCTAGTTTTTCTCTTAACATTGTAAACTAGATGTAAATATTGGTTTAATGCTAGTTATGTGTTTTTTTTATCTTTGTTTTGCTTTACCTTAATTTCCTTTTATGAATTTTGCTAAATTTACTTTTAACTTTTTACCAGATGTTTGGCACAGATAGCCTAGCTGCTTTGTGCCATAAAACACTAAATCAACCAACCAACCATTTTAGTACATTATTTTTTATATAACAATACAACTCTAAATTTCAAATTAACTTGGAGCAATTTCAAATATGCTACAATTAAGTACATTTTAGTTGATGAGTTTTTGTGTTGTAGGTATGTTGTTTAAAAAAAATTGGATTTTGATATACATCCCAAAAAGTGCTGACTCCACAAGAAATTTGCTACTTAGGTATAAAAGAATTGGAGCACAAATTCTTGACATTAGAAACTACAGTGGGCAAGGCATTGCCATGTGGTTAGTATGATTGGATGGTGAATATAATTATTCATGATCAATTGCAGCAAACACACACTATGAACTGTGAGAGTAGTAGTCAAATTCAACTACTCAAGCATATGGTAGGTGCTTTTGATTAGTTGTTATCCTTCTAGTCTAGCAGTTAAAATTTAGGAAAACCAATGTGCAAACAGTCTTTATTTAAACTTTATATAAAATTTTGAAGGTGTAGAGTTGTATTGGAGATATTATAAGATAAAGAATGATAACAATGTTTGTAATATAACGCATACATGGTTTATGCATATCAAAACAAAGTGTAAATAAAGATGTTTATGCATGACAGTATGGTTTGCAGAGAGTTGTTTGGGATTGTGACTGTGACTCTCTGAGACTGTGATCTACAAAGAAATGATGCAAAACTGCTTCAAAAGGAATAAAAAGAGATCCAATTATAACAACATTATACTAAATCTATGGAAATCTATCTTTTATTTTGCTGCTGCTATTTGTATAGCACCATGATATGGGGCATAGGATGGTTTTTGTGCATTACATTTGAAAATGTAGAGGTTGTATATGTGTTGCATGTAATAATCAACATCTTCATAAATCTTGCTTTAATCATTTGTAGATGTTGGACTCCCCCTTTGAAAGCAATTATGGATTCATCTTGTACATAGACTTTAAATATATATTAAATATTAGGTGCTATACACAGATACATGGGGGAATAGCTACAGAAGTCATACTTTAAAAGCAAAATTTATAATTTGCCATAACTTTTACGTGGACTTTTGGTTTATGCAGTCATTTTCAAACATCAGTTGTTAACAAAACAGCAATCATATGTTAATGTAATTGTTCTTTGATATATTGTTTAGGCAGAGTATTCAAGATGAAACTTTAATTGTTATGGTTAAGTTATGTGTACTTTTCTTATATCTGTTTACCTGAGTTTTTATTGTTTCTGGAACAAATGTTTGTAAATCTGAATTATCTTTTCAGTTTGATGGACAATGTCAATGCAAAACAGGACACGGAGGAAGACGATGTAATGAATGTGAAGCAAATTATTGGGGAAATCCAGCTATCCAATGTTATCGTAAGAAAGAGTTCTTCAGAATTTTGTTCAGTAAAAGTCATCCATGAAATATGTTTAATTTTGCTTCTGAAACTGGGATAGATGTAGTTTTTTTTATTGTTCTCAGTTTGTTCTGTAACTTGATTTGAAGAACTTTACTGATTGTATCAAATTTTTTATGTTTCTTTTGTTTTTTATTTATTATTTTTGACTTTTTTAGGTGGTGTTGATATTATTTAACTTTTTCCATACAGGATGTGAATGTAATCCAGAAGGGTCAGCTACACTTCAGTGCCATAGAGACAATGGTACATGTGTGTGTTTGGAGGGTATAGCTGGTGACCAGTGTGATCACTGTGCACGAGGTCACACTGGTAGAGCACCTTACTGTGATCCATGTGGAGAATGTTTTGACAACTGGGATCTAATTATACAGGAATTGAAAGGTATTAATTTGCACAAGTCCTTTTCTCATGGTCACTTTTTCATGCCTGCATGATTTCTGTTATTATAACTGGCCTTTATATGTAACTGAGAATGGTAAATTCTTTTTTTATGGATTAGTTTAATATTTAAAGTAATTTTTATAGTTTGTCACAAATGACTTATTAGACAGTTAATTAATACCTGTAAATTATATGTATGTTATTTCTTAGAATATTTTAAATTTAAGTGAGTCTGTTTTTAATCGTGCATAAACCTTAAGACATTCGCAGTTTTTGTAAAGCTTTTCATGAAAATCTCTAGTTTAATACCTCATTTTAACTTTCCCAAAAAAGGGGTTTTCTTTTCTTTAGTTCTAAGTTCTTTTTATGACATTTTGAGTTGCCTATCTAGACAGATATTTAAACTTAAAAAGAAAGACATTTTTATTATCCATCCCACAATCTTGCAGTATTACATAGTTATAAATGTTAGTGATATTGTGCCACATATTATAGTTGTATTTTTGTAGTTTTAGTTATTGGAGATCGAATTATCCCTTCCCAGATGGGTCATAGGTGAAAGACCATGCTCTCATCTTTGTTGACTTGCATTTAAAAGTTTATTGAGATACTATTTCATGAATTTTGCTATGAAGTTTGGTATCAAACTGAAGGTTATAATTACAATTTTTGTATTTTACATTATTTTTTAATTTATATTTTTATTTCAACTAATTCTTTACCTATGAGAGCAGCAGTCATCTTCCCCACAACTGTCTGCAGGCAGTGAAGGGTGATACAGATGTGGGGACATTGTGGGCTTGAGCACCCACATCTTGCTTTCCTAACTTCTATTTCAATTTATATTTCTAATTCTATATCTATTACTGTTCTTTATTTCTTATGTGAGACTAGTGGATGGAGGTTAAGACTAATAGACAGTGTATCTGCACCACTATGTGGGTCCTACTTCAGCAGTCACCCCTAAAATCTAGGGTAACTTTTATAATTTCACATTGTAGCTTGTACCCTCTGATCTTTTCAGTTGATTGTTGAGGAGACTCTCAGTCAGTGATTCTCCATCATAAAAGGATGAAGTGTGCATGTAAGTGGTCTAATGCTAAAGAGTAAGTTAGAGGAGTTTACTAAAAAGCTAGGTCACAATGATTTCAAAGCTGCAGATGGTTGGTTGTTTTGATGGAAATCTAGGTTAGGCATTCAATATAAGAAAGCACACTGAGAAGGAGGGAGTGCTGATGTTTTAAGTGCTAAATAGTGGAATTCAATAAAATTGCCAAATTTGCTTCAGAAATTCTATGGAAAAGACATCCACAATGCTGATGAAATAAGGCTACTTTACTGTGCCGTGACATGCTTTCTGGTTCAAAGAAAGCAATGGATCATGTGACTGTGTTGTGCTGTTCAAACATGTTATGAATTGATAAGCATAAGCTGTTGGTTATTAGGAATAATTCTATGCCTCTGTGTCTTAATAGGATGAGAAATGATAGTTTACCATTTCTGTACCATGCAAACAAAATGCATGGATGACATCTGTAATTTTTGAGAAATGGCTAAAGAATTGGAATGCTGAATTGCAGTTAAAGTCAAGAAAAATGTTGCTGCTTCTTGACAATTGGAATTTCTGCACCTAATACCACACCCTTAGTCCTATGGACATGGGAATCATAAAAAACTTGAAGACATTGTATCATGGAAAATTGGTATGCTACATCCTGTAAGAAATTGAAGAAAATTTGCTGACATCATCTTCAACAGCTAAGGAAGTAAGTGCAAAGATTAATCTTTTACAAACAGTACAGTTTATTGCTGATAGTGGAGAGGAATAAACACCAAGACCATTCAGAATTGCTTTGCTCACTGTGGTTTTAAACACTGTCCTGGAGTTGCCCAATAATTATAGTGAAAATGAAGCCATTTAAGAAGTGCAATATGTCTAAAACTCTGAAGAGTTTGCATGTATTGATAACAGCTTGCATTGTTACAATGAGAATGGAGATTGTGAAGATGCAAGTGTTAATCAAATTGCAGCAAAACACAAAAAAACTTCAGAAGACCAGGAAAGTGATGAGGATGACACACCTGAGTTTGAATGAGTGACTCACTTGGAAGCCGGGAAATTTGATGATGGATTACAACATTATTTTATGAAAGAAGGCAATGTAGACAGTGCAATATCTGCACTGATTTTGTTCAGATGTAGTCAGTTAAGAAAGCACAGCAGGGTACACTCGATAAATTTCTCCGGTGTCAGTAAGCATTAAGAACTACACTAACGCAAATGCATGTATGTGCAGAAATTAAATTTTTTTAGGATAAATATTTTTGTATATTTGCACCATTTGTTTCAGATCTTGTACAGTAAGCCAAAGCTTAATACAGTACAGTATATGTTTTTGTAACTGAATAAACAAAAAAAAACTTGTCTAATGTACTCTACATATATGTACCTTTTTAAATCTTAATGAGCAGCTTCACATAACTGGGGCAATTGCTTAATTGGACCAAAGTATTCTAGTCCCAATGTGCACACATTTACTTCTATACATGACATGTGAGTAATCAATCTAAAGCTCAGAATGTCTCCTTAGTGATTTTTTTCAACCACTTTGAAATATAACTGTCTTCTTTCTTCTCAAGACAAACCTTTATGCTGGTAAATTTCATATTTTTTAGACCCAAATAAAGTTTTGTTAGTGAATTTGATGAATTATAATGCAATTATGGTATGAATATAATAATTTATGATTTTTGGTTATTCAAATATATAAAGCTTAAAAATTTTTTTTGTATTTCACATCTTCCATGTGTTAACTTCTAGACTTAGCTGTCCAAAACAAGCAGCAACTGAAAACAAAGGTCATGACTGTAAAAGATAATTGTTTCATTTATTTCTCTATTTACTGTCCTATGTTTTGAGAAAAATAAGTATTTGTTTGTAAATAGTAATGATCTATATATACATGTATAATAATTGAAAGGTGACTGTATTTTACATAATATTAGTCTACTAAAACACAGCCAAGATAGGTTACTTTGTGAAGACTAGAGATCAGTTTTATATTATTGAATATGATAACATGAATGAATGTGCACTGCATCATTATAAATTCTGTATTGTTAGCTATGCATGACTGAAAGATCAGTATAATAAAAATTAATAAATATATTTAAATGCATAATGTTATGAAATTTTAGTTTTTTGGTCTAAACATTTATACTCTTATGTTGCAACTTGTCATTCTTGAACAAAAAAGGCATAATTTACATTTTAATTTTTTATAGTAGTTACGAGATCAGTCAAATTACATGAACTTGTACAGAGATGTGTTAGTGAAAATAACCTAAAATATGATTTTTTTTTCTCATAAAAAAACGTTTGATAACAATCTGCATATTATAAGGATTTTGTTGGTGAATTTAGAAAGTATTTTGAATCTTAAATTGAAAATTGTATTGCATGTTGGTTAAAACAGCATGTGAAAAGAAAAAAGGCATGAGAAAAGCATTGCTTAACAAATCTTGATTTAATAAAAGTTATCAAATAATCTGATATTTTGCCTATCAAAGCATTGTAATGCTTACTTTAATGTATCATTTTGTATACATTAACTTACTTATTTAGAAGTAATAATATAAATATCAACATGTGCAAAATGGTTATGAGCTCAGTCCCAGGGACTGAGCCCATACTCAGAGTTATAATAAAATTATACTAAATCTATCTTTAGTTTATCATTGCTGCTACTTGTGAATTTTTTATGTAAATAATAATAGTTTCATCTGACTTTTGATGATTAGTCTTTTATATTGCTGGTTAAAATTTTACTTCTTATAGAATGTTTCTAATAATTTCAGTATAGTTTAAGCTGCTAGATAGTTTTTTGTTACTGAATACCTTACATAAAAAAAGTTTACAATAATTTAAAATTCATGTATATTTACTTCAGTGGATATTTCATAATTTATATAGATTGATAATGCCAAAGATTATACACAATATATTAATTTTTGAAGGGATAATGGTGATAATTTATTTTGGAATTGTTCTAAACCTATGACTCATTCTCAGCCAATGTAAAAAATCAAGTTTCTATGTAATAGTTAACAACAATAAACAATAGTATCATCATTAAACAAAAATTAGCATTTTATTTGAAAATCTTAACTTGTATACTTACTTACATTAGTACCATTTTTATACACTGTAGAATCAGCTTATATACCTATCTGAGCATGGAGGTCTGTGAGCTTGTGAGGGGGTCCATAAAAGTGAAAAGTTTAAGAACCACTGTTTTAACTCATATTTAAAAGTAGAAATTAAGGACAAATTGGTTTATAAGTTGAAATATCAAATGCTCCTTATTGATCATGTGAAATACTTGAATTTCACAATTCCATGAATTTAATCTACATGTATATTCATAAACTAAACAGATCGTACTTTGAGACTGGTAGATCAAGCTAAAAATATCAAAGACACTGGAGCTACAGGTGCTTACACAGATGAGTTTTCTGAGATGGAGAAAAAATTGGAAGAAGTGAGAGAGATTTTAAATAGCGCTAATGTGACAGGGGCAGATATTGATGAACTTCAGAAGCTAATAGATGAATTAAAGTAAGATTTTGACATACATTTGTTTTTAGATGAACTTTCACACCATTTTTAGGCTAAAACATTTTTCTACAGTATATTTAGCGAGTTGTTTGATAAAGTTATGATGACTCGTCTATATGTATTTCATGGATATGCAAATGCACTGAACTCTTTTCTTTTCTTTTTTTTAAATGCTGGGATTTTATTTTATGAAGTAAAGCATTGAGCACAAAAGGAGCTACTCAACATTAACTTGTGGTTTATTGTTGACAATGAAATAAAATTTTACTCTAAAATAGCATTGCTAAAAGGTTTTCCTAGACCAATGAAAAAGATAATGCAATTTATGCAAAAGTTACATACTTAATATGAAAAGACTTGGTATTACTGAATAAATATTTCAAATATGAAAGTTAGATTTAAATCTTAAATTAATTAGGTATTTTAATTGTGAGCAGAGAATCAAAAGCAGTGATTTTTACTTGGCTTCAAATTTTTTTTCAATTTGAAGGTACAATATCATTTAATTTTTGCAATCATTTTTATTTTAATATTTGAATTTAATAATTGAACAAAGAAAATTTAATTTTTTGTATTTAGTGTCATTTTTAAGGCATTTTAGAAGTATAATTTTTGTCAGTTCAATTAAAGTTTCAAAGTAATTTAAAATCTGTATCGTCTCATCAACCTTGATTAAAAAAAAAATTGTACTACTACCATGCTGTTTGAGATAAAGTAATTAACTTTATGATGTTAAGTGAATATGCCAACCATTATGCACAGATTTTAAAATGAAGATGGAAGGTGTAATACTGCATTTATCAGTATCCAAAATTTTGTGGTTTTTATTTTTAGTGTTAAAAAAAAAATAATATTCAGTGAACAAAGTTAAGACCCTACAATCATATGTTTCCAGAAAGAACCTAACAGATAGTAAAGCTGAGCTGAAAGATGTGGAAAACCACTTAAAAAATACAACAGATAGAATTTATGATGCAAATTTAGCTTTAGCAGACTTGCGACACAGAGCTGGAGACCTAACATCTGATGCACAAGACCTCAAGGACAATGCAACAGCTCTTCAAGAAGCTAATGTTGAAGGTAAAAATTCACCAAGATAAACTTAATAATGAGAAATGCTTAGGTTTGTATCTACTTTGTAGGTGTATTTCTGATTTTGACATCAAGGATCTATACTTTTTTTCCCCTATGATTAAGGAAATAAAAAGGAATTAAAACGTAGGTAACACAAAATTTTGAATTATAATGCACATGATCATGCTAATTTCATTACAATACATTAATAATAGTGGTTTAATTAAATTTCAAATGTAACTAAGTAAAATGTGACCTGTGCAAAGAAATGTTTAAAGTGTGTAGTTAAAGGTTTAACCATTTCTTTATAAAACATGGTTGCATTGAAATAAATCATGCAAACTCAGTGTGTTTTAGTATTGTATATATTTTTTTGTTTGTTGCTTTATGTACAATAATTAGTATTTATTTATGGGAGATTTATATATTTATTACTGTGATTTTTGCATTCTCATAATTCTGTGGTCACAAACTATAATTCTCTGGGGCCTGCTAGTGTAATAGAAATTTTTCATCACGTCTTAAGTGTGTATATCAGTGGCTATCTCTGTATTTGTTTTGTTGTACTTTGAATTTTTTTAGATAATTCTTAAGATAACAGTTGCTGTTACTGTTATTTTAATTAGAATAATTATTTTAGAGTTTACAATTTTTCTAAGGTGCCTTCAATATAACAAAGGATGCCCAACGAAGGTCAAGGGCTGCTGAGGGTCAGGTTAAGGATACAATACCTCTTATTTATGATTCTGAACGTCAGCGACGTCGTACAGAAAATCTCCTAGAGCAGGCCCAAGGTGGTTATAATAAAAGTTTTGAAGAAAATGAAGCAGCTCTGAATGATATAGCAGATCAAATAGACAGACTAGAAGGTGGTATCACTGATATCAACAATATGGTAAGTTATGCTGCACATCACAAAAGGTGCACACTGATCATCAATATTTAGTATTAAAACTACACATTTTCTAGGAGTTAAAATGTGAAAGTGAAATTAATGTAGCATCAACTGCTTGACTAGTTGTACAATACTAACTGTTAAAGTAAGGAATGCTAAGAAAGTCATGAGAATTTGGATACTTTTTTTTATTTGACATATCTTAAAAAATTTAGCTTAATTTTGGTTCACATTTGACAGTAATTGATAATCAACATCTTTAATAAAAAGGTTAAAATTACTAAAAATGCTATTTCTTTATTAATTATGTTTATCTGCTTCACCTGACAAAGGGCACATTTATGATAATAAGGTCTGTTTTCAATTGTGTGGTCTTTGAAGTGTGTTGTAAAAAATATGGAATGCTTTCAACAGAGCACTGAGATACATTAATGAACAGTATATAATGAACAGAAACTTTACATTCTGAAGTACAAAAAAAAACTAGCTAATCAACATTGCAACATTGTTTTAAGTTGTCTGAAGTTAATGGAAAGTTAGACCAGAAAGCTACAGTATTTTGTTTAACAAGTATGTTTTACTGTAAACCTCACGTTTTTCTTAACATTCAACTATTAGATTCATCTATAATATGTTGAAGCTTCTTTCTGCTTTTCACATTCACTTTTTCCCTGTTCAATTTAATGCAAGAATATTATTGGAATACTTATTTATACATTGAAACATTTTATTTAAGATTACAAACATATTATTCAGCATTTCTGGCATCTAAGGAAAGTAATTTGCCATAGTCAAGAATAGTTGTAAATATTTGAAAGAACATAATTAAGCTTGGGCATAAAGAGTATTTCTGTCTTACTATAATTATGAAATATATTTCTGTCTTGTCTTGTATTTTATTTTCACACTGCTGCACAAAAATCGCAAGAATGAACTGGTCTTATGTCCATGTTAAAATCTGGTTATGTTTCACATAAAAGTAACTAGAATTTTTTATAATGCTTTAATATGAATATAACATTATATCATCAATGGTTTCTTTCTTTTTTCTTGCCATTTTAACTGAGACTTTGTTTCATATGCTTTAGTTTTTTTTTGTATATATGCCAATTTTAGTCTATATGTATGAAGCATTATGTATTACAATTTCTGTTTTTCATGAGTAACATCTAGGTTCAACCTAAAAAAATAAAATTTTCTTTTTATAAACTTCAAGCAGGATATTGCAGCAAAGTTTTATAGTAAACATTTTGCATCCTTCAGATTTTTCTGTAGTTATACATAAAACTTGTGCTTTATGTTTTAATAGTTTAAGATTAAGTGTTGATGCAAATTATTATAAATGGAAGAGTTTCTTTGAATCTTTAATGCAATACAGTCTATACAACATAGTTTTTTTATTTTTCAAGTACTTTTATGATAATAACTAAATGTTTATTCATTTTTAAGTTGACTTAAACCATGCAAGAGTTAATGCAGTATATTACATACAGGTGTGTGATGGAACTGGAAATGTGGACAGGTGTGACTCACTTTGTGGTGGAGCTGGCTGTGAGAAGTGTGGTGGAATTAGCTGTGGAGAAGGAGCTGTTACTAAAGCTGATAATGCTCTAGATTTAGCTGAAGAAGCTGAGAAAATTCTTAATCAGAAAGAAGGTGCAGCAAAAGATTTATTTGAGAAAGTAAGAAATATATACAAACTAGTCTCAACCAACAAACATTTGCAGTAATTTTATGCCCTTAGCTTGAATTTTCATTATTTTTTCATTTTCATGCATATAGTTTAAACTATTTTTTCTTGGAGGTATTCAGTGATACATTGATAATCCTGGTCTATTTGAAAAATAATAGTATGCAGTGAAACAAACTCACATAAAGCTCATAGAATTTGTATTTAATCTAATACCCCTTTTTATTTCTTGTATAGGAAGTTACATGCAGGTTAAGTATGGTTTGTGTGAAATACTTTGCAAGTAAAATAACTAAATAACATTGTGCCATTGTAAATCATACCCATCCTGAATGTTCCCTATTATGAGAATTATGACATTTTTTTCTAGGCATCCTCTCATCTCTAATTAATTTATGACCCTTCAAATAAGTACAAATTTTAATGTAAATTACTTATTAAAACGTTATCATTGCTCAGGCAAAACACAACTTTCACAGCCTTCAAGCTTATGGTTACAGAGCCATGAAATAAACAACCAGCCTGTCACATCCTGTCTTTCAGATATTGTCAATAATTATTTTTGACTTTCAATACTATATTATTTAAAATCAGTATAAAGCCAAAATTTTCATCTGTCAAATGATGTATTCTATTACATTGTTTTTTGGTACAGAGAATAACTAATTTCACTTTCATTACAAGCTTTATTTCTAAAAGAAACTCATTGACTAGCTTAGATGAACTTGTGATGGCTCTTATCACCTAGTTAAAAAGCTAGAAAAATAGTGGTAGTTACAGGAAATTGCCTGTGTAATTTAATATAAGTATAAAAAAGTAGGTGTAACTTGGTAAATGCATGTAATAAATATGTATTGATAATGCAATGGTTTGGTACTGAATATCTAGTGAATTTGTTTGTTTGTTTTTTATTTACTGTGGTGCAATATTATGTAACACAGCTACCATTATATAAGCAATTTTGTATATTAAAATACCAACATGGTACATTCTTATTACCATTCTGCTACATTTTAAGCACCTTTCCATTACCTTTTTGGTAACTTGATGCTACTTTTTATTGTTTTCTACCTCTTTGTAGTATTTTGTTTATACCTTTCAGTTCAACACAAATACTTTCAGTATAGCCATTTGCAAAATTTTTTGATACAACATTACAAGTAGCAAAAATAAATATTGTAGTTTTTTATATACAAAAAATTACAAAAACAAATTTATATATAATTCCAGTACAGTCTATATTTACTTTGTATCAGGCTATTGCTGTGGGAGTAGGTGAGATTTCCTAAGTGGCTTATGATAGTAAATATAAAAGACCAATTCAATTTGACAGACCAATACAGCTATCAATAAAATTACAAATCAATATGTTTGAGGTTTGTATTTTCGATTTGTATTTTCATTTTTCTGCCAAGGAATACAATATTATTATATGCCAAAACAATGTTAATAAGTTAATCATTATAAACATTATTTACTAATAAAGTTGCCCCTAAATTTATGCCAAAAATGAATATTTTTTTTTATGCAGTGAGAAGCTCTGACAAATTTGGTTTATGAATTAACAGTTATGTCATTGTATTCTCTATTTTACTTTTGTCTTGAATGCATTTCAAATTTGGCTATATTATATTCTGTGCATTTTAGTTGCTATATTTTATGTGTAAATTAGTTTGCAGTTTTGACAAATATGAGTGTATTACTTTATTTGAAAGTATTTTTAATCAGGAACTGGTATCTAACACACTTGCTTGGTGCATGGTTAACAAGAGTTTCTGCCATCTGCATTTCAACTTCATCATCCTGGCATTTGGGGTGAATTTGTTTACATGCCTTTATTGAAAAATAAACTCATTATTGCAATTTACAGAAACATTGTCAAATATATCAAACCTAAGATTTTAGCCCTTTAACACTGCAAAATTTATAAAATTAAGAATATTCCTGTGACATATAAATGTGGTAGTGAGGTCAAGTATAATGTATTAAAGTACATTATCTAATACAAACTTTATGTATCATTGATTTCTTATAAATAGTCTTTTTTTTTGTTATTATCTAACTGATGCTTTCTGAATACTATTGTTTTCATTGCATAGTCAGTCAACTAACTGGGCTTATTGTGACAAAACTATATAAAATGGAAAATGTTTAAAAAATTATTAAATAGGTTGTTTTTATCATTTCTACAGTATTGATTAAAACTGAAAATACTCAGATTTTACATACTGATAATTATTCTGTACAGTGGAAGGTTTTGGAATTTTGCTTATTCTTCCTTCTCTTCAATGTTGGAGCCAGACCAGAGGTGGAAAGTCTCCAACTTTTCAAACATTCTTCATACAGAATCCTTAAAGTTATTCCCTAAAACACTCAGGACAGCAAACTGGTCTTTTCTTACTTTTCTTTCTCTGGTCTGGGTTTTCTGATAGCTTGGTACAGGTTTTGTCCAAATTCTCCTATGTATCTGTTTGTTTCTCCACTACTTCTACCTTTTGTGATGTACTCAAATGATGGACTCTTTTTCTTTTTATGTGAAATTTAATATTCTTAAATTATTACTACTTAATAGCACTGTGTTGTAAAGTTATGTTCTGACTACATAAATAAAACAATGTTATTATGTAGTTGCTATATAGTGGCACAATGTTATGAAGGTACGTTATTACTATGCATATGCTAGACATTATTTGGACATTACCATGCCACTATACAGTACTATGTAGTAAATATGTAGTTGTTTGATGGGAAGTGCCATTGAAAGTTGACAGAAAAAAAAGAAAGAAAAAAAGATTAGGACTAGTTAAGTACTTTATCTTTTCCATGTGTAAGTTTTATTTATTGTTATCAAAATAACTAAAATGTAAAAACAGGAATTGTTTTACATTGGTTAATGTTGGATTAGGTAAAATAATAATAGAGTAAAAGGTTTTCATGACTTGCAATGAAACCTTGTAGAATGGACAGCAACTGCCTGTTGTGGAGACATAAGTGTAGAGGACAACATTTTGAAAGTCTACCGCCTTTCGCCTGCTGGCGGAAGACTTTCAAAACGTTGTCCTCTACACTTGTGTCTCCACAACAGGCAGTTGCTGTCCATTCTACAAAGTTTCATCATGAATACTCTGCCTAAACAATGAAACCAAGAATTTCATAATCTGTGTTCATGAGCAGCTCATGCCTAATGTAATTCAATAGCATAACATAAGCTGTACTTTGAGAATTGATTTATAACTTACAATAGTGCAAGTAGTAGTTATACAAGGTTCAAAGGGCATTAATGCAATAAAATTCAAGTACAGGTAGATATATTTTGTTACAAGTTTAAAGCTGTTTAGAATAAACAAATGCAGTTTCACAATAAAATCTGAAGTCATTCTAGAAAGAAGAATGGTAATTTAGATTTATTTCAAATTCTCATCTTTTTTATGTCATTGGTCAAATTGATGACCTTTGTTTAGAGTTAAGGTAGAAGAAATAATGGATAAAGTATAAAGTTTTACTGGGAAGAATGTTTGGAATTTATTCAGGAGGCTTTAGAGGTTAGACAAATGAAATCTGAGTTTTTTGAGATGAAGAAAAGTAATTTGAGTGCTACTTAGGAAACAACTTTGTACTGAGAATAGTAAAATATGTGTATGTGTTTGCATATATCTGTTTGTATGTATGTATATATGTGAACAAACCTTTAGTAAGAATATTTAATTTAAATATCAAAATTTTTTTATGTACAAGAGGCTTGTAATGTTTAGAAAACTCTGAAAAGTTATGTGAAGTTTCTCGTACTGTAATAAAAGTTATAATACGGAATCTATGAAAAGTACAAAATGATTTTTGAGGTAGGTCAGTTCACCTCAACTCATAAGGATATTTTAAGAAATATTTAACATTTGAGCATTTGTTGAAATAATAAAACTCCTTTTTAATAAGCTTATTGTTAATATTCTACTAATAAGTACCTAACATACCATGAGTTTATTGAGATTTGGCTCTGTGTTCTTCAGTAATAAGGAGTAGTACACTTTTCAAACAAGTTATTTTGTGTATATGTTGTTTATACTAAGACATAATTAATTATAATAAAATCCTCATGATTATATTATAACATTTTTACAAGTGAGTGGACGGAACATGATGATGCATACATTAAAACATAAACGTTATTACATTTTCATCATTTATATTAAAACCTTAAAATTTTAACAAAATGGTATTTTGACTGTTTGTTAGGTAAGAGATGCTAAAAATGATGCTGATTTAGCTCTAGAAGAGGCCAAGCTAGCCTATGCTCATGCTCAATCAGCTAGAAACTTTTCTGAAAATGCAACTGCAGATATTGAAGAACTTTTAGACAGAATTGAAGACTTTCTTTCTGCTCAAGGAGCTAGACCTGCAGAAATACAGGCTTTGGCAGAAGAGGTAAAAAAAAATATGTATTTGTTAATTATCTAGATAAAATTGTCACAAAATCTTGACATAAGATGAACCTTCATGCTTAGGTGTGTTGCAGCTATATGAATTGCCATTTTTATTGTAAAATATCACATGATATTTTGCATATTATTCTAAGATGTTTTCAAGTTTCTTATATCTGAAATATGTACCTTGTATATGAAAATGTTTTGTAGATGTATTAAACCTGGAAAATAACATTACTAACCATTACAGTTGTACAAGCGAGCAGTATTAGAGCTAATGAAGGTGTTAAATCTGGGTTAGGTTTAACCTGGGAATTAGAATTGCAGATGGCAACATTAAAGGCTCAATGCATGATATACAGTTAAACACGCTCCAAATTATCAGCTTTGGGAACATTATAACCATAATAATAATAATAATTAATTTTGTTAAGAGTAACTGTGGCCAGTGGGTGCTAATGAGTGATTGCCCTCATTCTATTCAGCATGTATAAATTAGGGATGGATTAGTCTGTGATCTGGCCAATTTGCCCATAAGAGGTTTAGGTGGACAAATGCCAAATATCCATTTAACCTGGAAGAGGACTAAAATAGTCCTTTCAGCCATGGGGGCATTATGAGAATTCATTATCAATTTGTTGGTAAAAGAGTAACCCAAGAGTTGGCAGTGGGTGATGATGACTAGTTGTTACACAACTCCCTTCAAACATGTGGTCAGCTATCAGTCAGTTACCTCTTTCTTTCTTTGTGAATCTGACGATCACTGAAGAAGGTCGAAATGTTGTTCGCTCCTCTATATAAAAATTTTTTACAAATATATTTTTCTCTACAAGTGGATTTTCTCATCATCACTGACTAAACATTTGTGTTTTCATGTTATAATCTGTAGTCATTTCAGAATGAAAAAAACATAACTTGTATTTCCAAATATTTTTTTATAGTGGTTACAAGGTTGATCAGGTTGAGAGACCTCACATAATTATTGTAGAGAAAATAACAGACAGTATATAAACCTTTACTGAAAATAAACATTCAAAATATATTATGAGGTTTTAGAGATTGGAAAAATAACATTTTAATTTTTTGGGATGAAAATTTTACTATAATATGAAAAATGCTTCACACTGAGATTGGTAACAAAATAGACTCAATATTATCACAAAGAAACCTTTAGTAAAAATTCTTTGTTAGAAAAAAATCTGATTTTTTTGTGTGCAAATGACTTATTCTTTACTAAAAATCCACCAAATTATGTGAAGGTAAATGTACTGCATCAGAAATTATAGCATAAATACTTGCGTTTGTTATACGTAGTCCATCACGGAAGGGTTAATCTATTCAACAGATAAGAGTACAGTAATACCAATACACTGTTTTAAGAATAAAACATTGCTGTTAAAGCTCTCAAACCTAATGGCTCTTGTATTACCCAATCACACCTTTTCATAATCCATCATTTTTCTAGTCATTAAATCTGATAGAGCACAACAACAGCACATACTGCAGAGTACACTACAGTAACTACTTTATATTTGATATCTTTAACAATGTTTGTTAATCCACAAATAATCAGTACTTTTATCATCTGCCATTTTTTTTCTCTAGTATACTTCTAGCAGCTAGAAAATTATTTGATCAGTTATAATTTTTAAAGCTGGAAGAGCATTTTAGTACATTATTAAAGCCAATGTTTAACTTCTTACCAGTGTCTAGACTTGAAGATTTCCCTCCAACCAGAACAAATTACAGAGCTTGCCCAGCAGATTAATCACACTATTAAGAGCCTAACAGATATTGATGCTATTTTGAATGCCACTGCGGATGACTTGGCTCTTGCTAAAGGTCTCAAGGAACGAGCTGACCAAGCAAAGTAAGTATCTTAAAGTTGAATATATTCTTGAATTGCAAATAAAACAGTGTATTTATTAATTTACATAATTTTTAAAAATTCAAGTTGCATATATGTAAAATGTGTTTTATATTGTTTTTAACATGGATATTTTGGACCCATACCTCATTGTTATAATCTAAGTTGCATGCTCAGTTTTGCTAAATCTGATGGCTGTGCATCTTAACAATAGCCTGCAGTATAGCTTCAATTGCAAAATTTTGTAATGATATAATGTACAAAGCACAGTGCTCCTTCCTGTGGGCTCATCATAGTCCATTTAGTGTACAAGGGCAGTGATCTTTCCTTGCTTGTTTCAACAGTACAATCCTATGAAATCCATAGGCATTGTGTCTGATTAATTGACCAGTATATCTTTATGTGAAATATGATAAATATTCATTTCTTTCTTCAGTTATTTGAAGTGTGGGACATTGAATTGTATGCATGACTGGAAGACTTGTCTTGGTGAATCCATAACCCATGGGCTTCAATTTCATATAAAATCAGCACATCTGTGTAGTGTGTAGGATCAACAACTTTAGTCTGGTAGTATATAGAGTTCATCTAACCTTTTATATCCACTATTTTGATTCCTAACTTTCTATTGGAACAGTATCCAGAAATGTTAATGAATTCCTTTGAAAAGTTTTGTATGTCAAATACCATTTGGAATATTTCTTTAACCCAAACAATTAGAAAATGACACAATTCTTATAATGATTATGAAGGGACACACACTTTGTCATTCTTTTCTATCAAGGGTGCTATTCATACAGCTTTCCACAGTTGGTTTATCTTTCCTGGATACATTGTCCAAGCAGTTTGTGTATACGTGACTTGTGTTACTTTCATAGATTATTTTTCTTCATTATGTTTTTTACCATTGTTTGAGACATGTGAGCAGCTTTTTACCTCTGACCTCTGTAGTACAATATGCTCAGGTACATACAAATATATTTCTGATGTTTCATTCCACCAAAACTTTGTATTGAGTCTTATTATCAGCAGATTTGCTTATTAAAAATCATTTTGATGCTGTGCCCCAACTGCCATTACTAGGGTTAAAATAATGTTTAAAATTAATGAGAAGTTTGGTGACCATATGCTTATCAGTAACTTGTAGCCTTTACACAGAATTATGTGTAATAAATAGTACAGTAATAAATTGTGTGGAAATTGTGTTGAAGAGCAATTATTCCTGGTTATTAAAGTAAACTGCTTGAATGATTTGTGTTTTAGGATTTTATTTGAATTACTTGAAATATTCAACCAGTTTCAACTTACAAACTTCAAAAATATGCAAATTTGCTTTTTTCAGTTCAAAATTAAATAACTTGTGTTTAGGATCAATGCAGATGGCATACTAGGTAATGCCCAGCTAGTACAGCAGCTGTTAGATGAAGCTGAAGAGGCACAAGAAAAGGCAAAAGCAGCTATTGATGGAGCTAAAGGGGACATTGGTGCTGCTGAAGTAGATTTGGCACAAGTAAGATGGACCTTTTTTATACTCTTATAAGAAGTGAAGTGTGAAAGACTGTAATTAACTACCTTTAAGCTGCATTGTTTTGTGTTTTAATATGTTTTGGGAATGACTTATTCTCTTTTATTGTTATATACCTTTTAAGGTTTGGTTTGGTTTTTGAATTTTGCTCAAAACTACACGATGGCTATCTGCACTAGTCATCCCAAATTTAGCGGTGTAAGACCAGAGCGAAGGCAGCTAGTCATCACCACCCACTGTCAACTCTTGGACTATTTCCAATGAATAGTGGGATTGACCGTGACATTATAATGTCCTGTGACTGATAGGCGAGCATGTTTGGTGTGATGGGGATTCGAATCCATGACCCTCAGATTACGAATTGAGTGTATTAACCACCTGGCCATCATGCTGGGCTATTTTTAATTAAGAAGTAGGATTGATTGAATTTTAAGTAGTTGTAAACATTTCAATACTTTTTTTTAATATAATTCTCAAATGTTTGACATTAATTTAAAAATGGTACATGGAAATTATTAATGTATTTTACATAGTTTTTATTACGTATATGATCAAAATGCAGCCTACCATCAATGTTGATAATCAATGTAATCTTTGTAAGAAAACAGTACTACTATGCAAACTCTTCAAATGATAATTTTACAGGAGAAAGTGGAATGCACTATGTTGTATGTATCTTTTGACAGTGAAACAAATGTACAATGTAAATGTTTGTTGCTCTTTTACAAAATAATTTTCATTTGTTTAAAGTTTTATACCGTTTAATTGATGTGCCTGATTTCCATATATAACTGATTACAAGTGCATTAAATATGAATTTTTTTAGCCTCATTATGAATGTACCTTTCATGAAAAGAATCATAAATTTGATTAATAACTTTAGGATGAACAGTAGAATGATGGCAGCAACAATAACAAACATTTGATACATGGGTGTACAGTAAAAATGTAATTTTTGAATGCTTTCAAATATACTTATTCCATCCTCAGTAAGATATGTTCAATTGGGTACAAATATTTAAGAAGTTTAGACATTTTATAAAGAATAAATAAAATATTGAATGAAAGGATGAAGTAAACTAAAAGAGAAACAAATAAATAAGAAAGAATAAAATAGTGCAACAATTGTAGCAATGTTATACAAGTTATTCAGAACAGATTCAATTATAGTGAAGCAGTGTTATTATTTAATGCTGAAAGATCATTTATAATAGATAAACTTTCTTTAATTTAAAGGTCAATATTGGATGATTCAAAGGAGATGACTTTGAAATCTGTAATCAAGATGGAGTAGTTGTTGTTTTCACATTTGTGTGAATTGTTGATTCTGGTGGATTTTGTAGTTTTTTTTTTAACCAGTTCTGCTTGATATTCCCATGTTTTTGCAGGCTTGCATGAGTAAATGGTGTACATTTGTGCAAATGTAAGTAATATTACAGAGATGATCCTGGAACACACCAGAGATAAGCAACAGTTTTTTAACTCTGAATAGATTTTATACTTTAAAACCTGATTTAACTATCATTTGTTCAGGCAATATTTAAAAAATAATGAATTTCCTATAGTGTGACACATTTTCTTTAGGCATCTTCTCTACCCCTTAAGGTGGATTTCTGTATGTAGTGAGGGAATCTTCCAGAAAAGGTTCTGTATTTTCAATTTACCTTCTCTCAGATCTAAACATTCACCCACATGTTTGTTGTGCATAGCAACCTATGAAGGAGAGGAGAGAGTCGTGGTGGTTGAGGAATCCAACACCAGCACACCACTTTGGCTTTGAATTTTTGTAGATGTACTCCAGCAGAGTCGTTTGCAAAATATCTGAAGAATCTTTTGTTCTCCATGCTTAAAATAGTTGACAGATATGTGTTGACTTCCATCTCTCTCCCTGCCACTCTTTTCAGTGACTGCTCAGTTTTACTTCCTTTGGCCTTGGGTTCAAGTGTTTCCTCATGTCCATCCTCTTCTGCAATTCCAAGAAGTAAAATGACCATTCATTCACACTCTCAGTCACTGGAATATTTGTCCATACAGAGATCTGCCTCTCAACCCAGGTCTGGATCCCTAAGATCAAAAGACCTTTGTCCAATAAAGAAAAAAAATATGGTCAAAAACAGTAGGGCCTCCCTTTCACATTCTTTCTCCATGTAAATAAAAATGGTCACTCTGATCCAGTGTAACTGTTGAGGTTCCCTCATTCAAATATATATGACATTAAGTATTTGATTGATTCTTACCACCCCATCTGTTTCTCCTTATATGAAACCTTTCTGAAACCTGCTGATACAATCACCCTTTGGCAGTTTTTTTGTACAGAAAAAACAGGTTGTGTGATGGACATGGTGGGGTGGCATTGCCAGTTAATTAGCTTGTGCCTACACTATGGTTTTGCTACATAGTAGATAGGGACAGTGCAAATCTCATTAATCAATTCATCCCACCACTAATTAAATAATGAAGTATTTGGCTACCTGAAGAAACCTATGATCAGTCAGACCTTGATACCCTCATTGAGCAGTTACCATCTCCCCTTTTAACCTTGAGGGATTTTAATTGACATAATCACCTCTGGGGGTGGTGTTGGTATTGATGGGAGGGGTTGTTCCATAGAGCATATGCTCTTGGATCATAACCTACCTCTCTTCAATACTGGTTTATATACTTATTTTGATGTACCTAGTCAGTGTTTTTACTGCTATTGATCTGCGTATCTGCTCTCCTTCACTTTTCTCTTACAGTGATCCTTTTCATATCATTTTGAGAGACACTGGCTGTGATCAGTGCCACTGACCTGCCTGCCATGATGGAAGTTGGACAAGATCAACTGGCCCTCTTTCACTGCTCTCTCAGAACATGATCCTGCTATTGTCTGTAAGCCATCAATAGATGATTGCATGTTAGCAGTGACTGACTGTATAGTCCAGGCAGCTGCTCAGTGTATTCCTAAAACCTTAACACATTTCCCACAGTATTCTTGTCCTCAGTGGAATCTTGCCTGCCACATGGCAAGGAAAGTTAAAAAACAGGCTTGGGATGCATGGATTGTATGGCTGTTTACCTATTTTTATTAAACAATTTTTAATGAACCAATGATTCCAAGTCTGTGTGGGTTTGACACTTTCCTGTTCTTTCCCACAGGAACTTGAAAAGTGTAACACTCAAGACTCAGTTCTGAAGGATTCCACTATAAAGATTAATGCCATCAGTAGACAACTTCCATCTACAGTTGCAAATGGTCTCTATGTCCATGACTTCCACATTTCATGTCAGTTGTTGAGCATCAGGTTTATTGAATGACAGCTACAGACCGCCCTCAATCACATACTGAAGTGAACTATAGCAAACAGTTTTACCTTTTTTTACTCCAAAACCATTTGCATGCACTTCTGCCACCAACGGTGTATTCACCCAGATCCTGAGCTCTGTCTCTGAGAAGTTGTACTTCCCATGGTCCCTGAGGTAAAGTTCTTGGGGCTTATCTTTGACTCGTAAACTGACCTTTATTTCACACATGAAGCAGCTACGTGTCAAGTGTACAAGGGCACTGAACATCTTCTGCGTCTTCTCTTCCATGTCTTGGGGATTGGATCAATGTTTTGTGCAAAACTGGACTATGGGTCTATGGTCTGTGGCTCTGTCAGGACCTTGGCCTTGAAGATGTTGGACCATGTATACCAAATGTCATGAACCTCCCCTATACCTTTGCCATTTGCAACTGTCTTTACTGTATGTTTAAAAACTTTGATCCTTGCCATAGCATTCCACCTAGAGTTGTGTTTTTATTCCTCAGTATTCTGGTATTCATATCCAGATGCGGTTGGATGAATTGGATCTGTCCTTGAATGACGTTGCCGTATCCACTTATCAGCTCATCCCATCATGACTAACTACCATCCCCAAATGTGACCTTTCTTTGAGCCATCTAAAAAAGGCAGATACTCCCAATAGGAGGTATTGCTTTTTATTCGACAAACACCTTTCGAACCATTTTTTTATTTCCATTTACATGGATGGTTTGAAATCAAGTTACTCTGTGGGTTTTACCATGGTTTGTTGTGATTTGGTTGTTGCACACAGAGTCCCCTCTACAGTTTGTGCTCACTGCTGAATTGTATGCCATTTCTCTTGCCCTGGATCATATCGAAGCTATGCAGTACATGAACTGCACAATTAGTACTGACTTGCTTAGCTCCCTGGAATCATTCACATTTGTTTTCACTCTGTTCTCATTGATATTCAAAACTGAATGGCCCATTTCTTTCTATTGTCTATTTCTAGCCAGTTTTTCTGGATACCAGGCCACATTGGTATTTGTTGGAGTGAACTTGCTGACAGTGAAGCTAAATCCGTCTGCTCTGGTACTATCACAACTGTGCCTGATCCATACATGGACTATGGTCCTGTATTCACGGCTCTGCTCCTTGCCAGTTGGCAGTCGACTTGGAGTGAGCAATGTGATAACAAGCTCTTCCAGATCAAACCTTCTATTGTTCTTTGGACATCTTGATTCTGTAAGGTTTGGTGGGAGGAAGTTGTTTTGTCTAGGCTGCACACCTGTCAGTTTTTTTATCTCATCACTTTCTTTTATCTGGTACTGATGTACCAATGTGTGGTCTGTGTGACACTTATGTCACAATAGCCCACATTTTACTGTCATGCCATCATTACAATGAAGAATGACAACACCATTTTAAATAAATTTTTACCATAGGTTCACCCTTGAACAGTGTCATTTGCAATAGTCATACTGTCCACCTCAGTTGTTTTAAAATGTTTAAGGGCCACTGGTCTTTTTTAACTCTTAAGATTTTTGAAAATTGGACTATATTTTGTTTTAGCATGATTCGTTTTTACATATTTTAATGATTTTACTTTCTTACCTCTTTACCAGTTGTTTGGCACAGATTGTTTGTTTTTTTAATTTTGTGCAAAGCTACTCGAGGACTATCTGCACTAGCTGTCCCTAATTTAGCAGTGTAAGACTAGAGGAAAGGCAGCTAGTCATCACCACTCACTGCCAACTCTTTGGTTACTCTTTTACCAACAAATAGTGGGATTGACTGTCACATTATAATGCCCCCATGGCTGAAAGGATGAGCATGTTTGGTGCGATGGGGATTTGAACCCGTGACCCTCAGATTATGAGTCAAACGTCTTAACTTACCTGGTCATGCTGGCACAGATAGTTTTGAGCTAATAAATGCTAAACAATCAACCAACCAAACATGGGATTTTTTGAGATGAAGAAAAGTATTTTTAATCTTAACATGAAAAATCACTTTAATTAAATTTATTAAAAAATACTTCACTAAAAAATAAGTTTTCTTAGTATATGAAAGACTTGTAATGTGTACTGAAAGACTGCGAAATTTCATGAAGATCTACACGTTGTATCAAAAGCTAATTGTATCAAATCTATAGTCTTTATAGAAATACAAAAAAGGTCACATGATTAGTCAAATCGACTGAACCTTTGTGGAGAAAGTTAAAAAAAATATGGAATAAATATGGAATTGATTATATAAAGGAAATTATACAAATAATCTTATAGAAACTTTTCTCCACAAAAATAAAACATACAGAAGTTTTTATTGCTAATAGTTGGAAGAATTACTTAGATTTACCCTTAAGGACAGTCACTGTTTTGAACATTCAGTTATATTAAAAGCAGGGCTGACTTTCATTTATATACTCCCTTGCAACTATGAGCATTCTTCGTTATATACATGTTCCACTGAATACAAACCAGCTCTAAATAGAAGTTTGTTGGTGATAGATTTTACTCTCTTAAAGCTGTATTGACATTAAATAATTCTTGGTTTATTTAAATTCAAAACATTCTAAGATTAATTTTACTTGTGAAGCTGAAAAATGGTAATTTACCCTTTCTAGATATGGGTAATTCTAATATGGGTATATTGGCATATTAGATAACAATTTCAAAACATCTGTTTGATGTATAAAAAAAACAATAAAAACAAATTAAGCTAGTTTTGATGAATGTTTGTTTATGAAATCAGCCTTACAATTTACATTACAGTTAAAAGTTTTATATGATTTAAGTTTTAATTTCTTTATTTCAATGACCTAGCATGACCAGGTGGTTAGAGTGCTTGACTTGCAATCTGAGGATCATGATGACAAGGAACCCACTTGAAGTAAAAATGTATTCTCCAGGTGGCTGGTATGGGTATTAAAACTTTAATTAAAATAAAGTACAGAACAGTGTTTTGATGTTTTTAGGTTATCTTTAGGTTAACCTTTGAAGGTCGAAGTGTTTTGATGTTTTTAGGTTATCTTTAGGGTAACCTTTGAAGGTCGAAATGTTGTTCTGTACTTTATTTTGATTAAAGTTTCAATACTTACAAGCTTTTTTGAGAATACAATCTGAGGATCATATCATGGGTTTGAATTCCCATCCCACCAAACTTGTTCACCCTCTCAGCCATGAGGTGTTAAATGTAACAATCAATTCTACTATTAATTGGTAAAAGAGTAGCACAAGAGTTGGTGGGAGGTGGTGATGACTGGTTGCCTTCCCTCTAGTCTTTCACTGAAATTAAGAATGGCTAGCACAAATAGCTCTTGTGTAGCTTTGTGTGAAATTTAAAACAAATCAAACCAATAGGTTGGAAAAAGTATATTTTTCTATACATTGTTTTGTTGGTTGTGCAAGAAGCTACATATGTACACTCCCACAAACTTAGAGCTAAATGTAACTTTATACTCAGTTTTCTCAGTAGAGTATGTAACATCCATTATATCTCTCTCTCTTCATACTGAAACCCCTACTTTACAGAATATTGTAATAAACAATGGCTATCCCTTTCATTTTATTCAAGCCCTAACATGCAAGTTTCTTTCTGACAAATCTGAACCCCAAAGAAACCATACACTGTTAGCAAATACCCATTGAGACTGCTAATTTCCTTCTTGCATTTTTGTAGAATTACGTTTACAGAAGATCTTGAGAAGTCTTTTCTTCAGTTTTAATTGTTTAATTGTATTCCTATAATCTCTCAGTATTGTTGAAATTGAGATTAAATATATATATATATATCCAAAAATGTTACAAAAATACACAGGCTTTCATAGGGTGTCTTAACTTTTTCACATGACTGTATAATATTATTACAATGGTTGCATTATCTTACTCTTCCTTAATTTTTGTCTTTTAATTACTTCATCCTTTTCTTCTGTATTTTAATTACTCTTTATAAAATGTTTGAAGTACACAAAGATTACTTTAATTTATATCAAATAGGTTGAACTTTCAAAGCTTGTTGTTGGTGAGTGCTTCTAAAAGCCTCAAAATAAACTTTATTTTCATAAAGATTGATTCTACCAGTCTTACAAATCTTTAAATACAATGTATTACAAATATTTGACCTTACACTATATTTTAAATAATTGAACTTTAGTATTAGTGTTTGAATTTTGAATGTTTTTCTAGTTTGGCTTTTGAAGGTAAAACTTTACTGGTGACTTTTTGTTTCTTTATTATCGGTAATTAAACCGTACAAAGATAAAAATATATAAACCTCAATAATAGAACTGTAGGTAGATTATTAAAAAATATGATCCACACTGAAAATAGTAATTAGAAAAAATATTTATACATTTTTAGATTGGAAGTGAAACTGGTGCTGCACAAGAGATAGCTAACAAGTCCATGGAGGATGTAGAAGTCTTGAAAGATAAACTAGATGATCTGAAGAAAAAGTTTGTACAGAATGAAATTGATGCACAGAAAGCTACACGAGAGACTTCGGTAGCTGAAAAATTAGCTAAAAAAGCAGAAGAGGTAAATAAGTTACTTGTTACTCTCAACCCTCTCACTACAAGCATCCTTTTGAGTGCATGTTTAGTGAGTTACACTCAAAAGTTAAACTACTTTCTTATCATAGTTTACCAATAAATAAAGCATACAAATTTTTGTTTATAAGTTTAAACTTATAAATTATGTAAAGCAATATTATTTAAAAACAACAAGAAAAAACAAATTTCCTCTAGTATGAGAATTGGCATTTTATTTGTCAGATGCTTATATAGGCCATGATTCTTTACTTGTGATGTCTGTGACTTATAGGTGATAAGTTTCAACAATAAACAGACAGCATGCAATACATTCGTTTGGAAATAACATATTTAAAACAAGTCAAATATGTACAAAAAAGTTTACACTAGGGATTACCACAATGGTATTCAGAACTTTAAATAATTGTCTTTCTCTCTCTCTCTTTTTTTTTTTTTTTGCCACAGTCAATGAAGGATGATTCAGTTACTTTGGAAACTAACTGACAAGAAAAACTGTTCTTCTTTAGTCTGTTATAACAATATACAATCTGTGATTATAACACTTCAAAAGTTGGCACATGCCATTTATGGCTAAACTTACAAACACAGTCTAGATCTATATCTCACTAATTTAGTCTTATTTTCATTTTCACTTACTTTCTTCTTTCGCTCAACTTGGTTGCCTGTGCATGTTTAGGTCTAGAACGTTCTACAAATTACAAGCTGTTATGACATAACAATACTCCCTTAAAGCAAGAAGAAAAATTTAGAATGTTCTAGTTACTTTACATTATTTCACAACAGTTGAGCTACATGACAAATGATTAGTAAGTAGTAATTTAAGCAAACCTGTGATTAACTTATTACTTCAAATAATATTAAATGTAACTTATGCTTCAAAACTATCTAAATAATAACTACATATTAAATTTAAATGAAACAGTCATGTATATCTAATACTAACTAGGAATCCCTTCTTCTTTAATTTATTTATCACCTGTTCAAGAATTCCAAGATTGCCCCTGAAGAAGAAAGATCCACCTTTTGAAAGTGTTTGGGCTATAAGGGTTTTTATTTCAGTTTTATCAAGACTTTTTGGACCAATGTATTTTTGGCACATCATGAACATTCAAGAAGTATGATATTTAATTTAAATTACTAATTATAATATTGTTATAACTTGGGTAAAGCATAATTTGTATAGTTTTCAATCTTACTTGAGTACAGAAACTTCAAATTAAAAATCAGACCCCTCTTGCCATGCCCACCTATTACATTCTCTCTTTGCATAAATTGCCAGAACTTCTCTCTGACATTCAATATCGTATTATTCATAACCAACAGAAAGGCAAGTTTTAACCTAATCAAATGCTATAATTATTATGTTCACACAGTTGTCAGTTTTATTCCCATGGGAAACGCATCTACAAGCTCAGCTCAATTTCTAATGGATTTTTTATTTTCATAGTTGAAAGCCAGAAAAATTGTGATACTTGTTGGATATATGCTATTTTTATGCATGTTATTATTCTGTGATCTTTGGAACATTTTTTATTTAAGTAAACAGTCATTTAGTTCAGTATCACAATTAGTATAAAAAGCATAGGAATAAAACAGAATTAAAACCAAAAAAAAGGCCAAGGTAAGTACTTTATTTCTTGTTTTTCACATGTATTGTGTATTTATTATGAAAGTAACTAAAATATAAAAATAGGAAACAATTTTGTTAGTTAATGTTAGATTAGTTAAAACAAATAAGAGTATTATAATAAAAAAAACCAGAATAATAGTCAGACATGGTTCAAAAGTCAATAAAATTTAGGTATAAATAGATATACACCCTTATGATCTTAAAGTGATTTAGTTTGATATTACAATTTGAAGTCATTCTAGAAAGAAAAAGGGAAAATTTATTTGAAGTTATTTATTTCTGTTATTGGTCAAATTAACTTACCTTGTAAAGAGTTGGGTAGAGAACATGACTGCAAAGAAAAGTTTTAAATTTATTTGAGGTTGTACACATTATGTAAATGAAATTTGAAATTTTTGAGATAGATAAATGTATTTTTAATCTTAACCTGGAAATCACTTTATGTTCAGATTAGTACAAATTTTTAATAAAATAATTTCACTAAAAAATCTGATTATTTGTGTACAAAAGTTGTAATGTTTGCTAAAAGTCCCAGTTTTGTATAAATGTCATAACATGAAAAATATAACTCGTACAAAATGATTATGAGGTCAGTCAAAAACACGTATAAGTTGTGTTGTAATGTTTGATTATTAACAAAAGGAAAACAGAGAAGCAAAGAGACTAAAAGATTGTTGGCTGGTAATGTATTTGTAAAACATATTAACATTGGTATAATACATTTCTCTTGTTTTTCAAAAGACATACATTATCAAATAAATTCTGTAAACAATTTGTTTTTTTTGATTTTGTAATAATAGTAGTTTCTTTTTATGAGAACGTTTCTTATTTGGTTAACAGTTGTGTATGTGTATATTTGGTAAAATTTGTAGTTATTGAGCAGGCTACAAGACCAGTTTTCGATAGAAATGATACATGAGGAGGCCTTGTACACAAGATTTTTCAATACAGTACATTACCTACACTCACATACATATTATCATTCAGTACTGCCCTCTATATGCAAATACTTTTCATGCATACCACAAGCCTTCTATCTCCCCTTGATTGGAATTTAATGATTTCAAAGCATTTCTCATGCAAATCATTGTCAACCCTTCACTAATGAGAGTTCAACGTACTCTCGAGATGCATGTGACTTACTCTATTCTAATGACCTGTTACTTTTTGTTTGGCATTACTTGTGTTTTGACATTTTTTTTTACTTTTTATGTTCTTTGAAAATTAAGTTATTAGAACACAATTTCTACAAAGGGGAATT
Source organism: Tachypleus tridentatus (assembly GCF_004210375.1). Taxonomy (NCBI): domain Eukaryota; kingdom Metazoa; phylum Arthropoda; class Merostomata; order Xiphosura; family Limulidae; genus Tachypleus; species Tachypleus tridentatus. The sequence continues at coordinate 36,546,085 of NC_134832.1, read as the reverse complement.
TTTTCATTATTTTTCTTTTACATTGAAACAATCTTTTAATTTAATTTAATTTCTTAGTCTTTATTCTTTCACACATTTGCATATTTTATGTCAAACACTTTTGTTTGATTTTTGTATACCTACAATGATTTCTGAGGTTCATGTTCCCATTTATACTTCCAGCACTATTTTCACAGGCTTCAAATTCAGGCCTCACAGACTTGAGGCTTTTCAATTGATTTCTCTGCTATCCATCATGAAAATGACTGTTATGTGGATCAGTTTTCATTTTTGAACTTGCTTCACTCATTCTGAATCTGTTTGAGCCAATGAAGATTTAACAGTCTTTTCACACTACGAGAATTTGATATCTTTTTTCCTACCCCCACCTGCAGAATCAGTTAGGCCAAATGTGGCATTTTTCAAGATATTTTCTCAAGTATGTCATGTTTTATTCTATTCCAAGGTTTTCCATGATTTCTTACAACCACCTCTCCATTTTGGCTCTTTTTTTTACATGTGTAGTTTCACTGTAGTTAGGTTTTGCTGGCTCATGATGTGACCTTATTCCGGATATATTTGCCTTCTCTATCTTTTTGGGATTTCATTATTTTTCTTTGGTAATGTTTTCTATACTCTATTGGAGACTTTGAATCACATGTGTAATCTGTTAATCAAAACTCGAACCATTCCTCTTTGATTGCACATTTGTCACAGTTAGAGCCAAAACATGCCTCTATTCTTTCCCATCCTGGTCCTTATCTATTTATCTCTTTTCTCTTTTAGAGATTTTTCATCTTATTGTTTCATTCAGTGTTGTTGGGCATGTTACCGATAGTACTGGAGATTAACCAGAGAGTTGTGGTCCAGTGGGAGTTTAAATTTATTCTAACCTTTTGGAAATCTTTCTCTACAGTTCCATGGGTTTTATCATAGAGATTTGTTCTACTATTTCTTTTCTTCTTTTTTGTCCCTGTTACCCTTTTCTGTTACACATGACTTGTAACCCTGCCACCAGCCTGTAACTCTCCAATGTGGTACATAATTTTCTGTCTCTATAGGCCTTTGCATCTGTTCCTCATCTTTATTCAGGGTATTTGTCATCCTCTCATCAAATGGAGACTGTTGATGGTTTGTACTAGGTTTGTTCTGCCACATTCTCAATTTCAATATGCCCTATTTTACCTCAATCATTTCTCACCCTTTAGTGGTGGGCTTTTTATCTAGATTTATTAATGACAAAGAGGAACATTGCAAGTAATTATTTACTTATATATTTTATTTATATATTTAATTATATATTCAGTGAACTGCTCTTGAATTCACACAACATTGGAGATATATCCATTGTAATTACTCTCCATGTTACTTTGAATTCCTCACAGGGGATTATTATTGAGAAGGGTTTGAAGAACATTCTTGAGCTGAAGATCCTTGCTGATTTCTCCTACCAAGGAGTTTCTACAATGAGAAGTATCTCCACTCATAAGGACAGAATTACTGCCTACCATTGTTCTAATTTTGATGTTACATTACCATGCCCTCCCACTATTATCAAGGTGAGTTATCTGAACCATAAATTCCCAACCCTCTGGGTGTTTTCAATGTCAATAATTTGATCATTTGAAGGCATCTTGTCATGGTTCTGTGAAGTGTACCCGTTGCACTGTAAAGACCACAATGCTTATGAGTGTGAACTGGATCCTTACTGCATCAGTTGTGGTGGTTCACATCCCTCTTACTTTCTTTCTTGCCCTAGGTATGTGGAGAAGTAAGAGGTGCAGTGTTTGAAAATGGTTAATATTTCTTACTCCAAGTATCGGAAGTTATTGTTCCTAACTTCATCAAAGATGTATGCTGCTGCACTACTTTCTATGGCCGCAGTGGGAGTTCAAAATAGATTTTTTACGCCTCTAACAAAATCATTCTTAAACCATGTGCAGAGTCTTTTGCTCTTTATGGATAAGCAAGTTGACAAGTCAACATCTACCCCTGTCTCTGTCCCCACCATTCCTTCAATGACTGGGCCCACTTTTTATGGCTCTGGCTTCTGCTCAAATTTGCCTTGTGTCGCTATGAGATGTAGAATGATTATTTATTTGCACCCTTAGTCTTGGAATCTACATTTGCTGGTAATGACCTCCCCACTTGACCAAGGGCAAGATCCATGGAGGTCTACAAACCTTTTTCTAATAAAGGAAAATAGCATGGTTGCAAACCAAAGGGTTCTCCTCCACCTAAGTATGGCAAATTTGATTATAGTTGAACTGTTGAGGTTTCCTTTCTAATCTGAATAACATTTAAGGCCTTGATTGATTCCTGTTATTCTGTGTCTTTCCTTACAATAAAGATTTCCGAAACGTGCCTCTACAGTTACCTTTCAGCAGATTTCTTTATACTGGAATGACAGGTTATGGAGCGGTGGCACTACTGTTTAACCCAACCTGTCTTTGCTACTTGATACACCCTTGGAGGGTGTAGCCACCCATGTTTCCTTGGGCCACACTATCACTGTTTCTTCTCTCTATCTGTCTCTTGAAGGCATCTTGTCATGGTTCTGTGTACTGTACTCGTTGCACTGGTAAAGACCACGATTCTAATAAGTGTGAACTGGACCCTTACTGCATCAGTTGTGGTCAATCATACCTAGAATCTCTTGTTGAACAGTTGCCATCTCCCCTTATAATCCTGGGTGGCTTTAATGGACACAATCCCCACTAAGGTGGTGCTGGTATTAATGGGAGAAGTCATACTGTTGAGTGTATACTCTTGGATCACAACTTTTCTCTCTTCAGTATTGGTTCTTATTCTTATTTTAATGCATCTAGTAAGTCTTTTACTACCAATGATTTTTCTGTCTGCTTCCATTCACCTTTATCTCACTTTTTTTTGCAGATTTCACAGTCAATAACAGGGCAGTAATCATTTTTCTGTCATTATGAGGGAGAGAGGCTGTGATTGATGCTACCTGATCTGTGTGTCTTGGTAGATGTTTGACCAGGCCCACTGGTCCTCTTTGACTACTCTCTTGGAATTTGATCCTGACTCCCATCGAAAAATGACTGTTAAAAGTGACTGACTGTATCATCCAAGCAGCTACTCAATCTATTCCTATGACCTCAACACCTTTTCTGCATAATCCTTGTATTTGGTGGAATCTTGAATGCTAGGAGGCACAGAAGGCTCAGAATGGGCCTGCAATACCTTCCAGTAGTATCCTTCTCTTTTTAACTGCATCATTTAGTAGCAGGCTCATGCCCATGCTTGGCATGTCAGGCATCAAAACCAAAAAGGATCTTGGACTAAGTTTACAAATAACATCTCTTTTTGTCACCAGTTTCAAAATCATCTTGGACAAGATTTGGAAGGTTAAGGGGAAGTATGACTTCCATCCCTTTTCCATTTTGCTCTCCAATGACTAGAAGTTGTTAGTGTACAGAACATTGCTGAAACTCTCAGAGAGACCTTTTCTTGTGCATCCAACACTTCTGTTTTTTCTCCTACCTTCATGGCTTTCAGGTCTCAGGCAGAATGATCACCTCTTTCCTTTTGGGCTGATCATGTTAAAAACTGTAATCACCTCTTTACACTGGTGGAACTCAAACTTGCTCTTTATTGGTCTGGCAGTACATCAGTTGGATTTGATGTTTATTATGAGATGCTACGCCATCTCTCTCCTGCCTTTTTTGCTATTCTTCTGGTTGTTTTTAACAGGATCTGGCAGAAGAATGATTTTCCTGATTCTTGGTGTTGGGCTGTTGGCAGTGATCATCAACAGCCCAACACCAAGTATATGAGCACCAATTTTCACATTTTGACTTTCCTGTTATTTGGTGTAGATAGCCCAATTGCTTTGTGCCGATAAATGCCAACCAATCAATCTTCTTTGGTCATCTAGCTGGTAAACTCACTCTAAACAGTAATCTACCAGTTAAAGTTGACTGTTAATCAATGTCTTGGAGCTTCTTGCTGTAGGTTGTTTTGGTTCATTTTCTTCATCTGGTCAGAAATGACCTAGTAATGACCCATTCTGACTTCACTACAGCACCTGCATTGTATCTGCTTTTTGGGCCCACATGCTTGATATTCCTATTATTGCATATCATGTTCTGGATGCTTTTGTTCTTGTCATGGATTAGATTTCTGTCCAGACAACAGTTATCTAATGGCATGATCTCTCAATCCTTTTTGGTTGTCAAAGATTTTGATTTCAGTTGGGGTACTTCTCATATTGAGGCTTTTGCTATGTTCCTTAACCACAAAATTCATTGATTACGTTCTCTGATTTATTGACCTCTTGCTCTAACTATTGATGTTTTTAGCCAGAATTTGACCAACACATTTGTATATCCTCCCATTTTCCTTCTCTGGAATTTCCACTGCACTTTATCTCCTTTTCTTCTGGGAAATTTGAGAATCCTCACCATTTTCCAGTTCAAAGTGTTGGAGTGGTGAATTGTGGGTTAATGAAATAAACAAAAATAAAAATAACTATAAAACCATACAGTTCATAGTAGGGTGGTAGTGTTCTGCTGGTGTAGATGTCAAGGTATCCTCCAATATGAAACATAAAAATAAATGGGAGTTAGACCTGTTTCTATATTAGTAATATAAAAATTGTTTTAAATATAGCAATTTTGTTCATGCAGAATGCTGAAGAATTGGATGAAAAGTACAACAAAGCAGCTGAAGACCTTCATGAGAAAACCCAAAAGAGTGGATATGCTAAAGAGAGGGCAGAAAAATTGAAAGAACGAGCAAAGAAGTTAGCTGAAGATGCAAATAGCAAGTTAAAGGAACTTCAAGGTATGAAACTTTTGAAAATTGGAGAATACTGTTTTTTTTGGGAACCTGACTTTTTAGAAAACAGGTTACACAGCTTGTAGTGTAGGTGGTAAGGGATGGAAATAAGTTTTTTATATCTATGTATGAAAGTAGAAAACAAAACTTCAAAATGTTTTAACTTTCCTATCTTCCAGAATTTTTTTTTTAAGAACAAATAAGAAAATATGGTTATTATTAAGGAAAAGAGTGGCAGTAATCACAACTCTCAGAAGGTATAAGTAAATGTAATTTGATCAAAATATTGATTCTAAACTCATCTATTTTAAAATGTTTCCCATCATATGGGAGAAACATATTACAGAGATAAATATGTAGAATCTCTAAAAATTGTAGAATTATAAGACTTGAGAGTAATTGCTGAGCCACTGGGAAACAACTATAAAAAGTTGCACGTGCACACATACACACGTGAGCACATAATAGAAAAAAATTTTTAATTTTATAAAGATACATGTGCATGTGTGTGTGTGTATGTCACACACACGTGCACGCATGCACACACAATCTAGCTAGCTATAGTAATATAAAAAGTATTGAAACAAGAAAGTAAAAACTACAAAAACTGAGTCACTTAAAATTAAGAAAATTATATCCTTTCTTTGGCAAATTACTGTAATTATGTTAGTCTGGCCAAAAGAAAGAATAAAGTTTTTAGTTTTGACTTTCTTGTTTTAATACTTTTTGCTGCATTAAACATTTCTATAATTAGTTAAGTTACATATCCCTACTTGTCATTATAAAATGAAAACAATTCTCATTTTACATATTTGTTTCTTTTTTTACTAGCTATATGATTATTCATCAGTAATATCAATTGTAGTACATGCACATACCTGATTCAGTTTAGTATTTAATATTCCTTTTGTACAAGAAAGGTTCTATTGGAACCCTAGATGGAAGAGTTATATGAACAAATTAGAGTAATAATGTTTGTCTTTTTCTGTACGATGTCTGGAAAGATCGCTTGTTCGCTCACGCACTTAGATAAATATTTGTTGAAATAGTGAAAATTTTAATTTGCTCCATAAACATGCATATAGCAATTTAGGTAGCTTTATAATACAATAAGCTTTAGTTCTACTCAACTAATACTGTGAAAAATAGTCATTGTTAATATTCAGACATTTTAAAGGTGGTTTTAAGTGGGTGATTTTCATGATTGCCATTTTGTTTCATCACTGTCTTTACTATTGTAGTTAATATATATGCAAGAAATGCAACCAATGTAACAAGTAGAATGCTAAGAATTCAGCAGTATAAGTCACACAGCAAAATATTAACACCTGAAATTAAATTCAAATACAAAATTAATTAATGTTTAATCTGTGTTATGCAAGTTTTTTGGAAACAAATGTGCACATTGGCTATAAAACTAAAGTCCAAATCATGATTCTAATTAAAGATAAAAAATGTTATGTATTATTATTTGTTTTGGAAGAGTTTCAAATTCATTGTTACATATGTTAACCTATTACTATTTCAAATAACCCAACATTTGAATTTGAATCTATAAGTTAATAAAATATTATTTGCCAACAGGATTGATACATTTTCTTTTTTTAACAAATATATTTTAATATACAGATATAAAAACAGTACAATTTACAATAATTGTTATTACTAGTAGTTATTACAAGTGATATTATATACAAGAGATTTTACAAACTTGGACAACAATAATTCTTGTATCTGTTTTAGAACTGAATATTTGACTGACGATCCAGGTTTGATTGACAAGCAAAATAAATGTGATATTGTCACACCTAGATTTAAGCTAGTTGGCTTGGTTGGGCCTGCATTGGTTACAAGCATAAACTTTCACTGACAGCAACATCCAGTGTCCTTGTAGAAACACTAACATCCAAAATTAATCCACTGAAATTGAATGATTTGTAATGTTTGAAATTTATAAACACTTCTGGTCCATTTCTTTAGTTTTCCAGTTAATCAGAGTCTTAGCTTCTTAGGTCTATAGATTAACACTGATTAACTGTCCAATAATAATAATACTTTTTGTATCTTGGCATGTTTTTTTTTACGTACCAGTCACACGAGACTCTAGGACATTCACTAAAGTTTGTTTGGTAACAATAACTGTCAGTCACTAGTATTACATACACATCTACTGTTAATTTTTGCACTCAAGAACCTTCTACAAATTATGAGAGCAGGCAGGATTTGCACAATACACAGCCAGCAATACAAGACATAGGAAAAAAACAAAAAATGTACTGAAACAAGAGTAGGTCTTAAATAAAAATGTAACAGTAAATTTACACAGGCCATGCCACTTAAACATGAGTTGATTATTTTGAAGTGTTGCTACTCACTAAGCCAAAAGTCTAAAGTAAATTATCAAAAACAACATAAATAAATAAGATTTAAAGTTCTGCCAACCTAAATTTGTCTTTAATCCTCTGAAAACATAGACAAAATGATATAGCATTCTGTCATCAATGTGGCCTTACAGATTGCTAATTTTAACTTGGTATGAAGTTAGCCTAAACCCTGTAACAGCTCTGCATCAGTGAAATATTTATTATATCAAGAAGCAAATTCAAGCTGTAAAATCATTATAGTGCATAACTACAGGTTTATTTCTATTTATCTATCACAATACACTCCTACTTTAACTATTAAAAATAAAATACTTGTAACTTCTTTTCAGCCACTAAGTACAAAATAGTGTTACATAACTAAATATAATACTGAACCTAACGTAAATTCAGGTATACAGCACTTCCAAAATTAACAAACCCTTGATTTATTTTAAAAACAGCTGGTATGAGTATTAAAACTTCAATTAAAATAAAGTACAGAACAACGTTTTGACCTTTTTAGGATATTTTCAGGCTAACAAGGAGAGTTAGCAACCCTGATGTAAAGTTTCCCATCGAAGAAACATTTTGATTCAATGCAGAAAGTATATGGAGACTGCTATGTATTATAGTTTTTCCCAGACGAGCCCCCAATCTATTATGTTGTGTATTATAATTTGTTTAGATAAGTCTCCAATTGATTATACTATGTGCTTTACATACTACAAATTCAAATTGCTAGAAATATTGATTTAAAAGTTAAATGAATCTCTGTATATCAAATTTATATTTGCCAACAAGATTGATATACTCTATTTTCTTTCTTAACACAAATATATTTTAATGGTTATTGCAAATAATGATGTATATACAACAGTTTTACAAGCTTACAAACAATACCAGTTTTTTTATCTGGTCTGAGCAAATTAATTCTGAGTTGATATTGTTACACCTTGCTTAAGTTAGCTAGCTTGTTTGGCCCCAGATAGCTGACTATTTAAAGATGAAGATATTTAATGTCCTTGTAGGAATACTTATGTCCAAGGTTAATTCACTGAAGTTCAATGCTTTGTAATGTTTGAAATGTTTCCAGGTTTAATTCTGTAGTTTTCTGATTGATATGTGATAATCACACATATAGGTTCTGAGGCTTGTAGCATACTGGTTGTAACTGACCAGTACTAGTTACTGCCTCTCAGCATATTCGTTTAAGGCAAGACTCTTTAACATTCACCAATGTTCAAAAACATGCTACTGTATTTGTAAAGCATGTATTGTTGATTCTTACTCTCAAGAATCTTCTACAGATTTAGATAACACACAGGATTATGCAATACACATCCCACAATATACATCATATGCATCAAATTGAAAGACTATATTGAGACAAATGTAGGCCCCAAAATAAATGTACAACATTAAAATATGTTAAAGGACTTGTATAATAATAATAATAATAATAATAATTAACAGTATCTACTGCCATTGGAAGAATTTTCTTTAATTTAGAGTATTATTTCACAGAAGTATGAAAAAGGATTTTTTTCTGATATGATTTACATTAAAATAATTAAATGCACACATTGAACTGTATCCATTAAATATTTACTGAATCAAAAACTGTTTTGATTTTTAAATAGATAATTAACAGTTGTATTGGAGTATCTATTGTAAGGTAAGCACTCAAATAATAATAATAATAAAATTATATTGCTGGTATCTTTTACGATTCATTTTATTATTCACCTTAGTTGTCAGAGAACAAAAGTGAAAAAATTAAACTTCTTAAAAAATATGAGGAATATTTATGAATTCAGAAAATAGTTAAGATGCTACATAAAGTACTTTTGTTACTGTTACACAGAAAGAAGGTTGAAGGTTTAGTTCTTTATATAAATTATTACTTTTTATATAGAGTGACGATTGGTGTTTTATAATAAATCTATTTTATATTTTTTAGCAATGGATGATGAGTTTGGCAAGAATGAATACAAACTGACAGATTACTCCAAAATTTTGGATGATTTAAATAAACAGATGATGGACCATTTAATGACAATTGAAGAAAGATCTGCTTTTTACCGTGATTGCCAATTATAAAAAATAAAAAAAGGACAAGTACATAAATAATTCCTTATTGGATGGTCAAATTAGCTGTAGCTGTTGAAATGGTCTTTGAAAATTTCAGTCATAAGAGACTCTGATCAACTTACGCATTATGTGTTGTATATTGCTTGTAATGTTAATTTTCAAGTCTAATCTAGCTTAAAACTTTCTGAATGGAGTTTCATTATTTCATATCTGTGAAGAAAACACCATAATACCTGCAGGTTATCTCAGTGTTTTATCACCTCAAGTTTAGCTGTATGCGAGTTAAGTACTGCATTGACATAAATTGTATGTTGTAAAAGATTTGACCTACAAGGAATAAGTTTATGTGCTTGTAAACAACTTGTAAGAAGAAATAACTATCTTTGTGCATTTTCAGATAATTATGAAGTTCCTTTTCATCCATTATTAGACAGCACATGCACCCATATCTATGTATTATTTTACTATTAAGTATGTTACTAAAATAAGGAAGTATTACAATAAATAGTTTATTAAGAAAAGAGGCTAGCAAAAAATGTCCAATCACTTTCCAGTCTAAAGATTATATTTTTTCTTATTAAATGTAATTTTTTAAGTGATGCAAGTGCGAGTATACATATGTATTGTGTGTGTGAAAAAACCCTTCCTGATTTTGAGTTCATTAAAACTGTTTGTTCCAGTGGATAAAAGAACTTCTCTTTTGCTTGGAAAGTACAGAGATAAATATTCTACTTTACTATGAACCTTTGCTGTTGCTTGTGTCCATAAGAATCATTGAAATTTTTGACATATACATATTCAGAGTAAACTTTATATGATGATATTTGGATAATGTGCATGTTGTTCATTATACTTTCATAACTACCTTTTCTAAAAAAAGATAATTTTTCTAAAATGTAACTTATGCAATTTCCATAATTACTACTACTGTGATGACATATATGAGTAAAAGCATTATTTAAAGTTTGTAATGCTCATTTCATGAAGTGCATTTCATACTAATGTGGGTGCAACTATGAGTGTACATTGCTTAAAACAGCAGTGTTAAAACTTACTGCATAATCCTAAGTGTTTTGATAGAAATAAGCTAGAATAAATCTTTGTTGTAATTTCTAATTCTATTCAATGTTGATACAGTATTTTGTATGTATCCCCTGTCATATATTCATTCCACTGAATTTGTTTTATTGTACTAGAGAAAACTGAAATCAATCTTAAAAGTGTAGGTACTACCTCTTTTATATGTAGGCTCAGTTTTTAAAGGAGAATTGTTTGGTTTCATGTTTCAAAGAGATTTTATTTAAAATATGACAAACAATTTTTTATTTCATAATATAAAGCTTTTAAACACATTAGTAGCTCAGTCATTTTTATGAATATTACTGGTTACTAGTAGCTTTACTGCTAAAGGTTTAAATTTTAGTTTTGATACAAACATTTTAGACAGCAGTGTGAATAATAATACTTGTGTTCTCAGCCATTTAATAAAAAGTAATTGTTTGTTCAGCTGACTTGTTTATAAATATAACAAACACTGCTTTTAAAGCAGTTGTTTCCTATAGGCCACTTTATTAAGCTTTTCATGTGTATTTTGTCTTGATGAAAAGTGCAATGTACAAGTAACAGTAACAAGCTAGTATAACATTATTTGTCTTTTTGAACTCTGTTCAGGAACCAGTTTCATAAAGAAAAATAATTTATTTCAAACAACAGCATTTACTAACAGACCACAGCTTGCTTTTTGGATTGTTTGTTTCAGCTTAAACTACAAAATGAGCTATCTGAATTCATGATGAATGCAGTGCAAACTGAATTAATTCTGGCATTACACCATGTAACACAAGCAATTAAGAAATAACACATACTATCCAGGAACAAAACTTATGAGTAAAAGTGCAGAAAATGGCTATTACTCCCTTCAAACTTTGCTTTTGTGACCTGGATAATGAAATTTAGAAATTAACCTATTTTCTATGTAAAAATAGGTAAATTTGCACACTTTCATTTACATTAGTATAAATACACGTAAATCTAGATTCACGTTTTATTCAGGCCTTAAGTTATACAAAAATGTTTAAAAGTGAGTACTGTTTCAAGATTTGCGACTGTAATGTAAATCACTTTCATATATCAACTCCCAAATATAGCCTCTCATGTTTTTGTTATATGCTTGCAGGTCACAAAAGAAAAGTTTGAAGAGAAAAATAGGTCTTTTCCATTTACTTTAGGCATAAGCAATTGGGAAATAACACTTTGTTACATAGTGTTATATACATTTTCTCATCACTGAACTATTAAGAGACATTCTACACAGATAAGTTGTATTAGGATCAGTGATAGTGCTATCTTTAATGTTCAGAGAATACTGATTATTATTAACCTTGTTATTGTACAGTTATGTTTCTTCCAATATCAAAAAATATATATTTTTTTTTAACTTCCTCTTAAGTGTTGACTGCCTTTCCATGTGGTCAGTAATTAAAAATTATAGACAGTATACCAAGGGTGATCAGATTTTCATCTCAAAAATCAAGACAGCCCAGCCCTTGTCCCTAATTTTAAAATGATCATTGAGAGTTTTCTTGGCAAAATAATCTGTAATGTCTGATCTGCTTTCACGCAAGATCAAAAATATAGCTTTGCCAACTTTTTTATTTAACCCACTGGCTTTTAAAAGCTTTTACTGTATTTGTAAAACAATATTTTGACATTCTTAGAAGTTAATCATAAAAGTATTTTGTAGAACAGTCCCTTACATGTAACTGTCCATCACACATTCACCAACTGTTACAGATCTGGTACAAAAACTTACACAGACCTGGGTTTCTCACCTCATACACATGAAAATTTTTGAGAGAATGTGTTAAAATAATGAGCAAGTCAAGTAGGCATACAACATCTATGATTCAATATAACTGGCAGTTTGATGTCTTTAAAACTGGGATGTTTTTTTTCATCCTGGGAACTCTACTATGGGCACTGAGACAAACTATCAAAAAGTGACTGCCCACCCCCAGTAAAAACAGGACATCTGGTCATTCTAAATATATCTGACATCCAGGTGTCTCTGACCATTTAAAGCCTATGCACATAAGTATCATTTAGGTTGAAAATACCTATACAAACCAACAGGAGCAAACAAATGAACCTGCACATTGATGAACATTTATAAAATATAATCTTATCAAAATTAAACTACAGGCAGCAAAGTTTCAAATTTCAAACTTTTAAAGCTCTCACTTTCCAAAAGAAAAGTGCTAAGAAAGGAAACAATATATACTCTTCAAAAAAAGAAATGCAAAAGGGATGTTTTTGTTATTTTAAAGAGAAATATATGTAATAACGTTACAAGCTCAGAGTATGTGATGTTACACGTGTTAAGGCACTGATTGTCAGACCAAAATGACAATAAAAGTTGTGCACTTTGGAAACGGAGGAAAACATCGGATTTTTCGCTAAAACGCATGCTTGTCCAATAAATTTGTTTGAGAGATCTGCATGTTCTGCAAGTGCGACATGTGCAAAATCCCCTATAAAAGTGACGGGTTCTCGGTTTCCATAGCTCAGTGTTAAGCCACCGACATGCAATACAGTTACGCCAAGACTGACTAAAGCACAATGCAACAACGCCATCGGTTGCTTGGAAGCAGGCGAATCTCGATCAGATGTTGCCAGAGCTGTGAATGTCAACCCAAGCACCATCACAAGGCTATGGAATCGTCACCAACAACATGGATCAACTCATGACCGTCCACGATCTGGCAGACCTCGTGTGACCACGCCCTCACAAGATCGCAACATCCGGTTATGTCACCTTCGGGATAGGACCACCACTGCGACGTCTACTGCCTCAACCATACCAGGGCTGCGTAGGATTTCTGATCAGACCGTACGCAACTGTCTACGAAATTCTTAGGCCCCATGTGCAACCCATCATGGTGAACATCAACGTTTTTCAACATGACAACACCCGTCCTCACACAGCCCGACTCACCAGTCTTCTTGAGACACAACAACATCAACGTTCTTTCCTGACCCTCCAGATCACCAGATTTTAACTCCATCAAACATCTTTGGGACGAGTTGGACCGACGTCTGCGACGACGACAACCTCAGCTTGCAGCAGCTTTGCAGGCTGAGTGGACAGCCATTCCACAGGATGTGATTCGTCATCTCATCACTTCCATGGGCAGGAGATGCCAAGCAGTTATTGATGCTTACGGGGGGGGGGAATACTCGTTATTGACGTTGAGTGACGTTAAACTTCACCTAGTGATCGTGGACTTTGCCTTTGCAGGCTTTGGATGTTCAGCAGTGAATGTGCAAAGTTTCACACGTTACACAGAACTACCTGGAATAAACTTGTTAATGTGTCTCATATTTTGCCTTTTGCGCTGCTTTTTGAAGAGTATAATTTACTATAGTTATTTTGTCTAAGATTTCAACTCTATTGTTCCAGCATGATTGTTATCAAGACTAACTACAGGAATTCAGATGTGTACACAAGTTTTTTTGAGGACACAGGCACCATCTCTCAGATCAACAATGTGTTTAAAGAATATTTTGCACAAACATTTGGTAATGTGCTTAATAGGTTTGTGAACAAGATAAAGCATTTGTGAACTTGTTTTAACTTATATTTATTACTGTAATGATAAAGCGTGTCAATATTCTGTATTTCTAGGGGTGGTGTTATTATAGAGGGTTAACAAGTTGGTATGAAGAATGAGAATGTCAATTATCAAGAATTGTGTAATGGTATGATAGAACTTTGGTGTGAAAACAATCATGCTGTATTTTGTAGATTGCAATGGTATTTTTATACTGCTACAGCAATAAGCTGAGTTTTAACACGTATAACTTACAAGGCACTCCAGTATGATTTGGTTGGTTAAAACAAATGAGAGCAGAGAGAAAAGTAATTTTAATCTCGTACACATCTTTTTGACAGTTCTGTTATTGTCATACTTCATGCTTACCTGTAGACAAAGAATTAAGTTCTTAGGTTTCTATATTGATAATGTGATAAAGGATTTATTCTGTATACTTTATTTTAAACATCCTTTTTTATTCCACAAGACTATGTAATTACTGTAAGGTTTATAACAATTATGGAAGGATAATTTCTAACACCATATACATATCTTCCAACTTTACAATAAAAAAAAGAATTGCTAATGTCAGTGAAATTGATAAAGCTATGACTGATCCATTACAGAATGGTATGAGAAGAACAACAACAAAATACTGTCTGAACTATTTTATTCAAATGCTTGATCCATCTGTTATCATCAAGTCAAAGTTCTTAGATTAGAATACAATTGTTTATGAGTTTACCTACAGAAGAACATGTGTGTTTGTGGACAATCTGCTGAAAGTGCATGAGAAGGCATTCCCAACCATGTTGCCCAGATTTTGACTGAAGTTTGTATAAGAGCTATTGAATGATCCCCCTGATGAAGGCTGTTTCATTGGTGACATGATTCACAGTAAGACCTTCTAATAGTACTTAGATGGACAAGGGTCCAGAACTACTGGGTATGATAACCATGTATTACAACACTTAGTTTTTCCTTTTCTTTTAGTCATTAAAAATAAATACTTTGTTTTTAAACCAGTGACAGAGGGAAACATCTAGCATAAGTAGATCCCTGCTCTGCTCTTTATAGTTTGAATCAATCAGTAATAAGTCTTCAACAGTGCAATGTGTAATGACTGAGCTACTGGTGCCTTCAAGAGGTTGAAAACAGGATAGATATCATTAAAGAATCATGATTTTATATGGCAAAAATCAGGACTGAAAATTATATTAGCGCAGCTAGAATGTCAATAAAAATGTGAGTTTATATACTTTTGAAGTGTTATGAACAGTATGGCTGCAAATTGATCTCTTCTGTAAAATATCAATCTAAATATATTGTAAGTATCATGCATAATAGGAGTAGTGAAGGTAGGACAGCAATGATGCACAAGTTAAAAGCACAAGTGAATATCTGACAAGCATAGCTTTTACCTCACTAAATATAAGCTTATTGCCAAGTCACAATAGTTATTACACATGCACACAGTTGCAAATATAATGGGAAAAGGGATAAGACTCCTAACACTGAAGGTCCTGCAATTTGATCACTTGCACCAAAAGGCAAATTGTGATAAGTTAATATCATCTTAAAGAAAACAGGGAGAGAAAGTGAAATCACACCTGATTCTGCCAATATGTTTAGACTTATACTGGTATTGGTTACACAAATAAACTGCAACATCAAATTTTTGTATGTGCTATTTTTTCTGAAGATATCAATAAAACATTCTGCAATGCTCAAATGATATGGTGAAGTGCTCCAAGTTGTGTTGTTAACTCATTATTCTGCTAACTTATCAAGTATGGACTGCACTGAACTATTGACTAATGAGTAAGTTCTGTACTGAAGTAATGAATAAAAAAATTCCAATAAACTGAGGAAGTGCTGGTTGTTAAAGTATTTCCTGCATTATGGCTTTGAAGGATTACAAGTAAACATATAACATTAGTTTTAGTGTTCATGACAGTGAAGTAATTTACCATCATGCACATCTATAACTGATTAAAGCTTCTAGGCAGTGGACTATACTGATGCACACAATACTAAGTTTTTGATGGTAACAATGTAGGGTCCCATCTCTTGCCAAAGTTGTTTGCTATGCCTATCCAGAATTGTCACCTCTCATGTTTTATTAGTGACTGGTTGACATTCTAAAATGAACATGCTTCAGCCAATTTTGTGAAGTAATTAATTATAACCAGTATGCCACCCTCCACTTAAAAGCAATTATAATTTATTTCTACTCTTCATTTCTGCAAAAAGTAAATGAAAAAAAACTGTGTCTTACACTACAGTCAGAGAATCTACAACCTTAATGTTCTTTAATTGTTGTTGCATAATTCAATATTTGTTGAATCTTAGCTTTCAAAGTCACATTCAATGAACAAAAGCGCTTGACAACATAAGTCATGACAAAATGTATTAGTAAAGAAAAAATTGCTTTAAGTTGATAAATACAATTTAAATGCTTTTTTACAATAGTTGCATTGTAGAAATTTGACTGGGGTAACTAGCAAAGACATAAGTAATTGTTATAATGCTTTTGTGAAATTTGTATATATTAAAGAAATATGCATAATTGTAATACAAATATAGGTTGGAAACTACTATATTATAGAATGAGTGTAATTAGTGAATTTCTAATACATAGTAATTAAAAAAATGGTTCTTTGACAGCAAAGACTTACGAACTGTGTGTGAAACAATTTTAATACTTTAGTGAACCAATTATTAAATGGATATACTTCAAGCTGTCCTTTCAATCAGCAACAGTAACAATGATATTAATGAATTTTTCTAGACTTTAGCAAAGAGTTATCTAATGTAATTTTATTTTTCATACCACAAAAACTGGAAATAACCAGTAATACATAAAAAAAAAAATTGTAGTATTACTGTTATTTATTTTTCAAAGTATTTTTCCAATATTTATTTTTGTGGATAAATACGTCACTGCAAGAGGTCTGGTCTTACTCTGACTTTGGTCTGCCTTGAGATGGTGAAGGTCTTCACTTGGAGACAGGTGGCAAACGCATGCAAGTTGGTCTCATGTTTCTTCCCAAGATTCACGATAAAAAAAGAATTTTTTTATAAAAACTTCATTATTTTGGGTAATTAATATATCAGAATTTTTTTAAACAAAAACAAAATTTCTTAGCGACACTATCAAATATTTTAGTTGTCACATACAACATTAGCAAGTTTGTTTGAAAATGTCTGACATTTTTAAAAACTTTTTTTCTGCTGTAGTTTTTTAGTGTAATACAATTTGCTGAATGTATTTCAGGATCTTGTTTATAATAACAATAAAAATGAATAGAAATGAAAACTGTTCAACAAATATCTTGAAACAAAAATTTGATCTAAGGGTCAAATATTTTATTTCTCAATGGTGTTTTATTTTACTGTTGTTTTTTTTTACATTTAGAAGAGGAATGAATATAACTGTTCTTTTAAAGCCTTTAATAATAGCTACTCTGAATATCTTTTCTTTCTGATACAGCAGCAGTAAAGCCACAAAATCAGATCTCTCTCACTTTACATACGTTTATGTTACTGTTCAAGCCCAAATAACAACAACCACAAAATCTTGCAAAAACTAGAAAAGAAAATTAATCTAACTGGAGCTAAGATACATAACCTGACAATTGTTTGCCAGCATATTTAATACAGGAGGGTTGAGAAAGCATCAAGTTGGAATCTTGCAACAATTATTGAAGAACAAAGAATTACTTGAACCCAACTTTTTATAAGTGGATTTTTTTTTTTTTTTTTTACAGAGTTCATTTCACATAAAGAACTGATTTGGTTCTCACATGCCAGTATTTATAAATGTCACTACATTTTCTCTGTGATTTTAAATTGTCCACATCACATTCTTATACAAGTTGAACGGACTTGGAGACGTTCAGCACATACTTGTTAACACACCCTCTCACATTCAACCTTCCCAACAGCTTAGGTGGTCAAGCAAAACCAAAGCCTTCTGAGCATTCCTGTACAGCCTTCAACAGCATTGATCGCAGTTTATCAAATGTTTCATAGGCAGGAAGGTCAAGCTGATTGAAACTGTGAAAAAATACATCTTCATGTAATCATATCAGGACCTTGAAATGAAGCAAAACTAAAAAACTAAACAGAAAACAAACACCAAATACTTTGCAATTATTATTATTATTTACAGAGACATCAAACCTATTAGAAAAAAATCAACTTAGAACGATCAACATTGGAAGAAGTATTATAGAATGTTGGCATTATTGGTAAAACAGTTAATTTTTTTTTTTTTAATTTCATAAAACTTGGCTTTGACACTTCAACTATATTATTTTTTTATTTATTTAAATATTGGTTATGATATTTATAATTTTGTATTTTACAATTCCTTTAATGTTTTATGATGGGTAATTGTAAATACCTAATATAGTTTCAAACTTACCAAGTGTGAGCAGAGGGTAGTCTATCTGTTGAACGGTCATCTCGATGAATTTGAAACTTCTGGGTGCCATTCATGCCTTCTAGAGCTGAGAACCCTTGCAAAGGTACTTTGGAAGTGCCAGTGACAAACTGAAGGAACTTAGCTCGATCAGCTTGGTCAAAAGATCGCAGAGCTCGCCAAAACCACTGAATCTGTTTGAAAAACAAGGAGTATTAACCTTACACTAATCACATGTTACTACCTGATGAGAACTGACTTCCAGTTTTCTTTCTATAAATATACAACATTGTTTGAGTAAGCAGAAAGCAAAAGTTTTAATCAAATGTACATCTACAAACAGTTAATATTGTAAATGCTCTGAAATAACATTTGCAACATCAAACTTTATTCATATTTTTTAAAACACTAAATTTCAGGGAGAGAAAAATTAAGAAAAAGAAGTTAAAATATTTTAAGTCTTTCAAATTTTAATTTTTATTTAGAACTTTGATGTAAAAATATCATTACAAAGAGAGTGAGAGGCAATAGTGAACTTAGACTGGAACAAATAGTTTTACTTCAATCTCTTATGCCCTACTGTTTTATTCTTGGTATATTTAATACTTTATACCAATTAAAACTGCTTTACACTGTAATGTCTAGTAACAATATTTAGTTTTGTATCATGCTAACTTAGAAAATTACCTGTAATGAGTTGTGTTGATACTTGTGGTACTCTGTGTTACTTTTGAGATCATCAATATCAATGTTAGGGAGCCCAGAAATTAACAGCTCTAGTTCTTGCTCATTGAAGATAGAAATTAATCTTTTGGGAATGATTTCATAGAAACCTTCTAAGAAAGCATTCAGTTGTCTGCGGATTGCTCCAGTCATCTTTTCTTGACACACTAGTCGTACGTACTCATGTTTGTTTTCTTCTGTTACAGGAATGTTGCGCCCATTGGGTTTTAAATCTCGAATTTCTGTCACACCAAACTCCTGAACCTAAAAAAAATTAATCCAGTAAGTTGTTGGGAACAGTTTTAAGTCTGTAATCAAATACTTACATTCTCAAAGAAATATATGATGCTTACTTGTTTCTGTAGTGGTACAAAGAAGTTGAAAAGTAGGGAGCTTGGCTAAACATGCAAATTTTACAATGAGAGATTGAAAATATAAGAAGCTACTAAAGGAAGCTCAAACTAGGAGGGGGGATGCTATATTTTAAACTCTTTATATATTTTATATATTTTTATTTTTCTGATATATGGCTTATGTACTGAAACTGTGGCCCTGTTCAACTATTTTTTGAAACAGTCACTTATATTCACTTATTTCAATATTTGACAAGTGAATAACCAATAAACAGCTTAGAACATCCACAGGGTGGTTTTTCTCAGCCATTTTAATCTTTGAAAATGCTAAAGTGTTCTTTTGATACAATATTTCAATGAGGTAAGTGTTTTTAGGCTGCTTGAAATTTCATATTTTTTAAAATTAAAATAAATCTTAATTACTAAAGTTAATAAGTTATAGTGGAATTCCATGGTTTCAGGGTAGTTAAATTTTGGTTGTTCAAGTGTGTGTATAAGACCTAAAAAAATTTGATATCCTCCACCAGATAATATTTAAATTAAATATTTAGGTCATACCTTGGTAACCTGTAGATAAGCTGATCTCAGCTCAGATATTCACTTATAACAAGAAAGATCTATGGTTCTTTAAATGTTCAAATTTTATGTATATAAAAGGTACAGTGAGAAGAGATAATTGTTTGCTTTACTTCTTGGTTTATTGTTCTATAATATTTTAAGAAAAATAAGTTTAATAATTTAATTTCTAAATAGGAATAATATATAAACATATGTATATAAAATGTATACTAATTGAAATGTGACTATATTGCAAAATATTAGTCCACTAAGACAAAGCCACAACATTACTGAATATGCAACACTAATGCATATGTATCTCATCAATGCAAGTTTTGTAATATTAGCTAGGCATGACTGAAAAGTCAATATATTAAAAACAATAAAAATGTTATGAGATTTAAGCTACTTAGACTAAACAAATGTTTTTGTGTGATAATATATAATCATTCTAGCACACATACACACAAAAAAAAATTCCCTAATTTTTTATGATGGATATGAGAGATTGATCAAGTGACAGACCTCACATAATTAGAGTATAGAAGATAACAAAATATGAAGTTTTATTGAAAACAATTTTTCCAATGTATTTAGGAGATTTTAGAGCTTATGCAAATAATACTTGAGATTTTTGGAACAAAGAATAGTTTTTAATCATAAAATCACTCTGCACTCAGACTAGTAATGAAACAGACTATTTTCACAAATACATTTTTAGTAAAAATATGTCACTAAAGCATCCGATTTTTTGCACACAAAATACCTGTAATTTTTAATATAAGTTTACAAACTTTTATTAAGGTTAGAGTAAGTGTGGAAAAATAAATTCCCAAAAGAATGCAGTAACTTCAAAAAATATATTGATATCTCAGCAAGTCAAAAATGTGGGAAATTCTTATTTCATATGCTAGCTTGAAAATTTTCAAAATTTAGTTTCTTATCATTAACCACTAAGACATGTTGTAGGCATAATAATATAAAAACTAAACAATAAGGCAATACATCATATGGCAGAGCTTCCCAAACTCTTTCAGCTTGCAGCACACTTTTAATGTCTCAAACTTTTCATGAGATGTAAATAAGATATGGCAGCCCTTGTAATTGGAACCCAGCTGATTTAGACAAGCAGAAATTACTGTTATATTGCATATCAAAGAGAAAATAAATGAAGTTTGAAAATTAAAATTTATTAAATAGGTAATAAATTTACATTACTGAATAAAAAATTACTTAATCACACACTGTTTGAGAAGCACTGCCCTATGGCACAATAAAACATATTTAGAACTTTTAAAGTTTCTTTTGAATTAAAAAATTAAAACATGAATGAAATTTGAACTATAAATTATTCAATTTCATTGACATACAACGATAAAGTTGTTAAAAATATCATAATGTGCCCTTTGACCTGTCCGTATAAATGGTACTAGGAGAGATTTCTCACAAGAATAGATTTGTGTACCTTAGCCTTATGTGCTTCACATAATGATCCACAAAAAAACAGTTTCATTAGATAGTTAGTCAAGAATTCAATACTTACACACACACACACACACACACAAAACTAGAATTAACTAATGAAAATAACAGAAATGTAAGCTTTACCTCAACACTAAATGTTAGTTCATACCCTAGTTCATTGACAGCATGGTCCAGGAGAAAGACGAGGCCTTGGTAGAAAGAGTAGTCTTCACTTTCCATATCTGTGTACCTGATTCACATATGTAAAGGTTTGTAGTTTTAGATATGTTGTGTGCACCTTTTATCTTGCTGATCACACAATCATTAACAATGGTTCCAAACTCTTTTTAAAGCATTGATCATACAGAAATAAAATTTCATACATTACTACTTTTTGTACTTATTACACTACTCGCAATTTAAAAATACCAGACACTGATTTCCATAAAGCAATTTTTCCTGGAAGAATTAAGACTTAGATAAAATGTATGAAGTACTTACTTCACAAGCTTCCCCAGGATATGTTTGTAGAAAGATCTGGTGAAATAACACTCTAACAGCTTATTGTCATAAACAGCTTTAGCTATCACTCTGCCAACAAACTTAAAGTAACTGAGATGATTGGAGTTACAGTGTGATGAAGGGTTGATCATGTATGTCACCCTGTCACCAGGAGATGTGGTAAACAGTGCATACATGGGATTAAAAAATCTCTCTAGAAATTATAGTATACCATTCTCGGAGTAGACCTCCAGCATCTTGACCTTCCTCACCTACAAAAGAAATACTTATTTGAAGATACATGTATGATGTATGTGAAGTATATTCTTAAGGTGTTTGAGAAACAACTACTTCCATAGAAATTACAGTTTAAACACTGAAAGCTGGTGAGGCACTTGGAACCAACTGATAAATAATATTGTATTTAAGCCTCTGATTTAAAATCCAAACTGGTCATACATTAGTTTTAAAGCTCACATAAGTATAGCATAGTTTAAAATGCTGCTATTATGTACAAAATACTTCAACTGTGATGTTACCAGACTAGTCACTTATTCCAACCTCAAAACCAGACATTTTTTAGTCCACCACATGTTTAATAAAAGTTCATGTTCTGTTCTTTCTTATACCTTCACAAATGAAGATGTAGTAGTAGTAGTGAACTCGTCTTTTGCCATTTGACTAAAAACAACTAACTCTTTACTAGAAGATGAGAATATTACAACTGTGATATCTACATAAATAACAGAATAATATGAACTTTGATTGTCAAAAATACATTGAACAACACTAAAAAAATGAAGTGGTCCCTGAAGCAGTTATTTTTCCTGAATATTGAAGTGTCTGATTTAAGTTTTCAATCCTGTTTTAGTCCAGGTAACCCACTTTATTTTGTTAACTATTTAGAAATTAAGTTTACAAAGCCATATGGGCCTTATAAGAAATAAAACATGGCATCAGTAAGACACCATAACTAGAAATAAACATTAAAATTAAGCTCACTAGCAGACCTTAATACAGAGTAACAAAGAAAGCCAACATTAAACAGTAATTTAAGACTATACACCAAACTGAATTTAGGCTGAATTTGCAGAAATTTCACAATTTGCATTTAGGCATAAAAACAAAATATCTTCCTGTTTGGATTAATAAAGCATAAGCTTACATTTAGGTCACTACTTGGTAACCTTTAGATAATACAAGCTGATCTCAATTCAGATATTCCTTTATAATAAGAACGTAACATTTCAACTTGTGTTGTTAGTACAATGAAGAGTGAATAGAAAAAAAAAGAAAAAAGAATTGCAATTTACAGATTTAACCTGCAAGTCACCAGTATTAAATAAACCTTGACCCAAATACATTACATACACTTTGGCTGGATACAATGTGTTAAGTTTCTACTCTATTATATTGTTTCCTACAAGTTTCAACCATATTGCATGGCACACCAAACTCTTAGGCTATGCTACCATTGAACATCACAAGCCTCAGTAAATACAACAAACCAGTTCCAACACATTTTATCAAATTTTGTTCTGTTATTGTATTTCAAAATTGTAACCCTATTCTTTCTTTAAAACTAAACTGGCAATGAACTCCTTTTCTTAGAATTCTAAGTCAGTTATATTCAAATTTTTCAAACTGTGATGAGTTATTTTTTTTTTAAAAAACCACCTTC
Organism: Tachypleus tridentatus; assembly: GCF_004210375.1. Taxonomy (NCBI): domain Eukaryota; kingdom Metazoa; phylum Arthropoda; class Merostomata; order Xiphosura; family Limulidae; genus Tachypleus; species Tachypleus tridentatus. Next base: position 36,522,554 of record NC_134832.1, on the reverse strand, counting down.
AAAAACAATATAAAACCGATTCTTCCACTCTTCTGGTGTTCTACGATGTAACTCTCTGAAAGAATCTTCAAAAACATGTTCACGTCTAACATGTACAGCCAAGTCCTCTCGACGTGCTCCATCATCCATTCTCTCCAGTTCCTGCCGAAAATATCGTCGCTTTACGTCAAAGTCTAAAACTCGTGTGTGATCTACAAGTACTGCAAAAGGTCCATCTGCAAGGGGAGTTGTGGACTGCCGTAGGATTTGATTCAAGACTGTACGATGAGTTTCTACAAATTATAATCAAAATAAACACAGTTAGAAACCACACAACAGTTGTCCATAAATTAACAGGTACAAGTCATAAATAAATAAACAAAAAAAACACATTATACATTAAAAGTTACAAATCAAGATATAAATTAATCACAAATGGGAAAAACAGAAACAAAAGGGTATGAAACCATTAATTTTTTTACTACAGGTTGTGTGAAGTCAGACAAGTTCTTAATCCCAGGTATACTGTCTTGGTGTATTCACAAAATTTTGCAAGCTTTTAATAATCATTAAGTGTTTGTATTTTCTTATAGCAGATAGCTCTATGTAGCTTTGCTATGTCCACAGAAGTGAATCGAACTCCTGATTTAAGTGTTGTAAAAAATCCAAAGACTTACTGCTGTCCCAGCAGGAGATGACATTAAGAGACACTCGTAAACAACAAAATCAGGATTCCTAATGAAGTAATTATAATAAATATTTCTTCAAATACATAAAGGTGTGTTGACTGTTGAGTGCAAAATGATTTTCATATAACGATTAAAAATACTTCATTCAAAAAGTTTCAGATTTCATTAGTGTAATCCCTAAAACCTGTTAAGTATATTAAGGTTTCTTCAGTAAAACTGTTATCTTCTCTACCCAAATTCTATACAAGGTTAGATTTTTAATTCTGCGAGTTACTAGGTCTATCAAAATGACTAACTTACCCCCTTTCTACTTTCTAGAATGACTTCAAATTTCAACAGAAAACTAGATTTATTCATCCTAATTAGCTTTAAACTCATAACAAAATATATTATTTTATACTTAAATTTTATGGTTTTATCGCACTTTGGACTATATGTCATACCATTTAAATTGTAAATCACTTGACAAACATGCAGCTCATGCTACCATATCAAATCACAATGTATGAGCTACTCATGCATACTTCATAAACATTTTATTATTTTTTCTTTTATCTACTTTCACCTAAAATGTTTCTAATTTTGCCATTTTAGTTAACTTTTATAATAATAAAGATGCACACAAAAAGAAACTTCGGTGTGGTATTTACCCGAGTCTTTTTTTTTTTTTTTGTTAACAACACTAAACCCGACTTTTTAAAACTAATGATAGTACTGCATCAAACATTGTTTTATATAATCAAATAATGCACCAAAAATGCAGAATAACTTACACAAAAGCAGAGAATGTCCCACAACTATCAATTTTTATAGCTTTCTAACTATCTGACAAGAGCTATTAAAAACTTCATTTAAGCTTGTTAGTGTATTTCTCATTGATTCTAGTTTGAATTAAGAGTGACAATGGTAATTCTGTTTAGGAAAAACAATGTAATATAATACATCATTTGACAGATGAAAACCTTGACTTTCTGTTGGTTATAAATAATGTAGTATTGAATGTCAGAGAGAATTGACAATTTCTGAAAGACAAGATGAGACAGGTCGGCATGGCAAGAGGGTTGTGGTTGTCTATTTCATGGCTTTGTAACCATAAGATTGAAGGCTATAAAAATTGTTTTGCTTGAGCAATAACATGGTAATAAGTAATTCATGTTAAATTTCATATTTCTTAAATCAGACAAGAAAGCATACCTAAAAAGAAAATGTCACAGAAGAAATTAAAAGTTATATACAATTACACTTTGGATTATTAATTACATTTGTATGCCAAATGTATTCTTACATCATACTAAGAAAGTAGAATTAACTTTTAATGCAAGTCACTAAACCTTATGATATGTTTAGAAAAAATAGTTCTAACAAATGTAGCAAAAGTGTCAGTTATATCAATAAAAACTCTACAGTAAAGGATTTACAAATATATAAGATATTCATAATGAAGGGAAACCCCTTAAGATTTATATTTTTTTAACTACTGTCTAAATTTATTAGAGTTTATATTTATCTGCTTGTAAAAAAAATACAAACTTGTAAAGCTTATGACTAAACTAAGAAGCCTTTTAATTTATTGATTTAAAATAAACTCTACCTGCAAACTTCAAAAACTTCTGTGTGTCTGATGGGAGGTTAGGATAAATGGGAAAGATAACTGGAGTAAAAATGTTAGTAAGCTCTGTGACAGTAGCAGCAGCAGCAGTTTGAGGTTCTGAGCCAGCCGGAAGGGGAGAAAGTGGAGCTATCTCCTGATGTATGTGAGCAAGTTGGTTCTCCCTACTCTCCAGTCTGTACTCTCTTCTACTGTATAGAATATTCAAGATTTTACAAAGATCAATAATTATTTTTAAAAATGTTTATGTTTCTCAAGTCTTTTTTAAAATGGTGTTAGTGTAAAATATCTATAAAGATAAATAGAACAGATACTTCATAATCATGGAACTTCTTCATAAATCATTTGGCAAATTTTTCTCTTAAATGAGATTTATCATATTCAAAACCACAGCATTACTGTTATAAGAACTGTATTTAAAGAATAAAACACTAAAATTACTTATACAAAATTAAAATACTCAAACTGTATTTAACTAATGATCACAAAACAGCAGCTGTAAATCACATGGTAAATACTTAGCTCAAGTTATGGTATGAATGAGGTAACAAGGTATTCATAAGAATACATTATGGTAAATGTTTTTTATTATTAATATTTCTTTCACTATCTAACCCAAAAAGTTTCTAGTTTTTGCATTTTAGTTACTTCTATAACAAGAAATAATAGTAAAAAAAAGATAAAAACCCTATTAACTCCTGAAAGCACTCAGGTTATAGGATTTTTATTGTTTTATATCAAGACTTCTTGAACCAACATGTTTTTCTGACATCACGAAGAAGTAAAAATATACAAGAAATTGAGTACTTGTTTTTGGGCCTCTGACAAAATTTAACCTAGATTTTTTGAAAATATATTACTAATATATAAAATAACTATTCATTGGAAATATGCACTTTAGAACACATAACAATGTTCAATAAGGTAAATTTAACTGGCTTTTTAACAAAACAAGTTCCTTAAAAATGCCTTAATACTTACACTATAGTGAGTAATTTATGTCAAATGCAGGATCTCAGAGTGGTGATAAAAACACAGAAAATGGGCAAGTCAGAATAAACAAATATCAAGTTACACACACACACACAGATATTTAGAATTTATTTAAATATTTCTCTAACTCTGTTGAACCAGGCTTGTGTATTTTACACAAACTTCTAACCACCAGGTAACCATTATGGTATAAATACTATGACTGTATGAGAGCAATTAACATATCTTTATGAAATTTGATAAGTTTTAAGTAAACATCAAGTCTTTTGTAGACAAAAAAAATCAGAATTTAACTGTTTTAACAAAGACTCAGTGTGTAATTATAGAGCATCAGTGTGAGATGACTCAAAAGCCAAGTGATTTTCATGTTAAGACTAAAAATAATTTTCATAATTCCCAAAATCTTTTTTTTTTTCTGAAAAACATTTAAATGTAACTGTGGCAGAAAAATTAAAAGATACCCAGTTAGTAAGTTCAACTCACCTTGTAATCATGAAAAAGACAACTATTCTTTCTGGAATGACTGCAATAATTGTAATAGGAAACCACAATTGTTTATCCAAAACATTTTAAAGCTTGTAAAGTATAGATCTATTAATGCTTAATTTTATTGATTTGTTTTTGAACAGTAATTCCCACCACACAAGTTAAAACTTCAACACAGCTCGCATTATGCTACCAAATTATGTAACATACAAGCTACTCAAGGGTGAGCCTCATGAAGAATTTAATTTCACCTTATCTAAACTATAAAGCTTTAATTTTCTCATTTTAGTTACTTATACCATCAATGAACTTTAAGCATACATCTTAAAACTATTGGAACAATCCCACAAAATTTGTTTAAATAATACTCATAACAACAAAGAATAACAAACAAATAACGTGCTATAACTATCAATTTATCCGACTAATTATGCAACGACAGTTGTTAAAAGTTCATCTAAGTTTGTTGATGTGTTTTTATGAGAATAACGTTTGTACAGAGAAAACAAGTCACTTGATAGATTACAACTCCAGCTTTCCATTCGTTATAAACAAGTGTCAAACGTGGCAATTTGTAAAAGAAAGGATGTAACAAGTGGGTAGGGCATGTGGGCCTGGTTTTTTATTTTTTGGCTCAAACAAATGTGATTGAAGGCTATAAAAACTATGCTTTGCTGAGTAGTACCTGTATTATGATCAGTAACTTACATTAAATTCCATACTTCTCAGAGGAATAGTAAATATATACAATGCAAATATCACATTTCTCATTCTATGGAAAGATTGAGGATTGTTTTAATTATTTTTATTTTTTTAAATTAAGAACTTAAAATTTAGTAACACTAGAATTTGATTTATTTACTATGTTTATTCACATACATTTATAATAAAGTAGTTTAAAGTTTGAATGTTACTCTGTAAAAGGGTGTGACATACTTCAATTTCCAAGTTGTGAGAGGTTTAAAAAATTAAACCTTCTACAATATTAGAATTTGATTTATTAAGTAAGATTTTATGCCAAATTTATTTGTATACATTGATAAATTAGTCTTTACCCTCTCCACGCTGGCATCATTTACTGAGCTGATCACAAGGATTTAGGAATTCACATTCAAAATTTTAAACTTTTTTAAAGTTATACCACTATGTACAGCATAAAATTGTAGTTAAATAATTTCTATCTCAATAAAATAAGTTTTTAATTTTATAAAGCAATATTTTAAAAAATCCTGGATTTCCCTTAGTGAAATACATTATTTATGCATTTTTTCTTCTGTATTTTATCCATTACCCCTCCCAATAACTACAAAATTTAACTTAAATTACTCACTGTAACATCATTATTTCCCAGACAAATCACAATTTCTACAGCTTTCAACTTAGTTTTGTTAGACCTATTAAGTACAAAATCAAATCCCTCATCACATCCTCTCTGTCAAGATTTGTTAATAATTCTTGTTGATGATTCTATATTATTTATAACCAATAGAAAGGCAAGGTTTTCATTTATCAAATGACGGTTTATATAACATTTTCTGAATGAAGAATTGTCAATATCATTAGTACAAGCTTCATTCTCATGTGAATAGGGCTCCTGACTCACAATCTGATGGTCACAGATTCAAATTACCTTATCACCAAACATACTCTTTCAGCCGTAGGTGCATTATAATGTTACAGTCAATTCCACCATTTGGTGATAAAAGAGTAGCACAAGAGCTGGCAGTGGGTGATTACTAGCTGCTAAATTATGGTTAGCTAGCGCAGATAGCTCTCATATAGCTTTGCGCAAATTTCAGAATTTGAAATGAAGTTTGATTGATTGATTTAGTGTTTTATGGCACAAAGCAGCTAGGCTATCTGCACCAAACATCCGGTAAAAAGGTAAAAATAAAAGAAAATGAAGGCAAAACAAAACATCATTGACAAACAGAAAAAGCATAAAACCAATGTTGACACCTAGTTTACAATGTTAAGAGAGAAAGCAAAGTAAGAGAAGTTGTAAAGAACTTTCTCTAGCAAAATGGTAATGATCATAACCCACCAGGAAGACTAACAGTAAGTACAAGAACCACCGTCAGTCACCTGAAGTTGGCCTTTCCAGTCCTGGTTCCAGGTTATGTGTCATAGCAGCCATTATCAAAATGTAAAATAATAGAAGTTTTAAAAGTCATAGCAAAATCGTAATAATGAGTAGCTAAATGTCCAGTAAAAAGGTAAAAGTAAAGTAAATGCAGTAAAATACGTTAAAGAAAATGAAGGTAAAAACAAAACAGCAATTAAAACCAGAAAATTGCATATAACCGACGTTGACATCCAGTCAAGAAAGTTGTAAAGAACTTCTGCAGCAGAATGGTAATGATCATAACCTGCCAGGAAGACTAACAGGCAAGTACCAGAACCATCATCACTCGCCTGAAGTTGGTCTTTCCAGTCCTGGTTCCGGGTTATGTGTCATTATCACCAGTACCAAAGGGTAAAGTAATAAAAGTTTAAAAGACATGCAGCAAAAATTGAAATAACAACTCACCAGGATGACTGACAGGTAGTTCAAACAGCAGCATTAGTCACCTGAACTTGGCCCTTCCAGTCCTGGTGTCGAGTTATTTAATGTTCTGGCCATGGTGCAGCATGTCATAGTGTACATCATCGGGTCCAACAGATGTACTGCCAGACCAATGAAGGGCCATTTTCAGTTCCACCAGTGTAAAGGGACAATTATAGTCAAAGAGACAAGTCAGTTCGAAAGGAAAGAGGTCAATGCTCTGCCCAAGTCTTGATGGCCAAGAAGGTGGAGGAACAAGCAGAAGTGCTAAATACCAGGAAAAAGCTTTCACCTAGAGTATCAGTGATGCTCCGGACATCAGCCACCTCCTGACCATCAGAGAGTAAGATTGAGAAAGGGACAGAATTATAGTGCCCACTGACCTTTCGAATCCTGTCCCATATGACCTTGGAACTGGTGGTAGAAGATATGCTAGTTGTTGTGAACTTAATCCAAGATTCCTTCTAACTTTGATGTCATTCCCACCTAGCATGTGCACGGGCCTGTTGTAAAGCTACATGGTTTGAAAGTGTGGGATATCTACGAAAAGTATCCCAGGCCCATTTTTGAGCCTTCCGTGCTAAGTGGTGAGCAGGATTACACCACGGACGAGGATATCGTGGAAAACGCGTCGAGGTTTTAGGAATACACTGAGCAGCTGCTTGTATAATACAGCCAGTTACCGCTGCCACACAGTCGTCTACTGATGGCTGATTCACGATGGCAGGATCAAGTTCTACAAGAGCAGTGAAAGTGGACCAGTCTGGCTGATCCAGCTTCCACCGGGGCACGCGGGTATAGTGGCATCGACCACGGCCAGTCTCTCTCAAAAGTATAGGAAAATGATCACTGCCTAGTGTATAACTGTCAACCCTCCAAGAAAAATGGGAGAATAATGAAGGAGAGCAAACTGAGAGATCAATAGCAGTAAAGGACTGACTAGGTGCATGAAAATAAGTGGAAGAACCAGTATTGAAAAGAGAATGATTGTGATCAGAGAGCATACGCTCTACAGAGCGACCCCTCTCATCAATAACAGCACTTCCCCATGTCCATTAAAGTCCCCCAGGAGGAGAAAGGGAGAGAGCAACTGTTCAACGAGAGTATCAAGGTCTGATTGATCATATGTCTCTCCAGGGTACAGGTAGAGAGAACAAACAGTGATGGTATGACCCAAGGAAACACGGATGGCTACGGCCTCCAAGGGTGTGTTGAGTGACAAAAACAGGGTGGGCACACGCTGATCAACCATTAGCGTCACCCCTCCATGTACTCATCCATCACACAGCCTGTCATTTCTGTACAAAAAAGATGTATCAGAAGAAATGCCTGTATTTGAAACTGAAGGATGTGGATTTTGAGGTTTGTTGGAATGTATGGGAGGAACAGAGATGGGTGTGGAAGTCGATTCAAACTTTTTAACTATGGAGGTCAAAAGGCTTTTCATTTGTTTTGAAAACGATTCTCTTGGAGGGACAGAGAGATCTGTCTGCACTCCCATTGTAGTTGTGGAACAAAGTGCAGCAGCATATGTCCGAAATGGAGTGGCAGGCAGCAATTTCCGAGCCTCAGGATAACTAATGTTATGAGTCGTTTTCAAATGCTGCACCTCTTTTTCCTCCAACCAGTTTGGGCAAAAACGAAAGTAGGAGGGTGAGAACCATTGCAGTTGACGCAATGTGGGTCCATGTCACATTCATAGGCATCGTGGTCCTTGCCACCACAACAAGCACATGAACCACGACATGATGTCTTTGAGTGGCCGAATCTCTGACATTGAAAACATCGGAGAGGATTTGGAATGTATGGCCATACCCTGCAAATTATATAACCTGCCTTGATAGTGGGAGATGCACGTGATGATGTAAATGTCAAAACGAGAGTATTTGTTGGCTGTGTAACTCCATCTTTGCAAGTGGAGATGCGCCTCATTGCAGAAACTCCTTGAGTGGAGAGACCAGCGAGAATCTCTGACTCAGGGACATTCTTCAAATCCCTCTCAACAATAACTCCTCGTGATGAATTCAAGGTAGCATGAGGGGAAACCTCAATAGGTATATTCCCAATTGCTGTTGAATTCAAGGAGTTCACTGTGGTTGGTTGTGGACGTTTCAACTAATATGTCTCCAGATCGAAGCTTCTTTACTGACTTTGGGAGAGCCAGCAAGACCCTCTAGTCCTTTCTAAATAAAAAAGAGACATTTGCCCTAAAGGTTTTTTTTTTTTCAAGAGAATGTAATATAAGAAAATGAGGTACGTGTGTTACAGATGTTGAAGATTGCTGTCCAGAGTCTTCAAGACGTGGTCGCTTACCTGTTGACTGTTTTTTCACTATTTTATTTAAATTTTTTGAAGGAGGATCCATAGGAAAAAAGAAAAATTTCGGTACCCACTGACCCCACCCACCGCGAAGCCCTATGAGAGGATGCACTACAATGTCATGCAAGGACAATGCAGCAACGCCAGGGTTTCGTGAGCACTATACCCAAACACCAGCATCAGGCACAATGTCCACAACACCCGTTGAGCACTTCCAACACTGGTACTTGGTTCACTCTCGCCCAAGTGGACCAGCCGATTGACCCAAGGGGGGCCACCCAAAGGCTGCCCGTCTACAGGAATTCAAGGCCAAAGTGGTGTATTAGAGTTGGACCTCTCAACCACCAGGATCCTCTCCTCCTCTTCACGGGTCGCCATGTACGGCAAACATGTGGTTGGATGTTTAGATCCAGAGGAGGTGAACTGGGAACAGAACCTTCCGTGGGAGGTCCCCTCACCACGTACAGGAATCCACACCGAGGGGCATTGGAAAGATATCAACAAGTGTGGATGATTTGTAATGGTTCTTCTTGAATAGTTAGAAAGTTAAAAAAAAAAATTTAGAGTTAGGGGAAATTCTCTGCTTTTTTCCAAATTATTCTATATTTGGTGCATTACTTATTTAAATAAAAATTTTGTGTATTTCTGCCATGAGTCTACGAAATGTAGGGTTAAGCATCATCAACTAGAAAGAAAAAGATAACCTAGGTAAGTAATTTATTTATTCTTCATGTTTGTTTTTTATTTATCATCATGAAAGTAACCGAGATGTAAAAATAGGGATCTCTTTAGGTTAGTTAAGGTTGGATTATGTAAATTAAGTAATAACAATGTTTCACAAGGCACACATGACCAGCTAATGGATAATGTAATTCCACAGTTTAATGTGACCTCCATGTTCCTGTAGTGGTTTACAACTTATAATGGCATGAATAATACTAGTTAGATGTGGTTCAAAGGGCAATCAAAAGGTGATAAAACAATAACATTTAAGTATAAATAGATGTATACTGTTATGAGTTTAAAGCTACTTAGGTTAAACATAGGTAGTTTTATGTTACAATTTCAAGTTATTTTAGAGAGAGAGAGAGAAAAAAGGGGTTAATTTAGATTTTGTTTTTACTTCTGTGGTTACAAGGTCAGTCAAATTGTACAGTTATGGTAGAAAAAGTAACAGATAAAATATAGTTTTACTGAAAAGAAACATCCGAAATGTATTTAGGAGGTTTTCAGAGATAACAGAAATTAAATTTGAGATTTTTGAAATGAAGAAAAATATTTTAATCATAACATGGAAATTACTGTATTAAAAGTTAATAGTATCAAAATTATAAAGACTTCAAACAAAAACAAAGAGGTCACATGGCCATTCATATTGGCCAAGCCTCTGTTGAGAGAGTAAAAAGTTGTGAAATGCAACACATAGTGAGAGATAAATTAACTCTTCTGTGAGAAGATTTGCAAAATTCAAAATATCTTTTTAAATTATAAGCTATTGAAGATATTAACTGCATCTGTAAAGGAAATAAAATAAGTACTTTAAAAATGCATAGATGATTTTGAATAGGTGATCAAGTCTTAGTTGTTTTTCCTTTTTATGTTATCAGCATAATGAAAACTTTTACCTTGGTTGAGTATCTTTTTCAGTGGAAGAAGCATGTACTAAGAAAAATGCTTCCACGGCAGGCTGCAAAACCAACACAGCATGGTGATCAGGAGTGTCAGCTAGTTCCTTCAAACATTCACTTAACATTTCCCAAAGGTCATCCAAGTGTAGCTCCTCACTAAGTCGAGGAAGTGTCAATTCTTCTTCCTCATCTTCTTTTCTACCAAGTGAAGCTTTTGGTCCAGAGCCTGATAACAGATACACATTTACATATGAATAAAACAGAGCACATGGTTTTCAAATTCTAACATCTTACTTGTATACAACTTGTTCTTTAAACATTCTATAAACCAAAATTTCATTAACCAGGTTCACCCTAGGACTAAATTTTTTATAAGTGTACTTGGACCGATTTCATTTATTCCACATAAAAGTTCACATACACAGACAAACTAAAGTAAAATATGAAAAACACTTTTAATAGAATAAAAGTTACTATTACAAATAAGATAAGTAACCAGCATAAATAACAAAGATCTAAACAAAATTAAACTGTCAATGAAGGAGTTATCTTGATTGTAATATTTAAAATTGGATTTTCTTTATCAAGAAAACACTTTTTTTCAAGGTAACACTCACTAGAATCTAGTTCCATGGGGGTGACTGATGACTGATGAGCCTCTGTTTCTGTTTCCAGTATATCTGAGATAGCCAAACTGGGTGCTGAAGTAACAGTCATTCTCTCAGTATGAGCCATTTCTCCTGGAGCTGATGTTACTACACTCGTACTACCTTCTGTAGTTCCCAGAGCAGTAGAAGTCACTAAAGGTGGGAACGGCTGTGACTCTGCCAAACCCTGACTAACTGTAGCTGCAGGGTACACAACGATATCTGATGATAATGAAACTGTAGAGAAAGACATTTTTCATGTCTTAAAAATAATTGTGTACTTTGTTTTTCAAATACTGTTCTACTAATGAAATAACTACAAACTATGCAAACCATCAGATGCCACTGAAAGAAATTCATGTAGTAAAAAATGTAAAAAATATGGTAATTCAACCATTAAATAGTGTGCAATTGAAATACAAGATATAAAAAAATAAAACAAATTTTAAATAAATATTCCAAGCTTAAAAAAATTACAGTCAATCTATAAAAAAAAACAAAAACTTTACTATTAAAATGACGACACAGACAAAATATCTAAATGCCTGAGAGAAAATCTTGTTTACTGAAAAATCAATGAATGTTTGTAGAAAATTGTAATTGCTTATTTTTCTAACTTACTCCCCTTCATGTTCCTTCGATGAGTTATTCGAGCAGCTTCTCTTAACTGGATGATAACTTTAAGAATCCTAAGAAAAAAAGCTTGACTTGAAGTTTTGCTTGTTAGAGCAGCCATGGATGGCAGTTGCAGCTCCCTACCCCCACCTTTAACTTTACCTGGAGCTGTAATAACAACTGCTGTGTTCGTAAACCTAAAAATAAGATAAAAACATTTATACAAAACTCCTCAAACCAAGTTGATTCAAATCTAAATGTTTTTTTTACAAAAACAATGTTTTAAGGGGTTCAAATCTGAAAGAATAACCACAAAATTTCCCAAATAATGTTCTTTAGAAAGTACTAACCAAGTCAGTAATATTTATATCATAAGAAAAACAGTAACAAAAATATTTAATTCCCTAATCTACTTCACTAAAAATACAACTTACTTCACAAAAACAAAACAAAAAACTATCATACCTGTCATGAATCATGCCCTTAGAAACTTTTGTATCAACATCTTCTCGATCTCGGTCTTCTGCTTCTCCGGATATTGCCTTTTCAGCTGCAAGTTTTGCATTTAAAGATCGAAGCTCAGTCATCAAGCTAGAAATATGTGAACACACCACATTTCCTAGTTCTCTCGTACCTACTAATAACAAACGCAGCACAGCTTGACGTGTTTTTGGACAACCTCGGGACAGACGTAGTAGTAGAGCAGTGGCATCTTCAAGACCTTCTTCAGAACAGGCTTTAGAAGTTAATACCTGAAATTAAATTTTTTTAATTCTAGATCTTTATTCTTTACACAGAAAAACGTCTTTCTTCCTACCTAAAGTGTGATTAAATAAAGTAAGAAAATACATCTTATCAAAATAAGTGGAATGTAAAATAAATAACAATAATTTCTGTTATCTACATAGCAAATCCTATCCATTCCCTTTACCTTGTTTTTGTTTCTAGTGATTTTATTTTCAGCATAGAAAAATGGTGTTTAATTTTTGGTAACACTTTCACAAAAAATTCTGTCAGTGAATCAAAATAACATTTTTACTAGATCATCAATAAAACATTTTTCAGTGATTATGACTAACTTCAAATAATTTTTATTTTAAAAGTGAAATTCAACAATGATGTGTAATTTCACGAGTTCCCCCCCCTCAAGTTTTAGGTATACTGCCAAAATCCATCACTGTTCAATAAATAAAAGTTACCTCAACTGCCAGTTTCAGGTGCTGTTCTAACACAATTGGTTCTTTTACTTCTTCCTCTTTAGAAACTTGTACAGCAGGTTTGAACTTTTTCTCTATAAAACAAAAGTTTTTAATAGCATTTACCATAATGTTTTTTAAACTCATATCCAATTTGGTATTTCAGAATTTTGCAAAATAAATGAAAATAATTAATCTATATTCAAATGTTTCTCAGCCTGAGTTGCCAAATGACTCCAATGTCTGGACTTTGGAGTCTTGACCCTCTATTATCTCTACAAAGATTTAAAATTGTCATAGTTCATAACAAAGGTAATATGTGCACCTCTCAGAAATTTCAAAGACTTAAAAAAAATGTTGTTCTGTCTATTGAATAGATGTTTAGAAAATGGAGTTAGAAAAAATGTTTGGGATTATAAAACTTTGAACTGCTTTTGAAATCACTAAGTACTATTATTAACAGCTTTAATTAAATGTAGGTAATTGTCAAGGATAAGATCAAGAAATTATAAACCACATTTTAGATTTTGTTGTAAAATACAAACTTCAATCAAAAGCATTTCTTTCCAGAATTCAACACTAACATAATTATTAAAAACTATGCTACAACAAAAAAGCTTTTGCACTAAAAACTTCATTTAATTGAAATAATTCTTTTTGAAAATTAAATTATCTTGGTGAAAAACTATACATTGCACTATATGCACTTTGTCTACAGTGAGGAACTGAACTGTAGATTCTAGCTTTGTAAGTCTGTAAACACTGTTGACCTACCACAATATTTTAAGGTATGACTAATTTTTTCAACAACAATAAATTTCTTAACCAGTCAGACTTACCCTTTTTAAAACCAACACTATACTTTTTAGCATAGTGATCTGTCAATAAGCTGTTTCATGAATAAAAATTTTGACATTTAAAAAAACCCAATAAACACTAATAATAAGGGAAGCATTTTTGCATAAACAGTAGTTCAACCAATAACAATTTAAGTATTTATTTGTACACAAAATGATGTTTCTGAGGGGGAAGTTTGAAATATTTAAAAATTGGACATTCTGATGCAAAATTTTCCAACCAAGATAATGAACATTTAAAAAAACTACCTGTCACACCTTCACTAGAAAAGGATTCTTCAGTTGAATTTGGCCTTTCATCCCTTCCACAAGAGGGAGCTTCAATTGCTCTAGCCAACAGTCCACTACTTTGTTGTCGAGGTGTTGAGGCTGGTGCAGTGAGTTGGTTCTGATAAGTTTGAGTTTCTTGATCAGGAAGTGCTAAAGATATCAGAGCTAACAACCGAAGTAGCTTATCAGTTAACAAAGAGCTACGCTTAACAACAGGATGACAAAGCATACTAATTAACTGTGCAACTGCAGAAGTTTCCAAATTCTGGTACTTGGCTTCTTCTTCTGAAAGAGAAGTTGCTTGGCTATTACTATTACCACTGTGAATCCTCATCACATTTTTCCCTTTACGACTTGTGTTCAAAGAATCCAACTTAACAAGTACTTCCCAAAAGTCAGTTTCCGGTCTTACTGATGCTGGTTCTAATCTTGCTGTGGTACTGGAGAGAAAGGACTTTGACTCACTTCGAGGGCAAGAAACACCTGATTTGCTTTGATTTTTGTTATTAATCTCTTGGTTTTGATTGGTTTCCTTGCTGATTTTCTCCTCTTTGGCTTTTTCTGGCAAAAAATGGACTGGAAAACTTTTTGCTAGAGCTATAAGAGTGTCTAATACATGCCTAAAGAAAAATTAAGAATTTAAAGCAGCTTAGACAATTGTGTACTAATTATTTACAGAAGCATAAAAAACACATCTACTAATAATAAGCATTCCAACTTACATGTGCATATGTGTAGAGAATTCATGCCTTAAACATATTTTGCTAGCCATACATTGTGTTATTCTATATATAAACTGTATAAAATTTAAGAGCATAAGGTACTAATTAAAATAATTTTATGTATATGGATTTTCAATATTTTTAATATTTGCAGTTGTTTCAAAAAAGCCTACCAACCTGCACACAACAGGGGAAGCTTGTGGGTGTATAGTAACAGTGGTAGAGAAACCAGAAGCTACTGGAGTACTTGTTTGGTGTTTTTCACTAGGACGTTTTGTGCTATGCTTGTGAACCTGGAAGACACTGGTGCGACAACCCAAGGCTGCATCCAAACTGACTGAAAGCCAAGTTGGTTGACTTGATCGCAAATCACTTCTGGAAAGTTTAAGCACTTAATAATTAGTTATCAATAAAACAAAACAGTTCATACTGTAACAAAAATTTCAGAAGTACAACAAAAAATTCATTTAGTTCCTATGATATAAAGACAAAAATTCTATATTTTTATTTTAAAAATTTCTATACCTTAGAAAAGTAGTTGTAAAACACTATCAGCATCACATTTAAATGTAGACATTGTACCATTTTCATAAATACTGTCAAATTCAGTTTTACTTACCTTTTTAGCCACTATAAATACACCAATTTATTTACATCAGTAAAAGATTAACTCAGTAATTACACACTTTGCTTGTGTACAAGCCCTTCTATTAAAATGGGAATGAAACCCTTAATTTTCATTTTCAGGCTAATATTCCCTAGCCTTAAAACATTAAAAAAAAATCAAATCTGAAACACTAAGTTACAAGTTTACATATTATACAAAAATACCATTACTCCTTACTTTATTAGCTATATTGAGAAATACAAGATAATACAAACTTCACCTGTGCAGCTGTGGACTTGATGTATCCACATGAATTTTACTGGAGCTTTTCTTGCCTCTATGGTACATTTCAACTATTCCTGGTGTACTTTCTGCCTCCCGAAAATCTTTGGTGCGTTCCAAAATGGACAGAAGAGACTAAAAGGGGAAAACCAACTAAGCCCTTAAACAACTAGAAGACTAGAACAACTAGCGTGTAAAATACAAAAGTGATATTTTTTGTTCCACCCTTACTAAAAAGCACACTGTTTGATATTACATGCCTGAAAACCTAATAAAAATTTATTCAGAACTGAAGTTTTTCAAAGGATAATTAACTTAATCTACAACTGTTGATTCTAAAACATTTTTCTACACATATGTATAATACCATGCACAAATCTTCACTTATCTAAAAATTTTACACCACCATATTCCTTAGAGTGAAATGATAACAGCACTCTGATTCAGTCTCTTCAGCCATGAAGAATAAATTTTAAACTTTTGACTAAGTAGATTCTGAACAGTAATTTGCATTTGAGTGCAAAATAATTTGAGCTTCCTCATAACACCTCCTAATGTCAAGAACTATTGTCGTAAGTTTTTTACGTTTTATTCATGATTACTGGATAAACAGTACATGATAAACAATGGATATAAATTTCTTTAATGTTACACACTTTAATATGAACAAATTTTCTGCCTTTAATCTTACTGCAATACATTTCATTACAAGTAAGGACCAAAGGCCATGTTATCACGTTTAACATCCAAATATAGATTGTAACTCAAATTTTAGCATTATATATTAGATAATTTCTTAATTTTCAAGTAAATTCACAAACAAAAAAGTAAGCACAGCAAAACAGGAAAGGGGAGGTTCATAAGTACTTACACATTTTTACACCTATACCACCACTACACCCTGACCATTCAAACAAATAACTGGCATCCAAATACCAAAAAAAAGTTTAATGGATCAAATACAACTTTATACAGAGCCATATCACTTATTTCCTTTCATTTTTGTATAGTACTTTAGAAAATTCTTGTTGCAAACAAGCATACTAATTAACTTACAATTAACTTATTGCTTTTTGAATAATAATATAAGCAAGAGGATAAATCTACCCCACTGTATTCTTGAAGCTGGAATTCAAACAGACTATAGGAAACATCATCTTATTGACCATATCAAAAGAGTAACTAATATTCAAACACCTACCAAGTTTACTGAATCAATCTAGGCTTTCTACAAAGCCATTACAAATATTTTATAACACTTCAGACAATTTTCAATGCAACTATTATACAGTCAACAAGTTTACTTGTCCTATCCCACTATTTTCAAAGGAAAGTTATGAGAATTTCACACTGCAAAAGTTTATTTGATATTGGCAATGTCAAAGTACTTAAAGTACAGTTGCACTTAACAGAAATGATGATTCAATGCTTTATATCTGGCAGGTTTCTACTTGAACTTCTCATAGTAGATTAAATACAGAAAATAGGTGTAAAAAGATTAGAAGAAACTCTCATGAGATTTACTTTGAAAAGACAGTACTATTCATTTTGTTTCTTGTAGTTTCTAAGTCATCTCCTAATAATGACAACAAAAAAGTGTGGAAAGGTAAGAAGTATAAACTCCAACCACAAGTACTTTGAAACTTTGTGTTCAATATGAACACTGCTATACATTTTATTTTTGCAACCTTTATTTTCATCATACGTTGATACAACCTGTTGAATCAAGTATGTTGTTTTATTACTTTTGACCTGTGTCTAACTAATAATTCCATCATACAAGTTGCAAGTCATTTGGAAAATGTATATACAATTACCATATCAAATTACATAATGCACAAGATACTCATTAGCATACCTTATGAAGAATTATCTTCATTATCTTATCTAATCTAACTCAAGTTTGTAACTTTTACATTTCAGTTTTTATAACAAGTGAAGAATACGTATGAAAAAAATATAGTGCTTATCTTGATTCTCTGGTTTCTTTTTTTGAATGCCATTGAAACTTAACTAGTTTTTGTTTGTATTCTAATGATACTATTACAATAACTTGTACTGAATTGAATAATGCACCTAAGAACACAGGATAACACACAAAGCATGTCCTATAACTATTGTAGTATCTGGTTTTCTAACTATGCAATAAAAGCCTTTAACAGTTCAGCTAAGTTTGCTGATATTAGTACTGTTAGAAAAAAAAATGAAACTGATGGCAAAATTGACAATTCTTTGTAAAGAAAATAATGTAAATATGTCACTTGACAAATAAAAAACTTTGGCTTTCTATTGGTTATAAATAACACTGTATAAAAAATCAAATCCATTTACCACTTTCTCCTGTCTCTCTTTTACAACCTACCAGTAGTTTTCTTTGATGTTTTATACTATGTTATTTATAACCAATAGAAAGCAAAAGTTTTTATTTGTCAAGTAACATATTGACATTATTTTCTGTACAAAGAATTGTTACTTTTTCTATCAGTTTCAAAAGTTGTGCTTTGCCTTGGTTATATCGTAAGTAATTTACGTTTAATTTATTTACCACTCCTTTGAAAAGTACAAAATTTTAAAAAACGGAAGAACAAATGTCACAATTCTCATACCAGTGGAGAATGATTTATATGCAAAAACGGCTCGTTTGGGCTGAGAAAACACTTTACATAGAAGAGCGAACAACGTTTCGACCTTCTTCGGTCATCGTCAGGTTCACAAAGAAAGAGGTAACTGACCGGAAGCTGACCACATGTTTGAAAGGGGTTGTGTAACTGTGTGTCGAAATGTAGAAAATCAACCAACTAAAGTAAATACAGCTCACGAATCAAAAAACCACGAAACCATATACTGCTGTATACCATATATTCCCGACATCAGCAAACAAATAACCAACATTTGGCAAAAATTAGTCACAAAATATGACATTCCAATTAATACCAAATTTATTCAAAAACCCGGCACAAAACTGAGGTCTATACTATGTAAAAACTACACTGACAAACACCACACCAACATTATTTATAAAATACAATGTGATAACTGCCACGACTTCTATATTGGAGAAACAAGTAGAAAAATGGAAACCAGATTCAAAGAACATAAAAAGTCACCTTCACACGTTTTCGAACACTGCAAGTCAAATAAACACAACATAACCATAGAAAACACTCAAATACTAAATAAAGAAACAAACATAAACAAACGTAAAATTAAAGAAGCCTTACTTATACAACAACTTAAACCCAAAATAAACCAATATAAAGGAACGCCTTTATACCTATATTAATATAATAAATAAAATTATATATTCAAACATCTAATACCGCCCTCTACATTTCGACACACAGTTACACAACCCCTTTCAAACATGTGGTCAGCTTCCGGTCAGTTACCTCTTTCTTTGTGAACCTGACGATGACCGAAGAAGGTCGAAACGTTGTTCGCTCTTCTATGTAAAGTGTTTTCTCAGCCCAAACGAGCCGTTTTTGCATATAAATTTCTCAACAAGTGGGTTTCTCGTCATCACTGAGTGGAGAATGATGATTTTTTAAAAATATCCTTGTAAAATAAAGAACTTAAAACATATTTATGAAGATTAATAAAGGAAATGTTATTTATTTCTATTACTTGAATGTAAATACATACATGCAATTTGGTGCATTAAATAATGAAGACTATTTACTTTCAAAAATTTCTTTAACAGTTATTTCAGTCTGTCCTCATTCAAAATAAAACTTTTATATTCACTTTAATTTTTATTATTTTTCAGTTTACATTTTGAATACTGGTCACAGTTTGTAGTCTAAAGAGGATTTTGTACTACCTTGTCAAACTACCGTTTTGCAAGTGTCATTTATCCTTTACAACATACAAACCTACAAACGTGCACGTGTGTGTGTGTGTGTGTGTGTTTGGGAGCTAATGGTTCCTTTAAGTTTTCAAACATGAAGGACTGCTGACACAAAAGAAAAAAGAAAATGAATTTAAGTGTTCAAATTCTTTGATTTTAACATACATATTTCATAAAATTTAATTATTTTGCTACATAGTCAAATTGACTGACACTAACTATTTCATAATCATGAGTTTCCATACTATAACTTATTACACTTTCTGTATTTCCACAGAATTTGGCAATTTTACTAAACAAACCTTTAGTATATAAACAAAATACTTTTTAATGAAGTGTTTTTACTAAAGCTGTGATTGTGAATATATATTCTGGGTGCTAAGTGATTTTCATGTTAAGATTAAAAATACTTTTCTTTGTATCAAAATTCAATTTTATTTGTATGATCCCCTAAACAGAGATCTAATCTTTTTGCAGTAAAACTTTATATTGTACTTATTATTTTCTCCATCCTAACCCTATACAGATTGGTCAATTTGACTGATCTCATAACCACAAAAAAGGGATACATTTAAATTACCCTTTTCTTCTAGACTTCAAATTATAATATAAAACATTTTTCTATCCTAAATTGCTCTGAATTAATATCACTATACACCTCTTTATACTTAAGTTCTTATATTTCCCTTTGATTGATTGATTTAGTGTTTTATGGCACAAAGCAGCGAGGCTATCTGCGGCAGACATTCGGTAAAAATGTAAAAAATAAATAAATAAATGTAGTAATAGACATAAATGGAAATGAAGGTAAAACAAAAAAGTATAAAACCAATGTTGACACCTAGTCTACAATGTTAAGATAGAAGGCAGAGTATAAGAAGTTGTAAGGTATTTACGCTAGCAGAATGGTAATGATCATAACCTGCCAGAAAGACTAACAGGTAGGTATAAAAACCACCGTCAGTCACCTGAAGTTGGTCTTTCCAGTCCTGGTTCCGGGTTATGAGTCAATATGGCCAGTACTAAAAAGTTAAGTAGTAAAAGTGTGAAATGATATGCAGCAAAGTATAATAACAACTTCGCCAGGACGACTAACGAGTAGTTCAAACAGTAGCGTTAGTCACCTGAAGTTGGCCTTTCCAGTCCTGGTGTCGAGTTATTTAATGTTCTGGCCATTGTCCAATGTCAAATTGAAGTAGAGAGATTAAAACAGTAAAAAAGAAACCACAATTAAAAAGGTGTAATGAATAAATATGCAACACTTAAATGAGATTAAAAAGATTAATGGCCATTAAAAAATTAAACACATTATCAAGGTGGACAGAGTCACCATCACCAATAACTCTGTCCAATGTTACAGACTGACCCTGGGAAAAATATGTTTAAAATATTCCGTCGTTGAGAATTGTAACGATGGCAAGAAAGTAAAACGTGGCTGATAGTGATTTGAGTGTTACACAAACTACACATTGGTGCATCAGTTCCAGATAAAAGAAAATGATGAGTTAAAAAACTGTGACCAATGCGTAGCCTAGCGAGAACAACTTCCTCCTTCCGAACTTTACGGAAGCTTGATGGCCAAAGTCCAATTTTGGGTTTGATTTGAAAAAGTTTGTTGTCACGTTGCTCACTCCAAGTGGACTGCCAGCTGGCACAGAGCCGAGCCTTGAAGACAACACCATAGTCCATGTACGGAATAGGCACAGGATGTGATGGTGCTGAAGCAGACATATTTAGCTCCCATGTCTGCAAGCTCGTTCCCTCAAATACCAACATGGCCTGGTATCTAGAAAAACTGGATTGAAGTAGCTGCTAATGAGAAATGGGCCAGTCGGTTTCGAATATCAGCGAGAATAGGATGTGAGCTGACGTGTAGCGATTCCAAGGCAAGTATAGAACTAAGCGAATCAGTATAAATAGTGCAGTTGGAGTACTGCTCAGCTGCAATATGATCCAGGGCAAGAGATATGGCATACAGTTCAGCAGTGAACACAGAACAGAAGCTGTAGAAGGGATTCTGCGTGAAACTACTGACCCATAGCAAACCATAGGAGAGCCCACTGAATTACCTGATTTGGAACCATCTGTATAAATGGGAACTGAATGATTGTTTGAAAGATATTCATTGAATAAAAGACGGTACTTCCAATCTGGAGTATCTGCCTTTTAGGTGACTGAAAGAAAGGTCACATTTGGGGCTGTAATAAGCCATGGTGGGATGGGCCGACCTGTGGAATCTGCAATGTTATCCAAGGAGAGACCCAATTCATCCAATTGCGCCCGGATGCGAAGGCCAAACGAAGCAATGACAGATCGTCTGTTCTGAAAAAGTACTACCCACCGACGAAGGAAAACACATTTCCAAATGGGATGCTTTGGTAAGGAATGAAGTTTCGAAGTATATTGTAAAGACAGTTGCAAACGGCAAAGGTGTAGAGAAGGTTCATGAGATTCAATGTATATACTTTGAACTGGAGAGGTACGGAAAGCCCCAGAGTAGAGACGAAGTCCTTGGTGATGAATGGGGTCCAGCATCTTTAAGGCCGAGGGTATGGCAGAGCCATAGACCATTGATCCATAATCGAGTTTCGATCTAATAAGAGCACGATATACCTTTAACATTGAACAGCGATCTGCCCCTCAACTGGTAGAAGAGAGAACACGGAGGATGTTCAGTGCTCTTGTGCATTTGACCCGAAGCTGCTTTAAGTGTGGTATAAAGGTCAGTTTACGATCAAAGATAAGCCCCAAGAACTTGGTCTCCGGGACCACTGGCAGCAAAACTTCACCGATATGAAGTTCAGGATCAGGGTGAATACCCTGCATGCATACAGTATTGGAGAGAGAGAAATTAAAGCCGTTTGCCAGAGTCCACTTCCGTACACAAATGAGGGCGGTTTGTAGTTGACGCTCAATATATCTCATGTTTGACGACTGACATGAGATGTGAAAGTCGTCGACATGCAGCCCATTCGCAACAGTGAGAGGGAGTTGTTCAGTGATGGCTTTTATCTTTATACTGAAGAGTGTAACACTCAATACACAGCCTTGAGGGACTCCACGTTCCTGTACAAAAGAACGGGAAAGTGTCGAACCCACACGAACATGGAATCTCCTGTCCATTAAAAATTTTTAATAAACATGGAAAGATGGCCACGTAACCCATATGTATGGAGGTCTCGCAAAACGCCATACCGCCATGTTGTGTCGTAAGCCTTCTCTATGTCAAAGAATATTGATACAAGATGTTGGCGGTTGAGAAAGGCTTCTCTGATAGATGTTTCAAGTCGAATTAGGTGGTCTGTAGTGGAGGGCTGTTGTCGGAACCCACACTAAGTGGACGAAAGGAGGTTCTTTGATTCGAGGAACAAAACAAGGCGAGCATTAACCATCCTTTCTAATGTCTTACAGAGACAGCTCGTCAAAACAATTGGACGGTAGTTTGAAGGAATCTTGGGATCTTTCCCTGGCTTAGAGAAAGGTAAAATAATAGCCTGGCGCCAGGCATCAGGAAAAACCTTCTCCTGCCAGATCCAGTTGAAAACAATCAAAAGGACATCAAGAGAAGCAGGAGATAGATGGTGCAGCATGTCATAATGAATATCATCAGGTCCAACAGACGTACTGGCAGACCGATGAAGGGCCATTTTTAGTTCCACCAGGGTAAAGGGACAATTATAGTCAAAGAAACAGTCAGTTCGAAAGGAAAGAGGTGATCGCTCTGCCCGAGTCTTGATGGCCAGGAAGGTGGAGGAACAAGCAGAAGTGTTAAATACCCGGCAAAAGCTTTCACCTAGAGTGTTAGCAATGTTCCGAACATTGGTCACCTCCCGACAATCAGAGAGTAAGTTCGAGAGGGGGATAGAATTGTAGTGCCCATTAACCTTCCGAATCCTGTCCCACATGATCTTGGAACTGGTGGTAGAAGATATGCTGGTTGTGAACTTAATCCAAGATTCCTTCTGGCTTTGACGTCTTACCCACCTAGCATGTGTACGGGCCCGTTGGAAAGCAACCCGGTTTGAAAGTGTGGGATATCTACGAAAAGTATCCCAGGCCTGCTTTTGAGCCTTCCGTGCAAAGTGGCAAGCAGGATTCCACCACGGATGAGGATATCGTGGAAAACGTGTCGAGGTTTTAGGAATACACTGAGCAGCTGCATGTGTAATACAGCCAGTTACCGCTGCTACACAGTCGTCTATTGATGGCTGATTTACAATGGCAGGATCAAGTTCTGCGAGAGCAGTAAAAGTGGACCAGTCTGCCTGATCCAGCTTCCACCGGGGCACGCGGGTATAGTGGCATCGACCACGGCCAGTCTCTCTCAAAAGGATCGGAAAATGATCACTGCCTAGTGGATTACTGTCAACCCTCCATGAAAAATGGGAGAATAATGAAGGGGAGCAAACTGAGAGAACAATAGCGGTAAAGGACTGACTAGGTGCATGAAAGTAAGTGGAAGAACCAGTATTGAAAAGAGAAAGATTGTGATCAGATAGCATCCGCTCTACAGATCGGCCCCTCCCACCAATAACAGCACTTCCCCAGAGGGGATGATGTCCATTAAAATCCCCTAGGATTAGAAATGGAGATGGCAATTGTTCAACGAGAGCATCAAGATCTGATTGATCATATGTCTCTCCAGGGGACAGGTACAGAGAACAAACAGTGATGGTATGACCCAAGGAAACATGGATGGCTACAGCCTCCAAGGGTGTGTTGAGTGACAAAGACAGGGTGGGCATGTGTTGATCAACCAACAGTGCCACCCCTCCATGTACTCGACCATCACACAACCTGTCATTTCTGTACAGAGAAAACTGCCGAATGGAGACAGTATCAGCAGTGTTGAGAAATATTTCTTGTAAAGAAAGACAAACAGGATGGTAGGAAGCAATCAGCGTTTTGATATCATCCAGATTAGAACGTAAACATCGACAGTTCCATTGTATCAAGGTGGCCATTTTTAAGAATGGGTAGGTGAAGTGGCTGGAGAATCCTTCGGTTTACGACCACGTCTTTTTTCTTTACTGTCTTTAGTTGGAGGAGGTCTATCAACCTCCATGGATCCTGCTCTGGGTCGGGTGGGCAGGTTTTTGTTATTGGAAGGGGAATCCAGTGACTGAGGACGCGAACGAATAATTGTTTTGTCTCTTGTGGTGGGAAAAAAAGATGTATCTGAAGAAATGCCTGTATTTGAAACTGAAGGACGTGGATCTTGAGGTTTGTTGGAAGGTATGGGAGGAACAGAGATGGGTGTGGAAGTTGATTCATCAACCTTTTTAACCACGGAGGTCAAAAGGCTTTTCATTTGTTTTGAAAACGATTCTCTTGGAGGCACAGAGAGAACTGTCTGCACTCCCATTGTAGTTGTGGAACAAAGTGCAGCAGCATATGTCCGAAATGGAGTGGCGGGCAGCAATTTCCGAGCCTCAGGATAACTAATGTTATGAGTCGTTTTCAAATGCTGCACCTCTTTTTCCTCCAACCAGTTTGGGCAAAAACGAAAGTAGGAGGGTGAGAACCATTGCAGTTGACGCAACGTGGGTTCATGTCACAGTCATAGGCATCGTGGTCCTTGCCTCCACAACGAGCACATGGCAGGGAACAGCGACAAGATGTCTTTTAGTGGCCGAATCTCTGATATTGGAAACATCGAAGAGGGTTTGGTATGTATGGCCAAACCCTGCAAATGAGATAACCTGCCTTGATGGTGGCAGGGGCACGTGGTGAAGTAAATGTTAAAATGAGGGTATTTGTTGGCAGTGAAACTCCATCTTTGCGAGTGGAGATGCGCCTCACTGCAGAAACTCCACAAGTGGAGAGACCAGCGAGAATCTCTGACTCGAGAACGTTCTTCAAATCCCTTTCAAGAATAACTCCTCGTGAAGAATTCAAGGTAGCATGGGGTGTAACCTCAATAGGTATATCCCCAATTGCCTTTGAATTCAATAGGAGTTCACTGTGTTGGGATGTGGATGTTTCAACCAATATGTCACCAGATCGAAGTTTCTTTACTGATTTTGGAGAGCCAGCAAGTCCCTCTAGTCCCTTTTGAATAAAAAAAAGGGGACATTTGCCCTAAAGGTTTTTCCGGAAAGAGAATGTAATATAAGAAAATGAGGTATGTGTGTTACTGATGTTGAAGATTGCTGTTCTGAGTATTCAAGACGTGGTCGCTTACCTGTTGACTGTTTTTTTACAATTTTATTTAAATTTTTTAGAGGATCCATAGGAAAAAGAAAAAATTTCGATACCCACTGACCCCATCCACCATGGAGCCCTACAAGGGGACGCACTACAAAGTCATGCAAGGACAATGCAGCAACGCCAGGGTTTCGTGAGCACTATACCCAAACACCAGCATCAGGCAAAATGTCCACAACACTTGTTGAGAACTTCCAACACTGGTACTTGGTTGACTCTAGCCCAAGTGGACCAGCCGATTGACCCAAGGGGGGCCACCCAAAGGCCGCCCGTCTACAGGAATTCGAGGCCAAAGTGGTGTGTTAGGGATGGACCCCTCAACCACCAGGATCCTCTCCTCCCCTTCACGGGTCGCCACGCACGGCAAACACGTGGGTGGATGTTTAGATCCCAGAGAAGGTAACCAGATAGAACAGAACCTTCCCTGGGAGGTCCCCTTACCACGTACAGAAATCCACACCGAGGGGTTTCCCTTTGAACCCTGACTAACAGGTATTTGCACCAGTATAAGATTTAATTCGCTTTGCAAATATGCAGATCACATTATGATTTCCAATATTATTTGTAAGTTATTTGTGATAATGTTTTTTTACTAAATTATTTATTTTACCTAATCTAACTATCTGACATAAGCTTACTATTTTTACTTTTCAGCCACTTTTATTAGTAAGGCATACATGTGAAAAACAAGTGAAAAATTATTTACTTAGACCTACTTTTGTTTTTACTGTTAACTGACGATGACATTTAACTGTACATTTGTTTTTAATATACTAATCGTACTGCCACAATAAATTTCTTTATTGAATTAAATAACATGCCAAGAAATACAGGATATACGCTAAACCAAGAATATGCTCCATAACTACAACAATTTTCTTGACTTCGTAACTATACATCAAGAGCCAGTAGTTTCATTAAATTTGAATGTAACTCATTAAGAACTGATGACAAATTTAGAAAAAGATGCCTGTGAATAAGGAGTTAACCTTTTGAAAACAGGTGCTTCTTCAAATGCTTATCTATGCAAGTCACTGCATTACATTCACATTGTAAACACCTTTACTATCTATGTATGTGAATGAAATTACAACTTAGGGCCATGCATAGCCAGATCGTTAAGGCACTTGAATTGTAATTTGAAGGTCAAGGGTTTGAATCTCCATTAGATCAAATGTGCTTGCCTTTTCAGCTGTGAGGGCAATATAATGTTACGGTCATTCCACTATTCTTTGGTAAAAGAGTAGCCCAAGAGCTGGCAGAGGGTGGTGATGACTAGCTGCCTTCTAGCTCTAGTCTTATACTGCTAAATTTGGGATGGCTAGCAGAGATGACCCTTGTGTAACTTTGCATGAAATTCCAAAATAAACAAAATTTATAATTTGTCATAATTCAAAGTCTTATTTTATATAAACTTTAAATCCTTAAAACTTCAGAATGTACTCTCAAATGGCCAATGAGCTATAAAAATATTCTACTTTGGCTTTCTGTATCTTCAGTAATAAAACAGTAGTTGAGTAGATGTAAATCTAAACAAGATGCTTACATAAATGTTTGGCTCGCACATTTCAAAGTACTCTGGATAAACAGTAAAAAAAAGTAATAAAGTTTTCAACCTCTAACAGGTGTCATACTCACCTTCAGATTTGAGTTTTAGTGCCTAAATGTAGATGTTGCTTGCCTATGTGTAAAGTGACTAGAAAGAGCTCACTTAAATTTATATTCTAACAATGATTATTTTGAAATTGGAGCTCAGATATTGTCATAAGTTTGTGTGTGTTTTTCTTATCGCAAAGCCACATCGGGCTGTCTGCACAGACCACCGAGGGGAATCGAACCCCTGATTTTAGCGTTGTAAATCCAGAGACATACCGTTGTACTAGCGGGGGGCTTGTCATAAGTTACATACACTTGTACAACTTAGTTTTAAACATTTAGTTGCACTGTATCTTGATAGCTAATGTTAGTAATACTGAATAAAAAATACTTCCAATTTAGAAATCAATTTTGATATTCTTTAGGTCCCAGAGGTGATGCAAATAAGATATGAAAACCATAAGATAGAGTATTTTTATACTTGAAATGAAAATCACCTTACACTCAAGTGTTCTCAGACTAACTGCTATAGATAACTTTTTTTTTGTTAGAAAGACACAAGTAGAATGTCATTTTGTGTGTACAAGATATTTTAAACCTCAGCAAAATCCCACCAATTTTTGTGAGGAACACACAGAATTACTGTATTCTTGCATAAATGCTCATCCCTAGTCAAGCAGATGTTAATCACATCCATTCTTGCTTATAATACAATACTATGCAAACAAAAAGGAAATATTCTCAAAGCTTTATATCACAAGTGCACAGATGTTCTTCTACTTGCAGGCTATGGACAGTGTTATTAATAAATAATAAATACTTAGACCAGTACAGCTTACCTTGATCATCCATTGTCGAGTAGGAGGATGGTAACACAAGTTTCTTAACACTCTATGTAAACGAGTTGTGTTCAGTTTTGGTTCATCCATAAAAAGTAAAACTAATAAACATGATAAAGCCTCATGATCTAACAGCTGTTTTCCCCGTAAACGTAATGTACTAGCCAAGCCTGCTGTGCCACTGCTACAAGCTCCTCCTGCTCGTGAAGATAAGGTGTTCCATGCCCATTGCCCACGGTGAGGAACAGTATGGATTGTGTAGCGTGTGCCCATCCGTCCTAATTAAAAATCAAGACTTTCCCTATAAACCTATAATTTGTACTGTATGTCTCAACCTTTTAGTCTCACTGACATATTGTAAATTCAATCTTCATAATGTCTTATATACAGTATTTCTTTAACATTCGCATGTAGATTTAAGGGAAAGATCATAATAGAATTTGTTATATATATATGTTAAAGTTTAAATGTTTCATTTGTTATTGTAAAATACTATACTGCAAAGATTAAACAAGGTCATACATATACACATTACAGAACATAGTAAGCTGATAGTGAAGCATCTACGATAACTAAAAGAAATACATTTAGATTCAAGATGTTAAAACAAAAGGAGATAACTACAAAAAATGTTTAAAGCAATGTTTCATAACCTTCAAACCATACATACATATTCACATTTTAGGCTTAACATTCCTTTCTTAAATATGTTAGCTTTAAAGTATGCTGCTAAACAACTTGCATTCCTCTTTCTAAACTGTGCTAACTGTAAATAAATTTCAACCAACATAATAGTCATCTACTCCAAAATATTCTAGCCTTACATAAACGATTGCTGATACAGTCTAGCATTCCTCTTAAATAGCCTCATATACAATTAAAATTTCATAACTAATTACTATTATACAATATGTTATATAATTTGAAACTACCTGCAGATCGAAGAATTCGAGAGAGTGCAGTGCCTGCATGAGATGAAAATAACCTCTCTTGCATTTGTCTGTGTCGTGTCTCCCATTCTCTCCTTAAAGTATGAGCTTCAGTTGCTAGATCAGAAGGAAGTAAGGCCAGAAGGCTATCATCCATGTCAGCAAGAACCTAAAATATGTTTTATGCATAGGTTATTTGTATACAAAAATACAAACAGTTTACTTCTGTCAACATGTAGGTCTGGTGGAAGTAAGGCTAAAAGGCTTTATATGCATCAACAAACACTTACAAAGGCTTTTATTTAAATGTTACTTTCTCAAAGTGACATAGTTCAACCTATGTAACAAGCTATCATAACTGTGGGAAAAATTAGTCAATTACCTCACATTACACAATAAACTGCACACTTTGTTTTGAATAATTATTCATACGCTACTATCAATTCTAAATAAACATATTCAGGTGACCCAATGTTCCACAAACTCCCTCAATCTCCCTTACAGGACAGCATTAAAAAAATATTCCAAACAATTAAAAGTATACATCTTAAAATGAATGTAAAATGTCCATGCCAATCTCGAGAGCCTCCATAATCCCCTTGATACTCCTTTAATTTAAATTCCCACATAAAATGTTTGAATTATAAATGTAGATACTCATTTTAAAGGAACCAGATATTTATGTATCCATAGTAATTTTCAGGTGAATTTGTGGATATACAGTAGTCCTGAAAACTCCACATATCTTATATTCGGAGACTTCTCACGGCTTGTCAAACTACTTATTTATATCGTGCAAGTCACTGGCCCACAAATAAAACATTGTCCATTTATTCATAATTGTGAAAACTGGTCAATAATCAATTAAAAACAGGTATGTACAATTGAGAATTAGTATATACTGTTTACAGAAATAAACACAGGGAAAAGAACAATTTCACTTGAATTTTATAATTATGAAACTATGAAAAGTATACAAAAAAAATTTATATCACAATTTGTAAATTCATATTAACCTGAAAAAATTAGTTATTTTAAATTAATTTGTAACAAATATCAAATTTTTAATAAATGGCAAAATTCAGCTTTCAATATTTTATAATAAAATTTCACAAATACAGATATATATATAACATTAAAAACCAAAAAACCATAGAATACTTGATAACCTACAGAAGAAAACAGACCACGATCCTAGTCAGAAACTGTAAAAGTATCTCTATTTGAATGTTGCCTACATACAAAGATATATACAGATATGACATCCCATAAACAGGTGAAGATAAGTAATTCACAATTGATAACATTTCATGTAACACTGTAAACATTCACTGACCTGTTGACGTAGTCCAGGAGGCAAAGTTTGTATAAAGTTAGCAGGGTCAACTGGGGTGTCTGGGTTGGAATTCTGAGCTGCTAATCTCTGCTGTTCAGCTCGCTGCTGAGCTAATACCTACACATACAGATAAAATCATTACTAAACAATGCAACAACTACATAAATATGAACATAGAACAAGTGATTCAACTATAAACATAACATTAGATAGATAGGCAAAATTTTTCACTTGTTACCTTTGACATATCTAGAAAATGTTTACTACATGACAAATTTAATATTGCACAATCTGTAAAACTTCAAGAACTTTTTATCCTACAAATAAGTATTATATCATACCACTTAATGACAATAAATAATTACTGCACAATGCTATGCACAATATACAAAGAATAGGTTAGCATAATTTTTTAGAAATGTTTATTACAGTACCTCTTCTTGAATATTTGGAGGTAGAGCTGCAAGAAATTCAGGGTTAACTTCTGTAAAAGATGTTCCTTCTGATGTTGTCTGACTAGTTGCAGCAGCCTGGGCTCTTTGCCGAAGTCTCTGAAGCCTAAGCTGCTCTGCAATTACTTCTTGCCTAATATTCTCAGGCAGTGCAGCCAAAAATGATGGATCAACGCCTTCAGGTATTTCTGTGTCTTAACAAAATCAAAGAATTATTGAAATGAATACCACAATAGCAAACACAAACTCTTCTTATAAAGCAATATTCAGTGTACTGATAAAATAGAAAAAAAAAAAATGTATGAAAAATTCAAAAAACTATTTACAACACTGCTACATGTAAACAGGGAATTTTTATATTGAAGTAACAAATATATATTGATTTCATATGTGAAAAGGGCCAGGTAAAAGCATTACATTGCTAAGCATCAATTCTTTCAGCATAGGAATGGCCTCGTGACCATTATGTACTTGCTATAGTTTTCATACTATTACTTTCAAATTAGTAACAACAGGTTCATGAAATTTGGCAAATATTAAAGGCCTTAATATGCAAAATACCAGGTTTTGTTTTATTACGTCTTAAAGTTTCCCAAGCGATAATTTTTTCATGCCTTTTTACATTTTAATATGTTGCCTACCTGACAAAGTAATTTTCATTTTAATAACATGATTATTTATAAATTTAACATCTGAAATCCTTATAATGTCCAAATAGGTTTATCAAATGTTTCCTAAGAAAAATCTTTATATTTATTTGATTACTTTCACTAATGAATCTTTGTATGGAATCAGTCAAATTGACAAATCTCAGAGCCATTATATGAAATTAGGAAATTAATATAAATCATACTTTTTTCATTTTAGAATAACTACAGATTATAAAATTAAAACAAATGTTTATACTAATTAGCTTAAGTTTGATAACAATATACATTAACATTATTATGTTCAACTTTCAGCCATGTCTGCCAAACAATACAGAATTTATAATGGTGCAGTGCTTATGCACTCATATTACTGTATCCAATAATATAAAACTGACTTTTAGTTTGTATCTCAGAAGAGCTGGGTATGGGCATTAACACTTATTGATAAGGCTCCTTATCAATAAAAGTGTTAATGCCCATACTATCTATTCTGAGATACATTTTTATCTCAAGTGGACTTCTTGTCATCAAGAATCTTTTGTTTTTACAGTGTGACCTGTCTAAAAAAATATGAAATCTTGTAAGAGCTAAAGACAACTTTCCAGTGCAAAGATATGTCCCAAAAGAAAGAGAATGCTGTTATAGTTAAAAATAGCTTAGAATAATTACTAAGGAAACATTCTGAGCTTCTGATTGGTTATTCTCATGTCATATACAGAAGTGGATATAAAAGCTCATTTCAAAAAATGGAAATAAATTTATATCCACTATACAGAAGTGGATATAGAAGCTCATTTCAAAAAATGGAAATAAATGACCTGGGGTCACTATGATTCACTAAATATAGTGATAAATTAGCAAATAAAAAGGTAAAAGGTTTTTATTTTATATTCTAGCTTGTTAATTTGAGTTCTTAATTTGTACAAGACTGTATTTTGATATCACAAACATCCAATTTGAACCAGTGCTGCATTCAACATACCATATGATGCACAAAAATCAATGTTTAGATGAATTTGCTAACATTTACTTTTAAATTAATAAATTTAATATGAAAATTTGGATAATCTACAGTTTGCATACCAAATTTAAGGAGATAAATTCATAATGTAGTAGATGAATAAAATTTTGAATGCAGGTAAAACATGACATGGCCTTTAACCTCTGACCCACAGTGGATAGGGTAAATAAGAAAATATCAGAAGAAATTACTTCAAAAAAATTTTGCTTAATAGAATAAAAGCACAAGTGAAAGTAACAACAAAGCTAATGACTTTATAAATATAAATCTCCCATATTAAATCGAAACTGCAGAAATTACAGCATAAATCTACATGGGATTAATAACACACACATTCACCACCAGGAATAACAAAGAAAAACTCAGTGGGATGAGTAACTTACTCCTTTACTATAGAATATTAAAACAAAGAACTAGCATTCTTAACACACACACACTCTCCACAACATATATAGAAAAACACAGTGAAAGTGGGATTAGTAATTTACATTCAAAACATTACAACAGATAAACCAAGTGAAATCAAAACTAACTTTCTGACCCTACTTGTTTTCTTTAAAGTTTACCAATAAAACAGATTAATAAATCAGCTCTTCTGGAATTACTATGCTATCACAATTCATACAGAATTAAATTACATAATTTTACTCTTCTCCAGAATTCGTAAAGAAACTTAATATACTGGAATGAGCAGCTCACCTCCTAATATGCCAACATAATCAGATGCTGATGTTGAAGAGGAAGTCCCTGCTTCAGTTGCACTAATAGTAGTACTTGTAGCTTCAGAAGTTATCAGCTGATGGGTATCATAGGATGATCCAGGAACTTGAGTTATAGTGTTTGTTGAAGTATGAATAGTTTCAGCTGTCAGAAAAATGGAAAAAATGTTAGCTGGCAGTACATTTCTCTTGTTACCAGAATTTAGCACTTTTATTCTTATACTTCTAATTAACACTTGTAAATTTTGAGCTAAAATGATTAAAATATTAATTGCACAAGAATATTAAGAAAAAAAACTTAATTTCTATGATCATGTTAGTGCCAATATCATCAAGATTACATGTATTAAATGTTCCAAACCTGAAGAAATTATTGCACTAGTAGTGTGGGAAAGATCTTCAGGTGTACTGGTATCATCAGATGTGGATAAAATTCCAATAATATCCACTGCTGAAGATGCTAATCATAGAGAGAATAAAGAAAAATCCAAAAACCTAAGATTTTGATGCTTTTTTCCAATCCTTATTACATTTGTAAACTTGCTTTATAATTCAAACACTAAAAAGTTGTTTACAGAATACTTTAAAAATCTTACATTGCAAACTGTTTTACAAATCTAACAATGTTTAGACACTACAAGCTCCATTCCAAAATAGACACTTAATGTTTTTATCTAAACCCAACACCACAAAGGTTGATTTCTATAACTTAGATTGTGGTGTTAATTTCTACATCAAACACAGTGGAAGCCATTTTTAAACCAAGCACTGGAAAAGATGCCTATCAAATCAGACACTGGGGATGTTACTCTCCAAATCTGATTATTATTTTACTTCAAACTTCATAGCATGGAGCTTTTAAAAACTGACACATAAAACTGCTGAAAAACATTAAACACCATTTAGGAATTTACAAGAATTACACAGGAAAATAAGTGAGTGGCTGTATTTCAATAATTAAGAGAAACTATATTCAGATAATTTATTTTTGCAAGCATTTAAGCAAAAGAAATGTCAATGTAATACTCTTAAAAATTTAACAAATAATACTAAAGAATGGTTTATATAGTATTGTACCATAATAACATTTAAATATAACATTAACTTTACATTTGATTATGAATCATAATATACTATTAAAAATTTCAATTATTTATATTTTTATCAATCATACCAGATATATTAAATGAACAACATAAAAGTGAAGGACTAACTTTGACAGAACATAGAATATCTTAACCTCTGACATTAAAATATAAACTATATAAGATGCTGCTACTGACCAGTTGATTCACTTGTAGGCATAACCAAATCAACAGTGCTTTCAGCTACTTGCCACACACTACTATCTGCTAGACTAGTATCAGTTCGACTGCTCTGTATGTTAGGTATAGAGACTGGCCTTTGAGAAAAAACTGTTGGGATTTCGACAGAGGGAATGTGAGATGGAGGTTCACTTGTGTCCATTGGAGAAGTAAAGCTGATGAGTGGTCCAGGAAGCAAAGTACTTTGTTCTTGCTGTTGAGGCTGCCTAACTGTAGTAGCAGCAGCAGCAGTTGTGTCAACTTGTAGTTGCTGACTTGCTTCATTCTCTCTCCACCTGATAAAAAATAACATGTTATTTTGTTTTTGGTTTACTCAATTCATTAGCACACTGACAAAATGATCCAATAACCACTTGAATTACATTAAAAAACCAAAACACCCTAAAAAGATATTCTTTCCAAGAGTCATTTAAATATAAAGTCTATGAAGCAACTTCAAATGCAACTGACTTCAATTTCTGGATAATCTTAATAGAATAAAATTTAGAAAAGCTGAAAAAGTTAACCTGGTTTCCAAGATAATATAACTTATTTTTACACAAGATCATCTTGTTTCTAATTATCAGAAATTTTATATTGGTGATTTGAAAAAAAAAAATCTGACAACAGTATTTTCTAACAACTCAACTTGTATATCTTTTCTAAGAATGTGTATTTCTACTAAGCAGCTTTAAATAACTTAATTATTATTAATAAACTTTCTTCTAAATTAATTATTTTCAACAGAACTCAATAATATTCCAACAGCACTTACCCTCTTGCACTACTGAGAGAGGATAAAGAACATGTAAAAGGCTGTAAAACACTATGCTCTGAACTTGAAATACTTGCTGATGCAGCAGGCCCTATAATATACAAAATATACATCATAAAATAAAAAGTTACTTTTATTTCTGTTCAGACATTTTTTACAAAAACAAATATGACACTGACAGCCAACAACAGGAAGGTTCATGGCCATTAATTAGATTTAATTTTGTAAACAGTCTTTGGTCGTCTCTTGCATAGCCTAGTCCAACCTCAATCATAAAGAATCAAGCAGTTATTAGCTATAGAACTGTTTTCTTACAGTAAAGTCACACCAGGCTATCTGCTGTGTCTACTGAGGGGAACTGAACCCATGATTATTAGCATTATAAATCTAAAGACTTACTGTTGTTCCATAAGGGAATGATATAATTACAATATTATAATAAATATTGCACATGTATATTAAATATATCGCTGACAAAAGTCATTCCATCCATAAAGTGTGATTAGGTCAGTCCGATGGTATTGGCTTGTTTTAATTAGTTTAGACTTCTATTATTATTAGTTATGGAAACTATAAATGTTCTGTCATCCTGCAACATTCTGAGAAACATTACAGTGCCTGTTTTGATGGAATTCCATGAAATGTGTCATTCTTTCGTTATGATATCACATTGTCACCACATGAAAATACAAGTAACTGATCCAAAACAAACGACTTCAACTTAAATTAACCACTCAAAGATCCAACCTAAATCAAGATAAATTACTTTGAATTATTCAGAGCCATTGTAAAAAGAGTGTCAAAGTTGGTAGCAAGTATTAGTTGTAGTTTGTGCTGTAAAATACTAAAAGGCAAATTGACTTACTATCAAAACAAGTTTCCACAGGAAAGACACCACACACTTGTCAAAATATGCTGCCCTAATACTTTTAGGTATTTATAACTTCATGTTTTCTTCACTATACACTTTTCACAAATTTGGAAACATGACGTAAAAATGGTGAAAGGTATTCACATAACTTACACTGTACATTAAGTATTGCAACAGATGCTATGAGAACTTTGTTTCACTCAAACTTTTAAAATTATACATTTTTAAAATGGATTTGAAGGAAACATGCTGAACATTTAACAGTAAACTAAAGCAAACAATTATCTCTACTTGCTATAACATTTGCACATGGTTGCTGATGGGCATAGGTTGCTAAGCCTTTTGAAATTTTGTGAATGAAGGATATGAAAAACTTGTTTAGGTTTTACATACATATGAATAACCAAAAACTCAAACAACTACAATGATGCCATAGAATTCCACTAAGTACAATTAAACCAGAGAATAAAATAAGAAAATAACCATGTTTTAATATCACAGAAGATATTCTTGAACAGAAAAAAAAAACCTCAGTGAAAAACATAATCATACCTTCACCTGAAGTGCCATAGTCAGTATTACTAACAGCTGTAACAGATACTCCAGAGCTAACAGATGATACTGTAGAAGATACTTCTCCCACTGGGGTCACTAACTGTTCCAATATAGCATCAATTAATCTTCCTGCAAGCTGTCGAGTTGAATCTGTGGAAGAAGATAGTTAATGAGAATTGGAGAACAAAATATATAAAGTTGTTTTTATTTCAACATGAAGTTCATATTCAACAAAAAAATTTTACAATATTATAATCCCAAAGGTACTGATAACATTTTAAATCTCTTAAAAACGAGTCATAATAGTTTCAAAATTCTTCTAAAAGTGGTATTTCTTTTACAAGTGAATGCTATTATGTTTATGGTTAAATACCTGTATATGAATTGTGTAATGCACAAAACAACTAAAATGAGGACACAAATTGCTGTGGAATGTTTTGTTCAATACTGAGAACTGTATTTTAAAGATAACACAATACATTAGGAAGGAAAGGAAATGAAACAAAGTTGTCCAAAAAAAAAACAGAAGACTTTGTAAATGGAGAATATAAAGGACTGATTAGGAATTACAATGGTGGATACTAGGAATTGTAAAATTGTAGATTTTAGGGCATTGCTATGCCACTAAGCATACAATTATCTTGTGCAAGCTAACAGAGGATGAACACAGAAATCAGTCTCACTAACTACTATTCTCACTTCAAGTACTAATGATTTGAATATAATAAAAACTAATAGTAAGAGAACATTGTCTACCTTTTATATGTTGTTATTCTCAGTTGTTTATTGCATTACTTAATGAAATAAAAATTTAAAGTAATAGCATTATTATATAAAAAAGAAAAGTTTCATAAGAGTATATGAAATGGGTAAGTACTATATTTTAATGTGAAAGCTTTATTTACTATTTTAAAAGTAATTAAAATGAAAAAGTTAACATTTTTAAATTAGACAATATTAGATGAGGTGAAATAAAGAAAAACACTCCTGAGCAGCTTTAAAGTAGCCTATGTCATAAGTAACTTGATAGGGTAATGTGAATTAAGTGTTCATTAAGTGATTTACAATGTGTAAAACAATTATTAGTTGGAGGTAGTTCAAAGAGAAATAAAACAAAATTTAAGTAGAAACAGATGTATTCTGTTATGAGCTTAAAGCTATTTAGGATAAACAAATATAGTTACAATATAGAAAGAAAAATGGCAATTTAGATTCCATATTTTTGATGGTCATGAGATTGGTCAAGTTAGCCAGTTTTGCATGTAGTTCGGAAAGAAAATAAGAAATAAAAAGTTAAAGAAAAATTAGAAATTTATTTAAAAGGTTTCAGAGGTTCTGCAAATTAAATTTGACAATTTTAAGAGCAAAAAAGTATCTTAATATGAAAACCACTTTGCACTCAGAACACATTAATAAATACATTTCGTGAAAATACTTCTTTAAAAATTCTGATTTCTCTTTTTTTTTTTTTTTGTCTACAAAATACTCTTAATACTTACAGAAAAGCTGTGAACTTTCATGAAGATACACAAAATATATTAGAAATTATAGAAGGAAACTATAAATACACATTTGACCAAGCTCAAAGAAAGTTGTTGAAGGTTTCTTTTGAAAGAAAGGAATTAAAACTTAGGTGACAGAAAATTTTGAATTATAATGCACATGATCATGCTAATTTCATTACAATACATTAATAATAGTTTAATTAAATTTCAAATGTAACTAAGTAAAACATGACCTGTGCAGAGAAACGTTTA
Organism: Tachypleus tridentatus; assembly: GCF_004210375.1. NCBI lineage: Eukaryota > Metazoa > Arthropoda > Merostomata > Xiphosura > Limulidae > Tachypleus > Tachypleus tridentatus. The sequence continues at coordinate 36,484,252 of NC_134832.1, read as the reverse complement.
AAGTGTGCAGTTAAAGGTTTAACTATTTATCTGTAAAACATGTCAGAAACTTTAAGTCCATTTTTAAATTCACATTTGTTGAAAAAAGGAAATACATTAGAAATATACACAAGTTCATCTACATGTTGCACTAACTTTTCATATAGCATGTGTACCTTCACAACATTTGGTACACTTTTAGTAAAGATTACAAGTATTGGGTATACAAATCAGATTTTTTAATGAAAATATTTTTACTAAAGATTTGTTTGTGAAAAGTTCTGTTACTAGTGTGAGTGTAAAATGATTTCATGTTATAATTAAAAAATAAATTAGACTTATTTTTCTTAAAATATAGAACAATAAATCAAAAAGTAAAGCAAACAATTTTCTCTACTTGCTATAACATTTGCACGCAGTTGCTGATGGAAAAGGTTGAAAGGGAAGCAATGTGTTTGATTCAGTACATAAACCACGTCTCAGCAAAATAAAAAGACACAAGGTTCTTGTTTCATATTCTAGCTTGTCCACATTAGTAATTTGAGTTCCTAAATTGTACAAAATTATAGACTTGGTATTTTGACATCACAAACATTTAATTTTAAAAAATGCTGCATTATACATACCTTGTGACTTACTAAAATCCATATTTAGATGCATTCTTTTAATACTTCTTTTAAATTAAGAAATTAACTTGCACACAATACTAAAGTCTGAATTATAACAAAATTTAATTCCAAACTTAACACAAGTTCATAATGTAATAGTTCAATAAAATTTTGAATGCAAGTCAACACAAAAGATGATTTGGCCTTTGATCCATGACCTGTAGTGAAAAGATAAAATTTTGAAAGTACTTATGGCAAATCTTACGCAACCGTGACTTCAAACACATTTAATATTCTGATGGTCACTTTGATTACCTTCATGGTATTGTAATAGGTACAATTAGTTCAAAACTTAATTCATATATACAAAACATCGATAACGTAGCTCTTAAATTAAGAAAGTGAGGAAGAAAAAATAAAGAAAACATTTCCAAAAACCAAATGCCTTGCCTGACTCGACTGTTGTTGGGGCTTCCAAAGATGAAACTCCTGAAGCCTCTGTTAAACCAAGGTTGGTTTCATTCTGTCTGGTATTATCAGAAGGTAAAACCTGAAAATAACAAAACCTGAGTATAGATACTCACATAAATAAAAACAATAACTAAGGTAGAATAATCAAAGCCACTAAATCATTTTTCTATACCTATTTTAAATTAAATTTGATACATTCAAATTTATACAAGTTAAAAGTCCATTACAAATTTAATCTGAAGTTTAGTCTAATAAACTTAATTCTAACTGAACTTTTCCATATAAAATAATTTTATTCACCATTACTCTTCTCAAATACAAGAGAAGGTAAATAATGATCTAATACATTTAATAACACAAGCCAGTGAATTTAAACAAAAATTGTTTTGGGTTTAATAACAGATTTTTCTATAACTAAGCTACACAGATTCAAAAAATAATTATTTGTCCCTGTAACGCAGGAATTACAGAAGAACATGTAAAAATGAAGAAAGTCAAACCATTGTAAGCCTGTCTAATTAATCCTACTAAATCTAAATCTAAATATCTTATATTAACTGAATACACAGCTGGACGATTTATATACGTAATAAAGCTACTGGTATAGCACACTGTACAATCACTTAAGTCTATTAAAAAAATTTAAAATTAACACTATAATCAGTTATTTACAATAAAATGCTATAATGTTATAGAAATAATGTTTACAAGTTAACACAGGAATTAAGATTTTTTAAATATGATTATTAAAAATGTCTTCAGCTAATAGATTAATCCATCCAAAGGTTCTGAAAAAAGTACAAAACAAACCTCCATAGCTAAACCCCCACTCTCAGTACTTCCTTGTACTTCACTTTCACAACTGCTATCTCCTACCGTTGAAATTGGAAGATTATTCGATACACTGGTTTCTTGTCGTGTCTTTTCCTTATCTTTGTCCTTTCCTTCATCTTCCTCCTGCATTTTCTTTCTCTTCTCTTTCCGCAGAGCTAATTCTTCATCTCTGTGTTTCTCCAATACATCAATAATTTCACTTTTGATTCCTGTAAGTAATGCATTTATTAGTCATATTGAGTATTTTCATAGTTTGTATTACACGACAAATTCAACCACAATAATAAAAATGTAACAGTGGGTGGGAAGGTGGAATGTCAGGGTAATGTTATTAACTGAATTATCTTTCATTTCCCATGTAACTTTTTGCAAAATTCAAAAACAAACAATTTATTGTTTTATTAGTACTATATTGTTAGTTATAAGAGTAAAAAATATATAAATTAATACAGAAAAGGTATTCAGCATCATTACTTTCCAGTTTAAAAGATGCACACAGGTAGTTTGAGAAATAATGGCAGATTTTTATGATAAACTTTTAGTCGTTCATAGAGATAAGAAACCAGTCTTTTTTATGACTTCATGCAAACCAATGAAAAACTAAAGCTTTTTACTATTCATTAGTGGTTTTATTATTTTCTAATAAAACTATTTCAGATCCTTACAATTACACTGGGGAACACTTTTTCAGTAACTTTGAGTTGCATTGGATATTTTAACTGATTCTGAAGGAGTTTTAGGCGCTGATTTCAAATCTGAAATTAGTTTTTCTCTACAAGCTCTAGTTTGTATGCAATTTGAGGTTAATGAAATTGTACAAATGTGAACTTGTAAACCATGTATAAGCATTTTCACGTCCATATATATAGATAGCTTCTAATATTTTGATCATTCTTCTTTTGTTTCAGATCAAACATGGCTTCCAAAAATAGATATCATTGCAGAAACAAGCCTGATGCCTTCTGCTACATATGTGGATGCTACACACTCAATCGTCAGAGACGTAACATATCCTCGTTCGTCAAGCGTGCCTACAAGGCATATTTTGAAGTTCATCTTGGTGATCAAGACAAGCAATGGGCTCCTCATGTTGTGTGCCACAATTGTGAGGAAATGCTTCCGAGACTGGACCAAAGGAAAACGCAATGGTCTGCCTTTTGGTGTTCCAATGATTTGGCACGAACCCACCAACCATGTAATTGACTGTTATTTCTGCATGGTAAACACAACGGGTGTTGGGAAGAAAAACCGACATAAGATTACGTATCCGAACATTCCCTCAGCTATTCGGCCTGCTCCGCACTCTGAAGAAGTTCCTGTTCCAGTTTTCAAAGGCTTGCCTTCATTGGACGATAAAGACATTGGACATGATACAAGCGAACAAGACAGTTGTGACAATGAATTGTCAGAAAAGTGTACACAATCGGAGAACTGTTCTTCAGACACTGAACCTTTCCCCGTCCCGAAGCCTCTTCCCCAGGCTGAACTGAATGATTTAGTGCGGGATTTAGGTCTTTCAAAGAAAGCAGCAGAGCTTTTGGCATCAAGATTACAAGGCAGAAATCTTGTTGATCACTCTGTTAAAGTATCATATTTCAGAAAGCGTGACCAGCATTTAGTGACCTTCTTTTCAGAAGACACAGTTTGTTTACTGCCATGACATCCAAGGGTTTCTCAAAGAACTGGGTGTACCTTACTATAGTCCTGCTGAATGGAGACTCTTTTTTAGACAGTTCAAAACGCAGTCTAAAGTGTGTTCTTTTACATAATGGAAATGTTTATGGAGCAGTACCTGTTGGTCACTCAGTGCATTTGCGGGAAGACTATGATGATATGAGAATGGTCATGGACTTATTAAAATATCATGAGCACAATTGGATCATTTGTGTAGACTTAAAGATGGTCAACTTTCTTCTTGGACAACAGAAAGGTTTCACCAAGTTTCCATGTTTCCTCTGCATGTGGGACAGCCGAGCACGAGACAAACATTGGGTCCAGAAGGACTGGCCTATTCGTGACACCCTTGAAGCATGCATGCCAAATATCATACAAGACCCAATTGTAAGCAGAGATAAGATCATCTTTCCTCCTCTTCACATAAAATTAGGTTTGATGAAGCAATTTGTCAAGGCACTGGAAACCGAAGGTGAATGTTTCCAACACATCATCACAGCTTTACCAGGGTTATCATTTGAGAAGATCAAAGCAGGCGTGTTTGATGGCCTACAGATTCGGAACCCTAATTCGTGATGATCAGTTTGTTGCTAAGATGACCGCTTTAGAAAAGGCAGCATGGTTATCCTTTGTGGCAGTCGTTCAGAACTTCCTTGGAAACAATAAGGCAGAAAACTGCAGTGAACTTGTGAACAGAATGCTCGTCGCTTTTCGTGATCTCGGGTGCAACATGAGCATCAAGCTTCATTTTTTGAACAGCCACCTTGATAAGTTCCCTGACAACCTGGGGGCTGTGAGTGACGAACAAGGAGAACGATTCCACCAAGACCTAAAGGTCATGGAAGAACGCTACCAAGGGCGCTGGGACAAAAGTATGATGGCTGACTACTGCTGGAGCATTAAACGAGATTGTCCAGATGAAGTGTACAAACGCAAATTCCTACCTGAATAAAATACACAAACAAATTGATAAGCTATTCCTATAATTTCCTATAATAACGAAAAATTAAAAAATAAATAAAAATGTCAAATTGCATAAAATCTGTAGCTTGCAGACAAAAAACCAACTTCAGATTTGAAATCAACAGGCTCAAATTGACTATAGAAAGGTCTTTTTTTAAATGCAACAAAATGAGTGTTCCCCAGTGTTAATGATGGAAAAAGTTGTGCACCAATTTTTGCAGGAATTAAAAGTGTCATAATGCATCACAAATAGCTATATATCAACCAAGGATAGGTTGAAGAAACATACAGTACAGCACTGGCTCCAAAAGTTTCATAATGGAGATGTAAATCTTGATAAGGAGGGCAGGAAACATCCTTTTGTTGTTAAATATGACCAACTGAGAAACCTGCGCCAAACTGTCAGAGAAATGGCACAAGAATTGGGGATTGGCATTCCACAATTTCCATAACTTCCCAAAGCCAAAGTTGCACCAATGGAAAATTATGGTCACTGTATGGTAGTCTGCAGCCAGTACTATCCATTACAGCTTACTCAACCAGGGCCAGAATATCACGAAGAAGATTTACTGTTAAGAATAACAAGAAATGCATAGAAAGTTGTGTGAAAAATGTCAGCATTAGTAAACTGAAAATGACCAATCTTGCTTCATGATAATTTTCAGTCACATGTTACTCAAATGATTCTCCAGAAAATCAATGAATTAGGTCACGAAAGATTGCCTCATCTTCCTAACTTCCCAGACCCATCGCTCACCGATTACCACTTTGTCAAGCATTTGGATAACTTTTTACAGGACAAAATATTCAAAAACAGAGCAGCAGCAGAGAATGGCTTTAAAGAATTTTTTAGTTTCAGGACTTCAAAGTTTAATCGTCATGTCATAAATAATTTTGTTTCTCGCTAGCTAAAGTGTGTAGAATCACAAGGTTCTTATTTTGATTAATAAAGTTGCTTTTGAATTTATTTCTTAAAATTACAATTAAAAAATCTGTTATTTTTCACACAACCTAATATACCTATACATGACAAATAAAAGGCCTATTGGTGCTTTTCTTCAATGCAACCAAGAAGTTTTTCTTAGTCTTTCAAATTATTTGTACATCTAATGGGTAGGAACTGAGTATTATATTGCTCAGTGGCATGTTTAGTGAACCATCAGCTGTAACATTTCTTTTGCACCAACATGAGCCACACAGGACAAGTTTACTTCACCAACATGGCACATGGTGCTATATACACACACACAAACATCTTTACTTTGTATTACTATACAACATAACAGTATTGCAAAACTAAAAACTATTTATCCTGAATATATGAAAAAAAACAAAAAACTGCCACTGAGGCAAAACTGAATTTTGTTCTTTTACTGCTTAAAATACCTAAAACAAAAACAATATAAAACTTTTCAATGATTGTAAAACTAAGTTAAAAAACAACAAAATACTTAACATAACAGCTTAACCAATACTGCCACTAAGTTTACCATTTTAGTATCATATCAGTTTACTTTCAAAATTGTTGTCTATTTCCAGTCTACCCAGTACAGTACAGTATTTTTTAAACTTTTCCACTGCATGTTGTAAAACCAAGCTAGCTAATGTTATTTACTTATATGCCTAAAAAAAGGATACTTCTTTTGTTTGTTATTTCTCACTACAAAACCTAATTTGTAAAGCTTGTATTTATACGATTATCAGAAATATTTGTAACACCTATAATATTCCTTTAAAAGGCATGTTTTTTTTTTAATCAAACGTTAATGATGGAATTACATTTAAAAACGTGCTTTAATACCATGATATAGATCGGCTAGCTTTGGAAAATTCAACTTATGATTTTGAGCTCTCAGATACACGGTACAAGATAATTTGTTTTTTTACTATTACGAACAACTTGTATAATCAAGTATCCAAGTTCACTATTGTAATCAGTATCTTGCTGTACACAGCCAACCAGCATGTATATAACCACCTACACTTCAAGTGTATTCGTACACTAAGATTAACATATGATATCATGGAAATGGTTATTTTATATTTAGTAGTTTCAACTTGCTGTGTACATTTTATTATTAATCAGGTTACTTTCTACTGTTGCAAACCACACAATCATTTAAATCTCATATCTGTCATAAATGACTGATGTTGTCACCTGTTACACAGTCATGGCCACTGTCTCCATCCAATACCCGAGATTCTTCTGTCCATCTAACTAGTGCTGAAGGAATGCTAGCAAGAGTTCCTGATCCACCTCCAGAAAGAAGAGAATTCTGTTCCTAGAAATGATAATAAGCAAAAAAGATTAAAGATGAAAATGTTACAAAACGTTAAAGACATTAAACACCTATTTATTCCACATGCAACCAAAAAATCATAAATTGTTTTATCTGTGTCTATGAAAGTTAATTCTCTTTAACACATGGTTCACATACAATTTAGAGATACATTTTTCAGACTCATCATTTAGTGGGTTTGTATGCAGTTTTTTACAATTAGTGAATTAGTGCATCCTGCATCAATGACAAGTTTAATCTAAATGCTTGTCAAACATATACACTATTCAGTAACACATTTTTTTAATAACACTAAAGCTTCAGTTAAAAACCACAGCTTACTCACTGTTGGAAATCACACAATATCCATATATTGTTTCTTTTGAAACAGTTAAGTTAAAACAGGTATTTTACTTTTATTTAATGTAACCAACCAAAAATTTACACACAAAATGTCTTTACTATTTATTATCATATAACATAACTGTATTGAAAAAAAAAAACCTACAAATTCTTATCCTGAATTTGTTGTAACTGGAATAATTAACTGTCAGTCAACATTTTAAAAGAAAAAAATGTATAAGCAAATCAATTGATGATGACAAGAAATCCACTTTAAATATATCTGAAGACAGCTGGTATGGGTAATAAAATGATTATCAAATTAGAGAAGAGAACATTTTGACCTTCTCAGGTCATTTTTTCAAATTAACAGGCTAGCCTGAAGATGACCCAAGAAAGTTGAAACATAGTTTTATACTTTATTTTAATAAAAAGTTTTAATACTCATGCCCGCCATCTTGAGATACAAATCATTAATTAAAAAAAACTAACCGATATCTTGTGTACATCAATCTTGTAATGTTTACTGATAACCTGCAAAATTTGTGAAGATATGCAAGGTAGCTTTATAATTACTTTGATGGATACTGGCTGTTTAAAGCTGGGTTAACAGTGGCTTTTAACAGCTGATTAACTGATGACACTCAATTGATCAATTAGTGCACACTTCTTGTAACCACCCAAGTACATAAAAACAACAACAAAAACAGGTATGTAGATTCCATCTTCAGGTTTTCAATCACTGTATTATTCTAACATGTTCTAACTATTTCTGCTGTCTTCTAAATTGTTTTGGTTTTAAGTATTTTTTGAATTATTCTTGATCTCACATGACAGATTTCACCGATTTTCTTTTAAAGTCCTCATGTATACAATCTTAGCACTTACATTATCACTTATTTTGGATAACAACAGAAATACATCTTTCTCAATATTATAACTTCCAAAGAACATACGTTAAAAATTTGCAGGTGCCCTATCAATACTGGACAATGAAAACAAATCTCTTACAAATCACATACACATTGTTAGTATCTACAAAAAGCAAGAAAATTTATTTCAATTGTTTAATTGATATTCATATTGTTTGTTTGTTTAGAAATAGTCAGCACCTAAAACAGTAAAACTGGATTGGTGTAGACTCCAGCTTTGTTGATTTCAGACAAATTAGAAAAAAGCCTTAATGCAAGTTTATAGGCCAATGAAGTAAATAAACTGTCCTTTTTTTTCTACAGCATTTGTTTCACTACTTTAAAAAAAAACAGACAATGGAAGGGGTTCAATAGCTCCTAGATCTCTTCCAACTTAAAGTACATCAAATAATACAGTTAATTTCTGGAACAAAAACTGATGGAAACTTAGACCCTTCCCTCAGATCTGCATCTAATTACAGAACATTACAGAATACATTAACATAATTATAAACTAGAAATATAATATTATAAAACCAAAAAGTAAATTTAGACTTTAATATTTAAAGTAGTCAGAATGTTCGCACTTGATCTGCCAGTGCCTTTTTTTGTAATCGACAGTTCAATTTCAGTGACAGTGGCAGATAGCCTAAATAGACTTGCAATAAAAAGGCAGGAATAGTAAATTCAGCAGCAATGGGAATCAAACCCAAGATTTTCAAAACCTGAAGCATACCCCACCTGCTCATTATATAGCTTTATGTTTAACAATGAACAAACAATGGTAATATCTTTATCATTTGGATATTTCAAATAATTGATTGTTGGGATAACCACAAGCAATATTTTTGATCAGTCAGTTATTCCATAACATTAATTGATTTAGCCATAATTTCAATTAACCTTTACTCTACAGATAAGGGTCATATCTGTAAAGTTATATTCAAAATGTCATTTAATTGCTGTTTTATGAATTTATATCAATAAATTTGGTATAAAATTGTTGATAATTTACATTTTAAGATAATACCTTAGTTAACTGCTTAAAAAGTAAATATTAAAACAAATTCCTAAATATTTTTGTGTCATGTAGTATGTTGAATTCAGCTTTGGTTCAAATTAGATAACTGATGTCCAAATACAAAGTCTACAATTTTGTATGAAATTATAGATATTAACAAGCTAGAATAAAAATTAAGAACCTACTATCTTTTGTACTTTGAGATATCGTATTTAGGGAATCAAACAAGGTAGTCATCACCACCTATTCCATTTCAGGAAATGCTTGTTTACATACACCTACTTTGCCCTAGGACATACTTGTAAGAATTTGTAAACAGAAGTAATATATATGGAATGTATTATAACCAAATGTGATTGTATTCTACAAAATATTGGTCCACTAGAACAAAGCTGAAACAGCAGCACTTTGCAAAAGCCAGTTTTATACCACTGGATATAGTAATAAAGCTGCAATTTCTGCATGTTACTGAGACATGACTGAAAGGCCAATAGAATAAAAATAATATATATAATTTCATGTCATTAAAGCCATTCAGAATAAATATTTGTGGTTTTATGTTAACTTATAGTCAATCTGGAAAGAAAAAAAGCTTAATTCACATCTATTTCCTAATTTTTTTATAGTGTTTTTGTGGGCAGTCAAATTGAACGAACCCCTACAAAGATAGTTTAAAAAAAATAGTTTGATAATTATCTGGAGGTTAGAGATTTTTGAGAGAGGAATTTCACAATTTTTTTGATGTATAAGTATATTTAATCTTAAAATAAATTTACTTTATATGTTGTGTAGTCAACATTTGAAAAGAAAAAATGCATAACCAAATCACTGATTAAAAATATCCAATATTTTGTGTACAAAAGTGCAGTAATATTTACTAATAATCTGCAAAATTTGTGAGGATATGCATACACTTTAAAAAGTTAGAGTATAACTGCTTGGTGGTTACTTTGATGGATACAGGCTGGATTGAATCCATTCAAACAACAGTAACAGTTATTTGTTACGTTATTGGAAACAAATCAATGTAATAACTACTCATAACTAATTGATTATACTGATTAAATCTGCAAGCTGCACGTGATATTAATAAAATTACACTCATCCCAGAATTTAATAAAAAAGGAATGGGTTTTCCAGCATTTTCAACCAGCACAGCACTTTTACATATTTTCAGACAAATCTTGAGTTATATACATACAATTACACGATGAGGCACACAATTAAATTCATAAGTCTTTACATCTTTAATCCTGTCCTATGCACTCATTTAATATACATTACACGCAGAGGGGGGAGTATACTCTGATCATGTGATTTACAGTAGATCGGACTAATTGTCTTCTATGATCAGTTAAACTGTTGCTAATTTTAAGATAATGATAACAGCATTAACACTTTAATAATGCATACCAAAGTTAAATTCAAGATACATAACTAGTAAAGCTTTTAAAAAAAATGATTAAGGCAGATGTATAAATGTGATGATGTTGGAAACATATGGTATGCAACAGTGCAAGGTTTTGCAGTTTGTTGTATCTAGCAAAAAAATAACCATTTGGAAAAAAATTAACAAAACATCCCAGTAAACACCAAATTACTTAAAAACCAGGTACAAAACTAAAATCCATACTATGTAAAAACTACACTGACAAATACAACACCAACATAATTTATAAAATACAATGGAACAATTGCCACAATTTCTATAGTGGAGAAACAAGCAGAAAAATGGAAACCAGATTCAAAGAACAAAAAACAAAAAAACAGTCATATTTTTTAACACTGCAAGTCTAATAAACACAAAAAAAACCATAGAAAACACCCAGATACAAAGTAAGGAAACAAATTAATGCAAAATCAAAGAAACCCTATTTATACAACTAAAAACAAAAATTAAACCAATATAGGAACATTTATACCTATACTAATGAATAACATAACATCAATCTGCAATGCCCTCTACAATCCTATACCTGTTTATACTCACATCCCTACAATGTGTCTGGCAACAGTCAGTTGCAAACGCTTTGTCAACCTGAAGATGACCTAAAAAAGTTGAAATGCTGTCTTCTGCTTTATTAGTGAAAGTTTTACTACCCATACCAGCCATCTTGAAATACATTTTTACTCTGTATTCTGTGTTAAAATTTACTAGATTGAAAAACTCCAAAGAGAGGATAATATAAGCAAAATCTAGAACAAGTCATCTACTTAGTATTGTTGGTGTATTTCAGATAACTTTTAATGACCAACCAGCTAGTTTGATGATTAGTAGTATGCTATTCAATATGGGGAAATGTTTCATCTCAAAGCATTCCACCAAAAAAATGTTTGGAAAATGTCAGTGCTAAAATAGCTACAAAATTTAATGGTTTACAAATTTCATTTAAAAATAAAAGTACTACAAAGCTATGGTTATTGAAATGAAGGTCTATATCAAGCCATAGCTTGCTTGCTAACTGATCTGCAAATTGTTAATTCTTTGATCATAACTTTTTGTGTGAATGTGTGTTAAGATGCTGAAATAAATATAAGCAAATAAAATTCTTACATCCTTTGCAGATAAAGGCCCTCAGTATATAAATATGAAAGTATGATTTGCTTTAAAATATTGTGTACAAATTAATTGGCAGGTATATGGATTTCAGTAAGCTACAGTAATTTTTGAATAAAATGTTTAATTTGAAAACTTTGGAAACAAGATAACTATTACTATAATGATACAATATATAAAGTGACTCTAGATTTACTAAGAGTAATATCAAGTGCTGCTTCAGTGTCAAATATCAAATAGTTTGTAATAACAACTCTGCTCATGTTTCTAAAAATGTAAAAGAAAAATATTCAGCCATTCTTAACAAAGACAATCCCTTCAACCTATTAAAATTAATTATGAAACATCTTGGTAAGAGGAAACAAAAAGACAATGATACCTGTATTTCAAACAAGTCTTCATCTGTTGCTAGTATTCGAAGATCACTATTTGCAAATATTACTCGTGTTTGACCTGATGCTGGATGAGAGTTGAAAGAAGATGTCAGTTGTAAAATGTCCTGAGCAGTACTGGGTCCTAACAGTCTGGAACAAATACAACATGGAAAATCATGACAATAGTTCAAAAACAAATGAAATGGTAAAGCATGAGGGCTAAGGAGTACAATACTAATTCATAGAGGAAACAAATCAGTATACCATTAATAGCAAGGGCTGAGGAGAACAATACTAGCCGAGAACAAAAGCCAATACACATAATTAAGAGCATTAATACATTCTGACCTTGAAGAGACAAACCTTCTTGAGACTTCAAATATTAATTTGCAATTAAGATAAATTAGCTTTAGGGAAAAAAAAAAGCAAAGAAGCAAATTCTATATATAATTCACAGCAGTGGTACTTACTAACCTTTAACACAATTTTAGTTAGTACCACAACTGAAAAACAAAAGTAATTAAATTAAATCATTACACCAATATTGTGACAAAGTAGCTTGGAAAATCAAATATATTATTAAACTTAACAACACTGACCTACAAATCTGCTACAAAATACATTTGTAAATTATGAACAGTATATAAACCCTTAAATTATGGACTTTTATTTCCTGTTCACTACTAATATATATTGTATCATACTGAGAAATTGTTTTTTTGGATGAAATTATTCATTCTTTATGACAACAGGAAACAAAACCCAGAAGTAATTAATGAGATTAACTGCAGTATTGACAGTTCTGTTTAAAACCTTGTGACTCCTTGGTTATTACAGACCTTGTATTCAACAAAGTCATGGGTCTCGAACAGTTTGATGCATAAACCATTAACAAAAATGCATTTCAGAAGGTAACTGGACACAAATGAATTCTATAAGTAATTATATGATTAAAGTATTTCATATTTATAACATACATAATGTCTTTGCACAAACATTTTGACAGTTGTATGAACTGAGTTCACAAAATAAAATGAAACCCTCACCTCTGAAGTATTGCTGGTGGATTAGGATGACGACTGCCTCCAGCATACATGTGCCAAGTATGGTTACCAAGTGCAGCTCTATAACTTGCTCGCTGACGACCAGCTCTGTGAACTCTAGATGAAATAGCTGAGTGAGGATCTCCATGCCTTATTAACAAGGGATGTCTGGTGGACACATTGCCTGGAGCAGGAGGAATAGAGGGTGCTTGAAGAAAGAAAGAGAAACACAATAATTAGAGAACTCTTCCTGCAAATATTAGCATTACAATTCTAAAAACTCATTATCATGCATATTGAACTAAAATCTGTTTTTTACAATTAAGAAATATTTCATCTTTGGCAGCTATTTAAAAATACTGCAATATGTCATAAGTTATAAAACATCCTTTAATATGATACAGTTTAGAGCTACATCTGGTTAAAATTTAAGCCTACCTTAAAAGTTCACAAAATCCTACATAATACTGATTTTATCATCTGTTTATTGTCATACTTAACTTACATTGTTTATTCATTACTCTTCTGCACACTTAATGTAATTGTTTTTACAGTTTTATTTTACACAGTGTATTCTACCATTGGGTGTGGGTGGGGCAAAAGTGTATATAAAGGTGAATGAATAAAGAAAATACAATAGTCCTTATACAATCCACAGCACATTTATGTGAATAAAGATTTGAACATTCTGAATGTCATTCTTTTGGCACTGTAGTTGTTCTCTTGAAATATTAATCCCTCTTACCAAGAAGTTTTTATATGAACCTCTGAATAGTGTTAAAAACTTTACCAGCATTAATTATCATATACTATTTTTGTACTATTGAGTAGTCACCCTCATATTTAGATTGTCATGACAGGATTAAACACTGTCAGTTTCAGTCATTCCTTCCTCAGCATGTCATGAAGTCTTAGTGACTTGCATTTGAACTTTTATTTATCTACCTTCTTATTCCAACTGGTATAAAATCTTAGCTAATAATCCATATTTTAATGGTAGTTTTCAATTCTTAATTTTATTTGACAATATTTTAAAAAATCCTAAATTTCCCTTAGTATCACATTTTCTTTATGCATATTTTCTGTATTTTATCCACCACCATTCCAATAAGTAAAAAATTAATTCCAAATTACTCGCTATAAAATCAGCATTGCTCAGACAAACTATAACTTGTAGAGTCTTTGATTTGATTACAGTTTTTAAATAGAAAATACAACCCATCTTGCCACATCTACCTATCACAACCTCTTCAGAAATTGTTAATAGTTCTCTTACATTTAATTCTACATTACCTATAACCAACAGAAAGCCAAGGTTTTCATCTATCAAATGACATATTGCACACATTGTTTTTTGAATGGAAAATTGTTAGTACAAGTTTCATACTCATGGGAAAGACATTAGTTTGAATGAAAAACTGTTATAGTTAAAACAAAATTTTACTTCTGCATGTTCTTTAGTGCATTATTTAATTCCCTATGTTCTAAGATTTCTTAAGATGAAGTATTTTTAATATTATCATGAACATCATTTTGCCCATTGACTTAAAAACAAGTGTCTTTTAAAGATATTTAATTAAAAGTAATTTTTGTGTACAAAATACTTTTTACAGTATGCTAAAAGTCTACCAAATTTTGTGAAGACACACTGCACAAAAAGTTACTGTATTAAATTAATATACAAGTAAAAAAATGGTCTCAACAACTAACCCTGTAGTGAGAGTTAAAAGCGTCATTACAAACTAACAACTTAGAAAGTACCAAATTCATTTGCAACATAGTGTTGAAAAGAATTTCAAGCATGTCAATTATTTGTTCAACATGTTTGTTTTACTAATGTGTTTAGGAGATATAGCTGATGGTTGGTTTTCCTAAATATCTTGACATTTGTAGGCTAATTTTTGGATAGTATTACAACAACGTACTGGGGACTGTATAACCAACAATTTATAGTACAATATAACACAGTCCTTTGCCATACAATTAACCTGAATTGTACACTTTCAAATAAATATTCAATTCTAGACTAATAGCAATAAGGTATTTTTATAATGTTTGCCAATTTTACTTGGAACATCCAAGCTGTTATTAAGTGAAGCACATTTCAAAGGAGAATACACTGTTCAAACATTTTAGTAAAACTGACATTTCTATTTCAAATATTTTGCAAATCATGAAACAAAAGAATGACAATTTAATATAATAAAGTTATGAAATTTGATTTCATACACCAGAATCTAAATCCTTTTAGATGGAGATTGATAACGAGGTTTAAAAGGAATAAAAAAAAAAGAAATAAAATACTTTCCATTTCCTCCACATTTATCTATCAAAATACATCTTTTTACTTTATCTACATCAGCTAATCACCTTGTTTTACTTTGCTTCATCAATCTATAACCTACTTTTCCACATCCTAAACAATTTGTTATTCTAAAGTTTTAACTACATTACTAAAAAAGTTTATTGCTTATTGTTTTTTTTTTTTTATAAAAAAAAACTATGATCTCATGTTTCCAGATGAATTAGTGAGAAGGGTCTTGGATACTGCAACCTGTCCATGATTGGAAACAAGTGCTCAAAAGCTAATGCATAAGATTATTCAATTATTCATTTCTGCATGTGAGATGAAAAACAAATTTAAAAACCAGACACATACCACTTGTTTCAGCACCACTGGTGGTATCATCAGACACCATTGGCAGCTGGAAAGTACGAATACCATCAGTACCTCCAAATACAATGGATCCTGAAAAGGTATGCAATTCAGGTGAGCTTCTTCAACATCATAAACAAAGAGTCATTTAAATATGTACAAACAAATGCAAGTAGTAGTGCAACAGACAGTACTAAAACATTTAATTCTCATGCATAACCATGCACCACCTAATTTCTTTTACTGTCAATATTAGCAATAACAAGTAGTCAAAAGATTAAGTATAAGAGAATTCAAATCAAGTTACTTGTTTCCAATAACATTTTGTACAAATGAAACAAACAAAAATACTTGCACAATATTATGGAAAATAAAACATTTTACACACACATTTGTAGTTGCTTAAAATAAAATTATGGAAATACATATACTAATTTGTGAAATAAAAGGTAAGAAAAACAGTTATACAACAGTCAATGTACACAAATTAAAAGCTAGGGAGTTAGGATATTTCACAACAGATTGTAGCAGTGGTAACTTCAACATTATATTCAATCTCGATACCAAAACTACATGCGAGATTAAGAAACACAATCTTGTATTTTTCATGCTTATTTTCAAAGTTCTTTGTTCTAGTAGAACTATGTAATGATTTTGGATGACTGAAATTTCTCATTTTCAATAAACTGTAAAACCTCTCACTAAAAAGGAAGGTATGGTTTAGATGTGATAATGTTAACAAATTTCAATGAGAAGTAACTTACGAGGTTAACTTATTTTACACATTATTAAAAAGAAAAAGTAAACTGGAGTGTGCTTATGAAATAAACAGAAATATGTATAAAAATATTTCTATTTGTGATTCCCTTCAAACTCCAGAAGAACTTCAACATTTATTCAGAACACCATACAACACCTGACATACCCCAGAGTATTAACAGAAAACATTTACCAGAAGAAGGAAACACCTCTTCAAGTTGAAAAAACAAACTATCGTCTCGATCTTCAATGTGAAAAAGAGCTTCTTCAATATCTTGATAATCATCTTCTTCTGCATCGAAATGAGATCCCTGTAATCACAAACAAGCAAGACACATGAAACTTTTTAAAAAGTACTTATAATTACCAGAAATTCAAATTGTAGTTTACTGATTTTATATCTTGTTAATCCTTGTAAAACTTTCTAATAGAGATTTTACTTAATAAAACAAAATTCTGTTTGTTTTGATTAATAAAAATAACTTCTTATCAGACCAGAAGTTATCAACAGCCAATTTTCTTAATCAGACAGTTTCATTTAATATATTTAAAAAGTTTCCAACCAACTTCATATTCATTTGTACATAGTTCTTCATATGGCAATAATATTTGCCAATTCAAGTAATTACTTAATTTTGTTGGGAAAATTAAACTTGATATGAATGACTGCAAAATTATCTAAGTCTAACAACTCTAAACTTGATCTTGTTCAACAAAAATGTTTAAATTCCTCTAACAATACAAATGAAGTTTAATATGATAAAGCACCCTTTCTGAAAGTTACAAAATATCAGGCTGGTAACTACGACAGTTTTTACAAATATATTTTTTTATAGACAGAACTGAGCAAATGAACTGATTATCTACGAGCATACAAACACTGATGAGTGTCTCATTTATTTTCATGACGAGTCAGTTAATCTAACTTATTGCAGTAAACAATTCTGATTAGTTACTGTTTTCAGTTATTTCACCTATCCAAGTACTTTAAATAAGTTTGTATTCTTTTAATTCTCTCAATATGGGCTCAGTTGACTCAGCCTAAAAACTGACCACAAAACTTTCCATCAGAATTTTCATATTATAACTTAGTATTTCTTCAAATTTGCTTTACTTAATTATTTACTTTCAAATATCAAAGTCTGGATTATGATCTACAATTTTATTCCAAACCAAAGAACAGAAAAACAGTTAAAAAAATTTTGAATACAAATCAACAAACATGACGACATGGCCTTTGATCTCTGATCCGCTGAGAAAAATTAAACCAAAATCTGGGAAATAACAAATTTTACAGTCCAATGACAGAACTGTTTTCTATTTTCAGCAATATTTGATTTGTAACATGTAATGCATCTTCCTGTCGGTAATTCTAATATTACAGAATATTTAAATGTACTTCATCATCATCTTCATCATCATCTTCAGCTTCTTCATCACCATCTTCATGTTCAACCTCATCATCATCATCATGTTCTCCTTCATCCTCTTCACTATGGCTATGGCCAGATTCTGAATTGGTATCAGAGTCACTACTTTCACGACGATCTTCTGGAGAAAATAATTAGATTGTATCATGTTTATGACATTAATAAACAAAAGATAATCAATATGAAACCTATATACTATCTCTTGAACAAAAAATACACTAGAATGATTCATCAAATGTTAAAAACTACACTATTAAAAAAAATTGTTTTACAAGACAGTTTACACTAGCATTCATGGAGCAGTTCAGTTCACTGTAATTACAAGCAAGAGAGAAAGAGCAGGAGAGACAACTTCACCAAGTTTGAATTTGAAGCCATTTGCAGAAATCATATACTAGAAAGTACCATGATTTTTCCATATTTCTTGATATTTAAAATATTTACTTAAATATTATATTATTTAATTCTTTCACTACAAACTTGGCCACTTGAAATTAATTTGTGACCCAAAAGTGACAATTTCCATACTATAACTTTTAATACACTTTATAGATCTCCACAAGATTTTGCAAGAGTTCAGTAAACATTGAGACTTGTGTACACAAAAAAATCAGATTTTTTAACTGAGTACTTTTATTAAAACTTCCTCCATAAATATGAGGTCAAAATGTTGACTGTTCTGAGTGCAAAGTGATTTTTGTATGAAGACTAAAAACACTTTTTGTCATCTTAAAACTGTTCAATTTTGTTTGTATAATCCCTTAAACCTCTGCAATAAATATCACTTTTTCAATAAAACTGTATTTTATTTTTCCCCTTCCCTTATTCTATATGCAACTTGAACAACTTCTTGTCTCCTGTAAAATATGTGCAATAAATCTAAATTATCCAATTATTTTCTAGAATATTTGCAAATTGCAATATGAAACTACAGTGGTTTATCCTAAATAGTTTCCACTTCATAACAGCATACATACATTTAAACTTAAATTTTAATGTTGTAAATCACACCCTGAAAACTACAAGCATCCCCCATTAGGAATTCTTTATTATCTCACTTAATATACCCATCTCTAACTAAATTAGTTGGTAATTTTTACACAAGTTACTTTTATAATAATAAATAAACAAATACACGTGAAAAACAAACAGTTTTTACCTGGTCTTCTAGTTTTTTTTCTTGTCAATGAAACTTAAGCCTCCCCCCCATACTAATAGTACTACTACTACACAATTTTTATTGAATTAAATAATACATCTAAAAACATAGTGACATGACAATTTGTTTTTCTATCAATTTTTCAGGCTTTTCAACTATGCAATAAGAACTTTTAAAAAGTTTGCTTGAGTAACATCTATATTTTAATGAGTAATTTACATTAAATTCCATATTTCAGAGTAGAGTGGAAAATAAATGAGAAGGCAGGACCTAGAGAACAAATTTTTTTTTTTTTTTAAATCAGGAGATATTTTGATATTTCCCAATAAAATTAAGAACTTACAACTTAAATAATATTAAGATTTGATTTTGTTACTACATTTTAATACCAAGTTTATTGATATATATTTATAATGAGTAGTTTAATAAATTTTTGACCTTCCCATTACAAATGTTAAAGAAAATAAGGCATAAGGAGTGAACAAAGTGAGATTATTTGATAGTTTCAATACTACAACTGATCACCTGTAAACAATTCTAATGTATGTAGTGACTGCCAAGTTTATAACCAATTATATGCTTGTAGTACCTTGTGTGTGATCTTCAAATTCACTTTCATGATGACTGATCATCTGGGAATCATGATGGTCTTCAATTTCAGCTTCCATGCTGATTACTATGTCTTCTGATTGACTTTCCTGTGCTTCTGCATTTTCTGGAAGAGCTATTTAATAACAGAAGATTATAATAAAAAAACATTTACACTGATAATACAAACATCCATGCTAATTTAAACATTTTGTCTCTTTAATGTTTATGAATTACAGACCTGAAATTATGAAACAAAAAAAATACTATATTATATTGAAAATAATTTCCTGAGGCATAAAAAAAACTTCATATACACAACATAACATGGACACAACAAATAACCCTGAAAAAAAAATTAAAACAAAAACCTTATTATGCTCTAGTTAGTCATGAGAGATTTGAAAATGTAATATTAATGGAGATAATGATACAAGTTAATGAAAAATTAACAGTGGAACCATTTACAATTGATCATTTGGTGTTTTAAATGGTGTATGGTGTTCGTAAGCCAATAAACAAGTACATTAAATGTTCATAAAATGATATTTGTTTTTAAAGTTTATAAACCTCTTCAGATTGTTATATTTTATGATAAGAAAACAGATCCTATAAACTGTCCCTAAAATAACAAAAAGAAAAATGCCCATTTTCAGTTTCATAATTAAGATTTGCCAATAATACTCTATAGATTTAAAATGTAATTAAGTTCTTTTAAAATAAAACAACAAACAGTAGTCTTATACAAGTTTGTTTTAAGAAAACTACTGACATTAGTTTTAACTGACCAGTAGTAGCTGAGCAGTAGATGACCTCTCCAAGTATTTGATCTTCTGACCCATTATTATCATGGTCCAAAAGTTCATCAATGATTCCTTCTAGTTCAGCTTCATTGTCATTCTATAGAAAAATTTCAAATTTAGATTCTACATTTTCAAAATTGTATATAGAATAACCTGTGATAAGAGCCAGTTAATGCTTAACACGTTGGCTCCCACGACACCTTTTTAATGCCCCACTTATTGGCAGGGACACAACAGTTACATATACATATGAAAGTGGAATATTAGTACAACATTTCTGGACCCTGGAAAGTATCAACAAATTAGGCTTGAGAGCCAACATATTAAAGGAAGCTTAAAACGCAAAATGATTTTCCAACTATGGCTACCACTGTATATGTTCTTCCCACCTATGGGGATTTGATGAGGCAAAATCTTTCTGAAATAATTATATCTGATGTAAAAGTTCATTTATTAGTCAATTTTTTTAATTACTTCAGCTTAACTCTTTCACATCAGGTAGGTAAAAGTGTACATTTTACAATCTTTTACAAAGTTCATTTAAATTTTAATTAAACCACTATATTAGCAGCATATAGAAAAAAATGTATTCTTAATCTTGATATGAAAATCACTTTGCATTTGGAGCATTCAACACTCTCACACCATACAATTAAACAAAGTTTCTGCAAAAATACTTGATAACAAACAGAATCAGGTTTGTTTGTTTTTTTATGAAAGATTTAACATTTACTTAAATCTCGTCAACTTTGAAAAAGCTACAATAAATAGTATGTATATCACCATGTTTGCATGGTTTTTATGTGGTGCTGCAAAATTCATCAGCCCAAAGTAAAAGGGTTACGACTGGTGCAGAGCACTATTCATTACCACCTATTATAATAACACAATACATATTACTGATTATGGTAAACTTCTGCATTTTTCATATCTGGTTGGTTGGTTGGTTTGGTGTTTTATGGCACAAAGCAGCTTGGCTATATGTGCCAAACATCCACTAAAAAGTTAAAGTAAATTTTGTAAAATTCATTAAAGGAAATTAAGGTGAAGCAAAACAAAGTTTAAAAAAAACAAATAGCTTTAATACCAATGTTTACATCCAATCTACAGCAGTAAGAGAAAAACTACAGTAATACAAGTCGTAAAAGACTTCCTGTAGCATTTACTGTAATTATCATAACTTGCCAGGAAGGCTAACAGGTAAGTTCAAAAACCACTGTCACTCACTCGAAGTTGGCCTTTCCAGTCTTGGTTTTGAATTATGATGTTATGGTCATTTTCAGAAAATAAAGTAATAAAAGTTTTAAAACACTTGCAGCAAAATTTTAATTATAACTCAACAGGATGACTAATGAGTAGTTCAAAACAAAAACATTTGTCACCTGAAGTTGGCCTTTCCAATCCTAGTTTCCATTTATTTGACGTTACGGCCATTTTCTTATTTCAAATTGAACTCAATGTACTTTGATTCTTAAAGGAGAATGACAAAAAAAGGTCTAATGTATAAATTAAAAAACTTAAATAGCATTAAAATGATTAATGGCCTTCAAAAAACTAAAAACATTTCCAAGGTGGACAGTGTGACCATCACTAATAACCCTGTCTAATGTTACAGATAAACCTTATGACAAAACATGTTTAAAATGGTGCCATTGTTGAGAGTCGTAATGATGGCAAGACAGTAAAATGTGGCTTATTATGACCTGAGTTTACACAGACAACACACTGGTGCATCAGTTACAGATAAAAGAAAATCAGTTAAAAAACTAGCCAATGCATAGTCTAATTAGAACAATTTCCTCTTTCCAAACCTTACAGAAGCAAGACAACCAAATTCCAACAGAGGGTTTTTATTTGGAAAAGCTTGTTTTCATGTTGTTCATTCCAAGTCGACTGCCAACTGGCACGAAGCCGAGACTTGAATACAGGACCATAGAGTCCATGTATGGAACAGGCACAGCAGTGATAGTGCCAGAACAGATATATTTAGCTGAGGTGTCAGTGAGCTCGTTCCTGCTAATACCAACGTGGCTCGGTATCCAGAAAAACTGGACAGAAGTAGATGTTAAAGAGAAATGGGCCAGTCGATTTTGAATATCAGCGAGAACAGGGTGTGAAGTAACATGAAGCGATTCCAGGGCCAGTAGAGAACTAATCGAGTCGGTATAAATAGTGCAGTTTGAGTACCGCTTAGCTTCTATGTGATCCAGGGCAAGAGAAATGGCATACAGTTCAGCAGTGAACACAGCTGTTGAGTGGATTCTGCATGCAACCACCAAACCACAACAAACCATGGCAGAGCCCACAAAGTCACCTGATTTCGAACCACCTGTATAAATAGGAATGGAAGGATGGTTCAAAGATGCTCAGCAAATAATAGACAGTATTTCCAATCGGGAGCATCTGCTTTTCTCAGATAACTTAAATATAGGTCACATTTGGGGACTGTATGAAGCCATGGTGGGAAGAAATGATCAGTGGGATACAGCAATGTTATCTCAGGAAAGACTCAATTCATCCAACTGTTCTAAAAACGTATGGCGCACTGAGGAAAGAAAACACCACCCCAGGTGGGATGCTTTAGTAAGGAATGAAGTTTCAAAGCATATAGTAAAGCAAATGGCAAATGCAAAGAAGGTTCACAAGACTTGTGTATAAGCTCTGAACTGGGGAAGTGGGAAAAGCAACAGTGCAGAGCCAAAGTTCTTGATGATGAAAGGGGTGCAGCATCTTTAAGGCCAAGTTCCTGATAGAGCCATAGACAAGTGATTCATAGTCGAGTTTTGACTGAATAAAAGAACAATAGATCTAGCATAGAACATTGATCTGCTCCCCAAGTGGTGGAAGAGAGGACATGGAGGATGTTCAGTGCTCTTGTACATTTGACCTGTAGCTGCTTGATGGGGGGTATTAAGGTCAGCTTACGGTAAAAGATAAGCCCCAAGCAGCACAACTTCACCAATACGGAGATCTGGCTCAGGGTGAATACCCCACTGGCAGCAAAAGTGCATGAAAACTGTTTGAGAAAAAAAAAAGTTAAAGGCTGTTTGCTGCAGTCCATTTCAGTAAAAGATTGAGGGCAGTCTGTAGCTGCCACTAAATATACGTCATATTTGATGACTCACATGA
This sequence comes from Tachypleus tridentatus, assembly GCF_004210375.1. Classification (NCBI taxonomy): domain Eukaryota; kingdom Metazoa; phylum Arthropoda; class Merostomata; order Xiphosura; family Limulidae; genus Tachypleus; species Tachypleus tridentatus. Next base: position 36,460,672 of record NC_134832.1, on the reverse strand, counting down.
GATGCGAAATTGTAGACATAGAGCCCGTTAGCAACAATAAGAGAGACTTGTTCAATGATGGCATTAATCTTTATACTGAAAAATACAACACTCAAAACACACCCTGAGGGACTCCAAGTTCCTGTAGAAAAAAACGTGAATATGTTGAACCCACACAAACTTCGAATCTCCTGTGCATTAAACAATTTTTAATAAAAATAGGCAAATGGCCATGTAACCCATACATATGGAGGTCTCGTAAAATACCATACCTCCATGTTGTGTCATAAACCTTCTCAATGTCAAAGAATATTGATACAAGATGTTGTCATTTGATAAAGGCTTCTCTGACATTTCAAGTCTAATCAGGAGGTTCACAGTGGAGAGCTGTCATTGGAACCACCACTGGGTGGGCAAGAGGAGGTTGTTTGATTTGAGGAACCAAACAAAATGAGTATTAACCATCCTTTCTAAGGTCTTTCAGAGACAGCTTGTCAAAGCAACTGAACGACAATTTGAAGAGATCTTGGGATCCTTCCCAGAGAAAGGTAGGACAATAGTCTCGCACCAAGCATCAGGAAAAACATTCTCCTGCCAGATCATGTTAAAACACTCAGAATAGCAAGAAAAGCAGGAGATAGATGGCACAGCATTTTATAGCGTACATCATCAGCTTCGACCTATGTACTGTCAGATCAATGAAGAACCACTTTGAAAGTTCCACCACTGTGAAGGGACAATTATAGTCATTTGAGAGTTCCACCATTGTAAAAGGGACAATTATAGTCATAGAGACAAGAGCTCAAAATGAAAGAGGTGATTGCTCTGCCCAAGTCTTGATGTATAAGAAGATGGAGGATGAAGCAGAAGTGCTCAATACTTAACAAAAGCTTTCACCTAGAGTATCAGAGATGCTCTGGATATTAGTCACTTCCTAGCTAGAGAATAAGATTGAGAGGGGGACAAAACTATATTGCCCACTGACCTTTCAAATCTTATCCCATATGACTTTAGAATTGGTGGTAGAAGATATACTGGTTGTGAACTTAATCCAAGATTCCTTCTGGCCTTGACGCCTTACCCACCGAGCGTGGGCATGGGCGATGCAGTGCAAGAATGTGGGATGCTTACGAAAAGTATCCCAGACCTGTTTTTGAGCCTTCCATGCCATGTGGCAAGCAGGATTCCTCCACAAACAATGATATCGTGGAAAACATGCAGAGGTTTATGGAATACACTGAGCAACTGCTTGTATGATACAGTCAGTTACTGTTGCCACAGAGTTGTCTATTGATGGCTTACAGATAATGGCAGCATCAAGTTCTGCAAGAGCAGTGAGAGAGAGCCAGTTTGATTGATACAGCTTCCACTGGGGCACGTGGGCCAGGTGGAACTGACCACGATCAGTCTCTCAAAATTATAGGAAAATGGTCACTGCCTTGTGGATTATTGTCAATCCTCCACAAAAAATAGTAAAGGAGAGCAAACTGAGAGATCAATAGCAGTAAAGGACTGACTAGATGCATGAAAATAAGTTGAAGAACCAGTGTTGAAAAGAGAAAGGCTGTGATCAGATAGCATATGCTCTATGGAGCAACCCCTTCTATTAATATCAGCACTTCCCCAGAGGGGATGATGTCCATTAAAGTCCCCCAGGATTGAAAAGGGAGAATGGCAACTGTTCAATGAGAGCATCAAGGCCTGGTTGATCATAGGTCTCTCCAGGCAAGGGGCAGAGAGAACAAACAGTGATGGTATGACCCAAGGAAACACGGATGGCTAAGGCCTCCAAGGGTGTGTCAAGTGGCAAAGACAGGGTGTGCACATGCTGATTAACCAACAGTGCCACCCCTCCATGCACACAACCTGTTATTTCTCTACAAGGAAGCAATCAGTGTTTTGATCTCATCCAGATTAGAATGCAAACCGACAGTTCCATTGTATGAAGGTAGACATATGTGCAGGCAAATTTGGCAGAGAACCCTTCAGTTTATGCCCATGTCTTTTTTCTTTACTGCCTTTATTCGAGGGAGGTCTATCAACCTCCATGGATCCTGCTTTGGGTTGATTGGGCAGGTCTTTGCTGTTTGAAGAGGATTCCAGCAACTGAGGACATGAATGAATGATCATTTTGCATCTTGGGATGGGAGAAGATGTACTAGAGGAAATGCCTGCACATGGAACCAAAGGAAGTGGATCTTGAGATTTGCTGGAATGTATGTTAGAGACAGAGATGGGTGAAGTTGATTCATCAACGTTTTTAATCATGGAGGTCAAAAGACTTTTCATTTGGTTTGAGAATGCTTCTTAAGGAGGCACAGAAAAATTGGTCTGTACTCCCAGTGTAGCAGTGGAACAAAGTGCAGCAGCATACGTCCAAGATAAATTGATGGACAACTTTCAAGCCTCAGGGTAAGTAATGTTGTGAGTCGTTTTCAAACGATTCACCTTTTTTTTCTTTCATCCATTTAGGGCAAGAACGAAAGTAGGATGGGTGAAAGCCACTGCAACTGATGCAACGAGGGTCCGTTTCACGCTCACGGGCATTGTGGTCCTCACCACTGCAACAATCATACATCCAGAAACCTTGACATAACGTCTTCGAGTGACTGAACCACTGACAATGGAAACATTTGAAAGGGTTTGGAATGTATGGCCATACCCTGCAATTACGATAACCTGCCTTGATGGTGGCAGGTGAACCCAGTGATGTAAATGTCAGAATGACGACATTGGTCAGCATAATAATTCCATCTTTGCGAGTGGAGATACACCTCACTGCAGAAACTCCGTGGGTGGAGAAACCAGCAAGAATCTCTGACTAAGGGATGTTCTTCAAATCCCTTTCAACAGTAACTCCTCGTGAAGAATTCAAGGTAGCATGGGGTGTAACCTCAATAGGTACCTCTCCAATCACCTTTGAATGCAAAAAGAGTTCACTGTGTTGATATATGGATGTTTACACCAATATCTCACCAGATCAAAGCTTCTCTACTGACTTTAGAGAACCAGCAAGTCCCTCTAGTCCCTTCTGAATGATAAAGTGAAACATTTTCCATAAAGGTTTGTCTGAAAGTAAATGTAATATAAGAAAATGAAGTACAACAGGTGTTACAGATGTTGAAGATTTGTGCTCAAAATCTTCAAGACATGGTCATTTACCTATGGACTTTTTTTACTATTTTATTTGGAGGATCCATAATAATAAAAGACAGGAATATTTCAGTTCCCACTGACCACACCCACCAAGCAGCCCTACGAGGGAATGCACTACTATGCCAAACAAGGTCACTACAGCAATGCCAGGGTTTCTTGAGCACTATACCCAAAACCCTGCATCATATACAATGTCCACAACACTTGTTGAGAACATCCAACACTGGCACTTGGATGACCCAAGGGGGGCTACCCCAAGGCCACCCATCTACAGGAATTCAAGGTCAAAGTGGTGTGTTAGGGTTGGACCCCTCAACCACAAAGATCTTCTCCTCCCTTTCGTGGGCCACCATATACAGCAAACACGTGGATGGATGTTTAGATCCCAAAGGAGGTAAACTGAAAGAACAGAGCCTTCCATGGGAGGTTCTCTCACCATGTACAAGAATCCACACTGAGGATTTTTTCATATCTTCCAGCCACCCATGAACCAAACTGTGGCATATTTGATATTATGTGTAAAAGTATATAAAATGTATTTCATTCAAAAACATTTTATTCATCTCCATGATTACTTCTTTGTATAATTCCAAAACCTTAGCCAAACTATAGAAGACTTATCATCCCTTTCCCTTATCAATGACTCTCTTCTTGATTTGATAAACTATTTCCAATGAAAGAATCACAGCACCATGCCAACCATAAGCAATACTTTCATGTTCAGTCTCCTCCTAGCCACAAGTATCTGTACAGGGAATATCAAGATACAGTGTATGGGAACTTTTACCATTTGAAAGTCTAACAGCTGGTTCTCATCACAGGAATACTTAACCATATCATAACAGGTCACAGATAAAAGAGGCATGACATAGTGTTTGTTGACTTGCATTCAAAGTTTTATTGAACTACTACTTTATGAATTTATTTCATTAAGAGTGGTATCAAACTGTAGATTATAATTAAAATGTACATATTATACATCATTTAATTTAACTTAAAAGAATATTTATAAAAACACACCTATAGATTGAGGCTATAGCAGTTCAGATGCAGACTTGCCAAGGTATGATTGAGACAGCCTTTTCAAATGCAATTTCACGTGTTTGAACAATTGGCACTTCATCTGAATATATCTGTTCATTCTTGTAATTGTTTCCAAAAAAGTTTATTTTTCAGTTAATACATTTTATAGTTTAAGATGCAGTGAACTGGGAAACTGCTTGCATGAATAAGAAATATTTTTATGTTAGTGTAGACATCAACTCAAGTTGTGAACTTTCATGATGCTGTTTAACATGTTCAACAATGTATGCAAACTATTCTTTCATCATGAGCAGCATTCTGTTTTACTTGATTCACATCTACTGGATCCTGTTTTTGGATCTCTCTCACCCTTTATTGTGTAAACTTAATAACAAACTCATGATAACCTGCTTTCTTTGCAAGTGGATCAGCATTTTAATGTTAGTAGTAAGCAACTCATTATCCAATTTATTTACAGTTTCTGCTTATAGTGAATTCACAGCAGTCTCAGTTACACATTTCACTGTTTTGCTTTCTTCTGACAAATAAGACACTGGTCATTAGCAAATAACATGGTACAAGATTGAAATCTTCATCTGTTACTTGAGGAATGTAATTCATCATTGTATTTTTCCTTGACACATTGTTCAAAGATATTTGACATTTGCAAAAGCCTCATAATACATCTTATGATACCTATTTTGATTTATCAAAAATGTCAGGTACACCACAAAATACCTTGTCTCATCTATGTATTTTTTGCTTTATGAAAATTGCTATGAATGCAAAACCTAACTTTGGTAAGTGATTTTACCTCTAAGTCTTAAATTTTACATTATGTAAGATATATATCCTGTTTTGGTACAATTCATCTTTTCAAATTTAAATGGTTTGCTTCACACTAAGATTTTTCAGACTTTTTCATGTTTGAAAAAACAGATGAAAGCATGTGTTGAGATATATCAAAAACAAAATTCAAATTTGCAATTCAATGAACCATGGAAAAAATTTATGTCTTAATCTCTAATGCTATAAGAACTTGTAATAGCCCACTCCATTATTCTAATGAAGTTCTTAAGAACTTGTAATAGCCCACTCCATTATTCTAATGAAGTTCTTCCATAATTTCATATATAGAGGTGAAAAGAAATAGATATCAATTGATATTATTATATGTGGAATATTAATCCTTCTTGTAACATTTTTTATGCATGTTCAATTTAGCATTTTGCTAAAAATATTAAAAATATTGTATGCTAAGACAATTTTGAAATTTCGAATTAAACATTTCATAAAATGAGCCCAACCACGTGAGATTATTTGCCATTTATATCAGTTTATGAAGAAAATTACTAAATTAAACACTTTTTAAACATTTAAATTTGGGATAAAGATAGGTTTTTGCTATCTTACACATCTTGAAAACGATAAAATACACAAGCGCTTAAATATTCTGTAAGGAATCACATTTATGAAGAAACTGATTACTAATTCATGTACTGAGTAATAAAATTTACCATTTCAGTCAAGAGCAAAAACTAAAATTTTGAAATCACAATTATCAACCTTTTCATATAAAAGATGATTTAGAAAACATTATGCACTTGGAGATAGACTATAAAACTAATTAAAAATTTTTTTATTCAATTTTTTGTGGGTATGGCTACTATTTAAGCATCTGACACCTGCTGGTAGAAACCAACAAAATTATAAATTTTAAAGTCAAACTAGCTACTTCTTTATGTATAATTCTTTTAAGGAATAAACATTAACAAGTCCAGTTTTAAAAAAAAAGTACAGTGGGTAATGTTAAAAGCTTCAAAATCTTAAAAACTGAAACAAAAAAAAAGCAAACAAGTAAAAATTACTTTATAAATATTCAGAAAAAGTGGCAAAATAAAATTTCTCATTTCAGGGGTTGCTTTTTGCCTATGGAATATAACAGGAAATCAAAATACAAAAAATTTCAAACCTTGTGGTTATGAAAAATTTGAACTTAAAATAATGTTCAATAACAAAAGGAATCTATAAATGTGGCTGGGGTTATCAATGTCACTAATCTATTATAATTTATTGGTTTTGTCAAAATATGAAAATAAAGTTTTTTTTTAACAATCCTCAAGCTCTGGATACCTCTTATGCAAGTTATACAATTTGCTGTTATGATTAATTAGATTCATATGAAAAAATATAACTTACAATAATTTCCTGGCTGAAGCTAGCAGTGACAGGAGCTTCTTCTAATGTTGCTCCTACATCAGGAGCTACAAAAGATGTAAAATGTAAATTAAATTTCTTAAATGATACTGAAAAACTATCACTATATTGCATAATATTTTAAAACTGATCTCTCAAAATCTACAATAATTGAAGTAACAAGAATATTCCCAAAAGATCTAGGGATTGTTATTTTACTTTCTTTTCAATATGTTTTTGCACAGAATAAAAATACATGTACTTCTGAAATAATTAGACAATAAACAGCAGCCCATTTTTAATGAACAAAATTAAATGTGGTGTATTAGTATTTCAAAACATTAAAAGAATACCCAATGAAAAAACTGAAGGATAAACCAAAATGTTATAATTATGTAAATATTCCCACATGAATAACAACATTTAACACGTACATTCTCAAGTAGTAATTCTTTACTTCAGCTGACCCTTTTCACAAAAAACTGTAAAACTTTGCATGTACATTTTATGCTGTATCATCTCAAGTACTTCACATTAATCAAAAATTGACAAACACAAGGTCAACATGTACATAAGTAATGCAAGCCATTAGATATAAAATCTGTGGAGTTTTATATTTTTTTAATCATTTGCCTAATCTATTGATTAAGTTTAATCCATCAATTATTCCCATTACACTTCAACAGTTGGAATAATTAAAAATAGTAATAACAGGAAACGCTGTTATTGATTAGTTGATTATTTCTCTTAGTCATGACACTATTTGATTACACCAAACAATAAGGAATTAATTGAAAATTTCAATGAGAAACCATAATGGCAATAATCACAAACAGTAAACATTTAAATCACTTACTTTTATGATATTTTATCTAATTATACAGGGTGTTCGGAAAGTCACTGTGCAGTTTTGTAATCGTATTTTATTCAGTCTATTTCAAGCCAGCAACTGATAGGTGTTTAGAAACAAAATGAGAAGGATCCAGGCCTGTATTGATGCCAACGGGGGTCACTTTCAACATTGTTTATAACTGTCATTCATATTTACCTCCTGTATTATTTATTGAAACATGTCTGTTAATAATTATGTAAGTGCATAGTGACTTTCTGAATACCTTGTACCTTCAATTATTTTTAGATGACAATCAATGTAAATGATGTATGCATATAATGGATCAATCAACTAATTACACAAATCATTGAATTAACATGGCAGTTCCTGCATTATATCAGTAAACTTGTACAGCCACTTTCAAAGTTTTACGTAATATAACTGATAAGCTTATTGAAACTACTTTATTATATCAAGCTAGCTTAGAACTTTATACATCTGTAGCTTTATTCTCCTTAATATTCTAGAAGAATTTTCTTTCAAACTTTGTTGATAAGAATGTATTTAAATAACTAGGCTGAAACAAAGTTAGATAAATACACAAATTGCTGAAAAATTATTCAAATATTACCTTCACTATCAGTATTATCTGCACTATCATCTACTGTAACTTCACCATAAGCATTAGTTGCCTCAGAAGTACTTGTTTCAGTGTTTCTTACTGCAGACCCTGAAAATTTAAGGCCAAAATTCAACTATAAAAAGTTTAAAAATTCTTTTCAATGATTCTTACAAAAGAAAACCTTTCATTAAAATGTCTTCTGTGCCTTGTAAGACATTATATTACTTCTTACCTAATCTAATCTTCACCAACCTAAAAAGATCCCTATTTCTACATTTTAGTTTTTATAAAAATAAATAAAGAATAAACATGATAAACAATGTATTTTACAGATATTTTCCTTGCTGTTGATAGTCAGTGACACCCCTTTTATAATACAAATAGTAATAATTCAATAAATTTCATTTCATTAAAATATCGCATTAAAGAACAAATTAATAGCATGCAAAAAAGTAGACAATTTCCCTTAACAGTCACAATCCTTTAGGCATTCTAACAATGTGACAAAAGACGTTACAAATTTGTTCAAGCTAGTTATCTTTCTAATGGAAACCTGTAATAACACTGAAACTAAGAATTGTCTGTTCAGAAATCACTACATAATGTCATCTGATAGATGAAAACCTAGACTTTCTACTGATTATAGGTAATATATAATTAACCATGAGAGAACTATTAACAAATTTTCAGAGAATGTGAGAGATTGGTGTGTAATCAATCTAAATTGAAGGCTATAAAAATTATGTTTTTTCCTAAGCAATGATGATTTTACAGTACATTATGTTGAATTTTGTAGTTATTGGAGCAGTGGTGGATAAGATAGAGATACCTAGAGAAAATGTCACACACACTAAGAGAAATTCAGGATTTAAAAAAATTACCATATAGAATTAAGAACTTAAAAATTGTACATTATTAAAACATAGTTTATTAATATTTTACAATATATTAATTGATATAAGATAAACCAAAAATAGTTCAATACAAGTTTGAATGCAAAACACAAACTTTGTGTCATGCAGTGAAAGGATACGTGTGAAGAGAAATTAAAACAATGGTTACACAACAATGGAAATAAAGCAATTTTGTAAACAGACACCTAAAATTGAATTGGAGAAAAGTGTATAACATAACAAATTTTGCTAAATGAAACTAAGGGTGATCAGAAATTTCAAAACTTTCTTTTCATTCAATAATGAGATGAGATTACAATAAAGTTACTATAATCAAATTTTGAAGCAAGAATGTGCATTATAAACATCACCAAATGGTATTTTGTTATTTGCCATATTAAAATTTAGTAGTAATAACTCATAAGAATGAACCTTGTTTGACATGTGTAAAAATAAAATAATTTATAAATGAAGTTCTACTGTAATCAGAACATATACATATGTTAGATCTTTGTATTTTAGTTTTAATATTTAGTATGGAATGCCACAGATGGTTCACACGTGAAACAACTTCATATTAGTTCTAAATACACACTAACTCATTCTTAAACGTACAAGTATTCAGATACTTTAAATGTTCAAATTTACTAGATGTTTTCATTAGTAGTTAATTAAAAAATGTTACTTGCTTAATGGTCAATTTGCTAAAAGTTTTATGCTTGAAATTTTTTCTACTTACTTCAAGATTACTAGTCATTCAAAAGATGAAGAATTTCTGTTTTTAGTGCAAACTGAAAATAGTACCTTCTTCATTCTGTGTAATGCCAGTATCTTCTTCCATAGCTTCAGCAGCAAGATCTTCTTGCATTCCTGATACAGCTGCTGAGGTTTTGGTGCGGTTTGATCCTTTCCCACTCTGGCTGTTAGTTGGAAGATTCACAATTCTGGAGAGTGTTTCTAATGGCTTTAGAGCAGAGTTTACTGTAGTAGCCATATGAGGACTGGATAAGTCAAGACTGTGGGGGATTCTAGCCAGATCTGTCACTAAACCACGCTTCAACAGAATTCTTACCATGTTGTTCATGCTTTAAAAAAGGTTCACATTCTTTTAAACTTTAAATTTTCTGTGTAAAAATAAATAATGTTCAAATTCTCAAAGTCACATATAGCCTTAATTGCAAGTATAACCAAATATAATCATTTATTGGATTTCAAAATATTATTCTCATAAACCATAATTTAAAGCTTTCCAGAAAAGTCTTTATCCAGCATTAGCATTATTTTCTGCAATTAAAGTGTAATCTTCATCTGTAAGAAATATATTGTATTTTCTCCCACCTGTTCTGTTGTTGTCTGAAAGTAGAAGAGTTCATCTGACTTTGGGAAGAAGAGGAAGATGGACATGATTCTATCATTGTTCCAATCAGACCTGTTAAAGCTTGAATCCTAGCATGTTTATCTGCAGATTCTGTTAAAGCTAATGCTCGATGAAGAGCAGCTTTCACCTATACAAATATACAAATTACAAGTCACAGCAAAAGGTCTTGCTTGATGCCAGACATTCAATGAATGATTAAAATTTATCTAATAAACTTTAAAATACACTACATCAATAAAATACATGATTTTAATTTGTGATGTTGCAATAAGTAAAATTACAAACCTTTAAATGCTTAACTCTACTGTCACAAGCTTAGTTGAATTGGCCAAGGTCATAGCCACAAATTAACCATCAGTTTCCAGACTAACTTAATTTGTTGTACATCTTCATAAAATTTTGTTAGCTTTCAGTACAAATTATGTACTTTGCATGCACACACACACACACTTATTAAATATTTCTATTAAAACTTGTTCTGTGAATATATGAAGTCATTATAATTCAAAGTTTTATAATATCCAAGTACTACTTCCTTTATTTCAAATGAAACTAACACTATTGCTATGTACTTAGTCAAATGGGCCAAGTCCCTAAAGCTAAACTGACCTTTATTAGTTTCCTTCTACAAATGCTAATGTTTTCTGCATCTTCACAAAATTTCACCAGCCTTCAGTTAGCATTAAGAGTATTATGTACACAAAGAAAAAACAGAATTTTTACTGAAGTACTTTCACTAAAAATATTTCCATTAGTTGCCTGTTCTGAGTAAATAGTGGTTATCACATTAAAATTAAAAATACTTTTCTTCATCTGGATATTGTCAATCTTTAAAACTTCCTAAATAAGTAAACGTTTTTCTCAGTAAAACTTTATATTTTATCAGTTTTTTCATCTAACCTAACTCTATATACATTTTATAATTTGATGGACCTCATACTATTATAAACAAAAATGAAATAAATCTAATGTTTCATTCCATAACAATTTCCTTCTAGAATAACTGCAAACTGTAATAAGAAGCAACTGTTTATTCTAAATTGTTTACAGCTCGTAACAGCATACATCTGTTTCTACTTAAATTTTACTTTAGTGCACATTGAATCCTATATAATTAAATCGTGTCACAGAAGTTGTACACCACACACCAAGTGTATTTCAAACTGTATATTGCACAAGCTTTTCACAAGAATACCCCATACAGAATTTTTATTATTATGTTTCATTACCTTACCTTATCTAACCCAAGTTTCTAATTACTTTTGTAATAATGACTGATACACACAAGAGATATATTTCAGAGTTTCTCATTTTTGTTGTTGTTGGCTGTCGATAAATTCCCCCCCCCTCATACTATTAATACTATTACAATAAATTTTTACTGAATTAAACAATGCACCTAAGACACAGAATAACAGTGTGCACAAAGCAAACAATGTCTTATAACTATCAAAACTTTTCTGGCTTTCTCACTATGGAATAGGATTCTTTAAAAATTCAGCTAAGCTCATCAATGTACTTGTTATGGGAATAGTTTTGACACTGGAAGCAAGACAATCAATTCTCTGTAGAAAAAACAATGTAATATAATACATCATTTGATAGATTACAATTTGGCTTTCTATTGGTTATACACAAGAAAGTATAAAATGGCAGGAAAAATAATTTGCAATTTGTGAAAATGGGATGTGACAGGTGGGTTCAGATTTTCTTAGCTTGTGACTCAGCCTTAATACTAACAATATTATGTCACTTTACCCCAAACTTTTAAGCTGATATATGTAATAAATGAGCATGCATATCACAGAAACACATGCAATGAATCTTTTTGTTTACTCACTCACCTCATTAACCAGTGCAGTTTGAGCTTCAGGAGTGTGATTACAAGAAGCTAGTGCTGCAATAAGAACTCTGGCTAAAGCTGGAGTGTCTTTATCTCCTGCTGTTTGACATTGGGGTAATAGGTTGTCTAGGATAAAAGCTAAGGCTGTGCAGCTCTGAAAAAGTTTCCAGAACAATGCTTAATAAATATTAAATTAATAAAAAAACTAATTTGTAAACAAAACACAAAGAAAGTTGTTTGAGCATAATAAATAAACTTCATTTTTATGTAAATACATATACCATCAAAACTTTTATAATTTTCAACTTGCTTTTAAAAGGTATTTATGCAAATATGATCTTTATCAATTAAAATTTCATCTACAAGAATGGAAGAACTACAAGGAAAAAACATAGCAACCTAATTTACACTCAACATTGTTATACATTAAATACATTTCTTCAAAATATTCTTATCTCTTCTGAAATAATTCCTACGCAGTTAATTCTTAGATACAACAGTATCAAAGTCAAACAAATACATTCAGAAAAACACGAGAAAAGTATATCTTACTTCAAGAATGAGCTCCGTCTGAGCAGCAGAATATGCGTGTTCTACAACTAACTTGGCACAACCTCCATATGATCTGATTAGTTCAGCTAAAAGTCTACAGATGGCTGACTTAGGTAACAAAGGCCTAGTTTTCTTAGCAAGCTCCTCTGCTTTCTGATCCTTTGCTTGCTTGTTGTCTTTTCCTGTAGTATTTGAATCACTGGTGTCAATGGTATCTAATGCAGCCAGCTGAAAAACAAAACAAAAACACACACACAAGTTGCAGGAGGAGATATCGCCAAGTATTTAAAATGAGAATATACTCATTGATAAATAAGTCCAGCAACTAACCACAACTGTATCTTGATATAAAACCACTAGTTTTGGTTAGTTTTACCTTCCCTAACAAAACGGCTTACTGTATAGTATAAATAACAATCACAAGAATCAATAAACAGTATTTAAATCTCCTCATATAATTCAGCAGCATGGATAACTAAGGTAAAATTAAAAGTTGAAAATCACAGAAAAACACTTAATCCTAAACTAATTAATGATAATTCAGAAAATATATATTTATTAATTTTAAGATTGTCAGGCATTTGAACTGACTTAAAAATTTTCCAATTACTCACCCCAGCTTCATCATCATCTTGCTGTAATAAATCATTAGCACTGTTATCACGAACCAATCCCTGTGGTTCACTTCTCTGGGATGTTTGCTCAGTAGATGTTTCCGTTTGATTTCCAGCACCTGGGAAACCCCAAATATACAATGTCAAGGTAACTAATAATAAAGACAAACACCGAAAGACTGTAGTTCAAACTTGAGCCCTAAACATTTTCTTTTACTACTTTTGTATTCTTTGCACTACACAATATTTATATTTGATTAGAAACTGCACACAAACAGGATTTCAACTTTCAGAACACTAATAAAGGGTATGTCCTCCATTTGCTGCCAGAAGAGCCCAGATCCTGGGTGGCATAGATATCACCAGATTGCTAAATCTGTCTCTTGGGGGATGATGCTCCACTCAACCAGAAGTGCTGCACTGTTCTCATTCAAACAATTTGTACACATCCTTTCTGTGTGCATATGTGCATTGTCGTGCATAAAGGTGAACCCCAAAGTGTGCCACGACCCTGGTTGGTGTCATCCGTGTCATTAGTATTCTGATCACCTAATCTATTTCTTGTGCCAGCCATGGCATTTTTCTTTGTGATGAAATTAAAAACTTTTAAAATCCAGCAATTTATAGACTGAAGGAACAGTGCGTACTGCACACAAAAGTTTTTCCATACAATATGTACAATAGCAAGGAATGGGTAAGTTTTGACAGGTTTAAATACTGACACATGATCACGCTGATGAAAATGATCTGATCTACTGAATTTTCAGAGAATATTCATGGTTAAAACCCAGGTATGTTTGCACCATTATTGCTCAACCTGTATGAAACAACTTATTTTATTACTTGTGTTTTTAATGCCATTCAATATATAAACTCACACAAGCTATATTTTTAGTAATTTATGGGTATAAAAGATTAAAACTACATAAATAAAAAATTATGAAATTGTATGGTCCATAAAAATCTTCAGGAATAAGTTATAACTGTTAATATCTTACAACATAGGTTTAATGTTATTCATTATACATCTTTCCTGAAAAAAATACAAATATTACACTTGTTCTCCAACTGTATTCTACATTTAACTTAAAAGAACTCTCATATGATACAATATATGTGACAAATATACAATATATCTATCAAATTTCACGAGTAGGACGTGAATAATTTTTTTTGAACAACCAAGAAATAATAAATTACTCTTATCATAAAACTATTATAATTTATCAACTTTAATAACTAACTTGTATTTGGGTTTACAAAATATAAAATTTCAAATAGCTTAAAAGACTTAACATCACTAAGGTTTGCCTCAAAAGAAATATATTATATTTGAAAATGGCTTAGAAAACCAATTGGAGGACATTTAGTTTTCAATTGGTTACTCCCATCATAAGTATAAGTGTACAGAAGAGACTATTTTCAAAAATCAAAAGTGAGCAAGGCTACTGTGTTTGATTCAGTACACAAGCAGCATCTCAGCATAGAAAAGACATTCTTATTTCATATTATAACTTTTCAATATTTGTAATTTGGGTTCCAAATTCATAAAAAACTAGATGTTGTATTTTGACAACATAAACATCTAATCTGGACCAATGCCGCATTCAACAAACCACTTGACAAACAAAAGTTGATGTTTAATACTTGTTTTTAAAATTTATTTTTAAATTAAAAATGATGTAATGTGTAATATGAAAAGTTAAATTATAATGTACAATTTGATCCCAAAGTGAATGACACATTCACAAAACACCAGGCTAAAATTCTTGGGTGCCTGAAATCTCATCAAAATTTAGTCTTTAAACCTAGGAGTATATGTACTAACTAGCATCTATACAAATATTGGCCTATGTGTTAAACTTGAAAACCAATAATTATATGGTTATTTTCTATTATTTAAAAATCACTGAATAATTTTCTCCTCCCAGCAAGTAGGTATTCAATTACTAAATCTTATTATTTTACACAATAGAATAAGAAATGAAGTTTTAACAATACAATAAGGAATTCAAAGCCACGCATTAAATATATAAGGTATTGTATTTTAACTTAAATTTACAGCAGATCTTAATCATAGTATTGGTTAAACAACAGTGACAATGAATTGAAAATAGAGGTTCATTATATTGTTTTAATCATTAAAGATACTTAGAAGTTTTTAATTGTTTTCCAAGTTACTCATGCAATTAATTACATAAGCAGTACCAAGGCTATACACACAAAACATTCAGAAAATGCGAGAAGTTTCCAAAACAATGCTAAATGAATTTATTACTCAATTAAAAACATCAATAAAAAACAAATCTGTAATGATTTTACAAGGAACCTAAAGCAAGCTATGCTTGAGCATTGTAAATTACATTTCTATACAAGTACATACATACTAACAATTCCCAAACATTTAATTTTGTTTATGAGCAAAGATCACACAAATTAATTCTACATACAAGTATAGACCTCTACAAACCAAAATTCCATTATTTTTCATTCCCAGTTTTGTTTAATTATAAATATATGAAGTAAAATTGAACATGGTACTTAGCATACATTTAAGAAATTCAGAAAGATTTTTTACATAAGTATTCATACAGTTTTAGGCTAAGTTTTAATAATAATAACATAAAAATTAAGGTTACTACTGATGTCAAGTTTCTAGATCAGTGGTTGCTAATTTTTATTGAACCATGTAACCCCAGCCAGATATTTGAGCCAGTGGTGTACCCTTGATGCATGTAATATGTTTAAAAAATTTAAATGGTAATTTATACTAATGAAAGAAATACAAGTTGATGGTGAGTCAACAAATAGAGCGCTGGTTAGTAGAATGCACTGGTATCTTTTTTGAGATGTAATATTTTTCTTTTAAATGTTTTAAAAACATTCTAGAAAAAGTCTACAAGCACCCTCCAGTCAGTAGCATATCAATTATTTTACTTTGCAAAGGGGTAGTGGTAGTGGGACAGCCTACCAAAGTGATACAAGAAAATGAACTTTTTTTCAGTGAATTGTTTAAAAATAGACATGGCAAAGACAAGTCATTTTCTGGGACTAGTCTGCAGAAGTAGACAAGTTTTGCAAAAACATTTTTCACTACAGATTTACAGTTTTGTAAAAATGTTAAGGTACAAGTTTACATTACTTATAATTATACAGACCTTTAAAGCAAATCTGAACCAAACTTTTACTGAAAATACCTTATTCCATCAAAACTTTGAAAACAGATATGCTACTAGTTTTGGGGAACATGTATCACAAAATGGGAACACTGATCTTGGTTGTGATATGTCATTTGTTTGTTTGTTTTTCTAGAAATCACATTTAATATATAATTATTAACTGTTACTGTAAACAATATTTTGAAAACACCTCAAACCTTAAATTGTTTTCTAATGAATGCACAATATTCCATAACATCACAAAAACGAATAATTTTATGTTTCTTGTTTATAAATATGGTAAAGCATTCAAGGTGCTACCATTTACTAAAATTTACAAAATAAAATTACCAAATGGTTTTTTTTTTAATGGAGAAAGAATCAAATGTATACACTGCCAATTGTTTTTTTTTGCATATATCAAATATATACAACATATCACATATTACAGCACATACTCTATTAACACTCCTACGAAAAGATGTTTCTAGTCCTGATTTCTCCAAGCCCGTTCCCCTGGCTGTGGTTTCGCAAGATAGGGACAGTGGGAATCTCGTTAATCCATTCATTAATGGATTTAAATGGCAATTTCATTTAAATACAAAATTATTAGCCTAATATTAATAACCTTTCAAGTTGCTCTGGGGCCTATTAGGCCCCACTTTTCGTAGGAGTGTTAAACATTCCAGCACACCCAAAACAAGTAAACAAATGATTGAGTATACAACTGATTTCAAGGTGCATTACTTTGAGAAAAAGCAGTAAATGACATTTTAATGAAAAAAGATTAGGTATGACTGAAACATTTTAAAATAAAATATTAAACAGGTATTGATTTTCCCATCTATCTGTATCTACAGTGTATTAAAATCATGGTTTAACTATTACTATTTTGGCCAATTACTTTCACTTTTATTCACAAAAAGGAACATTTTTTCATTATTTTGACATATTTGTCCCCTTTAAGAATAAAATAAGTAATTTTCTTAAATGCACTTTTTATTAAAACAGTAAAAATTATTTCTCATCATTTTTAATAATTCTGTTTCAAAGTCTAAAGAAAAATGCTTCTTGGCACAAGTTTTAACTTGTCAAGATAATGCTTACAAACATCAAACTGAAGTATTAAATGTGCTGAAATGTTCTCAAAAACCCAATTAGATAAAAAATACATTTTAAAGCTTTGCTAAACCATAAATTTCAAAACAATCTTAACCCTATGCAACAGGCTTGGTATAAAATACTGAATCTAAATACACATTTGCAACTGATAAATATTTATACTATAACTTTTAATACAGTAAGTATACCTTCACAACATATGGTATGCTTTTGGGAAACATCACAAGTCTTTTGTAAACAAGAAATAAGATCTTTTTATGAAGTATTTTTAATAAACATTTATTTGTGAACATACACAGTCTCTTTTGCTATAACCTCAGAGTAAAGTGAATTATGTTTGGATTAAAAACACTCATCTGAAAAATCTCAAACTTCATCTGTATAAATCACAAACCTCCTACATACATTTCAAATATGTTTTCAATAAAACTATGTTATGTTATTTTCTCTACCCTAACACTATACAAGATTCAAACTTGCCTAACTTAATAACTGCCAAAACAAAATAAAAATCAAAATAACCACCTTTTCTTTCTGAAATGACTTTAAATTGTAACATGAAACTACATTTGTTTATCATAAGTAGTTTTAAATATTTGATTTTCTATTGGTTATAAATAATATAACATTAAATGTAAGAGATAACTATTAAGAAATCCTGAAATGTGACAAATTCATGTGACAAGACAGATCTGAAGGTTATAAAAATATCCTTTGAGTGATGATGGTATGTTAAATTTCAAGCTTCATGAAAGAGTGGTAAACAAATTAAAGTGGAAATACCTAAGGATCATGTCACAATTCTCATACTAAGGAATATTCAGGGTTTTTGTCAAAATATTGCCTTAGCTTCATTTTGATGCAAAGTTTTTGTATACCATGATAAGAAAGTAATTTAAATTTTTAATGCAACTCAGTAAAAACCCTGTGAAGTGCAAAAACGATGCCCATAGTGAAAGGATTAAATTGTATTATTAGTCTATTTATACAAACAGAACTCCAGTTTAGTTGAGATTTATTATACATGTAGGAAATTTTAAAGAAACAAATAATTAAAGCACTGTGTTCCGAAAGCACAGCTGTAACACGAGATACTTCAATTACTTATTTAAATTACCAAGTTTTTATTACTTTATATATTATACAACATGAAAAATGTTCCAAGCATCTTTATTAATTCCTTAATGAGATAAAATTATGACTATCAAGTCTTATTTAGCAAAACAAATGTCACCCTCATATTCATGTTCTTTGGTACAAAATGTAAGCTACTCAAAATACAAGGTTTTCACTTCAGCTATGTACATAATTGCCCAATAAAACATTTATGATTACTCATTTACCTTGGTTACAAGCTACAGCTGCAACATTTAGGGCTCTAAAATCATTGTAAACAAACTTACAAACATGTAACATTAAATTTTTGGAAAAGTGTATCTTACAATAAACTGCTACAGTAAGTAAATGACAATTATTAAATCTTTCATCTTTTTTAAACAAATACAGAAGCTTTAAACCTTAGATTTACAGTAAACATGCGTGACATTCAGAATTAGCCACTACAGGTGAGATGTTGTGGTTTCTATGTTTAGTGATTAGTACAATGTCCCCCGCCAGCACATCTATATTCACGATGTTTTTAAATACTGCCTTATACACTGAAAAACTTAAAACTTAAATACTACCAAAATATGGATTACTAGCTATAATTTGAGGCTATAGTAAATGGTAGAACAAACAAAAAGTAGTTTACTTATATTTTCAATATAAGTCACAAAGACCTCATGACATGTACACTAAAGGATGCCTTTTCAGAAAGGGTTAATGAAACTAAATGTATATTTACACTTACCTTCTTCAGGTTTGACAACTAAAGCATTAAGAAGCTCACAGATTACATCTTTCATAGGCCCATCAGTGACTTGTTGAGCAACACCCTTAGCAGGTAAGGCCTTTAGCATTTGCACAGCATTAGTGCTAGTGTATCGTCTGTCATCTTCTTCTGTATTAAAACAAAAGCCAACTTTCTTTTGAACTTTGGAAATTATGATTACAATAACTTACACAGTAAGAATGAAATACAATATCATATATAGCATCTGTGAAAAAAAAACTGTCAGAAGTCTGATATCAGAGAAACTAGTTAACACATTTCTGGATCCTCTTCAGTTTTATGGTCAACAAATACCTATGTGACCTCTGATCTTGGAACTTTAAGAAAAGAGAAAGTTAAGGTTAAAGAGACCTTAGATGTTAAAATTAGACAGGCTTTTAATTAAGCAACTTTTGATGAATCTTTTTTGTAGTTATCCACCGATTGGAAATGAAGAATTTTATACAATCTGATGACCAAAATCCCTCATATGAAGAAAAATGTCATTGTTCAGGTTTTCATATTCCACCTTTTTTTTGTATTCAGAAACTGGTGTGAATACTTCTTTCAGGTTCACCAACATAACCTTCCTCACAGGATTGGCATGGTATAAATGTTTATCTTCAGGTGTTTTTATGTTTGAAGTTAGGTTTATATTTAATGATGTTTTGATATTTATATGATTCTAAAGTTATCTTTCTTAGTGTTTTCTCAATTGGTTCAGTGTTAGTGTTGTAGCCAATAGAAAGTGATAACACATTATCACTAGTTGATCTTTATCTCACTGGAACAAGGCATGTCTTACTTTGAGATGGCAATATGTAATGAAGTATTGTTGAAATATAGTTCTGTGAAAATATTGGTTTTTAATTTCATGTTCGAATGTTGTCTAAGAAAAATAAAGAATAATAGTTGTCTTGACCTGTTTATGGTGACACAAAAAGAAGAGAACATAACTTACAGAATTTGTTGGCTTATGGCATACTGAAAAAGACTAGTTGTGTTTTTCTGTTTCTTGTTATCAAAACATCCATGAAAGAAAGTTGATCATCCTTTTCCCAATAGGAAATCAACAAAAATTTTATACAAAACAGATAAGTACATAAAAAAACTGTTGAAAGTTGCTTTATCAAAAGCCTGTCTAATTTCAACAGCTTCCAATGTTACTTTAAACTTAACTTCCCATGTCCACAGGGAAATTCAAAGATCAGGGGTCATTTGGGTGTATGTTTACACTTTATCCCTACCGGAAGACAACACGAGATTGAAGAGGATACAAGTATGTCTGAAAAAAATGTTCTGATAGACTTTTGACAGCCTGTTCTGTTCACTGTTTTGTTTTTTTTCCTTATAGTAATTTATGTTTTTGTAATGCAGGAAAAAAACAAGTTAAAAAAAACCCTTTAAGACAGCATAAAAATAAGCTTTGATCTTTCCATTACTAATTTCTTGGTTGTTGCTAACCAGGCACTCAGTTAATTATCACTTTTAAGCTGCAGTAAGTTATAAACACCAATAATTAAAAAATAGTAACTTTTATAATGGCATAGCAATTATGGAATTCACTCTGGGGGACTGCTTTTTCTTCTGTGTGAAATGGTCATAATAGAAATCATTTTTAGAATTTTTACCAATAGGAAAAACTTATTGTTTATATTTATGATTTTTTTTGTTTACCACGTTTTGTAAGAGGTAGTAAAGCAATCCTAAGTGTTGATTTGGCAACATCTTTAAAAAGCTCTGGATCTCGACAAGCAGCAGGACCAAGAACCCTCAAAACATAATGCATTTCTCTGTTACTTAGTGGTGAATTAGAACTTTGAGTTGAGTGTCTTACAACCTACAGTGGAAAAAAACAAACAAAATCAGGAATATAGTCTTTAAAAAAACATTTATTTCATGCTAAATTTCTCACCAATTAACATAGAAGACTAGGCTAAATGTATAGGACTGATTTTTTTCATAACATATGTAAAGCAACAGTGTAAGAGACTAGTAAAATTTTAAACCAGAATTGTCCATACTAAATTAGTGAGCATAACTTTCTGCACCTGCATATCATGTTACTCATGCACTTTGGTGAAGAATGTATGTTTTTATATTTCACTGAATTATATCCTTCCCCTTAGAAGTACTAGTGTTATTGTATTAAGTCATTGAAGTATAGTATTATGCATGTACTTCATGCAGTGGTAAGTAAAATCACTTCCTTGCACTAATTGTGTTTAAAGTGAGCTGTACTGCTACCAGTTATAAACTTTCCATCTCTGGTTCAAGCTTTGACTTTAAGGACCAACTGGCAGTTATAGGGCATAAGGTTATCCCATATAATGTTAAGCTTATTTACATATCTATTTTTGAATGTAAGTGAAAATAAATGTGTGAAAAATGTTAGTCTGCTACAGAAAATTGGAGTTTCAGAATTTTTATCTTTTAAATTAACATATGACATACCAACTTTACTGTACACAAAGAACTCCAACAAAAAGATAAAATGATACACTCAGTGACATAATGAACACATACAATGAAAAATATTCTATGGTAAAGATTTGGTTATTTGATGTTAAACAGGAAGCTCCACAATGGCTTATCTGTGCTCTGCCAATGTGGGTATCATAACCATACTTGCTGCTGAGCCTATGGGTAGGGATGGCTGTAGTAAAGTAAACTGAAAACCAAAATACAGCTTATTTACTAAGATTGATAAGTTAGCGAAATTTTATGGTACTGATATAATCTCATTTTTTGGATATTCAACTATATGTATAAAACAAAAGTATTTCATTCCACATCTTCCATATGCGAAGTTTTAAAACTCTTAGCAACCTATAACAAGCAGCAAAGGTCATCATATCTAGAAGAAATAATTGTATGCTTTACTTTTTCACTGTTTTATGTCTTCAGAAAAACAAGTTTAAGAACTTGTTTCTAAATTGTATTATTCTATATATATATACACATAATTGTATAATAACTGAAATGTGACTATTTTACAAAATAATACATCACTAAAACACAGCCAAGACAGGTCATTTTGTGGAAACTAAAGGCTGATTTTATATCACTGGATAGAGTGAAATAAGTGCACATGCTGCGTGTGCTGAGATTTAAGCAATTAAGTTGCTTAAAAGAACAAAGAAAAGGAATAACATTTTTTACAGTGGTACAGAAATTCATGAGTGAAAATAAGTTTTTTTTCTTATGAAATATAGTAAATATGTAGACATTTTCTGATCCAAAAAGTAGTTTTAATCTTAAAATGAAAATTACTTTGCACAATGAATAGGAATCAAAGAAAAAAAGCATGAGAAAATGTTGCTCAACAAACTAAGACTTAATAAAAACAAAAAAGAAATGATACTCTGCATACGAAAGCCTCAATGTTTACTGATAATATGACATATTTTGTGAACGTGAGCTTACTAATTTGCACGTTACAGCATGAAAACCATAAACAAGCATAAAATGGTTATGAGATTGCTCCCAGGGTCTGAGCCTGTGCTTCCAGAGTTAATAGTGTTTTTTTTTGTTTTGTTTTGTTTTTTTTTGTTTTGTTTTTTTAATCAGACATTTTTGCCCTACCTTCAAATACATTATTAATCCATAAGTAGTCTATGCAAGACTTTGAATTCTAATCGAGTTTCAGCAATACTGTTGAGTGCTTTTAGTTATCTTGTTACTAAATTTCCTGTCATGCCTGATAAATTTGAGTTTTAAGGTGATCATTACCCATTTTTATATACAAGTTTTTGCCCTAATGACAAACTAAGGACCTCAAACGTTGATAGCTTGAAAGTAAAGCAATTCACATCTTGTTATGCAAGTTATTTTTTACATGTAAATATTAAATAGTTCATACTTATATTATTTAAAAAAACTATACTGAAACCAAAAAACAACTAAATTATACATCAATCTAAAGCTTAAGACTAAAGGAAATGCATTTGAAATGTCAGACTGTCACAGAAGAAAAAATCTTCAACATTACAAATCGACCCTCCAGTTACTATTAGTCTTAGCTGTTTTAGTAGACTAGTATTCTGCAGTATAGTCTCATCTATGTATATAGATTACTACTTAGAAAAAATTTTTTTTTTAAATACAGAACAATAAATCAAGAAAAAAATTATCTACTCACTACGACCTTTGTACTCAGCTACTGCTGAACATAGGTTGCTAAGCCTTTTAAAATTTCGTACGTGGACAATAAACAATTTTTTTAGGTTTTATATATTCAGTTGAAAGGCAAAAAAACAAATAACTACACTGACACCAAAAAATTCCACTATAATTTATTAAGCTTAGTAAATAAGATGTATTTAAATTTTATAAAATATGATACATTGAGCAGATTAAAGACAACCTACTACACCTCACTGAAATCTTGGATTGAAAGAACATGGAAGGCTTTTCAAAGATGGAAGTGACAGGAAACACCACACTGGGGACATTCTATGCTGTTAATTAATTATTCACATCATATACTGAAGTGTATACAAGATACTTTTCCAAAAATTGAAAGAACTGAATGGGGCCCACTGTGTTTGATTTAGTATATAAGCCATACCTCACTAAAATAAAATGTGTTTTTCTTATTTTATATTCTAGCTTGATAATTAGTAATTTGAGTTCCTAATTTGTACAAAACTATAGACTTAATATTTTGACATGACATATCTAATTTTAAATATTGCTGCATTCAATATACCACGTGACTCACTAAAATCTATGTTTTGACATGTTCTTTAAATATTTACTTTTAAATTTAGAAATTAACTTGTAATGTTAAAGTTTGAGTTGTAATAGAAAATTTGATTCCAAAGTTACTGACAAATTCACAAAATAGTAGTTCAATAAAATTTTGAATGCGAAAGGGTTAAACATTACCCTGCAAAGGTAACACTTATGAGAACTGTTTATAGTCAGCAAAGCACTTGAAATAAATAGTACACCTAAATCTTAATCAATAAACCCAATGTTTGAGTTGTGATTTTAAAATGTTTTTTTATTTTATGTATTGTAAGTATTATATGTAGCTTAATACAGTATTAGATGTTTAGTGTTATACTTATAAATATAGCACCCACATGATCAATACAATTTTCTACTACTTAAGACAGTTTGAGACACTTGAATACATCTAGAACCTAAATCCCTTAACTTCAAACTTCTAATACCCATCTACGTGACACTTAACAATAAATGTAAACCATCTTTACTTTAGCAATTGGTTCAGTTGCTGGAGATGCAATGGCAGTTTCACTAGCAGTAAATGTAGAAAATGATTACTCCATTTGTATGTAACTACTGTTTATATATATATAGAACTAAAAATTTGGTAAAAAGCAAGCAAAATAACTACCATTAGTTTAAGCTTTACTACTAACTGTTATTGAACACGTAAAATCTAAAAGTTGTGACAATAAACTTGTACAATGAACCACTCAAACTGAAACTATGAAAAGAAA
Source organism: Tachypleus tridentatus (assembly GCF_004210375.1). NCBI lineage: Eukaryota > Metazoa > Arthropoda > Merostomata > Xiphosura > Limulidae > Tachypleus > Tachypleus tridentatus. The sequence continues at coordinate 36,435,960 of NC_134832.1, read as the reverse complement.
GTTAATTTAAGAAACTTAAAGAACTCCAACAAAACTAACCTTCTCCATAGCAGAACGCAATGACTGGGGGTCTTCCAGAACATGGCGGATTAAGAGTGTTGCTAAAGATGTGAATCCAGTAAATGCTGAGCTTTGAGTGAGGTTTAATAGTAGTTTTGGTCCACCAAGTTCAGTAAATATTACAGCATTTTCATAACTACGAGTTAAACGAAGACACAACCTCATCACAGCATGCAAGCTGTCTGGCTCAACAGGGATACTAATCAACCCAATACAGGCCCTACAGCATGAATGAACATTACTTTAAATAAGACATTTCCTATTATGAAAAAGCATTTATACCACCTTTTAATAAGTTTCTTTATATCCCCAAAATTCTTTTGCATACCAAAATAAAACCTTACTGTTAAAATAAAAACAATTAAAAACAAGCGTGTTAAACCTATTACAAATTAGCAGTTCTTTATCACTCAAAGGTATTTTCATTATTTTATTTACCATTAAAAATAAATACTATGTAAGAAATAAAGGAAAACCTTTATGAATATATAACACCAAGCTACCGTTTTAAGTGTGTGTATAAATATTACCATATGAGAGAAAAAGAGAAGGTTACTGTCAAATCAGAAATGATTTTTAAAATTATACCAAGGAAAATTACCTCACTAATGTAGCCGACTGTTCTCGCGTTAAACCTTGAACTATCTTAACTTCAGCAATTGGTTGAGAAACTGGAGATGCAATGGCAATTTCACTAGTAGTACCACTGTCATCTGTATCCATTGTTTTTTCTTTAATTCGATTATCTTCCTTCTCTTTGTCTTCTAACGTTAACATAATTGGTCTCCAGTTGCCTGTTTCTTCATTAATCTGAGAAAATGCAACAGAATTAAAGTAATAAGCTTTGGCATTTTAACAAAAGGGTAAGTTAATCTTCATCTTCATAAATGTACGGGGGTTGTGACAACTAGTTGAACAAACTGATAATGAGCCAACTTTTATAATTATTTATATAACTTGTAATTTTGAAAATTTAAATAAAGATGTGTATTCTATAGTGCTTACTAATAATTCCTCTTACTAATAAGACATGCACATGTTCATTACAAGAACTAAACCTGGACACCTACTGTCCATTATTCAATTAGTCACTTGAAATCTTTTCTTTATAAAGCCTTTACTTAACACAAAATTTAACATATATTGAAAGAAAACACTGCATAACAAACTTTTTTGCTTCTTGAAGACTGTTGGGTGTTCCTTATAGATTTTTGGCTGCTAATCACGAAAATCACATCCAAATTTGCCTATGATGTACAGTTTCATCGAAATCTTTAGTTTTGTCATGTCTTTTTCTTATATTTGTGTCAAAAAAAATTTCGTTAATGTAAGAGACCTATCAATAATGTTGTGTGCAGTCTGGGCATGTCCAAGGCATGAAATCAGACCAGGTTGGAAGCTGTTCTGTGGAAGTATGCAGCCAAGGTATGCTTGGGCAACCCAAAGCCAGCTTGACACTGTCCCAGCAGGCTACAAAAGTGGCTTGCATACACAGATGGTGCTCATTGGATTAATATAGACCTTATAATGTGTACGTATTGCTTCAGAATATAGCATTGCCTCAGTATCACTGTAACAAGATAGATCTTAAAGATGTTTTACAGAATGATTGGTGTCGGTCAATATGTCTCGTCAATGTCAAAACAGCCGTGATACGTTCTGCTATGTCTGTGGCGAGTATATGCTTGTTCATCAGAAACGCTTAATGACTGGCCTTGTGAAGGAAGCATATCATCTGTACTTCGGCTGTAAAATTGGTGATCAAGAACAGGAATGGGCACCTCACATTTGTTGTGCAACATGTGTTGTCTTGTCCGAGAGCTTGGCTCAGAGGCACTCGAAAGACAATGCCGTTTGCTGTCCCCGATGATATGGCGAGAACAGAAAGACCATGTGACAGACTGTTACTTCTGTTTGACTAATGTGTCTGGTTTCTCTGCCAAAAACAAGAAGTCAATTGAATACCCTAATCTGCTTTCAGCAATGAGACCCGTGCCACATGACAACAGTCTTCCAATTCCGAAACCACCAGAGGAATGGACCTTAGACGAACCAGATGAAGAAACTGCAATGCAGGGAACTGGCAGTGACACTGATCCAGATTATGAACCATGCTCCTCAAGTGATCCACATCTCATAACACAGTCAGAATTAAATGATCTGGTCAGAGATTTGGGTCTATCAAAAGCAAAAGCCAAATTGCTGGGTTCGAGACTGCAGGAATGGTGTTTGTTGTCACCAGGTACAAAAATTTCTGTTTTTCGAAGCTGCCAAGATGATATAACCAAATTCTTTGCACAAGTTGACAGTCTCTGTTTCTGAGTCGACATTGAAGGATTGTTCTCTGCTTCAGGTTGTGACCATGACCCGGAAGAGTGGAGTCTCTTTATTCATTCATCAAAGCTGTTCTGTTACACAATGACAACATTCCCCTTCAATACCTGTTGGTTATGCAGCACACATGAAAGAAACCTATAAGAACATGGAAATGTTGATGAAGCACATCCAGTACAGCAAGTACAAGTGGAATATCTATGGAGATCTGAAAGTCGCTGCTCTGTTACTGGGACTACAGCTTGGCTATACAAAGTGCTGTTGTTTCATTTGTGAATGGGACAGTCGTGGCAAAGTCACATTATTCTAGACAGAGCTAGCCACTCCATAAAAAGTTAGTTCCAGGACAGAAAAATGTGGCGCATGAATCGCTTGTTGACCTGGCAAAGATTTTTCTGCTTCCTCTTCATGTAAAATTGGATCTTATGAAGAATTTCATGAAAGCAATAAACAACAGCAGCAAAGGTTTTTGTTATTCAAGACAGATGTTCCCAAGAGGCCAAGATCAAAGAGGGCATTTTTTGTTGGCCCTCAGATCAGACATGTTATGAGTGACAAGCAGTTTGAAGATCTGTTAGTTGGGCCAGAAAAGATTGCCTGTAAAGCCTTCAAAGACGTTGTTGACAATATTCTTGGCAATTACAGAGCCCCACATTACACTCAGCTGGTAGACAAACTTCTTAAAGCATACAAAACAATGAAGTGCAACATGTCACTCAAGATTCATTTCCTCCACTCACACTTGGACTTTTTCCCTGCAAATCTCGGTGCTGTCAGTGAAGAACACGGTGAAAGGTTTCCCCAGGACATTACTACAATGGAAAAAACGATATCAGGGCAACTGGAATTCGTCAATGCTTGCTTGGACACTGCAACGTGATGCACCAGACATTGAATACAAACAAAAAATAAGGAGCAAAACATTTTTAATTATGTTGAACTTAACAGCGTATTAGAAATAAACAATTAAATATGTTATTGTCAGTAAACAGTTAACTGTCTACTTCTCAGAGTTCCTACGTGATGAAGCAAAACCAAAACTATATTTGTGCATACCCACCAGGTACCTGTCACAATCAGCAAAAACTTTTCAGGAAGAAATATTTTTCAAAAATATTGTTGTGCAGTGAAATTAGCAAGTGATAAATTAAATAAACATGTTATGAACTTAACATGTGGCTACTTCAAGTTTTAGAAATCTCAATCATACATAAATCTGTATTTTAGCAATCTGCCCATGTACTTCATACCTGGACCATCGTACTAAACTGAACAGTGTAGCGTCTCCTCCCAGCTGTAAATCTTATACTCTGTTCTCCCACTTTGTAAGCATCATCTATTGTTTTGTTATTACTACCAGTGTAACTGTTCCATCGACCAGTCCGATCATCAAACCACTTCCACTGGCGTTTGGAAACCTGGAAATTAAATGGAAATTTCATTTTTCACTATCAAAAATATACAATGTATTATTATTTTTCTTACTGGTGCTACAATGCAATGTGTACATCAGATAATATTTACTAAACCAGGATTTGTCTCATAAGAAACTTTTCCTGCTGTCTACACTCCACATAATTTCAAAATAAACATTATTAATAATAATAAACACAGATACACATGCACATAAAGAAAACATCTCTGGTAAACTGATATTCTGAACAAAGCTTAAAAATATAAAGTCCTTCTCGTAGTTGTAGCTTTTTTCATTTATGATTGTCAAATACCCTACCTCAAGTCATTAAAAAAAATTCATATGTAGGAATATTTTAATACACTTGATTTGAATAAAGTAATAATAATAACAATAAACTGTTTAAAGAAAATGTTCAAACAATCTAAAAGTAGCAATAACAGCCACACATGTTCATATTAAACTTTTTCCACTATACATTGATCCCTAAAGCCATACAGACCTTTAACAATGGTGCTCTTCTTATTGATGAAATTGAGGCCCTTTCAAATAAATCTATTAGAAGACATACTGAAGCTGGCCACCTTTAAGAAGAAAATGATAAAAGCTCAAGACTATGTTAAAATACACAAACTTGAGAATTAAAGGCATACAGAAAACTTGCTTTTATCAAATTCCAGTTCATGCTTATATACATTTGTTTTGTAAATACTTCTCTGTATATATAAAATTTATATTTCAAGTTTCATTATGTATGCACTTTCTTACACAAACCTAAAACACAAATAGGGGCCAAAAATCATCAAAAGCAAGACATTAACAGTTAAGCAAGTTGAATCAGTATCCAGATTTCTCAGCTATTTTGGCTGTTGGAAAGTTTTCTATTTATTTTTAAACTAGGAGTATATTAGTGCTAAGCACTCACAATTAATCATAAAAAAATTAAGTTTTCACCAAAGCAAATTATCAACTGCCCAACCATGCTAAAAAAAACAAACAACAAAAAACACAAACAAAAGTTGTGAATGAGATATCTTGAAAAAGTTAAAGTTAAAAAGTTATTTCACTAGATATAACAACAATTTCCTTACTTTGGAGTAGGAACCTCTTTTACAAGAACAAAACACTGTTGAGCAGCATCCAATAAGGTAACAAGTGTGTCTATGAGCTGATGTTTTTCTACAAGACAGGCACACGAAATTCTCATTTCCTGAATAACAAAAATATATAAGAACTGATTATATAATTTTAATGCTGTAATAATAATTATATATGATGTTATAAACTGTAGACCTACTTCTATATTTTTGGTACTTTATCTCTTTATACATGAAATATCCCCAATGCTTTTGGATACTATATCCAGACATTTTTACTTTAAAATACCATAATCATTTCTGTATAAATAATATAATTTTACACTGCTTTGTTACAGTTTGGCTTGGTGCACTTATTTATTGGCACAATAAAATATGTTTTAAGACATCTATGTTTGTAGCAGATATTAAGAAACTTACCTCAAAAAGAAGAGTGAACAAGTGAATCCTAACTGCAGTTTTTCCAGCTTCTGGCAGAGTTGACAACTGTGTAACCCACTCTTGTACAGATTTTGTGTCAGCTGTAGTCATTGGTGCAGTGGCACTCAGTAACTTAGAAACATTATCTTCAATCTAAGAAATTTCTTATATTAAGACACTGTATTTGGATAGCAACCTTCTGAAAAATTCTTACAAATATACACGACAGAAATTTGTTTTAAGATTGTGCTGAAGATTAGGTGTCTTACTGGGAAATTAAGGTTACTACAGTTGCAATGACATACATTTAGTGAACATACTAACAATAACTATCAACTGAAATAAGCATATGTAAACATTTTATTAAAACAATGTGGAGTTATTTAATTTTGGTCTTAACCAAATTCACATCTAACTTTCAAAACAATTACAGAAAAATTAATTAACTAAAAAAGTTAGATTTCATTAAAAGGAAATGAGAGTCCAATAATACAGATAAGTATTCTGCTACTATTAGTGGATTAAACAATCTCTCAGCTGGTCTGAGACCCATATCTCAGTATCCTTTAAAGTACACCTGGTGAAAGAAACATGTTTTCAGTAGTTTACAGACATCTCTGACCTCGAAACAATTTTATCCTTAACATTTTAACACAAATAAATATCATCAAAATTAATTCTAACTCTTTGTAAAATTGAATTTCATATTAACTATTGCAGTTTTATTCTTCAAAAAGTATTATCAGGCAAGATATTATAAAAGAATGAAAGTGTAGAGAAAAGAGTAGATTCGTATGCATTACAAAGGAAATTAGTGCACAGAACATGCACTTGAAACAGCATATAACCTAAAACATTTGTAAATATTATTAAAATGTTTCTTACACAATAAGTATATACATGAATTCTTAACAAACCTCTTGAATAAGCTGTTCAAGCATCCTATCTCGCCAGGATTCTCCATTGCGGTTAACAACAGCAACAAGTAGATCACACACTCTGTACACAGTGTCGGGTAATGTATCAAGCAGCCTAAGACAGCCAGGCAGCATCCTGTCAGTAAAATCATCAATTATTTTGGATGAAAGAGGTTCTTCATCCTGCTGCTCTTCTCTTTCTAATTCCTGTTGATCATCCACTTTCCTTGGTTCTTCTTCTACCTATATTGAACAATATTTTGTCAACATATGTTAACAATTCAAAACAAACTTAAATATTTCAATAAAAACTGGAAAGTGTCATCCCCATGTGTACAGGAGATAATCTGCTTTATGGTGAAGTGCAACCTGAATGCTCCTCGAGTACTATACAATATTGATAAAAATCACTACATACAAAAATCAATATATTTTTGTTAAAATGTGTTAAAAATTCCTATAAGTTACAAGTAAGATAATTGTTTCATTCTAATGCATAACAATCATCAGAAATTGTTGAACACTGAGCTACTAAATTTTTAAAAAATATGTATTATTTAACTTGTGACATATCTTTAATCTACTTTCTAGCATGGCAGACAGTTAATACTTTGTAACTTTACAAAAAAATTGTAGCATTCCTCAAAATTACTGTCAGAGCCTTTTGTCATCAAAAGAAAAAATGAAATACAAATTTTAATGAAAAAATTCTTTAAAAATAAACTTTTTACTTGGCACTAGAAATATTTAGTACTATTATTTAGTACTTTATTAGAATGTACTTCAGATTTTTTTCTTCTCTCTCTTTTAACCGAGACATTGGAGTAAGTTTAGTTTGTGAACAACAATCAATGCATTTTTAATTCTCCCATCAATAGCTTTGTGCCTAACACAAAAGTCGCACAGTGGGCTATAAACTAAATATGATAGAAACTGATACCTGCAAGTGACAAGATTATAGTGAAGGTTGAAGTCAGATCAAGACTACGAGTCATGAATAAACCTTACCAAATATGGCTAATGTTGCTATGTCTCTTACAATGGTTTAGTGAGAACTCGTTAGTTTTGATAATTTCTACAGTTTTTATACAATCTTTCAATTTAGTTTGGGTTGTTGTATGAGAAAAATTTCATCCCAAAGTATTTTATGGCCCATTTCAAATTAATATGTTAATGCAGATATCTGAAATCCACATCTGAAAAAAGATACTCTTTGCTTCTTATTTCCAAGGAACGTGATTTTGTTCTATGTATTTCTTTCCATATTCACATGGGATACTGCATGTATATCCTTTTGGTGGGTATTTTTTTTATTAGATAGTAAGGCAGCTTTTACATCAATAATCAAATGATTACACAGGCAAGTACTTTCAGTGGTAATTTCTGGCATAAAAGGGAACGAATCATTTGCCATGTTTTGGATAGGTGAAAGTTTTATTGGTTTTAAAATACAGATTTGAAGTTACTGAAAACCTCACCTATGATATTGGGGTTGAAACCTCTTGGTGATGCTATATTCTTCAAGTAATTTTGGTGATGAAATGCAGTTTCTTGTATATACTGCTGGTCACAGTTATTTTCTATTTTTACATTAACATCTGAAAACTAAAGACAACTGTTGGATTCTACTTTATGTGTGAAAATTATGACACTGGGTCTTGAGGTGTTTAATAATTCAGTTAAATATTTTCCCATTGTATACTAAAACACATCATTGCCATATCTTAACAAAATTTAAAGTTTGATGTGGATGAACTACTTTCCAAACAGTCCTTCAATGATGGACATGTAGAGTTCACTAAATAGAGGGAAAAGGGAGAGACCCCACTGCTAATACTTTATTTTGGTTGTAGAACTTGTCTTCATATGTTAAACAAGTGTTCTTTAAGCAGTATTCTGCAAGTTTGGTTAGATAGTCTGTCACAAGACTGTCTTCCAGTTTTTCTTTTAGATGGTGTAAGGCTTGTCCTATAGGCACTGAAGTAGAGATTTTATATCAAAATACTTCTTAATTTACTTTGAAATTTTTATTCTATATCCAAAGCTTGGCAAGTTTTAAAAGAAAAGGAGTTAATTTCAAGTAGAAGGTTTAATCTCTTAAGTATTTCACAATGTTTTGTATTGGTGAGCCTATGCTAGATATTATAGGTCTGTAAGGAATGTTATCTTTGTGAATTTCAAAAATGGTATAAAATTGGGGGGAACACTATTGTGTGGGGAAAGTGAAAGTGTTTTGTTTAGCAGTGAGAATAAGTCAATGCTTATTTTTGTTAATGTAACACTTATTTTCTGAAATATAATGCTTAGGATTAAAGCATAAATATGTTTGCAACTTATATATTTATATTTAAATGCTGCAATTTCTATAGTTAGGTTGTCAATTTATGGTTATTTTAAAACACTGAACTTAATTTCACTGAATTCTGAAAACACCTCTAGACCCAATGTCAATTTTCATGTATGAAGTAGAATCCAACATGTCTTCCCTTTTTAGATGTTATTGTAAAGAGAGAAAATAATAATGTAACCACCAATACATACATGAAACTGCATTCTGTTGTCATGCTACCACTCATAAGATCCAATTGTAACTTCCTTTATGCAAGTCTTGTTATAAAACTTTGTACCCACAAAGACAACTTACTTATACAGCTTATATTAAACTTCAAAACTTAATATTACGTTAACTCCAACCCTTTGCCTATCAAGAGCATAAAACAAATTAGTTTTGATCCATTTTATGCTAGGAATGACCAATGAAATTAGCAGTGTATTTAATAATTTGACCACTAAGGTAAAAATGGTATTCAAATGTTCATATTCCCAAAAAATCCCTACCAAAGAAACAGTATATACAGTATTCCACATTTAACTGGAAAAATATACTTAGAATAAACACCATGTTCCTTGTAAATAAGGTGCAAAGAATAAAGATCACATGCATAGAGGTAAATTTCAGATACAGCAAAACCTCAGTATAATAAAAACTAGTGGTTCTAGTAAAACAACTTGTTATAGCAGGAGTTCCATTTTAACTAGCTGGCCATTAGAGGGTGCTTCCACAAAAACAAATATGGCTTTCATAATGGCTTTACAATGCCCACAATGCAGATATTTTTTTTTCCCACATACCAAGCAAAAATACATGCAACAAAAATTAAGCTTTCAATCTTTTCATTTCCAACTAAAGAGGATTATTTATATTATCAACAAGTTAAGACAGAAGTACATCACTATACTTGAAACAGCAATGTCTTACTCTATAAATTTCATAATCTTGGTTTGATGAAAACCTGAACACAGTATACAAAACATCACGTCTTCAATCTGCAACAGCTAAGTTAAAATAGTTTGAACATTCTCAGACTGGAAGTAACTATGTAGTTTTACAAGGCAATCCATGGATTGTCACACTAAAGACACTTCTTCAGCAATAATGGTAAATAATGGAGCATCTTCACCTGGTTTGTCATTTTATTGTTCCTGTATGGAAGCAATATTATTATCTGATGGTGATTTGCAAACCAACTGCACCATCTGCACCCCCAAAGTCCAAAAAATGACATCTTAAGCAATTCAAGATATTGAGACAATCAACTTCTTCACTGGGGATAAACAGAAGTATTACTGAAATTGTTTTCAGCAGTGGCATCAACCTATCATTGCATACCAAGACTAGCAGTATTTTACACATGGGCAAATGATGCTTTATGGAAGTAGTTGGCAATGGTTGACTTGATAATTTTCTACCATGATGAATGAATCATATTGATTGTGTCTGATGTTGGTTGTCAAGTACACTTTCTCCAGAATCGAGAGAAAGATTTTTCTATACAACCTGTTTTTCAATAGAAACATTTGAAGTTTCTGATCATGCCATGGCCTACTGGCTGCAGTTTTGAGATTGTATTTGGCAAGATAAACATGGGTTTTATTGACTTTAGGTTGTCCATGGTTGGATGAGCTGGGCAAATGTCAACAAATTCTGATCTTTGAATTTTTCTTTTTGTATCCAATCATTGAACACATTGGTATCCATCCATACTTTTATGTTTGCCTGATAACTGATGGGTAGAGTTCGCATTCTTGAAACATCACAGCTTCTACGATTTCTTTTCTGATACATACATATTTCCACACAACACCACAGTGATTCTTTCTTTCCTCTCAGACAGATTTCATTTTTGGATGTTAAAGTCATATCAGATAAATAAAAATTGTTTTATTAGCATTAAAAATCTCTGAAGATACAGGACTATACTAAGTCTGGTAATGACACTGACAGTCAACCATATCACTGCTGACAGAAGCAAACTCAATGCACACTGATTGAAAGTTGATGCCATGTTGAGACTTGAATCTTTTCTGCCAACCATTGGTGGCTTAGAAGTCAGGATGATTCCATTTTGGACCTAGTTCTTCAGCTTTTGCTTGAAGAATAAACCTGCTGATTTGAATATTCAAATGTGCATTGGTAAACCATTTTAACAAAGCTTGGTCAACATTGTCCTCTGCTGAGAACCAGAAACATTTGAAGTTGAGTTTGATTTTCTTCAGTACTGTAGACTATACTGGTCTTAGTGTCAAATTTTCTAAAGTTGTCACCTGAAAAATACTGGATTCAACAGTTTTTTGCTCATCTGGACTAGGCATTCCAACAACAGAGTACACCAATTAATAGATTGAAGAGTTAACTTCTTTAAGATAACATGTGAAGTACTGTTTTGTTGATGAAACTGCTCCAATTTATCTAAAGTCATTGTCTTGCTATTTTAAATTTTCACAAATCTGTAGGAGTAAGTTTTAAATTTTGGAGTAACTAATCATGCTAAACCTACAAAATGTCCAAAATGTTAAAAAAATTGCTTCCTACTGGGAAGTTTGTTTGGCTCATCATTAACAGTTTAAATGCTTACATCTTGTACTACCTCATACCAGCAGGAAGCAATTAACATCAATATTCAGTCCTTTGATGGTTCCCCAGTCTGCATTGTAAAAGAAACATTTGCTGTGTGTGTGAAACACCTACTGTTTTGTTACAACCAAAACTAAAAAACAGATTGATTAGAACAAAAAAATCATCAAAATTAACAAATCTCTCACTAAACCATGATAAAGGCTCAAGCAATATCAGCCATATTTGCCAAGGTTTATTTACAACTCATACACTTGATCAGATTTGACCTGTACCTGTAATTCTATCACTTGATGATATCATTTCCATCACATTTAATCCATGTGTTCTTTGTCTTTAACAACATGTAAACAATGTATAACATATTCATAGCAGTATCTGATGTAGAAGAAAATGATTTAATGAATTACATCTACATCAGTGTCTGGTATAGCACAAGTTATTTAATGAGCTACTTCTAAAACAGGATCTTATAAAGCAAACATGATCAATGGCTTTTTAAATCTGATGCTGTTAAATAATCTGATGGCTTGCATCTAAAAAGCTGTCTAACAGCAGTGATCTAATGACTTACATCAATATCACAATGCAAAGTGGTATAATGGTTTACACCTACAACAGTATTTCATACAGTGCAGTGTTCTAATGACTTACACCTATAATATCTGTATCTATTAATATACATAACAGCAATAGGTCTGTATTACACTTTATTTCCTGAATGGTTATTTATAAATATATATTCTTAAAATATATCAAAATGCCTCTTTTAAAAATACATTACATGAAAACTTAAATTTTTTTTCCCAATTTCTAAAATTTCATATTGATTCATACATGTCGAATAATCAATTTGAGAAAACTTACAAAAAACATTTTTTGTAAGAGAATTTAAAGAAAAAAATGGGGCTTCCTCTTCCAGCTGACTGAAAGAAATGCATAAAGAGAGGAACATTGAGTATATATCTGTTGTTAAATTCATGTGTTTTTTTCTCATGCTAAATAAATTGACTTCAACTGAATTGAACATTTCTCCTTTGACACTTCTGATGGAAATGACATTTGTCAAAAAAGTGCTCATTATGATAGTAATTTTTTTAGCTCAGTAAAATGACAAGGAATAATGGCATCCAGCAGGAAAAATTCCTGTAACTTTATGGATGTGGGTGCTCTATTGTGCTGGAAGCATTTACTGTATTAAAATCCAAACAACTTTTGCTAACAATGAATTGCTGTCAGTATGCTTTACTTGAAAACAAATGAAATACCTTATTATTATTATTATTACTAGAAGCCATATCACAGAAAAATTGTAAATAACAGCCCACTAAACAGTCATACTGCATATACGCTGTAATGCAAGAGATTGGGTTGACTACACATTCATCACCATGTTTAAAAAAATTACCACTAAACTGTTTCAACAGGTATATCTGCTAGTCTCATAAAACAAAGTGGCTTACACTCACACAAATATCTTATATAATGCAAAGTGACCTAACAGCTTATAGCTACAACAGTATCTCATATGGAAAAAATTACCTAAATTATTACATGTGTGACAGTTATCACACTTTTCAAAATGATCTTGTGACCTTGAAAAGACAACTGTTTCTTACACACAATGATCTTGTGCCTTAATCTAAAATATGTATAGAGTCATGTATGGAGTGTAAATATGCTGCTATTCATCTATTACTTATCCTTAAAACAGTTATCTGACAGATTATTAAAGTGAGTTAGAACTATCTACAAAAAACCCAAAACATGCACTTTTCTTTGACCATATGTTAATATGTCTAATTAACCTCAGCTTAGAGTACCAGTTTTTATGTATTATGATAATTTCTCAAAATTAGTTATATTATCATGAATTTTAAGAAACAAGTACTTGTTACTCTAATATTTTGTAGCAAAATGCAATATCCAAATTATAAATTTGGTTCACACCAAATGGAAAAATATGTAAACATTTATTGTTAATGTTATTGGTCTAGATAGAATCACATTAAAACAGCATCAGTAGTTATTTGTAAAAACCTCCTTAATACAAATTAACAATGAGTCTTTCAAGGTGTAATAAACTGCATATAATTAACTTGAGATTTTAAGTAATTAATATATTATATTCTTTACCTGTTAACTTTTATTTTAATAAGCGTTTGATTTGCCTCTATTGATATAAACCACAGAATAAAGAATCAGAAGTACACTTTACACAAATGTATATTGGATTTCATCTTTTAATGCTTTCTTAGCAAATAATGTTCATGCAGTCAGACTAAAGGTACACTTTGCAAAATGTGTAATTACTATAATGAAAATCATTCTTTCTGAACCTTTACCAAGATTGTTTCTGTATCAATGGTTTAAAATAAATTTGTTTTAGATGTGATTATTACTTTTAATCAAAAATATATCATAGTACTTTATCTTATAGAGACCTTCAGATTTTGTTTCTAAATTAACTTTTCAAAAAAGTTTTTATAGCAGTTTAATTTCAATGTTGCAATTTTCATTGAATGGTTTATGGTTGATAAAAAATTAGTTTGTGCAAGTTTAACAATATTAACTAAATATTGATAAAACATCACATTCACAACTTGTGTTCCAGTAATACGTGGTATGCTCAAATAAAAATCAAAACTGTGATGGTGGTTCAGCCTTGGGTAGTGGTGGTTAGACCTGAGCAATTAATTTGATCACCTACAGGTATCAATTACATCAGTTGATATCATGTAACAATCAATTAACTGAAATTACCATCAAATTAATTAATGTCACAAAAATAATCAACCAATCAAAATTAGCATTTGCAATTACTCCAACTACTGAAGTTATCAAAATGGTGTCATGAAAATGTTTCATTGCCTTTTATTAATACAAGCTGTTCAACTTAATTAGTCATATTTTAACATAATAAATTAGTTGAATATAACTAATTAATGAACTAAACAATAGATTAAATTTCACTAATACCCACATTCTAGTTGTTCTAGAAACATATAGGTCCAAAAGGTTTTGATAAAAATGAAATAAACCATATAACCCAAGTGCTTTTAAAAAGGAAGATGTTTCTTCTTCAGGAGCAAACTGGGAGTGGTAGTATGATTAAACACACACAAAGGGTGTTTTAGTGACATGGGGGGGTCATCTGGTTTTCCAAGAATTGTTTATTTCTCTGTGTACTGTTTTGAGCATCTCAATTCTTCAGATATTTTAAAATTTTTGATATTCCCTTTAAAATATCTACAGAAATCACTTCTAAAACACAAAACACCATTTATCTCATATAGTGTAAAAAATGCAATCATCAACATATAGGACATGCACAAACAACTCTAAGAGAATGTTTTAACAATCATAAATCTTTTATTAAGACCAAAAAATATCTTCCTGTCACTCATCACTTCAACCAACATGGTCACTCCATTAAAAATGCTACTCTCACTTGCATTGAAATCAGATTCAAAACTAAAACAGACAGAAATAAAAGAAGCATATTGGATTGCTAAGTTAAACACTGTTCAACTTTCCAGAATTAATCTAGATTCAAGAACCATTGATCTCCAGCCATTAGTTTCATCTCTGTCATCTTCACTTATTTTTTCATGAACTATCAAAGCTGATGATTTTTTTAAATTGATTAATATAACTTAGCTTTTTCAATCACTCTCCAGGTGTTCTTTATTTTTACTTAAACACCTAAGTATTTTTTAAAAAATAGACATACATTTAGCCATTTCAAAATTAAAATGTCACTAACACCTTTTCACACACTCTTGCCATCGACTACACTGCACAAGAAATGAGATGCTCACAACAGTACACAGAGAAATGTCATTCCTGGAAAATCAGATTATAAGAAAGATCCAAATTTCAAAAGTGCTTGGGTTATACTCTAGTTGTGGTACTAGCAAACCAGTTGGTTTACACATAGAATAGCAAAATTGCTTGTGGATAAGCAATAAAACTTTTTCACAGAAAAACAATATTATTGTTATCATTATGGTAGCATAAAATTTCTTCTTTTGAGAGTTAATAAAGCAAAAAAAAATAACATTATTATTCAACAAAGACAATATTACAGCCACCTAACCGAGTTGTGGAATCAAATTTATGGTGATGTGCAATTGCCGAAAAGATTATGTTGCTCGTACGTTATATTTGGGAAACAAAATGTCAGCAATATTTTAAATAATACTCAAGAGAACATAGCTACTTGTGAGCAGTGAAAAAATGAATGAAGGCATACTATTGTTGTTGTATGCAAACGTTTTCAGTACAAAGGTGGTTGCCTACTGGACCCTCAAACACAACATTCAGTCACCCAAAGAAAAAACTTGTCACTAAGGTGTTTAAAATGGTTGATTTGTGCTTTGTCAATCATACAGTGCAAAACAATATTATACCTTAAGTCAATAATAATAGCTCTTATAGTACAAAGTGACATGCCTTAAGCATACAACAATGGTTCAAATATGATAATTATGCTTAAATATGCAACAATTCATATAACACTAAGATACCTCATGCATAAAAGAGGGGTCTCATACAGCAATGAATTTTCTTGTCTATAAGACCAGGTTCATGTAGCACCAGCAGATAACATGCCTACCATAAAAGTCTCAGAAGTACCATGTGATACTACATCTTAAGTCTTTATCAAGACAAATTATGATCCAATTGTTTAAATCTACAAAAATGTATAACCAAACACGATTTAATGATGAAACAGAAAAGTACACAGTGAAAATCTGCTAGAAACTGCAAAGTAATAGAATCAGCACATCAGCCATCCAAAACAGTAGTTCAAAATTATTTTAAATGCCAGCAATGAAAGTGAACTGTGTATGCTGGAAACCATCACCAATTATTTCAGGAAGCAAGCAGTCAAAAACAGGAAACAGACTATTTCTGTATATTAAACAGTGTTTGAACAAGTTAAGATCTTTACCCAAGAACTATTCATAAGCAGGAGGCTTCCACACCATGATGCATGATACGTGTCTTATGGTACCATTGTATTAAGAAATAGCCAGTTGGAATTTATAATATTTTACTGGCAAAACAAATGTAGTAGACTAATATTTAAGTTTGTTTATTAAATGACTAGGAATAACATGCCTATCCATTAAAAATAAAGTTGCTTAATCATCTCTTCATTCAACCTACAACGTAAAGTAAAATATATCTAAAATAGGTAAAACTGTTGTTACTTGACAGGTGTATTACATTCTATCTCACTAATGACTTGAGTAAATTAAAGAGACTAATTAAACTAAGATGCCTAAAATGTATGAATGTTTTAGTACTTGTGTCTTCATTCCTAGAATAGCTTATTTCACGTGCTTTTCTGTTTTAAACAGATAAAAATATTCCAAGATACATTTTGACATAAAAGTTAAAAGGGTAAGAAGGGCTTAGTTGACTGTTTACAGTCTATCAACCATGCTTAATGCCAGAAATCAATTTCAAAGCATTATTTTAACATCAACAGTTAAACATCACTCAGATAGAAGTTTTACCTGTCATCTTGGGGAAAAGTAGTCTAATGCATTTTAAAAATAAGCTTTAAGCTTCAGATACTGTACCACATAAACACACACACGCACACAGAGAGGTGATCAACTGTTTACGCTGCAAGCAGGATCACTGTTCAAGTAACATCACCATAGAAAAAAACAATACAAAAACTTCTGTAATGACAGTTGCTGAACAGTTAAACAAATTTTTGAATAATTACACACAAATGATAATTAAAATTACTTTAAGAAGATTTATGTGCACAAGAACAATGTCATGATGTTAACACTACAGAGGCTATCAATTATTCTGCCTTCACTTAATAGAAGCATAACAGAAGTTTTGTATACAGATTTCAAAAACACACAGATTATATACTGACAAAAAGAATCAGAGGGGTGGATTTACAGTGGTGTCAGTGGACACAATTTTTATAACAATTTAAACACTGTTCTGCCTTCAGATCTACAGCGTACTGACGAGATCTTAAATTCACTGGAGGAGTATTCGTACTACCTGATTAGTGGACACAAGTACATTTTCACCAAGAGACATGGCAATAGCTCGTAACATTTGATCTTCCTCTTCTGCTTGAAATTCAGCTCCAGACTATCAGAAAGGAATTTAAAACTTAAGTTTGTCTTCCCACCTTTAGTTCCAAACTTACCTACCTGAAAGATCTCTAGGTCAATACATAAAAAAAAAGTAATTCTTGAGATTTTTTGATGAATTAATATCACTTTAATAAATCAGGAGTTACTGTATTTTACAGCTTACTCAAAAACCAGGTTGTTCTACACCTAAATTTAAGCAACTGCTTTATTTAAATTTGTAAATCAGTCTTAATTTTGAAAGATTTTAAATGTTTTTAAATTTTATTCAGTATAAAGCCAAGATAAACTTTCAAAATGGAATTACAAAAGGTGACATGCAGCAATATAACAATACTGTCAACTCTTATCTAAGAAAAATAACAGGATTTCTTATGTCAGGTTAGAGACTTATTTCCTAAAATGCTCCAATGTGAAAAAATTAAATTATAAAATATCAACCTTTTCTATGGCATGAAAATAAACAAATTTCATAATTATTTATATGTGTGTAAAGACAGAATTTAAATGTAGATTCACTTCAAGAACAAGTGTTGGTTTACACTAAATGTGAATAGTAATTACAATGTAGCAACATAAGGGATTCTTCAGTCTAATCTAAGCATAGTCTGATTAGTTCTATAACTATTTAAAATACAAACAAAATCATTCTTCAATTAACAGCAAAAAAATTAATATTTCATTTTCATTAAAAATATAGAAAATCTTGTACAAATCTATATCTTTACTCTTATTAATGTAATGGATGCCATGCTTATATGTGATCAAAAACAAACCTTCTGTTGGTAAATATGAGACTCTTAAAAATTTTTTCAAGTGTAAAACTGAACAATGGGCTACCTGTGTTGTGCCCATTATGGGTGTCAAATGATGAGTGTTAGTTTACTGTTGAGCCATTAGAGGAGGAGGAAAAAAATTGTTTTAATCTTAGTTGGTAATTAGATCAAGTGGTATTCCCCAAATAACTTAACAGTTAAACTGTAAGTGATGTCTAAACAAAATGCTGACTCAATCTTACAATTAACTAAATTGTTTTATCTTGTGGATGAAAAACTCAGATAATTAAAAAATAACTACAGTATGTGCAAAAACTATCGCTATATCACAGAACACCATTTTAAATAAAAATACTCTTCATAACCAGGACATGACTTTCACTGGGACTAAGTGAGAGTTTGATTAGATCTTATTGATATGATTTGTAAATATAGTGCTATAAATTTTATTTCTTTCAATAAATGGTATTTTTAATATGTAAAAACACTGCAGTTTATAACAGCACAATCTCAACACTTCCTCAGCAGTACTTCTCAGAAGAAAAAATCATTGTTTCTGAAAATGTTTTTCAGGGAGATACAAATACTGATTAGTAATTACTAGCATAAACAGCCACCCATAGGTCAGCATTTCTGCTAGTGTTTTAAAACCATTAATATCTTCCATACCCCTTTATTGTTTCTTCCATTAGACAAACTTTATACATGTAGAAAAGGTTTGTTTTACCATTCAACTTGTCTTACCAGCAGATCATGTGCACGCAACATTTTAATTCTAATTAAAAATAGTATTAGTATTTGCAAATACAACTTGATCAGAATTATAGCAATAAATCATTATTATATTTATAGCCCCAATACTTCTGTACACTAAACATAACCCTTCAGTTTTTCTTGTATTAAAACACATACATGAAGCAACATTTCTGAAAAAAAAGTTAAAATCATACATTTATAAACCTCTTCATATGCATTTATGATGTTGATGATAAACAATCACTTTAAACACTGTTCTGCCTTCAGATCTACAGTGTACTGATGAGATCTTAAATTCACTGGAGGAGTATTCACACTACCTGATACACTTAAATCTCTTTTTCTTTCCATACAATCAAAGACCATGAATTTAATCCTATTTCTGATAGGAAACTGCTATTGGGTATATATGAGGACCAATAGTGAAACAATTTTATTTTTTAAACCACTACTAAATTACTGCCTAAGAATTAACAGAGACCAAACAGTCTCGCACAGCATCTAGATTGTAGTGTAGGATCTTCTGCAGTAACTTAGTGACAAAAATCAAGGAGAAATTCTGAAGAATTGGAAATCATTTAACTTTGATAACTTAGAAATAATTTAAAGACAAGATTTTATTAAACAGGAAGTAATGTCTAAAAAAACTAACCCACTCACTACAGCTGGTATGTATATGGCCTCTGAATGTAAAACTAGATTGACAAATCCACTTTTCACGTACCAGCATTTAAAAGTGATAACATACAAATAAAACTGCAGTTTGTATAAAAAAAATTAAATGTAACCAGCTTATTAATTTTTATCAAGCCAGTTTATGGATGTTTTGCTAAATAAATTCAATATATATTTAGCAACAGTAATCATAGATGTCAAACTATAAAACTTCTGTAGTTTAGAAGATGATCTAGTCAATTATCACACTTACCACTGCAATAGTTTAAGAATGACAAGTTTTCACTGTACAGAACTAAATGTTATTTTACCAGCCATTTTCTTAAACATTTATGAACACTATTCCATGCTTTTCTTTTGTAAAATGGTATTACTAAAATTCCCAGTTTGCTCTTAAGGAAGGAAGGTCCATCTTTTAAAAGCACACAAGTTATACAGCAGTGTGTTTGTACTAAATTTCCTTGTGTGTGTGTGTGTGTGTGTGTGTGTGTGTGTGTGTGTGTGCGCGCGCGCATAAAATACAAAAAAACTAATATTAATCCTTTAAAGAAACAGCACATGTGATCTTTAATGCCAAAAAGAATTTAATACTGAAAATGTCTGATTTTTCACAATGTCCCCAAGCAGAAATTTTAACCTGTATGCCACTAACTTTTTATGCTGACATTTACAAAATATTTCATGAGGTGTACTTGTAATCTATCATACTGTTCCTGAAATTAAGTTACATTATTGATTATTTGGAGTAATGGAGACAAAATCCAAACATGCAGATATTACGGAGTGCATGAAGAAAGCATCAGAAGTATGCATTTCTGATAAAAATTAAAAAGTTACAATATGAATTTTTACATCATACTAATTAAAAAATTACACGTTTTAACATTCTGCTCTTAATACTCAATAAAGCTATAATATGCAACAATAAAGACAAAATAAACGAGTTAAAATTACAGAATGAAAGAAAAAAATTGATATGAAGCAAACAAAATAAATAGGAACTGCAGCTAAAGCAGTTCAAATTCAAAGCTACACTAATGTATAACAGCTTGTGAGATCACCCAGATAAAAATATGGTTAAACAAACAAAGATTCAGCCACAGATTAAAGAGCCAACTGTATATGTATACTTGCACATTAAAAGAGATCTATTTCTATACAGACATATTTGTATTCTTTTTATACAATTTCTGAGACTAATATATTGAAACAAGACTCAGAAAAATATTACCCTCAGAAAATGTTTTTCCTTTTAATAAATGTTACAAGACAATACCTTGAAAATGTTTTATTCACTATTGTTGAAAACAAGTTGGTACTAAACATGAAATATTAATAGATTTGATGGATATAAAAGACAAAGAGCAAGGATAGAGAGTTTGGAATTAAGAAACTTACACAAGTTTTTGGTACACTAAAGCATATATAGAGCCAGAGATGAATGTACAAAATTTAGTATACCAAAAATATTCAAACAAAATAAACAGAATGGTAAATATTTTTAGTTTATAAAGCTACTGCATCAAACTTAAGACTTTTGTCCTTATTACCTATCAAGCAGCAATGTGAACACTTGTACCAGATATACTTCAACAAGTTTACATCTAACACTAAATAAAAAAAAAGTTGCAGTCAACCATGAAATTTCAAGACTTGTTCATAGAGCAGGATGAATTTAAAATAATTATTCTATTCACTGTATAAGTTAAGCTTATAATTTAGTCTCATGAAGAACTAGTTTATGCTTAAAATTTTCCAAAAGCAGTTCACTAAATCCATGTAACAAAAACAAAATAAAAATGTATCTTATTGCACTTTTCATTGTATTATTCTTGTTTTTATTTCTATTAAATTATTTTATTGATTTAACTTTTTTCTCAACTGATGCAAGTAAATAAGAATTCACATTTTAAATGAAACATCTTTTAAAATTAACTGAACCTTTTCTTTGGATTAATATTTAAACGAAATAAATCACTCATGCAAATCAGTGAAATGCATGATTCTCACTTTTTCAATCTTAATGACAAATCAATTCAAAATTGATTAAATTTTCCACTTCCTATCACAGAAGGCATCACATCATAGAGCACTGATACTACCAATAAATGTTCCTTTTGTCTCCCATTTAAAGTTCATGATATAAAAATAACTTACTAATTTAATAAAATTATGGCTGTACTAGCAAACTAGTGAGCCTGCAACCTACATTTACAGGGTTACTATAATGCATTTAATGCTTAAATTAATATTTTGAACTTTTATCAGTTAAATAACTGCCATTACAAATCAACCTATTTAAAAGTATGTTACCAACAGTAATTAGCAGAGCTACATATTAAAATAATTAATGCAAATAACTGCATGGGTTTCCAAAAGAGTTGGGTGAAAGGGTTTAGATTCGTGCTAACCTAGCAGCTGAAACAACTTAGAAATTGGCAAACCCAGCAGTTTCAGAAACAGGGTTTTCAAGAAATCCCAAGGTTACTCAAAAGGTGCAGTGAAAATTTTATTTGTTTCCAAACCTTACATTTGGTATCACCAAGAAGTCACTGCAACCAGTAGTTTAAGAGGAATTACATGAATCTTATGTTAATAGCAGAAAATTATAAATCTTTCATATCACAAAACAAAAATCAGTTAATAAATTTCAAAAAATTGCCGGGCCAGTATCAGAATCGCATCATTCGGCTTGTTTATTAGAAGTCAAAATAAAAACAGTTTGAGTGTTTCATAAAACAAATCCTACCAATGCAATCAAACTGACCACTTTCACACGTGCATGAAGCAATGGTCAACAGTGTGCTGTTTTCTATAAAAATATTTGT
Organism: Tachypleus tridentatus; assembly: GCF_004210375.1. Taxonomy (NCBI): domain Eukaryota; kingdom Metazoa; phylum Arthropoda; class Merostomata; order Xiphosura; family Limulidae; genus Tachypleus; species Tachypleus tridentatus. The sequence goes on along the minus strand of NC_134832.1, from coordinate 36,413,631 downwards.
GGAGACTACAAAATTATGTTCATTTTCAAACAATTATGAAATAAAGAAACATTTAAGACTATTTCACCTCATCTTAAACCTTATGTATCTGCCATACATGTAGATTTAGATAAATGGTTCATCAGTACAGAATTACAAATACTTACTATTTTCTGCGGCAAATTAAAAGCCCTTCAGCATAACACAAACACCAGTAAAAGCAGGCTCTGCACAAGTTGTTTAAATATTTGCCCTACATGTATTAGTTTGCTAAACAGATTGCTTTTAGGCTCTACATTTATATTTTAATTAATTATGTATTGCTTGTGTTTGTAAATGCTTATTTTGAAAAATTTTATGATAGTATATGTCTAACCTGATGTAGTTTCGATTGTGAAAATATCTAAGCAAGATGGTGTCATTCACACGCAAGTGTTAAGAAAGACTGTGGATGACTTTTGCCTTATAATAAATGGGAACAATGGCAGGAATAGGTTAGCATTCCTGCATCAAGAATAAAAGACAAAGAACTGGAAAGAAAAATTTTAAAAAACTACAAGTAAAAAGATAAAGACGTGAAATTACATGACAAAAAGATGACAAAGTATTCTAGAAACATTTAAAAAGGTATGTATGCATTTCCATTTCTTAAATTTAATCATTTCATTGCACTGTACACTAATGATAACATGTAGAATTATGATGTAACAGAGAAGGTGGAAAATATAATATAAACACTTAATATTCAGTTATTAGGTTCTAGAGATTATGCAAAAAATGTGAAAACTTTTAGATAAGTACTTTTATACTTAAAATGAAAATCACTGTACGTGAACTATTCAGAGTGCAAATAACTGCATTAAATAACAAATGTTTTATTGAATACGAGGGCTGTTCAAAATATACGAGGACTGTTTGAATTGCGCGGCTCCAGTTGGTTCCAGGGGAATCCCCTTGGTGTCGCTAGGTTCGCACAGATCAGCTGATTACGACGCCATTTCCCAATTGCAGATATCTTCATTTGTGTATTAGCTACGCGGTTTTAAGTGAAGTGCGATTTTTTCGTTTGGCGGATTTCAGAATGAATGACCTGAAGGAGCAACGACTTGCTGTGAAATTTTGTGTTAAACGTGGAAAATCTGCGACTGAAACTTTTGCTATGCTTAACACGGCTTACGGCGATGTTGCTATGAAGCGTACGGCATGTTTCAAGTGGCATGAACGTTTTAAGGATGGTCGACAGTCCATTGAAGATAATGAGCGTCCTGGACGTCCTTCCACGTCAACTGACGACCCACACGTCGACAAAATCAACACCCTGGTGCAGGCAAATCAACGTCTGACTGTCAGGGAGCTTGCTGAAGAGTGTGGGATATCAGTTGGATCTTGTTACGAGATTTTGACCGAAAAATTGAAGATGCACCGCGTTGCTGCAAAATTCAGCCCTCAGAACTCGTGAGTTTTGGGCCAAACACTCGATCACTGTTCTTCCCCACCCCCCTACTCACTTGACCTTGCTCCTTGCGATTTTTTCTTGTTCCCCAAACTCAAAAGACCCTTGAAAGGAAGATTTCAGACGATTCCCCGAGATTAAGGCAAATGCGATGAAGGAGCTGGAAGACATTACAAAAGAAGCATACCAGGACTGTTTCAACAAGTGGAAACACCGTTGGGATAAGTGTGTGCATTGGGGAGGAGAGTACTTTGAAGGGGTCCCAGACCTGTAACTTCTAAATAAAGTACATTTTGTTTTATGACGTCAGTCCGCGTATTTTTTGAACAGACCTCATACAGTAATATAAATAAAAAATAAAGGTCTTATTTTTCTGAAACTACATACTTTTAGGAATTTAAGACATTTAACTATTTCATCGACTAGTTTAATTTTTATAAAAAACTTAAGAAACATACCTACTTACAATGAAAGTAGTTCAAAGGTGATAGTGTTAAATAGTGCACCACAAAACACTGAATAATATGCAAAAAAGACAGTGTTCCATGATTATCACAATTTTTGTGGCTTTCTAATAACAAGTCATTACAAATTATCCAAACAGTGGGAATGAAGCTTCTTCTAAAAGTGAAATTGGCAATTCTCTGTTCAGTAAACAATGTCATATAATACCTTATTTGATAGATGAAAATCATGGCTTTCTATTGGTTATAGATAATATGTAATTAAACATAAGCGAGAGTCATTAACAAATCCCAAAAGAGATTATGTGAGAAGTGGGTGTGGTAAGACAGGACTGATTTTCTATTTGAAGGCTCTGTAACCAGACAAGATTGAAGGTCATTAAAAAGTATGTTTTGGCTGAGCAATACTGATTTTATAATGAACAATTATGTTAAATTTCATACTTATTGGAAGGGTGGTGGACAAATTACAGAAGAGTATGCCTACAGAATAAAATGTAACATTTCTCACATCTGGTAAAATTCAAAAGTTTTAAAAACATTTCTGTATAAAGTTAAGAACTTAAACATATATACCTGGATTATGAGCTACAATTGTATGCTCTACTAATTGGTATAACAAAGTAAAAAAGCAGTTTAGTTAGATTTTGAATGCAAGTCACTAAAACTCAAGACATACAGTAAAAGTTGCTAATGCAGAGGGTTGATACAATATACTCAACCTTTTATATTCTTGGTCAAAAAAGTGGGATAATATAGAATTACAAGTAATAAGTGAGTTTTCCAATCAAACTTGTATATTTATTTCAACAATTTGTGTGTGTGTGTGTGTGTGTGTGTGTGTGTGTGTGTGTATAGACCAAAATTCAAAAATTTATAAATAAGGACAAGTCAGCTTTTGATGAAGGCATGCTAAATCTTGAATTTAGAATGGGGACAATATTTTTTCTGTTAAGATATTTAAACTCCAAAATTAAGGCCCAATTCAGAGATCTGCTACTTTATTATTATACAGTTCTGCTTCTTTTCAACAAGCTTGGAGCTTTAAGTACACAACTTAATGAAAGTGTTATAATCCAGAATTAAGAAATATAGGTCCAGTGGTACTTTATGGTTTAGATAACTTGGTGAAATTGGCATTTCCTTATATAAAACTCTTCAATACTATATTGCTAAAAAAGTTACAAAGCATATTTAATATATATGTACTTTTATTGTATTTAATGAAATTGTATGTATTTAATGAAATAGATTTTAAGATTACAAAATTCAATGCAAATAACTGAAAAACAAACTGCAAAGATACAAGCATGAATTAAGTATCCAAAAGTGTGCAAAAAAAATAAAATTACCAGATTGCTTTAAAAACCATAAAATTGAACATGGATCACAAAACTGAAAAATTGGTTGTTCACACCAAATATAAAAAAGATTAAAAAATATGCTAACGTACATAATTTTTTTTATTTCTTTAAATTATTCCAAGGTTAATAGGAATATACTTTGTATCCCCACAAAGTTCTTGTAAGATCTAGTCTCCCTCCAAACAATGGAGGACTTTGAATAGTATGGTATGTTTATTATTCAACTAAAAGCCAGCAGTTAAAGTGAATTGTCACATCATACAGCAACTATGTAGAGAAGAAATGTATGTTATATACATTTGAGCCATAGTTCAGAAAATTTCAGCTATATTCAACAAAAAATGAATATAACTAAAGCCTTAGTTAAATTACTCCAAAAACCAGAAAACAATACTGTAAAAATGAACAATTACCAAATATCTGTTGATTATGGAAGTGAGATATGAAACTTACTTGAGGCCATCTTGGAAGAGGAGCTGGGTGACTTAGAAGGTAGTCAGTTGCTTGTTCAAGAGAGTTAGTAGTTAACAGTGCTTCCAAAGCCATTTGACGACTGAATCCCATATCCATCAGTTGTTGTAACTGCCCTTGCTCTTCTAGTTCTTGACCTCGCCTTGATCTCATATTTGTAGAACTGTTGTTGCTGTTGTTTGCTGTTTCACCTTCTTTTTCTTTGCTTAATTTTTCCTTCAAAATACATTTTCTTTATTAAAATAATTTAAATAGTAAATCACCTTTAAACAGTAAGAAAATACATGTCTATCAGTCAGTACAATTTTTAGAAATATGAATAAGGACAACACCTAAAACACACATCACACGTTGAACAGTTATTTATCAATACTGTTATTTGACTTTTATTTAGCAATACCAGTTTCTAACTCATAAATTTTGTGAAATTGTTTTATGTAACAGAAAAATTCATTAGATTAAATAAAAAAGAATTAGGGTGACCTTGTGATGAAATGAACACTGACAACGGTTTTAATACAAATCAATACATCAATGAACAGAAACATGAAAGCAAATGGTTCACTATTATCAAACAGAGTATGAGGAAGCAAACTGACCATCAACAGGTTAACTAAGTGTGAACAGGGTTGGTACATTGAACCCATCCTATATTAGAATGAATGCTGACTACAATACTGAATACTAAGTTTGTCTGTATGAAATGTGGCTAACTTTCAGCAAAATGTACAAAACGTTTGTACACAAAAATCTGATTTTACAAAAGTATATTTATTTAAGAGATGCCTGTATTGTACATTCCGTTTGTATAACCTCTAGAACCTCCACACTACACATTAGTTTTTCAGTATCCTTAAACATTTGAGTATAGTACTTGCTTTCCTCTACCATGAACTATTCTAAACTAGTAATGTAGGGTAAAATGAAAGCTGATAACTAACATCAAATGCATACTTACTGAATGCACTCCAGCTATCTTGGGAAGTTTAATAAAAGCATGTCTATGTTTATCATCATAATTACAGTTTGAAGGAGAAAAATTTTACTGAACATAACATACTTTAATGATGCTCTCTCCCCTTAGCAAGTGGCACAGAATAGCAAGAATAGATTCTGCCATCCTATCTCCGTACAGTTTGAGAGGTTTCCGATTCCACAAGTGCATGATTGCTTGAAAAGCCAACTAAAAATTAAAATTGAAACATTTTTAAAACAGTAAAATGTAAATTAACCAAAATTCATGTATCAACTTCAGTGAATGTTGATTTTTGTATAACAGTTAGAATGTTAATGGAAGATGAGAATATATTATAAATTTAGTCACTAAAATGTCATTCTTAACACCTATTTCCGTACATGACTAACATTTCTTTCCTTTACTCTTTTTTAATATCAGATTACTAATTTCATATTAGGTTTTAAGTGTTTAAATATACATTATTTTTACTTTTAAACCTGGTAAGTGTACAATGTAAAGTTATTCTAAGAATATGAAGAACATACTGCTACACAACTTCATAGTCTACATCATGCAATGATTATACAAGCAAGTTTTCTATATAGATATCAAAATAATGTAATGTATATCTAAGCACAACAAAATTCAGAACAGCAACAAGAAAAAAATAATGTTCAAAAGAAAGTTCACAAATGTACTATCAGCTATTTCCATATGGATTTGGTCAATGTGACTGACCTTGTGATAAAGTAAAGAAAGTTTCCAATGTAAAACTTAATACAAAATGTGGCATGCTATAAACACAGAATAGTAACCCACAGAGCAAACAACACTATAATCATTATAATTTAACTGGTTTTCTAACCAAGACAAAAAGGAGTTTAATTCCCTCTGCTTCTCAATCTGAACACTAAGAAATAAACTTTCAAAGTGAAGAAATTGATAACACTCTGTACTGAAAATAAGGTACCATTAGACATCATTCAGTAGATTAAAATGTTTTCTTCTATTGGTTATAGATTTGAGTATAATGAGAGGATGTGACATGAGGGCATAATTTTCTATTTTGACTCTCTAAACAACCAAGATTGAAAGCTATAAAAATTTGACTTTGATTTAGCGATATCTTTATCACGAGTGATTTACATAAAATTCTAAACTTCAAAGATTGGGGGGGGGGTAAATAATTAACAAAATAAAAAGACCTACAGAACAAAATGTCACAATTAAGGATTCTTGTTTTATTTCCTTATGAATTTAAGAATTTGAATAATTCTGATGTCAGTGTATACAAATAAACTTGACAACATAGATGTTTAAGTAAATTTTCAATGCAACTTTGATCTACCCATTACAAAATCATTAACAAAAAGGTCTAGTTACAAATAACTGCAAACACCATTTTTTATCATGCTATCACTGTAAGTGGTTTTATCTATTACCAGTTTCTGACACCCAGAATTTTATGTAAGTAGTTAATGTCTAACTATTATTAGTAATAATTTTGAAAATTATGAAGCAAGTAGAACATGAACTTTATTAATGCAAACCTTGTGTGTGTGAACCAAATATAGGACAGGATTGAAAGGAACAAAGCCAGGCTGAGATGACTTTACTGGTAGAGTATGTGGTGATTCCATAACCATCTTAGGATTTACCATTTTCTCCAATAACATCAACCAAGCATCCAGAAATTCTCCAGTTCCATCTACATGAAGAAATATTTAATATATAAAAAATGATGATACTACTGAGGTACCAGAGGGAATAAAAGAATTTTAAAATGTTTGTGTATTATATTTTATCTTGTTAGAAAATACCACTAACAACAACAAAAAAATTTAACACCACCACCAGAAAAAATCTTAGGATAAAGACAATGTACAGGTGAAAAAAAAAGTTAAATATCAAGACTATTAATTTAATCACGTCTTACTGGTGGAATATGTCCTTAAAAAAACATTCTACCAAGTTAATGAGCCTACTTAATATACTGTTTTTAGAAAGTTTTGTCCTTAGGATCAGTGACATTTCTATACAATGTTTTTCACATTTGTAGGTTTAAGAGATAAAAAAAGTGATAATTTTTTGTCATTACAATTCACTAACTGACAAACTTCAAATTTCACACTTTTTGTTGTTTAAAGATGTGAAAGTTAAAAAGTTGGTATTTAAGTGCTGTAGAAATAAGATACTTAAGATCAAGTTGTTGATAATTTGCTCCTACCCTTGCCTTGCAAGCTCCTAAAGGTAGTGCAACAGCTAGCTTTAGTGATTGTTTGAATGAAAAATTGAGTCGGAAGCAAACGACATCACTCAAGATCAGCTTTCTCTGTGCATGGAAAACTGTCTATGTGAAAACAACCAATTTGTTTTTTTTTCACTAAACAAATTTCATTTGAAAGATGTCATAAATACAATTATTTGAGAGTAAACAAATAGGGTTTTTTTGTTGTGTTGTTTATGGATTTAGGAACATTCCCAAGGAAAGGGAAGTATCTACACAAGTTTCCACCTAATTCAAACAGAAAACACATTGCCTGGACAAAGATTTGATCAAGAATTTATGATAAATGCTGCCAAAAGATGCCATGTATGCAGTGAACATTATTTAAATCAATATTCAAAACTAAATTACAATTTGATACAGAATTTTGAAAAAACAAAAAATAGCATTAAAGATGCAGTGCCCAGCAGGTATCCAAAGTTGAGGGAAATACAACAAACATGGAGAACAGCAGCCAAGTTCATGCAAATGGCACATCATGCTCTTGTTAACAAACTAATAACAGTAGTGTTTGATTAGCTGTTCAAAAACAACAGGCATGCAAGGTAATGCTCAAGTTTTAGCTAATGTTTTAAGTATAATATAGAATTGTCAGTAACCATTCAGGTTTTAGAAACACACCAGCAAATCTGCTGGCACAAAAAATTATGAAGTTTCCCTTTCAGCTGTTCTTTACTACAAGAAAATGTCATGGACAAACAAAATAGCTGTTCTTTTTATTTTTCATGTTTATAACTATGAAATTTCACCAGAGATATCAATATTCAACATAAAAAAGCCAGATCTACAATATTATTAAAATATTATGTTTGCTTTTCTGCTCCTAATGTATACTCAGTCATGTGCATATAAACCAAAGCAAGTACAGAATACAGTATCAGAAGACCATCAGTTGATATTAGATCAAGATATAGATCAGTAATGTTTTTATGATATTGTAGCACATAACTATTGAAACAATTCAATACTTCACGACTTGCAGTTGTTAATGTGTATAATGTAAATGTGTTGGCTGCAATTGATACATCTATCTTTCTCTTCACCTGCTGTTGCTGTTTGTGTTCACAATATACTGTTGCTGTTGTTGCTCACAATATACACATTCAAGCAAAAAAAACAAAAAAAACCTTCATGTCTGTAGTCTAAGTATAAAAACTATCATACTAATGTGTTTTAAATCAAATTTATTATTTTTTCAACCAATCTTGTAAAAGAAACTTCTTGAATAGAGTAAGAGGATATTTATTTACTTGTGCTAATGTCTATGCATTACACTAGAATTGTCTTGGTCCGCTGTTAATGTCAAAACTGGCCTTTAACTCTCGCACTGTGAAGGCAGTTAATATGAACTCACAAAAATTTTGTAACCATACTATAACTTTAAATGCACTTTGTGTATCTTCACAAAATTTGGTAGACTTTCAGTAAACATAACACAAAAAATCAAATTTTTTATGAGTATTTTTACTAAAGATTTGTCCAGAAATATATGTACAGTATTTCTATATTAGTCTGAGTGCTAAGTGATTTCTATGTTAAGATTTAAAAATGCTTTTCATCTAAAAAATATTTTATTTGCATAATCCCTAAAACCAACTATATACATTTCAAACTTTTTTCAGTACAGCCTTTTTACAAGATTGGTCAATTGACTGACCTCGTAACCATCAAAATCAAAATTTAAATTAGCATTTTTTCTTTCTAAACTCACTTTAAATTGTAACAAAAAAATCATTCATCCTAGATAGCTTTGCTCTCATAACAGTGTACATCTATTTATACTTCAATTTAATTGAAACCTAATTTTTATTCATGCCATTATAAGTTGTATTCACTTGACAAAAATTCTGTTTATGTTACATTATTGAATTAAATTAGACACAAGCAACTAGCTAGCTGCTCAAACTTTATGAAAAATTTTATTACATGATTTTTCTCCTAATTTAACCTTAGGTAATAAAGTTTTATATTTTAAAATTTATTTAGTTTTATAGTAATAAATAAACAAAAAATTACTTTTTGCTCCTAAATGTCAATGACACTTTACCTTATTTTTTAATATTAATGATAATATTGCACTACAGTGTTTAGTTAATTAATGCACCAAAGAACACAACAGTAATGTGCAAAAACAGAATGTCTCAACTATCACCATTTCGTGGCTTTCTAACCACGCACCAAGTCACTAAAACTTCATCTCAGCTTATGCGTTTCCCCATGGGTGTCAAACCTGAACTTACAAAGCAAAATTGACAATTCTCTTTAGAGAAAACATAGGTCATTTGATAGGAAAAATCTTTGCTTTCTACTGGTTATATATAATATAGTATTTAACAGCACAAAAATACTGTTAATTTCTGAGACAGGATGTGACAAGTGGGTATTGCAAGAGTATGGTTGTCTATTTCACGATTTTGGAAAGAAACTATAAAGATTATGAAAATGTTTTGTTTGAGAAATGACAATATTGTCATTAAATCTGTTAAATTTTATACTTCTTGGAGAAATAGTAAGTAAATTAGAGAAGAGGAATTGTCTAGAGATCAAATGTCACAATTCTTATAGTAGAAAATTTAAAATTTTGCCTTATAAAATTAAAACCTATATGATTAAAATATGGATTTAGCTACATTTATTTGTATACAATAAAGGGAATATTTAAATTTTAAATGTAACTCAAAACCATATGAAATGCACAGAAAAAGATATGGAGAGGGTTAAATTCTGAATACAACTTTTTTAAAAAGTTGTGACGTTTCACCTTCCCATAATTTACAGGTTTAAAAAGTCCTTACCTGGAAGATCTGGATGCTCCAATCCATCTTCCATTGGAACTTTGTTACCACAGGTAAGTGCCCACCTGAAGGTTCTGAAAATAGAGAAAATTTTTTAAAAATTGTTTCAGCTGTTCTGTTTATCATTTGACATACCACAGCTATTGGAACCTTTATTAAATGTACTTTGAAACGTTTGAACAATATTAATACAAAGAAAACCCGTGTTATAAATCATAACATTAGGAGTAAAAGTACTTTGTATATCTTTCAATAGGCTCTCAATAAGTCGCATTCAAAGCCAACCATAAATCAAACTCTTACGACAAACATACGAAAATAATAATAAAAAACAAAACACTACCCAGTTACCATTCTAGTGTGAGGTCATAAGCAAAGCTAGACGAGTTTGTTGTATTTGTTTAACATTTCCAAAACTTCTAATGGTTTATTTCACAATTAATAAAAAGGAGGTACATATTTAATTTCATGTTTATTAAAAAATATATTCAGGTCTGCATATTTTAGCTCAAAGCAATAATATTTCAATGTGTAAATTTTTTTTCTGAAGTATGCATTTATTTTAATATGCAGTTGTACTTGTTACAGATGAATGCATAAGAAAAGGGAATTCATTACTTTGAGTAAAAATAAAAAACTTTCATAGATTTCAATATACACTGTTGAGTTAAAAATATAAAAAATTACCTTCACTAGAAAGTTAAAAACTAGTGAAATCAGTTATACTTCAACTGCAGTCAAAAAATTAAAAATTACATAGCAGAGAACACAAAAAGTTGTCAGAAGTAAGAAACCTACAATTACCACTTGTGAAATTGAAATTGTGAAAACCCGTGAAAAATGTAAAATTGAATAACTTTGTCAAGAAACAGGTAAAGTGAAAACTTGAAAAAAAATTACATTTCTTATTCAAGGTATTAGTTGTTACAAATTGTATATTCTGGGACGTTTTTAAGGCATTTTACTTTTTGTGCTATATGATCATCAAGATGCGCCCACTTAAGGTTTTGTTTTCACTTCATAGTTTATGTACTTTATTGTTTGACCATATACATACTCAAAAAATGCATCTTGACCACCAGAAGATAGAAACTTTTGCAACATCAAATGATATGGGTACTTTCTTTCATCAAACAACATAGGTGATGTAAATCCAACTGAACAGATGTAAAATGTTAGTCTGTTGAGAAGAATAAAACAATTTGTCAATACAATGTACAAAGACAATCACTGAAGTCTAACTGAACAGTTTATTTTCCTATTATTATATTATGCTAGCATCTACAGCACTACATATAACATCAAAACAAGCATTTTAACTCTCTTAACAGATTCGGTCAATCTGACTAACCACATAAACTCTGTTCTCATTTAAAGTGTTTATAGATTTAGTAGTTCTAACTTTCAATATAGTATGAATATTTTCATAAAACTTGGCACTCTTTCAGTGAACATTATAAATCTTTTCACATACACAAAATCACATCTTTTACTGAAGTATTTTTAATAAATTAAGATTTTTCTATGAATACACTGAATATTTGTTTTGAAGAGTTTGTGTGCAAAGGAATTATGTTCAAATTAAAAATAATTTTCCTCACCTCAAAAATCTCAAATATTTATGGATCAGACAAAGGAAATTCAAAATCAATTAACTTCCCTAACATTATAACCACCATAAAATAATCTAAACTACTTTCTTTTAACACTCCTACGAAAAGACGTTTCTAGTCCTGATTTCTCCAAGCCAGTTCCCCTGGCTGTGGTTTCACTAGATAGTAGATAGGGACAGTGGGAATCTTGTTAATTCATTCATTAATGGATTTAAATGGCAATTTTATTTAAATACAAAATTATTAGCCTAATATTAATAACCTTTCAAGTTGCTCTGGGGCCTATTAGGCACAACTTTTTGTAGGAGTGTTAAATGACTTCAAATTACAAGATGAAACTACATTTGTTAATCCTAATTAGCTTTAAGCTCATAACAGTATACACCTATTTACAATTAAATTGAACTACTATCTGCACCATTAAAAGCTGTAAATCACTCTTGAGAACAGCAACTCACATTATGCTATTAAATTACATTATCCATGTGTCACATGAAACTTTTGTTTATTTCTTTTACCTAATCAAATCTCATTTACTAACCTAAAAAGATCCCTATTTTCAAATTTTAATTAGAAAAACTAAATATGAAAAACAAGAAATAAAAAGTGTTTACCCAGTCTTTTTCCTTGCTGTTGACTATCGATGAAATTAACCTGACTTTTTTTTTTTTTTTTTAAATAGTAACAGCAGCAATGCACTAACTAATTTTTATTTAATTAATGTACCAAAGAGCACTGATCAATAAGATGCAAAAAGTGGAAAATTTCCTATAACTATATTTTTCTGACCTTCTAATTATGCAACAAGAGCCATTACAAAAATCATTGAAACTAATCTCTCTTGTGGAAACAAAGATTGTACTACTAGAGAAATTCACAGTTGTTCACAATACTTCAATTGAAAGATGAAAACCCCAACTTTCTTTTGGTTACAAGTAATATATAATAAAACATAAGAGACCTATTAACAAATCCTGAAAAAGAATATGTGACAGGAGACATCTGATTTTCTATTTCATAGCTATGTAACAAAACAAATTGAAGGCTATAAAAATTAAGGTTTATTTGAGCAATGCAGATTTTAGTGAGTTATTTATATTTTAGTTTCATACTTTTTCAAGGGGCGGCGAGTAAAATAGATGTGTAGAATTAAAATATTAAAGTTTATATACTATTAAAATACAAATTAGTTAAGATTTTATGCTATACTAATTGATATAGCATAAATAAAAAGTAATTTAATAAAATTTTGAATCTAACACAAACTTTGTGTCATGCTCAGTGAAAGGTACCTGGAGTGAGAGAGTTACTCTTCTTGTGATACAATATGGAATGGAAATAAAAATCACGAATTACTAAATTTTGCATAACTAAACAAAATGTACTACAAAAAATAAAACTGTTCCATAAAACTAGTGACAATGAAAAAACTTAATTTTAGTATATCTATTTTCATCACCTTAAATATGTTTCACCATTTTCATCACCTTAAATATGTTTCACCATTTTCATCACCTTAAATATGTTTCACCATTAAAATAAATATGTGATTGAAATATCTACCTAAACTTTGGTAGAGGAGAGGTTTCTGGAGGTTCCCAACTCAATCCACTAGCTAAGAGATGAGTTAATGCTGATGCCACAGCACGTGCAGCAGGTGTTGGTATTGTTGGCGAAGGTGGAATCTGCTGTCCTCTTCGTTGTCGCATTGGCGATCCTACACAAAGCTGTATAATTAAAAAAGAAATAAAATTAGTCATCTGAAATAATAATAAAATAAAATTCAAGTTTAATAATGAATAAAATAAAATGAAAATTATTCTTTCACCTTTTCACAGTAACAAGCATCAATGTATCAGTAATTAACTTTTTTTTAAAGCTCTGTGCATACAAAATTACCAAATTAAATGAAACATTAGTAGAGTTTTAATAGTTTAACATAATTTATTACAAAATATTTTAAGTCATTGTAAATAAACTGTATCAATACTTTGGACATTTCTTACAATCAGTGGAAAAGAATAACAATAAAAATTCATACAAAATTCTGAACCAAAGAAAACTGAACAGGACCAAACATCTTATTCAGTTAGACAAAAGAAACAATACACACAAAAGAAAAAAAGGCATAAATTAACAGGAATGCTTTATCAAAAACAAGGCAAATCATGAATAACAGTATAATGGCCTTATGATACATCTTTTTATAATAACCACAGCTCAGCAAACATTAAATTCGTCTTGCAATGCAAGACTGGTTGTTTAATGCTTACATCATATTAGTTTCATCACAAATTGTACACGTGTTGTTATACACTAGTGACCAACATAAAGGTTACAGGAACAAAAGCTGTGGTTATCAGACCTATGATGATATCTAGGTAATTCATTTTCACATATAAGTATATAAAATTTACTTTAAAACATTAAGTCATAAGCAAAGATATGTAACTTTAAACTACATTTTACATCTAAAACCAGCTCAAAAAACAAAGTAACAGTAACAAAAATACAAAAGTAAAAAATCTGATTTATTGATAGTTAAACACTCATACCTTCACAAGTAGACCAAATAATTCAGCAAGAGCTCTTCCTAAACGAGAAGCTCCAGACAACAAAGGTTTAATTTGTTTAATTTGTGCCTGAAGCAGAGGAGAGATCTTTCCTTTCTGTTTAATCTCAGAGTTATTGATACCATCAACAACTGTGGAGGATTCATCAACTTCCATGGCAGAAGTTCCTCCATTTGTACTGAGAGCTTCCATAGCAGAAGTCACACCATTTGATCCAAACTCTTCAGCTGCACTCAACAGGCCACTCCTTCCTTCTTCCTGCTTGTCCAACTATGAGTAATATAATGCTACAGCACTATTTTCTATTACAAATAAGCCAATTATTAAGTACACAAGTGTATTGACCACTCTTTGTGATGGATTTCAATTAAGTAATTGTATACTCCCACAAGTTATGCATGTTTGTAATAAGGTATAAATAGACAAATGCTTAAAAATTGTATGTTTTTATTATAAGATTACTTGCATTCTTCAATATGCAAGTGATAAGTTTTGGAAACATTCTTGGCAAGTAGAATTTAGTAAAAAAAAAAAGTGCAAAGTTACACAGACAAGTTACTTTGTATTATAAATTGGATGACATTTTGGATCATGTGTTCCTTTTTCAGGTTAGAAGTAATCCGTAAACATCATTGAACTTTCATTAATAGATAAGTAGTTTATATAATATCACTTTGAATGCATGTACTCTAGCTAATTAGCTACCAAACAATATTGGTACCTTTCAATACAAAACAAATTTCCAAATTAGTTTTAAACTGACTAATACTCACATGAATAATGTTCATTTCTTAAATTTTCAATATTTCAACATTCTAATAATGATAGCATGTTATTTAACAAGCCATTAAATCATACCAATAATTTACCATTTGATAAACACACATGGATACATTTACAAGTGCTACTAATACAGTTAATTCTCATAGCCTGTTTTGAATGTTTGTTGATAAAAATGTTAAAGATAAACAATGAATTAAAAAAACAATGAAAATATATAATCTGACAAAGATAATGTATTTAACTAAATTTAACAAAATATTTAGTTGAAAATATGTTCAACAACACTAATATTAATAGTTATGCCTACTTAGAACTAAGTAAAAAAAACTGCATATGTACTAAAAATTTGACAAAATTCCTATGCATTATTAAATAAGATATTTACATCATAATCATTTTTCACATATACACACGTCTCACATCACAAGCAAAATAGCCATAAAAACTACAAAAAAATATGCTTTTAAAAAATTAAAGCAACTTAAATTTTTCTTAGGTATACATCTTGAAATATTTCTTCAACAAATAATTTACTTCCTACGTACCTTAGACAAGTCCCTAGGAAGTAACCTGTCCAGCTGATGTCGACCAAACTGACAGTTAGCAGGCAGTGTGTTTTCACTGCATAAGGCCAAGAGAACAGTGCTTTCCCATACCAAAGAAGTATAAAGACGACTAAGACCTCGTAAAACACTTAGCCCCAATTCTGATCCCCAGTGGCTTATTGATATGGTTCGAATGTCACTCTGCACAAAATTTGGAAAGATCAAATCATTACAAAATTTAAGTATCAAAAATGATATACATTTAAATAATAACAAAAAATAAAAAAACTGTAACGTGTGCAGTTTAATTTTAAATGACCTGTTGTGCTAGATAATGTTCTGCAATAACAATGAATCAAAGTATAAAATATTTGCACAAAGTTATACAAGGTCATCCAACAGACTACAAGAAAGGCAAAGTCAACAAATTCTGATGCCAACTCTTTAGTTAATCCAAATCAAAAAGTGGTATTTAACCATTATTCTTAGAATGCATGCATCACCTCAAATTAAGGAGTTCAACTGTGAGACAAAAATATGTGAGCCAGGGTCCTTTACAGTCTACAATATCACACAGTAACTGTTAAGCCAAGTTCAAATTTAGCATATTAGACATACTAACCTGACCAGTACGACAAACATGTACAAACATTATGATGTATGCATGAGCTGCAGCCATGGCATGAAGCAAAGGTGTAGACTGATGATTCGCAGTCGCTTCATTCAAATTTGGAGCAGTGATCAGTTCCTCAAGTAAAATGCTGCCTCCTGGTGGTTCAAGTGGGCAATGTAATGGTTCCAAACTCTGTAGAACTTCATTGAGATGAAGAAGACCTTGTTTCAAGACTTGTGGTTCATGAGCTAGATTCAAAATAGATTTACAAACACTAGCTACAGCTTGACATGCTGGAGTAACAGGAAAATCTACAGGAAGGTTTGACAACCCTAAAATTCCCATTAATGGTACTAGTCCTTTCTGTCGTACAAACTCCCTGCAGTGATCATCAGTAGAGTTGTTACTTAAGATTGCATCAACGAATCTCATCTGAAAAATAACCAATTACTAAATAAACATTAAAATAGCTAAAATGCAATACAAATTCACCAATAACTCTGAAATGGTATTTTTAGGCTCAAATATAAAGTTGGTTACTTGATACATCTTTTCTTATATTAGTTGGTTACAAAATGTGCTAGGTGAAATACACAAGAAAAATTAGTTTTTGTAATACTTGAATATGTCTATATGATGCTACTTTAAAACTTCATAATGGTACAATAATAACAGATTAACAATGTCCTTTCATTCAAAGCATTACTGCATTAAATTATGGTAACCTAACAAGGTTCTCACTCGCTGCAAATTGTTTCTTTAAATAAAGGAACACATTAAAATATTTACATTTCTAGCTCAGGCATTTTTGTAACCAAATAGACGATACATGACAAGTCATTTAAAAAAATATTTAATAGAAAAAAAAGTGTCAGAACAGTTATACTTACAACATTAAGTATGTAGTCAACTAATGGAATTGGAATCTTAGTCTCTGATCCTGTTGAGATTTCTGGAGTGACCTGCTTTTCAGCACCTGATTTTAATGTTCCTGTTACTGTATGACCTCCAGTTTCTTCATCATCATCATCTTCTTCATCTGATGAGCCTGCTTCAGTAGAGACTGTGCTGGTTCGGAATCCACTTGTTGTAGCAGTTTCATTTTTTATAGCTGGACGTGAACACACATATCTTGGATCACGTCCCATAGCACACAATTCTTCTAGTAGCTAATAAGAAACAATTTTCCATTTAAATATACTATGAAAACTAGCTGGAATGCATAATAGAAAGAAAAATTCTTATTACTTTTGAAGTGTTTCCAGAAAATTTGAAATGACTTCTTTGTGGCTGCTATTTTTACATCTATATTCATTATAGTGAATATACATTGTGGTCTGATATATTCAGTTGAAACAAACCTTTAAATTTTCAATAATAAAAATGGTCCATCCATAAACAAGTACTTTGACATTACAGCATTATATTAAGGTGCAATATTATGCAAAAAAAGATAATTTAATTAAACTATCAAATCTGTTGTGTGGAAGTGTGTTCATACTAATGATCACTGTTATATCACCATGGCCCTACATAACACGGTTGTAGTATAAACAGCAAGTACTGAAAAAAATGTCAAAATGGATATAATTACACTTTATCTAAAAGATGCAATGATTCAAGTTAAGAAGTTTAATGCCTTTTCAAATTTATATGTAAACTAGTACTGTTAAGTAAAGGGATCAAAGTTATGAGTGCCATATTGTTAAATATGCGAGATATTTATAAAGTAAACATGACTACATAGTTACACCTAAAATATTTATAAATCTACAATATGAAAACATGTTAAAATTTTTTAAAACAACATAATTATGTAATGCATGCCAAACTATTACAGA
Source organism: Tachypleus tridentatus (assembly GCF_004210375.1). Lineage (NCBI taxonomy): Eukaryota > Metazoa > Arthropoda > Merostomata > Xiphosura > Limulidae > Tachypleus > Tachypleus tridentatus. Next base: position 36,395,892 of record NC_134832.1, on the reverse strand, counting down.
AGTTGTTTGGTTTTGACAATTCATTGACCATTTTGAGACTGAATGTGATGCAAAGATTTGTATAAATTTGTATCACACTGATAAAAGGTAGATATTTTATAAATAGAAATGACTATTGATCAAACATATGACAAATTTTTAGATTTTGCAGGCCATTACTTAGGTTTCCTAGTTGCATTTTAATGCATTTATTTTACAACTTCACAAATCTACCCACAAGACAGTCACATATTATGTAGGTAGTCTCTTTAGCCTCTACTACCTATCTACCTTTATCAAACATCATTTTACCTTGATAATTGCAGCTGTAGCATCAGCTCTTAGGCTGGGTTGATGTCTCATCAACTCATCCATAGCATTTCCAAGATTGCTAGCAGTATCACCCATAGGATCTGAGCTTCGTCTTCTTTTCATGGCTGGAAGATAGTCAGGAGATAAAAGTACCTTGAACAGTCTTTCAAATGGCTTACAGGCAACAAAGGCTTGAAGTCCTCGTGTATTCAAACACAGAGCACTGAAAACATTAGGTAATGAAGCTAGGACTTCTCTTGTGGCAGGAACCTTCAAATATAAAATGCAAAATTCAAGCATATCTATCTAGTTAATAAACAAATATTTATGTATAGAAGTGATCCATCACGAAAATACGAAGTACTAAACATGAGATCCAAAAAGATCTTCAGTAAAAAATTTAACTCTTCACCTAAGATGAAGAAAAATTCAACTATAGTGTTTTACAATATTTAAATTTAACAACAAAAATCAGTACAAGTCTTGAGTTCCCCTAATATTTCTACTAACCTCTTTGACCAACAATGCATGAAGCACCACATCTGTCAGTCCACTGTCTTGAAGTGAAGATAGGAGAGAAGGTTCTTGGAATACATAAACTGTCACAACATCTGTGGCTGAAACAAATATTCATGTCATATCAGTGAAGGTATCTCTTCATCTAATTCACCAATACAATCTATTCTGTACCAACTCTCAAGAATATATTTGCTAGCTTTGTTTTAAATCAAAATTTTAATTAGTTCAATGACAGAAGGCCAATGTTTCACATCACTAACTGAATACTAATCTTCAAGTGTAGCTTCTTGTATGACATGTAATTAGCATTTTCAGAAGTATCTTAGCTTCCAAGTCAAGCCCAGCTGATTAATTTTGAAATTAAAAAGATTTTCTGGCCATCTAATTTGACACAGACACTTAGAGATCTGAAATTACATTTTAACACAAGCTGAATTTTAAGTCATCAGATACTAAATTAATACACCTGTGAGAGAGAGAGTGTGTGTGTGTGTGTGTCAATGATATCCTCTGATATTTTCTTTGCATTGTGGAAATACTTAATGTGCATGAAACTTAATACAAATTTTCTACCTAGTAATAAGTTTCACATTATATTTCAGGCTGTGAATTTTCCAAATTATTCTGAGACTTTCTTTTCATGTTAAAATTGAAAATATTTCTTATATTTAGGGAGTTGATTTTATATTTCCATTAATTTTTTTTGACATTGTATTTTAATCACTTAAGTAGTCAACATTGTCTATAAATCATAGAAAACAGCCAGAGATACTGTTTGGCAATCTTTCAAGATGGCACCATAAATGTCATTGTTGTCACCATACTTCAGAACAACATTCTAATAAATAGGTTTGTTTTTAAAAAATAAGTTATTCACTGCATATTTGGGTTGTTTGAAGATAACCTTAACAATAATACATGCAATTAAAAATAGGGATTTGTCATACAAATAGATTTCAGTTTCTTTAAATATACTTGCTAAATCTAAATTTATGAAAAATGTATAATTTAAGACTTTTCTCAATAGAAGGAATATCAAAAGAAACTAAAAATAAATAGCAACTTTCATTTATGTGCAACTTTTGTAAGCTTCACAACTGAATTGTTTTTCCTTATAAGGACTTCAGATAACTAATATAACAAACCATAAATTACTTCTACAACCACTTTAATTACTTTATATTTACAAAGATGTAGATTAGAATATCTTCTATCCAGTTATTTTTAGATTTATAGCTACTTTCAAAACTGAGCTTTATTAGAAATTTAGATTAAAAACTACAATACAAGAGGTGACAACAAAGGGATGATAGTTCAAGATATAAACCTATAATTTTGGACGAGGACAAAAAAAAACCTAGGGAAAAACTCACAGGTGTTGATTATAGGCAAGATTCCTAAAACCTACACAGAAATAAAGTTGCAACTTTTAGTTTTCTTTGTGAAATACACTATAAAGCAAATTTTACAAAATAAACAGAATATCAATTCGAATTATACTTTTGACTTAAATTATGAAATTTGATAAGTAATTGTATATCTGACACCTGAAAAGTGCACGTCACTTACAATACAATTAAGACAAATACTAAAAACTGAGTGTTTTAGGCATAATAACTGAGATTAAGTCATATTTGCTGACCAAAGTTTCTGGTCATAAAACTAATTTTTAAACAGTTTTCTGATATAATCACAGCTCTCTACAGGGAAAATATAGTAGTAAACATATGACCACTTGTGTGCTTAGAAAACACTGAAACAAAAATGTGGTTAACTGTTTTCCCTCCATCACAAGACAAATTATTTCTAACAATTATTAAGCTGTAAAACTTATATCTTCTTACCCAAAAGAAAAAGTGAAGGCCCATAATATTCTGCATTACTAATGATGTGTTTCAGTGACTTTGGCAGTGATCCATCCATTACTAATAGAAGAAAAATACAAAATCAAACTACAATTACATCATATGTACAGTAAAATAAGATTAAAACTGAGTCAGTATTATACTCCTTTATTGTTCTATTCAAATTATGTATTTCATTCAAACTGTTTTAGATCAATAAACTTTTGATAATTTAAAAAGTTAAAACCACGAAAAGTGGAAAAATCAGCTAGCAGTAAGACCACGTTTGTTCAAACACACAAAAAAAAAGCATATATAATCTACTCCACACTTTGCTTTTATAATAGTTTTAAAAACTATTTACGTAAAAGAAACTTCATATTAATATTAAAATTATAAATCATAGTTTACAATGTCTTATGCTATCTGAAAAAGAAGGATCCTGGATGGCTTTCTTCAGAAAATTCAACATAGATTTCAAAAGTGCTGCCCTTTGAGGAAAACACTGCACACCTGTAAAGAAAACAATGTTGACCACTTGTTAAAACTCATATGCCAGTTCCAATTTAATTAATTAACACTCATGTTTAACTTCTAAAAATAAGGTTTTGCAACTATAAATGCTAAAATGATCTGAAGCTATCAAAGTTTTTCTTCCTCATCAACCCTTTCAAAAAGGACTTGGTATAATATACACGAGTATTTAATATAAATGGTAAGTAAAGATTCCAAATACTTTTGTACACAAAATAAATCAATTTTTTTAATGAAGTATTTTTACTAAAGATTTGTTTCTGAAAACAGTGCTTCATTGCTAGCGTGAATGAGAAGTGATTTTCGTGTTATGATAAGAAGAGCTATTTATCTGCAAATTTTCAAATAATTTGTGTAATCTCTTAAACCTCCTAAATACACTTCAAACATTTTTTTAGTAAAATATATTTTGCATGTTATTTTCTCTCTCAACTATATGGGGTCTGTCAATTTCACCAACCTTATAACCACCATAAAAAATTAGTAAATGCTTTTTTGTTCTAGAATAACTACAGATTACAATGCAAACAAATGTTTAGTCTAAATACCTTAAACCTCATAACATACACATACATTTTTTATGCCTGGATAACATTACAGCAGTTGCATTTAGAGAGCATGTGCATTCATGATACTGTATCCAATAATATCAAATTGACCTTTAGTATTTACAAAGTGACACAGCTTGGCTGTGATTTAGTAGAACTAGTATTTTGCAAACAAAAAGTTATATTTCAATTATTACAAATTAAATAAGAAAAATAAGTCTGAGAACTTGTTTCTAAATGATAATAATCTGTATACATAAAGCATGGAACAGAAAATAAAAGTAGAGCAAACAATTATATCTTATAGTTACAATGACCTTTGTACTCATTTGCTGCTTGCCATAAGTTGCCAAGCCTTTTTTAAATTTTGCACATGGAGGATGTGAAACAAAATGACAAGGTTTTATGTATACATATAAAATAACCAAAAAATAACTATATTGTTGCTACAGGATTCTACTATAATTTATCAGGCTTAGAAACAAATCTGCATTTTGTCTAAACAAAAGTAATTTCAAGGAGAAACAACCTACTTTCTTGAAATTTTGGTTTAAAATAACAAGGCAGCTTCCTAGCATTTTAAAATGGTTGAGAAAGTCACTAAGAGGGCATTCTGAACTTTAAATTAGTTATTCACTTTATATATGGAAGCTAGTGTATATGTAAGGGACAACTTCCAAAAATAAAAATTGATAAAATAGTAGTTTGATAAAATGTTGAATGCAAGTCAAATGTGATAATACGTCTTTGACCGGTCGAGATAGTTACATCTTTAAAATTGCTGTTGTATTATATTTACTCCTCAACAATGTGAAAACTGATGCCTATAATTTATTCAACATAATGTGTTTTAGTTGTTGATGATGATAAAGGAAGGAAAAGATTTTAAGCTTTTGTAATACAAAAGCATAAATTATTGTGAGTAAAACAGTTTAATAATACCTTAAAACTGTAGAGTATAATGTTTAGAGAGAGAGAGAGTGTATGTGTGTGTGTGCATCTATACTTGTAAACATTCTTTAAAAAAAAAAAGAGTTTGAAAACAATCTTGTTGAAATGTACATTTAACATCTTTTTATTACCATTCAAGCCATCTCAACTTTTTTCACAAAGTTGGTTTCTCATCAAAATTCTTCTCTTTGAATAAGAACAGTCCTGAATTTTTTAAACTGGCAAAAAATTTAGGATATTACTGGAATTTGACCAAATATACTATTAACAGTCATGGTACAAGATTTAATTGTATTTTTGTCAACATTTTACTTTTCATGTATATGTTTATGACCTCCTTACCTCTTCTTGGTTCAAGCTCTTCTACTTTCTCTTCTTCTATGAGAGATGGTGTATCAGACACTGATGCACCAATATTGACTTCCATACTTCCTATGTTATGACTTATGTCAGGGGCTTGAGCAGTTTCACTAAATTAAAAAAAACACTCACTATTATACATGTGGTTCCTGACTGATCTCACCACACAAGTGAATTTAAAATATAATCCCTCTTACCCTTTGCGACTTGAACATAAATAGGTACAAAAAATGAAAATATTTCATAACCAAAATCTCAATATTTCACTACTCTATATCAGTATGTCAGAGGCTTTATTTATTCAACATTAAATCTCAAGCTTGAGTATTTTCATGTAGCATCTCCTGTAACCCACAAAAATAAGTAACCATAAAAAATACTTTTCTCCAAGTTAGTTTTCAGATTTCATTTGCATTAACCCCTAGAACTTTAAATGAATTTCAGAAGTTTTTAATTTAAGGTGCATGCGTGCACACATTTATTTTAACTTCTCTAAACTATAACTATTATTGCCAACTTGTACTATATATATAGTATAGTACAACAAAGTGTTTAAAATTTAGACATACCCTTTTAATATTTCATCAAATAATCTTAAAACCATCTCTTGATTATATTCTTAATTGCAATATTAAAGTATATAATTGACAGAGGAACTTTAGCTCTCAGGTGAACGTGGTGGTATTCATGTAGTACACTAATCCTTGAGAACCCAGGAATTAGCTTTCATAAAGCATTAAACCTTTCAAATATGCATGTTAAAACAAAACACAAAAAGTAAAATATAAAACTGAAAGCTAACTACAATGAAAACAATCTAGCTAACATATTTCTGAAATAAAATATGTAGCATGAGTGTGGTCAGTGGGTATGATTTTCCAGTTTATTTCATAAACAAATATTGGAGTCTATAAAAATTATGCTTCACCTGAGCAAATTTATTCATTTTCCACAACATTCCAGGTAGATTCAGTGCCGAATAGCTGATAGAAAAATTTCACGAACTTACAAGAATTTTCAAGAACACTGTAGAACTAAAGAGAATTTTCTAGAACTTTCCATAGTATATACAGGGGCTCCACCACTCACCATTTCAGCTTAGTTCTAACTGCCTAATTAACACACAGACGTACCTGATCTTATTAGAGATGGCATCAAGAAGCTGTAAGCATTCTCCAGATGCTTTCTGATATATATATATATGGCCAGTTTATTCAAGACAAGAGCAAAAAGTACTCTGCAACAGCATCTGCTAAAATGTGTGAAGCCTACAAAAAATACTTCAGCAAGATGGGCTCTGCTTCTGCCACAATGTATCCAGTCTGTGCTAGCCAACTGGAATTGCCTGTAACCCAAATAAGTGATGCCTTTTCATTGATAGATCCAGAAGCCTTAAAACTGTGCTGCTCCATAATGGGAATAAGTACCCATCTCTTCCCCTGGCTCATTCAGTGACCTCAAAGAGGAATACAACATCATCAACCCATTGCTATAAGCCTTGAAGTATGATAAGTATGGCTGGAAGGTTATTGGAGAATTCAAAATGGTGGCATTCCTGATGGGTCTCTAAGAAGGCTTTACCAAGTTTCCCTGTTATCTTTGCCTTTGGGACAGCAAGGACACCGCAACACTACAACAGAAAGCACTGGCCACGACGAACCAAGTTCTCTGTGGGGAAGGCACAATGTCAAGTGTGAGCCACTATTGGACCTACAGAAGGTGTTGTTCGCACCAACCCACATAAAATTGGGTCTCATGAAACAATTTGTCACAGCTCTTGATAAGAAGTCTGCAGCCTTCGCGTACCTTCGAGACTTCTTTTCTAAGCTGTCTGAGGCAAAGATCAAAGCTGGTGTCTTCATTGGACCACAAATAAAGAATATCCTAGAATGCACAGAATTCCCCAAGAAGCTCAGCAGAAAGGAAAAAAAAAAAGCTTGGAGCAGCTTTGTAGCAGTGGTTCGGGGCTTCTTGGGCAACCACAAATCCAAAAATTTTGTGAAACTAGTTAAGGCTCTGGTAAAGAACTATGGTAAAATGGGTTGCAGGATGTCCCTGAACATCCATATCCTTGACGCTCATCTTGATAAATTCAAGGAGGAAATGGGAGCATATAGAGAGAAGCAAGGCAAGCATTTCCACCAAGATATACTGGACTTTGAATGCTGCTACCAAGAACAGTATAACAAAAATATGATGGGAGACTATATTTGAGGGCTGATACGTGAAAGTGATTTACATTACAGTCGCAAATCTCGAAAATCTAATCATTTCTAAACATTTTTGTATAACTTTAGTATAAATACATGTAAATCTAGATTCATGTTTCATCCAGACCTTATGTGAATGAAAATGTGCAAATTTGCCTGTTTTTACATAAGAAATAGGTTAATTTCCAAATTTCATTATCAAGGTCACAAAAGTAAAAAGTGAAGAGAATAATGGCCATTTTCTGTACTCTTACAATTAAGAAATAACATACTATCCAGGAACAATATTTGTGTTATACATAGTGTAATAATTAATTTACATTAAATTCTGTACTTCTTGGAGGGATGATATATATTAAAGAGGGAAGACCTACAGAGCTAGTTTCTCAGTTCTCATAATAAGGTAACAGAGTCTATTAATTTAGCCATGTTTGTAAATATTATTATAGAAATGCATTTTCATTAAATTTTAAACCTAGCTCAGTAAAGCCTCATGACATGCACAGAAAAGGATGTGTGTATGGAAAGATTAAAATACTGATCATTTATACACGAAACATAATGAGACCAAAACATAAAACAAAAGCTTCAAACATCTCCAGATAATCTAGAAATTAACAATCATACAAATGAGACTAGCTTGTAAACAAGTACTGATACAGATAGGTTGGTGAACAAAATGACTTGGAGCTCATACATTTAACTGAATCAGTTTTTTTTTAGTAAAAATAAAACCTAAATTACCTTCTTGGGCCACTTTCCATGTGTGTACTGTCAATTTCCATTGCAAGTTGACCTTCTACCTGGCTTAAGCTGCTCGGTTCCTGAGTACTCGAAAGGTCAACAGCAGACACAGAAGGTTCTCTCTGACGTGGCTTGATTATATAAGGCTGTTCTTCTTTACATGTGCCTATCTCCATCTATTTGTAATATGTTTAAAAATTAGATTTTCCTCATGATCACCAAAATCATGGCATGACAACTGCTTAATACTGACTTACTTTCTACAATTCTCAAATATTCATTACATCTAGAATAAATATCTAACAGGTCAACTAATTTCATGAACATCACAAGGATAAGTTACAAGATAATTGTTTTTTAACCTTAAAATCATAATTTTACATTTTCTATTCAACAAGAAAACTGACAGAAAATATGTAATCCACAAAAGTAGCATACGTTTTGGTTTGACATATATCTAATATTGTTTACTAATCACAACTGAAGAACAAAACCTTACCTCCAACCGATTGATGAAACTTATCAATCCCCCATGTGAGTGAAAGGCCTGCATGTCCAGGTTAGTGATTAAGTCTATCACCCTTACTGCTCTAGTTACAAACTGCACAAAAGAAATTTTTATAATGCATGTTACTGCACAATTTTCCTCAGATTATGACTAAAATAATCGAACAGAAACAGAAAATATTTACTTCAAAACTTTAAAAGATTTACATAATGCTTTGTTTTAGAAGTCACCATTGTCATTTAAGATTAAAAAGGTAATTTGTTCAACAAAGAACAAAATGGTTTTTGTTTACTGCTCTGGGACATTTTTCTAACAAGAACCAATTATTTCAAGTTTCTAAAATGCTAAAAGTGTGACACATAATTAACATTACTTACTATTAGATATACAATACTTAAATGTTTTTACTGGAATACCCAAGTACATACCGTAATATGTTCCGACTCAGTTCCATGCCAGTTTATCACTTTCAATAAAGCCTCCATCATCCCACATGCAACAAGGGCTTCTCCACCTAACAAAGTCAGACTTAAGTTTTTCAGCTTTGATTTATTTCTCAAACTTTAATAACATATTGTTTTTTGTTGTTTTTTTTAAGTAGAACATTAATTATGATTTTTGAAATTAAACTGATTCCAATTTAATAAATCTAGAATTTATTTCAACGTACATAAAAGTTTAATCTTCTAACAAATAATGTGCGGAGTGAACTGTATTTGTACATGAAATTTTTTAAAAATTATAGATGCATAGAAAACTAATAAAAACTAAAAACTCCTGAGCTCTCCATAAATACAAAGCTGATATAATTAACATGTCCATTCTTACAACCTAAACATACAAGTCTTGCTAGACTAGATCTATTTCATTATATTTTTCCTGTGTATGCAGAGTGAACTGTATTTGTACATGAAATTTTTTAAAAATTATAGATGCATAGAAAACTAATAAAAACTAAAAACTCCTGAGCTCTCCATAAATACAAAGCTGATATAATTAACATGTCCATTCTTACAACCTAAACATACAAGTCTTGCTAGACTAGATCTATTTCATTATATTTTTCCTGTGTATGCAGAGTGAACTGTATTTGTACATGAAATTTTTTAAAAATTATAGATGCATAGAAAACTAATAAAAACTAAAAACTCCTGAGCTCTCCATAAATACAAAGCTGATATAATTAACATGTCCATTCTTACAACCTAAAAATACAAGTCTTGCTAGACTAGATCTATTTCATTATATTTTTCCTGTGTATGCAGAGTGAACTGTATTTGTACATGAAATTTTTTAAAAATTATAGATGCATAGAAAACTAATAAAACTAAAAACTCCTGAGCTCTCCATAAATACAAAGCTGATATAATTAACATGTCCATTCTTACAACCTAAAAATACAAGTCTTGCTAGACTAGATCTATTTCATTATATTTTTCCTGTGTATGCAGAAAGCTACTTGTATAAGCACAGGTTTCATTGTCCCTCCACAACACCAAGCAAAACTGTGTATTGGGTTTCATAAATCAACAGGCATACAAATTTTAATTTTAGCAATTTCAGGTTGCTAGATATCTGGAAACTTTCATTTTCTGTACTCTTAAACAAGTACAATATGTAATTATGTATAAAAGGTTTGACAACTGTGCAAAGGAAATGAACGAATAATTCTGTAGATTTTGTCAAAATTACAAAAAAATCACTTAATGCACAAATAAAAACAATGTTCTTACATTACAAGGAACTACTAAAATAAACAACTTACCACTCTCATAACTAGCAAGGTGATATAAAAATGAAAACAAAGCTGTTGCAAATGGTAAGGGAAATGGTTCTAACTCTGGATCTGTAGAAATGAAATTGACAGGCCAGTTATTAAAAATCACCAATTTTATAACTTTTTTTTTTAACCAAGCTCTATTACTTTCATCATTTAGCAATGATTATTTCAAATGTGTTGATATAATAAAAAGACACTGAAAACATCTGTGAATTTTAATACCTACAAATAGTTGGGAATAACAAATTTCACATAACAAATACAAAATAGGGTCTGTTAAAACCTAGAAAAATAAACTAAGAATAATTTAAGATAATTGTTACAATAATATAAAAAATATAATAAAATATTTTATACATTAATACTAAACCACCACAAATAAAAAAGAAAGAAAACAAAGCATTTGTCAAAAATCCTAGAAAATGAAACTAAGGATATTATATATTTAAAAACGGCTGGCATGGGTACAGAAAGCACTAGTAGAGGATTGAACAATGTTTCGACTTTCTTCGGTCATTGTCAGGTTCATAAGAATTGATTGATTGATTTAGTGTTTTATGGCACAAAGCAGCTAGGCTATCTGAACCAAATGTCCAGTAAAAAAGTAAAAATAAATTAAATGTAGTAAAATACATAAAAGGGAATGAAGGTAAAACAAAACATCATTGTAAAACAGAAAAAGTATAAAACCAATGTTGACACCTAGTTTACAATGTTAAGAGAGAGCAGAGTAAGAGAAGTTGTAAAGGACTTTCTCTAGCAAAATGGTAATGATCATAACCCACCAGGAAGACTAACAGTAAGTACAAGAACCACCGTCAGTCACCTGAAGTTGACCTTTCCAGTCCTGGTTCCAGGTTATGTTGTAATAACAGCCATTATCAAAGGGTAAAATAAGAAAAGTGTTAAAAGACATATAGCAAAATCGTAATAATGAGTAGCCAAATGTCCAGTAAAAAGGTAAAAGTAAATGTAGTAAAATTCGTAAAAGGAAACAAAGGTATAAACAAAACAAAATGGCATAAAACCAATGTTGACATCCAGTCTACAAAGTTCTAAAGGACTTCCTGTAACAGAATGGTAATGATCATAACCCACCAGGAAAACTAACAAGCAAGTACAAGAATCACCGTTAGTCACCTGAAGTTGGTCTTTCCAGTCCTGGTTCCGAGTTGTGTGTCATTATGGCCAGTACTAAAAGGTAAAGTAATAAGTGTTAAATGACATGCAGCAAGAATGTAATAACAACTCGCCAGGATGACTAACAGGTAGTTCAAACAGCAGCGTTAGTCACCTGAAGTTGTCCTTTCCAGTACTGGTCTCGAGTTATTTAATGTTCTGGCCATTTTACAATGTCAAATTGAGCAAAAGAGAATGAAACTGTAAAAAAGGAACCACAATTAAAAAGGTGTAATGAATAAATAACAAACATTTAAAAGAGGTTAAAAAGATTAATGGCCATTAAAAAACTAAAAACTTTTTCAAGGTGGACAGTGTCACCATCACCAATAACACTGTCCAAAGTCACAGACAAACACTGGAACAGAACATGTTTGAAATAGTGTTGTCGTTGAGAGTCGTAACGATGGCAAGAAAGTAAAATGTGCCTTACAGTGATTTGAGTGTTACACACACTACACACTGGTGCATCAGTTCCAGATAAGAGAAAATGACAAGTTAAAAAACTATGACCAATGCGTAGTCTAGTTGGAACAACTTCCTCCTTCCAAACCTCATGGAAGCAAGACGGCCAAAGCCCAATATAAGGTTTTTATTTGAAAAAGCTTGTTGTCACGTTGCTCACTCCAAGTAGACTGCCAGCTGGCATGGAGCCGAGCCTTGAATACAGGACCATAGTCCATGTACAGAATAGGCACAGTGGTGATAGTGCCACAGCAGATAAATGTATCTGCCATGTCTGCAAGCACAATCCCTCAAATACCAACGTGGCCTGGTATCCAGAAAAACTGGATAGAAGTAGATGTTAATGAGAAATGGGCCAGTTGGTTTTGAATATCAGCGAGAACAGGGTGTGAGCCAACGTGAAGTGATTCCAAGGCCAACAGAGAGCTAAAGGAGTCAGTATAAATAGTGCAGTCGGAGTACTACACAGCTTCAATACGATACAGGGCAATAGATATGGCGTACAGTTCAGCAGTGAACACAGAAGCTGTAGAGGAAATTCTGAACGCAACCATCGAACTGCAACAAACCATGGCGGAGCCCACAGAGTCACCCGATTTTGAACCATCCGTATAAATTGGAATAGAAAGAATATTGAAACAAGATGTTGGCGTTGGAGAAAGGCCTCTCTGATGTTTCAAGTCGAATTAGATGGTCCGTGGTGGAATGCTGTCGTCAGAACCCACACTGGGTGGGCGAGAGGAGGTTGTTTGATTCGAGGAACCAAACAAGACAAGCATTAACCATCCTCTCTAAGGCCTTACAGAGACAGCTCGTCAAAGCAATTGGGCGGTAGTGTGAAGGAATCTTGGGATCTTTCCAGGTTTAGAAAAGGGTTAGATAATAGCCTGGCGCCAGGCATCAGGAAAAACATTCTCCTGCCAGATCTAGTTAAAAACAAGTAGAAGAATATGAAGAGAAGCAGGAGAGAGATAATACAGCATGTCATAGTGTACATCATCAGGTCCAACAGATGTACTGCCAAACCGATGAAAGGCCATTTTCAGTTCCACCAGTGTAAAGGGACAATTATAGTAAAAAAGACAGTCAGTTCGAAAGGAAAGAGGTCAACGCTCTGCCCAAGTCTTGATGGTCAAGAAGGTGGAGGAACAAGCAGAAGTGCTAGATACCTGGCAAAAGCTTTCACCTAGAGTATCGGCGATGCTCTGGACATCAGCTACCTCTTGGCCATCAGAGAGCAAGATGGAGAGAGCGACAAAATTGTAGTGCCCACTGACCTTTCGAATCCAGTCCCATAAGACCTTGGAACTGATGGTAGAAGATATGCTAGTTGTGAACTTAATCCAAGATTCCTTCTGGCTTTGACGTCTTACCCACCTAGCATGTGCTCGGGCCCGTTGGAAAGGGATGCAGATCGAAAGTGTAGGATATCTATGGAAAGTATCCCAGGCCTGTTTTTGAACCTTCCGCGCCAAGTGGCAAGTAGGATATTACCACGGACGAGAATATCGAGGAAAACATGTCGAGGTTTTAGGAATACACTGAGCAGCTGCTTGTATAATACAGTCAGTTACCGCTGCCACACAATCGTCTATTGATGGCTGATTCACGATGGCAGAATCAAATTCTGCAAGAGCAGCGAAAGTGGAGCAGTCTGCCTGGTCCAGCTTCCACCAGGGCAAGCGGGTAGGGTGGCATCGACCACAGCCCATCTCTCTCAAAAGTATAGGAAAATGATCACTGCCTAGTGGATTATTGTCAACCCTCCACGAAAAATGGAAAAATAATGAAGGGGAGCAAACCGAGAGATCAATAGCAATAAAGGACTGACTAGATGTGTGAAAATAAGTGGAAGAACCAGTATTGAAAAGAGAAAGATGGTGATCAGAGAGCATCTGCTCTACAGAGCGACCCCTCCTATCAATAACAGCACTTCGCCAGAGGGATGGATGACGTCCATTAAAGTCTCCCAGAAGTAGAAATGGAGATAGCAACTGTTCAAAGTGAGCATCAAGGTCTGATTGATCATATGTCTCTCCAGGGGACAGGTACAGAGAACAAACAGTGATCATATGACCCAAGGAAACACAGATGTCTACGGCCTCTAAGTGTGTGTTGAATGACAAAGACAGGGTGGGCACATGCTGATCAACCAATAGTGCCACCCCTCTATGTACTCGTCCATCACACAGCCAGTCATTTCTCTACAGAGCAAAGTGCCAAATGGTAACTGTATCAGCAGGTTTTAGAAATGTTTCTTGTAAGGAAAGACATACAGGATGGTAGGAAGCAATCAGTGTTTTGAGATCATCCAGATTAGAACGTAAACCTTGACAATTCCATTGTATCAAGATGGCCATTTTTAATGACGGGTAGGCGAAGTGGCTCGAGAACCCTTCTATTTACGACCACGTCTTTTTTCCTTACTGTCCTTATTCGGAGGTCTGTCGACCTCCATGGATACTGCCCTGGGTCGATTGGGCAGGTCTTTGTTGTTGGAAGGGGATTCCAGTGACTGAGGATGCGAACGAATGATTGTTTTGCCTCTTGGGGATAGAGAAAAGGATGTATCAGAAGAAATGCCTGTATAAGAAAATGAAGGATGTGGATCCCGAGATTTGTTGGACTGTATGGGAGGAACAGAGATGGGTGTAGAAGTCGATTCATCAACCTTTTTAACCATGGAGGTCAAAAGGCTTTTCATTTGTTTTGAAAACAATTCTTTTGGAGGCACAGAGAGATCTGTCTGTACTCCCACTGTAGTTGTGGAACAATGTGCAGCAGCATATGTCTGAGATGGAGTGGCGGGCAGCAATTTCCGAGCCTCAGGATAACAAATGTTATGAGTCGTTTTCAAACGCTGCACCTCTTTTTCCTCCAACCATTTTGGGCAAAAACGAAAGTAGGAAGGGTGAGAACCATTGCAGTTGACGCAATGTGAGTACATGTCACATTCATAGGCATCGTGGTCCTTGCCACCACAACGAGCACATGAACCATGACATGATGTCTTTGAGTGGCCGAATCTCTGAAATTGGAAACATCGAAGAGGGTTTGGAATGTACAGCCGTACATTGCAAGTTAGATAACCTACCTTGATGGTGACAGGTGCACATGGTGATGTAAATGTCAAAACGAGGATATCTATCGACAGTGTAACTCCATTTTTGCGAGTGGAGATGCGCCTCACTGCAGAAACTCCTTGAGTAGAGAGACCAGCAAGAATCTCTGACTCTGAGATGTTCTTCTAGTCCCTCTCAATAATAACTCCTCGTGATGAATTCAAGGTAGCATGAGAGATAACCTCAATAGGTACATCCCCAATTGTCTTTGAATTCAAGAGGAGTTCAATGTGTTGGGATGTGGATGGTTCAACCAATAATTCTCCAGATTGAAGCTTCTTTACTGATTTTGGAGAGCCAGCAAGTCCCTCTAGTCCCTTGTGAATACAAAAGGGGGACATTTGCCCTAAAGGTTTCTCTGAAAGAGAATGTAATATAAGAAAATGGGGTACAGGTGTTACAGATGTTGAAGATTGCTGTTCTGAGTATTCGAGACGTGGTCGTTTACCTATTGACTGTTTTTTCACTATTTTATTTAAATTTTTTGAAGGAGGATCCATAAGAAAAAAGGAAAATTTCGGTACCCACTGACCCCACCCACCATTGAGCCCGGGGGGCACTACAATGTCATGCAAGGACAATGAAGCAACGCCAGGGTTTCGTGAGCACTATACCCAAACACCAGCATCAGGCACAATGTCCACAACACCCGTTGAGAACTTCCAACACTGGTACTTGGTTCATTCTAGCCCAAGTGGACCAGCCGATTGACCCAAGGGGGGGCCACCCAAAGGCCGCCCGTCTACAGGAATTCGAGGCCAAAGTGGTGTGTTAGGGTTGGACCCCTCAATCACCAAGATCCTCTCCTCCCCTTCACGGGTCGCCACGCACGGCAAACACGTGGGTGGATGTTTAGATCCCAGAGGAGGTAAACCGAGAGAACAGAACCTTCCCTGGGAGGTCCCCTCACCACGAACAGGAATCCACATCGAGGGGTGTTCACAAGAGAGAAAGGGGTTACTGACCTGTAGCTGACCACATGTTTGAAGGTGGTTGTGTAATGGTGTAGAAATGTAGAGAGCATGTTTAGATGTTGGATTATATTTATTAATATAGGTATAAAGGTGTTCCTTTGTATTGGTTTATTTTGGGCTTGCGTTGTTGTATAAGTAAGGTTTCTTTAATTTTGCATTTGTGTTTGTTTCTTCATTTAGTATTTGAGTGTTTTCTATGGTTGTGTTGTGTTTATTTGCTTTGCAGTGTTCGAAAACATGTGAAGGTGACTGTGTTCTTGAATTTGGTTTAAATTTTGCTACTTGTTTATCCAATATAGAAGTCATGGCAGTTATCACATTGTATATTATAAATAATGTTGGGATGGTGTTTGTCCATGTAGTTTTTACATAGTATAGACCTCAGTTTTGTGCCTGGTTTTTGAATAAATTTGGTATTAACTGGAATGTCATATTTTGTTACTAGTTTTTGCCAAATGTTGGTTATTTTTCTGCTGATGGATAATTTACAGCCAGTCATTGTACCCATTCAACTCAAAGGAAGATATGGGAAGTCAGTACCCATTTATATGCATTTCAGAATTAATGTCTTTTTAACTTTGTTTTTTCAGGAGCTTCATTTCACCATGCCAGTTGTTTTATCCCCTATTTTAGTTATCTGGAATTTTTGCTGAGCTTTCTTAATCCTACTTACTACCTACTTTTTTTTCTGACATTGTTTCTGAAACATTCCTCATTTTATTCAGAACTTTAATGCAGTATTTATTTCATAGATAGTGTTAGAAGTGATCAGATGAAAACTGAAGTGGCTGATACTATAAATATGCTATATTTTAATTCAGATTGTAACCAATATCCCAAATCCATTATATAATCTGTAAGTTTTAAAATAGTTAGCTGTACATATGATCTTTTGTAAGGGAGGGGGGTGATGAAACCTGACAAATTTCTACCAAACTTGACTTGTTCATTTCCACTATCTTTCAGAAAGTTCATTTTAATTTCTATGAAGTTCATGCTGAACAAAAGTAATGTTTAATACCACACACAGTATGGACAGTTTTATTGATAGCTCATTCAATAGACCTGTGTGACAAATGGTACATACATTATATCACCATCCCTGTGAAACCAATGAAATAAATGCTGCATGAAGCTTAGATATATATTGCAAATACCTAGTACAGTTCAAATTCTAGTACTTGATCATTTATCAATACATATAGTTCAACAACACATGCAATGTACATAAAACTTGTCAACAAATACCTAACACTTTACTTGTCATAACTAGTTTTATTTAGTTTTTACAGGAGTATTTTTCTTACCTGTTAAGGACTGAATGCAACTTCTAACTAGTACTGGAAGAAATCCATGGTATGATGATGCTCCTGTTGCATCAATGATTGAATTCAACCTAGAAAAATGTGTGTACATTAACAAGTTTTATGAATTCACTCATAATACAAACAAATGCAAAAGAACTAAATGACAAATTTCAAATACATTAAACCAAAGTACTTGACTGAGAACTAAAACAGATAGCAAAACAGATTTTTAAGCTTTACAAAAGTAATTTTATGTGCAAAAACAAAAAAGACTGAAGCAAAACTTGAGAAAGCTAAGAATTAAAACAGAATATCAATGAATATACTAATATTTGAAATTAAAAAATCGAATTTATAATTCTAGCAAAAGAAGTTAAAACAGTAAATTTAAGTGCACTAATAATGTTAAAGGAAAAAAAAAATCAATTTACTCACTTTGGGGTTCTATCCAAATGAATAATTGAAGTCAATGTCCTCAAAGATGCTGCTTTGATTTCCTGAAAACAAGTTACCAAGTTGTTTTTTTTAATAGCTCCTACAATTTAACCATGATAATGGACAGTTAGTATTATCTTCCCTTTATAAATATCTGACACAGTATTCTCCTTTAGATTTTTTGCACGGGAGGTTAATGCTGTACCTCATATGGACAATTTTTAAGGTTACAAACAAAATATACACTGTTAAGCAATCAACCTGTAGCCAAACAAGTTTTTATCAACAATGTAGTATTATATGCAGAAAAAAAACTTTAATGTTGTTTCTTGAGATGAAATGTAGTGTTAATTTCTCAGTATACAATACAATTAACTGTTTAGAACTAAAATTATGTTAACTACAAGTTAATTTGTTGTTTTCTTTAAATTTTATATTTCATTTTAACAGTAACACTGATATGAGGAAGTATATCTTCAGCTTGTCATCTACATAGTACAAGCTGAAGACATATCCATTTATCATGGCACCATGGTTGCTTCTGACCTACCTGAAAATACCTCTGAAGACACAGACAAACTCAAATAGTTTACCAGTATTTGCTATCAACTATGTGGCATGCGTTATTTTAAAATACCTAAGAATAAAAAAAAAGAGTAAACACAATCTCAATGTACTTTGATTTAACACGTTAAGTTAGGAACAATAGACGCACAGCATAGAACAGCATTTAAAAGTCCTTTTACTTTGGAATAAATGACAAATTTTACCAGTAAAAACAGCCAATTTGGGTTGAGAAAATTTTTACGTAGAGGAAACATAAGCAATTAACAGAGCATTACATCCACCACTATACTGGTACAGATATGTAGACGACCCGATTGAGGGATTCACATCTACAGAACACACTTAATTTTTTCAATCACATTAACTCTATACATCCCAACATTAACCTCACATGAGAACATGAAGAAAGCAATCAAATATCATTTCTTAACCTCAAACTTACAAGAACGAATAAACAATTTAAAACAGAAATCTACCGAAAAATCACCCATCACCCATACTGGACTATATATTCCTTGGGACTCAGCGCATGAAAAAACAAAAACTCAACATATTAAGAAACCAAATAAACACAGCCAAAAAACTAAGCTCGCCAGATAAAATTAGACAAAATAAAACAATACTTCATCAACATCAATAAGTTTCCTCCACAGACTGTAGAAAACATTATAAGCACACCTACATAAAAAGCAAAATCAACTAACAAAAGTAAATATATCCTACAATTTAAAAATTCACGAAACCATATACTCTCAAAATCAGCAGAAAAATAACCAACATTTGGCAAAAAATGGTAACAAAATATGACATTCCAGGTAAATCCAAATTTATTCAAAAACCAAACACAAAACTAAGGTCTATACTATGTAAAAACTACACTGACAAACACCACACCAACATAATGCCACAACTTATATATTGGAGAAAAGTAGAATAATGGAAACCAGATTCAAAGAGCACAAAAAATCACCTTCACATTTTTTCAACCACTGAAAAACAAATAAACACAAGATAACCATAAAAAACTCCCAAATACTAAAAAATTGATTGATTGATTGATTTAGTGTTTTATGGCACAAAGCAGCAAGGCTATCTGCGCCAGACATTCGGTAAAAATGTAAAAATAAATAAATAAATAAATGTAGTAATAGACATAAATGGAAATGAAGGTAAAACAAAAAAGTATAAAACCAATGTTGACACCTAGTCTACAAAGTTAAGATAGAAGGCAGAGTATAAGAAGTTGTAAGGTATTTACTCTAGCAAAAAGGTAATGATCATAACCCGCCAGGAAGACTAACAGGTAAATTCAAGAACCACCGTCAGTCACCTGAAGTTGGCCTTTCCAGTACTGGTTCCAGGTTATGTGTCGTAGCAGCTATTATCAAAATGTAAAAGAATAAAAGTTTTAAAAGACACTCTGCAAAATCGTAATAATGAGTAGCCAAATGTCCAGTAAAAAAGATAAAGTCAAGTAAATGGAGTAAAATTTGTAAAAGTAATTGAAGATAAAAGCAAAACGGCAATTAAAACAGAAAATGGCGTAAAAACCAATGTTGACATCCAGTCAACAAAGTTGTAAAGAACTACCTGTAGCAGAATGGTTATGATCATAACCTGCCAGAAAGACTAATAGATAAGTATAAAAACCACCGTCAGTCACCTGAAGTTGGTCTTTCCAGTCCTGGTTCCGGGTTATGAGTCAATATGGCCAGTACTAAAAAGTAAAGTAGTAAAAGTGTGAAATGATATGCAGCAAAAGTATAATAACAACTCGCCAGGATGACTAACAAGTAGTTCAAACGGATAGTTCAAACAGTAGCGTTAGTCACCTGAAGTTGGCCTTTCCAGTCCTGGTATCGAGTTATTTAATGTTCTGGCCATTGTCCAATGTCAAATTGAATGAGAGAGATTAAAACTGTAAAAAAGAAACCACAATTAAAAAGGTGTAATGAAGAAATATGCAACACTTAAATGAGATTAAAAAGATTAATAGCCATTAAAAAATTAAAAACATTATCAAGGTGGACAGAGTCACCATTGCCAATAACTCTGTCCAATGTTACAGACTGACCTTGGGAAAAAATATGTTTAAAATATTGCCGTTGTTGAGAATTGTAACGATGGCAAGAAAGTAAAACGTGGCTGATAGTGATTTGAGTGTTACACAAACTACACATTGGTGCATCAGTTCCAGATAAAAGAAAATGATGAGTTAAAAAACTGTGACCAATGCGTAGCGTAGTGAGAACAACTTCCTCCTTCCGGACTTTAAGGAAGCTAGATGGCCAAAGTCCAATTTTGGGTTTGATTTGAAAAAAGTTTGTTGTCGCATTGCTCACTCCAAGTGAACTGCCAGCTGGCACGGAGCCGAGACTTGAAGACAACACCATAGTCCATGTACGGAATAGGCATAGGAGTGATGGTGCTGAAGCAGACATATTTAGCTGCCATGTCTGCAAGCTCGTTCCCACGAATACCAACATGGCCTGGTATCCAGAAAACTGGATTGAAGTAGCTGCTAATGAGAAATGGGCCAGTCGGTTTCGAATATCAGTGAGAATAGGATGTGAGCTAACGTGTAGCGATTCCAAGGCAAGTATAGAACTAAGCAAATCAGTATAAATAGTGCAGTTGAAGTACTGCTCAGCTGCAATATGATCCAGGGCAAGAGATACGGCATACAGTTCAGCAGTGAACACAGAAGCTGTAGAAGGGATTCTGCGTGCAACTACTGACCCATAACAAACCATAGCAGAGCCCACTGAATTACCCAATTTGGAACCATCTGTATAAATGGGAACTGAATAATTGTTTGATATATATTCATTGAGTAAAAGACGGTACTTCCAATCTGGAGTATCTGCCTTTTTTAGGTGACTGAAAGAAAGGTCACATTTGGGGGCTGTAATAAGCCATGGTGGGATGGGCCAACCTGTGGAATCTGCAATGTTATCCAAGGATAGGCCCAATTCATCCAATTGCGCCCGGATGCGAAGGCCAAACGGAGCAATGACAGATCGTCTGTTCTGAAAAAGTACTGCCCACCGAGGAAGGAAAACACATTTCCAGGTGGGATGCTTTGGTAAGGAAAGAAGTTTCGAAGTATATTGTAAAGATAGTTGCAAACAGCAAAGGTATAGAGAAGGTTCATGAGATTCAATGTATATACTTTGAACTGGAGAGGTACGGAAAGCCCCAGTGCAGAGTCGAAGTCCTTGGTGATGAATGAGGTCCAGCATCTTTAAGGCCGAGGGTCTGGCAGAGCCATAGATCCATAATCGAGTTTCGATCTAATAAGAGCACGATATACCTTTAACATTGAACAGTGGTCTGCTCCTCAACTGGTAGAAGAGAGAACACGGAGGATGTTCAGTGCTCTTGTGCATTTGACCCGAAGCTGCTTTAAGTGTGGTATAAAGGTCAGTTTACGATCAAAGATAAGCCCCAAGAACTTGGTCTCCGGGACCACTGGCAGCAAAACTTCACCGATATGAAGTTCAGGATCAGGGTGAATACCCTGCATGCATACAGTATTGGAGAGAGAGAAATTAAAGCCGTTTGCCAGAGTCCACTTCCATACACAATTGAGGGCGGTTTGTAGTTGACGCTCAATATATCTCATGTTTGACGACTGACATGAGATGTGAAAGTCGTCGACATACAGCCCATTCGCAACAGTGAGAGGGAGGTGTTCAGTGATGGCATTTATCTTTATACTGAAGAGTGTAACACTCAATACACAGCCTTGAGGGACTCCAAGTTCCTATACAAAAGAACGGGAAAGTGTCGAACCCACACGAACTTGGAATCTCCTGTCCATTAAAAATTTTTTAATAAACATGGGTAGATGGCCACGTAACCCATATGTATGGAGGTCTCTCAAAACGCCATACCTCCATGTTATGTCGTAAGCCTTCTCTATGTCAAAGAATATTGATACAAGATGTTGGCGGTTGAGAAAGGCTTCTCTGATAGATGTTTCAAGACGAATTAAGTGGTCTGTTGTAGAGTGCTGTCGACGAAACCCACACTGGGTGGGCAAGAGGAGGTTGTTTGGTTCCTTGAGCATTAACCATCCTTTCTAATGTCTTACAGAGACAGCTTGTCAAAGCAATTGGACGGTAGTTTGAAGGAATCTTGGGATCTTTCCCTGGCTTAGAGAAAGGTAAAATAATAGCCTGGCACCAGGCATCAGGAAAAACATTCTCCTGCCAGATCTGGTTGAAAACAATCAAAAGGACATCAAGAGAAACAGGAGATAGATGGTGCAGCATGTCATAATGAATATCATCAGGTCCAACAGACGTACTGGCAGACCGATGAAAGGCCATTTTTAGTCCGAGTCTTGATGGCCAGGAAGGTGGAGGAACAAGCAGAAGTGCTAGATACCCGGCAAAAGCTTTCACCTAGAGTGTTAGCGATGTTCCGAACATCAGTCACCTCCTGATCATCAGAGAGTAAGATCGAGAGGGGGATGGAATTGTAGTGCCCATTAACCTTTCGAATCCTGTTCCATATGATCTTGGAACTGGTGGTAGAAGATATGCTGGTTGTGAACTTAATCCAAGATTCATTCTGGCTTTGACGTCTTACCCACCTAGCATGTACACGGGCCCGTTGGAAAGCAACCCGGTTTGAAAGTGTGGGATATCTACGAAAAGTATCCCAGGCCCGCTTTTCAGCCTTCCGTGCTAAGTGGCAAGCAGGATTCCACCACGTACGAGGATATCGTGGAAAACGTGTCGAGGTTATAGTTACAGATCGGCCCCTCCCATCAATAACAGCACTTCCCCAGAGGGGATGATGTCCATTAAAATCCCCTAGGATTAGAAATGGAGATGACAACTGTTCAACGAGAGCGTCATGATATGATGGATCATATGTCTCTCCAGGGGACAGGTACAGAGAACAAACAGTGATGGTATGACCCAAGGAAACACGGATGGCTACAACCTTCAAGGGTGTGTTGAGTGACAAAGACAGGGTGGGCATGTGTTGATCAACCAACAGTGCCACCCCTCCATGTACTCGACCATCACACAACCTGTCATTTCTGTACAGAGAAAACTGCCGAATGGAGACAGTATCAACAGTTTTGAGAAATGTTTCTTGTAAAGAAAGACAAACAGGATGGTAGGAAGCAATCAGCGTTTTGATATCATCCAGATTAGAACGTAAACCTCGACAGTTCCATTGTATCAAGGTGGCCATTTTTAAGAACGGGTAGGTGAAGTGGCTGGAGAACCCTTCGATTTACGACCACGTCTTTTTTCTTTACTGTCTTTAGTTGGAGGAGGTCTATCAATCTCCATGGATCCTGCTCTGGGTCGGGTGGGCAGGTTTTTGTTATTGGAAGGGGCACGTGGTGAAGTAAGTGTTAAAACGAGGGTATTTGTTGGCAGTGTAACTCCATCTTTGCGAGTGGAGATGTGCCTCACTGCAGAAACTCCTTGAGTGGAGAGACCAGCGAGAATCTCTGACTCGGGAACGTTTTTCAAATCCCTTTCAACAATAACTGCACGTGAAGAATTCAAGGTAGCATGGGGTGTAACCTCAATAGGTATATCCCCAATTGCCTTTGAATTCAAGAGGAGTTCACTGTGTTGGGATGTGGATGTTTCAACCAATATGTCACCAGATCGAAGTTTCTTTACTGACATCGGAGAGCCAGCAAGTCCCTCTAGTCCCTTTTGAATAAAAAAAGGGGACATTTGCCCTAAAGGTTTTTCCGAAAGAGAATGTAATATAAGAAAATGAGGTACGTGTGTTACTGATGTTGAAGATTGCTCTTCTGAGTATTCAAGACGTGGTCACTTCCCCATTGACTGTTTTTTTACAATTTTATTTAAATTTTTTGGAGGATTCATAGGAAAAGGAAAAAATTTCGGTACCCACTGACCCCACCCACCATGGAGCCCTACAAGGGGACGCACTACAAAGTCGTGTTACTGATGTTGAAAATTGCTGTTCTGAGTATTCAAGACGTGGTCGCTTCCCCATTGACTGTTTTTTTACAATTTTATTTAAATTTTTTGGAGGATCTATAGGAAAAAAAAAACTTCGGTACCCACTGACCCCACCCACCATGGAGCCCTACAAGGGGACGCACTACAAAGTCATGCAAGGACAATGCAGCAACGCCAGGTGGGTGGATGTTTAGATCCCAGAGAAGGTAACCAGATAGAACAGAACCTTCCCTGGGAGGTCCCCTCACCACGTACAGGAATCCACACCGAGGGGGCTAAATAAAAAAATAAAAAAGACACAAACAAATGCAAGATTAAAGATGCCTTACTCATACGACAACTCAAGCCCAAAATAAACCAATACAAAGGAGCACCGTTATGCCTATACTAATAAATATAATCAAACATCTAAACACGCCCTCTACATTCCTACAGTTTCACAACCCCCTTCAAACACATGGTCAGCTATTAGTCAGTTACCTCTTTCTTTGTGAACTTGAAAATGACCAAAGAAGGTCTAAACGTTGTTCGCTCCTCTATATAAAAATTCTCAACCCAAACCAGCAATTTTAACGTATTTTTCTCTACAAGTGGGTTTTCTCATCAATGAAATTTTACCAGTGTTAGAATTTTTCCAAGAAGATGTACTTACTATTAGGCTCTGGGTCTTGAGCTCTAAGACATCTACAAGTTCTTCAATGAGCCCATTATATAGTAAAGATGTTACATTTTCCTGGATGGCATTACAATACACTATAAAAGTAATAAACCATGCTCACATATTTGAAGACAACTTGTGTATATTACTAAAAGAAATTATTTGTAATGATCACAAAATTATTTGAATGTTTTTTTTTCAGAATATACTGTATCTAAAATATCACAGTATTCCTTTTTTTTTGACATACGTAATAATGCTATTTATTCTCATATTATGGAAGACCAAATTTTGGAATATGTCTGAATTATGGATTTTCTTATTTAATCATTGCTTAATCATACTGAATTATAAAAAGGCTTATAATTAATATTTATAATATACAATGCTAAACATTTTACTAATCATCACATTCACATTATATGAACTGATTTTTAGGTTAAAAAGTTGAATATGCAGTTTTATTTGGAACCAATGCAAATTGAAGTATACTGATGAAATCTAATATATTCAGAAAAAGAATGAAAGCTTTAAATTATTTCAAACATTTTTATCCACATTGTATTATCTCGTAGTTTATAATTCTAATCCCAAATATTTAATGTACATTTAGCATAGGCATGTTAATCTCATTTCCACACTGTTGTTACTGCCACCACCAATACCTGAATATTGTGGTTCTTAACACCTTACATACTATGAAATACTTTTATTTTATTATCAAGATTTTAAATCTCTTTTGTATTGTTTTAACTAACTGCCTTCATTTTAAATTTAATTGAAACATGTTCCAGTTATTGAACAATACAAGTTTCATATTCCTCATTCAAATGAATTACACAAAGAATATGAATAAATATAATTCTTGTTTTTAAATATTATGCAAAGCTACACACAATGGTCATATACAATAGCCACCCTTAATTTTGCAATGTAGGGCACTAGGGGGGAGTTTCATCACTGATCACCACTGACTCTAGCTACTCTTTTACCAAACAGACTGTAAAATCACAAAACCCCTACAGCTGAAGGGGGTGAAGATTCAAACCCATAGCTTTAAAAAAAAACAAAAAAAAACACTTGATATTCAATTTGGAGGTTCTAGATTATGAACAATAAAAGCATTTTCTTAGCATGAAAATCACCTTGCATATGAAGTATCCAGAGTCCAAGTGCAAGTAACTTAAATAAATTTTTAGTTAAAAAAATCCAAAAAATTTAATTTTTCTAAAACTAAGTATTTTAGGAAAATTGTTTTCAAATTTAAGACAGGTTTATCCCCTAGTTTCATTTCTGAAAAAGAAAAAAAATGAGTTGTGTAACCTAAGGATTTAAATAGTTTTGATAGAGTTAATATTATTAAACAAGTTACCAAGTTTTACTGTACATTTCTTTATGCTGTTACCATTTAAATCTATTCATTAAGTATCTGGTTGCACTGAAAACTTCACTTAAAAGTTTATTTTTTTGCACTTAGAATGATTTGAATTAATTTTGAGGTTTTAACTCTGATGGTGAAACAATTCTAAAACATTCTTGATTAATCCCTATGACTACAATCCATTTGTTTTGGAAGTAGTTTACCTAATTCTCAAGAAAATTCTTTACAAAAATGAAACCAGTAAATGAAATTGAAATGTAATAAACAAACATTCTTAAAAGTATGTAGTTTCATAGGAATATTTTAATTTTGTTGCACTATTTAAATTTTGTTTAAAAATCGTTATTTAAAATGTAGTTATTTGCACTTATACCTTAAATAGTTAACATGCAAAATAATTTTTAATTTGAGTATAAAAATATTATCTTTCAGTTTTCACATTTCACTTGCTTAACCACTAGAACCTCCAAAATGAAAACTGAAAATATTTTGAAGACAAAATGTTTATTTTCCATTATCTCTACCAAATCACTAACTAGATATTATCAACATACACTGCTTTGAAATGTTTAAAAAGAAATTTACACACACACCTTTCACCTCTTCATTGAATCATCTTGTACATCTTTTAATATATATAATTTCACTTAGTTTAGTTTTAATGTTTTATTTTCCTTCCAATTTTGTCTCATTATTTTGCCAAAATAGCATTCAGTCAGTCATAATGTACTGTTGAGGAGAGATGCACAGCCACAGGGAAAATGTTTTCGTTTATACATCTTGATGAATAAGTAAACTTACAAAAATGATTAAATCTTTCAAATATGAATTTTGAAACAAATATGTAATTAACTAAAATAGAAAAGTAAAACATACATGTAGTTTAACTGTATCAATGTAATATTTAAGGTGAGGAAGTATAGCCAAATGCTATGGTCCCCACCCAAGACAATGTACTAATTTTCTTTTCTTCAGACATTATTTTCTTATTTTCTACTTCAGACATTACAAAGGTTATTTGAGCTAGTTAGATAAACAGTGGGAAATCTTTTTTGCTTGGTTATAAACATGCCACTAAATTTAAACCAGTTGCAATTCTACTTCTAAAAAATCTCTTGAATTATGTCTAACTTCCATGTGACATACTTTAACAGTCTGAAAAAAGGCAAGTCTATAGTCTCATGCTTGTTTTTCCAATACAGCTTTGAAGTTGAGATTCTTTGTGACATAATGCATGCTGAACTTCTGATTACTGTTTAGAGGTTTCTTTTGAAATAAAGTAATAAAAACTTGTATAATGTACATAATTATTTCATTAAAATACATTTACAGTAAAAGTGGTTTAATCAAGTTCTGAATGTAACTCAGTAACATGCTCAGAAGAGTTTAAAAATAGCAATGTTGCCATAGTTAAAAAGATAAAGTTCTGTAGTATTAACTGTAAAAATTCATGTTTCTTTGGTTTGCAGTTGTACAAGCTCATATCAAACCACTTTTATTATAGTAAATCTATAATAGTCTTAAGTGTTTTACAAAATAAGCTGAGTAATCACTACTAAATAGGTATTTCTCAAACTACATTTTTTCACGAGGAAGTTCAGTTATTATTAAAGTTTGAGAACTTTACTTTCTGGTAAGTCGAGTCTAAAGAAAAATTTCAGGGTTTGGAATTCAGTCTAACATGTTGAGAGGATCTAACAAACTAACTTTAAAATTTAGTTTAATGAAATACTTACCTAATATTGACAAAGCTTGTAATCTTGCTTGAACACATTGTAACCTTTTGGTATAATCTGAGAAACTATGTGCAAGCCGAACATGTGTAAAGAGAAGCATCTGAAAAATAAATTGAAATAATTAAAACAAAATTAGAATCAAAGTCCAAAAAATCTAATATAAATAATAATAAACTTTTCAGAGTATGAAACACACATTATCAAAACATACCTGTTTTTTCTGTGATACAGCATAAGTATTTATTAAGTCTTCCATAATTTGAGATGGGTTTTTTCCAAGTATCTGCATGAAGGGGGAAAACAAAAAAAATTAAAATACATGCACAAACACACTTAATCTTAAGGGAACTCAAAATAAAACTATTACCATAATTTGTACTGTTTAATGTTTGTGTGCATATATGTAGGAGGGTAAGAATTTGAAATGGAAAAAAAACCAACAAAAAAATTTAGCCAGTTTAATTTCAAATATAAAGGCTTAGACAATAAAACTGACATGGTTGTCTCAACTTCTTGTCAATAAATAGTTTCTGAACTAAAACAATCACATTTACAAAATCAAACTCAGAATTTTCAATGGTAACTATTACAGTTGAAACAGACTATTTCCTTAAAATATGTAACATTAGCATAGCTTGAGAGTATCTTTTAAATGTAACAAAAATTCACAGGAAATAAGGCATCAAAAATTAGTTGATTAAATACGCAAAACTGCCAACTAAACATTAATTGTATGTTTTGAAGATAAGTTACATAAGCATTAAAATTCTTCTAACTGGGTTTTTGTAAATGAATATTATAAATGGATTTTGTTTTTTTCTGAGTCTATGCTCTTTTGTAGTTTTCTTTGGCAACCAATACAGCCTCCTGGACAATGTCTGATACAGCAGCTCAGTTTGTTCAAAAGACAAAATGGAATATTCCTTAAATTAGAGCCATTTATTCATACTTAATGACCAGAAAAAAAAAATGCACATAACAGCTACAATTAAATTAAAATTAACACATTTAAGCAAGACTGATCAATTCACACAGGGTAAAAGTATGTGTCAATACTTAAACTAATGTACTGTACATACCTGATCCACACGATCAATATGAATAAAACAAACATTGTTAGGTTGATGTTTTTTCCCTATTCTGTCTTCCGACACTTCAGTATAAAACTCAAAATGAAGAGTTGTAGCACTGGGTGGATAACTCTAATAAAAAATTAAATAAACAACTTTATAATTAATATGGTTATTTTTGTAACTGGTCTACTTTGTACAACATAAATTTTAAACTTTTAGTTTACTTGAAATATTTTAACACTATAACTCAAATGAAGTAGAAATAGATAAGTTTGCTTTTAACAAGCATTACAAAACAAGAGTTAACATTATAATTACAGCAGTTATTCACAAGCATCTTTTCTTTAGCAACAAATCAACAAGCTAAAGTTTTTATCACCTTGTTTGGACCTCTATGCAAATTCTTTCTGAAAGTTTTCTTTTGGTTCTTATATTTAAAAATATAAAAAAGAGCTTCATGACATGTTTAGATCGGAGCCTATGAATTCTCAAAGCTAAGATGTATGCAATTTTATCAAACCATAACAAATGAAAATGTGAAACTGATTGGCAGAAACTGACAAGACTATACTTACAGATGAGTACTATTTTGTTAAAAACTGACTTTCCATACAGAAGGGTAGGATTACCACATCATGGTGAGAAAATAATTCAGCATGTTCACAAAATGTTATTTTGCTAGCAGCATGCTAAATCAACTCAGGTTTGCAATTTGTTTTAATATTCTTATATTTAAAATTAAATAATTTTTGTACAAAACTATTGACTTAAGATTTTTTGTAATTTACACGAAAAATTACTACAAGTCTATTTATATTTTTAATTCAATGGTTCAATTTTAGTCCTCAAGTCAGAACAGGTGTGAAAAAGTTAAACATCTTTACCTGTGAAACTAGTGAGAGACCCTTCAGTTAACACTGAAGAATTAATATTTACAATAATTCCAATAATATTTTAGAAAAAAATTTTTATAGAAATTTTCTCTATAAATTTACTTAATCTGACTCCAACTTTAGTTATCCTGAAGAGCTTTAATTTTTCTTGCTAAGAATAAAAATACTTTATGATATTACAGTTTTATATTTCACAATTTCTAAACCTTCCTAAATTATTATACACAAGACACTACACAAAGCAAAACAGGTTAAAATTGCAGTCTAACATGCCATTCCTTATTGGCTAATGGGACAGGAGTAGGAGGCCTAATAAGCATGTGATAATCTACAACACTTAAAGGCTGGAAAATCCCCAATAGCTAATGAACAGAAGCCACAGTAAAAACAAAGTCTGTCTTTTAAACATCATAAACACACACAGAAAAGAAGTTGGTCACTTAAGAATTCATTTAAAAAGATTATAGCTTTGGAAAAACTAAAGAAAACAAAAATCAAAATGTTGTCTCAAAGTGAAGCTATCCAAAATTGGAATTTGTTTTACAATGCTGAGGAAAAGAATGACATTATAACAAGAGCATAGTAGTTGCTGAGCAAAGAGACTACCCTCCTGCTGATGAAAAGCTTATGTCAGATGTCATCAAGCACCAGTATAGTTGATGTTAAACATGTAAATTTCGGTGTGTGAGTGTGTGTGAAAGGTCAAGGCTAGTGGCATGCAAATATCAAACAATTGAGAAAGATTGTTATTATCTAGTTGAAAATACAAATCTTACCCTCTTTCTAGAAAGACTGCATAACAAACAATTACACATGCTTATTTGTAAAGCCAAGACTAAAACTTTTAAATTTGATTTTTATTTACTTTTGTTTTACATTTGTTCTTTGACCGTGTCAGATAATTCAGAAAGCCATTTATCACAGCAGGAAAGCTATATGCAAACAACCAAGTTAGCAGAACGTACATTTGAATTACACAATCCTGCCCCATTGTTCTCATGTTATTACAGGTACTTTAATTTTTACATTTTAATTACTCTTTATAACAATATCTAGAAAATATGCAGCAGTAAAAGAAATTTAGTATTTACCCCTAGTCTTTCATTTTGTAGAAAGAAAGTGAGCAAGGTACCATAATCCTACTTTTTTTTTTTAATTAGTTATAAATAAACCAAGTGAAAATGCAGAGAATTATTGACATTTTTTTAAAATTATGTGATATTAAGGCATCAAAGCAGGGGGATCACAAGCAATAAAACTGCAGTACAAGTATCTTTTTTGAAAAGTTTCCTTTGAAACAAAGTAATTAAAACTAGATAAATATTCAAATAACACAATTGATGTTAATTTCATATTAATACATTGATAGTTAAGTGATTTAACTTTTGAATGCAATAAGGTACATATGCAGAGGAATTTCAAAATGTTGCAGAGGGCCATAAGGTTAAGTCTTGCATACATATGCATATATATATATATAAAAATCAGAATTTTCACCATGTTTCTCCGTGAATATAGTCAAAATGTTTGAAATTAAGAGGTTTTATAGATTACATAAATGAAATGTATCAATTTTTAGATGAACCTGAAATACTTTGCACTTAATCAACATTTTTTTCAGTAAAACTAATTTTTGTTAGTTTCTTTACCCTGATTGGTCAACTTGACTGACCTCTTAACTACCATTAAAAAATTTAAATTCTCCTTATTCTTACTAAATGATTTCAAATTGTAACTAGATACTGTTATTAAATTTTATCATCCTTTGAACAGTGTTTAATTTTTAATAATCCCACTATGCAAGTCGTAAATCACTTGGTGATAAGTGTAGCTCACATCACCACATTGCATCACCCAAGACAGAGGCTACTTGGTAGCTGCTTGCAAACATACCTCAATTTTTTTTTCTTTATTTTAATCTAAACTTCCTAATTTTTAGATTTCACTTTTATATAGTAACAAATAAAGAATATGCATGAAAAATAATATAATACATGGATCCTTTGTTTGCTATTGACTGCCAAAACATACTTTTTTTAAATACTAATAGTGCTATTACGATGAATAATATTTTTGTCATAATTAACCTAAAAACACAGAATAAAATGTAAAAACAGAGAAATCCAACAACTAATCACAATTTTTTGGCTTTCTAACTATGCATTAGGAACCTTTAAAATTTAAGCTAAGCTTGCCCAAATATATCCATGGTAAAGTTTGAACTGAAAGTGAAAAAGTTCTCTCTCAGAAAATAACACATGCCATTTGATAGATTAAAACCTTTGATTTTATACTGATTAAAAATAATACAGTAGATGTGAAAGAACTATTAACAATTTGTGGAAACAAAATCTGACGCGTTTGTTTTGTATTTATAGCCCCTATAATCAAATAAGATTGAAGGCTATAAAAAGTATGCTTTGAGTGATAATATTGAGTAATTTATGTTAAATTCTGCACTTCAGTGAGAAGATGGTAAATAAAAGACCTAGACAGGAAATGTCACAAGTGACATTGAGGATTTTATAAACTATTTCCTTATGAAATCAGAAACTTACAACTTATATAATATTAAAAGCTGATTTATTAACTACATCTTTTGTTTTAATTCTGTGCAAAACTACACAAAGGCTATTTGTCCCTGATTTAGTAGTGCAAGACCAGAGGGAAGACAGTCATCACCAACTTAAGATATTCTTTTACCAACGAACAAAGGGATTGAATGTCACTTTATGGTGTTCCCATGGCTGAAAGGATTAAATGTATTGTAGTAAAGTTACTTATTATAAAGTATCATGTTTTAAGGCCTTCCTTGGTTATTAATTAGACAAGAATTAGATAAAAATTTACATATTGCAACGCCAAACTTTAACACCTTAGGAATTATTAACAGTGATTAAACAAACTGGTTATGTGTATTTCAAACTGCAATGCACTTTATTATTTTCAACAAGAGTACTGATTTTATAAATTTAATAGACACCTTAATAAAATTATTTAGGAATTTTCAAAATTTGTGTTATCTTACTTTTAAATCTTTTTTAAACTATGCAAAAATGACATTACAAGTACAGATATATGGATGACATTATATGCTTAACGGAAGGGTTAGTACTATGCATTTCAAAGAGAAGGATATCAGGGTAATAAATGTCATTCCTCAGAGCCCTATCTCAGACAACAGTGTCTGGACTGAGATCTTGTGTGTGAATTTCTTTTCTTTAGAGACACTAAGAGTATCAATACATCATCTCATTGAGTTTTAATACTCGATTCTAATACTAAAGTTTTGAAAGCATTTATATAACTATTGTCTCTTACTAGGTAAGTCAATCCATTTTCTTTTAATTTATGATGATACCATTTGGCTCAAAGTGACTTTTACCACAACAGTGTTTGACTGCTGTCACGTGTTGTGGAATAACACTTAGATTTGATCTCAAACACTGAGATACTTTGCACAACCATCCAATTCATTCAAATTCTACATACAACTTCTTATGCAGGCCACTTAACTGTTTTAATTAAATACACAGAGCACTACATTTTCATTTTATAAAAACTTTGTACATTGAGATACAAAATACCACAGCAAAAAAGTCTACATGTAATACACAAATTTCCCCTAATATTATGTTAGTTTAATAGACTACATAAACAGACAGTCTTTATCATCAGAATTTAACAATTCTTAGAGGTTTGCTATGGTTACCTGAAGATTAAAGAAAAAATTTTACAGCTTTATTATATATATAAAACTTTCAATCCCATGTTTAACAACCACTCACCAAAAGAGGTAAATCCTGACAGCACTCAGCTAAACCAAAACCATTTTCTTTGCCTCCCCAGTTCTGAAATGAACACATGTAAACTGGCAAATGATGTAATTTTAAAATAAAAATTAAGTTTCTCATTAATTAACCTCAGAATATCTTAACTGATATTTTCACATAAAACAAAAATAGCAATAAAAATTGTTTTAAAATATCTATTTTTTTGATATTATAAGAAAGGAAATCTCAGTATTGCCTTAGGATCAAAGGTTGAGAGATTCATACTTAAAAAAATTTTAAAATATAAATATCTGAAAGTATAATTTAAATACACAATTTTCAATACTTTGTACAACTATTATTTGTCAAATACTCAAATTCCATTTCAATTTTCAAGTAAACTGATATAACAAACATTTTAAAAACTTTCAGATTCTAAACCACAATTCCCACTTACCTCTGCAAGATACGTGAGTCTGATGAGTAGTGCCTGCCGCCTTTCAGCATTTAATCTTGTAATAAAATTTGACCGTTTACTGAAATCCAATTAAAAACAGGTTTTAAAAATGTTCAAAAACTGTAGAAATAAATTAGAACAGGTTTGGTTAATGTTATGCAACTTCAATTACCATTATTAATTTATTAGAAAAATGCTGTAACAAAATGTTAAGAGTATATTGAAATACAGGGTGAGCCAAAAGTAGGTGGACAGCATTTGGAATAGGTTTATGTATCGGTTATATTAATGCAATTGTATATTATAACTATGTTGCAATTATATTATTTGTGTTATATAATTACAATTTTATAATTACATTTGTTTTAATTTAATCTGTTTTCTTTTTTTTTAGATTGTTAATAGAACCCATAATGTCAAATACTTTAAATACAGATAAAAGAATATGGGTGTTAAAAAAGTATTGGAAATCTCAAAATACTGAAACCGTAAGGAGAAATTGGGTTGAAACATTTGATACTCCAGCTCCAAAAAGACAAACTATTTACCGTATCCGTGACAAATTCGACGCCACTGGCTCAATCCTTAATGCTGCTAAAAGTGGTCGACACAAAACAGTCTGTACAGAGAATAATAAACAACGTGTTGCCGATGCATTTGTTCAAAGTCCAAACAAATCCACCAGAAGAGCTTCTATGGAATTGAACATACCGCAAACCTCTATTAGGCGAATTATAACGCAAATTGGGTTGAAACCCTATCGACCACAACTAATTCATGGCTTATTGGAGGATGATCCAGACAGGCGACTGCAATTTAGTGAAATTATGCTGAACAAGATTGAAGAAAACCCAGGAATTTTAGATAACATTGTGTGGAGTGATGAAGCTTCTTTTAAATTATCCGGTCATGTCAATAGACATAATTGTGTTTACTGGTATAGTGAGAACATACATTTAACATTAGAACAACAGCTAAATCAGCCTGGTGTCAATGTTTGGGGTGGTATTTCAAGTTGTGGTGTTTATGGACCATTTGTTTTGGACGGAACAATTACAGGAGATAAGTATCTCGAAATTCTAAGGAATCAAGTTGTTCCCCAGTTACAGCAACAACGTAATTTACATGACTTTTATTTTCAACAAGATGGGGCCCCTCCACATTATTCCAAAGGAGTTCGTGAGTATCTTGATGAAACATTTCCATTGAAATGGATTGGTCGAAGAGGTCCAATCGATTGGCCGGCACGTTAACCGGACTTGACCCCTATGGATTTTTTCTTTTGGAGAGTACTCAAGGAAAAAGTTTATAGTCAAAAACCAAAAAGTGTCGGTGATTTAAAAAATTACATAAGAGATGCATTTCAAGAAATTAATGCCCAGAGTGACTTGTGCAAAAATGGTTGTCGAAGCGTAAGAGGTAGACTTCAAAGCTGTGTAAATCAAGAAGGAAAACAATTTGAGCATTTGCGTTAATAAATAACATTTTATTTTCATTAATATAATTGTCTTATTACATATAGTTGTACGTATACGTGATCTCTAAATAAATGTTTTTTTACTGTCCACCTACTTTTGGCTCACCCTGTATATAAACAATTCTGGAATAATAATAATTATAGTATCTATAAAGCTACTAATACAATATTCCGGGGTTACTCTTCTATAATAGCTTCAAATTATGTCATGCACAAGTAACTATACTGCCAAGTTGGCAAGTTTTCTACTTTTCATTGGATTGTATTTTTTCTGTTTTTATATTAAGCCTCTGCACATGGCTGGATTAAAATGCACTTATGACATTTTACAGTTGCAAACAAAATTTAAACTTCATTATCAATGTATGTTAGTAAACTTGACATCAATATGTAGTTCATGATTAAATGTTTTTATATTATCTGACTTTTAATTTGTTAATTACAAAAATACATTAAAAAATTATCAATCTATTCTTTTGCATCTTGAATATTCCCTTACTGATTTCATCTTCTCTAGTATAGTTCTCAGAAGTTAGAAATAATAAGACTATACACACATAAGCATAAATCTGAAATTTAAATTACCCATTAACTTCTCAATTTGATGAGATCTCAATAAATTTGTCAAACTCATAAGAAAAGGCTATCCCATCTTTCCAAACATTTCAAGGCAATTTTCTAAATCACGTCTATTTGATAGCCATGTTTATAACTAATATAAACATCCTTTTAAATTTAGCAGTTATTTAAAATGTAAAAACTACAAACAGATTAGGTAGGATAAAAAGGAACAATAAATTTTTCACAAGGTATGCTTGAGAATAGTTTGTACATTACATAATTTGATAAGGTAACATGGGCTACATGTTAAAGTAATTTAAAATGTGTATGGCAAGATTATTAGTTAGACACTATTCAAAGGGCAATGAAATTTAAGTAGAAACAGATGTACATTGTTCGGAGCTTTAAGATACTTTTTTAGAATAAATAAACATAGCTTCATTTTAAAATTTGTAGTCATCCTAGAAAGGGTAATTTAGATTTATTCTGCATTTATATATTAGGTATGAGATCAATGGAGAAAATAGAAAATGTTTTACTTAAAGTAAAACATCTAATATATACTTTAGAGATAGAGATTAAGCAAATGAAATCTGATGAATTTCAAATAAAGAAAATGTTTTTAATCTTAACATGAAATTACTTTGCACTTTGACCCCCTTATATTTGAGTAATTCTTAGTAAAAATACTTCATTAAACATTTGATCTTGTGGCTGCAAACATTTGTAATGTTTACTGAAAGCTTGTGAAATTTTGTGCAGATTCATAACACTGGAAGTTATAATATGGAAACTAATAATCAGTTTGGGATCAAGAACTCAGGGAATTAAAAACAAGCCTATAGTTAGAGTTGAATGGAAGTTGTGAAAAGAAATGAGGCATTAAAAGGAAAAAAAATGCCTATTCCTTTTATTTCTTAATTTTAAACTTTTCATGCTGATGTATCTTGGTGATCACCATATTTAAGCATTATGGCAGAGAAAATGAGATGTAAAATATAAAGTTACCCAGTAAAAGAAGTCCTTTTCATATTTATTTAGGAGGTTCAACAGATTAGAAAAATAAAATATGGAAGCTTGAGCCAAAAAGCATTTTTAATTTTAGCAGAAAAACAAATTGCCTTTTACTCAGATTTATTCTATAAAAGGAATTTTAAATTCACAAATAAATTGTTAATGAAATATAAAAAAATTATAATTTTCCATACCACAGACTTGTAATATTTACTAAAAACTTTCCAACTTTAATGAAAACATACTTAGTAAATTTAGGGTTCTAATATCCAACTCTTTCAGACCTTGGTTTGTTGAACTAAACTGTGAGCAAATTGGTCATTCAATGTCAAATAATCCAGGGGACTGCAGGTAACCCCCACAGAATGCATTGAAAAAATTTACGTGCTCATCTACCCATATAATGAAAAATTGCCAAAGATTAGATCATTATCTCTAATAGTAGGTTGAACACCATCCTGATTTTTTTTGTAGATCATATTCAGAGATGTAAGAATATATGGTAAAAATCTGAAAAGGCTGAATAACTGGTGACATAGGCAAACTGTGGCCTGAAGTAGGGCTATTTTTAGCTAAATCATAAAAAGTTGTATGCAACAAAATTTTTTTTTTTTTTTACAGGAGATCTAATAGATATTTAATTACAACAATTACTGATTTATCAACTGATATGTTATAGGAAATTTGAAAACAAAATTCAGCTTTGTATCATATTAAGTCTTAGAGCTATGGCTTATTAAAAAAAACCAACAGCTTCATTATGAAAATCCTAAAAACTTGGTTTGAGACCATTTTTGAATTCTGTGAGATTAATTCAGTCAGTGTAGCAAATTTCAGCCTTCTATCACCATTACTATTGCAGCTTTAAACAGCCAAAGTTGCCCAAAAATGAATTTGCCAAAAATACAAAATTACATAAATTTTACAGGGCTGTAAGTCAGAAATTATTAGAGATATTGATCTAATCTTTGGCAATTTTTCATTATATGGGTAGATGAGCAATGTGAATTTTTTCAAGGCATTCTGAGGGTGTCATCTGAAAAATTTTCCAAAATCTGGATGATTTGACATGGAATGACCCAAATAGTTAATTTTGCTTTGTTAAGTATTATTCAAATTTATTTTAAATTTTAAGGAACTGAACTACAAGTAAAATATAATGCATTAACCCCAAAATTGCTAATGGGTCAAATCAGTTTACATTTTTATAAGATGTTTATATATCATATTACTTGTAGATCTGACTGTTTTAGTCTTTAACAACATCCAAGTCACAGAACATTGCAAACAAACGAAAAAACAATACTGCAATTCAAATTACTGATTATTATCAGTATTTCTCATCTATTTTACACTGAAAAATTTTGTAAAGCTTTTTAAGCTGAGTGTGCAAAACCAAAATTACCAAATGTGCAATGTGTACCCCACAAGTTAAAATACGTTAATGATTTAAAGGTTAATCAAAACCAAAATCTCAATTATTTGAAAAGTTAATAATGTTAAATTAAAAGTCTTATTTGTGATGATTTAAAAAGGCCATAAAACAAGGTTCAAGACAATTTGAATTGTTAACAAACTAAGCAACAAATTGTTTATGAACAAAGTTATTACTTACCTAAAGACATAAAGAAGGTTCAACACACCCAGGACAACCTGCATGTCACTAGATGACAACAAAGTAGTCAAGTGCTGAAAAAAAAAAAAATTCAGACTTAGAGCTCTAGAAAACATCACTCTTGACTGCGTATGTTCCAGTACAGGCTTAACATTGGTATTCACATGGTAACAAGTAGCATCAAATACTAGTCTATTCATTGCAAGCTGTGTTCTGAAAGATTTTAGTTTCATAATACACAGAAAGGTCAGAGCTTGAAGAAAAAAATTAAGAATAACAAATTTATAATGTTACATATTCTGTCAAAAAATACTTTAAGTCTTTCAAATTAAGATTTGACTTAAAGATCATAAAATTAAAACAAAAACTTAAAATACAGTCATACACTATTTCTGATGAATGAGCCTGCAGATTATCAGATACTTTTAACACATGGGTCAAAATTTTGAACAAAGTCATCTTCTGTATCATGACTTTAGTTAACTCTCACTTTCAATTTTCTCTTTCTTGTCTCAAATGAGTAAACAAAGTTGATGAAAAGGGACAAATAACAGTAATAACATTAAAAAAATCCAGGTTAATACCTAAAGATAAAAAATTCTAATAGAGAATAAATATTTCTGTTTTACTGCTTTTTTGTG
Organism: Tachypleus tridentatus; assembly: GCF_004210375.1. Lineage (NCBI taxonomy): Eukaryota > Metazoa > Arthropoda > Merostomata > Xiphosura > Limulidae > Tachypleus > Tachypleus tridentatus. Next base: position 36,356,306 of record NC_134832.1, on the reverse strand, counting down.
CTATTTTTCACATGTGTATTAAGTAACTTATTAAACTCCTACTTACTGCATAAATATACAATTAATCATTTTCTTTAATACTATTTTTATGCTGCTTACACTATTAACCCTATTTCAGTGCACATCAAGATTTCAGTGACTAACATTAAAAATTCTATTAATCTACTTTATTTTATACTAATTAGTATACACTAAAACCTTAGCTAACAGACCATATTTCAATAGGATATAAAGTTTTTAATTTTATGAGGAAATATTTAAAAATCCTAAATTTCCCCTCGTGCGACATTCTCTCTAGACATCTGTCCATCATTCCTTCAAAAAGTACAAAATTAAATGTAAATTTCTCACTATCAAATTGTCATTGCTTAGAGTTTTCAATTCTGTTTGGTTCAGAACAATAAACTAGACCCCTACCTGTAACATCCTCTCCTTCAGGATTTGAAAATTGTTTGCTTTTGCAATTAATACTATATAATCTATAACCAATAGAAAGCCATGATTTTCATCTATCAAATGGCTTATTGTATGTTGTTTTCTGAATGGATAATGGCGATTTCAATATTAGTACAAGATTCATTCCCATGGGAAAAATAACGACTAGCTTAGACGAATTTGTTACAGCTCTTAGAGTTAGAAAGCCACAGATATTTTAAAAAATTGGGATAGTGTCTACTTTCTTAGTAGACAGAATATTTAATTATATAAAAGAATTTTATGTATTACTACTAATGGTTTTAAAAAAGTGGTGTTTTAAGTGACATCAAAAGAAGACAGAAAAGATTATAGTAAAATTATTTTTTTTCTTTCTCATGTTTATTCTTCTTAGTTATAAAAGTAATGTAAAAATTGATGAGGTTGGTCAAATTGACTAATACTGTTACATAGAGTAGAGAAAATAACTGATAAAATATAGTTTTACCAAGAATTTATGCTGTGTATTTAGGTTTTAAAGATTACAGAAATCAAATTGAGATTTGAGATAAAAAGTTATTTTAATCTTAACATAAAAATCACTTTCCATATAGAATATTTAAACCAAATGCTTGAAGTGTTCATAGACAATGTGTTTTTCCTTTGCTTAAAACACTTCATAAAAAAAATTTTGTATGTGAAAGACTGGTAATGGTTAGTAAAACTCTTGGAATTTTGTGAAGATATACACACTATATCAAATGTTAGTAGTATTAACTTTATAAGGACTCTATACGAGTATAAAAAGGTCACATGGTAAACCAAATTAACTGAGCCTATAATTTATTAATTTATAATTTATTAACAATAATGCTAATTTATTGTAAATTTATAGCATTAAAATTAATCTTATTTGTTATTCATTTTTGATATCACAAAAATGCAACAAATTTTCTCAAAAACAACTTTGATATAGAGAAAACATTTACTATAATTTTTACAGCATAATTATGCAATTTATTTCAACACAGTATTTTATGATATTTATAATTCGTTACAATATATGAATCTGCATGACTAATGTTAACAGACACTATTGGCATAAAAAATGCAAAATTTTTTTACTTATAACCTACCTCTACAGAGTTGTACAAATGTCGTGAAAAACTATGCTCAATAAGCAAAGCAGTAAACTGCAGGATCTGTAGCAAAAGTGCTTTATTCTAAAGAGAAAAACAGGAATAACTTAAAAATGAAAGCTTCAGTTTAGTTAGAAAAGAATTATACATATAGACATAGAAAAAACTTATTTGCTATCTTTGGTTTTAAGACTTTCAGGCATTCAAAACTTGAGCCAAAACTTGAAAATAATGCAATAGGTACTAAATTCATTTTCATCATATGCTCTGAAACCTTTAATTAAATAAATCAGCTGAATATACAAGAAAATAAATTTTAGGATTACTTTCACAAAATGATTTTATACATTTGCATAGATATTTTATAAACCAAAAATCTGATTTTTATTTAAGATTTCCCTGGAAACAACACACAATACCTTCACAAAAGAAATGAAATCATAATCTGCATGACAATTATTAACTGATACGAGTATTTGTATTATTACAAGTTTTATGATTTTTTTCTCCCATATCTGAAAAATTTTATTCATTAAAACAATTTAAACTTTGTAAAAATTATACAAAAGTGTTGTTTTCAAATGCAACTGAAAAAAGTACAGTTTTTTTCTTGTTTATTTTTGAGAGAGAGAGCCACTCAAACATTTTCTCTATGTTTAGGTTTTAACATTTAAAGTTAATTCTTATGAATTGTTATTAAATTATTGTAAATTATTACATTCATATTAACCTTCAAATTGATTCATAACTACAAAGAAAATATGTTTGTAGCATCAAACTGTTTTGAAATGCATACCTTTTCTTGTCCAGGCATATCACATGGTAAGCACCACTGACCCTCTTTTATCTTTTGGCATGCTGCTTCCAAAATAGTATCAAATTTGTCAAGGACATCTGTCCAGTGGTAAAGTTCACACTAGAAATGCAGGAGTTCAAAAATATACAAATTACTTCACATACAGAAAAAAACAACATTCCTATACAAGTTCAATATTTCAAACCATTAAAACTTTGATGAGCCTCCAAAGAGAACAGTTTTCCACACTGAAAGAAAAAAAATTTTCTGTAAATAAATGTCAAACAATTTAAAAACCTATGTTTTTATACTGTTCAAAAGCCAAATTTAGCTATTTCAGTTGTTCAAGCATTTCTATTTAGAGAAACTAATGAAAATCTCAATTTACCAAAGAAAATTTAATTTTTCCTGCAAATTTCAATTCTAATGAAGAATGTTATGTCACATTATGCAATAGATAATTTTATAAAAGAATTCAAGCCTAAATTTCTTCTTTCACAATTTCTATAGAAAATGAACATAAAGGTATATTTTTAAACTCTGGTTTAAAATAATGGTCTGTATCTATCTTTTCTCATATGTTTCAGATACGATTAATATATATTCCATGAATAAAAATGTAGGCTTTTAAGAGGAGGGGCACATATATCCATAATATTACATTTTATCATCTGTAAAATAAATACTAACCTTCCCACAGTTCCAAGTTTTGATTTTTTTAAGATCACAAACCAGTTCATCATCGTTACATCCTTTTAACTTTTCTATGAGAATTCGACAGTCAGCAGGCTTTAAAAAAAGAAAAAAATCTAAATAAATTATTTAACAAATAAAAAAAGTTAAAAGGACAAGGCTTTTAGTATTCAACTATCTTTTAGAAATTTTTTCACAAATAAGAAAAACATCAAATGGATATTTTGAGATTACACTGAAAGGCAAAAATGCATTACATATCTAAGATCTGTTTACATATTTCTCAATTAATTTTTATTGTACACAAATGTTTTGAAGTAAAACTACCCTTTGTGAAACCAAAGAATAATTGTTTAATATATAGGACTATCTACAATTATATTATATTATTTACATACTTTTCGTTTCCTATATTTCAACTAAAAAACCCTAAACTAATAAAATTATAGCAAACTAATTTCATCTTGCACATAAAATTTCATACAAATGTCAGAGCTTATAGCTTTGATTTTTTTTTTTTTAACTGAACATTTATTTTCCTATATTTTAAAGCTGATCTGTGGAATCTCTTTAGTTGGTTAATGTACTATATGAGAAAATATATATAAAACTTGATTTTTCTTCCCTCCTGTAACAAAACTACAGATGATTTTTGATTATTTTAGGACATTTGGTGCCAATCAATACCAAAAACAATGAAAAGTTTTAGGCACTAAAATGAAAAACATTTATAGTAATATAAAATTAACACTTTTATCACCATTTCATTATTAATCTATAATAAAATTAAAACAAACAAAAATCATGGTTTCTATCAAAGAAAGAAGACTTAAACAAATGACAAAATATACACTTTTAAAAAAAATAATTCATTTGTAGTTTTTAAACCTATTTAAAATTTTTTGCCTCACTTTTTAACAGTAATATAAAATTGTTTTTGATTACACAGTATGTAACAACGTTAAGAACCAAGTACAGGTTGTATCCCAAATCCTTTTTTTACTAATACTTACAAAATTATTGAACTATGAGAGCTAAGTAACTAGTTAAGTAAATTATTCTGAACACATTACAGCAGATTCACATCTATCATTTGCTCTTATAAAGGAGCAATAACTACATCCAATTTTTAACACAAAGCTAAACAAAAGGCTCTGCCCACGAAGGTTATCAAAACCCACTTTCTAGCATTTTAAGTCTGTAGAAATACTGCTGTGTCACTATGGAACAACTACATACAGACAATAGTTAATTAAAACTTAGCCATCATTCATAGGTATGGAGTTTGAAGAATGTTTTAAGCAATAATGATATATTTAAATCACCAGATATACCGTTCTAAACTAGCTTTAATTTCATTCACATTTCAAAATGATTTTTTTTTTTTTTTATATCTGTAAAAACATTTCCACCATTTTAAAAACAGTACACAGGGTATGCTATTTATTTAGCATTTCACATTAACAGTTTCCCAAAAGTTTGGAAAATTAAATAAAAATAAAATTTAGTTATTTATAAATTGCAACTAATTTTATTGAGGAAAAACAGCTATTATGCAAATTACTATACTCATTTAATTTTGAATTGCACAACCCAACCCATACTGGCTATTAACCTTTTATACAGTCAATGAAAGTCTTGCAATATTTTGTTCTAACAATAAAACTAGTAGATGAAATTGTTTTAAACTTTATAAGAACTGTCATAAATGTACATAGTTTAAGAAACAAAGCCTGTTACTTTAGATAAATTTAGTTTGTTTTTTTTCATTATTATTATTATCTTAAAAAAATTACATTAGAAAATGGCATTTGCAAAATATGATGATATTTATACTTGTCAGTTGAAATTAGTTACATTTTAATGCATTTTAAAATCCCCAAAAACTTTTATAGAAAATGCATATTTTGTCTATTTTTTAATAAAAAAATGTCTAAGTAACCCTAAACAATTTTTTAGTTTTAACTAGGATTATGCTTATATACATATGTACATGAAAAAGTACAGTTATGAGAATTTTTTTAAGTTTATACTTCACTGAAACTGTACTTTTGTTTACTGTGCCAGAAAAACCTAAAGATTAAAAGCATGAACTTCATGCATTTGCCATAAACTATCACATTTGTTGTATCATCTCATTCAGTCCAACACCAGCACATCCGACCTTTACTGAAAACATGATAGTATGAAAGTTTTTGGTATTTGAATATCATTTCTTTGAATTTAAGTTTACTTCAATAAATATCCTTAAATGTTGTTTCACAACATAGACAAAAACTAATTGCCACTGCTAGTGAATGTACATCATAGCTTACCAAAAAGGTGGTTTGAATAACACCGCTTAACCTTACATATGTCCTGTTACAAGAGATTACACTAAAGGATACAGATACCATAAATTATTTTACAGAACTTAGATTAGTCCTGCTCACATTCCTTTCATTATTGATACCCAAACTGTGAGGATGTCAAAGCTTTCCCTGTATCATTGAAATGAATGTGTTTAGCCTGTTTCACAAGCAACATCCAAATTTTATTGTTGTCAGTTGTATGTCAAGTTTTGAACCCTTTTCAAAATATCAGAAAAAAAAACTTTGTATACAAGGTAGACCGTTTTAATTTTAAAGCAACAATGGAAGTATGGGTCTCACTACAAAGAAAATTCTTACATGGTACTAGTAGTACATACAAACCACACAAAGCAATTATCCTAAATACTTTTTTTTGTTTTTTTAATTATAAACTAAATATAAGTTTGTTAAATAACTAAACTTAAAAATCACTAAAATGTAAAAGAATATAATAATTATGCACTTTCAGTTCAAAGTGCTAAACCTAATTCACAAAAAAATGTGCACTTGCCACTCGGAAAATCTTAGCCATAACATTCTTGGATCAACATTTTTTTCCTTAAAATATATTCACTTCCAATAAGTTTTAAGATAATGATATATATCAGTAAATACACAATACAGCGTGTTTAAGCTAATATATAATAGCCACATACATCTAAAGTTTTTTCCACAAGCAAATTTAAGGTTTATAAAAAAGTATTATTGATTACTAAATACAACCTCTTACACAAAATGTTAGTTAATAATTCACATAAAATCAAGATAACATTTCATTACGTGCTTTATTTATCATCCCATGATTTGTCATACATGAAATATACATTAACATGGTACTGAAATCAACACTTGACTAAGATTGACTAAGTTTTACAACCAAGATTTCACATGCCCAGATATTGTTTTATAAAGAAAACAGACTAGAAAATGGTTCAACTACAAGTGCAAGGACATTTTTTTAAATGCTGAAGAACATTTTTTAGAGGGCACTTGTAGTCTCAAATGTATTTTGGGATTTTTTAAAGTGAAATTTCTCTTCAAGCTTTATTAAATATAATTCAGTACAAATGTTATGCCAGTATTTACAAAACAATCTCACATCCTCTAAAAGTTCTCTATAATTTTTTTTCAGTTTACAAATGTGATTTTGCCCTTATAAGATAAAATGGCCCAGGTAGGTAAGAGGTTAAGTTTCAAATCTTACAATTTAAGTCTAATACGATCTATATAATTTGTCAATTCAATAATTTTTTTGCATAAAAACAGTTTAAATAGTTTTGTTCTATGTTACTGTATATCTCAATTTGCAGAACTCTGGTAACTTACTTGCATTGGTAATTCTTTGTAAAGGAGAATTACAAATATTATACTTAAGTTTAGACCCAGTTTTTTTTAGTTTTTTTGGGGTTTATCATCCAATAAAATTATCCTATTGGTCAATTTGAATAACTGACAAGTGATTGATTGATTTAGTGTTTCATGGCACAAAGCAGCGAGGCTATCTGCGCCAGACATTCGGTAAAAATGTAAAAAAATAAATAAATAAATGTAGTAATGGACATAAATGGAAATGAAGGTAAAACAAAAAAGTATAAAACCAATGTTGACACCTAGTCTACAATGTTAAGATAGAAGGCAGAGTATAAGAAGTTGTAAGGCATTTACTCTAGCAAAAAGGTAATGATCATAACCCGCCAGGAAGACTAACAGGTAAGTTCAAGAACCACCGTCAGTCACCTGAAGTTGGTCTTTCCATTCCTGGTTCCGGGTTATGTGTCATAGCAACCAGTATCAAAATGTAAAAGAATAGAAGTTTTAAAAGATACATAGCAAAATTGTAACAATGAGTAGCCAAATGTCCAGTAAAAAGATAAAGTCAAGTAAATGGAGTAAAATTTGTAAAAGTAAATGAAGGTAAAAACAAAACAGCAATTAAAACAGAAAATGGTGTAAAAACCAATGGTGACATCCAGTCAACAAAGTTGTAAAGAACTACCTGTAGCAGAATGGTAATGATCATAACCTGCCAGAAAGACTAACAGGTAGGTATAAAAACCACCGTCAGTCACCTGAAGTTGGTCTTTCCAGTCCTGGTTCTGGGTTATGAGTCAATATGGCCAGTACTAAAAAGTTAAGTAGTAAAAGTGTGAAATGATATGCAGCAAAAGTATAATAACAACTCGCCAGGATGACTAACAAGTAGTTCAAACGGATAGTTCAAACAGTAGCGTTAGTCACCTGAAGTTGGCCTTTCCAGTCCTGGTGTCGAGTTATTTAATGTTCTGGCCATTGTCCAATGTCAAATTGAATGAGAGAGATTAAAACTGTAAAAAAGAAACCACAATTAAAAAGGTGTAATGAATAAATATGCAACACTTAAATGAGATTAAAAAGATTAATAGCCATTAAAAAATTAAAAACATTATCAAGGTGGACAGAGTCACCATTGCCAATAACTCTGTCCAATGTTACAGACTGACCCTGGGAAAAAATATGTTTAAAATATTCCCGTCGTTGAGAATTGTAACGATGGCAAGAAAGTAAAACGTGGCTGATAGTGATTTGAGTGTTACACAAACTACACATTGGTGCATCAGTTCCAGATAAAAGAAAATGATGAGTTAAAAACTGTGAACAATGCGTAGCCTAGTGAGAACAACTTCCTCCTTCCGAACTTTACGGAAGCTAGATGGACAAAGTCCAATTTTGAGTTTGATTTGAAAAAGTTTGTTGTCACGTTGCTCACTCCAAGTGCATTGCCAGCTGACACGGAGCCGAGCCTTGAAGACAACACCATAGTCCATGTACGGAATAGGCACAGGAGTGATGGTGCTGAAGCAGACATATTTAGCTGCCATGTCTGCAAGCTCGTTCCCTCAAATACCAACATGGCCTGGTATCCAGAAAAACTGGATTGAAGTAGCTGCTAATGAGAAATGGGCCAGTCGCTTTCGAATATCAGCTAGAATAGGATGTGAGCTAACGTGTAGCGATTCCAAGGCAAGTATAGAACAAAGCGAATCAGTATAAATAGTGCAGTTGGAGTACTGCTCAGCCGCAATATGATCCAGGGCAAGAGATATGGCATACAGTTCAGCAGTGAACACAGAAGCTGTAGAAGGGATTCTGCGTGCAACTACTGACCCATAGCAGAGCACACTGAATTACCCAATTTCGAACCATCTGTATAAATGGGAACTGAATAATTGTTTGATATATATTCATTGAGTAAAAGACGGTACTTCCAATCTGGAGTATCTGCCTTTTTTAGGTGACTGAAAGAAAGGTCACATTTGGGGGCTGTAATAAGCCATGGTGGGATGGGCCAACCTGTGGAATCTGCAATGTTATCCAAGGACAGACCCAATTCATCCAATTGCGCCCGGATGCGAAGGCCAAACGAAGCAATGACAGATCGTCTGTTCTGAAAAAGTACTGCCCACCGAGGAAGGAAAACACATTTCCAGGTGGGATGCTTTGGTAAGGAAAGAAGTTTCGAAGTACATTGTAAAAACAGTTGCAAACGGCAAAGGTGTAGCGAAGGTTCATGAGATTCAATGTATATACTTTGAACTGGAGAGGTACGGAAAGCCCCAGTGCAGAGACGAAGTCCTTGGTGATGAATGGGGTCCAGCATTTTTAAGGCCGAGGATCTGGCAGAGCCATAGATCATTGATCCATGATCGAGTTTCGATCTAATAAGAGCACGATATACCTTTAACATTGAACAGCGCTCTGCCCCTCAACTGGTAGAAGAGAGAACACGGAGGATGTTCAGTGCTCTTGTGCATTTGACCCGAAGCTGCTTTAAGTGTGGTATAAAGGTCAGTTTACGATCAAAGATAAGCCCCAAGAACTTGGTCTCCTGGACCACTGGCAGCAAAACTTCACCGATATGAAGTTCAGGATCAGGGTGAATACCCTGCATGCATACAGTATTGGAGAGAGAGAAATTAAAGCCGTTTGCCAGAGTCCACTTCCGTACACAATTGAGGGCGGTTTGTAGTTGACGCTCAATATATCTCATGTTTGACGACTGACATGAGATGTGAAAGTCGTCGACATACAGCCTATTCACAAGAGTGAGAGGGAGTTGTTCAGTGATGGCTTTTATCTTTATACTGAAGAGTGTAACACTCAATACACAGCCTTGAGGGACTCCACGTTCCTGTACAAAAGAACGGGAAAGTGTCGAACCCACACGAACTTGGAATCTCCTGTCCATTAAAAATTTTTAATAAACATGGAAAGATGGCCACGTAACCCATATGTATGGAGGTCTCGCAAAACGCCATACCTCCATGTTGTGTCGTAAGCCTTCTCTATGTCAAAGAATATTGATAAAAGATGTTGGCAGTTGAGAAAGGCTTCTCTGATAGATGTTTCAAGACGAATTAGGTGGTCTGTGGTGGAGTGCTGTCGACGGAACCCACACTGGGTGAGCAAGAGGAGGTTGTTTGGTTCCTTGAGCATTAACCATCCTTTCTAATGTCTTACAGAGACAGCTCGTCAAAGCAATTGGACGGTAGTTTGAAGGAATCTTGGGATCTCTCCCTGGCTTAGAGAAAGGTAAAATAATAGCCTGGCACCAGGCATCAGAAAAAACCTTCTCCTGCCAGATCCAGTTGAAAACAATCAGAAGGACATCAAGAGAAGCAGGAGATAGATGGTGCAGCATGTCATAATGAATATCATCAGGTCCAACAGACGTACTGGCAGACCGATGAAGGGCCATTTTTTAGTTCCACCAGGGTAAAGTGACAATTATAGTCAAAGAAACAGTCAGTTCGAAAGGAAAGAGGTGATCGCTCTGCCCGAGTCTTGATGGCCAGGAAGGTGGAGGAACAAGCAGAAGTGCTAGATACCCGGCAAAAGCTTTCAACTAGAGTGTTAGCAATGTTCCGAACATCAGTCACCTCCCGACAATCAGAGAGTAAGATTGAGAGGGGGATAGAATTGCAGTGCCCATTAACCTTTCGAATCCTGTCCCATATGATCTTGGAACTGGTGGTAGAAGATATGCTGGTTGTGAACTTAATCCAAGATTCCTTCTGGCTTTGACGTCTTACCCACCTAGCATGTGCACGGGCCCGTTGGAAAGCAACCCGGTTTGAAAGTGTGAGATATCTACGAAAAGTATCCCAGGCCTGCTTTTGAGCCTTCCGTGCAAAGTGGCAAGCAGGATTCCACCACGGACGAGGATATCGTGGAAAACGTGTCAAGGTTTTAGGAGTACACTGAGCAGCTGCATGTGTAATACAGCCAGTTACTGCTGCTACACAGTCGTCTATTGATGGATGATTTACGATAGCAGGATCAAGTTCTGCGAGAGCAGTGAAAGTGGACCAGTCTGCCTGATCCAGATTCCACCGGGGCACGCGGGTAGGGTGGCATCGACCACGGCCAGTCTCTCTCAAAAAAGATCGGAAAATGATCACTGCCTAGTGGATTACTGTCAACCCTCCATGAAAAATGAGAGAATAATGAAGGGGAGTAACTGAGAGATCAATAGCGGTAAAGGACTGACTAGGTGCATGAAAGTAAGTGGAAGAACCAGTATTGAAAAGAGAAAGATTGTGATCAGAGAGCATCCGCTCTACAGATCGGCCCCTCCCATCAATAATAGCACTTCCCCAGAGGAAATGATGTCCATTAAAATCCTCTAGGATTAGAAATGGAGATGGCAATTGTTCAACGAGAGCATCAAGATCTGATTGATCATATGTCTCTCCAGGGGACAGGTACAGAGAACAAACAGTGATGGTATGACCCAAGGAAACATGGATGGCTACAGCCTCCAAGGGTGTGTTGAGTGACAAAGACAGGGTGGGCACGTGTTGATCAACCAACTGTGCCACCCCTCCATGTACTCGACCATCACACAACCTGTCATTTCTGTACAGAGAAAACTGCCGAATGGAGACAGTATCAGTAGTTTTGAGAAATGTTTCTTGTAAAGAAAGACAAACAGGATGGTAGGAAGCAATCAGTGTTTTGATATCATCCAGATTAGAACGTAAACCTCGACAGTTCCATTGTATCAAGGTGGCCATTTTTAAGAACGGGTAGGTGAAGTGGCTGGAGAACCCTTCGGTTTACGACCACGTCTTTTTTCTTTACTGTCTTTAGTCGGAGGAAGTCTATCAACCTCCATGGATCCTGCTCTGGGTCGGGTGGGCAAGTTTTTGGTATTGGAAGGGGAATCCAGTGACTGAGGGGCCTTGAGCGAATAATTGTTTTGTCTCTTGTGGTGGGAAAAAAAGATGTATCTGAAGAAATGCCTGTATTTGTAACTGAAGGACGTGGATCTTGAGGTTTGTTGGAAGGTATGGGAGGAACAGAGATGGGTGTGGAAGTCGATTCATCAACCTTTTTAACCACTTATGTCAAAAGGCTTTTCATTTGTTTTGAAAACAATTCTCTTGGAGGCACAGAGATCTGTCTGCACTCCCACTGTAGTTGTGGAATGAAGTGCAGCAGCATATGTCCGAGATGGAGTTGTGGACAGCAATTTCGAGCCTCAGGATAACTAATGTTATGTGTCGTTTTCAAGCGCTGCACCTCTTTTCCTCCAACCATTTTGGGCAAGAATGAAAGTAAGAGGGGTGAGAACCATTGCAGTTTACATAGCGTGGGTTCATGTCACAGTCATAGGCATCGTGGTCCTTGCCTCCACAGCGAGCACATGTCAGGAAACAGCGACAAGATGTCTTTGAGTGGCGAATCTCTGACATTGGAAACATCGAAGAGGGTTTGGTATGTATGGCGAACCCTGCAAATGAGATAACCTGCCTTGATGGTGGCAGGTGCACGTGGTGAAGTAAGTGTTAAAGCGAGGGTATTTGTTGGCAGTGTAACTCCATCTTTGCAGTGGAGATCGCCTCACTGCAGAAACTCCTTGAGTGAAGAGACCAGCGAGAATCTCTGACTCGAGAACGTTCTTCAAATCCCTTTCAAGAATAACTCCTGTGAAGAATTCAAGGTAGCATGGGGTGTAACCTCAATAGGTATATCCCCAATTGCCTTTGAATTCAAGAGGAGTTCACTGTGTTGGGATGTGGATGTTTCAACCAATATGTCACCAGATCAAAGTTTCTTTACTGATTTTGGAGAGCCAGCAAGTCCCTCTAGTCCCTTTTGAATAAAAAAAAGGGGGCATTTGCCCTAACGGTTTTTCCGAAGAGAATGTAATATAAGAAAATGAGGTATGTGTGTTACTGATGTTGAAGATTGCTGTTCTGAGTATTCAAGGCGTGGTCGCTACCCTTTGACTGTTTTTTACAATTTTATTTAAATTTTTAAAGGATCCATAGGAAAAGGAAAAAATTTCGGTACCCACTGACCCCATCCACCATGGAGCCCTACAAGGGGACACACTACAAAGTCATGCAAGGACAATGCAGCAACGCCAGGGTTTCGTGAGCACTATACCCAAACACCAGCATCAGGCACAATGTCCACAACACTTGTTGAGAACTTCCAACACTGGTACTTGGTTGACTCTAGCCCAAGTGGACCAGCCGATTGACCCAAGGGGGACCACCCAAAGGCCGCCCGTCTACAGGAATTCGAGGCCAAAGTGATGTGTTAGGGTTGGACCCCTCAACCACCAGGATCCTCTCCTCCCCTTCACGGGTGGCCACGCACGGCAAACACGTGGGTGGATGTTTAGATCCCAGAGAAGGTAACCAGATAGAACAGAACCTTCCCTGGGAGGTACCCTCACCACATACAGGAATCCACACCGAGGGGTAACTGATAAGATAATCTCATTCAATATCACATATGAAATTGTATACATACGCAATGTATTTAGGGGCAACATCTGAGCTATTAAGAAAAAACTCAAAGCCAGGGAAGACTTGATAGATACATGAATGATAAAGCTAACATATTTGACACCACACTTTCAGGTATGGTGCCTAAAATTCAAGGTGTTTCACATGACAAATAATAAATGTGTTTTTATCAATACAAAACTCAGGCCAACTAGAAACTAAAACTGTCTTAACTGTATGCTTCTCCTACCCTGTCTCCTAACACCACCATTCTCACATTAAGAAAAAGATACAAACACAATCAATTCCTCAACAATTTTAAAACACAGTTTTCCTCCAACTTCTTTTTCAAAACATTTTGATATCTTAACCTCAGCATCCCAGATACCATACTTGTAGCCCTCCCCTGAACGTTTTCCAACAATTAAACATCCTTCCTAAGGTGACTAAGAAAAGACTACTCCAAGATTGTTATAATAAGTGATTTATGAAAGGAAATTACAACCTTTTAGAATTGTATTCAATATTACTGTAGATACAACCTAAAATCATATTTACCCTACAACTACCCCACAGTTATTTTGCTTCCATAATAAGTTATTTTCATAAAAATTATAAAACTCACATAATCTTACATTTATTATAACTAAAACTAATTTGTCATTCATATGCCCAATTAATTTAATGATCCAAATCATTTTGTAAGGCAGCAGCTTCCTTCCCACACAAAACAGAAAATTCCAAAAACCTTAACTCTATTGACAAGTCAATATCTTATTTTCTCTACCATAATTATTTGGGGTCTGCCAATTTGACCAACATTATAATTTTTTATTTCCTATGTTTTTATGCTAGAAATGACTACAAATTATAACAAAAATACAAATGTTTAATCTATGTAGCTCACATATCATAATGCTACTCATTTGTCTTATTTTACTTGACCTTCCAGTCCTGCCTGACTAATATTACATAAATTGCACATGAACTCGGTTACTGTATCCAGTAATATGAAATTAACCTTTAGTCTTTATAAGGTGACCCTATCTTAACTGGGTTTTAGCAGAGTAGTATTGTGTCAGTCACATTTCAATTATTATAGGTATGTATATGAATTTTTACTATTTAGAAGCAAGTTTCATAAAACTTGTATTTCTTAAAATATAGAACAATTATTCAAGAAGTAAAGCAAATAATTATCTTCTCACTATGACATTTATACTTTGTTGTTCCTGTATATAGGTTGCCAAGCCTTTTAAGTTTTTGTACATGGAGGATATGAAATTTGTTTTAGGTTTTTATATATATATACAGTTACGACACAAAGTGTTCATACCCCTGCATCGTGGCTAGTTTTTTCCTTATAACTTAAAAAGTATCTCAATTAGGATAATGAATGTGTAGTATGTTATAAATATTATACTAACACATGTCTACATAATTTTTTTATGTAAATTGAACAACAAATAAACAGTTTATAAACAAATAACCAAACACAGGAGGGGCAGAAAGTGTTCATGTATCTACTTTTATGGTCAGTTGTGTAGCCTTTCAGGTGAATTACTTGGTGCAATCTCTCCTTATAGCCCTCCATGATCGTTTCACAGTACTCGACTGGTATTTTCTTCCATTCTTCTTCACAGAAGGCCTCCAACTCTTGCAAGTTTTTCAGATGACACTGATGAACCCTGGTCTTCAACTCATGCCAAACATTTTCAATTGGGTTAAGATCGAGTGACTCCAGAATGCTTATATGGTTCCTCTGCAACCAGGTTTGCACATATTTTGATGTGTGCTTAGGGTCACTGTCATGCTGGAAGATACAACAATGCCCAAGCCGCAAGATCCGAGCACTATTCTTGATACAAGTGCCTAATATATCAACGTACTCTTCTTTTTTCATGATTCTGTTGATGTGGTGAAGGCTGCCCACACCAGAAGAGCTGAAGGAACCCCATAGTACGATCGAGTCACCTCCGTGTTTAACTGTACGGACGGTGTTCTTTGGAAGATTTCGTTCCCCCTTCTTATGGAAAATCTTGCAAACATCAATCTGGCCAAAAAGCTCGATTTCAGTCTCGTTTGACAAAAATAATACTCTTCCAATAGGTGAAGAGGTTATTTACATGCTTTCTTACATACCTCAATCGTGCTTCTAAATGAACAGGCTTTAAATATGGAATTCTACGAGGACAGCATGCTTTGAACCCAGAAGAGCGTAACATGTTCGTAACTGTAGAGGTGCTTACTTTAACCCCAGTTTCCCTTTCCAGTTTCTGTATGTCATTACGTGTTAAAGGAGGGTTCCTACCAACTTCTCCGAGAACCTTCCTCTTGGTTCTCTCTGGAATTTTGGTGGAAACAAGGGAGGTTAGCAGTTGATCCTGTAAGCTTAAACTTGGCAATTATGCTTTGAACAGTAGATTTTGACACATTAAATTGGGTAGCAATACTGGAAAGAGACACACGAGACTTGTATTTTACAATAATTCGGTTTTTTAAACCACTGGACAATTGTTTCCTGTTTGCCATGATGACCACGCAGATAATGACAGAGACGGCGCTAAACTGCTGGAAGTACATTTTTTGCTGGCTAAAGTCCAAAAATTATGAACCCAGTGTCTAGTTCTGGAATGGTATAATGTAGTTTATTCACCAAACTAAACAGAATTGTTATGAGAATATCAGTTTTTTCACACGTTCTGAAATGTACAAACTTTCTGCTCCTCCTATTCTTGGTTATTTGCTTATAAATAGTTTGTCTTTTAATTTATATAAAAATTTGTGTAGATGTGTGTTAGTGTAATATTTATAATATATTATACATCTATTAGCCTAATCATGATACTTTTTAAGTTATGAGCAAAATACTACTCAGGACACAGGGGTACAAACACTTTCTGTTGTAACTGTAGTTGGATAACAAAAACAGTGCTGCATTCAACATACCATGACTGCAAAAAAAAAAAAAAAAAAATCTATATTTAAATGTGTTCTTTTAATATTTCTGGTAAAATATGACATTTTTGTTTTACTAAAAACTCCCACAGTCAGTTTTAAAATATACTTCTATGTTTTCAATCTAATGTTACTTCACTTTATTCAAAATGAAAGATGCTATGACTGAACTGTTCAATACAGGCATATTTTAACTGGTAGAAAGCCAAGGCAAAATGCAGGTTCATTTTTGCTTAAACAAACCAGCTAATTTTAAATTTTTTTTAACAGTAATTAAATTGCTTTAAATATATGAAACTATGAATATTTTCCCCTTATTTTTATATTTCTTTTCAGTCCTGTTTAAGTTTTATGTATCAATGCAGAATCAATATTACAGAATACGTACAGCCACGATTTGGAAAACTCAAAGGAAAAATCAAAATGCATAGTTTTTTCACAGATCAGTTGTTAAAGATGAATTTTCCATTTTTAAATTAATCTATTCACGTTTTAAAGAATTAAAATAAGTGGAATTAATATAAGAATTTCTAACAAATCATTCAATTTTGACAGTTAAATTTCCAAAATATAGATTTACTGCAATTTACTCACAAATTTATACTTAATTGTTTAGAGATACAATATTTACACAAGTACTTACAAAAAATGTATTCATTAATAATGAAAATGACCATTTCAAGAGCCTTCTCTTCCACCAAATGTAGCCTATATCAACTACTTATTTTTTTCTCCATACAAAAAAAAACAAAAGTCGAATGTGTGCAAAAAAATGACGAAACAGTTTAGGTGAAGTACTACCACAATGCCACTAAAAAACGAGGTTCATTCTCTTTGTATCAGTACTTAAAAAGCTGGTCTGAACTTTCAATATTTAAATAAATTACCAATTTTTCAAATAAAGTTCAGTAACATCTTGTTTTATATATTTAAATATTGAAAGTTTTATAGCTAAAACATAACTGATCAAAATGCACAACTCAAAGGACAAAGTATACAATTTGCTTTTTAAGAAAAATAAAACATTTGGAAAATCAAAAGTTCAAAAGATCTAAGAAAGATAATAACAAACAAGTTAAAATGCAAGACTTTAAAAACAATACTCACCACTTCAGAAGAGCTCTTCTTTAATTTACTCCTGTCGATCTTCATAATGCACACAATATAAAATTCAAGATTCAAATACCTCAGCTTTCTTTTCCATTCATATTAACCCTGAAAAAAAAAATTCAAAAATTCAACTAAAAAGGAATGGCTATTGTAATATATAATATTTTTGGTTGAAAAAAAAAAAAGCTTTCATTGTGTTTAGATCCTAGACCATGAGAACAAATTATGCCAACAGTGATTAGTTACAATTGGTAAAACTACACTTAAAAGGTACAAGGTTGAAAAGAGTTTTGTTCAAAATTATTTGGACTTTTTCCTCGGGGAATATAGGTGGTACATTTGCTCAGACAAAATTCAGGAAATTCACAAATTAATAAAAACTTCCTATGTCTGATCCTTATGAAGGATAAAGTGAATTGAAATAATTTTAATATATACTATATAAATGATGTTAGTTTTCTATTCAACTGTCTCCATCTTAATTTCGAATTACTTTAAAATGACTTCCTTTATTAGTAAACATAAATTTAAAAGGAACTTCATATTCACTTATATTTAACATACAGCAAAAATTACTTGTTACTTTTAATAATTTGTACCACAGCATAGCAGAGAAAACCAAGAGCTTCAATAGGCTAAAAGAACTACTGATACATCTATCAAATACAGTTCTTCAAACCTTCAGAGTTCAGTTTGATAACCATTCTTAAATCTTTATTGCTTGCTAGTGTATAACATTTCCCTTATGTATTTGTGAAAATTATCAACATACCCTACTGACAACACAATGGTCTGGTAAGGCATGTAAATACCTGCCTCTTCCCCGATTACTAAAATATTTAACAAAAAAGTTTGAGTTTTGCAGTTATTTAAGGGTCATTTGCATTAGCCATCTGCAATTTAAAAGTGATAAGACTAGAGAGAGGGTAGCTAATCAATACCATCTACAACAGTTTCTTGGGTTAGTCTAATCTAAAACTGAGGAATTGACTATTATATTATAATCCATACAATGAAAAGTTCAAGCATGTTCAGTGATGGGATTAAAACTCATGGCTCACAGTTTGCAAGTGAAATGCCCTAACTACCAGGCTATTAGAAAAGTTAAAACTTCATCTGGTAAATCTACTCATTTATTTAAATCTTAAAGTTATAGCCACACCTATTTTATTTCCATAATTTGTTATTAATAGATACTTTCACCAAACATAGGATCTCATTAAATCCATTCCTCACAAACTGCATCATTACTTGGCTAACAGCCTAAATGACTGCTACACTCTGGCCAAACAACCACTATAGAACTGCCAACAAGTAACAATGACAACTTTGCACACATTTGTGGCTTATCTTTGTTGCTTTTTTTTTAATAACAGCCAAATTTGAAAAAAAAAAATATTTAGGGTCTGTTGGATTAAAATTGCTACCACTAAACTGTACTTTCACAAAAATGTTACTCAAAAAACAACTCAAAAATGTTTCTATAAAAATATTATTGTAAGAAAATTAAAAATCTACAAAGGTAAAGTAAATGATAAAAAATAAATAGATGTACTTTTACAAAATAGCCATTTCCTAAACCTAAAACTTCATATTTGTAAATATTCTGAAAAACGAAATGAATGAAATGAGCCTTAATAAAGGATTGACACAAGATAAAAAAATCCTTTATATTTTGCTTTATTTACTGAATTTGGAAGCTGTAGATTTTTGTTTCTTTTTAAAAACTGTTGTTCATATGTGTAAATTCTTTTTATTATGCCAACTTATTTTTCTTTAAATATGTCAACTGTAAATAGACTGATGGCAAAGTAAGAATATGCCAAAGAACACAGCAGTAAAATGAGAAAGCATAAAATAAAAAACAACAAAACTCTACAGAGATCACAAGAAATGGTAAGAACTGGCACACAATACAACAAGAAATGTGAAAGTAAATCATGTTAGTAAAATTTAATCCAAGGAATGGTGGTTTAAAATGAACTAAAAACATGTTTCAGCTGATTTCCATAGAATGTCATACTTTTTGAAAGAAATTTTAACCAATCATATCTTTAGGAAATAAGGTTAATATATAAATGTTATATGAACAATTAATATACAACAAAAGCATTTATAAAAATAATTTGTATGCTTAATTTTTATACTGCAATTTAAAAATACAAGAAATATTAGCATAAATTCTTATCAATAGTTTTAGTACTTTCCAAAAGGATAGTATATAAAACATGACATTATGTAGTATGTTTAGATGTATGTAGTATGTAAGTGTAATTTATAAAAAGTTCAGAGGTCTAAATTTCCACAAAATCAAAAAAGGTTTAATCCCAACATAATTAACCAATATCAGTATAGTAAACAGTTTTTTTTATGAAGCCATTAGAAAACTATAAAGACTTACCTAAAATTATTCATTAGATATTAATTAATTAAAATCTGTCAAATTAAATAAAATATGATTTTTCAATGAAAAATTCCTGCAATTATTGAAATTAAAAAATCTTAATTAGAAATTCAAAGCACCATTACCTGTTAGATGATGTTGATACCTGGAAGAAGTGGATCCAATGAAAAAAACAAGTAATATTTTCAGCTTAAAATGGCTATATATTTAAATCATACAAAAAAAATGTTAGCAGTGACATAAGATTTGAATATTAGAGCAAACAGAAGAAAACAGCAACATAGGATCTGAAAATTAGAAATATTTCATAACTAACAAAGACAGAAGGATGGCAGAAATTTTTAAAAAGGTACTAGGGACCAGTAACTCAAAGTTTTAACAGTCTCTTCATTGTAATATTAAGAATATTAAAAGTCCACAAAAGACTATTTTTCAGAACTGCTTTTTTAATGCTGAAGAACCTGTACTCTGTTGGTGTCTCACCAGAAAGTTGGAATATTAAAAATACTTGTGAAAAAGTAAAAGTATTAACATTTAAAAATAAAAAATGAGACAAGCTCACAGGGAACTTTCTACTTATCTTATGAATAATATTTGTAGGCATATATTTATGATGGTTACTGATAAGTTGTTTCTGTAGATGTTACTCAAGCTTCTAGTATCTAGAAATAGGGTTATCTTTCAACTGATAGTTTTGCTGAAAAATGGCTAATATGGATAGAAGAAAGAATTTTAAGACTAACCTATTAACATTGTGCAAGCAGTAAGACAATAAAAATACAGAAGATTACAATGTGGACTTGAAGTAAGGAAGTGTTACTTTAAGTGATCAGTCTTTGTAACAGTTTATCCTTCAAGTGTGGTAGAAGTTAGAAAAATGAAATTTTATTTGTAAAATGAGTTTGTATGAGTATGTGTAAGATCCACAGGTATAGGAAAAAACATGTAGAAATTGAAATAAGGTGGTAATTAAAAATGGACCAAATGGTCACTTGCTATCTACTGAAATCTTAAACAATGTTTAGTTATTGGGGGAAATGGGAACTGGGATCTTAAAAACATTTGGAATTTAAAATTAATGTTCCATTTTCAACCATTTACTTCACATGAAATATTAGAATAAAGCAGATGTGTGCTAAGAAAGAACTTGCTGCATGCCTATCATTTAAAAAAAAATAACACTGACAATAAAAGTTAGGAATTTTAGTGCAGGTATGTTACTAAAATAATGCAATATCAATTATTTTTTTCATTTTTTATGTATTAAATTTGACTAACTTTTAAAGCTTTTCCAGATCATTGGCATTTTCTCAAAATTGGCACAACTGCTAAAAAGACTGGCCACCTATGGAATACAGTGTAAAACTTGGAAAAAGTGTAGCAGAGAAAAGTTCCAATTGATACATATCTTAATACACAGAGTAATGAACAGTAAAATATATGTATGCAAATTTGGGATGTTAAAAGATATAAAATTAATATCACACTGATACTCAGCTAATATAATATTGCTTAAAAATCTGCAGAATTATTGAAAAATAAAGATCAAGTATTGAACTGGTGCACATCTAAATTTTAAAGATAAACTAATTGTTGAAGTAGCATTGTGGGGTCTCAAGAGGCTATCCAAGTAATTTTGCCACCTGCTAGAAATATTATAAAATCTCTGACTACTGTTGCCTACTGAGAAAATTTGGCACTTTGAATTTAAAATGCATACAGTTAATTGTGTCACCAATACAACAGGAGAATTTTTTTTTTGTCCAATGGCTCTGGTTTATAGTCTCCAAGCTAAAACAAATGAATTATCAAATGACATATAATAAAAGCTAAACACTGTGCTATATATTTTGATCATTTTTGCATACAAAAGTGATTACAGATAATCTTTGCCATTTTACAGAAGATAGTGAACATACATTTTGGGGAATTATTTTATTAAAATTTTCCTATGCTGAAGGAGCAAAAGAAAATTAAAAATTAAAATTTTAAAACTGCAAGATCTTTCACTTTAATCCTTACATCACAATTACTGTTAAAAAGCTGGTTAAAATTTTCAGATTAAATTTCAAATGATCTACATGTCTCAGCTCTACTTGATAATTGCAATATAATTTAACAACTTTCTTACCATAATTTATTATCAGAAACAATTTATTCCAATGAAAGTAAAATTATGAAAGTTTATACGAACTACATTAAAAAAAATTGTAGGCCTATAAAAATTAAAATACTTCGTATTAGTAAGTATAATCACTTAACCATATCAAACGTTTTTAGGACCTGTTACCTTTTGAAACACTCTCTCTACCCACCAACAATATTAGAATTATTAACACTAATCTACGATATCGGTTATCTTATCATTAACTATTGGTTAGTATAACTAACTATTAAAAATATATTGCGTTCGTACAACCGTTCTAAATAAAACGGGAAGTAGCACCAAATATGAAAACATTTTACAAGTCTTGAACAGTTAACTTAAAAGTTTTAACTTAAGACTGCTATGATTATGCTTTTCCTTTTATTTCAAAGTTCTATGTTTGTATAAGTTTTTTCACATTATATTTATTCGAGAAGCTTAACTTTAAGACCTAAATTTATATGTCTTCTGAGTTTTCAAAAATTGTTCTCAATTCTTTAATTACAATTTGGATCTCCATTTTTCAGTCCAGCAGTTAATAATGACTTACCTCAAAACATACGGTAACAACAAATTTCTACACGTTAATGAATGGCTGGAAAAGTATTACTTAGATTTAAGATAATCAAATACTCCGATATCCGTTATTCGATTAAATATTTTCAAAATTCAAATGTCACAAGATATTGTTGCTTCCTAACTTTCACAATGACGACGCCATGTCAGAAACGACGAAAGACCACACTATATGGAATCCCGGATGTATCTTCTGTCCTCCAACCGCTACCAGAGGGCAAATACTAACATTTTGCGCCATACACACAGCAAAGAAAGAAAGTTTATTCTCAAAATATTTCGTATATTTAAATTTGCCAAGTGTAATATTAGGAATCTATAACACAAATGTTTTTATTATATAGTTGACCAAATAATAAAGTAAATAACAAGATATACAGTTAAGTGAAATATAATGCAAAGTTTACAAACTTAACAAAAATTATCAATAAACTAAAAAATTACAATTCTGATAACATTAAAAAATTAAGATATTACAGATTTGGAATTCAAAATTATAGCTACTAATCTCATTCTAAATTTATTAATTGCTTAACTTGAATAAACTTACTTTTAGAATAAAAAGCTGAATAAGGCATTAGTGATTTTTCTGTGTTTAACGTCTTTTGTTTCGTAATGTTTACTTTTAAATTTCAATCGGCTAATGATTGTTTGTTTTTGAATTTCGCGCAAAGCTACACGAGGGCTATCTGCGCTAGCCGTCCCTAATATAGCAGTGTAAGACTAGAGGGAAGGCAGCTGATCATCACCATCTACCGCCAAGTCTTAGGCTACTTCTTCTATCAACGAATAGTGTGATTGACCGTCACTTATAATACCCCCACGGATGAAAGGGCGAGCATCTTTGGTGTGACTGGGATTCGAACCCGCGACCCTCAGATTAGGAGATGAATGCCTTAACCACCTGGCAATGTTGGGCCTTTATGTAAATGTACTTTATAAATATAAATTTTTATTACAGGCTAAATTATAAAGTATTAAAAATCATAGTGCTAGAACACTAGAAAATAAATATTACGAAATTTTAAATTAGATAAACAAAAATATTGTATTAATATTAATCAAAGCTGTTATTTTGCTTTGAATTTCGCGCAAAGGTACACGAAGGCTATCTGCACTAGCTGTCTCTAATTTAGCAGTGTAAGACTAGAGGAAAGGCAGCTAGTCATCACCACCTACCGACAACTCTTGGGCTACTCTTTTACCAACGAATAATGGGATTGAACATGACATTATAACGCCCCCATCGCTGAAAGGGCGAGCATGTTTGGGGTGACGGGAATTCGAACCCGCGACCCTCAGATTACGAGTCAAACGCCTTAACGGACCTGGCCATGCCGGGACCAATCGGCTTATGAAAACACTATGGGTGCATATTGTATCATAGTAGTCGGTACGATACATATCTTGATATTGATTCCGCTATACGATACGTATTTAGATATAAAAGTTTTACCAACGGTTTGTTACAAAGTTTAACAGTCTTGTTTGTAATTTATTAGCTATATTACTCACATTGTCTAACTTAGATACTTCACACTTTAAAGTGCTTTTTCAAACTCTCAGGTTTGATCAACTAAATGGCAACTGCCAAGAAAAGTAAAAAGTTAATATCTCTCTAGCTACTTTATTATTGGTAATTTTCATGTTAATTTGCATCCAATGTTTTTGATGAAAGGAAATATTGACATTATCTATTATTCAGTAATCATCTTCCTTTATTAAATCATTAATTTTTAGCAAAAATATTTTATTAGAAATTCTTTTTTGTTTTTCTGAACAAAATTCTTATAATACTTTATGGAAGCTTGTGAAGTTTCGTGAAAATACATAACTCGCATCGTATCGGACGAGGTATTGATGCAATTGTATTGCGACTTCACCATCCGATATTTCGTATCATATTAACACACTTTTAGAAAATACTGTATAATTTTGTCGTTGTTCAAGAGTTACAAAAAGGTCTACTTGTTTTGCATGGTTATCAATAGCACAGAAACTAGTATTTTATATAAAGAATCTTAGTAAGCCGAACACAATTAACGTTTCCAGTCTCTCTTTTTTTCTCAGTTCAGTCATGTTCACGAAAAATATTCAAAATTTTTTGAACATACATGCTTATAACCGTGTGTTTACTTATGACAATAGAACGTTGGTCATGGAATATAGCTATATCACTTACGATCTAGTTACCTATTACTCTGTGTTATCCTTCTTTGGCCTTGTTGGAAATATGCTGTGTAGTGAAATACACTCTAATATAAAATATGTAAAAGTACATAATGATCTTTCCGCTGGCGGTTTAGGAGATACCTTGAAATTGTTTCATCCTTATTTTATATTGCAATACCCAACAGTAGCACATGCACACACAAAAGAATGATATTATATAATTTTGCATGTAGTTAGATTTGGGTTCAAAAATCAGAGTCAGGAGCCAGATCTCCCTCAAGTTGCACTGCTTGTTATTGACTATACTTGTTACTTTGAACTGTTTGAGCATTGAACATAGATCATTTTCCATTCTTTTCACATTATACTTTGTCTATTTCTACTTCAAATTCAACCAGAATCAGAGAAACCCTACGTGACTTAAAGTTAATAATTTGTATATGAGAGGAAATTCAATCTCCTAGAGCCAAAGGACTTATAACTAAAAGAAAGAGTATGGTAGATATGTCTGAGAGAGAAGTAAGATTTCAAATAAATCCTATTCTGAGCATAAAACCTTTTGTTAGTTTAATTAAGGCTTTGTACAATGACTTTGATGCAGCCACAGACTCAGCAAGAGGACTGTAGCATGAGACCTCCTGAGTTGCTGATAGGGATATAGTACTGAAGATTATTTACAGCGTATAGAATACACGTGGGTCGTTACTGAATGATTTCTACTGCACTCAGGTTTTTGCTGAACAGGGTATATCAACCCTAACTATGCTATATTTCTCTTAAGACCAAGCAAGGAAAACTGAGCTTGTTGCTGCTGATAGCATTTAACAGCGCAATCTGTTTCACTAGTAGTCATGAATTTCTCTTTGGTGAAGCTGTACTGCTAACTCAGCTATGAATTAAGAAGAAATATGAAACAATGGATGAGCCACCCTCAGCAATTAGTAATTCTATCGTCCAGGAACGTGGATCTCACATTCATCCAAAATAAGGGTTTCTGATCGATCTGTACCTCCGACATCTTAGGCATCTCAACCTTAATGTTAACTGAGACTTTACGAAACCATGAACTTCCTTTATCACCACAGGTTGCTGTGAGTTAGGGTTGGCAGATGCTTTACTGAAATTTAAGGGTAAAATCAAGGAAGACTTGACAATTTGATTAAACATTTCACACAGTCATTGTATGAAATGACTGGATTTAGGTGCTCGGACTAAACCACCCAGTGCTTGATTTGATTAAAAGTTTTGGAAGAGAAGAACATTGGCATTCCTCACTTTCTGATCTATTAAATGAAATGTACATTCTAAATCAGGTGATAACTATTCAGTTATTACAATGTTAAAATAGTTTATTGACTGGAAAATTAACGTGACTGAAAAGGCATCGTGTTCTTTACTTCCCAAACTTTTGAGCAGAGCTGTATTCAACTATGTCTACAAGATATGCGACGATAGCTGTTCGTTATTATAAAATTAGGATAAATAACGTATGTAGTTTCTATATCATCACTAGTTTGTATGATTGGATATGACTGCTAGGAGTTCAAGAACTAATCTCAAAAGGAATTGTAGCCCTTCTTAGTCTATCAATGTTTATATCAAATGTAATGTTTAAAATATTACAGTTGCTAGGACTAGAAAAGATCATTCAGATTTCTAGTTCATTTGTAGACTAAAAGAAAATTGTGTTCTGTGCTTTCTGAGTACTAAAGTAGATTTATTTTTCAGTGAACATTTACAAAATGTTCTTAGCGATATAAACATTCAATATGAAATTTATGTGGCCTGTACACGTGCTATTTGAGGGTGTTATGTTCTTAATCGGTACAATGTATGAATAAAGCTGCTAAGAACCGGGAAAACTCTTCGTTTTAGTAGATTTTGTCTGTACCCGTTTTCTGTGATGTTGACCGTAGTAAGTGGATTGACTCAGGAGTGACAGTGCAATGGGTGCTTTCGATTACCTAGGACAGTAAATTTATTTTGCGAATGAATATTGCATTTAACTCGTGTCAATCTCACTATATATTGATAAATATTGTAATGTACAGCTTGAATATTACTACTGGATAAAGGAATTTTAGCTGAAAAATCTTTGTTTGACTGAATTATTTTGGTGATTAAGTATTTTGTGAAATCGAGACAACTAATAAAATTATCAGTTATTAGAGAGCATTAAGTAGTAATTGACAGCACGAGTACTGCGATATACCAGGTGCATATATCTAATATTGTTAGTATACATAATTATTCATCACATAGATGAATCTACATGTAGTCTAAGTAGCTTTGCGATAAGACAAAATACACAAACACTGTAAAAACTGCAGTCAGACATTGGTGTGGACTGTGAGTGTCCAGCTTGAGATAATACTTTTAAGTTGCCTCAAACTATACTAACCACGTACCAAAAAGAAATTTTATGGAAGTCAGATGTCTGTGTTAATGGATTCCCATGACCAGAAGTCGAGGTTGGCATTTCTACGTTGACTTGCTTCTTTCAACTATTTCTTTAGGAATAGGTCTTAAGATTTTTACTTCCTCTATTTCTCATTATATAATTAGAGAGAAGTTGAAATAATGTGTGTAGGTTACTAGAAGTTGTACTACTACTGGTAAAAGCAGCTTATTGAATAACTGTAATAAAGCCAAGTGAAACAGGTCATTCACAGTCAAGCTGAATATTGACCAATCATAATAAACATGTCTCACATCTCGCAATCCTAATTTTCTGGTTATATTTTCTTCGACTGAACCTGCCAGAACTTTTATATACATTCATTTTGGTGCTTGAATAGCCATACTTCATATGGAAAAAAGTATTTCTTGAAGCAGTGACTCAAGAGCCCATCAGTTCTCAGCATAAACCTAAGGTCAATCATGTTTAAAGGTAAACCAGTGAAGAAGATCCCCTGTTCAAACTTTATTAGAAGCTGCAAACAAACTTTATTTTTGTACAAAGACCGAGAGATCAAGACAAAGGTTTCATTTGATATTTTCGCTATTCCAATGCCAATGGGCCCGGCATGACCCGCTGGTTTAATGCGTGCTACTCGTAATCTGAGTTCGCATCCCCGTCGCACAAACATGCTCGCCTTTTCAGCTGTGAGGGCGTCATAATGTGACTGTCAATTCCACTATTCGTTGGTAAAAGAGTAGCCCAAGAGTTGGCGGTGGGTGATGATGACTAGCTGACTTCCCTTTAGTCTTACACTGCTAAATTAGGGACGGTTAGCGCAGATAGCCCTCGAGTAGTTTTGCGAGAAATTCAAAAACAAAACGAACAAACAAACTAATGCCAATACCATCTGAAATTGTTCCTCTGGAGTCACATTTGCCTATTTCATTATGTGAATGTTGCACAAAGTGTGCCTCCTTCCCCATACGACCTATACTATCTACTTATGACTCATTTAAATATGATATTGGTAAATACATAGCTTCAGCTCTCACACCTTACTTAACATCTGCAGGTTCCTTTTTAGGGATGACTTTAATTTCACAAACACACGAAAGCAAATAAACATTAAACCCTTAATGGCTATCTTTGACGTTATGTTATTTTTCACCGATGTTTCTGTGAAAGTTTGGTTTGTTTGTTTTGAATTTCGTACAAAGCTACACGAAGGCTACCTGCGCTAGCCATCCCTAATTTAACAGTGTAAGACTAGAGGGAAGGCAACTAGTCATCATCACCCACCGCCAACTCTTGGGCTACTCTTTTATCAACGAATAGTGGGATTGACCGTAACATTATAACGCACTCACGGCTGAAAGGACGAGCATGTTTGATGTGACGAGGATTCGAACCCGTAACCCTCAGATCAGGAGTCGAGTGTCTTAACCACCTGGCCATGCTGGGCCTTCCTGTGAAGGAAGATTGTAATATTGTACTTGACCTCTATCATTATGACCCCAATCGTTTAACTTACATTTGCAATGTTTGTTTTCATCTTAGAATTTACAACAACATAAACATTGTTGAAACAGATGGTGTGGTTTAAAGCATAGGTATTCCTGTTTTACATATTCTCGCCAACATATTTATGACCCATTCATGATAGTAGAAAATCACGCAGGTTCAAGAAGTCTTGATAAAAATGAATAAACACCCTATAACCTGATCGCTTTCGAAAGATGAGCCTTGCTTCTTCATGGACAAATTGGGAATGATGGTTTAATGGAATGAGTGATATATATATATATATATAAAAGGAGTTTAGTGACATCATGTAGGTCATCTAGTTCTCCAGGAAATGTCTATTTCTCTATGTACCATTGAAAACATCTAATTCCAGTACAATGTAGGCCATAGTGAGAGTGAATGAGTAAACGTATTAGGGATATTTTACTTTAGAAATGGCTAAATATACGTGCATTTGGTTTGATTTGTTTTAAATTTCTTGCAAAGCTACACTAGGGATATCTGCGCTAGCCGTTCCTAATTTAGCAATGCAAGACTAGAGGGAAGGCAGCTAGTCATCATTACTGCCACCAACTTCTGAGCTACTATTTTACCAACGAATAGTGGGATTGACCGAAACATAATAACGACCCCACGGCTGAAAGGGCGAGCATGTTTGGTGTGATGCGGATTCCAATCCGAGACCATCAGCTTACGATTCTAGTGCCTCAACCACCTCGCTATGCCGGGCCCATATGTATATATAAAATTATACTTAAGTGTTTAAGTAAAATAAAGGTGACAGCTGGAGATTAATTGATAAAGATATGTTATACTAATCGACTTATAAAAAAAGGCATAAAGCATTATCTTAAACAAATAGTAAGTTTTAGAAAATTTAGCTTTCATATTACATGAATAAATGAGCAAAGAATAAAACAGAGATAAAACCAATGAACGGATATCGCTGATTCCAGGATCTAGTTTAATTCCGGCAGATTGAACAGTGTTCAGATTAACAATTCAATAAGCTTATTTTATTTCTCGATCTTTGATTTTGAATCCTGTTTCAATGCTGATGAGAGTAAGGTCGTTAATGGAATGACCGCGCTAGTTAAATTGTTGAACAACAGGGAGATTTTTTTACGGTGTTAATAGGAGATTTATGGTTGTTCAAACGTTCTCTAAGAGTTGTTTGTGTATGTCCTACATATTGGTGATTGTATGTTTTACACTGTATAAGATTAATGTTTTTTTTTGTTTCATTAGTGATTTATTTGGATATTTTAAAATTTCTTTCATTGTGCTTCTGAGAAAATGAGTCAGTGGTTTTTATGTTTGTTTGTTTAGAATTAAGCATAATGCTACACAATGGGTTATCTATGCTCTACCTACTACGCGTATCGAAGCCTGGTTTTTAGCAGTGTGAGTCGGCAAACACACCGCTGTGCCACTGGGCAGGGTGGGCGCGGGTTTTCATGAACTTGTAGGTTTGACAATAGTCTTTGTTGCATGAACGACAACCATTTTTGGGTGAGATGTAGTTCACTTTTATGTGAACAAGGATATATTTTAAGGTTCTGCTTTTTCGGAAGGAGACAACGAAAACTTCAGGAAATATCTTTTTAAGATATCTCTTTAAGCTCATCAGTCATGGTCTTAATAAACTTTGTTGTAGGATCATGTGAGAGTTTGTTTTTTTTTTATAGAAATTAGTGTCCTCTAGTTTCCGCGATATAGTCATCTTTGTTGAGAATAGCTTCACTGTTGTCTGCTGGCTTTAAAATTATAATATTGTTCAATTTAAGATTGTTTAAAGCATTTTTTCCTTTTTGGTTAATATTATTAGGGCATTGTTTGGAAGAGTTTAAGGTCTGTATTATGTCATTTTCTATAGCTTTAATATAACTCTCTAAGTGTGCTTTTCTATTTGGTGGAGGTGTCCATAAAGACTTTTCTTTAAAGTTCGATTTTTAAAAAATGTTTAAAAACACTTCGTACTTTAACTAACAAATATGTTGAAAATAACAGTGACTTTATAAAATGTACAAATAACGATGAACACTTCCGACATATCTCTAACATTGTTAATCGTTCAGACATAACTCTTTCTGAACAGAACTCAGTCTCCTTAATAAAGGTTTCAGCTTCTGGCCATACAACAGCTATATTAATGAGCCCGAA
Organism: Tachypleus tridentatus; assembly: GCF_004210375.1. Classification (NCBI taxonomy): domain Eukaryota; kingdom Metazoa; phylum Arthropoda; class Merostomata; order Xiphosura; family Limulidae; genus Tachypleus; species Tachypleus tridentatus. The sequence continues at coordinate 36,325,681 of NC_134832.1, read as the reverse complement.
AGTCTTTCTGACCTTCAAAAATTCTCTAGAAAACTAAAACTTTTCGAATTGTTTTTACAATCAACCCCACCCAACTTCGATCTCCCCTTCCCTGACACTGCATTCTTTAGGTACAGGACAATCCTTCTTCTTACTACTGGTGCATCTTGTTCTTGAATAACCTGTAAATATAGATGACATGTATTGAAATTATTAAATGTTTGCCTGAATACAGATATAATTTTCTATCAAAGAATTACAGGCACAATAATTGCATACTACAACGTCACCTTTACCTTAAGAACGTCCTTTGTATCTTACCTTCAACATGAAGTCCAATTTTAAATTTTAATAAAGAACAAAGTTTGATGAATCATGCTCTTAAGCCTGTAACAGCTACCCAAGACCAACTATAAATATATCAGTAATATGACGAATGTATAGAAATATTTTTGACAGGAAAACGTTAAGATTTAGAATAAAAGCCCTTAATAAAAATTAATGTAAGCTGCATAAGAAAAATATCTTTTAACACAGACTTGTATGTCTTACAAAAGCGTAAGTTGTAAGCTTTACCACAAAGGCGTTTAAACATATAATCATAAAAAACAACAGTCTTTAACAAAATAAAGGCACGTGCTTCCATATTTGTTTCTGTTATTAACGTTATTATCATTGCCATTAAATGAACACACATCATTCAGGCATCTTAGGCATTTAAGTTTTTGAATTTTATATTTTTTACTTTTCAAGTTGCGTGCACTTTTACATTTTACATATATCAATCCAGTATTTTCAATTTTTCAGACACTTTATATTGTGTTGCCACCCACTACTACAGCGAAGTGTTTCAGGATTTACAACGCAAAAATCAGGGGTTCGATTCCCATCGGTGGGCTCAGCAGATAGCCCGACGTGGCTTTGCTATAAGAAAACACACACACTTCCCAAACCTTTGGGCCCGGCATGGCCAAGCGTGTTAAGGCGTGCGATTCGTAATCTGAGAGTCGCGGGTTCGCATCCCCGTCGCGCCAAACATGCTCGCCCTTTCAGCTGTGGGGGCGTTATAATGTAACGGTCAATTCCACTATTTGTTGGTAAAAGGAGTAGCCCAAGAGTTGGCGGTGGGTGCTGCCTTCTCTCTAGTCTTACACTTCTAAATTAGGGACGGCTAGCACAGATAGCCCTCGAGTAGCTTTGTGCGAAAACCAAACCCAAACCTTTGTACGCGCTTCATCTAACGATATTTTTCCCATTCGGTTTTGAAATGAGAAAGAAAAATATCGTTACCAATTCTGAAGCTGTTTCTTATTTTCAGAAAGTAACTAATTACTGCATGAGTTCAAGCCCGTCTTGTTCGACTTTGTACTAGTTTTATTGTAGGCCTAAGAAATAACTGAGTTAGGTAGTGATAAAAGATCATTGCTAGTTTTATTAAGTCGGTTAGCTCGAGAAATTTTGAAAAGGGCAATAGCACCAACCCAATAAGACAAGATAATGATAATATTGCTTACTATTATGGTAACATGAGTTATACAATCAATGAAATCCACTGAAAACAAAACCCCTAGAATTGATAGCATGCAAGCGATTCTTCGCAAAAAAAAGTACTGAGCACTTGCTTTTACACTTAACAGAACGTTTTAATTTCTCATTAAACTCTGGATATATTCCAACCTCTTGAAAACAAGAAAAGTTCTTCTGTTCTAAATTGAGAGTAAACAAGCGAATAAACGAGGTAGTTACCATCCCATGATCTTGACTAACTGTATAGGCCAAATTATTGATTGAGTAATAAATAAAATACTATCCACGTCCTTGACAGTCACATCTATATTACTCAGAATATAAAAAGATTTTAAGAAATTCAAACGAGCTATTGATCATTTATAATTAGTTAGCTTAACCGAAACTTTAGTAGATGGTTTCATCAATAAATAATTTATTATTTGTCTCAGTATTTAATTATGCCTAATTTTGCAGTGAAACTGTATTTTGTGTATGTGTTTTTCTTATAGCAAAGCCACAGCAGGCTATCTGCTCAGCCCACCGAGGGGAATCGAACCTCTGATTTGAGCGTTGTAAATCCGGAGACATACCGCTGTACTAACGGGGGGATGTAGTGAAACAAACATTTAGTAATATAATTGATTAAACTGCTGTGTTACTGATATTTATTTGTTTAGAAAATCACATAATCAGATTAGTGTAGATCTGATTGCGGCACATCTTCTTCCAGAATTGTGATGACCAAGAGCTAATTTTCTCCTTAAATATATCTTTTATTTAAGGCCATATTAGTACAAAATAAAGAAGTCCATAAATTATTTGTTTTTACATTCCAGTGAATAATTATAGCATTATTAGGTTATTATAAAGGTTTCTTGTAATAAAAAAGAGAAGTATGCATAATAAAGACATTTTTTTTCTTCGGGTCTCCCCGCTGGGACAGCGGTAAGTCTTCGGATTTACAACACTAAAATCAGGAATCAGATAGTTCGATGTATCTTTGCCATAAGAAAACACACACAAAAATACACCATTTATTTGGAAGTGTAAATTAAGTGAACATTTATTTCTGTTGGGTATTGTATTATCTGATCCCCATCAATTGAACTGGTAAGTGATTTTATTTCCATAAATTATCTTAAATTTTTCTTTAAGGGAAATTTTTACCTGAGATATTTAACCCAAATGACAATCAGTAATCAACTTTTAGTGTGATTAATGGTGAAGTTTGGAATTAGAAACCAATGACAACAGGTAACATATCGTTAAGCATGTAATATCAGTATTAGAATGAAAAAGAAAATCAAGAAGAAAGTAATAGTTCTGCGTGAGGGGAGGTTAATTCAGTTTTGTTTTTAATTTACTTGTGAGCAAAACTTTGAGGAAACAGCCATGAACAGTCCAACACACCAGAAACATTTCCATAAATAAGTCAAAAAGCCAAGTACACTCCGTATGGCTTTCAGAAACTTCTAAACACTGTGATGGTTAATCTTACAAAAGCACAGTAAAAACAACCATAAGACCTAAGAAAAAGATGAAATACTGTTCAAAAATGTTAAAACACATGCTTATAGCAAAATATTTTGCCTAAGCCTTTTTTTCATTTTTCATTATATTGGTGAATCTTAGTCAAGCTAAAATGAAAATTAGGCAGTTCTCAGAGTTTTTATTCCTTTGGAATATTATACAATAGCCATTTTTCAATCACATTTTCTGACTTCATCTTAAGTGTAGGTACTCAAACACTGAGGATTATTCTCAGAATTGCATTGTTTACGTATGGTATGTTAAAAGTTGACCTAAGGGAACAGACAATGCCCACTCTGTGAGAATAGTTGGAATTATGTGGATTCAGTCCTCTTCTCTAATCTCAACAGATATTACAACAGATATCGACCTTGGGTTTCGAGAATGTGTGAATGGGTGGGTTTGGCGTTTTATGGTGCAAAGTAACCATTACGGACTATAATGAACTATAATGGACTATGATGAGCTATTAATGAACTTTTACAAAACCACAATAATTTACTCAAGTTTTGTTATATGGATCAGGAAAGCTCACAAAAATGCCACTTCATAAACATAACACCCAACTGCGGTTCATCTATAAATTTGAATTTCAAAACGAACAATTAATCTTAAAGAGATACCAACAGGAGAATTACGATACACGTTTTCTACGCGTCATTTGAATAATTTAGTTTGTTTGCCTATGCGTGGACTTGGGCAGGTCTCAAAACGTTTAATGTACCCTGCAGGAGAGAACATGGTTTTATTTAACACGATATGCCACTATCTTTTGGTCCTTCTAGAACATTCCAAAGTTAGCACAGTCTATTCAGGTACAAAGATATTCTTAATTAAACCACTTAAAGAAAAATGATAAAGAAACATATGTATATATATACGATATATGATAAGATTATGGCTAGAACAACTTCCAAGGCTTTTTTCATCACATGCTAAAGATATTCATTGCACTGCATGTCTCTCTTTGAACATCTCATAGACGGTGATAATAATAAAAATATTAACGCAGAAGGTCTGAAACAGATACTTACCCATACTTACCAGGAGTAATTATGTAAATGTGCCAAACAAAAAAGTTATATATATATATATCTTAAATGGAAGCAAAATGGGCAATAATTTCTATCATAACCCGAAAGTTCTCCCCTTTACTGGCGCACGTTGCCAAAATTTGAAGAGTCTAAGGGTATCGAAAGTCTCATTTGAGGCCCTGGCATGGCTTAAGTTTACCAGGCTATTTATTGAAAAGTCCAAGATTAAAGCCTTGGTGCTGCTAAATAAACTATAGATATAACAGTAACTGTTAATTTAATATTTCGTTAAGGAAAATAAACACAACAGGTGAAGCCCCCCATGTGGTGGCGGATGCTACTAACTACTTACTTTCCTTCTTATTGGTAGTTCAAAATTAGAAATGAATGTATCTGAACTCTAGAGTTTTGCTGTAGTTTTTTATCTGGTTACTTGATCGCAATGCGCCATCAGGTTAAAAATTTCATTTCCATCTTTCTTTGATTCTATGTTGAAGAGATAATTTAATTTATTTTTTAATGTTTCAGTTGTTGATAAACTGAGAATTAATTATAATATACTTTTATTGTCTTCTTACCATAACTTTGAAATAAACTTTAGAATTTACTTTGTGCAGAATCAAAGACATGTGAAAATGTCTTTCATAAAGACTAGTTTATCTGCTAAGGAAAATAAAATAATAATTTTAAATAAAAAATCATTACAATAGTAAAGCTTTCATAAATAAGATAGCTACTGTTAATTTGTTAAATTAAATAGTAAGTAATTTATATTTTCTTTTTACAGTTTAAGAAATATAAGGCTGCATTAAGCTCGTTTTCATAATAAAAATAATACACAAAAATAAATAATGTAATATTATTAATTCTTACCATAAAGACCTAATTTGAAAATGATATAAATAAAACTGATAATAATTACAATTCACTTGATCAGTTTGTTTCACAATCACAATATTATTTGTAAAAATTGACTATGTATATGTATATATACATTAGCTTTTAGACTCCTGCTATGTCTGTCGTATCTTCCTCGGCCTCATAAACAGACTATTACTACGTATGGTATGCAATATTTCATATTATCTATATTAACTTGCCCAGTGATCTTCTATTTCTTCAGTATACTGTAAACAGTACCTTTGAGAATGAGTAACTAACTGAGCTGAAGTATGTTGGAGATTCATATTACTAATGCTGAATTTCTGAGGCTCCTTTCTTGTGGTACTTAGCTCAAACGAACTAGCTGCACAAGTTGATGTTCTTTATAAACCCTTCATAGCAGTGCATCTTGAAAGTCACATGAAAATTCATCTTATTAATAATTAAAGTTTTGATATATATATAATTTTGTTAATATTGCCGGATGGAATGATAACATGATGAATAATCCATCGAAAGAATTCAACATTAAACAAAATGCCATTCAAGTATCAATAGAGGGATATTTGTAGGCTCTCTTCAATTCCTGTCTCGAAATTTTCGTTCCCTTAATGAGTGTGGTATCTATGGATGTAACTTTTTATTTCATTTTTCTTTGTTTGTCTTAGCTTGTATACATAAAGTATATAAAAACTTTAAAATGTATTTACAATTTTATCAATTATTTTAATGTTAACGCCTTTTTTATATATTTTTCTCAACTTTCAGTTGACTTTCAGGGAAGTAGTGTAAAAAAAATACGTATTTCAAATTTATGATATAAGGCAAATTGCTTTGTTTTGCAAGTAAAAGTAAATTCGAGAATGTTGCCCATAACATAAAACATCCGATTTTTAGTTGTATCGGAGTAAGTACATGTTTATTTTTTTATTTTAATTATAAAAAATGCTTATCTTTTTCTAAGAATTCCATGTGATAACCATAAATTGATATTTAACTTGAAGATCCAATTATAATTACACTATGCAACACAAGTTTTGTTCCTGGATAGTATTCTTATTTCTTAATTGCTTATGTTGTAAAAGTACAGAAAATGGCCATTATTCCCTTCAAACTTTGCTTCTATGACCTGGATAATAGAATTTAGAAATTAACCTATTATCTATGTAAAAACGGGCAAATTTTCACATTTTCATTTACGTAAGGTCTAAATAAAACAACATATGAATCAAAATTTATGGGCCTGGCATGGCCTAGTGCGTTAAGGCGTGCGCTTCGTAATCTGAGAGTCGCGGGTTCGCGCCCGAGTCGTGCCAAACATGCTCGCTCTCCCAGCCGTGGGGGCGTTATAACGTGACGGTCAATCCCACTATTCGTTGGTAAAAGAGTAGCCCAAGAGTTGGCGGTGGATGGTGATGACTAGCTGCCTTCCCTCTAGTCTTACACTGCTAAATTAGGGACGGCTAGCACAGATAGCCCTCGAGTAGCTTTGTGCGAAATTCCAAAAACAACAACAAATCAAAATTTACATGTATTTATACTAAAGTTATACAAAAATGTTTCGAAGTGAGTAGTTTTTCAAGATTTGCGACTGTAACGTAAATCACTTTCACGTATCAACTCTCAAATATAATATCCTATCATGTTTTTGTTATACTATTCTTGGTAGCGGCGTTCAAAGTCCAGTGTATCTTGGCGGAAGCGTTCGCCTTACTTCTCTGAATATACTCCTATGTTCTCCTTGAATTTATCAAGATGAGCGTCAAGAATATGGACTTTCAGGGACATCCTGCAGCCTATTTTACCGTAGTTCTTCACGAGAGCCTCAACCAGTTCCACATAATTTTCGGCCTTTTGATTGCCCAAGCAGCTCCAAACCACTGCGACAAAGCTGCCCCAAGCTTCTTTCCCTTCTTACGGCGGTTTATAGGGAATACTGTGCACTCCAGGATCTACTTTATTTGTGGTCCAATGAAGACACCAACTTTGACCTTTGCCTCAGACAGCTTAGGGAAGAAGTCTCGAAGGTACGTGAAGGCTGCAGACTCCTTATCAAGAGCTGTGACAAATTGTTTTATAAGACCCAATTTTTATGTTAAATGGTGAGAACACCTGGAGATCCGTTAGTGGTTCTCACTCGACATTGTGCCTCCCCACAGAGAACTCGGTCCGTTGTGGCCAGTGCTTCCTGTTTTAGTTCGCTGCGGTGTCCCTGCCGTTCCATGGGCAAAGATAACAGGAAAACTTGGTAAAGCCTCTTTGGAGACTTATCAGGAATGCCACAATTTTGAACTCTCCGATAACTTCCCAGTCATACTTATCATACTTCAAGGCTTCTAGCAAGATCTTGACGCTGTTGTATTTCTCTTTTAGGTGCACCAGGGGAAGAGACGGATACCTATTTCCGTTATGGAGCAGCACAGCTTTGAGGCTTTTGGATGAGCTATCAATGAAGAGGCGCCACTCGTTTGGGTTACAGGCAATTCCAGTTGCCTTACACAGACCGCATACGTTGTGGCAGAAGCAGTGTCCATCTTGAGGAGTGAAGTTCTACAACACTCTAGAAAATTCTTGTAAGTTGTACAACATTCTAGAAAGTTCTTGAAAACTTTCTATCAGCTACTCAGCATTGAATTTACCTGAAATGTTGTGAAAAATAGGTAAATCTGAAAAATGCATTGACCAGGTCACAAAAGCAAAGTTTGAAGAGAAAAATAGGTCTTTTTCATTTGCTTTAGGCATAAGCAATTGGAAAATAACACTTTCTGCCCAGAAACAAGAAAAAGTAAAAAGTTTGTTACATAGTGTCATATACAAAATTAGTGTTTATGTTATGGCGGATGCAGGAGCAGTAAATAAACTTCTCAAAATTATAATGGCTAGGTTTTAAACGTTTTTATACTAAGTTTAACCAGAATTACAACAAAACTGAAATTAAAATAAGTTTAGAAACATCATTCGTCAAGTTAAATACATACTGAACCAGTTGTTTGAATAAAACATCGCTAATTACAACTCACATGACCAGTGGAAACCACTACTGTGTCTACGAAACCTACTCTTGATCAAAAGGTGGAGAACACTGGGAGATTTTATTTCTTGCTATTTGTTTCATAGTATTTCAGCCCGGCATGGCTAAGTGGTTAGGGTGCTCGACTTGTAATCTGAGGGGCGCGGGTTCGAATCCCTGTCAAACCAAACATGTTTGCCCTGTTATCCGTGTAGGCGTTATAAGGTAACTATCAATCCCACTAACTGCGGTGATGACTATCTGCGTCCCTTCTCGTCTTACACTGCTAAATTAGGGACCCTAATTACCCTCTTAAATAACAACAAGAATAAAACATTTTCAAGAACAAAAACTTTCTTGGAACAGGTGATTTAAGCATAGGCAGGCAACCTTATTATCTATTTTTTGTTGACATATTTATGGCCAATATTGAAACACAAACCATAAAATCAGTCTTTTTTTTTTATATCCTCCCGTATACTGGTTTCGATGTGTAGATGACACTTTTCTGGTTCTACTTCTATTAAACACATACACACTTTCTTTGTACACATAAACCCCATTCACCCTAATATTAAATTCATTATTGAACATGAAATAAATAAAAAGCTTGCCATTAAACATAACATTCCTGTTCACTTCAAATACACTCAAAACTTGATCCTAAACTGAAATTATTACTAAATAACAATTATATAGTATTCCACATAGAAGAAGCTGGTAAAAAATTGGAAACTAGTTTCACGAAACATAATACAAAAATCCTTCCATGTTTACAACTAATGTAACTCAAATAACCATTGTTTATCTATACAAAACACTGTAATTTTAAACAAACAATCAAACATCAACAAATACAAAATAAAGAAAACAATCTTAATTGAACATAACAATCTTGCTTTAAACCAAAATACCTTTACAAAGCTGTTAAGCCACCTCCGAATATATGGTCTTTTTGTTTCATACTGTATGTATCCTGTGTCTATGTGAAATATTTGTACCTGATGATGACTTAACATAGTCGAAACATTGCACATTTATTATAAAGTTTCCTTCATAACCAGTCAAGTCGTCTGCAAACTTTAAATTATTTATTACATTTGAAATGATAAAAATGTTTATTTTAGGTTTTTTTGCGAAATTTTGAGTTCGGTTTTTTAAAAGTAAACGTGTTGTTTTACATGGCAAAACAATAAAACACTTTTAATTCATTAGTAAAAGTATACATTCTAGTTTTTCATCCTAACTTTGAGTTTATTCATAAAGACACTGGTGTGTGTTACCGTGTTTTTTTATGAAATAAATCATGATAGAGACGGGGTTTAAAATTATTCAATTAAGTTTTACATTCTTACATACTCTACTGAAGGTTCATTATAATAATATAACTCTTCCACATACTTAATGTTCACTTGTTAGGTTTACATAGTAAATATTTGTTTTCTTCTACAAAGTAAGTTATAATTTTGTTTTCCTATCGATATTATCTCTTTATTCTCCCGAAATTCTTCAGGAAAATCTAGTTTTATTTGTTTCCTTCACTGCTTGTGTTCTGAAATTAATTTTGATATCTATTAATTTCAAATCTCCTTGGAGGAGCACGTTTGGTGTGATAGGAATTCGAACCCACGACCCCCCACATTAGGAGGCGAGCGCCCTAACTTTTCACAACGGAGGCGCAGCCTTTAGCACCGCAAGTACAACTAAGAGTTAGGTTGCATAAATGCGTGGCTCTACAAGAAATGCAGTTGATAGATATGCCAAAGAGATGTATGCATGTTTAGGAAAGACGACAGTGGTAACCAAGAAAGTCTATCTAATATATACATATGTAGTTCTTGGTTGTAATTCACGGTCGTTGACTGACAGAGATCCAGACTGTATGATTACTAACTAATTTTGCAAAAGATTTACTCCGTCAATGAAGAACTTTAGATGACCTTAATGCATGTTATAGAAACATGCTGTAACATATTTACTAACGTATGCATACTTTAATATTGATGCTTATTTTAGTTAAATATATACTTAGAAATGTATGTAACTTATTTTGTTAAGCGGATACTGTCTAAATTTGTACACGATTTTCGAGAACAAAATTATGTGTATTAAGCTTGTTGGCAAATGTTATAAATTTAATAGACACTGACATTCAATTAATTTCTGAATTGAAATGCAAATTTCCGGCTATTTGAAATCATAAGATGCAAGTACATGTATGTGATATAAAAAATTGGGAGCTCGTGTCGTAGATCTGAATCGGAGACTAAATTAGCTCTAAATTCAAATTCAAATCATAATTCAGTTTATATAATCAATACCAACAAGATTTGATTATGTCTGATTATCAAGGTTTTCTTGAATCGTTTACTCAAAAAGAGTAGAAAAATATAAGAAAAGTGAATTGCTCAAACTTGTTAAATTTTAGAACTAGAAGTTAGGAAATATAAAGACAACTCAAACAAACCAAAGCTTTAACAACCCCGCATTGAAGCTGAGAAAGAGCAAGCTGAAAGTAAACGTTTCGAGTCCGAGAAAGCTCTTATCGATGTTGAGAGGGAAAGTGAATGTCCCGAGGCAGAGCAAGCTCGTATCGAAGCTGTTTGTTTGTTTGTTTTTGAATTTCGCACAAAGCTACTCGAGGGCTATCTGTGCTAGCCGTCCCTAATTTAGCAGTGTAAGACTAGAGGGAAGGCAGCTAGTCATCACTACCCACCGCCAACTCTTTGGCTACTCTTTTACCAACGAATAGTGGGATTGACCGCCACATTATAATGCCCCCACGGCTGAAAGGGCAAGCATGTTTGGCGCGACGGGGATGCGAACCCGCGACCCTTAGATTAGGAGATGAATGCCTTAACGCGCTTGGCCATGCCGGGCCATGTATCGAAGCTGAGAAAGAAAGAAAATGTCTTGAGACCGACCAAGCTCGTATTGAAGCCGAAAATGAAATTAGGCTGAAAGAAATGGAAAATAGACTCAACTATGATCGATAAAAAAATAGTTATTGTTATTACAAAGTGTTTTTACTGTTAAAGCACAAGAAGATTATACTGCTTTCTCTCTCTTTCTAGAAGATTATACGGATTGATAAGATAAAAGCAGCTATTTTCAAAGCATACGAATTGGTACCAAAGGCTTATCGCTAACAGTTTTGAGGTTATTGGAAGCAAGATAGGCAATCTTATATAGAATTCGTCAACGAAAAATAAGTTTATTTTGATCGATGGCTTAATTCTATGAATATTGGGAACAGTATCGACAAATTAAGACTATTGTGTATAACTGAGGAATTTAAACACTGTACAAGTAAGAACCTTAAAACTTACTTCGATGAAAAAAAAGTTGAAACACTGCAGGAAGCAACTGTTTTTTTCTGATGATTAAACTGTAACACGTAAAACTACTTTTTAAAAGAGAAATTCCTGCCAGTTTAGCAAAAACCTGCACCTGTTCAATCCACTAAAATTGGGGACCCATCTAAAAAATCCAGCTCCTCTTCTTCGAAATCTTCAGACAGTCAATCTAATGCTTTATCTAAACCATCAAGATTTGTCTGTCATTTCTGTAAAAAAAAAACAAAACAACTAGTCATGTTATGTCCAAATGTTGGAATTTGTAAAAGATAAGAGAAAAGGAGGCAAGTTTTAAATTTTATTCACAAATTTCAACCATCCATCATTTGGTCGTCGTGAGAATTCAGTCTTGATTGATCATTTCTGCCCATCCATTTCCCCCATTAGCACAGCAGTACGTCTGTGGACTTACAACGCGAGAAACCGGGTTTCGATATTCGTGATGGGCAGAGTACAGATAACCCACTGTGTAGCTTTGTGATTAATTGCAAACAAACAATGACTATTTTTGTTAATTTAATTTCAAAGGAAATGTTTGTTTTAAGAAATTCTTTAGTTACATTGAAAACCTCAAAGTGGCTTTTAATAAATAATGTACTTCAAGTATATATATTATTTCATATAAGTACGTGAAGTATTTTCTATAGAAACAACCATTTATTATTTTGTTCTCAATGTATTACACAAAATTTGCATGTTTAGAAATATTGTAGTTTATACTCCATCTGTTAATACTTTTGGGAATGTAATAAGATGCTGATCAACCAAGAACTTTATGCATCTTGGTATTTTTTAATAAAGAACTAAACGAATTAAAATAATAGCAATATTATTACTATTATTGTTTATAGAAAGTTCAAATCACGTATAACATATTGTGGTTTTGTTTGTCATGAAGTTAATTTCAAGTGCTGCTCCCATGATTACGATAATGTTAACTTTCTAAAACGAATTGCCCACCGCTAGTACAGCGGTATGTATCCGGATTTACAACGCTAAAATTAGGGGTTCGATTCTCCTCGGTGGGCTGAGCAGATAGCCCTTTGTGGCTTTGCTATAAGAAAAACACACACACTAAAGCGAATTAGAATTTTGTATAGGTTTTTTAATCGTAACAGTTAACAATACGAATATATAAGTTAAACAACTACATAACTGACATTTTATTTATTAATTTTAGTTTTAAATAAAAAGAACATTCAACGACCAATATTGTTATTAAACAAGCAAATAAAAGAATACACTAAACACAGACTCGTTATGAATAGCTCACTATGTAATACAAATTTTGTTCCTGGATAGCATGTGTTATTTCTTAATTGCTTCTGTTGTAAAAGTACAGAAAATAATCATTATTCCTTTCAAACTTTGCTTTTGTGACCAGGACAATGAAATTTAGAAATTAACCTATTTTCTATGTAAAAACGGGCAAATTTGCATTTTTACTTTACATAAGGTCAGAATAAAACGTGAATCTAGATTTACATGTATTTATACTAAAGTTATATAAAAATGTTTAGAAGTGATTAGATTTTCGAGATTTGCGACTGTAATGTGAATCACTTTCACGTATCAGCCCTCAAATATAGCAAACGAACTATACTAGCATAAAGCGTCCCATTCAGCTATCCAAACAAATTAGTATAGCTCCCAACCACCACTCATTCACCTTGTCTATTGTGATTACCATGTTCTAAACAAGCCTTTGTAAGCATAAAGGTGTACATCCACATCAAGTAGTGCTAAGTTGTTAAATGACCTTACTCATAACTAAAAATAGCTATTAGAAATTTTAAGTAAAATTTTTCTCATTTTTATTTCTCTATATTTATTTAATACGCTCTTATATTTGTTACTCAATAGTTTAATGATTTTATTTAAAGTTTCTTTTTAAATCCAATAACTATTAATTTTTGTATCAGTATTTCAAGATTACTGATAAAATATTATAATATATTACAAATTTTACAATATCTGAATAATTGCGAAGTTATAATACTTATAACAGAAGGGCATGGTACATTGGAAAGGCAAAATATTTTCTTTTATCAAAAATATATACATTGATATCCTTATCAATTAAACTATGTAACACAAATTTTGTTCCTGAGTAGTGTGTCTTATTTCTTAATTGCTTATGTTGTAAAAGTATACAGAAAATGGCCATCATTCCCTTCAAACTTTGCATTTGTGACCTGGATAATGAAATGTAGAAATTAACATATTTTCTATGTAAAAACGGGCAAATTTTCACATTTTCATTTACATAAGGTCTAAATAAAACAACATGTGAATCAAGATTTACATGTATTTATACTAAAGGTATACAAAAATGTTTAGAAGTGAGAAGTTTCTCGAGATTTGCGACTGTAACATAAATCACTTTCATGTATCATTCCACAAATATAGTCTCGCATCATGTTTTCGTTATACGCTCCTTGGTAACGGCGTTTAAAGTCTAGTATATCTTGGTGAAAGCGCTTGTCTTGCTCCTCTGAGTATGCCCCCATAATCTCCTTGAACTTATCAAGATGAGCGTCAAGGATATGGACTTTCAGGGGCATCCTGCAGCCTATTTTGCCGTAGTTTTTCACCAGAGCCTCAACCAGTTCCACATAATTTTCGGCCTTTTGATTGCCCAAGAAGCCCCGAACCACTGCGACAAAGCTGCCCCAAGCTTTTTTTTCCTTTCTACTGAGCTTCTTGGCGAATTCTGTGCACGCCAGGATCTTCTTTATTTGTGGTCCAACGAAGACACCAGCTTTGATTTTTGCTTCAGACAGCTTAGGGAAGAAGTCTCGAAGGTACGTGAAGGCTGCAGACTCCTTATCAAGAGCTGCAACAAATAGTTTCATAAAACCCAATTTCATGTACAATGGTGGGAACGACACCTTCTGGAGGTCTACTAGTGGTTCACACTTGACATTGTGCCTCTCCACAAAGAACTCGCTCCGTTGTGGCCATTGCTTCATGTTGTAGTGCGCTGGGTCCCTGCTGTTCCAAAAACAAAGATAATAGGGAAACCTAGTAAAGCTTCTTTGGAGACCCAGGGTTTATCTTTATCCCCGACAGGCATGCCAAAATATGCCTTGTAGGCTTCACACATTTTAGCAAATATTGTCTGTTTGTTTCTTTTGGAATTTCGCACAAAGCTACTCGAGGGCTCTCTGTGCTAGCCGTCCCTAATTTAGCAGTGTAAGGCAGCTAGTCATCACCACCCACCGCCAACTCTTGGGCTACTCTTTTACCAACGAATAGTGGGATTGACCGTAACATTATACACCCCCACGGCTGGGAGGGCGAGCATTTTTAGCGCGACGCGGGCGCGAACCCGCGACCCTCGGATTACGAGTCGCACGCCTTACGCGCTTGGCCATGCCAGGCCCACAAATATTGTCACAGAGTACTTTTTCACTCTTGTCTTTTTAAATTAGCAACATACATAGCAGAAAGCGTCTGGAGAATGCTTGCAGCTTCTTGATGCCATCTATGATAAAATCAGATAGGTGTATGTGTTCACTATGTGTGCAGCTAGAACTAAACTGAAGTAATGAGTGGTGAGCCCCTGTATATAGATATTACTATGGAAGGTTCTTGAAAATTCTCGTAAGTTCTACAACATTCTAAAAGGTTCTTGAAAATTCTTTATCAGCGACTCAGCACTGAATCTACCTAGAATGTTGTGGAAAATGGGAAAATATGAAAATTTGGTTACCCAGGTCACAAAAGTAAAGTTTGAAGAGAAAAATAGGTCTTTCCCATTTACTTTAGGCATAAACAATTGGGAAATAATACTTTCTGCCCAGGAACAAGAAAAGGTAAAAAATTTGTCATATATTGTTATCATATCTGTTTTAGAGCTATTTTAGCAACACTGAAGATATTAACATACGCTATAACTACACTCAACCCACTTTCAAACAGATAGTTTGACTTATTAGATGAGCAATATATAAATAGTTTTGTATATTAACTAAATAAGCCGTATAATGAATATATTAATTAGAAGAAACATTGTTACGGTAATCCTGAGCAACATTTAAGACTACGGCTATTTTACATCAAATTCTGAAAATATCAGAATGGTAAGTGAAAACAGCACTCACACATAAAGTGAAATGAAATGGTGTGAGTGGTGTATTTTCTTATTGCAAAGCCATATCCCGTTATCTACTGTGTCTATTGATGGGAATTTCTGAGTTTAGCATTGTAAATTCGAAGAAGTACCGCCGTCCAAAAAGGGACATGAAAAAGAAAAAAGGTAAGAATGAAATGATAAGCTTTGGAGAGACCTGATTTAATCAACTGTAGCTAACTATCTTCCAAAATAACGTATTATTTACTTCAGGGAATCTTTGTTAACCGGAATAAATAAGACAACAAAAATTAACAATATATTTCACAAAAAGACAGACACATGAATCAGGGTTTTAAAAAAATGTTACTGGAATAGAATAAAAATCATCATAGTCTTTCTTGGTTCCAGAATTTAGCGCAAGATAATTATTTACACAAGAGTTACTTGAGTATAGTTGTACCTAAATTTGAAGTAATACACTAGAGGAAGGACAGGTAGTGAACGCTACCCACAGCCAACTCTTTGGTTGAGGTTATTTCATGAAATATCGTGATTTTATAATTATTCTTATGGTGCACCCATGACGCCAGAGTAAAAGGCGCATTTTTGTACTACTTTTTTGTCCCTGCAGCACCAGAATGCAAATCGCGAATCATAGGATTCCCAGTATAGGGTCGCTAATATTTTGGCCATGCCCCGTCCGACGTTGATTATAATCACGTATTTACCAAAATGTTCTTCATATTTAAGGCTGTACCATATATTTTGTTTCAGTTTATTTAATTTTTAATTGATTTGTATATACCGATAAATACGATCATACCATTCTTCTATTGTTCAAATTTATTCCAAATTTAAATCTAAGTGAAATCCTGGTTAACCTGTTGTAAGACGGTAACAAGCTGATATACTGAAAAATGTTGGCATTAACTCATGGAGAAAGGAGGTGAAAACTGAGAATGACAAATTACTACAACCAGACGTTTCTGTGTGAATTTTAACCGGTATACCACCCAACTATATTATTTTAGAATCAGCAATGAGTATAAATGTCTTGGGCTGAGTTATAGGTATTATATACAGAATTATAACCTATTTTAAAAAAAAATTAACATTACGTTGTTAAGTTATGAAACAGCTTTAAAAACCACGAAGAGAGGGGGAGCCTATGTTTGCATATTACCCTGGAGGTATACTTGAGTACTGACAAAGTTTTCCAGACATTCAACCCTAACTATTCGTGTCATTCAGAACAGTCAACCTGAAAAAGCGTCTTAATCATACTTATTATTAGCGTATAGCTCATCAAAGGTGACAGGACAAATAGCAATCCCACCCATCACATGACATAACCTCACATTTTATAGCTAACTGAATGAAATAAATAAATATTTCGAAATCAAACTTGTTTGTTTGTTTGTTTTTAATTTCGCGCAAAGCTGAGTAATTTAGCAGTGTAAGACTAGAGGGAAGGCAAGTAATGCATCACCACCCACCGCCAACTCTGGGGCTACTCTTTTACCAACGAATAGTGGGATTGACCGTCGAATTATAACGCCCCACGGCTGATAGGGCAAATATGTTTGGTGCGACGGGAATTCGAACCCGCGACCCTCAATTGTTGTGGATGTATAGTGATTTAGTTTTGAGATACATGTACTCTGAGCCATTGTTTTAATTGTGGAGCCAGTTATTTGTATATTAAGCCGTCCATTCACTGTTCGAATAGATTTTTGTGGTTAAACTGTAAAAACGAAATGTTCAATTTTATTTTTTGTGGAGCATAAGCGTGTTGCAACAAATTTCTGTATTATGTAAATCGACACTGAAAAATCAATCAATAACGGAGTCATGAAAATTATCCCAGTAATTGATTTTGAAGTTGTGCTAAAGATCGATAAAATATCCGTAAACGTTAGCATCACGATATTTATTTTTCTATCTCTTTCCATTTAATCCAACTAGACTGTATTTATAGTTCCAATGAAGCACTGGCAGCAGATCCGAAAACATGACTTAATGATAAGTGATCAACTAATTAGACATCGGCACGTGTTTTCTGATCTACATCAGTTTCATTCAACTGTTTCGATAGTTGATACTAAAAACATGCAAGGTGTCATGATAATTTTTTCTTTACTTTGGCTTATTACAGCTAGATAAAAGTTGTAAAATCAGTTATTTTATCCATTAGTAATTATTTTATAATATATTTCTATTCAGATATATATTTACATATTTTTTAAAAACTTTCATTAAGTTTTTGCATGCGTTCATTATGTCCATGTTAACCATACGTATGAAGTTTGTAAACACATACAAATCTTCTATTACAAGTAAAGGATGCATACTGTAAGATAAGTCTCAAACTAACATGACACAAAAAACTAGTTAGAAGTGGCTTGGGATGGTTGAGGCATATATCTCATAGGATTGTGTAATACTTTCTAGGATTTTAGCCTGTGTATAAAGGTTGGATATTTCCTCACTCCTGCCCCTTGTTTTTGCAAGTTTTATCACTCTCTCTCTTGTTTTTATACTAGACCTCAACACAAGACATTAAACAGGCAGAATTAGAAGCTGACCACTATGTTGAAAATATTACAATTTGTCTAAATAAATATACTCTTCAAAAAAAGAAACGCAAAAGGGATATTTTTGTTATTTTAAAGAGAAATATATGTAATAACGTTACAAGCTCAGAGTATGTGACGTTACACGTGTTAAGACACTGATTGTGAGACAAAATAACAATAAAAGTTGTGCACTTTGAAAACGGAGGAAAACATCGGATTTTTTGCCAAAACGCATTCGTGTCCAATAAATTTGTTTGAGAGATCTGCATGTTCTGCAAGTGCAACATATACAAAATCCCAATAAAAGTGACTGGTTCTCTGTTTCCATAGCTCAGTGTTAAGCCACCGACACGCAAAACAGTTACGCCAAGACTGACTGAAGCACAACACAACAACGCCATTGGTCGCTTGGAAGCAGGCGAATCTCGATCAGATGTTGCCAGAGCTGTGAATGTCCACCCAAGCACCATCACAAGGCTACGGAACCGTCACCAACAACATGGATCAACTTGTGACCGTCCACGATCTGGCAGACCTCGTGTGACCACGCCCACACAAGATCGCTACATCCGGTTACGTTACCTTCGGGATAGGACCACCACTGCGACGTCTACTGCCTCAACCATACCAGGGCTGCGTAGGATTTCCGATCAGACCGTACGCAACCGTCTACGAAATTCTTAGGCCCTATGTGCAACCCATCATGGTGAACGTCAACGACGTTTTTCAACATGACAACGGCCGTCCTCACACAGCCCTACTCACCACTGTCTTCTTGAGACACCACAACATCAACGTTCTTCCTTGGCCCTCCAGATTACCAGATTTAAACCCCATCGAACATCTTGGGGACGAGTTGGACCGACGTCTGCGACGGCGACAACCTCAACCGCAGACTCTACCTCAGCTTGCAGCAGCTTTGCAGGATAAGTAGAGAGCAATTCCACAGGATGTGATTGGTCATCTCATCGCTTTCATGGGCAGGAGATGCCAAGCAGTTATTGATGCTTACGGGGGGCATACTCGTTATTGACGTTGAGTGACGTTAAACTTCAACTAGTGAGCGTGGACTTCGCCTTTGCAAACTTTGGATGTTCAGCAGTGAATGTGCAAATTTCACACATGTCATACAGAACTACCCGGAATAAACATGTTAACAATATGTCTCAAATTTTGCCTTTTGCGTTTCTTTTTTTTGAAGAGTATATTTTGTTTGTTTATTGACTTGCTTTCTTTTGCTGTCCATGTTTTGTTTATTCTTCACTTAACACTTATGAACCTGAGTTTTGGCTTTTTTGTTTAAAAGATAAATGTATATTATTCTCAGGATTTATCAGAAAAGAATATTTCTAAAGTAACTATACAAATGTTTTTTTCCAAAAATAACACGAAATTATAAACAAAAATAATTATCAATAATTGAGATGTTTAACATTTATAGATGATGTGTGATAATTTAAGTGTTATTGAAACGTAAGGTTTAGAAGCAAACACTAACTTTTGAAAACTGGTTTAGTTTAAATTTCGCGTAAAGCTAAACGAGAACTATTTTCTCTAGTCATCCCTAATTTAGGACTGAAAGACTAGAGGGAAGGCAGTTAGTCATCACTATTCACTGCCAACTCTTGAGCTACTCTTCTTCCAAAGTATAGTGTGAATGAATAGCATCATAACGTCCACATGACTGATAGAGCGAGCATGCTTGGTGGGTCGAAGATTCGGACCTGTGATCCGAAGATCACGAGTCAAGCGCCCTAACCATCTAGATGTGTGAAAGCCAACCTTTAAGAAAATATTTAGCGCAGTGTTATTTTATTGAACGATAACTTAAATATTTGTGTGAGTGATTTAAACTATTATTTCTCTAAACAAAAATTAACTCTGGTATTTTAATGATGAAATTTTAATGTTCAGTTTTAATATTTTTATTTTATAGCATAAAATTATATGAATTTTCTTTGGAGGTGCTTTTCTCGTACCTCACTTGCTAACCCTGTTTCTGGCTGGAATACGAACGATTTTACTGAGATATTCTTTAGGCCAGTTTTTAAGTGTCGGTGGATTGGGGGTATGGAAAATTTGTCCCATTTTCAAAGGTAAGTTTCTTTTTTAAATTGCTGAATTTAGTTTAATACAACAAATACTTCCTTTAATTGGAATGACTGTATTTAAAAAAAAAAGTCACAATGTCATCAGATTAACGTTAAGTTTTATTCAGGGTGTTTCAAAAAATTTTCATAAAAGCTGTTCAGTGTACCGTCTATCATTTTCCATTAGCATATCTCGGAAGGATTTGTTTAGTTTTTCGATCTTGCACAGAGTCACGTAAAGGTTACCTATACTAGCCGTCCCTAATTTTGAGCAGTTAAACTAGACGATACGCATCTAATCAACTACAGCCACCATCAACTCTTAGGCTACTCTAATAATAGATAGGGATTTGGCTATCACTCTTATGACGCGCCCACAGTCCCATGATATGGAGCGCAACTTTTCGGAAATGGGATGCGAACCATGATTTACACTCTAGTGTGTTAACCACTAGGGTACGCCTAGCCCATTCCTAAATAAAGCTACTGGAAACAGCCTTTGTCATGATCCATGTTCAATGTTTCTCATAGTCTTATTATTAAAGATCAATTTCAGATCCTTAAAGTTTCATCATTTATTCTGAAACACATTTCATTTGAGGAAATACAGAGCCATAAATATGCTAGTACAATTTCCAGGGCTATTTCTGCTTCAGTGCAGGACTTACGATTTTTGACCTCAGTTGAAGTTCTTGGTAGAAGCCTTTCACGGGACGATAATTATAACGTGTTACCCTCAATTCTTGGATCTTCCAGGAGTGGAATAATGTGGTTTCTTGCGGTTTTACCTCAACGAACTCTACTTATCGAAGCAGTTTGAACACGGTCATTTTCATCAGCGACTTTTATTGACTTATGCTAGGATTTCGTAGTCGTAGATAACAGTATTTCTAGTGTTGATTTATCCATTTAAATGAAAGTAGGCTTCGTTTGCGAAGGATGCTTTTCAGACGCGTTTCATCGATTACTGACTTGATCCAAGCCCAGCGTGTCGCATTATATAAATTTATAATCTTTGAGCCATAATAAATTATTTCACACATTTTTGACATATCATGCTACCAAACAGTACCTTTTTTATTTTCATCTCAAAATAATGCTTCTCCGCTTTCTTTTGGATATTTTGAGCGATCTCAAACATTGTTTCCACAGATGTAGTTCCCCTCCCAGAACTAGGAGCTTTTGTTGTGAATCTAGTTGCCTCAAAATGACTAATTAAATTTTCAATATTTTACGGACACTTGTAAGGAAATAGGTGATTTCCATTGATTTTCTGGAATTGCATTTTGCCCAAAGAAAAGTTTATTATTTTTTTAGCTAGGTAAAACAACACTCGCGTGATGTGGCACATTTTGAAACACTCTGCATTGTGTTTGAATTGTCTTTAACAAAAGTTGTTTGTTTGTTGCTAAGCACAAAGCTATACAATAAACTATTTCTGTTGTGTCCATTGTGAATGATAAGCCTTTTTAAGTTATCGCTGAGCTATCGATATAAATCTTCTGACTCTCAACACGTTTCTGACGGAATTTTCTAATTAATGAAACAAATTGCAAATTGGCTTTAAAATGTTAGACTTTTAAATATGGGGTGTTATTCATAACTATCTTGCATTACTCGAGAAAACATGATTTATGTAACAGTAAATTATACAACTCCTGTCATATTCTAGTGGGAAACTTTTCTAAAGGTTACAGGATTGAAATGGAATAGGCTACCGCATTTTTGAAATTCAATATAAAACATCCACTCATAGGTTCTTATCAATAATAGGTTCCTTTAAAAAACTTTATTTAATTTTACAGTTGAAAAGGCGAGCTTATGAGGAAGAGGGTGAGTTAGGAAAACTAATTCTTAACTAGCAGTGAAAAAAGAGAGGAATAAAGGTGTTGGAATCAGAAGTTAGATTCGCTCATTTTCCTTTTTTATCAACAAGTAAGAGCGAGTGGTTTAGATGTAAAATAAGTAAGCTACTTTATTTTATATTCAAGAATTTACTAGCTTTTGTATTCTGTCTAGGTGTGGGATACGTCGCACCCGTGATGGCATTTTGGCTTAACGCTTATTACATTGTAGTGATGGATTGGGCAATCTACTATGCAGTGTCCTCTTTCGACTGAGACGTCCCTTGGCGGACGTGTAACAACTGGTGAAACTCCATCTTCTGCTTTTCAGAGAATAATGCTGTGCAACCTAACTGTTCAGGACTCCTCCTTGTGTGCCTACAACGTATCCACTCCTAGTCTATATGTATCTTATATAAAGTAACAATTCTAAAGGCTTTTTAACCAGCAGTATATTTTTTCAGTTTTGCACAAAATAATTTCTATGATTCCAGAAAGATATTTAACGCCTCTTTCATTCTTTGAAATATATAATATTGAAATTTATTTGTAGGACAAAACAGTATTTACGTAAATATAGGTGTACTCGTAAAGTGTTTAACAGTAAAATTGCATTGTAATAACACGTGTTGCAATAAGAGTATGATATAAATATTATAGAGGCCTGGCATGGCCAGGTGGTTAAGGCATTCGACTCGTAATCCGAGGGTCGCGGGTTCGAATCCACGTCACACCAAACATGCTCTCCCTTTCAGCCGTGGGAGCGTTATAATGTGACGGCCAATCGCACTATTCGTTGGTAAAAGTCAAGGGTTGGCGATGGATGGTGATGACTAGCTGCCTTTCCTCTAGTCTTACATTGATGAATTAGGGACGGCTAGCTCAGATAGCCTTTGTGTAGCTTTGCGTGAAATTCAAAACAAAGAAACAAATATTATATAAAACAATTCAAACCAAATATTTGTAGCATACACTACACATTCATTATAGCAAATCATTTACAGTAAGAAAACTTTTAAGACAGGACAGACTAAAGCGTGAAAATAATAAATAAAAAGGAGAATATAGTATAAATTTCATTTGGTTTCAAACATAATGTAATATGTTAGGGCTGCACACCTTTACACATGTACGATTAATACAGGTGATGGGATTGTAAACCCTTATGCGTGTGCAGTTAATGTAAGAAAGTAAAAACTCATTTTTTATTTAGTGACACTGTAAATATCATGGTAACATCCCCACGCTTTTTTTTGTTGTTGCTTTAACTCGCTTACTTATTTTTGACCCCCTGTTCGTGTTGGAAATTTGGGAGATGCTTGAGCTCTAGCTGACTGTGTAGCATAAGAAATCTGGCTCTTACGTCCAGATGTGTTGCCTGCCTTCACCATTATAAATGTTTTACATAGTGTTTAGATTACAAACTTTTACTGATTATAATGTTCATCCGGATCTCCATTAAAATCATTCCATATTACATTACTACAATTCGTTCCGTTTACTTAAAAGTAAAGTTTCTACTCCAAGTTTATGTCAAAGTGAATAGAAAGAGTAGCCTATTATTCGGTAATGTAAACTATTCTTTGGAAAATGTTTAAAAACAAAGTGATTAAATCTTATAATAAAAAATTACACATATATTGTAAGATACCGGATTAAGAACGTGCACTGGAAATAAAGTATGAAGAAAAAGTAGTATCAGAGTATCTTAAATACTTCATTTGTATTGGTAATACCAGTAATGGTTTTCGTTCCAATGCTATGGCTCGTGATAATAACTCTGCTTCCCGGTCTTCAATATTTCGAACAGATTATTTTAATAAAAATAGCCAAACTGATTTATTTCATCCACATACACGTGTAGAACATCTGCACTGGGGCCCTAGGCTAATGGCCTTGATTTAAATCTAGGTCAAGAGTGCCACAACGACACATATCAGTAAAGTGAAACCCAAGATGTTTTCTGTTTTAATGAGCACACACACACATACGTACATAAAGAGTCATGCTTTCTTATGCAGATTGTACAAGTGCAAGTTATTAACAATATTATATAATACTTTATTTTCAAATTATTATCTACGTTAGAAGATACTGACGATTTAACTTTATCTTAAATTTACCAGATTGAGGGTTTATTTAAGTTAGTTGTTACGACTATACATTCAAATATACTCTTCAAAACAAGAAACGCAAAAGGGATATTTTTGTTATTTAAAGAGAAATATATGTAATAACGTTACAAACTCAGAGTATGTGACGTTACACGTGTTAAGACACTGATTGTGAGACCAAAATGACAATAAAAGTTGTGCACTTTGAAAACGGAGGAAAACATCGGATTTTTCGCCAAAACGCATTCGTGTCCAATAAATTTGTTTGAGAGATCTGCATGTTCTGCAAGTGTAACATGTGCAAAATCCCTATAAAAGTGACGGGTTCTCGGTTTCCATAGCTCAGTGTTAAGCCACCGACACGCAATACAGTTACGCCAAGACTGACTGAAGCACAACGCAACAACGCCATTGGTCGCTTGGAAGCAGACGAATTTCGATCAGATGTTGCCAGAGCTGTGAATGTCCACCCAAGCACCATCAAAAGGCTATGGAATCGTCACCAACAACATGGATCAACTTGTGACCGTCCACGATCTGGCAGACCTCGTGTGACCACGCCCGCACAAGATCGCAACATCCGGTTACACCTTCGAGATAGGACCACCACTGCGACGTCTACTGCCTCAACCATACCAGGGCTGCGTAGGATTTCCGATCAGACCGTACGCAACCGTCTACGAGATTCTTAGGCCCCATGTGCAACCCATCATGGTGAACGTCAACGACGTTTTTCAACATGACAACGGCCGTCCTCACACAGCCCTACTCACCACTGTCTTCTTGAGACACCACAACATTAACGTTCTTCCCTGGCCCTCCAGATTACCAGATTTAAACCCCATCGAACATCTTGGGGACGAGTTGGACCGACGTCTGCGACGGCGACAACCTCAACCGCAGACTCTACCTCAGCTTGCAGCAGCTTTGCAGACTGAGTGGACAGCCATTCCACAGGATGTGATTCGTCATCTCATCACTTCCATGGGCAGGAGATGCCAAGCAGTTATTGATGCTCACTGGGGGCATACTCGTTATTGACGTTGAGTGACGTTAAACATCACCTAGTGAGCGTGGACTTCGCCTTTGCAGACTTTGGATGTTCAGCAACGAATGTGCAAAGTTTCACACATGTCATACAGAACTACCCGGAATAAACTTGTTAACAATTTGTCTCATATTTTGCCTTTTGCGTTTCTTTTTTTGAAGAGTGTATTTTAACTAACATTCCAATTATGTCTTATATATATGGATATATATGTATGACTATTTAAACCTACATAGTTATAGTTGAGAAAATAGTTTTCTTAGATCAGTCACCATTGTTCGTATAATTTAATAGACTTGCTTAAACTGTGCCACAGCGACACAATATTGGTATAATTTTCCAAGCAGTGTGTGTTTACTTATTCATTTTGTAACATCTGGATGTGCAGTATTACAGACATAATAACGTTTGTAAAGATATTGATGTTTTATGTATCGATACATTTTTTGGACCCTAATAGCAAACACCTGATAGTTTAATGTTTTCTCTAAGCAATACTTTTATACTGGTTTCATTTCAGTTGAATCTTATTTGTTTCGAAATTTAACATAAATTTTTATAATGACGTCTGAATATATATTTATACATTGACCTATGTTTGCTTTCTTAAGCACTAATCTGCACAATGGGCTATTTGTGATGTTTCCAACTTATGAGCAGCGATGAAACTGATCTATATAGTTATCTTTCTTGAATAACTAGCACCAAGTGTACCAAAACTCTAGCGCTTCCGAATAGTTGGTTATCATTCTTGAGGGATAATAAGAATAAAAGTTAAAGCGGGGGCCAATACTTTTGAAAAAAAAAAAAACGTTTCCTTTCAGCCAGAAGTGTTTGTATCACGAATTTGAAAGTTTATTGATATTTTTAAGGGGCTTGGCTTTCGAAGAACAGATTTCACATGGTTTCTAAAATTACAGTTTTAACACAGATCCTGGAGACTTTCAGTTTACTTTGCCTTTAGTGTGAGAGTTCCTAAAGTTCTCGTATTAAAAATCCTTATGTAGCCTTTATTCTCTGCCCCTGTAAGTATTTAGCGCTTTTTGTGGGGTTCTGTTCTACTTTCGCTTTTCATTTTGAGGAGAGCTTGCCCAAATCTCAAGTTCTTCATTTTATTTTAGTTTCATTAGGCTTAACTCAAATGATAAGCATGAAATAATTGTGGTGCTTAGCAAGCATGTGATCCATGTATAAAGTTTAAATCCCTTTTTATAGTTTTGGCAGGAGTGTTAGTTAAGATTTTAGATTACATTAATGACTTTCTTAAACGTAGTTTTGTAGCATTTTGCTTGGGGAAAATTACAGTTAAAATTGAATATTATTTACATTTGCAAACTGATAACAACTCTATTTTTCTTTGTAGCTTTTATAATTTATATACATAAACACAAAACACTTGCCAGATTATTAATTGTGTTGTTGTTTAAAGAAGTGTTATAGTTTATTGTCTAATTGTAAACTGCAAAAGAGTTATTTGTTACCTATGTGAATTTGTGTCTTTTTTTGTTTTTCCACCAATCTGTTGCAACCTATTGGTATATAAGCAACCAAGCCTGAGATATAAGAATCTCTTGTTGTTAGTGGGCCAAAGTTCTTTGCTTTGCTGGTTATAAAAGAAACTTCCTATCATTAGAATGCAGCTTTTGCATAATAATTTAAAAATAATATGAAAGGTAGTTTATTCATTAAAATATTTCCAGTTTATCAAAAAAAAAAAGATGGGAAAAATCTCGAGGTTAATTATTTCCAAAAAAACAAACCTATTTTGAATAAGTGTATTAGGATATTTATTTATATTTTTAGCTTATATAGTGAAGTGCTGCTAAACTGGATAATTTTTTTGTTAACAATATTATTCTATAATATTAAATGTTAATATTCTATAATATGTTAAGAACTCGAATATAAAGTATAAGTTTATTAAACTTCAGGGCTCTACTGTGTTAAATTCTAGAGTTTATACATATTTTGCATTCTACAGTATAATGAATACTATATAACATGTATACATTTAATAATGTTTAATTTTCTATTATATTAAGAGCTAGAACCATACACAGAATTATATCATGTTTAAGTTCAATAAGCTTTAGGACTCACCTCTTTTTAAATGTTAGAATTTATACAGAGAATGTATTCTATAGTATGTTAAACACTGTAGAGCATGTATCACTTTAAAAATCTTAAGGATATTTCTGTGTTAAACGCTGAATCCTATAAAGAGGTTCCCTAGTGAATTAGCGGTAAGTACTTAAGATTGACTTGGATGGTGAAGCTTGCCATGCAGTCATGACACTTGACGACGGGTGTTGTCTGCTGCCAGAGAGCACGTTACCAGGAAATGTTATATTACATAATAGTTTGAGTATTACTGAGAAAGAAACATATGAATAGGAGTTGATGTTTTACAAAGTGGCACAAGAGGGCACCTTGCTGAAGGCAGATGTTGTTACCAAGGTTTTGTAGGTGGACAGTGTTTCTATACTTCTGCAAGACTGCATACAGATTTCTACTTGGCTCAACTTATGTTAATAGTTTTATTTTATATATTTAATTGTATTGTACCTGTTTTACAAAGGTAAATAGTGTTACTAGGTAGAATATGTTATTAATGTTCTATAGGCGATTAGTTGAATAAGATGATTAGTTCATTGTAGAGTGTCTCAACATGTGATTACGTCATCAAATTTATTTTTCTCAGATAAACAGAGTCTATGACTCAAACAAAAGTTGACAATCATAATTTTAAAAAGACTTTTAATTAAAAATCAAGTACTTATTTTTTGCATCTTATACATCCAACATATTTTCTATTCATCATTACAGAATACACTTTACAACATCAGGGTAAAACCAGTTTTGAGAAGGGTACTGAAACATCTATTAACAAAACTTTAAGATACTCTAACAAACTATAAACATCTCAGCTGATTAAATTCTAGGTAAGCTTTCATGCATTTGGATGTTCCCATAATTCAAGAAAGTCATCGTACATTTAACCTAGATTGAACATAAGTGTTTTGTATATCATACAAGGAAAACTACATCACCTACTGTCGAAATTCTTGTCTACATTTTATGGGCCTCCGGCTGTATACTCAGACAGTCTATGAGGCTGTCATCAAGCACGGTTCTCTAAACTTGGTTATCCTTTAGCCAACAAAAATAGACAAAGAATATCTACATTGTGCACCTATTTATTTGTTATTGTAACACCAATGCAAGAATGGATAATGTTCATTTTATTCCTGCTAGGCACTGTTGGCTCCTTAATATAAGATTTTATGACTAACTCAAGAGAGAACCGTGTGATAACGTGTTATAACCATATCGTATTTCTGTTAGTAGAATGGCTTTACTTACTTGCTTAAATCTAATAGCAATTTGTTTAATATGCAAGATGTCAAAACTGAAATTTTGTTGTCATATTTTATGCAATATCAATAATGCTATCTTAACAGTAGGAGGCATGGTCTATAGCGGCCATACATCTTTAACCAGTGGCTTCTGGAGATAACATTAATAAAGTTGGTGAATATTTGACATGTTTTTTATACGGACCCTCTTTATAAACTGGTTTCGTATAAAAAGATAGATATGTCTTTTCTTGTAAAACAAATCTTACAAGTATAACACCACATTGAAAACATCCGTTATAGTATTCACGGTACTCATTTTTCCAACAACAGTGATGTAACATCACAGTATTTAATACATTTTCCATTTTATATATGGTATAAAAGCCTGATAGTGTTTACTCTGTTTCATCAAATACGTGAACACATCTCATTTTTCGTTCGGAACCTAAAGAAATAGAGGTTATGATATTTTATAAAATATAAATGAATGGTGATGCATGATATTAATAATGTGACTGTTACTAAAGCGAATATCTAATTTCCGTAAATATTACAATATTTACAGATTCTCAATGTCTATATATGAAATATCTAAGTTTTACAGTTACAATTAGTGACATATATTATTTTTTTGCTTTTCATTAGGTTAAAATTGTGTAGAACAATAGAACAGTTGATTCTCAAGTTGAGGTTATTGACTGCCATATAACTAATGCTAAATGTTAGTAGGAGAGTTCAACTGAGTAGAAAGTATACAAGAATTGCATGCTAAGTGAAATATATTAGACTTGTATGAAACATACTGGAATTGGCAGTCCAGTACGTTATAATTCATTCGTGTTTCAGTTTGTGTTATTTCAAAATATCAAATAATATCCAGTTGTCAGCTAACCTTTCCTCAGACGATTTTGAAGAACACAATCCAAATCGTATAACAGGCAATACACTTTTATTCCCTTATGTGTTTAACAAATTACACCTGGAAGAAATTATACTATGTAGAGATCTGGGTGAGTTATACTTTGAAACAACAATATAAATATACGAGTTCTAAATTAAAAACAGACAGTAGCAACTTGAAACAGAAAATAACTTGCTATTGTACCCTAACATCATAAGAATGTCGTGTATGTATATTCAATTTATACACATTATTTGCGATTAACCTTGAACAAAGTCGCCTTTTTCAAACTTGAATATTTGTTATTAAATAATCCAGTACATGTGATTCTTGACAAGTTTATGATTGTGCCTACATATATTGGTGATAACATGTTAGGCTATGGTGTAAAACGTCAGTTTTAAGTGATAGGGAGAAGAAATGTGAAGGTCGAAAGATCTAATGTCCAACGTGACAGAAGATAGTGAAATTAGTTTTGGATCTCAAGTACATGATATGTTTTGTGGAATTTCTAAATGAAGAAACTTTCTAAAATTCTATTAGGTTGAATCACTTTTGGGAATGTCCATTATGATTCGTTTGCGGTGATTTATTTTATTTGACTAATAAATTGTGGAACAAGTATATAGCATAGGCATTATTACATTGAGCTGTAGGTCAGTATTCTATAAATTAAGGTGTTTGTAGCTTTTATAAATGGTATATTCATGCATTTTGAAGTTTTGTTAACAAATGTTTCAGTATGTATGATACTTAAGTCTGTGAATTTGTTTATATATATTAATAATAGCTTATTGGGCTGTGATAAAATATGAGTTGCACCTAAATGGAAATTTATATTTGCAAAAATACTTGTAAAAAACTAGTTATTCATGGGGTGTAATTTATCATAAACTACTATGCTAGACATGTAATTCACTGAAGTTGTTTTTTGTTAACGAATTACCAGTGTAAGGTGAGTGTAAGTTATATTTTCTGATTGATCCTGTTAGAACTTTTGAACAAATTGTTGGGCACAGTTAAATCTTACTGAGTAATGATTGTAAAATGCGTTTGTTGAACATGATGAACTTAGCAAAATACAAAAAAAATGTACACTAACGTTTTCACTTATAAACTATAATAAAAATCTTACATATTCAACAAAATGAAGAAATATTAGTATGGACAAAATATACAGAAGGTATACGAAAGGTAATGTAGTATTTTATAAACTAAGACATTTATGTAAATAATATATTATTTTACTTTGAACTTTGGTTAATAAATGTATAAGCATGTGTGATACTTGTTAAGTCTGAGATTTTACTTACATAATAAATTAATATTTGCTTAAAACATACTAGCTCAAAATGAAACGTCAGTTTTATATATAAAATTTACAGGACACTAATTTATAACTGACAATTAATATATATCTGGTTATCTTTCTATAAAGTGTAAATGAAGTGAAAAATAATGCATCAGATGCTTATTTACAAGTTTAAATGTTATAGTGTATATAAAGTGAAGTTTAGAAAGACACAGAAATAAATTTTATATTTGTCTGTCAGTTTTATACAACCAAACGCATTACTTGTTTCATCTTTAGGTGAGAACATCCCCTTAGTTTTACACAAGGATCTAGCCTTGTCAACTTGCATCAACTGGGTTGTGTCAAAATAAAATAATCAACGAAGTTGAAAGAGTCTTCCTCTTTTGTATTTGTGTTAATACGCTGATCATTAAGTATCTAGAAATCATATGATGACAAACGTATAGCAGAAAATGGTAAAATATTATTTATCAAACCTATGTACGTAAATTTTCAGTCAGCAAAAACAATATTTCGACAAAAGTTGTGAAAATGTTTATAGAAAGGTAAAAATAGTAATGGTTAAACATAACTATTTATGTAGAAACTTTAAACGCTAACAAAACGAATCAACATATAAGGCAAACATGGAATGTAAATAAACAGGGTGAGTAGATGCTATACAAATAAACTAATTATAGACATTAATTAGGAACTGTAAAATGCATGTCATGCTAATTAGATACAGAAGCAAAAATTATAATTAGTACGTTAATTGTGTATTAAATAATTACTTATACATGTATAAGTGTAAGACTAGAAGGAAGGTAGCTAGTCATCACTACCCACTGCCAACACTTGGGCTACTCTTTAACCAGCGAATAGTGGGATTGACTGAAACATTATAACGCCCCCACAGCTGAAAGGACGGGCATGTTTGGTGCGATGGGGAGTCGAACCCGCGACCGTCAGATTATGACTCAACGCCCTTAACACTTATACTGCTAAATTACGGACGGCTAGCGCAAATAGCTCTTTAGTACCTTTGCGCGAAATTCAAAACAAACAATCGATGGAAACTCGGAAACCCTTTTCTTACTTATACATGTATATTTGATTTAACAACGTGTCGGTATGGATCGATGTTGCCACTCAGATATTTTTCTCTTACGGACTTGGATTCGGGTCCCTTATCACTCTGGGTAGTTATAATAAATATCACAACAACGTTTGTAAGTAAGTATCATTGATAATTCTATAGTAAGGTTTACAACAATATTCTACTGACGTTTTAGGTAATAAAGTGTAATATGAGCATGGTTTCTAACATCGTTTCTAAACACGTGACAAACCACTATCTTAGTAACATTCACAAATAACTTACATGGACTATACCAATGTTTAAAAGGATTAGAGATATTCTAAACAGGATTTTAGGAAAGTATTTCAAAAAAGTATGTGCGGTAAACGATAACGACGTTTGCTAATTAACAATAAGTGTAATCAAAATGTTTACAAATTCATAATCCTACATTTCATAACATTATTTGAATAACGAGTCCTTTTTATACTGAACAGTGATTATCTGGCGACTGAATATTTATAGATAATTAATTAACGAAATTGCACTTATTATTATAATTATTTTCATTTATTTACTATACAGATGAGTCTCTAACGGCTTGTGTAATTTAAATAGGATTGGGAGTGGCCAAGCTGTAAGCGTGTAGGGCTGTGTATCAAAATATTTTGGGATTCGAAACGTATTGCTGCTGAAGGCACTTTGCATTTTGACTGTAGTTATGCCAAAAATGGACAATTAATTTAGTTAGTTTGTTCAAAGACCAAAACAAATACTTGTGATGACTGCCATTCTTTTGGTGTATAGTTCAGTTTATAAATTTTTGTTTGTGTTTTGCCTAGCACAAAGGGACACGATTCAGTACGTGTGTTCTGACCACTACTGCCATTGAAACACGAGTTTTAGTGTTATAACCCTCAGTTTCAACACTGAAAAACATGTTGGACGGGTCTAAATAAATCATAGGGTTTTCTGATCCCTGTAGTGTCGCTCAGTTTGAAAATTCAGATTTTTTCAAGTAAGAAAAGAAAGAAAATGATATAAACATTAAAAAGATAAATGTGAACAGAATTACACGATACTATCACACAAACTTCATTACATAAACATTTCACTTAAAAAATTTTACAACTGGCTAAACAGCGAGATCAGAAAACTCTATAGCTGATATATAGTCGTCTTTAGATTTGAACTACAGAACAAGCGAAAAAACCTAGTCGCTAGCACCTGCCGCCTGAAGCAGTTACCTTTAACCAAATAACAGGATTAACTAAGATTTATAACACATACACAGCGAATTATTTCTGGTAGTGCCACATCTCAATCTTGAAATTATCGGTTGTCAAGTCTAGTATTCTAACCGCTGGGATCCCACTCTGGCCGTTTCTGTAAAAAAATAAAAATAAAATAAAGGCATGGTTTTGTAAGTTTTGATCATTACTTCTTAATCTTATCCAAATCTTTTGGAGAAAATCTTCCACGTATTCAACTTTATTGTTGACATAAATACATTATCTGATAATTCACGAGTTTTGATAAGTACATGCGTAAGCAACTACTATTCAATCTCCAATCTGAATATATTATTGTTTCCTTAACTGTTGATATAAATACAAAACTCTTCTTTACAGTTAAAATATATGTACTTGAGAATTATGGCATCAT
This sequence comes from Tachypleus tridentatus, assembly GCF_004210375.1. Classification (NCBI taxonomy): domain Eukaryota; kingdom Metazoa; phylum Arthropoda; class Merostomata; order Xiphosura; family Limulidae; genus Tachypleus; species Tachypleus tridentatus. Next base: position 36,292,331 of record NC_134832.1, on the reverse strand, counting down.
TGATTGAAACGTCGCACATGTTTTAAAAAACACTCATACCAGTAAGTAAACTAAAACATTTTATTCAAATAGAATAATATATACAAATTCTAAAGTCCATGTTGTGCTGTGTTCTTACTCATAACTGTTATTTCAAGCCATAAGAAATTAGGTGGCTTCACTACAAGAAACAAAATCCATAAAGATTCGATTTTTTTAAATTATAAACTATACATATGTGATCTTTATGTAGAAATCTGAGACGTTATTATTACTTTAAAATCCAAAAAAATATTACATTAGCTTTGCTCGAAAATTCTGCAATAAACAAAGATAGATGCTGGTACCATTTATTCAAATACGAAACTGATACGATAGTAATTTTATAAAACATATATTTTAAGTTTCTTATGTTATTAACTAATTTTGCGTCAGTATTCTGAGAAACTAGCATATAATCTTTAGCTTGTTTGTTTGTTTCGGAATTTCGCACAAAGCTACTCGAGGGCTATCTGTGCTAGCCGTCCCTAATTTAGTAGTGTAAGACTAGAGGGAGGGCAGCTAGTCATCACCACCCACCGCCAACTCTTGGGCTACTCTTTTACCAACGAATAGTGGGATTACCCGTCACATTATAACGCCCCCACAGGGCTACTCTTTTACCAATGAATAGTGGGATTGACCGTCACATTATAACGCCCCCACGGCTGGGAGGGCGAGCATGTTTGGCGTGACGCGGATGCGAACCAACGACCCTCAGATTACGAGTCGCACGCCTTAACGCGCTTGCCCATAATCTTTAGCTCCCTTAAATAAAAATAAATACCTTTTTACGTTGAACAGTACCGATAGTATATAAGAATGTTCAACTTTTCATTTTAGTATTAAGATAGATCTGATTCAGTAAAATGTTTATAATAATTATGATGTTTATCAATTCTCATTAAATTCTGCTCACAGCAAAATACTTACAGAGATGAGTATTAAAATTGAAGCCAGTAATTGTTAAAACCAATTTAAGATTTAATTAATGCATTATAATCATGATAATTTAATTACCATGATTGTAACACATCAATTAATCACTTGGGTACCCTCGCTGTTAACCATGTTTTAAACCGTAACTACAGTAATATTTCCCAAGATTCGGCCAACTTACGAGACAGGTTTTTCTAGCTTCACGTAGTAGGCAAACAATGAAAAATATTCCTCATAATAAAATGCGTAAATGAATACATATATAAAATATATATTGAACATTTTAACTATTAATACTAATATAGCTCAGTTACAAAACATATAAAAAACTATAATCGATTCATTGTAACTTTAATTTAAGACCAACTTTTTTATTATTATGTTATTTATTATTATTTCAGGGACGCTCTCATCGTATCTTGTATCAACAGTGGAACATCCATGTTCTCTGGTTTTGTGATATTTTCTGTTGTTGTGTTTATGGCACATGAACAACAGAAACCAATAGAAGTTGCTGCATCTGGTAAATAAAATTATTAATTAACTGATATGATAACAGTCTCGTTTTCGTACTCTTCTATTTCTTATAATTCTCGTTTCAGGTAAAAACATTCTTAAGAGTTTTAATGTGTGATGTGTTTAATAGTATTTAAATACGCCCAGTTATATCCTGATAATGTTTAATCGATTGTCTTCTGCTACGTTTGCATATACAAAAAATATATTATGTGCGACAATGCTTAAAAATGGTTAACATTTTATACGACAATCTTCTAAATTTTCATCAACTCTTGATGAAAACAGATGCTGAGATTACACACTGAAAACGTTGTGTTATATTTTTATATTTGATATAATCTCACGTTATTGTCATTAATTCTAGAAACAAACGCTTTTTGTAGTGATAAATGCATCAAACAGAGTAAGTGCTATATATATAACACGTATAAGATAATTATATTCCTTATATCTAATCGATTCAAAAGCCCTCCCTGGGAAAGAGCTCTTTCACTGGACACCTACATCTTCTTCCGACACCAGTGTAACGTTTAGTAACCATTCATATGATTAAAAACGAATTAAAACATGGGAGGTCATAGCCTCTAGTTTTTCCAAGTACATAAAATGATTTTATTGTAATCATTATGTATGTATGCTATGGTGTAAAAAGCAGAGTAGTAAATATAATTTAGTAACGAAAATATTCATCACGTGTGCATTATTTCAGAATGGTTTTTGTTCTTAAGTGTAGTCTTTATTTATCATCTATACTGCTGTTTACACTATATTATGAAACAGTTAGGAAATATAAAGAACAAGAAAACCTAAGAATTCATATGAACACTTAATTGAAAATAAGTGTTTTCTAAGTTTATCTAGAAATATCAATAGCTGACTGAGGTCCTGGACTTTCTTTCCTGGCCTACCCTTTAGTTACTCTAAAAGTTCCTATCTCTCCACTATGGGCTGTTCTTTTCTTTTTGCTGGTTATAATGCTAGGTCTCGACAGTCAGTAAGTTGACGTACTAAATAAAGGTAAAACAATTGATCAATAAATTGTTATCCGAGTGTTTTAAAATGGTGTGATATCGAAGATCAAATCTCTTGTGCTGTATCATCTTCTTGTGCTTTACAAACCTAGTTTCAGGAGATTTTCCTTTAAAGGACTGGCCAGATGACTAAATTTTCTTTTGCAGACTTCGAAAAAATTAAAAATTAAGCATACAACAAAGGGTGCAAAAAGTCATGAAATGAACACTAAAAACTACAGAAAAAGAATCGAAGAAAAGGAAATAAGATTGATATTTTGAATGAAAATAACATATCTCTATTCCAGTTAGACTGAAATATAATGCATTATTTATTAGTTAATATGTTGCCTTTCAGTGGTTCATGGGTGAGACTGAAGGATTATTTCAGTACAATTCGAGTTTCGATACTTATCGTGGAAAGAGCACAGATAGCTCATTGTATAGCTTTATACTTACTAGTAATCAACCAATCAAGCAAAGTTAATTCACTTATCAAACTATGGAAAAAAATAATTTATTTGGCGATTAGAATGTCATTATTTATTATAATTATCGAGGATACAGCCCAATATAAAATAACCAAACAATATTAACTAACAGTCTTGCAACATGAAGTTTTAATTTTCAAGCATCTTGACAAAAATCATTTGAATTACACGTATGTAAGGATTCTATATAATATTAGAACATAATAACTGGTTAGTTTTTGAAGTTTCGTGTTATATATATTTAAGAAAGCGCCAGGTAAATTAAAATTATTGCTTTGTTCTATTTACTTGTTGACAGTCCTGCACAATGAAAGGTTTGTCACGGCCATAACTGACGAGTGGCCAAGAATATTGCGTCCCCACAAAGAACTATTTATAGCTATCGTGTGTTTTACTTCTTACATTATTAGTCTTGGATTTATATCTCAGGTAAGCTTTAATTCTAAACGAATATCTATTCTCAAGCTAGACCATTAGATACCGTTAATAAACCAAAGTATGAAGCTCATAATGATTGAAATAATATTTACTCTCTTCCTTAAGGCCCGGCATGGCCAGGTGGGTTAAGGCGTTCGACTTGTAAGCTGAGGGTCGCGGGTTCCAATCCACGTCGCACCAAACATGCTCGCCGTGAGGGCGTTATAATATGACGGTCAATCCAACTATGCGTTGGTAAAAAAAAGAGCCCAAGAGCTGGCGGTGGGTGGTGATGACTAGTTGACTTCCCTCTTGTCTTACACTGCTAAATTAGGGACGGATAGCGCAGATAGTCCTCGAGTAGCTTTGTGCGAAATTTAACAAAAAACGAACAAACAAACTTTTCCTTAATTTTATTCTGAATTTCTTCCTGTTGGATTTTTGGAAGTTTGACTTGTTACAGAAGAAATAATACAAAGTTTCTGGTTAGCCAGTTCTTCTGAAAAGTAAATAATTAATACCTACTTGCTCCAAGATCAAGAAGATTAGTTTACTGATTCGCTTATTTGTGCAACTGACGGCTGATAACGCTAAAATTCAAGTTTCAATAACATTGGAAGGATAAGGTTTGTGCTTAACAAGAAACAAAGATACAAATAAAATTTCCAGTTATTTACTACCCAAAATTAATAATATGTGGTGTTAAAATTAAATGAATAACATAGTGCTAAAATCTTTATTCTAATTATGACTTGCTATGACAAAACAATTACATTTCACCAACTTAATCCAGTTTCAAGGTAAATAGCTGTTGTCAAATTATTTACTAATATAAATAGCTCTCAGCCACTACTATATCTGTCAGCCTGAAAAACCTTGGTATTGGATAAGAGGCCTTGTCGGTACTGGATATAACAGATGTTAGCGAAGTAGTGGGTTTGTGGCTCCCATTCACAAGGCCGCTATAATGCAAATCTAATTTATTTAACCAAGTTACGGACGGTACTTAGTAGACCTAAGGTGTTTATATGCCAAATTTAGGGTCTGGGGTCCGGGAATCTCCGTAAAGTGTTTTCGCGAAAAACCCAGGTTCTCTAAGTAGTTAGGCGAAAAGTTTGCCTTTGTGCAAATGTAGAGACATAAACGATTCGTTTGGTACCATATAGAAATTGGTACGACCAGCGGTTTAAGAGGAGTTACGTAACACACACACACAGATACATTGAATATTATTATGTAAATAGTGTGGTTAATACATTATTATACAGCACCAAACTATATTTATAATATTTTAATTTAGGTATGAGTTTGCTGGAAGGAACGTGTCATTGCTGATGAAGACGTAGTGATTTAGCAATTCCATACATTAAGTAGAATATGAGAAAGATATACATTCCAGAACTGGTAAAGTAACCAATAAGAGAGTAATTAATGAACATCAGTAGTAGTTAATTCGATTTTTTTTCAGACACACGCGCTAATTGGCTACCCCAAGAGGAGGAAAGGCGTAAACAAGATGACAAGTAGATGTTGTCATAACATTTGAAACGAATGTATGTTAATAGAATCACGTAGTGGCACCAAAGGGCGAGTTGGTATGATAAGCATGTAGACTTGACATTATAGTAACAAAGTCTCAAAACAATAATTTAACCTAACATTTATTTTACAGTTTAGTTTTATAAGTAAAGCATTAAATATAATTTATAAAGGCTGACCATGTTACTAAGATTAGTGTTTATATAAATGGAGAGTGATGAGTCCATCGTAATGTGATTGTCATCAATGTCTAGGTTTAATTATGTTCCAAAAGTTACAAGAAAGCTATTAGTTTACCAAAACAAGTATTATAACATTGTAACACATGTTAATAGAGAAATACATAATTTAGATTTAGAAATTAAAATAACACTATGTAACAAAATTTTTATTTTTTCTTGTTTCTGGGCAGAAAGTGTTATTTACCAACTGCTTATGCTTAAAGTAAATAAAAAAGACCTATTTTTTTCTTCAAACTTTTCAAATTTACCCATTTTCCACAACATTCCAGGTAGATTTAGTGCTGAGCAGCTGATATAAAATTTTCTCGAACTTACAAGAATTTTCAAAAACTTTCTAGAATGTTGTACAACTTACACGAAGTTTCTAGAGTGTTGTAGAACTTACGATAATTTTCAAGAAGCTTCCATAGTAATATACATACAGGGGCTCACCACTCACCACTTCAGTTTAGTTCAAGCTGCCGAAGTGAACACATAGACCTATCTGATTTTATTTTCTTCATCAAGAAGCTGCAAGCATTCTCCAGACGCATTCTGCAGTGTATGTGGCCAATTTATAAAGACAAGAGCGAAAAAGTACTCTTGTGACAACATCTGCTAAAATGTGAGACGTCTACAAGGCATATTTCGCCATGCCTGCCGGGAATAAAGACAGACCCCGGGCACCTCATTTTACCTGCGAGCCCTGCAAAAAACTCTGGAAGGTAAGACGGACAATTTTGCTTGCTGGAATAGTAATACTTTATATTATACAAATTTTACACCTTTTAAAATTTAAATATCTTTCGGTGCACCTCAAAGAGGAATACAATAGCGTCAAAGCCTTGCTAGAAACGTTGAAGTATGATGAGTATGGCTGGGAGATTATCGGAGACTTTAAAATGGTGGCATTCCTGATGGGTCTCCAAGGAGGTTTTATCATGTTTCCCTGTTATCTTTGCCTTTGGGACAGCAGAGACACCGCAGCACACTACAAGAGGAAGCAGTGGCCACAACGAAACTAGTTCTCTGTGGGGAGGCACAATGTCAAGTGTGAGCCACTTGTAGACTTCCAGAAGGTGTTGTTCCCACCATTGCACATAAAATTGGGTCTTATGAGACAATTTGGCACAGCTTTGTCGCAGTTATATGAGATTTCTTGGGCAATCACAAGGCCGAAAATTAAGTGGAACTAGTTGAGGCTCTGGTGAAGAATTACGGCAAAATGAGCTGCAGGATGTTTCTGAAAGTCCATACCCTTGACGCTCATCTTGATAAATTCAAGGAGAATATGGGAACATACTTAGAGCAGCAAGGCAAGCGCTTCCACCAAAATATACTGGAATTTGAATGCCGCTACCAAGGAGCGTATATCAAAAACATTATACGTGAAAGTGATTTACATTACAGCCGCAAATCTCGAAAAACTTCTCATTTCTAAACATTTTTGTATAACTTTAGTATAAATAATGTAAATCTTGATTCATATGTTGTTTTATTTAAACCTTATGTAAATGAAAATGTGAAAATTTGCCCATTTTTACTTAGAAAATATGTGAATTTCTACATTTCATTATCCAGGTCACAAATGCAAAGTTTGAGGGGAATAATGGTAATTATCTGTATACTTTTACAACATAAGCAATTAAGAAATAAAACATACTATCCAGGAACAAAATTTGTGTTACATAGTTTAACTGATAAGGATATCAATGTATATATTTTTGATAAAAGAAAATATTTTGCCTTTCCAATGTACCATGCCCTTCTGTTATAAGCATTATAATTTCGCAGTTATTCAGATATTGTAAATTTTGTAATAAATTATAATATTTTATCAGTAATATTGAAATACTGACGGCCCGGCATGGCCAAGCGCGTAAGGCGTGCGACTCGTAATCCGAGGGTCGCGGGTTCGTGCCCGCGTCGCGCTAAACATGCTCGCCCTCCCAGCCGTGGGGGCGTATAATGTGACGGTCAATCCCACTATTCGTTGGTAAAAGAGTAGCCCAAGAGTTGGCGGTGGGTGGTGATAACTAGCTGCCTTCCCTCTAGTCTTACACTGCTAAATTAGGGACGGCTAGCACAGATAGCCCTCGAGTAGCTTTGTGCGAAATTCCAAAAACAAACAAACAATGAAATACTGATACAAAAATTAATAGTAAATGGATTTAAAAAGAAACTTTAAATAAAATCATTAAACTATTGAGTAACAAATATAAGAGCGTATTAAATAAATATAGAGAAATAAAAATGAGAAAAATTTTACTTAAAATTTCTAATAACTATTTTTAGTTATGAGTAAGGTCATTTAACAACTTAGCACTACTTGATGTGGATGTACACCTTTACGCTTACAAGGGCTTGTTTAGAACATGGTTGTCACAGTAGACATGGTGAATGAGTGGTGGTTGGGAGCTATACTAATTTGTTTGGATAGCTGAATGGGACGCTTTATGCTAGTACAGTTCGTTTGCTATATTTGAGGGCTGATACGTGAAAGTGATTCACATTACAGTCGCAAATCTCGAAAATCTAATCACTTCTAAACATTTTTATATAACTTTAGTATAAATACATGTAAATCTAGATTCACGTTTTATTCTGACCTTATGTAAAGTAAAAATGCAAATTTGCCCGTTTTTACATAGAAAATAGATTAATTTCTAAATTTCATTATCCTGGTCACAAAAGCAAAGTTTGAAAGGAATAATGATTATTTTCTGTACTTTTACAACAGAAGCAATTAAAAAATAACACATGCTATCCAGGAACAAAATTTGTATAACATAGTGCACTATGTAAAAAATATTTTACTTTGTCTTGATCCTGGGCAGAAAGTGTTATTTCCCAATTGCTTATGCCTAAAGTAAATGGAAAAGACCTATTTTTCTCTTCAAACTTTGCTTTTGTGACCTGGGTAATGAAATTTTCAAATTTACCCATTTTCCATAGCATTTCAGGTAGATTCAGTGCTAAGTAGCTGATAGAGAATTTTTCGAACTTAGAAGAATTTTCAAGAACTTTATACTAATTTGTTTGGATAGCTGAATGGGACGCTTTATGCTAGTATAGTTCGTTTGCTGTACTGTCAGTTAGTGCCTTTACCATATTGGGGGCTGGAATGCTAACTCCAATAAGTAACTTTTCAACTTACTTAATCCCAAATGATAATATTTTATTTTATTTTTCTTATTTTTATTTCAATTTTTTTCTTCTTTACTTAGGAGAGCAGTTACCTTCTCACAACAGTCTGCAAGCAGTGAAGGATGAAGTAGATGTGGGACGTTGTGGGCTTGAGCACCCACATCTAGCTCTCCTAATTTCTATTTCTATATATATTTCTGCACTTTTATTTCTTATGTGAGACTGGCGAATGGAGTTTAAGACTGATAGACGGTGTAACCCCACCGCAATGTGGGTCCTACTTCCTCAGTCACCTCCAAAACGTAGGGTAAATTTTATAATCCCACAATGTCTTGGGATCTTTTCAATTAGTGCAGCGGTTTTTTGTTTAATTTAATTTTGTTTTGGCTTGTTTTTAAGTCATAACAAACTAATATAATTAATCAGAGATTTGGATTTGCTGTTTTAACGCGTCCTTCCTTGTGATTTTGCTTATTTAACTTCATTAAAATGTATTCATTTTCACTGATACATGTATATATATTACTATTTTATAATGATATGTATGAGATATGAAACTTTCAAATGTGTATATTAGGCGATAAATAAAAAAGTATATTTCTGTATCTTTCAAAACCAGTTTTTGTATACTCTAACAATTAAATTTATTGGGCAACAAGAATGAACTTAGTTTATAAACAATAGAGTGTAATTCTTGTATTGCAACCATACATTACAACAGTCAGTGAAAACTTCAGACTTTGTCAGTTGGCTTAGAATTCTTTTAATAATATGTTAATTTGATTATTCCATTTTCACAATTTATTCACAAAACTAGGGAACAATCATACGAAACATATTAGCTTATAAAATACGTGATTAGCTTTCATACAATGTTTATATATTATGTTCGTGTTACAATTTAAGTTACAGTCTGCATTTTTTATTGTTGTACAGAGACAGTAAATTTACCCCAAAACATTTTAACATATATTTGTAAACAGTGTTACAGTAACATGTAAGGTATTCTCTTTTATACATATACAAAAAAACCCACCGAATTTTATTATTCAAATATAATTTTATATTGTAATAAAGCAGTGCAAGATAAAGAAAGGGTAGTATCGTTAAACAAGAGCAAAAATAGTTTATTTTTATGATTCATATCAACATTCTTTTCCACGTGATAAAGGGTCTCTGAATATAAATATAGAACCATTTACTTAATGCAGCGGAGTTAATATAACTATTTTTATTGGAAGAAGTCAACTCTTATCAGTTACAATTAGTGTTCAATCTCAAATTTAACAAGTTTTTAACAAGTATACTTGAAGCCTGATTAGATTAAAGGTTAAATAATTACATGTCTAGCTTAATATTCTGTGGTAAGCTTCTAGAATCTACTGAAATAGAAAAATTGAACGACATACCTGGTCTAGTAAGGAAATAATAAATTACTAGACAAATGTGTCATAACTATGGACAGTTTGAGTCTAGATGACATTTTAATATGCAAAGATTATTTGGGTATACAATTCCCAATTTTATTTCTGTCATTAATCCTGAAGATGGAGTCGAACTGACACTGAAAAATATGCAGAGGTTTTAAGGACAGGTCCCTGTTTTTAATAATTATTTATTAGGTATTTTTAATAATACGCTGCTTTTAATTGTAAAAAAGAAAAACTATAGGAAATTAAAACATCATTAAGCTAGAGACGTATACTTATAAGAGTTGAAAGAAATAAAGCTCAGTTTGGTGTCACAAAATTGGACAATTCAGCAAATCCTGTAGAGAGAGGGTCAATGTCCTACTTGTCTTCTAGGAAGAATTCAGTTTTGATTTTAATGTTGTTAATCATGTTAAGCAGGTGGTTGTAGTTGATTTATGATATCTTATTCATCAGTTCATTTTTCTCTGATTCATGTTGAGTGGTAGACTGTTTCTCTGTCTAAATTCCAATTTAAGTCATTATCCAAAATGTAGTATTGACACAAAAAATAGGCAGGAGATTTCTGCAAATACAAGTTTTGTAGACTAAAGAACTAAAGAAAAAATTATAGGAAATTAAAACATCATTAAGCTAGAGATGTATACTTATAAGAGATGAAAGAAAGATACACAATATTTCAAGAAGAACTAAGAATAAAGATAAATCTAACTGTAGACAGGAATGAAGAAGCTTTGGAAATGTACAAAGGGATTACAAGTGCTTATAGGATTTATTATTTATCCATGATAAATAATCTGTTAACAGAAAGTGGTTTAACTACCACTGTGCCATTTGTAACTATAGGATCTTCTTGGACTATTACAACCATGACAATACTAAATCACGTTCCATAATTTAGTTGACTAGTTTAAGTACATTTTCCAATCAAAAAACTAATAACCTATTAAGGAAAGGTACCATTGGCAACATATTAGGTTCATTTCGACATTATTTCCAAAATTAGTGGGTAGAATAGTGCAAAACAAGCTATTCTTCCTTTTGACTATTTAAAAGGACTAGCTTTAATTCCATTAAACCAATTTTCAGCTGAGAGCTGTAACAACTATTGAAGAATGGTAGCTGCCTTACCCAATAAGTTTGGAGCAATACACTAGAAGGAAGTACCAAAGCAAAGTTTAAGAGCAGGATATGAAGAAGAGAAAAAACCCTAAAGTCGCAGAAAATTTAGAAGGGCTTGTCCAATAATTATATAATCTTACTCGGATGACTAGTAGATTATATTCTCTCTGAAATACCTTGAAATGTCATACTCATCTCTAAGCACGATATAAGCACATGTAAGAAGGTTATAAAAAAGTTCGTAGCTAGTTAAGAAAGGAAAGAGAACATTAAGTAGAATTCTATAAACAGGTGAGTCTCTAGGAAGATATAGTTAGCAGAGATGAACTGTATACAGATCCATCTTAGACTGAATCTTTTTCAGAATTAGCCAACATCAAATTTCTTGTGTGAAATAAGAAAATTACTGTGACTTTTCTCGTACTATCATCACTTTGTAAAATATATTTCAGATATAGCTCATCCTCTGCACAAATTACTTGAAAACTAAATATATTTTGGTGGACTATTGGTTATGAACAAACATTCAACAAAAGAAAAGAAATGACTACTGCTTTTTATTAACATATCTAACTCTTGAAGATTTACTTATATTAGATTCAGATGCCAATGATTTTACAGTAATGGCAATATTATCAGAAATATTACATGTAAAACCACAACAAATGAATGAATGTGTAGAAGGGAGGTTTTGCACAATTTCTAAAGAGCTATTAAAATAGCAAAATAGTGCCGGAAACTTTAAGAATACATTTTGCATCACTCAGTAAAAAAAACATGGAATTGCTTGTGCATTATCCCAAAGAGAATGTGTTAATGAACAATTGAATAATATGAAAGGAGGGAACATAAAGTAAAATAGAGTATTGTCTAAGACGAAACATCCACAAGAGATGGTAAATAACTAATGTAATCTAACTAAAAGATGCTTAAGAAAATGATACAACTTTGAAACTGGATCAGAAAAAGTGCAGAAAACCCTTTATGGCAAACAAATACTCTATACAAAGGTGTACCTGGCAGTGTAGAATTCATGTACCTATAAGAGAACCTGTTACATGAAAAATGAGAAGATAACAGTGAACAGAAACAGCTACTAAAGTTGATACTTAACAATATCTTTATTTTGAAGTTCATCATTATCTTCACAACCTTCCAACAGCTGAAACTTACGTATAAAGAAGACACTGGAGATAGTACGAAAATGCTGTTATTTAATTAGATGACGGGGATCTGTAGAGAACTGGTATACATTATGTGAACTATGCTGTAAGTGAAAAGGTTCATGAAAGAAACAGCATTGACAGCTAGTTAAATACATCATGGCTGTGGTGAACTATTTCATTAAATGGCGAGAACATGTGTTATTTTTAACCAGAGAGCAGTGACTCTAGCCAAGAAACTTGTCAATGAACTTGTTTCACAATTTGTTGTATCTACAGAAGTTCCCTGAGATCAGGGATGAAGCTTTGAATCAGCCTTGTTTGTAGAAATGTTTCAGGTTCTTGAAATCAAATAGAATAGGGATACATTCTTTCATTCATTCCCAATGGTGGAGAGACAAAACTGTACATTTTAAAATCAAAGGTCCATTTACGTAAATGAGCATAAGAAAACATACAGCCAAGATATTATACTGCTACTTATGAGCTATGGAACAGTATTGCATGAATCTTTCGGCAAAAAACCATCATCATTTTTGTCTGGGAAAGAACTTAAAGGGTTATTGGACATTTTCTACACATATCTGGAGGATATTCACTAAGCAAAGTCTTACGTAGAATATGCAGAGAAACTAAGCAACACAGCTAATGTAATGTATGACTTGACCTGAGGAAGCCTTAAATCAGCTTAAAGCCTTAAAGCTGGGTTTATAGAATACAAAAGGAAAGGTTTTCCAATCCAAAAGGTCTTTCACTATTTTGTCTTTTAGAATACTTTGGTGAGAGAGCAGTGAGCTGGGTAACTTCATATAAGAAGTTGTCAACTTGATAAAGAGCTATCCATCATGATCCTTTGGAATAGCCTCAATCAGAACTTTGGAATCTTCAGCAGACTGACTTTACACTGAAAACATCTTTTTTGATCAGGCTACTTTCAGATATAGGGTCATGTACTGTGAAACTATCTGAAGCTAATCTAACCTTGTATTAATCTCTCCACATTAAGTTAATTTCCAAATACTTTATTCTTTGACGAAGTATAGAAAAACTTTTTACAGTGAGGATAACTTTAACTTTTCTTTGTCTTGAACTTTATGTCGACGTGCTGTTTACATGAGTCTCTCTTTTTTTTGGAGGCAAGTTCCTCTTTAAAAGAAATCGAGTCAAACAACTGTAGCTGTAGAATCAGTGTTAATCAACATAATGCAAGATTTTCTATTAGTAAATGCTGGATTCATGGATGATATGATGATATATCTCAAATAAAAAAACTTCTTATCTCATTTGCGGTAGAATGGAGCATTTCCAGCTGAAATTTTATAATTCCAGCTAGTTTCTTCATTTTTCATGTCTGTTTAGCTCTGGTTATAAGCCACATCCCCAAAGTATTGTCTACATGGTTTAATAAGAGCTGTTTATTTCTTACAGCCTCAGCTGCAATAGCCATAGCAATTCCTTTATATTAGTATCCTCTAAAAGGAGTTTCTGTTCTATACAGGTTTTAACATGCAGTTCCTTGTGATATGATATTTTAAGTTACAATTAAAATATCTGTTTTTTTGTGGTATATTTTCGATATTTGGTGTAACTACCTTTATGATTAATTCTTTTAACTTTCTAGTTTATCGTTAGTGGAGTTGATGTTTCAATACTACAGGATATAATGATCCCATAACTTCTAGATGGTGTCCTTAGTATGTTAATTGTGACTTAAATGTATTTAAATTTCATCACTAACTGGAGAACTTCCTTTAAAAAATCAAAAACTTTGGTCAATTAGTCACACACTGATGAGGCAGCGCTAAAATCCAGTATTAGATTCCTCGCGGTTTACACGGCAGATAACTCTATGGAAATTTGCTCTAAATCAAACAAACCGAACTAACTGCCTCTTCATTATTAATTACTTTTACTTATGATTGATGTATCAATCTTGATATTAATCGAAATTTCTCGATTAATCATCACAGTTAGTAACTTCCTCTTGCAAACATTTAAATTAAAATATTAAAAACAACTTACAACAATGTGAGTAATAGAAACTTTAAAATACACTGGTACTCTAATCGATAGGTGTAGATAGACGTCTTCCAGAGTGAAAAGAATGTCCTCTATATCTTTAGGAAAACATATTTTTATAATTATCACATGACTAAATTTTTACAAAGATTCAGTTTCTAAACAAGATTGTTTGTTTTGAATTTCGCACAAAGCTACTCGAGGGCTATCTGCGCTAGCCGTTCCTAATTTAGCAGTGAGAGAAGGCAGTTAGTCATTACCACCCAACGCCAACTCTTGGGCTACTCTTTTACCAAAGAATAGTGGGATTGACCGTCACATTATAACGCCCCCACGGCTGAAAGTGCGAGCATGTTTGGTGCGACCGGGATATAAAACAGAAAACAGTTGCATAAATATAAAGAAATGATGTTTTTGAGTGGTCAGTGCATAGTTTGAACACTATTTATTTGTTTCTTTAGCAACAATGGCTTGTATTTTCACATATTCAAGATAATTAGATGTTACTTAACTTACAATATTTTCTTCAATAAGATGATGTATATGATTAAAAATCTATTATCAGTAAGCTGCAAGTTTACTGGAGTGAAGGATTTATTTGTTTTACTGAGGTGTTTTTATTTTCGTAAGTAATTAATCGCTTAAGTATGTCAATTTTCACCTTCCGCAGAACAGGATATACAATTGGCATCTAAGGAAATTATTACGGATTTAATTGGAAAAGAAAAAAGGAAGGTGAACATCCTCCTTTATACAATTCTTACTTCTTTAAGAGATACCCTCAGCTACATATTCTAGTGACGTACGTATGCTGAAGTTGAGTAAAATATTTTTATAAAGTCTACCGAAAATGAAAATGAATTGTTTCGATCTATATGGGATTATAACGTGAATTTATGATGTCAAAATAAAGCAATCATAGGGTAATGTCAGCAAAAACTTATATGAATGAAAAACCTTTAATATGAATCGTTATTAAAATAGTCTGTTTTGTAGAAGTAAATCGATTCTACGACAATTTGAAACACATGATTGGCTATTATCCCTGTGTGTGGTGGAAGCTATGTTTGTGCATCTTTACCCCTCTGATATGTACAGTAAGTATAAGAAGTGTGCCATCAATGATCATTGATTGCAGTTTCAACAATTTTTTTGATATTTTCAAGCTGTTCAGGGGGCTTTGCTTTTCTGTGTTAGAACAGTTTGTTATTTGGAGTATTTAATATTTATTACATTTGATATGGATATCTCCACGTGATTAGATATAAAATAAGCGATATATATGTATATATACATTAACAAGTTTGTTAGAAAACAGGGGCTTGCGATGGTTTTATTGTCTTGAACTTTTTACATGTTTCACAATCATTTCTATACACTAAATAGTATCAAATTTTCTTCGTCACGTACAGATTTTTTTTTGCAAAATATCATAGACACTTTTGCATAAGTGAATCATTTTCATCAAAATTGGGTCACATTTAATTATACTTGAAATACTGACAACTACTAGCTGAAGATTTCTCTAGACCAATCATGACGATTGTTCTAGAACGCAATAGAAACACACCGATAGTATATAAACAGTTAACAGGCTGCATGATGTATCATTTCTGGATATTATTTATTGGTGCGTGTGTTTTGGCATTATTTCTTTCAGTATCATTTATTCGACGCTATAGCAATAAGAGGATATAAATCTCCCAATGTGCATGTTATAAAACTCATTTTAAGTTACTAATGGAGAACACAACTGTTTGACTTCTGATAAACAGTTCGAAAGAAAAATGAGGAAAGTAGAAAACAAACCATGGATTACCTTTAAAGGTGTCATTAACAAATTTTAGGAAACAACAAGGACTCAAATTATGAAAGTGTTGTCAAAAGCATGCTCGATAAATCCAGAGTGTTAGGTTGGGATATGAGCTTGAAAGTTCATTTCTTGCACTCACATATTGACTATTTGCCTAAAAATCTCCGTCTGTCGAAGAATAACGGGGAAAAATAGTTTCATCAACACATCAGGGAAATGGAGAGGAGGTATAAAGGAAGATGTAACATTAGCATGATTGCTGATTACTGCTGGTTATTAAAACGAGATGCTTTAGTAAAACGTATAGTTTTGAGAATAAAAGACACAGACTTCACACAAATTTCAAGATAAGAATCTAAGCATACAATACAATCTTTCTTAAACGAAACAAACAAAGAATTATCAGTTCTGACACAAATAACAATAATTTTCCCTCCACACCAAATAATTGAGGTTTTATCTCTCATAAATAGACTTAAATGACTGATGTGTAGTAGATATAATGAAGGTTTCCCAAGGGTTGGTAAAGCGTGGGGCTGGACTCACTTTGTAATTGATGGCCTAGCAAATAACGGATTAGACGAAATTCTTAAATTTTCTGGAAACAAGGGCCATATGTACAGTATATTCTTCGGCAAACTGGCTAAAATGCCGTTACCTAGGCCAGTTCTTTCATAAAACTTGAATATTCTAGTTATAAGTGTATTAATTAAACGGGTAGTGTTTTGGGTATACGTGTGTTGTTTTTTTCAGGCCCAACAGAAATTTTGAAACTTGCCACGGTTTGTAAATAGAAAATTCCATGATAATTAGCCCTTTCAACAACAAAATGAAATTCTTAAACTAAACTTATTAATATGTACATCAGTAAGTAAATCGTTAAAGGCACAATAATGCCACCCTTTACATCAAATAATACAAAGCTCTATTTTAGTCACACTAGAGAGTACAAAAGGTCACATATATAGAGAGTATTAAATGATGAGTGTCATGTTTGAAATCACTGAAATACTTTCACACATTTTGTCTGTTTTGTTGCCATATTTGCAGCTGTCCACGGTTTATTACAATAGAGAGGATAACCATTTTATCCAATGTAGAATTATCCACAGCTCCCACAGGTTAAGCAGTAAGTAAACTGTCGTAGCATGCAAGTAAAGGATTGTTTGATTATGAAAGTGTTTTTTATTCCTACATATGTTTCAGACTGTAAATGTATCAGCAAGTGTTATCTTTCGGTTTTTCAGAGGGTTGGGCATCATGTATGTTTTCATTGTGGGTTTCATATTATAATATACTGTGTATAATATACATTGTCAACATTACGATAATGTTAGAAAAAGTAAATCTTAAGGACGAGTTTGTATTGGGATCATCAGGAGGTGACTTGTAACACTCCAAACTAAATTCGTAACCCTGTGTGTTATACTAAACAAAAGCCGGCTGCTTCTTGAATTAACTCCAAATTGGCGAATCACGAGTTTTTTTGTTTTTGTGGTTAGTTTTAAAATAATTAGAGATGTAGTTAAATCTTTGTTGTTACTTTTGCTTTGTTATCAAAATCCTCATCTTTGCTCCACAGCTTGCAAATTTCGAGATATTAAAATTATATTAGCCTTTTTTTCCAAAAACTACATTGCTGGAAAGACAGGTGGTTAACAAAACACCCACTACCAACTCTTTGGGCAGTCTCCTCTGAGTTAAAACTAAGATTTGAATGTTGCTTTTATAGTGCACCACCTCAACATGGTTTTTGTGAAAATAGACCGCAAATTATGGATCTTCGGATTAACAGTCGCAACACAGTAGCTATTAGGTTACGATTTAATGTCTTAATCACATAATTTTTCAAGTTGTAGATAGAAAACAGAGTTGCTTTCTAATATAATCTGTGGTCATATTTGTTCAAACGTTCAATGTAGAAAACTGTAAAAGAAATTCACATAAATATATTTCAGGAAGTTTATTGGAATCATGTGAATACTGTAAGAACTAACAAATACATGATATACTCTTTTAAATAGATTTATTGTCACTTGACTTTTCAGTTGGTGGTTATTTTTATTTGTGGTCCTTGGAGCAGGCACAGAAAAAAAGAATAAAAAAATACTGTTCTACTCTTTTTGCGATTCATGGTAACGTATAAGTTCTAGTTAACTATCCGTATATGTATTTCTGTCATTTTTTCATGCTTAATTATGAAATGGTTTATAAAAAGTATTTTTTTAGTGGCTTTCAAAGTTTTGTCTGTTGTTACAACAGGTGTGGTGATGTGGCAAAGTACTGGTTATTAGATCGAGAAATTCGATTCATGATATCGCAACTTTGTGATTATTAAATTTTAGTAAAGTTTACTGAAGTTGAAATGAGATCCTAAATGGCATGGTATTTAATACCACCTGCAATCATAAGCTTGTTTTAGTTTGTTGAAATATTTTCAACATAAATATCTTTGGCTCAACCACTTTTATGATGAGACAAGTAAGATACAATCTCTTTATTTTGAAAGGGCCAGGGTTTTTACTATGTATGAGCAGGTTACCAGAAATGTGATGGGAAGAACCATTAGCATTATTTTCTCCAATGTTTATAGAAAAACAATACTTTCTCCTTTTTTCTAATAAAAACGTCATGGATATTAAATTCCGTCTTTAGTGACCAAGATTCTATGTTTCAGCCATGGCAGGTTTGTTACTTGATGCTGTTGCTTCTTGGAAGACAGTCAAATACACCAAAAACGTTTGAGAACACACAATAGAAACTACGGCCCGACATGGCCAAGTGTGTTAAGGCGGGCGACTCGTAATCTGAGGGTCGCGAGTTCACATCCCCGTCGTGCCAAACATGCTCGCTCTTTCAGCCGTGGGAGCGTTATAATGTGACAGTCAATCCCACTATTTGTTGGTAAAAAAGTAGCCCAAGAGTTGGCGGTGAGTGGTGATGACTAGCTGCCTTCCCTCTAGTCTTACACTGCTAAATTAGGGACGGCTAGCACAGATAGCCCTCGAGTAGCTTTGTGCGAAATTCTAAAAACAAACAAAAGTAAACAATAGAAACTTTCGTACTAGTTGTTCTGACTACCAACTGTAGCTAATATACAGCTTTGTGATAAGATGATGATTTGTCCTGCAGTATATATTACTTTTGAACTTTAAAACACCATTTTACATTAAGTTTACAGAAGATTGTTAGAGAAAATACTGGTTAAAGCAGTATGACCGCATACTTTGTCAGAGAAAGCTCATTTTACAATTAAATAACGTTATTGCTAGCTTGGTAGTCTGTACAAAAGTGTTATACAATGGTATTTATTAGCTAAACATCCGCTTCGTTAGTGCATTCTGTATTGACGAAACACAAGACGTGTGGTATTCGCAAACTTATCCTTATTTTAATATGTCGCCAAACTTCAGGATTCAAATAATATCTTGTACTAGTTAAGATTAATAGTTGCTGGCATTTTAATAATATACACCATATTAGAATAAACGATATGTAAGAGAAATTCATCATTCTTTTAACTGTTTGGCCTCACATGCAACAGTCAATCGCCGGCTTTCATCTTATTTGAATTACGTTTTTGATAAAATGTAAGAAACAAATATAAACTTATGAAAACTAAGATACGCTGGAAAATAAAGAAACAAACATCACTTTTTTTTCTGCTTCTTTATTTAGGGAGTCTTTTTCTTTAATTTGGTCCGGTATAAATTATTGGTCTACATTTACTACACCTATCCGTGGTGGGGTCAGCTTACTGGTTGGCTATTGGCATTGTCATCAGTACCCACGTATGCCATTTATCTTTTTATTATCACACCTGGTACTGTCAAAGAAGTAAGGATAAGTTATATTGATAACAATTTTTAATACTGTAATTACGTTTGTTATAAATTTGAAGAATTATATTTAACACATTTTGGAAAGTAATCTCTAATGTTGCACATCGTAGTGAATGTAAACGAAGGCTTCATGTGAGAACGGGATGTTTAGTAATGCGGTTTCACGTTTTTTATGATGAAACTATAGGAAAGACATTTCCACTACGGTTAACTTATGATCAACTATGACGTCTATTGTGAATAACTAATTTAATTACAGAAAAAAGAAGATGTGTCATAGTAGTTCCCCAATAACAATTATACTAAATCTCAAGATTTATAATAAATTCTTCAGTCATCCGCGTTTTGAAGATGCCTCAAGTACTGCGTATTTGAGGATTGTTTAAATAACTGAATATTAAGCATTATTAGTAGTTATAACTTTTTTATCCTAACTTTACATACGTCAACACAAGGCTAAGCGTTAATTATATCACAGACATTTAAAACTATAGTCATTACCCCTGAATTGCTTACATTTTATGCTAATATTTCTTAAATTATCCTTCTGCTTTAAAAATGTTCATGTTTGGCTTGTTCCGTTTATAAGCTCCCTTCAATTCTGCACGTTGGGCAGATTTTGTTTAGCAATGTCACCCTCAAATAATTTGTGTGATTGGGAGGGGTAGAACTAGACCACATACACTATCGGCATATATTTAAACAAGCTGTGTTATTGTTCTAAGGATTTCCTATAATTCATCGTCACTATTCTTTATACCATGAAAATGTTTGATAATAGGTATATGTTTTTTAAATAAATTTACTTTTCTGTTTTTTAAGTTTTATTTTAATGACACTTTTGTTCTAAATAATTTTATAACAGCCACTGTCACAAAAACTTGTATGTATTAGTGATTTATAAGTTTTGGTGCGATCTAATATTATTTTTAATATAGCGATGCAAGCAGTTGTTCAGACCAGATATTAAACTCCACACAGAAGTAGAAATATAGAATCATACTTGTTTACTGAAAGTGACTGCCGAGAGAATTGACCACCTACAACTAACTCCTGGATAATCAGGAAATTTATAAAATTGGCTATTAATACCGCAGTTTATGTACATGCAAGTTTTTAAATAAATTAACTTTGAAGTATCATTAATATCGTTAAAGAGTGGTATGCGAAACAAGAAATATATGATTGTAGCATAGCATAAACTCGAAATATCACTACTCTTGGCATTAAACACGTAAAACATATATCTAAGACTAAATAAAACAATATATTACAAGGTAAAGTAAATAGGTTGATGTGGTGACTATGTGAAATAATTTTAATTTACAATTGATTAAAATAAGTATAACATGAAATTCTAATTTACTAAATTACCATTAGATTTAAGTGAAAATGATTTATGTATTGAAAAGGAGTAATTTGCAAGTAATTCATTTGGTGGAAAATGAAGTCTTATTTTTTAAAAAGTGTGAAAACCATGGCAAAACATTAAAATATTTAATAATCTTCATGCGTTTGAGAACTATGGTGGCTGTAAAGCCTCCTGTTTCAGCATTTCTAAACGAAAATTAAAAATGCTAGCATACGAACATATGAAACTATCAACAGAAGTCCAAAACTAATGTTATCTCCTCCACTAGACTAAAAATAAACGAATCCATTTACCATATCTGTATTGCTAATTTTCTATCATTGTTTTCGGGTATTCTGATTTTGAACTACTCCTTAAAGAAAGTGAAGATGAGCTTTAAATAACAGTACAGCGGTAAGTCTGCAGATAGGTCAGTGTGGCTTAGCTATAAGAAAAACACACGCTCTTATCATCCATTTTATTTTAAATTACTTACTCTATTTCATGTGGCCTGGCATGGCCAAGTGTGTTAAGGCGTTCGACTCGTATCCCGGTCGCACCAAACATGCTCGCTCTTTCAGCCGTGGAAAGTAACGGTCAATCCCACTATTCGTTGGTAAAAGAGTAGCCCAAGAGTTGGCGGTGGGTAGTGATTACTAGCTGCCTTCCCTCTAGTCTTACACTGCTAAATTAGAGATGGTTAGCGCAGATAGCCCTCGAGTAGCTTTGCGGAAAATTCAAAAACAAACAAACTATTTAATGTGTTTGTGTACGTATATACATTATTCTGTTTTAACTTTAACTATGTATTAATTACACTTTTAGTGTACATTATTAGAAATAATTGACAGAATTAGTTTACACCGAAATGTCCGAATACTAAATGTATTTTCATGTTTAACAGCTATTCTTATTACTTACGCATACATATATATTATTCTACTTTAACTTTAACTACGTACAATTTTACTTGTTGTGCTATATCACTTTTTCTTTATATAATTATAGATAAGTGATAAAATTTGTTTACAGCGAAATGTTTGAATATTGAATATATTTTCATGTTTAGGAATTATTCTTATACTTTTTTTAAGGAGCTATTTATGTATAAAGCTTGAATACAGTTTTTGTGCAAATCTTCGTACCGAACGTCATTAGTTCGAAGATGAGGAACCTTAGATCATAAATTTAAATAGACGTTGACGGTTAAAACTGTTTTTACCCTTTATTTTAAATAATCTGTTTTGGTGGATATGGTTTTAATATGACCTTACACTTTTACCTTAATTTTTTAACAAACTTCTTAATAGTATATTTTATTCAGATGTTACTGTAATAATGCATAGAATCTCTTATTATGGTGAACCGTAGAATTTGAATTCATTAAAAATATCTGATCGAGCTGATAGCTTACCTGACTATGAATCTGCAGATATTACGTTTGTCTACAGTTATCTCTCATAACTATGGGCCATAGATGCGTTATAAGTATGACAGTCTGATAAGAGTACCCCAGGAGTTAGATGTGAGTACTGGTAACTAGCTGCCTTTCATCTAGTCCATCAGCTCAAAATCAGAGACAGCTAATGCAGATAGCCCTTGAGTGGTTTTGCGCGAATATCCACAAATCAAATAAAATAATTTGTCAATTGTACACAAATACATAATAGTGTATAATCTAAACAGTAGATGTAAATGTTTTTAGAATATGTTAATTAATGATAGAATAGGCCATGTATTAAAGAAATATATATTTGACTTAAAGTCTGCCGTCACAAGAACTCGTAATAAAATTAGAGTATTAAGTTTGCAATTCGCTAAGAGATCGAAAAAGAGAAAAATGAACAAAGTAGCGAAAGAGTTCGGGTTATAGAATTTTTATCATTTCGTGTCAAGACTTCTTGAACTTACGTGTTTTTTCTGACATCATGAATAAACAAAATAGATAACATTTTGTTCTTCGATCTCAATGATTTTATATTAGACAAACTTTTATCTCGTCTTTAACTTGCAGAAGAATATATATAAAGTTTAAAAAATAGTGATTGACTAAGTGTTCCCACTTATCACACATCTCTACAACTATTGTGAAAATGTATGCTATTATTTTTTGAAATGTAAAGTAAACCGCCTGTGTTTTAAATCATTTCTTGCTTGTTCAATCCATTGTTTCTATTGGTCGATATATCGTATTCTACCTCAGAAGAATTACAATAATTCAGTAAAGTTGAAATAAATTCATGTATAATTTAAGATTTTAGCCTTCAGTTGTTAAAACGTCACCAATTCAGTAATCTATGGAACAACTCAATTTTACTCTTAT
Source organism: Tachypleus tridentatus (assembly GCF_004210375.1). Classification (NCBI taxonomy): domain Eukaryota; kingdom Metazoa; phylum Arthropoda; class Merostomata; order Xiphosura; family Limulidae; genus Tachypleus; species Tachypleus tridentatus. The sequence goes on along the minus strand of NC_134832.1, from coordinate 36,268,967 downwards.
TCAAGGTGAGTTACAAACAACTCTCTCTCTGAATCAGAACAAGTAATCACTAATATCTCATTTAGAGCATTTTAAAGTGCAAATCACACTGCCATGACAAAGTTTCAATTTCAGGGAAATTTTCAATCATACCTTTCTCAACAAGATACTCTTTTGTTGGGGGAATAGGGAAATAATTCGTTCTAAGACTTTTCTTCTACTTAACCATCTTATATTTGCAAAATCAGTAAGATCATCAAAAATACAGTCACTGCTTTTCTTCAAAGACTCAACAAACTGTCGATGGATGAGAGAACTTCCACTTCTAATATAATTCACAATTTTTACAACAATGTCCGTCAAATGTTTCGATTCATCACTTTTAGACATCTGAGCACATAATTTTTCCTGATGCAAAAATGCAATGAAAAGATGGCAGCGTGGACTTCATATTACTTTCAATTAAATGCTGCTTCAAAAGAGAAACAAATACTAATTTCGCCCCAGTCATGGCAGAAGTACCGTCTATTATGACAGAAACCAATTTTTAAAACCCAAATTGAAATGTTTTGATATTTCAACACATTTTTCAAATATGTTTTTTCCACATGTTCGATCTCGTAATCCACAAAGGCTAAGCATTTCTTCACTCACTTGAAGATCTGAAGTTACATATCGAATCCAGAATATCAACAGTGGAGTGTTTGTTTGTTTGTTTGTTTTTGAATTTCGCACAAAGCTACTCGAGGGCTATCTGTGCTAGCCGTCCCTGATTTAGCAGTGTAAGACTAGAGAGAAGGCAGCTAGTAATCACCACCCACCGTCAACTCTTAGGCTACTCTCTTACCAACGAATAGTGGGATTGAGTGTCACATTATAACGCCCCCACGGCTGAAAGGGCAAGCATGTTTGGCGCGATTGGGATGCGAACCCGCGACCCGCAGATTACGAGTCGCACGCCTTAACGCGCTTGGCCATGCCGGGCCGCAGTGTAGTGTTACTAACATCTGTTAACTCACCTAGTACTAAAGAAAAATACAAATAGTCTTTTAGTTGTTCAAGCAACTGATTTTCTATGTCTTTCGCTAACTCTAGCACTCTGTGTAAAACTAATACGCCATGCAACGGATCATTAGGCCATAGTTTCATCAACAACAATTATTTTTTGAATCATAATTCTCTAGTGGTCATAATTCTCAATAACTACAATCAATATTTCTTTTACTAGTTCAGCATCAGAAAATGATTTATTTTTTTGAGCTAGAATCCAAACTACTTTATAGCAAACTAACGTAACTAGTTGTATCGATGATAAAAATCTTTTTAGGCCTCCCTTTTTTTTCATGAAGTTGTACTTTCAGACGGCTAATTTTATTCATACGATTTTTGTTATCAACTGGAAATTTTGCTTCAAATTCGTTGTAAAAATTGTTAAAGTGTTGCTTAAGATTGTATACTTTATTATTCCTAAAAACTTTGTTACACAAAAGACACACTGGCTTCTTATTTGTTTCAATCATTACAAATTTCAAATCTCAACTTTCATTAAATTCTCCTTTTCACGTGTTTCCAGTCACGCGCCATTCTCTTTACGGCAGCAATGCCAGAATCAGTTAAATTGTCTTTATTTTCTCAGTGTTCACCATCATCTGCATTCTTTTATTTTCGAATTATCCACTTATCCATATTATGGGATTGAAAACAAAATATATTTAAATAATTGAAAGTTGCACAATAAAATATGTTCGCAAGCGTATGCAAAACAACGCACACTCGATAACAAACATCTAAACCAGACTGACGTTACAAAATAAGCGGAGTCTGTGGCGGTAATGAAGCGCTCGACACTAGAGATGACGTGAGGCAGTGCGGTTGCTGATTATCAAATTTGCGATAAAAAATAACTAATAGTAAAGGTTGACTTCTAAACTCGAGCTGGCCACATGTGGCCAGTGACCAGTGGCCATGGAGTTGCCCATTTCTGCGCTATCTATAGCAGGTTAAGATCAACAAAAATACATTAATGGTATTGAAGATTTGCACAAGAAGAAACACTCAGACTCAGTTCCCGTTAAATATGGTGAATTGTTTTTCCTTCTGAGTTCCATCATGAAGTACGTTAAAAATACATTTACACAAATTCAAATGAATACATCTGCTTTAAGTTTGTAAGTATAGACTGCCCTTAAGGAGAACCAAAGTTATAATGTGCTGGTCACGTCTAAATGAAAAATGTGGAAGAACTGTCCATCTGAACTTCTATCATCCTGCCTTTACGATATATGGCTCATATAAGGGTTTTCAGACTGACTTTCACGTGTTTCAATAGCTGTTAATACGGTCTGCAAAACATATTATGCAATAGGCCCTGTATCTTGATATCGTGTGCACCTAAGTGGTGTGGACGTCCATTGGAAGCCGGAAGTAAACAAACATGACCTTCATTCAATACTGACGCGTGCCGAGGGCATTGACCTGCTTCAGGTTTGTATAATGTGTTGTAAAGTATTAACTTAGTATTTACGTCTTTCATAAGTCACCAACATCAAGGGCATGTTGTTAGATAATATAATATGATTACGTCATCAACTTCAGCGGGCGTGAAATTGTATAAGACTGAGTAACTGTATCTCAGAACGGCTGGTATGGGTATTAACACTTTTATTAATGAGCAGAGGACAATGTTTCGACTTTCTCAGCCGTTTTGAGATACATTTTTATTTCAAGTGGGTTTCTCGTCATCAAGACATGAGTAACTGTACTTTATTTCAATATGATAAATAAAATATTTGTTTTCTTATCTTCTACATCACGTAAAGCATTCTGATAATGTCTTCAGTTTAAAAGCATTTATTTTTCATACAATAAGGATCTTTATATTTGTGTATATAAAATAAACGCAGTTTTTTCTTATGGGATTTGTCTAGTTTCATCTAAAACATATATTATGTATGAAATGATTAATAGAAATCACCTCAAAAAAAATTATATAAACCTTTATTAAGCATAATGCAATAAGAAGTTTGATACTTGTGTACATACAAGTATATTTTGCATTATATTGTTCCCTGTTACAAACAAAGCAGTTACAGGGAACAGACAGTAAGTCTTAGGGACTTACATAAAAAAGTATATCTAGCAGAGGAATTTTTTACATTAAATCGTCTTCTGTAACAAATTTTAACACGTGCATAATTATCTTTATTGTACGTCTATACAAAATGTGTAGTAAAAACATTTTACATTGAATTACCCTGTAACAGAGTATAAACAATACATCATGAATATCTTTATCAGATGTAAACTGGGACAATATTTTTTGTATGGATACATGTCTATCACTGTTTAATCATAATATTTACATTTAGCTATTTTTACAGAAGTAGTCAGATAACTTTTAAATAAGCTCATCACTCTCAATGAACACAATGTTACTTAAGTTCTTAAAATAATGTATAATCAGTTTACCAAACTTAATTTGAAAAACTTCTAATATATTATTTTTATCCACTTGAGTTAGAGCAGACCTCAGATATAACCAGATACTTTCATCATTATCTAACATTGCATGATCTAATATGCATGATTAGTTTAACTGAGATCATCAATTTCAAAGCTTCAGCAATTCATTTTTCTGGGTTTTGTATGTACTTTGAATAACAAGCTTTTAATATTAGATATAATGTTTGATTTTGTTTTGTCTAAGTATGAATCAATACAACATCACATAACCTACGAATCAGTCTTTTTCAAAGATATAAAACTTCACATATTTTATTTAATGCTATTTTGTTCTGTAAATGCGATAGGTACATATAATTCATCGCATAAAACACTCATAATACATTTACAGTGATCCAGAATAAAGGCTTCAGAATTTCAGTTGCTGATTGTATCAGTCATTTAACTTCCTTGCATTTAACATTCTCTAGTAGGATGTAATGTGTTATTTTTATAGTCTTTATATTGATGAATTTGTATCTAAGTTCCTCATTACATAGTATAATTGCAATATACCAGTCACTTCCCTGTGTAATTATATGAGAATATTCTGATGATTCATCCCACCAGAAAAAGGCGTGATGATGCACAATTCTGCATTATATTTAGAAACAGCATGTATTGGTCACAATTAATAATAACGGACTATATATAAAACAGTAATATTCAATGAAGATTAAAGTTATCTTTGTGATGTTGATGTAAAAAAGGGTGAATGTTCTCATCAGTATATATAAGTTACGAATAACAAATGTGTGCGTAATTACACAAAAATAGTATTGGTCTTGATGGCTTGCACGATAATTATAGGCATAGTTGTGTAAGCCCACACGCAACCAGTTACATGGGAATAAAAAATAATTTTGACTTCACTGATCCATTGTTATTATCCAAAACAGATGAGGATTCAAACAGAAGATAATGAAGATGAAAACTAATATGCTTCCGAAAACAATGATTTTATTTAAACATAAGAAATTTAAAGGCTCTTTTTTAAGTACTACGCATACTAAAAAAGAGAAGATGTGAGTGCACGTATAATTAGAAACTGATAAAAGGCTAAGCTAGACATATATTGTTCAGTAAATTATAAGCAAAGATGTTCTCCTAAATATTATATTGGTGTATCTTGAAGTTTTGTTAACACTTGTTTCAGTATATTTTATACTTGAGAATGATATTTTACTTATATATATATACTAAAATAACAAGTGCATTAGGCTATAATTAAAAGCGTTTTAATATAAGTAACACTGATTTGTATAATTTTTAATTAAAAAGATAAGTTATGTTACTGCAACAGTTTCAAATTCTATGCGTGGAAATATATACTTTTAAACTTATTTAACAATCAACAACTGATTTCGTGTGTCATTTAGGCAAACAGTCAGTAAAACAGCTGAAAGAGAGAACAAGTATTCTACATTACATGAACTTCATTACCTGCACCACCTAGCGGCATGACCAATTAGTCAAGTAAGTAGGAAGCACTTACAGCATGTAATTACAGTTTCGTAGGTATGATCTGAAAACAACACCAGTTCTATAAAACCTTGAAAATAATTACATAATGCTCACATATACAATTTAAGGGTTTTCAAAAAACCTCCAGTGTATATATTACAGCCTGGAAAAAGCATACTAAGTTCATATACATACATATAAATACATACAGAATACATATATATAAAAAATATAAATACATAGTATTTTCGGTTTTCTGACAATTACACATGCTATATAAAGGCTTGAAAATTTACCTAGATTTAATCTCACTACTGAAAGTGAAATACTGTGAGCAACAACGAGAGCTCCTGAGGAATAAAATGTATTTTCAACAACAGTGAAGCAAAATGGAAAAGAGTTAACATTAGATTAATTGTTTAAAACTGAGATCCCAACTTTACAAATGCCTGTAGGTAACAGTCGTTGTAAGATCACTAATATTAGGGCTGATAATTTTAAAAATGGTCAGCGCTAATAATAAAGAATAACGATTACAATATCTTCTGTGCTAACTGATATTCCAGGTTGGCACGTCTCGGAAAGCCTCCTAATCATAAATATAATAGTAATCAATGGAGATAAAAACCGGCGTTACTAATGGTAGAAAGATAATGACAATGACCATCACACCCCTTACTGTCAGAGTGATCAACGATTATAAATGGTCATCATAACTTAAAACGTTTGGTTTAACTGAGTTACGGAAATAATCTGAAAATCTAATTAGAGTACTAAAGAATTAGACGAGTTAGCCCATGAATTCCAAACACACACACATATGCGATATTTGATTATGATCCATTCCCCAGAAAATAAGCGTTAATTTCAAAGGTGAATTCTTTATATTATTTGATCTTGTATTATCTGCACTATTTGGATTTGAGAATGATCGTATAATATCACAACTCACTATAGCTCCACATACTGTTAATATGAATGGGGTATTTCATTCATTTTGTGTTTACTCTGATATTGTGACACCTTGTTTTGTTGGTGCTGACGCATATGTGCCACTGTTACAAATCATTCTAGTTAATGGTAAGGATAGAGACGTGATTACTAAAATGTTTACAAAATTTCATTACAGACCTGTATCTGAAAATAAAGATATATCAAACTATTGAGATAGATATAAAAGATGAGTCAGCGTATACTATTTTGACATAGGAGTGTTATTATATTTCACTTGTATCGCCGCCACGAGAGTACCTTACTATAATAAGACGTATTACAATTACCATATTTTGCAGGTATCCAATGACAGTAAAGACATGGTTTGGAAGATGTCTTAAGCAATCTATGTCATTCAACCATATTTTTTCTGAAAAAGAGAGCAATAGTTTTATGAAAACAAGTTCTTAAATTTAACATTAGATGTCGCTGATGATGGAAAACAACATGCAAAAGAATGGACTCGAGAGCTGACAGATTGCTCTACCTCATAAAGGGAAGAGATACAATCACTATAACCAAGAAATGTTCTGTCAGTGTACAGATTTATTTTTACTTCCTCTTACATAAACTGTGATTGAAGAGAGTTAGTGAACAAAATATTATTCTCTGTCATTAGAGAGTGAGAGTGGACCCATCAAATTTAATATATCAGAATCAGGAGATTTATACATTGATCCAGCTCAAATGTATTTACATGTAAACGCAAAGTTTGTTAAAAGTAATGGAATGGACATAAAAAAAGATGAAGATAAGTCTGCTCCTGTTAGTCTGTTAGTTCTTCATTCTCTATTTTCTCAAGTCCACATACACTTAAAAGACAAACTCGTTTCTTCGTGTCACAATCTCTATTCTTATAAGGCCTACACGGAAACATTACTGAGATGCAAAGGAGAAGCCATCTGACTGCATTTATGTGGGTAAAGGGCATCACAGCAGGTAGTTTTGGTAATTTTACATTTAATGAAGATAAAGATAGAATCAAAGACTAATACCTAAATATCCGAGATAATCAGATTGTTGACATGGTTGGCTCTACATTCAGATATTGTTTTGCAAAAAAAAAAATTCTTTGCTCTAAAACTATGCCTCGTATGAAATGAAGATGGATTTTATATTATACCAAGTAATGACTCAGATTTCGAAATTCTTCTAAAACGTTACAAAAGTAAAAATCAGTCCTTCAGTCGTTCTGTAAGACGCAAAAGCCTTTCACAAAGGAACTACTATATGTCCTTTGAAGTACAAATAGTGAAAATCACTTTCAATTCCTCAAGGAAACTTACAAGTATCTATTGATAATGCATTTTAGGTAAAGAACCTATACGTCTTGTTAAATGATGTGCTGCTAATAACGCATCTGTAATAAACTATTCTATCATGAGAACACAGGAGCATAGTTTGGGGTGACAAGAAAGCAATTGCAACAGATGTGTTTACATACCTACTGTATGCAGCCACGATTAGGTACAAAAGGCAACCAACTTGAGAACACTTACAACTAAAGCAAGGAATAAATTATACTAAGTTCAATTCTACATCAAAGATATACATTTTATTATCAATGATTAACGTATGAAGGCTTATGATGAATGAAAAATAATAACATCGATTACATTAAAGTTTACACTTTCAGTGACTTGCATTCGTTTCATAATATTTCTAACTTTATCAGAATTAATTATACAACTTTAATGACTTTTGCATTACACATCATATTTCCATCTGGCAATATTACCAACGAAAGGAGAGGAGCAGTTACAACTTACATGGAGTTAGTATAGTGCAAGTCATGCCATATAGATAAACTGTCATTTTCTGTCTATATATCTCAATAACTTAGCCAAATAAACTAGAACATCTGGAAAACCTGGAGCAACGATGAAGCTAGGACAATTTGATGTTTGGGACAACCAACCAACCATTTCTGGGCCAGAGACATAACTTTTTATATGGTATTACAGCATAATCCATTCAAACTCGTAGGGGTAGACTTTGAGGTGATTATTCCAGGAAATAGAGTGGACCCCTTTTTTAGTGATTGGTGCTAAGTAACCTAAGACTGGACGTAAAAGGTTACGGGAAAGGTTACTTGTGTATACAATTGCTCATCATTTCTGGTGTATCTTGTATGAACATCGTTTTAAGTAGATTACATTTTTTGTTACATCGTTGGTACTTTGTGGACATATTCACATCCGTGAACACACTTGTTTTGACTGACACAACTGTCTAGTTAGAATAACCTTTTTCTAGAATCCTTTCGCTTCTCATTAGAATGCAGAAGGTGTTTAATACAATGTGAATTGTTCTAGACAGGTGTTTTTAACGTTCGCCTTTCGTCAGCAGTACTTGGGTCACGTGGTAATCACAGAAAATTAAAACCTCTTCCAAAGAAATTAAAATTATATAAAAATTATCCATTGCCAAAAATAGTAAAAGATATCCATGCATTGTTAGGTTTTTAGGGCTTTTACAGAAGATTCATTCCTTATTTTGCAATGTTAGCCAAATCTTTAACAGAATTGACTAAGATAAGATATGTTTTTTCACTAGACAAGCAAAAGGCAAAATGCTTTTGATTGTTTGTTTGTTTTTCGTATAGCAAAGCCACATAGGGCTATCTGCTCAGCCCACCGAGAGGAATCGAACCCCTTATTTTAGCGTTGTAAATCCGGAGACATACCGCTGTACTAGCGGGGGGCAAATGCTTTTGAAAACTTAAGACATACACTATTGAAAACTCCAATTTTGAGTTACACAGACTGCGCTAAGTAATTTATTCCAAGCACAGGCTTTGTAGTAGGTGTATTATTTCAGTTAGATAAGAATGGAAAGGAACACCCTATTGCTTTTTAAGGTAGTCAGTTAGGAAAACTAAAATTAATTATTTAGTAATGGAATAGCAATTATTAGCTGTGGTTCAGTACTGAAACATTTCGTTGTCCATATGGTAGAACATTTATCGTTATTACCGACCATGCACCTTTACGATTGTTAATGACATTGAAAGACCCGTTGTCTAGATTAGTTAGATTGTCTTTACTATTACAGAATGATGATTTTTGAAGTTAGACATCGATCAGGTAGATAATGCTCTATCATAGATGACTTAAGTAGAATTAGGGTGGAAGATGCTGAAAAGAAATAAAACCATGTCATTAATCTGTTAAAGGAAGTAAAAACTGAATTAGACAACTATGAAGGTCATTAGGAAAAGACCTAATGAAAGGAGAAGAATTAGAAGTTGAATATATATAAATGAGCAAGACGTAAGTGTATTAGAAATACTTCTAATTGGAAATTTTGAGAAAAGGTTAGTAAAAAGTAATTACTATACAAGGGATGATTAGATTTAACTGGATTTAATATCACAACAGGAAGGACTCGATATATTCGATTGTTCGAAAAATAATGTCGGGTTTTAAATTTTAATTTTAATGAAAAATAAAGAGAAATTCAAAAGTAACTTTATTAATCAGAATAGGAACCTAGTGAATCTATGCACTTTTGCCAAAGAGAAGCTATACTATTTATGCCATGACGATAAAACTTTGAAGTCCTAAAACTCAAAAATTCTTCGAAGCCTATAAAACGTTGTTCAAATGTTTGAAAAAGACTGGGAAGTAAGGAAGATGAGGCAATGTTTTATAGCCCAGTTCGATAAGCTTCTAGATCGTTATTTGAGCAACGTGTGGCCGAGTATTATCATTAAGAAATGTTGTTGCTCTTCTATTGACTAGTGCTGGCATTTTTTCATGCAACTTTCTATGCATCTCTTTCAATTCTTGACAATAAATCTCTGCAGTAATATTCTGGCCATGATTGAGAAAACTGTAACGGATAATACTGGCCGCAGACCACAATACAGTGATCATAATCTTCTGTTGGTGCAATTTTAGCTTTGAGAAGTGTTTCTAGTCTCGTTACAGCTGAGCCATTGCGCAGATCATTTTCTGTTGTCGTAAAGTATCAATTTTTCATCACAGGTGAAACTTCGATCAAGACCATTTTTGTTATACAAAATCAGCATAGAGCACAGTTCAAAACGGCAATTTTCTTTATTTCCAAAGTTCGTGTGGAACCCATTTGTCGAGCTTTTTCAATATTCCAATTTGCTCGAGATGGTCTGAAATTGTGGAAAGGCCAACATTCAATTATTGTGCTATTTCTCGCACAGTTTGGCGCGGGTTTCTTTCCAACAGCAGAAGGACGTCATTTCTCCTCCTTATCTTCAAGACTCACATTTCTATTACGAAACGTTTTGAACCAACACTGTACTGTACGTTCGGAAGTGATTCTTTCGCCCCATGCTTGGTTGATATTGCGAGCTGTTTGCGATGCATTTTGATCAAATTTAAATTCATGCAATAAAATGATGTACTATTTTTCATCAATAATTGCAAGAGTATGAAATATTGGAAGTAAAATTATAGAAAATAATAAAAGCACTAACGAATAGAAGAAAACTTTAGTTTTTCTGTGGTGTATGTCAAGTCTTAAAAAAAAAAGACAGGTTTCTTACCCCTATAAATGACTAAAATTTTAGTATAAAAATCCGCCATTATTTTTCGAACAATCTAGTATTATATCACTAGATAAGGTAACACTGAAATGTCGAGCTTTTAAAGATGAAATAGTCGTAAGGCTGGTAGATGAAATCCCACATCCAGTTTTTCTTGATGAGGTAGGTGTAAAGATAAGTGGTTGAACAAACACATCAGGTGATGTGCTTAAGCCATGGTACACTAGAATCGTACCTAAAACTTGTAGAATGACTTGCTTATAGGTTAGTAGTAACGACAGTGAACAGAAAGATATCTTAATTCCTATGGACAGGTGGGGTATGTTTAAAATTTTGAAGGGGTAGTCCCTTACCAAGAGGAGGAAATGTGAAAGATGAGTTTATTGGATGACAAACCAGGGTATACCTAGTAAGTTAAGCATGTGAAAATAAATAACATTTAATATTGTGTTAAAGAAATTCAAAAGGAGCCACTTTGAGGATAATTCTTAAAGATGAAATAGAGAAATAGTTGAAGGACAGAAAAATTTGGAAATTTTCTATGGGTATTAAAATTTTTAATTAAAATAAAATACAAAACAACATTTTGACCTTCTTAGGTCATCTGCATATCAAGAACTTGAAAACTTTTAAAGTTTGAAATATCTCTGAATGCCAATTCATGATACACTTTCATTAGTTTTGTAAGTCACTCTCATGTGCGAATTAGCTATTAGAAAAACAGAATGTCCAATACTTTTGGTACCATTGGTACCAAAGATCACTGGTGGAATCAGAATCTTCAAGTGACTCCTGGAATCAACTTGTATAAAATGCTATTTACTAATGAGTTAGAAAGATAGAAGATTTGATAGTGTTACTAATGAAAATGGATCCTTTGTTGATCTGATTATAACACTATTCACATGTAGCAAACATTGCTCTGACAACCATACAAATTGTGTTTATTTTGACTGAGAACAAGAAAGAAAATAACTGAAATGGAAAATATCATTTTGTTATTTACTCATATTTAAGTAATTAACCAATAAATAATCCACAAAAGACCTTATGAGCAATAATTATGGAAACACATAGGTCATAAACAGGAATCACAATCAGTAAGAAATTGCAAGTAAATCATAAGAGATGTTGTTTTTAAGTTAGTATAATACATTATAAATTAAAATATCAAACAAAAGCAAATGCATTTACAATCTGCTATTACTTTATATTTGATTTACGAAACTTGGGTATCTGAAGATCATATGGTCTGAAATGAAGATGACTGGTCTTTCAGCCAATACTGAAGACAGTAGTTACATATAATTTCGACTCCCCTGTCTCTTTAGAGTAAATTACAAAGTATTCAAAGTTTTTAAAGAATCCTGAGAAGACATTAAGATGTTGTGCTCATGTGGAGAGACACTGGATAAATAGAACCAGCTAATAACAACAAGCTATGCAAACTGGTTCCAAGTGTTTTAAGGTGTCATTAACAAAATGTCAAACTCATTGGTATAGTTGTTAGGTTAACTACTCTCTGTTGATTTTTGCTTATTGCAATTGTAAGTTTCAAGCTTCGAAATTGAATCAGATGTTTGTATCCACAAATGGATATTGTGTCAGTGTATCCATTATTATAAATTGCAGTCACAAACTTGTTCTTGTGACAGACACGAAATTAGATGTACTTCAGTTACAGCAAATCACACACAAAATAAAAAATTCACTTGCAGTGGTTCCAGTGAAATATCCAATTGACCAAGATCATGTGGAGCAATACTTTATATAGATGAGTTGTGCTTCACATTAAAGACATAATAAGATTATCACCAGTTTGAGATAACCTGGATCTAAATTCATTCAAATTTGATACAATAACATGATGTTTCTGATGGTGGAAGTGGTGGAAATATGTTATGTATAAAACTAAGCATTGAAAAATGCACTAATCTTCTACATCTTATAAAACTGCATCATTAATGAAGACGAGAGAGACCACATTCTATGTGCTACTATAAGTTGTTCAACTGGTCTTGAACTCAGTCAAATATCACCATACCACAAAACTGTCCTGAAAACAGGTCATAAGAGGGGTCTAGATCTTGTAAACTCCCTGATTTCAAGCATGCATCATCAGTATAAGATATTCCTCTCTATTTGTTGTGACCATGCTCCTTATGGAAATGAAATTTCATGAGCTGTGAAGATCTAACATTCATTTATGGGTGTAAACTTAATGATAAATCTTTTGAATGTTAGATTAAATGCCTAATCATAAGGTGTCTGATTTGTATGAAACTAAAATGAATGGAATGAAAGATGAATTTGTAGTATTTTATAACTGTGTTTTTTGCCTTGTGATAACTACAATTTCTGATTATCCATTAATTATGTTTAGCAGTATACTTCAGCATCACACTATTCTAAACTGCCTAGAACACCAGACATCATGTCTTTACCATTAACCAAATCAAAAGTAAATAACATTTCTATAAAATCAATGAAAACGTGTGATGTATAGCAATCAGCAAATCATAGCCTTTTGCAGATTTACTAATGACCTACAATACCTATGCACAAAACAAAAATACTGCAGAATAAAAGGCCATTTTTTGCAAAATTCTCATATAATTTATATTTTCATGTGCCTTCTAAATTGTTCTCAGAGTGTAGCTTATAAACTTCAGAAACAACATTGATATTTAGTTTGCACTTAATCCATACTAAAGTAGCAGAAGCATAGATTGGACACTTGATGCCTATATTGTAAAATCACTGAGTTTTGCTACTCTCTGTTTGTGATATTGGTTATTCATTTCTTCCTACAATGAATATCCAATTGCTGGCTCTTTGTAGGTGAAAAATTAGTAGTTTCATACAGAACTTACTAAAATTTCTTAGCATACAAAGGCATACAGGTATTAAAACAAAGATGTACTTCATAATTTTAAAAGAGGATAAAGTACAATAAGAAAAATCACAAAACTAAGTTCTTAATTTGTATGCTTTGTTAAAGAATTCTTAAATCTAGCTTTCAAAAACATCTAAAAGTTCTACCACTCCAACAAAAAAACATATTTGGTTATTTTACCAGTTGGAATAACTAAAATGGAGTTTATGAAGAATCAAGTTGAATGCTAAGTTTTCACATTTTTTAATTAACTCACTTTTGTACATTTTTTCTGATTTTAGAAATAATATACAGTAACATATGGAAGAAAACAGTAACAATAAATCATTAATTTTAAATCTACACTTTATTTCTAATAATTTAACTTAAACTCATTTTTCCTTCTCATTTTGAATTATTAAAAGCCAGACAAAACTGTCCAATGCTGTTTGGGTCTAATGACGAGGAAGCTAACACTTACAAGAACATACAGTAAACAGTATGCTTAGATTATATTTTCAAAATTTTTATTGTAATGCAACTCTCTTGCAATCAACCAATTTCAAATAATCAGAAAGCTTTCTATTATAACTGTCAGTATTAAATAACATGTTTAAAGTTGAATTTGTCCTCCAGCAGCACAGAGGTGTATCTTTGTGAATGTATAACGTTAGAAACCAAGTTTTGATTCATGTGGTAGGCAGAGCACAGATAACCCATTATGTAGATTTCTGTTTAATTATAAATAAACAAACAACTGAATAAAGCTGAATTTGTATAAGTCACATTAAATGTAATGAGTAGTGCACACAGACATACATACTGTGCTTGAAGCTGATTTTACCAATAATAACGTAATAAAAAAACAATTTTACCTAAGCCTTTTAGACATTTTGAAAACAGTAAATAAATCAAAATATTTTTCAGAATTTTAGTGCATATTGTAGAGATTTAAACATTTTGACAATAAAGTTAAAAAAAGGACTTTTAATCTTCATATAATAATAAAAACTTTTATTTCAGTCAACATTTTGCCTTTGTGATTTTGTTAGATCTAGCAGTATATGAGCTTCTCATAACTTTATTGCCAAAATGAAAATATACATTTCCAAATTTTATGAGTATACCATAAACCTTATTGCAGCCTATGAAATTAGTAATCATCATTAAACAAAAGAGGGTATACCATGTAGTCAAGGGGGTTAAACTACCCTCAATAACAATTATCTGCTTTCCAACATTTCTTTACCCATACACAAACAATGATATTTACATAAATATTAAAACAAATATTCTTCCATACATTATCATTTTTATACAAACAGAATCTACTGTAAGACATCACATGCTCATGTTGCACGCATTCTTAATTACTTCATGGTTTATTTTGGTAACCGAAATAAATTGATAAATCTCTTCATTGAATCTGTATCATGAAATACTATGCTACAGTTGTGGTTCTTCACACTTAGGGATTAATTCTTTTCAAGTATGAAATGATTTTATTTTCTTCCTCACAAGAATGCACTTCATCAAGTAGTTGAATTATGGCAAGAAGAATCCCAGACCAGAAGCAGTTATTTATAGTATACTCCACCACCTATGATAATAAGATTAAAATTTTACAGTACTCATTTCACAAAACAAGTTTAAAGTGTAAATGATGTAGACAACTAATGACCATTGACCAATATGAGTTCCAAAAACTGATCAAAGCTGTAATTTCAAGGTTTTAACTCATTAAACATGCCCATTTGTTGACTAGAACCTATGATGTCAGAAGATAACATCAGGAAAGAAAATCACCAGTTGCACAGAATTGTCAGCTCATGAACTCAGCTCGTGATGCTTTCTCCAATGCTGATACCCACCTGTAACAAAAATAAAAATACTTTTATTATCATGGAGCTTTTCTTCAAATCATCACTTAATTCTTTGGCACTGATGTTTCACAATTATTTGAGTAATGGAAAGTAAACTGCAAAAGAAGATGCTATTATTCACAAAATGAAATTTCAAAACTGAAATAGTCACTTTCACAAATTATTCTTTTCATTTTGTTATTGTGGCAAGAATAAAATTGTTTTTGCTACCTAATTTATCTAATTTGTGATAAAAAAAACTCCACATTCCAGTGCAATCAAAATAAAAATTGATTTATAAATTTTTACCTTTCTTGTTCTTTAGGATCAGCAGCTTGAAAATAATATACTTTTTTCTTGTGAAAAAGTTTAAAAACATTTTCTCTTCCATCAACATTGTCAGATTTCTCAGGTAGTGCTACAGTGTAACCAGGAACTGGCATAGATGTGACAGCTTTCTCTTCCTGAAGGTAACAATACATTAAATTATTACTATAAACTTAAGGAAATGGAATCAGAAAGTCCACATATATCATCAGATGATATCAAGTACAGATAAAATCACTATAACAAGTTGATTATATAAAAAATACTAAAAGCTTGCTTGTATTAGGACTTTCACACACTTGTAGAACACAATTTATTATTACATGAAAAACAGGCTGATCATGTGATTTTTGGGGTGATTAAGTACTATAGACATACATTAATAATCACATAATGCTAACTTTGCAAAACAGTATGTGAAGATTTGTTTGACTTTTTTGACAGAAAAATTTATCAAGGCTATTTTTTGACTCGCTGCTTCAAATATAAGGTATGTAAGTAGCAGTTATCAAGATGAATACATTTGCTAAGAGAAAACTGTGGCTGCCAACCTCTGATGATTCAACTGGGGAAGAAGTGACTGAACCAGCTTTTAAAGTGCAGCAGATATTAGTCAGACTGTTTCCTAATTAAGACATTCCAACAACTATTATATGGCAGTTGAAAGCCAAACCAAGAACTACAGTGGTTTTTATTTTAGATGGTAAGCTGTTGGCACCAAATAAATAGAAGCTTGCAGTGTTGTCTGATGAGGCATATTTCATTACATATACTTTTAATACCTACAGTAGAGTGTAAATATCAACAAAATCACACAAGGAAACTGATTCCTGCTTGTGTGGTTCCAATAGCACAAGTTGCTGGAGATGATGTAATAGTGTGGATATTGACGTTATGGTAAGGTTTGGATTATTTTACTTCCTTAGAAGGCAAAAAAATTCAGTGTTCTTTAGCATTTTTGCCTCATATATGGTCCATAATGGTGCATTTCTATTTTTATAAACAAGGACTTCTCTAAAATAAAAATGCAATATCCCTGTGTGTTCATATTGTTTGAAACTGGTTAAATGAGCATGACTTCAATCATATTCTTAGCTATTACAATTGCCACAATTCATTTGAACTGACATTTGTTTAATATAAACTTTGATACTGCATTCATTATCATATTTCCTAGTAGTATCTGTGATACAATTACAGACCATACTGTTTAGTAAAGATGAAAAAGTTGAACAAGATTCTTTATGATTTCCTGTGGAATCTATACCATGCGAGTTTAGACTTTCATGTCAGGGTGCCTCAACTGAATATAAAAGAAAATTTGTAAAGTGGAAAGAGAATATATGTATAAAAATGCAAAATTACTAAAATTGCTTTGAGAATTATATAAGATGCCAAAAAAAATTGAACTATTAAAAAAATTTTACTTATACCATCAGACAGCATATATATACCATGAAATCATACTACTAATATGAGCTGATTATCGACGTATGTAAAGAAATCGGTAAGTACTTTTACATTACCAGATGATATTAAATCTCACTAAACAAACCAACTCTGAGTTCTCAAAATGGTGAAATAACAGGACTAGATTAATTTCTTATTACGATTTCATCATGATTAGATACTAAAACATAGTACTGAAAAATTATGAATGAAAATAAATTTTTATTGATGAAAAATCACCAGAATAAATATTTGTAAATGTCCCACCATAATGAATATCTTTGAAGAAGCAGTAATTTCTTTAAGTAAATTTTATTGAAAACACAAAATTTATTATAGCAAAAATGTCAATAAATTTATTATCAATTAACTGGAATTTTGTATCAGTTTAACTTTGTGGAAGAGATTGTTTAAACATATGGTTTTGGGAAACTACAGACAGAATATTATTTCTCACCTCATGTGACCGAAATGAATACAACACAAAATCTTCGTGTAGTGAGAACCATCTCCATACCCACATCCGGCTTCTAGACTTCAGCTGGAGATAGCTACTTATAACAGACGAATCTGATGGTTTAACCTAAAGAAGCAAAAGATTAAATAATATTAACATATGTATAGCTTTTTTACAGGCACATACAAAATATTACAGGTCATTTTACACAAAATATAACACATATAATTACACATAAAATTATCGTGTTTGTATATATGCATGCTTACAAATGAAAAATTTCAATAGTTTATTAGCCACATGGTTTAATAATTATTTTTAAATTCATGAAACATAAAATTCTCATTTTGGCAGTGGCGGCGCCAGGATATTTTCGTTGGGGGGGGTTGAAGTAAACTGTGGAGGGGCTTCCCAAAATGCCATCAATATGAAGTATAAATGGTAAATTATAATAATTTACGTATGAAGGTACATTTCAGAAAGGTGTGCTATTTCGAACTGTGTTTTCAATGCAGTTTTCACTGGAAACTCATACTCTGATTAATAATTCATTATTACAAATTAGAAATAATCTGTTTATGAAAATATGCATACATGTAAAAGAGGAATCTCAACTAAATTCCACCCAAGGTAATACATAATAATAAAGAAAATCAAGATTAGCTTAGCTTGAACATTCAATATACCATTAAGAGTAAAGCTACAAATCAAAAGAAATATAACATAAAGACATAGTTTGCATAGCAGAAACAAATTATCCCATGTGAAGTTAATACACTCTGAGGAAAAGTAAGGTCACTATCAGGCTAACCATCTTTCATCTTAATGAAGACGTTGAGTTCTACAGATCTGTGTCTCTTTGATGTTAATTGTTAAGCAACAACGACAACTATGTTTTCCATATTTTATGAATATATGTAGGTAATAATATTGGGGAGCTGAGGGGGACTCAAGCCCACCCTTGGCACCGCCACTACATTTTGGTTGCTGTTAAGTTCTTTAATGAACAAAAGTTGTTTTTAAAAGATGATTGTATGTCATAAGAACCAACAATTCATGAAAAAAGAAACTTAAAGAAATTAAAAAAATATTAAAAGGCTTCATGCAGTATAATCAAGGGTAATTTAGATATTGTCTTTTACTACAATTTTAAATTATATGAAGAACCTCTTTAAAATACTTTAGGTTAAGCCATATCTGTATTTTATTGTTTAATATGAGATTGATATCTGAAAACATACCCAACAAATTGGAGAAAAGGTGTAAAATAATTCAATGAAAGATACACGTGCTTGTAAATATTCTTTCCAAATATGCCTCTAGTGACTTTATTGGAAGAACACTCATATTAAAAATTAGAATAACCTTCTCATATAACATCTAAAAGATAGGTTAATCTCTGCCTCCTACATTTTTTTCAGAAAGAATTTTAGTATGGAAAAGAAATACATACACATATATTAACAGTTTTTCAGCATATCTTAAAATTTTATTATAAAACTTTGATGATACTATGAGTGTTAACTTTACTGCAACGAACCATTATTTTTTTTTCTATAGAGGTACTTAGAAATTTGTAAAATAAAATGACAGAACAGTTTTAAACAAGTGTAAATTAGATTAATATGGAAGTATCAGGCACTTGAAAATTATAGTGCCTTATGGTCAATATGTTTATCTTCTTGATAAGCAAGGAATTAAGTTTGAATCTTCAAAAGAGTATCTCAAATTTTACTTTATCAAAATTGTGCTTTGAGTACTTACAAAATAATAGCTGTAAATGAAATACCAATTTTAAAAAATAAATGATCAACTGAAATCATGAAGACTAGCAAAAGTAGTTTGAAACATGAACAACTCAGCTAATTTATCTGAAGTTGCTAAATTCTAACTTACTGGGGAAAATATATATCTAGAAATCTAAACAGAACTCTTTTAAATTGAAAGATCAAGTTTTAAATTTGTAGGGAGCACAATTTAATTTATAAAATGAAACTTCAATAAAATATCTTATTAAGTTATATATATTATTCAAGTGAATGTGGTAATACTGTTGTGTTATCTCAAGGTAAAACATATCTTCTAAACTATAAAAAAAATATGAGTTATTCTAGTTTAAATGATGTTTACCTCTAGAATTCCCTTCCTTTCAACAGGACTTTCAATATTTTCTTTCTGGCTTCCACCTGTCTGTTCCACTTTTTCTTGCAAACTCTGAGAAAGAGTATCATAGCATTGGCCACATACTCGACCTGTTTTATTATTATCATATGGTAATGGAGACTTCTGAGTGAGACACTTGTTACAAGCCACCTGCAGAACAGATTAACTGACATCTAAAAACTAAAATGACAATAATTAATTTATATATATATATACATACACAGAGCAGCAACATGACTTCATAGAAGACTCTATAAAAGGAGTAAATAATTTACAAGTGGGAAAGGAAAAATAAAAAGTGGTATTTAACTTTTGAAATGTTGTATATTATGTGCAGCACTACTAAATGCATAATGAAAGTAAATTACACTTGTAAGATTATCTCCAATAATTGACTGAAATAAATCTAAATAGCAAATGGATCTTGGGCCAACATATACTATTACTTTAAACCAACATCATTTTGCTCATCAGTCCAATGTTGGAAGAATGTTAGCTAAACATTTATAACTAATATGATGTTAACAACATTCCAACTTTTAATATTATAAATATATGGTACCCAGATAAAAGACCAAGATTGGCCCAACTTAAGCAACTACCTTTTTAACTGTTAGACCAACATGTGATCCATTTTGTTTGGTATTGAACGACCTACTAAACATTTAGAAAATTATGCCTTTGGATAAAAATGTAAATAAAACATTGCCCAGTAGTTTATTTTGTGTATTGAATATTGCATAAAGAAAATCAGCGGCTGCTCTTGAATAATGAGATTTCACTGTATGTCTTATAACATACTTATGTATGGTTTTAGACTGTGGTGAATATTTTGAGGTATTGCACAAAATCAAACCTGGCTAGACAACTAATTAATCCATAGTTCTACCATAGGTCCAATCCACATACGTTGCAAATACAAGATCTAAAGCATCGTATCTTAAATTCATGTACATTATCTGTTTCTACAGACAATGTATAGCCTTCAGTCAATCCGTTAATTTAGCACACATAACTTAGAAATGCATTACAAATGTATTATGGTGTAAATTTATTAATTTAAAGGTTGATATATACATGCTCATTGAGAAGGGCATGCAGTGGTTTCTAACAGTGACCTTAACAATAAGCTGTCACTGAGAAGGTTGATTAATTGGAGTTAGGAGATATATTCTGCCATTTCAAACTCTGACAGTCATTTTTATAAGTTCTATTTCTTTTATTTTATACTTAAATGTCATTTAATAAAATGAAAGGATTTTAATAATAGTGATAAGAAAAACAAGAAAAAAAAAACAATCATTAATATAACTCTTTCCATCTGTATAACTATATACTTTTTTATATAATGGGTTACCTAAAATTAATTAATAAGCTGATAGTTCATTCATACATTTTTTAAATTTATTGAGCCAATGTTACCAGAATATTAGAACAACAGTAAAAAAAAAAGAAAGAAAAAGAGGATGATTACAGTGGCAAAACTAAGGACAAATGTACAAACTGCATTTGAGTCAATACTATTTGCCAACCTTGCAACTGTCCATGTTGGGTCATCACTGGACTAACCTTTATTTGCTATCTAGGTTTTCAACTACCTAATAGTCATTTACACCATATTAACCAACACTGAGCTAACATAGGTTTATTAATGCCAAAGATGTAACATAAAGTGAACATCCTCCAATGCTAGTCCAAACTATGTCTGCTATCTGGAAAAAGTAAAAAGGTATGCCATCTATAAATAAACAAACACAATTTTATTTTTCATGTCATAATAGAAAAATAACAAACTCTTGAAATGCTTTCACATTAAGAACTAGATTTGCAAAACAAAATAAGACTAGTTACAGTTTTTGTTGAACAACATAACTAATTCCACAAGAAAAAAATCTAGATGAAAAAAAATCATTTTCATTTACAATTTCTTTAGAGGATAAGAGATTATAACCATATTTAAACTTGACTCAGCTTTAATAACTTGTAAAATGATCACTTGTATAGTAAAACTAAGTTATTACTGAAAAATGGGTTACAATTTATGTGAATATGTTGCTTACTCCTTTCTTAATGTAACTTAAACTAATTTGGCATTATTTGTTATTTAAAATCAGGCTTCTGTTGGTAATAATCATCAATACACACCATTCATTATCACTATCATACATCAGTCACATAATATATTGCACGTATGTTAATACTACTTACTGCTTACCTTATGAACAACCTTTTCTTCAACAGCATAAGTAACTATTACAAGTCAAACTATGTGATGTCATAATTCAACAGTCAGCCATATGATAATGGCTGACACAGCTTTAATTCCGTATAATGTACAATGTCTTCATTGTTGATTTGTTCTTTGAAGAACCCCTCGGTGTGGATTCCTGTACGTGTTGAGGGGACCTCCCAGGGAAGGTTCTGTTCTGTCTGGTTACCTTCTCTGGGATCTAAACATCCACCCACGTGTTTGCCGTGCGTGGCGACCCGTGAAGGGGAGGAGAGGATCCTGGTGGTTGAGGTGTCCAACCCTAACACACCACTTTGGCCTTGAATTCCTGTAGACGGGCGACCTTTGGGTGCCTCCCCTTGGGTCAATCGGCTGGACTAGACTTGGGCTAGAGTGAACCAACTACCAGTGTTGGAAGTTCTCAACGGGTGTTGTGGACATTGTGCCTGATGCTGGTGTTTGGGCATAGTGCTCACGAAACCCTGGCGTTGCTGCATTGTCCTTGCATGACTTTGTAGTGCGTCCCCTCGTAGAGTTCCATGGTGGGTGGGGTCAGTGGGTACCGAAATTTTTCTTTTTTCCTATGGATCCTCCTTCAAAAAATTTAAATAAAATAGTGAAAAAACAGTCAATGGGTAAAGCGACCACGTCTTGAAGACTCTGGACAGCAATCTTCAAAATCTGTAACACATGTACCTCATTTTCTTATATTACATTCTCTTTCGGAAAATCCTTCAGGGCAATTGTCCCCCTTTTTTATTCAGAAGGGACTAGAGGGACTTGCTGGCTCTCCAAAATCAGTAAAGAAGTTTCGATCTGGAGACATATTGGTTGAAACATCCACATCCCAACACAGTGAACTGTATATCGGGGATATACCTATTGTGGTTACACCTCATGCTACTTTGCATTCTTCACGAGGAGTTATTGTTGAGAGGGATTTGAAGAACATCCCAGAGTCAGAGATTTTCGCTGGTCTCTCCACTCAAGGAGTTGCTGCAGTGAGGCGCATCTCCACTTGCAAAGATGGAGTTACACTGCCAACCAATACCCTCGTTTTGACATTTACTTCATCACGTGCACCTGCCATCATCAAGGCAGGTTATCTCATTTGCAGGGTACAGCCATACATTCCAAACCCTCTCCGATGTTTTCAAAGTCAGAGATTCGGCCACTCAAAGATATCATGTTGTGATTCCCTGACATGTGCTCGTTGTGGGGGCAAGTACCACGATGCCTATGAATGTGACATGGACCCACACTGCGTCAACTGCAATGGTTCTCACCCCTCCTACTTTCGTTCTTGCCCAAAATGGTTGGAGGAAAAAGAGGTGCAACGTTTGAAAACGATACATAACATTAGTTATCCTGAGGCTCGGAAATTGCTGCCCACCACTCCATCTTGGACATATGCCGCTGCACTTCATTCCACAACTACAGTGGGAGTGCAGACAGATCTCTCTGTGCCTCCAAGAGAATCGTTTTCAAAACAAATGAAAAGCCTTTTGACCTCCATGATTAAAAAGGTTGATGAATCAACTTCAATACCCATCTCTGTTCCTCCCATACATTCCAACAAACCTCAAGATCCACATCCTTCAGTTTCAAATACAGGCATTTCTTCTGATAGATCTTTTTCTCCCACCCCAAGAGGCAAAACAATCATTCGTTTGCATTCTCAGTCACTGGAATTCCCTTCCAATAACAAAGACCTGCCCACTCGACCCAGGGCAGGATCCATGGAGGTTGATAGACCTCCTCCGACTAAGGACAGTAAGGAAAAAAGACATGGTCGTAAGCAAAAGGGTTTTCCAGCCACTTCACCTAACCGTCATTAAAAATGGCCACCTTGATACAATGGAACTGTCGAGGTTTACGTTCTAATCTGGATGATATCAAAACGCTGATTGCTTCCTACCATCCTGTTTGTCTTTCCTTACAAGAAACATTTCTCAAACCTGCTGATACAGTCACCATTCAGCAGTTTTCTCTGTACAGAAATGACAGGCTGTGTGATGGACAAGTACATGGAGGGGTAGCACTGTTGGTTGATCAGCATGTGCCCACCCTGTCTTTGTCGCTCAACACACCCTTGGAGGCCGTAGCCATCCGTGTTTCCTTGGGTCATACCATCACTGTTTGTTCTCTCTACCTGTCCCCTGGAGAGACATATGATCAATCAGACCTTGATGCTTTCGTTGAACAGTTGCCATCTCCTTTTCTAATCCTGGGGGACTTTAATGGACATCATCCCCTCTGGGGAAGTGCTGCTATTGATGGGAGGGGTTGCACTGTAGAGCGTATGCTCTCTGATCACAATCTTTCCCTTTTCGATACTGGTTCTTCCACTTATTTTCATGCACCTAGTCAGTCCTTTACCGCTATTGATCTCTCGGTTTGCTCCCCTTCATTATTCTCCCATTTTTCATGGAGGGTTGACAGTAATCCACTAGGCAGTGATCATTTTCCGATCTTTTTGAGAGAGACTGGCCGTGGTCAATGCCACCCTACCCACGTGCCCCGGTGGAAACTGGATCAGGCAGACTGGTCCACTTTCACTGCTCTCGCAGAACTTGATCCTGCCATCGTAAATCAGCCATCAATAGAAAACTGTGTGGCAGCGGTAACTGGCTGTATTATACAAGCAGCTGCTCAGTGTATTCCTAAAACCTCGACGCGTTTTCCACAATATCCTCATCCCTGGTGGAATTCTGCTTGCCACTTAGCACGAAAGGCTCAAAAACGGGCCTGGAATACTTTTCGTCGATATCCCACACTTTCAAACCGCGTCGCTTTCCAACGGGCCAGTGCACATGATAGGTGGGTAAGACGTCAAAGCCAGAAGGAATCTTGGATTAAGTTCACCACTAGCATATCTTCTACCACCAGTTCCAAGATCATACGGGACAGGATTCGAAAGGTTAATGAACACTACAATTCTGTCCCCCTCTTGATCTTACTCTCTGACGGTCAGGAGGTGGCTGATGTCCGGAGCATCGCTGATACTCTAAATGAAAGCTTTTGCCAGGTATCTAGCAATTCTGCTTGTTCCTCCACCTTCTTGGCCATCAAGACTCGGGCAGAGCGTTCACCTCTTTCCTTTCGAACTGACTGTTTCCTTTACTATAATTGTCCCTTTACACTGGTGGAACTGAAAATGGCCCTTCAGCAGTCTGCCAGTACATCTGTTGGACCTGATGATGTTCATTATGACATGCTACACCATCTATCACCTGCTTCTCTTGATGTCCTTCTGATTGTCTTTAACCGAACCTGGCAGGAGAATGTTTTTCCTGATGCCTAGTGCCAGGCTATTATTTTACCTTTCTCTAAGCCAGGGAAAGATCCCAAGATTCCTTCAAACTATTGTCCAACTGCTTTGACGAGCTGTTTCTGTAAGACCTTAGAAAGGATGGTTAATGCTCGTCTTGTTTGGTTCCTCAAATCACACAACCTCCTCTCGCCCACCCAGTGTGGGTTCCGACGACAGCACTCCACCACAGACCACCTAATTCGTCTTGAAACATCAATCAGAGAAGCCTTTCTCAAACGGCAACATCTTGTATCAATATTCTTTGACATTGAGAAGGCTTATAACACAACATGGAGGTATGGCGTTTTGCGAGACCTCCATACATATGGGTTACATGTCCATTTACCCATGTTTATTAAAAAATTTTTAATGGACAGGAGATTCCAAGTTTGTGTGGGTTCGACACTTTCCTGTTCTTTTGTACAGGAACTTGGAGTCCCTCAAGGCTGTGTTTTGAGTGTCACACTCTTCAGTATACGCCATCACTGAACAACTCCCTCTCACTATTGCGAATGGGTTGTATGTCAACGACTTTCACATCTCATGTCAGTCGTCAAGCATGAGATATATTGAGTGGCAACTACAAACTGCTCTCAATCGTGGACTATGGTGAACGGCTTTAATTTCTCTCTCTCTAAAACCGCATGCATGCACTTTTGCCGCCAACGGGGTATTCACCCTGATCCTATACTTCATATCGGTGAAGTTTCGCTGCCAGTGGTCCCTAAGACCAAGTTGTTGGGGCTTATCTTTGACCATAAGCTGACCTTTAAACCACACTTAAAGCAGCTTCGGGATCAAATGCACAAGAGCACTGAACATCCTCCGTGTTCTCTTTTCTACCAGTTGGGGAGCAGATCGATGTTCAATATTAAAGGTATATCGTGCTCTTATTCGATCAAAACTCGATTATGGATCAATGGTCTATGGCTCTGCCAGACCCTCGGCCTTAAAGATGCTGGACCCCATTCGTCACCAAGGACTTCGACTCTGCACTGGGGCTTTCTGTACCTCTCCAGTTCAAAGCTTATACGTTGAATCTCATGAACCTTCTCTGAACCTTTGCCGTTTGCAACTATCTTTACAATATTCTTCGAAACTTTGTTCCTTAACAAAGCATCCTCACCTGGGGATGTGTTTTCCTTCCTCGGTGGGCCGTACTTTTTCAGAACAGACGATCTGCCATTGCTCCGTTTGGCCTTCGCATCCGGGCACAATTGGATGAATTGGGTCTGTCCTTGGATAACATTGCAGATTCCACAGGTCAGCTCATCCCACCATGGCTTATTACAGCCCCCAAATGTGACCTTTCTTTCAGTCATCTGAAAAAGGCAGATACTCCAGATTGGAAGTACCGTCTTTTATTTCATGAACATCTTTCAAACAATCATTCCGTTCCCATTTATACAGATGGTTCCAAATCAGGTAATTCAGTGGGCTCTGCTATGGTTTGCTGCGGTTCGGTAGTTACGGTAGAATCCCCTCTACAGCTTCTGTGTTCACTGCTGAACTGTATGCCATATCTCTTGCCCTGGATCATATTGCAGCTGAGCAGTACTCCAACTGCACTATTTATACTGACTCGCTTAGTTCTATACAGGCCCTGGAATCGCTACACATTGGCTCACACCCTGTTCTCGCTGATATTCAAAACCGACTGGCCCATTTCTCATTAACTGCTACTTCTATCCAGTTTTTCTGGATACCAGGCCATGTTGGTATTCGCGGGAATGAGCTTGCTGACACGGCAGCTAAATCTATCTGCTTCGGCACTATCATCACTGTGCCTATTCCTTACATGGACCATGGTCTTGTATTCAAGGCTCGGCTCCGTGCCAGCTGGCAGTCCACTTGGAGTGAGCAACATGACAACAAGCTTTTTCAAATAAAACCCTATATTGGGCTTTGGCCATCTAGCTTCCGTAAAATTTGGAAGGAGGAAGTCGTTCTAACTAGACTACGCATTGGTCACAGTTTTTTAACTCATCGTTTTATTTTATCTTGAACTGATGCACCAATGTGTAGTTTGTGTAACACTCAAATCACTATCAGCCACATTTTACTTTCTTGCCATCGTTACAATTCTCAACGACGGCAATATTTTGAACATGTTTTTTCCCAGGGTTTATCAGTAACATTGGACAGTGTTATTGGTGATGGTGACACTGTCCACCTTGATAAAGTTTTTAGTTTTTTAATGGCCATTAATCTTTTTAATCTCATTTAAGTGTTGCATATTTATTCATTACACCTTTTTAATTGTGGTTCCTTTATTACAGTTTCATTCTCTATAATTCAATTTGACATTGGAAAATGGCCAGAACATTAAATAACTTGACACCAGGACTGGAAAGGCCAACTTCAGGTGACTAACGCTGCTGTTTGAACTATCCGTTTGAACTACTCGTTAGTCGTCCTGGCGAGTTGTTATTACACTCTTGCTGCATGTCATTTAACACTTTTACTACTTTACCTTTAAGTACTAGCCATAATGACACATAACCCGGAACCAGTACTGGAAAGACCAACTTCAGGTGACTGACGGTGATTTTTATACTTACCTGTTAGTCTTCCTGGCGGGTTATGATCATTACCATTCTGCTACAGGAAGCCCTTTACAACTTTGTAGTTGTTATTACACTTTTGCTGCATGTCATTTAACACTTTTATTACTTTACCTTTTAGTACTGGCCATAATGAAACATAACCCGGAACCAGGACTGGAAAGACCAACTTCAGGTGACTGTTGGTGGTTCTTCTACTTACCTGTTAGTCTTCCTGGTGGGTTATGATCATTACCATTCTGCTACAGGAAGTCCTTTACAACTTTGTAGACTGGATGTCAACATTGGTTTTACGCCAATTTCTGTTTTAATTGCTGTTTTGTTTTTACCTTCATTTACTTTTACAAATTTTACTCCATTTACTTTTACCTTTTTACTGGACATTTGGCTACTCATTATTACGATTTTGCTATGTGTCTTTTAAAACTTCTGTTATTTTACATTTTGATAATGGCTGCTATGACACATAACCCGGAACCAGGACTGGAAAGGCCATCTTCATTGACTGCCGGTCTTCTTGAACTTACCTGTTAGTCTTCCTGGCGGGTTATGCTCATTACTATTTTGCTAGAGTAAGTACTTTACAACTTCTTTTACTTTGCTTTCTCTCTTAACATAGTAGACAAGGTGTCAACATTGGTTTTATACTTTGTCTGTTTTTCAATGATGTTTTGTTTTACCTTCATTTCCTTTTCCGTATTTTACTACATTTACTTTATTTTTACCTTTTTACCGGACGTTTGGCGCAGATAGCCTAGCTGCTTTGTGCCATAAAACACTAAATCAAATCAAATCAAACCTTTGAAGAAAAATATATAAAGTATTGTAAACATGTGAATTCTACATATAACTGAGCTGCAAAACATGAATATTTAACTCTCTCATAAGAAGAGAGTAATGGGAGTGGGTCACCTGTCCACCTACAAGATATATGGTGAATATGCTATGTAAATTGTAAATTCTGATTAAAAAGTTAGCACACAAGACAAAGAATAGTGAACTATTTTAAAGTACTTGAGTTTTGAATCTTGTGTGAAAACCATCACAAAATTTATATTCCACTCATGGACCATGGTCCCTGGTTTACTGAAGGTAAACTACATCTTCGTTCATCTTACATTGCCAATTTTGGATATTTTATTGTGAAATCCTCCATCAACACATTTCTTATATTAATGACCAAAATATTTTAATTAATTCAATTGGTGGAGCCACGTTACTTGGCCTTGTAGACACTAACTTTACTGCCATAGTCTGTAAAATACTTTATTCATATTGGGACTTATGACCTAAAACAACATAGAATAATGGCTTAGTTGCTTTAATAACCTACAAACCTTACTAGTACATATTTTTGTTCACTGTACTAACCTTCATTTTTGTTTCTCTAGCATCATCTACTGTGAAGTCAGTAGATACTGATTTACTTTTATGACAACAGACCTATGATACTAACTCTTTAAACCAGAAAACAGACAAATTTAATGGTTTTTCACACAACCTCTACCAACATACCTCACACTAATACCTTCTTTACAACACCAACTTAAAACTTCAAAACAAGATATATTTTTTGGTAGAGAATGGTTTACATCTTTCCTTCAAAGAAATTACTTCTCTGTCCTGTAACTTCTGATTCTTTATCACTAGCTATAGTTTCCCTTTGATTCAATCCAAAGAGCATATATCTGTATACCACACATTTGATACTTCCATGCCCCATTTCTATCATTGTGTCTCTGAGAACTAGATATGTCCATTCTTCTAAGTGTCACATTTATGTGGAAATTATGGCTTCCATTCCTGTTTCTAAAAACTTCTCCCTACACTCTGAACCTAACACATAACCCAAGAATCCTACCATTTTCAGAAACTCTGATACAATTGTAAGTCATGTTTCTACACTTACAAAGCCCTTTTCCCTTTCTCCTAAATTCAGTAGTTATGGAGAGTTTAAGGCTTTCACTTCTGTTCCAAGCAACCAGCTAGCAACCCCTAATTTTGATGATCTTCCAAACTCTACAACATCTGAGGCTTTTCTTTTTCTATACACAGAATCTTTTACAACCTTTGAAGGAAATTATCACCTACCCAACAACTTTTGACAACACCCTAAACCTGATGACCTTCTAAACCTAACAGACCCTAAACCTGTAATTAAGGTTATTATTAGCATTATTTGTAATTTGAAATCAAGCTTTTGTTGGTAAATAATCATCCATACACATCATTCATTACCACTATAAAAGTTGATCCATCTTGAATTTCAAAATGTGTGTGTGTTCTATCTCACAATATCCTATTTATGTAAGATAATGTCCTTTCAGCTTATTTTAATCTATTCTCATTAATATAAACACTTCTTCCAACATAGGTACATGCACCATTCCAATGTGCTAGGATAGTAATTACAGGATAAAACTATACTTAAATCTCTTAATTTGAATTCACCAATCACCATATAAACTGAAGACAAACTGTTTTGTTTGCAAAATAAATTGCAGTTTATAAGTGCCTGCCATTAATAGTTCTAACAGGTTGCCTATATTAATTTACAATGTGAAATTATAGAACACAGTTCTCAATATTCAACACAAATGTGTCACTTGTTGAAATTATATGAATTGTGTCTTATGCTATGTATAATGTATAAATAAACAGTTCTCATGAAACCAAATGTTGTCTTGAGCTTACTGAAGCTAATATTGTCATTTTTTATCCCTTATGCACATAGAAATCACAAAACTGATTGAAAAAAACAAACAAACAAACAAACAAAACTTAACAGTAAATGAAAATCAGAATCAGTTGTTCAATGACTTACTATTCCACAGGCTCGACAATGATGTTTTCTTTTTAGGGAAAAAGTGCTGAACTGGCTACCACACACCATACAGTGACTTACTGAATCCTGTTTGATGAAGATTGGTGCTTGACTTCCCAGTTCCATGACATCTGGTGACTAATTATTCAAACAAAGTACAATATTAACAACTAAAACTTGGAGCTTCCGAAAGATATTTTGTAAATCAAGCACACCAATTATCATACCTTCACTTAGCTTAGTAGCATGCAAGTTTCAACTAGAATTATAAATTTCATTATATTAATCAATGTTTAATGTCCTATAAATGTATGTTTTAATGGCATAAGAATTTGATTATATATTTATATGCCATTTTGAGTTTCAAAACGTGTGTGTGTCATATTTCACAGTGTCATGTTTAAATAAGATATTGCCCTCTAAGTTAAATTTAAATAAACCTTGATACTATGTTTATTTCATTAAAAATACAGTTACTATTTTTTTTAGACAAATAAATTAAGTGAATTATTGGTACATGTTTAATTCAGTAACTGAAAAATATTATGCTTATTTAAGTGAAGATCAAAAGTTTCATTTAAGCAATCCATGAAAAAGTGTGTGTGTGTGTGTGTGTGTGTGTATGCATTGAAACATACATATTAGAAAAAACTCTTGAGTACAGTTATGCTCCCTGGTGGCACAGCAGTACCTTTGTAAACTTAATACACTAGAAACCATGTTTCAATACCTATGGTGGGCAGATCATAGATAGCCCTTTGTGTAGCTTTGTACTTAAGTATAAACAAGTAAACAAATAGCACAGTTACTTTTTCTTCATTCTAAAATTTGCATTGTATTTGATGAATAACTGCACTCCTGATATTTTAACACTAACTACATGTTTTGTATGGTTTATTTGTTTATTGTTAAGCATAAAGCTATACAAGTGACTACCTGTTCTGTGCTCACTGCAATTATCACAACCTAGTTTTAAGCAGTGTGAGCCCTCAGAGCTATCACTAAGCCACTGAAAAGAGTTTTGTATAGAAACAAAACACAAACATAAAATTGGTCTGGAAAGAGTACTAATTTCAAATTGAAACAAAAACTGTCATATAAACAATTTATAGTAATTGTATAAATGGTGAATAATAAATAAAAAAAATTAATAAAATTACAAGCACTCCTTTTCATTACACTCAAACAGAACTATCATTTTGGAACTTTGCACTGAACATATATTTTATATGTTGTATGATAAACTTGTTAATTGCTGCAGAAAATTTAACCTATTTTATTTTATTCAACTATGATATCTAATATTGAATAAATGGTTTATATTAATATATTGATGAGCATATACAAAGAAATTAGTTGCATCTGAGGATTTACACATATTTGCACTTTGTGAAGCAATATATTGTTAAAATGAAAGTTTCATAAAACTTGTAAACATTATTCAACCCTCAATTATCTAACAATAAATTATTCAGAACCTACAAAAAATAAATCAATGTTACTTTTGAAACTTAAATTAACAAGCAGTAGTACAAACAGTTACAACTTTAACTGTCCTACTTTCTGGTTGCTTAAACAGTACAGTTGGTTGAACATTTATGCTGAAGTATCTATTAACTTAATATTAGAGTAAACTCCCAAATGTACTATTGAAACACTATAGAGCTCTTTCTAACCTACTATTGAAAATTTCCAGTGAATGTTCCACAAATTTTGGAAGTTAGTATAAACCTTCCTAATGCATTATTGGAAAAATGCAGTAAATGTCAGTGTAACATCTTATAACGTACTGCATAGAAATTGTGGTGAAGGATACAGTAACTTATTAATATTAGAGTAACTTATCCCAATGTACTATTGAGAAATTACAGTGAAGTATCTATGAAACTATGAATGGTAGCATAACTTTTCCTAATGCACTGTTGAAAAATTGCAGTGAAAATTATAACATGTGAATGTTAGTATAACGTTTACCAATTTACTCTTGAAAAACATAGTAGTAAACAAACTATAAGCTTATAAATTTTGTGTACCTCTTCTCAAAGTATATTTGAAAAAAACTATAACAAAGATACCACAAAGTTGGAAGTTATTTCATCTTTTTCAAATGTACTTTTGAGAAATTACAGTGAAAGATTTGTGAAACTACAAATGTTAGTATAATTCTTCCCAATATGTTGATGAAAAAACATAGTAAAGGATTTATAAAATTGTGAATACTGTGGTAACTTCTCAATTTAGTGTTGAAAAATTGTAGTGAGTTATTGATGAGCTTGACAGTGTTCGTGTAATTCATCTGAACATGCTGTTGACAAACTGTAATAAAGGATCTACAAACCTGTAAATGTTAGAGTAACTCTTCTCAATACAGTGTGAAGTAACTGCACTGACAAATAATAAATTTATTATTCCAGCCATCTCAGCATCATCACATGAGCCTTCCTTTATCATTCCTAAAGGGTTCTAACCCTATCTTACCATTTTGTTTACCCTTTCTCTATATAAAGAAATCCTTACTGTTAAGTTTTAAATTTTCAACCAAGTTTTTTTCATATATTCATTTCGACGTCCAAATTTCCTGTTTGACCACTTTTTTATCTTATACAATCTTCCAAATCTGTTATAATACCAGAATATTTAATCTTTTTTTAAATTTGTAATGCTTTTCTTAATTTTATACTTTTATACTCTTTGTAAACCAACTTAATTTTTTGCTTGTAGCCACCCTTTTCTTCCTATAAGGAATATATATATCTTTAAAAAATTTCTATTATTCCACATAACACAACAACCCAATTCATAGATAATTCTTGTTGCATACCTTCAAAATTTGCTTTTCTAAAAATTTGTAACCAAAATATCATTATTTCTTATTGCCATATGCAGCAAAACATTGAATCTAATAAAGCAATGGTCATTTACACCCAGATGTTCTCCAGTTTCCACCCTCTCAATCATTTCTATGAATCTGTGAATGTTAGTGTATCGCTTCCCAAAGTACTTTTGAAGACCTTCAGTGAAGAAACCAAGAACTATGGAACATTAACATAACTCTTTCCAGTGTGTTGTAGAAAAACTACAGTAAAGGATATATGAACATGTGCATGTTGGAGTAACTCTTCTATTGATAAAGGTTTTGTCCAACATCTACAGTTAAGGATCTATTTAATTCTGAACGTTACTGTAACTCTTTGCAATTGATTTTTGAAAAACATCAGTGAGGATTCAATGAACTACTGAATGTTAGTGTAATTTTTCTCAGTGTGCTTTTGAAATATTGCAATGGAGGATTTATGAGCCTATGAATGTTAGAGTGATTTTTGAATTTAGTAATGAAATTCTGCAGTGAAGAATATAGGAGTTCTTGTGAATATTAGTGTAACTCTTTCAAATTGCTAATGTATCATTAAAAAGGTTCAGTAAATGAAATTATTATGTGCATGGTAGTGTAAGTCTTCCAAATTTAATGTTTAAAACTTGAATATAAAGAACTCTGAATCTACAAATGTTAGTGTATCTATTCTCAATGTGCCCTTGAAGACACAGAGTGAAGAATCCAAGAATTATGGAATGGTGACATTCTCTTTCCAATGTACTGTTGAAGAAGTAGAGTGAAATATCTATGAACCTGTGAATGTTATAGTAATGGTTCTCAATATATTGTAGTACAACTCCAGCAAAGAAAACCAAGAAAATGTACTGTAAAAAAGTGAAATGAAGGATCTATGAACCTTTGAATGTTAGTATAACTCTTCAACATTTCTAATAGTTTTTAGAAAATTGCAGTGAAGGATCCAAGAACCTACAAATTTTAATATGTGAATGTGAGTGTTACCTTCCAATACACTGTTGAGAAACTGCAGTGAAGGAATCATGCACATGAGAATGTCAATATAACTCTTCCTAATGTAATGTTGAACAATTGCAGTGAAGGATCAGTAAATATGTGAATGCTAGTGTAGTTCTTTCCAGTTTACTGTTGAAAAACTGCACTGACAGTCCAATGAACCTTTGTATTTGTGTAAATTTTCCTAATATTCTGTTGAAAAACAGCAATGAAAAACTTCAAACATGTAAATATTAGTTTAACTCTTGTCAACATACTGTTGGTAAAACCTCTGGGAAGACTCTATATATAGTTGTGAATGTTAATGCACTGTTGAAAAACTCCACTGAATAATTTTTGAACTTGTGCAGGTTTGGATATCTTTTCCAAATTTGCAATGTGCTATAAAAACTGGAGTGAACCTATCACTGTAAGTGTAACTTTACCTAATGTAGTGTTGAAAAATAGCAGAGAAAAGTTTATGAATATTAGAATAACTCTTCTCAATTTACTGTTGAAAACCTGTAGGTAAGAATCTATGAACTTAAGAATGTTAGTGTAACTCTTCCATTTACTGAAGGATTTGCAAATTTAAAAGTGTTACTGTGGCTCTTCCCAATTCGCTGTTGGAAAACTTCAGTGAAGATCCCAAGATCTTGTGAATGCTAGTTTAACTATTCCAAACTGATAGCCCATCAGTAGGATATCAGTAAACCTAAGGATTTACCATGCTAAAATTTGTAGTTTGGTTTCTTATGGTCGACCCAACAGATAGTCAAAAGTGACTTTCCTCTCAAAAACACAAATTAAGATCTTAATCCACTGTTAAAAAACAGCAATGAAGCATCCATGAACCTATCATTACTAGTGCATCATTTCCTAATGTGTTGTTGAACCTGTGAATGTTATAGTATTTTTTATCTTAGTAGTGTTAAAAAATTGCAGAGATATTACAAGAACTTGTGAATGTTAGTGTAATTTTTCCTAAAATTCTATTCAAAACCTGTAGTGAAAGATCTAGAAGCTAGTAAATGTTAATGCAACTATTCTACTTTTACTGCTGAGAAACTAAACTGGAGGATCTATGAACTTTTGAATGTCAGAGTAATTCTTCTCAATTGAAAATAATGTTAAGAATCTGCAGTGAAGAATCAGTAACCTTATGAATGTTATAGTAGGTCTTTCCAATTTACTGTTGAACCTTTGAATGTTAGTACAATTCATACCACCATAATGTTTAAATTCTGTATATGAGGATCCATGCAGCTCTGAATTTTAGTGTGTCTCTTCTTAAAAAATTGCACTGAAAAATCACAAACCTCTAAGCGTTAGCTTATTTCTTCTAATGCACTCATAAAAATATGCAGTGGTGAAACCATGAATTTTAATTTTTTAGTGCTAGTGTAAGTCTTCCTAATGTGCTGTTAAAAAGTTGCTGTGAAGAATCAGTAAATTTGTGAATGTTAATGTAACTCTTTTCAATATATTATTGAGAAACTGCAGTGAACCATTCATGAAAGTTCATAATATGTATGTAATTTCTATCTAGTGAAACAATATGTTGTACAGTACCCTTTTTTGGTTATCAATAATACTTTTAAACATCTTATTTTAAAAGGTTTCAAATGTGCTTAAATACTTTGAATTTTTTTAAAGTATGAAAAATGTAACAAAAAATTACCTTTAATGATTATTTAGAATACAAAATTTCCGGTTGAATTGTAATATTTCAAAGTTTTAATATCAAAAACATTTTTATATTTATGAAACAGATTTCCTTAATTACCCAAGTGTTAAATTATAAATTATATAATCTGTGTTGAAGTATAATTTCTGCAGTGAAAACAATTTTATGGGCAAAAATAATGTATTTTTATCTACTCTTTAAAGCAAAAAAAAATCTAAACTTTAAATATGAATTAGTCCAGAAAACCTGTAGCATTGAACAGCTGATATATAGATAAAGAGGTTACTGTATTTGAATAATCATAAAAATAAAGCAGAATGGATTGAATTGTGTTGTATCACTTCAGTGGAAAAAATACAGTGTGTAATAATAAATGTTAAGAAACAAATTATATGTGCAGTGAACATACAAAAACTATCAGCCCCTTCCAAAAGATAGTGAGACTATTAAATGAATGTTAAAAAAGTGTAAAATTTCAAGTTACTTGGATGTAAGTGCAAACACTCAGTAAGGCCACATATAAGTTTGCTTATACTCCAACAGCAAAATCAGCTTTCTTACCAAATTCTCACCAATCCTTAAGGAACTCTTCCTCTGAATCAGATCATGTACTGACTTAGCTAAAGCCTGAAAAATGAGATTTAAGTGTGATTTGAATGTATAAAATTAAGACTTTGAAAATTAGAAGTACACTTTAAGCTATATGATATGAATTACAGTTGATTGAACTTATTGCTAATGTCATCTGATGATTTTCACATGCTTTGCATAAAGTTATATTAATGAAAAAGCTGAATACTATAATCTACATCAAGTATATATAGTAATTAACTTAACACTATATTACAATTATGAAAGAAATTAATATATAAAAGAAAAAGAAAATATCAAAACCAGAACTGTCACAAAAAAACAATCAAAATTAGAAAGTTGATCATAACCCAAATACAAATAAATCCATTATCATGCTAGTAATATGCAATTAACAAGAAAATCAATAATTATAATGTTTTTCAACATTAACAGCCCCAAAAAGTAATAAGGATATCTTGTTTACCAAGAAATTATCAAGAAATAAAGATGAACAACAATACATCTAACAAGGAAGATTAAATAGGAGTTAGATACATCCCAACAACTACTGGGCATCCACTGAATCTTTTAAGCACTTAGCAACACCTTTGTACACTAATATTAATTTGTTTGTTTCAGCAAAAATGCAATTCTGACCATATGCATCAGTTACATTAGCATGCATACTATCTTATAAAAAGAACATTATAAAAAATAAAGCTACATAAAAATAAATACACCTCTTGACGATTGAATTATTTCTACTTTCAAAATGATTAGATATTACAGAGAATTATGTCAGTAATAATGAAATTACTTGCAGGTCAGGCATGTTTTAAAATTTTCAACCTCAACTAATTAAAATAAAAGAGTAGGACACTAAATTTTGGTTTTTACCTCCATCCATTCCATTTTGTCCTCTGGAGTCCTGACCAAAGATAAAACATTTAACATAAATTGCTCAAAGAAGGAAAAAACAGCATGTGTTATTTAACTCATTACACACATTAAAAGTCAAAGTTCACTACATTATGAAACATTTTCCTTTTAAAAACATGTCTACATAAAATACCCCTATGAGCTGAGCAGTAAGTTTAAAGACTTATAATGCTGATCTTGATATTTGTGGTGGTGAGCATAGCACATATAATTACCTACCATACAACTTTGAGCTTACCAACAGCACTAACAACTTAAATATCTATACTTCTTTGCAGAATTATAAAGTAAAGAAAAAATTACACTGCTCACTGTTGGTGAAAATAAAGTATGTTTCAACGTTCATATCTGATATTTATGTTTTGACAGTACTCTTAAGCTATGTTTAATACAGAATTAAATGATGGATTACCAGACTGAAAACATTTCTACAAAAGCTAGGCTGGCTCTAAAATGCAATACATTATTTTTCAAAGTTTTTACTAATAACTTGGCAAAAGTATTCATACTTGTATTTTTTGCAGTTTCTTCAATATTATTGTGTACTGAAAATCAATACAGTATTTTCAGTCATTGATTGAAAAACAATGGTGCAAATTTTAACTTTTAACTCTTATGTTGTTTTGTTAAAGCTTATTTAACAGTTTGATACATATACCATTCCTTTTTAAAAAGTGGGAATTGAAACTAATACATTCATATCCTTTGTTTCATTAATAAAACAAGAATAAACTTTATTTGAGATTAATCATTCCATCTTCTGAATCCTTTCAAGACAACATTTCACTTAAAATTTATTTTTGAAGTTGCTCATCCAAAATCTACATCATTTGAAGGTCTGCCCCTCAATTACTACAGAAATCTAAATTCCTCAGAAGTGCAGAATACACTAAGCATCAAACTTAGAAGCTTAACTTTAATTACTGCAAAAGTAACAAAAACTGTTTTATTTCTTACTGTGTGTAGAGCTCAATAGACCTTCCAGTGCTGCGTATATAAAATGTATTAGCTGTTTCGAGGTTGTCACCTTCTTCTATCACAAGACCTTCAACGCTCAGTCTAGCTCTCACTCGGAAACATGGACCAGAAACCACTCTATTTGATATTAAACGCTGACTACATAGTAACAAGAGATCATTGAACTGTAGAGAAAAAATATAAGCACAAACTTTCACTAAAGTATTTTTTAAACAACATTTTGTTTGAAATTCATTAGTTCAAATTTTTCTTTAAATTGGGAATTCTCTTTACTAGCGAATATCATAAGTTAAATAACTATATGTGAGACAAACAACTGTTAAAAAGAAAAGACCATTAGCATTTTTCAAATATTTTACCTAGTTGAATAAAACAGAAAAATGATACAAAGATAGAGTTATTAGGGTTAAATATTAATGAAGAAAACATATGTATATAGTCTTTTTTATATGAATTAAACTTTAAAATTATCTTTACTTTAGTGTTCCATTGTCATTTTTTTCAGTCATAATACAAACTGTCTGTGGTAATAGCACCCAAAAGCATTGAGGGTATCCCATTTATTGAACAAAATCCAAAAGCAGATAAAAAAAAAACTAGTTAAAATCCAATAAGGGTGCAGACTTAAGTGCTCATATCCACAGTTTCTCAACTTCTAACTGCCTTTCACTATTCCCAGCCAGTTGTGGAAAGGTAGTTACCCTTTAAAGTTCTTTTAATGTTAAAAGTAGGAAAAAATAATAAGACCACTCTAAAAATATTTCTATTAAAAGTTCCTCCCAACCTCCACCATTAAAATCTCTAATAGTTCCTAAAATAAAAGAATAACAATAAAAAACACCCTAAAATTTTACAATAGATTACTCCCTACATCCACCCTTTTCTAAAAAAGATGACAAAAGTATTCAAAAATGTACAAACAATCTTAAAATGACCTACATACTCTACCTTAACTTTCCTTGTAGTCCATATTCCTCTTTTAAAATTATTCAAGTATAGCATGAGATATCTGAGACCAACCACATTACTTGAAGTTAATCTTTCAAGTTCCTGCGAAACTGAATAAATTTTAATTTTGGTATTAACTATGGTAGATAATTACTTCTAGTATCAAAAAAAGTATTATCCTTATGGAAAATTTATTTATTAAAAGATTTACATATTTATTATCAAATATTTGAAGAAACTTTCTTAATTGCCAGTATTTATAAACATTTCCACGAAAGAGTTACTGTTGCTGTAAACAGTTAAAGATCTTTTTCAATTGTGATATGACGATGCCCTTAAGCATCATATGTGCACTATACTACTGGGGGTGGATAGATCAAGAATGGAAATATTGAATGCCCTTCTCTTATTAAAAATAGTCAATTACAGTCACTTAACTGATATTGTTGATCCTTTGATACTGCAAGCTATGACCAAGTGGTCATGATGCCAAATAAGAGATAAAATTAAACATGCGTTACAAAAAAAGATAAAAAACAGAAATGTTATTAAAACTAATTGTTAATTTCAGACAAATAACTTTCAATACACACTGCTCATTTTCATTCCAATAACAGAAAAACAGCTTTCAAAACACTCTGCTAAAAAATGGGACAACAACACAATATTTTTTACATATTAGAAAAAGTAACTGATCATTTTACTATTAAGATATCTAATTAAATTTTATATTTTCATTTTTCACTTATAATAAAAACTGATTTAATTGTGCAAAATGTCC
Organism: Tachypleus tridentatus; assembly: GCF_004210375.1. Taxonomy (NCBI): domain Eukaryota; kingdom Metazoa; phylum Arthropoda; class Merostomata; order Xiphosura; family Limulidae; genus Tachypleus; species Tachypleus tridentatus. The sequence goes on along the minus strand of NC_134832.1, from coordinate 36,228,709 downwards.
TGCAGTGAGAATTTTATTTTTATCCAGTTATATACATGTAATTAAATACTTAACCCCTTAAATCATTAAAAAGCTAGACTGATTCCAAACAATTACACATTGATCCTCACTAAGCCTTCAGTACCATTAGAAGACATGCTACCCAAAAGCTACATAGATTCACTGTATGTTTCTTTTCAGCTGCTGTACTTCAGTATTACAGATGCATGCTTTTCTACAGCAAAGATTCCCATGTTTACTGGGGCTGTACTGAGCCAAAGCATTTCTTGCCATCCTCAATGTAACTTAGATAACTGAACTTTAAATTATTACTTGGAATAACTTTCACAACCTAAAATAGTAGCTGCTACATATCTGACATAAAGAATACTTGGGAACTGGAACTGATGGCAGTTTCTTAGTGGTTGAACACATGCTGACTAACACCATATTAATATAGCTGTTCTACTATATGGGTCAAGAATTGTTCTTATATGGTGCAGCTGGCCTGTTCCGTACTTATTTTTGTGTATAGTTTTCATAATTATTTAAACTATTATATATTATTAAAGATATAAACTTGAATCATCAGAGAATACTGGCTTTAACATCAAAACATTAATATTCAGTTACCTCATAATAAAAAGTTTTCTAAGAGAATTTACCATCTGAAAATGAAAGTTACACCAATTTATCTTATATTTACTGAATATTCCATAATATTTATATTACAGTTAAATTGATGGTAATTACATTGTATGATTTAACAAAACGTTTGAAGTTTGAAAAAGATAAGTCTTCTGGGCCTGATTATATTCTCCAAAGGATTTTAAAGGAGATTTAAGGATTGGATATGCAAGCCACTCGCAACTATTTTTTGTATGTCCTCAATAATGATTTAGTGGGGAATATCAGAGGACTGGAAGTTTGCTAATGTCACTCCTCTTTCCAAGTGAGGTGATAAAAGTGATGTAATTATAGGCCCATTAGTTTTACATTAGTCATGGAAAAAGATATGGATAGTCTAAAAAAAGGATGTTCTGCAAAGTTGTTAACAAAATTAAAATTTTATTGGATATCAACATGGTTTCACTAAGGAAAAACCTTGCCTTTGAAATCTGTCTTTGCTTATGCAGGTGAAAGTAAAAGTATAGATTTGGCATATCTGGATTTTTAGAAAATATTTGACAAGGTGCCATATAAAAGACTTGTAAAACAAATTATCTCTACAGGTGTGAGGGATAAGTTAGCAAACTGAATAGAAGAAAGTAAAGGGTTGTTATAAATAGAATTCAGTCAAACTGGATTAATGTTACAAATGAGGTACCTCAGGGTTCAATCTTAGGACCTTTACTCTTTTTGATTTACATAAATGACATAGATGAAGAAATGGTTAATAAATTACTTACATTTTTAGATGATATTAAGGTCTTTGGTGTTGCTAGCTATGAAGAGGATGATGCTGATGTACAAAAGGCTTGGTTTGTTTTGAATATCTTGCAAAGCTACACAAGGGCTATCTACGTTAGCAGGGGCATAAAACCTGGGGCGATGAGGGATACATCCCCCCTTCACTTTAGGTGGGGGGTATGGTGCATATAATCATCCCCCCTACAGTTTGGTCTGTTGAATTGTTTTATTGCATGACAAGCCTACAAATTGTGTGTTTGTTCTTGTGATTCTCATGTTCTTACCAATTGAATTACATAATTAGGCCTAGATGTAGGCTTTTTCAGTAGCAGAAATGTACATCTTTAATATAGGTGTGCTTCTAAGCTTTTTGATCTAAGCGATAGTTCGTAAGTATCAGTCAGTAGGCCTAAGTATACATGTAAGGCTTGCAAGCACCATCACAGAATCTACCAACGTCTTGTACATAGTGTAAGATTAAGTAAAATTTTCATCACAACAGATTGAACAGAGCATGAAATTCGAAAATATTACTCCCAAGCATAAACTCCTGTAATCTAGATCTGGCAGGCCATTTGTAGCTTGTAGCTGCATCAATCTTATGACTATATATTGTGCGGTTTTCCTACGCCATTTGTTCTTATGTGTGTCTAACCGGTTTTATTGTCGAACACCTTACTCTCCTTAGCTGCTAAAGCCGTTGACCATAGTGTACGTTTAGTGTACAGTTAATGACAGGTTCGAGCCGCTCGGATCCAGATGCACCCTTGCTCGCTTGGATCCAGATGTGCCCTACATCACCCCCCTCCGCTCCCTTTAGTCTGAGCCTCGATTTTACAACAGAGGTCATTAGACCTGTGTTTGTGGCCCTCATTAATCCATAAAATTTCAGATTAAAACTGTCCTCTAATAAAGTGCTGGTGCTTTATAGTAAAAGAACAATATATTCTCTTATCATATATAGTAAAAATATTGTATTTTCTTGTATAATTAGAACACAAAAGAAGCGATTTCAATGGCCTGAAGCCTCTATTTGAATTATATTGCCAGTTTTTATTTAATAGATGTGTTTATTGACGTTATATCACTACGTGTTTGCCTTTTGATGAGCTTTAACAGGAATATAATATATTTGTGATTGTTTAAGTATTTTTGAGAAACTTGCAATTACTTGTGTTGTAACTAGCACACATTATTGTCCCAGCGATGCCCAGGCAGTCATTCAGCTCGGTAGTCACTGTGAGGTTCGCGCGTCCGACTTAAATACATTGTACAGTTATGTCCCACTTCCATTCTATTCTATCTTTGTTTGTTGTACGTTAGAGTTTTTCAATAAAGACTGTATTTTAGCCTGTTGAATCATCTGGGAAACAGATTCCAATTATGACAAGCAAGCGTCTGAAACTTTCCGATATTAGACAGTTCTGCAAGCCAGTTACAAGTACTAAAAGTGGCAATGCAGATGCAGATAATCCAACAACCTCAAGCAAAGAAATAGAAACTTGCCATACAGAGAAAATATCATGTTCATCAGAGGATGAGTCTGAAAATGCTTGTGCAACTATTTTACATCATGAACCAACAGATAGTTGTGAAACAAGTTTGTGCAGTTATGAAAAATCTGACACTGCACAGATACAGTGTGAGAAGCCATACCATCCAGACTCACAACTAATACCATGACAGAAAGCAAAATCTTAAAATATCAACTTCCAGGGCAAGTGGTTTGATGAGTTCCCATGGCTGCACTTTGACAATCAGACTCAAAACGTCATATGCTTTCATTGTGCCAAGGAGGAAAATAGAGGCCTTTTTACAGGGAAATTGGAGAGGCAAGTGGAGTATACCTTCATATCCACCGGTTTTTGCAACTGGAAAAAGGCAAAACAGAAATTCAACGAACACCAATCCTCCTCTCAGCACAGATTCACTATATCTCCAGAGGGTTCACTTGATGTAACTCCAGTGACTGTCCAGCTACATGATGGAAAAAAGAAGCAGGAGGAAGAATGCAAAAGAAGTCTAGCCAAAATGTTCAGAAGTTTACATTTCTTGTTGCGTCAAGGTTTAGCATTACGTGGACATACTGATACGGAGGGGAACTTCCTGCAGTTAATGAAGCTCCTGGAAAAGGAAGATCCTGAGTTGACGACCTACTTGTCACAGAAAACCACATTCATATCACCCCAGGCTCAGAATGAAATAATGGAAATGTTCAGCCAACAAATACTAAGAAACATAGCACATGAAGTGCAATAAAGTAAAATTTTTGCATTAATGGTTGATGGTACTCAAGATGTTACAGGTGCTGAACAGAAAGCAATATGTGTACAATATGTAGATGAGAATCTTGACATCCATGAGACATTTCTTGGTTTGTACAGTGTTTCCAATACAACTGGTAAGACAATATCCTCAACTATACTTGATGTACTGACTGGACTCAATTTACCACTGTCAGGATTAAGAGCACAAACTTATGATAGAGCCGCTAACATGAGTGGTGCGTACAGTGGATGCCAGACAAAAATAAAAGAGAAGCATCCGTCAGCTTTTTTTTTACTGCAGAGCACACAAGGCTAATTTAATAATGCAACATGCAGTTGAAGCTTGTGAATGTGTTCGAGATTCTATCCAGTGGGTACATGAACTTGGTGTCTTGTTTCAGAGGTCAGGCAAATACAAGACAATCCGCCCACTGTGTCCAACACGCTGGTTGTGCCACCTATCTGTAATTACATGTACTAATGATCACTACAGTGACATTGTTGATTCTTTGTCTGAATTAGCAAATGAAAAATCAGATGTAGCAGTGAAAAAACGAGGTCTGCTGGACAGATTTGACAAAGGAAAGACAGTTTTAGGATTGTTGATGGCTCAGCATTCATTAGCTGCATTAGAGGAACTTAACCATGCATTCCAAGCAAAATCAGTGACAGTATCTGGCATGATTGAAGCATCTGCAATGACAGTTGAGCAATTGCAGGTATTGTGAACAGAGGAAAATTACAAAACAATATATGATGAATCTGAGAAAAAGGTAACTTCCCTAGATCTGGTGCCTATTAAACTACCATGCATTCACAGACCCCCCCAGAAGGATCACAGATGATGGCTCAGCACAGCAATCTGCAACAGCTAGAGATTACTACAGAAGCCAATATTTTGAATTTGTGGACACAGTCATAAAACATCTGACCAATAGATTCAATGCAGACAACAATGACTTCAGGCAATATCTGGCACTTGAGAACATGATCACATCTGGCAAGATTGATAACTCACTTATAAACTACTATCCAGAAATCTCTGCACAACAGCTCGAGTTTCAGTTGCCCATGTTCAAAGGAACACCAAAAGCAGTATCTCTGAAAGGTGTGAAGAATGCTTACTGTAATATGTATGAAACAAGCTAGCAGATGTTTAGTGAAGTATTTCTTCTCATGAAAAGTTTCCTTGTATGTCCAGTATCCATCTGCGAATGTGAACGCAGCTTACCTGCATTAAAACGGTTGAAGACGTGGTTAAGGTCAACTATGTCTCAGTGCCACCTCAACCATGTAGCAGTTTGTCACACTGACAAAGATGAGGTTGACAAGATAAATATAGAAGAGCTTATGAAAGAATTCATAAACAGATCATCACAAAGGAGGTCTACGTTTGGGAACATGTAGAGTAGAGGACTAAATGAATCTTACTTCAATGAAAAGTGTGAATAATTATGTGTTACATTGTATTGATGTGTAATTTTGAAGATTTCGCAAAGACATTTTAATTATTTTTATCAATCAACATGAAGAGTTTTTCAGTAGATATAAACTTATCAAGGGTAATTACTAATTTTATTAATATTTGAAAACGTAATTCATGCAATGAAAGTTATTAGTAACCTTGTCAAGTATAATGGCCATCTTTTATACTGTGCAGTGTGTAGGAATAAATTCATGTGGCAGTTAATTTGTAACACATTTATCTTTATTCTATTAACATTTTGAAAACTGTTCACAACACATCACTTATACAAACCTACATGGAAACCTTGAAGTATCATGGCAACAAGATTACTCTGTGACTGCATGTTTACAGCTTTCAGGTTCACATAATCAGAGATTACCAATTTGCAAATTGAACAGTCCACATAAGTGGTTGCAAAAATCATTTTCCCCTTCGGTGCAAAAAACTCTATGCCCCTGTATGTTAGTCATCCCTAATTTAGCAATGTAAGACTAAAGGGAAGGCAGCGAGTCATCATCACCCACCACCAACTCCTGGGGTACTATCAACAAATAGTGAGATTGGCCATGACATTATAATGCCCCATGGCTGAAAGGGCAAGCATATTTGGCGTGATGGGAATTTGAACTCCCTTGCTGGGCTGATTTACAAAAGAATTTAGAACTTTAGTGAGTTGGGCAAATAAATAGCAAATGGGTTTTAATTATAATAACTGCAAAATAATGCATGCGGGTTATTGTAGTTTGAATTATAAGTATGATTTGGATGGGAATAACCATAACAATGTCATGAAAGAAAGGGATTCTTGGTGTAATAACTGATCTGTCTCTTAAGCCATCCAAGCATTGTGCATTTACTATAGTAAAGCAAATAGGATTTTAGGCTGTAGCTGGAGAAATATTGAATACAAGTTTGAAGAGGTTATAATTTCAATGCACATGCCACTGGGTATCTCACATTTGGAGTACTGTGTTCCATTTTGGACTCCATACCTTGAATGTACATTGAATTGTTGGAAAGGTTACCCACAGAAGGGTTACTAGAATAGTGCCTGGGATGGAAAGGTTGTCATAAGAGAAGAGATTGAAATCTCGCAAATTGTTTTATCTTGAAAAAACAAAGAGTTAGAGGTGATCTGATTGAGAAGTCTAAGATTCTAAATGGAACTGATAGTGTTGATCATCATCTTTTTTCTTATTTAGCAGTGAAAATAGTAGGACTAGGGAAAACAAATATAGATTTTGACAATGTAGGAGTAATCTTTAGCTAAGACAGTGATGTCGAGAAAACCCACTTGTAGAGAAATATATATGCAAAAACGGCTCGTTTGGGTTTGTGAACTGACGATGACTAAAGAAGGTCGAAACGTTGTTCGTTCTTCTACGTAAAATATTTTCTCAACCCAAACAAGCCATTTTTGCATATATATTTAGCTAAGACAGTTTAAATTTCTGACATGGTGGCTTGCCTTTGAATGTAGTGGAGGCAATAGATTTGAGTTTAACAGAAAGCTCGATAAGTATATGAATGATAATGGCTAGCTTGAAGATTATTTCTTTTTAAATTTATTCATTATTAGTTTTAGTTTAGTTTATGGGATTGGATAGCCTATATAGACCAATAAGTCCCACACTGTCCCAGAATATTATATTATAAAACATTTTATTGCAGCATACATACCAGAAACAAATGGCGTTCTTGGTGGTCACCACTTCGAGCAGAAATCTTAATGATCTTTGCTTCTTTAACAAGTTCTCGAGTAGGACTAACAAGATCCACAACACCACCTGTCATTTCTTGGACTTCAAGTAGTTTCTTGAACTTATCCTAAAACATAACAAACAATACATTATTACAGAATGAGAGATTTTTTTCAGTACAAAGAAATAATTTGTTAAAAATAAATTTCTTTACGGTTTAACAGCAGGATTTACCCAAATATTTGAAAGAAAGTAAATGATGAGTAATACAGAACTGAGGAAAAGTAAGACCACTGTATGTTTCTTACATACATTATTTATTATTACCATGGTTTTGCCAATAAAGACATCATTAGTTACAGACCGAAATGTTTTGTAACAGGTTTATATATAATTTAAACAAAGGTCTGGAAGTGACCTTGACATTCACCTAGTGAGGAAATGCTTAAGTTGATTTGGTCAATTATAACTTTTTCTAAGTTTGTTTGCTATATATTTATTTCTAAAATTTCCAGACTTACTAGTTTTTTATGTTTTTCATATACATACTTGAAATTTTGCAGGTTTTTGTGTTCTTAGTATGTTCTTAGTAAGATCCATGTTTGTGTATTCTTCTTATAGCAAAGTTATATTGGGATATCTACTGTGTTCACCAAGGGGAATTGAACCTCTGATTATAGCATTGTAAATCCATAGAGTTATCTCAGTACATTATAAGTTCTTTTTAAATTACAGCATACAGAATTGAACAAATAAAACTAATAAACATTCAGTACAATCTTGTTCTATTAAAAAGTAGAGAAGCCTTTGTCAAACAACCAAGTGAACATTAAGGAAAAATTAGGAATGGGAGGGTGGGAAGAACAGAATCCACATTGAAGGGACCAAAAGCAGAAGATAGACCATCACCTTTAGTAAATGAACATGATGAAGATCTGATGAAATGAGAAGGGTAAGATGGGACATGAGTCAGTTTTTAAGCTGGAGCAATAGACCTGACAAAAGCCATGCATGAAGACAGGGTATAGTGATGTCTGGATGAATAATATCTGGTTGTGGTTGACAGTCTAGAAATTGAGACAGAGAGAGGTAAGAGTAGAGAAAGTTGTATAAGTAAAAGTCAGAGCAGTAGGATTGATGGTTGTGTTAGTCAATATGAAACCACCAGTAGGACTAGACATGGAGTGGCTTGGTTTAAGGATAAAACTCTAGAGAGAAATCAAATAAGAGGATAAGCACAAATGTGAAGACCCCTTCAATCTTCAATGAATGTGTCTACCCTCAAAGTTAGCAGGTGTGGAATGGGAGAAAAAAGAAAGGAAGTTTTGCGTACTAGTGGGTGGAAATGACTTATATAAGGTACCCCCACTTGGAAACACATGCATTGAAAACCTGTAGATCAAGGTACCACTCTGTGGGGAAAATCTTTATGGGACAATATAACTGAACTGCAACCAGTTTCAGGACACCAGGAGCATTGCAAGCTTAGACCACAATGTGGTGATTGTAGGTTCAGAAGGGAATCCAGGATCGGAAATCACAGAGAATTGGAATTGATACATCCTTGCTTGGTGATATAAGTGACTACTATGCAGATTTAAGAGTGTTACATGACCACCCCTCCCTGCAAGAAAGAAAAAATGGGGCAAAGCTCAACAAACTGCCATAAACTCAAGAATGGTGATATGGAGAGAAGATTTCTTGATCAATCATATGCTTGAAATCTCCTGTGAGTTGAGGTAAGTGCCTTTAAAGACGAGCCCATGAACAGATGTACGTTCAGATGAGGCAGAGTAAGCAGCACCTTTGCTGTGGTCTAGTCTCTGTTTAACCACTAAGCCAGGTTTGCTCTATTCCAGGAATGAATGGTAAAAGGGTGGTTAAATTGATAAAAGCAGTTCCACTGATCTAGGAGTGTCCACTGAAGGGAACACATAAAAACCTAGCCCATGAATGTGAGAGCTTCCAAGGAAGTCTACATTCCCAGAAGAGACAGAACCTCTCAAGGTGTAAAAGAATATGAGATGAGGGTCTTGGGAACTGCTTGTACAATATTGTGAAGATGAAGAAGTGAAAATAAGAATGAAGAAAAACACCATATGAACAGGGAATTGAGTGGGGTTAAAAACTGACTCCCACCATTTCATCAGGAATCCTACAACTTCTACTTCTTATAAACCACAAATGTATGCTCTCTTCACACTGAATTGAAGAAAGGAAGCAGTAGCCAGTCATCCACGCAAGTTTTAATGCAAAGACTTATTGAGTGAAGATGTTGAGCAAAAGCTCGTACCACCCGACAAAACACTCAAAGAGTTAAGGCTAGTCTAAATAGTATTGCCCTGAATGGGAATACTCGACTTTGAGCAATAAAAAACTATCAACAATGTAGGCACTGTGGGAATGAAACCCAAATTGTAGTTTATGAGAAGAAAATTTGGTGTCTAGAATCAAGAATGTAGGAAAAGGAACTGAAGCAAAGCTAAAGCCATACAAACAGGAAAAAATACGAGCATATCAACAATGTATTAAAGCAAAAAACAAATAAGTTCTACACTGATGAAAAGTAGGATTATGTGGCACATAGTTAACAATGATGAATAAAATTCATTGAGCTAGTACAAAGAATTAGATGGTACTAGCTGTACTTGTGAATATTGAACTGCCAAACCATTTAATTTTACCTAGTCCACAAAGTACATAATAACAACAAACTTGCAAACCAAAAATTATCGATAAATCAAAGTAATAATCAATATCTAACTTACAATTAATCTAAATTAACTTGGATGATAAAAGACACAAGTAAGGCCAACACTGACAAAAACTAGGATTATAAGGCACATACTTAATAATGGCAAAAGAAAAATTAGATGAATGAATTAGATGAAACTAGTAGTAATGATATGACACTTACAAACTATCTAAACTACCTAGTTAAAATACTTATTAATACTGAACTGACAAACCCTCGGAATTTACAGTCACAATATTAATGAATGTGCAAAATTAATAAAATCACTTTGAAAAAAAAGTAATAATCATTATCTTTAGTCATCTAAATTAACTCTAGATTACAAAGAACACATAAGAAAATTAGAAAGACAAGCTACATAGTTAACTGTGATGAAAAAAGAACTCAAATAGAACAAAGAATTAGATGCTACTGATAGTAATGATATGTTACTTACAAATAATCCAAACATATCTAGTTAATATACCTATTAATAATGAACTAGCAAACCCATGAAAGTTGCTGAGCTTACAAAGTTTATAATACTAACAAATGTGCAAAATTACTAAAATTACCTAGAAAACCAAGTAATAAAGAACATCTTAATTAATTTAGATAACAAAGGATGCATAAATATCTAACTTAACAAAATCCAAATATTAATAATATGAAATGCTTAAATCTTCCATGTGTAATGAACAACAAAGCCACCAAAAGGGAATCTGACCCACTCCAATCATGGATATAGCCACTATTTGTAAAGTGTACAAGTCAACAAACTTACCTCAGAACCACTGGGAAGCAATGTGAATAAAGGGAGAGAAGACCAAGCCTCCACTGAAGTTAACATTGTGGCAATACAGAAACTGGAGCTGGAAAAAAAAACTAGAGAAATCACCCACGTCTCAAACGTTTATACAGCAAAACCAGAACAGGCATCAATCTAGACTGATCAAATAGCTGTAACAACATGAAATGGGAAAACTCACGAAGAGATGTAAAATGTAATACATCAACATAAGAAGTGCCAGAAAAAAAAAAAGAGCACAAATGGTCTCATCCTTGATTGTATTCTTCCTCAGAAACATTGACAAGTTGATAAAATAAGAAATTACCAGCCAAATATGTGAATCTAGTTTTCAGCAAATTTAAACCTGTACTTTCTCTGCAGATAAAGTTGAACCCATAGCATTATCAGCTGTAACGGAAATTTTCATAGTCAATACATTGATTCACGAATTCATACTAAGATGTCTCTTACTTTGGTAACAAGAAACAAATGCCAAAAAGAATGTAACAGGTGAGTACAAACACAGTAAACTAAAACTATTGAAGAGGCAAAAAAAGCACAATTATAAATAGGAGCCCCATAATAAAAAAACACACATCTAAATAGTGCTGTGCCAATATTGTTTGCACAATGCTATTGGTAGAGAGTATATTATAGTTATACATTATTTAGATGTCGTAGCAATGTGAAATTGTTGGGGTACAAAAACTAGTGTGCTGAGCATGAAGGATTTTTTAGAAATATTTATAGGGCAGAAAGAAGATTGAGATAATTTTGTGTGAGAGGTAAGACTGTACTGGAATGAATAATTTGAAGTATTTGTTTGTTTGGGATTAAGCAGAAAGCTACACAATGGGCTATCTGTTCTCTGCCCACCATGTCAAAACCCAGTTTCTAGCAGTTGAGTCCACAGATATACCACTGTGCCACTGGGAGACAATTTGAAGGATATTTCTATTCCATGTGCAGGCCTACAATTCATAATAATTTCAATTTATATCTTTTATATCTCATTTTTGAGAGTGCAGCTATCAGGTATACAAGTTTGTTACAACAAACTGTACAGAGTGTTGTGCAAATAAGTTTGAGAAAGACTTAATGATATATACTTAATCTTTAACAACCTTTACAATAAGGAGTTTCTTCTTGGTTGTTAGTTGTGAATACCTACTTTTTGAAGTTGTATAATGTTAATATATGCAATATTTATGTTGGATGCTGGGAGAAACACACTTATAAAAAGACACTTTAAAAGTTCTGACAAAAAATGAATGAACTAGATTTTAGATTTTGTAATAATAATCCCTTAAAAGTTGTTATAAAATTACTCACAATTTTCTTCATAGCCTCATTTGCATGTATAGCTGCTGTGGACACTAGCTCAAGTGCTTCTAAAAGAGGTAATCAGTGTTCATATAATAAATTTAACATTGTATCCAGAAAGAAAAAAATATATATTAACAAACTTGCAAATACCCTGAGATACCAAATTTTTAATTGAATTTAGGTCCTATCATGATACTCTGTTCCACTGTTCATGCCAACTAAAATACAGTTAAAGCCATACTGATTAATGTTTTATACTGCATATTTAACAGAAGTGGTTGTAATTTTTAAATGTTAACTTAGTAAAAATTTTCCAGTTTCTCACTATATTAAATTATTAGTTAGCATAAATTAATTAAAATCTTCTTAAAAGATATATAACTTTATTAAATTACAGTTCTTTCCCAACATATATCACTTCACTACACTGTGATTTTTATGTAAAATATCATACTACTTTACTAAATTACTATACTTTGAAGTAGTATTACATTTTTTGATATTAAACCACTTTTATAATGCAGAGCACAACTATGTAACAATGAAATACAGTTAGAAGTAGATTTTAAATTATCTTGATAACAGTTCTCTCCTCAAATGTAGATAGTCTGAAGCAAGCTTTAAAACATTCAAAATTTTATATCACTTAACTAAACAACAGTTTTGAAATACACTTGAAAATATTACAGTTTTAAAGTAAACCCAAAAACTGTATTCAAAATTTAAAGTAGGTTTATAGTAAAAGTATAATACATTATAATAAAAGTTAAGTAAATCTACAGTAAAACTACAATAATACTGAAAAAATATATAGAGCAATTACAATTAAAACTGAGTAAAACTATGGTAAATATGAAGTACTAATGCAATAAAACTCCAATAAGATTACTGGAACCTTGGAATGAAATTATAGTAAAAATGCTGTTCACAGTTAAGACTCAAATAAATGGAAAAAAAAAAAAAAAAGTTTGTGTGTGTGTGTGTATATCAATTTTTGCATCACATTTCACAGGTCAAAGTAAGGCTGGATTAATGGTTTTATTGGCCCCAGGCTTTTCAACTTATAAAGGCCCCCCACAAGACAGGACCTCTACATGCAATACATTTATAGTCATAGTGTAAGGCCCCCTAATTAGTGTGAGGACCTGGGCTTCAGCCTGTAAGCCCATACCTTAATCCTTATAACTGACTATCACATTCATAACACCTCTAAAACTAGAAGTGCACAGCTTATTCAGTGGCAGATGGAGAATCAAATCTTGGATCTTATGTCCCACAATAAAGCATGCTAACCAATAGGTCAAACTTAGTCACGTTTTGGAGAAGTTTAGACAGAAAAATCAGTGATGGACTTCTAAAATAAGTGACTTTCTTGTACTTTAAATACTTATAGGAGCAAGTTTTGTGAATATAACTGGCAATTTTATAAGAATTACACTCACTTTCAGTATCAGCTTTATCTGGTGAGTTCTCTGGTAATTTTTTCAAATAATCTGCAAATAATATAAAGAAATTATAAAGTAAAACACAAGCATGATTATCTCCTTTAATTTGACAAAAAATATTAGTATTTGATATACATTTATGAAAATGTGTCAAAAAGTTTAAAAGTTATTTTGATATTTCAATATTAATACTCTTTTAAGATTTAAAATCTTTCAGAGGATGTTTTAGTTTTTTCAATTATATTTAGATATCTTAGTGTTTTATTTTGCAGTTGTAACAATAGTGCTGTTTATTCTACTTTGATGACCCATTTACTCCAGAATTGTAACTTAAAGTTCTGTACTAACCTTTCAGAATCTAGCAAAGTTCAAACTCATTACAGTTCTTGTTTTCTAAGCAATTTTACTGCTATGAGATAATGGAGTATATATTATTTTGTATTTTTTCATTACTTCCTTGAAACTTCTATCAGAAATTGTATAAATCAAAATATACCAAACAATAAGATTTGTTAAACTTCTGACTAACAAATGTGTTTTAGGTGTCACATCATAAGAGGAAGAAATTTACAAGTACAACAATTAGTTTAAACTATCATTAACCATGATAATGGTCTGTAATAAAGGTCTCAAGAAATTGTACAAAACCCTAATAAAATACTCAGGCAAAAAGCACCTTAAACAGTAAAGATTCAATTCAAACAGCACTAAAACATTTTCTCTGACTATTGAGATTGTATTCATAAAAATGCACAAAAAAGCATGCATGCTAGCCTTACAAGAAAAATAAAATCAGCTCAAAATGGACCATTTGTAATTCTTCTGCTTATTATTATTATATTGCCAATCTACAACAAACACTGCTGGTATATGACACCCAAACCTTTTGTAGAATAGTATATGTCTTGTAGTATAGAAAAGTCAATCTGTTTCTTCTGCAGCTTACAAAAGCAAACACAATATCAAAATTCTATCATTATCCCTTGAAGTTAACTTTCTTATAAATAGGTGGTGTTCTATTAAATACTTAAGTACAGGGTGAAACATGAAAAACCAATCAATAACAGATAAACATTAGATGACATTAACATATAAATATTCAATGCTTTATGCATTATACAATTGGTGTCTTTAGGGAGCCAATCCCAATATAATGTGTGAAGTGAATGATTAAAAAAACCAATACACATAATATTAAATTTTATTACACACTCATAGAATAATTATTAATAAAAACACAATGGTTTATTTAAAGTGATGATCTAGACATATATATCTTATTTGAAAAAGTTGCTTTGCTACTGGTAAAACTGTATATATGCTTAGTGGGGTTTTGTCTTAATTGCTATACATTATGTACAGACTTTAGTTACATAGAAACTATAAGTGCTCACTATATTATCAAACAGTCCTTCAGTTATAGCTTAACCTTTTACATCTCAAACTAATGTGATCAAATATTGAATAGTTAGAGTAAATAATCACAAACACTATCAGTTAGGTACCATATAAATCATAGTTGAGCATAACAAAATGCAGTAAATAAAATAAATTTGGAATTTAAAAGCCTGAAAATAAGTGTAATAAAAAGTAAAGAAACTAGGTTGCAGATACATTATTTACTCAAATTACAAATTCTTATTTTGGCTCCATTAAATGCAATTCTAGGTAACAGAATACAGCCAAAATAGATTTTCTGGTTTGATTAAATAAGTCTACATTACCTTCAGCCATGCTTCCTTATTTTTGTACAATCTCTATATGTAAATTTTTAAATTTTCAATTTTTTATTTATCTTGTCCATCTTAAATTTATACAATTTAGTTTTCTTGAACTAAATATGACATAAAAACAATTTAATATGTCATGGTAAAAGAAAAGATGCTTATTTCTCCTTCAGAAATACATGGAAAGATTCTTACCTTTCAGCAAGAGCTGATACCTTGGGACCCTCTGAACAGGAGTCAGCAAATGATGTTGTAAGGTCAAGTTTCCACACTCTTCCATTCTCTGTCAAGAACATACTTGGAACTGTTACATGGTGATTAAAAGGTGTTTTTAGAAAAATGAATGAATTAAAATAATATATTAAATCTTTAAGTTGTCATGAATCAATATTGCCTAAAAAAGTAAAATATTTGTAAAACATTCTTATAGTAATAATCAAACGTCATTTCACATTCTTAACGAGTTTTTTCAGCTTAATACTATCGATATGAAACCTTTCGATAAGCTTTTCATGCAAAAAGTTATAACAATGCGGTATTTCAATATACCATTGGTTTTTCTCTCTCTTTTTATAGAATTATATTTATTCCGAATTCCTCCTTTATACCATATGTTTGTACATTTCACATGATACATGGTCATGGAAACACTTAACTTGATCTAGTTTCAAGTTAACTTTGGTCCTTTGTTGTTCTAAAAAGTATTAGATACCTGCTATTACCAGGGGCGTAGATTTTTTACACCCGATGGGGGGGATGATTCTTGCAACCATTTATGTAGACTGTTCAATTTGTAAATTGGTAATCTCTGATTATGTGAACCTGAAAGCTGTAAACATGCAGTCACAGAGTAATCTTGTTGCCACGATACTTGCATGTATACTTAGGCCTACTAACTGATACTTATGAACTATCGCTTAGATCAAAAAGCTTAGAAGCATGCCTATATTAAAGATGTACATTTCAGCTACTGAAAAAGTCTACATCTAGGCCTAATTATGTAATTTAATTGGTAAGAACACGAGAATCACAAGAACAAATGCACAATTTGTAGGCCTGTGATGCAATAAAATAATTCAACAGACCAAACTGTAGGGGGGGGGATGATTGTATGCACCATACCCCCCACCTAAAATGAAGAGGGATGTATACTCTGGCTATCGCCCAGGGTGAAAATTGCTTAAATCTATGTGGCTGTGTGGGGTCAATGTGTATATGCAAAGACCTTTTAAAGAGCATCGTCTAACATGGTATTATGTATCTGATTTCAAGGTTATCATCTATTCATATTGCCCTACATTGTTGACTTTTCAATAGTTCATGGTGAAGGCAAGTAAACATCAGGTCTAATGTACAGAAATAGTGATAAAAACTGTAAATATGCATTTCATAGGCCCTAGATATTATTCAAATAAAATATTAATATTTTGAGTATAAATTACTTTGTAACACATCTGATATTTTGTGTACAAAAGACTTGTGTACATTAAAAGATTGCCACATTTCATGTTCACACAGTAGCACATTTGGAATTACAATCAACATTTTTTCTCCAATACACGGATGGTCTATTGGACCAACAATGTGCACATATGATTAGTAAGTTATGTTGTGTAAGGTAGTTGACAGATAATGTCCACAGGTTAGAAATCAGCAATGTTCTAATGATAATAAAGTCAATCATATGAATAGTGTATTGTGCTTGATAAAGGCCAGGTATTTCTGAAATTAAGAAAACTGATATTTGGTAGTCTGTTACAGAACATTTTAATAGAACTTTGACTATCCAATGATGCAGTGAGAGTGACAGCACAATATGTTTAAAATATCTAAGCAGATGTATGCACTATGCTTGTGTTTCTTTGCATAATAAAGATTTTTTATTTTGTGTTACACTTTGTATCCAGTTTCTTCATTTCATTTAACATCAATCCAGTCAGTAAGAGTTTTAGGATTACTTTGTAGTTGATATTCTTATCACGTTTCTGGTAAACAAGTGGACTTATTCTGTGTAGTTACAATGTTAATTCAGTTATATCCAGATACAACATAAAAGCAAGCCTTTGAAAAACAGTACTTACATGAATGTCATCCATAATCAGGCTAAAACGAGGTTGTTTGCTGTACCACAAGTGGATAAGCTTCATGGAGTTATCATAATTCTTAACATATTCAGTGTACATTTTTAAAAAAGGGGCAAAGTTCTTCATGATATCTCCTATTCTTCTTTCTGTTTCCCTGAAATACATAATTTATCACAAAGCGTTGTTCTTGCCATAACAGTATTAGTCAAATTGTTTTTATTTTCATATGTATGATCACTGTACATTTTTAAATATCTTGTATAGCATAATAATGATATAATACAGTTCTTCAAAATAAATAAAGCAACATGCTTGCAAGAAAAAGTTTGTATGTTGTTCTTCCTGATGTACCATCAGAAAATATTTAGTTCCATAAGCTACAACTGATCAAAACAGCTGAAATTGGCACATTAAAATTTATTTTTGTAAAATATGTTGTTCTTCATCAATTTTTGATATAAATCTGAGCTTCATAAATATTTAAAAATATGAAGTGTATGTTTGTGTGCGTTTTCTTATAGCAAAGCCACATTGGGCTATCTGCTGAGCCCACTGAGGGGAATCAAACCCCTGATTTTGCATTGCACATCCATAGACATACCACTGTAATAGCAGGGGGCTAAAAATAAAAAAATCTACAATGTATATAAAACTGAAACAATGATGAAAATTAAAACCAAACAAAAACATATGCAACTTTGTTTATTAGAACAGATGTGCCATTTCTAGAATTAAGATATAGTTATAAAATGCTACCATTTCTCTAGTCGTTCCTTAAGTTGAGGAAGTAAAAAGTCATGGTGGAGTTTGTAGATTGATTTCAGATTTGAGAACATCTGTGTAACAACTTCCTGTGGAAACATTGGGTGAGCTCGATTTTCTTGATCAACACGGAAAGCAAAGACCTGGTCCAGTAAGTACAAGATTGATACATATGTCCTTTCAGTTGTTAGGATCTCCAAAGCAATTTTATGAAGAATTTGAGGTATCCTGTCTATTTTTCCTTTCTTATTTTCATGCTGTGGAAATTAATGAGAAAGATTAAGGTTTAATATCAATCAAAAACTCTAAATAGTTAACATTCAAAGTTTCAGGTTATAGATGGCCAACATACATTACCAAAAATATTGTGACATTAACTTATGAACGTTTTTGAGGCAATAACCAATGGATAACTCAACAACATAGTCTCTAAAAAGCTTATATCTTGGTTTATTAGTCATACTTAATTTGCAAGTGGTACACAAGAGGGAAAGCAGCTAATCAATACCATCAACCTCCAACTCTTGTTCATTTTGATGTACCATCAGATACAATTTAGTTCTACAAACAACATGTGATCAAGCTCATTAAAACAATCACATTAAAATTTATTTTGTAGAATAAGTTCCTTATCAGCTCTTTACAGCCATCTCTGTATACCTGCTTTGTACCTTTCAAATTTTGGGTTTCTCTTTCTTTAGTAAATCACAGAACAAATTTTGCTACATATTAATGAATACTCTATAAGCAGAATATTGTATATAACCATTCCTTTCACAACTTATAAAAAGCCATTGAAAGTTGTCTTCCATTTTTCCTCAACTTGTTATTTGAAAGGACAACTTTGGACCTATTTAACACGATATGTTAGATATAACATGTTTCTGTCATTATTTATGAAAGATAACATGTTCAAGATTATTTACAGCAGTTAAAACAATATTTACCTGCCATTTTATGTTTCTTATGATATAATAAATCATTTTGGGCTCTTAATGACACCCACCCCCCAAATGGTACAGTGGTATGTCTGTGGACTTACAACACTTGAAACTGGGTTTCTTTACCTGTGGTGGGCAGATTACAGATAGCGCATTGCATAACTTGGTGTTTAACTACAAACAAACTCTTGATTACCTCAAATGTTTGATGATAATTCATGTTCATTAATTTAATCTCTTTGTAATGTTACATAAAATTATTGGGTTGAAATTTTGGATACCAATACAGTGACTGAGTATGTCATATTAAAACAATTTTAGAACCACCTCACACCATAACAGGCCATGTTGCCACATTCTTTGATCTGATAATAGTCCTGCATCGTAGTTTCATTGCAAAAGATTCCATATTAAAACAATTTTAGAACCACCTCACACCATAACAGGCCATGTTACCACATTCTTTGATCTGATAATAGTCCTGCATCATAGTTTCATTGCAAAAGATTCCATATTAAAAGAATTTTAGAACCACCTCACACCATAACAGGCCATGTTGCCACATTCTTTGATCTGATAATAGTCCTGCATCGTAGTTTCATTGAAAAAGATTCCATCTTAAGGTTGTCATATATAAAGCATTACTCTCCTTTATGCTTAATTTATATAATCCACCTAATGCACAGGAGCAATGGTTTTCCAGCACCTGGTTCAACAGTCCTCTCATGCACAGCATCACACCCAGTGACCTGACAGTATGTCTTTGTATAGAATAGCATGAATAGTACTTGATTTTAATTCTTAAGGTATGCTTTGGTTGAATGAGAGGTATGATTGGAAACCTTATCTTTACGAACACAAACACTGTTGGACTCATTTAGAGACAGAGATAGTTTTTGATTGCATTGTGTACTGTTGCTTGGAGCACATGAAAGGTTTTTGCTATTGAGTTTTTTGTTTTTGTAAACCACTGGCTGTTAGAAGACGCTTACCACGGCTGGAATATGTCTTGTTAAATATCCTTTCCCTGTTCGGGAAAGACCAAGACCTGGTAGACCAAGTTGATCAATATTCTGTTGTTTTCCAAAGCTATTAAATGCAAGGGTTATTTTTGTCTTGAAAGATATAAATCCCCGATATGAAAACATCTTTGTAATGTTAGTATATAAATAGTTTGTGTTGGAAAGGTCTGTTACATACTCTTCTCAAGACCAAACAGTTTTAAATGAAATCACGTTATTAACAAAAGTGACTTCGGATGATTTATTTCAAAAACAAAAAGGCACTTCATTTATTTCTATCCAGTTGTCAATAAAAATTTGTAGATATTAACAACTACTTCTAGTACAATTTTTACAGGAAACACAAGATTTGAACAGAATATAAACATTAAAGACATATATTTATTCACAATTATATAGATAAAAGAGACTATGACATTATCTGTCTACATATATACTTATTTAAATCCAATGGAACATTAGAAAGTTTAAAAAAGTTAAACTTGATCAGAGAATTCTAAACCTTTTGCAAGTAAAAAACAGTGACTGAATTTTACTTAAAGGATCTTTTGGTAACGTATATTTTCACATTCTCGAAGGACTATCGGTATTTTGCCTACCAAGGGTTTTAAAACCACTTTTGTAAAGATGTGAGACTGCAAATATGCTGCTGTGCTACTGGGGGGTTCTTCTCTGTAAATCTGTAAACATCCCAACAGTACAATATAAAGATAGTAAATTACACAATACGATAAACATAAATTTTCAAGGAACTGAGAACTGGTAATGTAATACATGAAACAAACAGTGGTTTTTGCATTAGCTACATTAACAATATTAATTAAAACTGTCCTTATTACACTAATCAGGAGTTATCTATATTAAAGACATATTGATATAAAAGCAGAAATGAACAGAAAGACATAATATTTGTTACATATGCAAATTAACAAGTAAATAGACAAATGAGATAAGTATGTACATAATCACAAGCTGATAAACAGTCAGACAGACAGACCAGATAAATAGGTATACGAACATTTATTGACAGACATGTAGATAGATATTCACCTCAAGAGCCATCAAACAACCTGAGTCATTATGAATGTCCACATCTTGTACACTGCTGTTATCAAATTCACTGGGTTCTCCAACTGTGTTAGTTGCATCTTCCAGAGACTCTTCCTCATCTTCACTCTCCGAAATGCTTTCATATCCTTGTTCATACCTCTGTATCACATGTTCAGTACTAAATCTGGAAAGAAAATAAATCTAGAATAAATATTTGCATAAAAAAAGAATCAAACAAGACTTTTGTCAAGATTATCTAATTCCATAAAATGTCCTTACAAAATAAAACCTGCTAACATAATGATAATTAGAATCAGTCCAACATATTACAACATATCATTTAACACTAATAAGTTAAATCAGTGGTTCTCAATTCATGGATGTGATTCACGGTATCCATTCAGATGGTTTGTTTGTTTTTTAATTTCACGCAAAGCTACATGAGGGCTATCTGTGCTAGCCATCCCTAAATTAGCAGTGTAAGACTAGAGGAAATGCAGCTAGTCATCACCACCCACCGCCAACTTTTGGACTACTCTTTTACCAACGAATATGGGATTGACCGTCACTTATAACGCCCCCACGGCTGAAAGGCCGAGCATGTTTGGTGTGACTGGGATTCGAACCTGCAACCCCCAGATTACGAGTCGAGTGTCTTAACTACCGGGTTATGCCGGGCCGCCCATTCAGATGGATCGAGGAAAGGTTAAACAATTATGAAAAAGAACGTGGCAGTATGCCAAATAGGTCCATCGAAATATAAAAAGAAAATAATAATCAGGTGGTCCGCGAACGATAATAATCGAGAACCACGGAGTTAAATAACAGAAACGAGTGACACATAGGTGAAACACAAATATCAAAGTCTATAGACTTTATTAACTTTTCCCTTATTTTGTGTGTCAGAGGGGCGTTCAATAACTGTTAGTCGCGTGTTTATTTATACACGGTATTTTTTGAAAATAAGGGGAAATGAAAGATTGTCTCACTCAACAGAGTTGAACACATACGTTCGTTATAAGGCGTTGATTAGTAAACATTTAAAGAGTATTATAGGAAATATTGAAGGTTTTCCCAATTGTGTACGCTCTCTTGTGTACAAATATATTTCATTTCACATCTCTTTAATTATTTATTGGAAGCCTGAAATACGTCATTGGTAATTTTACATAAATATATCACTTTTATTAGGAAGTTTTATTTTTGTGAATACAAACTCAGAAAGATATTTAACATCATTTGTTTTGTTTGGAAAAACAAGTATTTCAAAATGTTGGTTCTATAAAGTTGGAACGGAATTTACTGTACTACTATATCCATTACATGTGATTTACTCTACTACTAAACCTACTACCATAGAGTATAATGTACTATTAAAGCCCACTATAAATTTGAACATTGCAACAAACAGCTGTCAAAATTCAAGAAGTTTGCGATGTAATGCATATTTTCTAGAAATTTAAAATAAAAATACATGCAACCAGCAATCCCTTATTTACATTATAAATAGAAATTAATATAATATTAATTCATATAACAAAGAAAACAAACGATATTGATTTGCTCATACTTAGCATTAAGTTTACGATAAAAGTTCCGATAAATGAGTATGGAGAATCACATTCATTTAAATCGCAAATAAACTTTTAAGTAATTAAAATGCTAGTTCCGTCCTTTAACGCATACAAACACTAAAGTATAAAACTGATTACCGTGTTTCTCCGAAAATAAGACAGGGGTTATATTAATTTTCACTCCAAAATATGACACTAGGGCTTATTTTCGGGGGATGTCTTATTTTGATATATTAAAAAAATGAAGTTACAAAGTAAAAATTATAAGACCTCTAAATAAATAGAAATTACGAAAAACATTTCTTTACAGAAAGCAGTAAGATTCTTGCCCTGTGATTCCTCCACTATGCTTCTTTTATACTCGATCGAATAACTTTTTCTTACATTCATCTCGTTCTGGAGTGAAAATGACTAAAAAAATTATATTCTATTTAATGTTGCAAACTATTAAACTAACCATTTGAAATAAACTATTATTAAACTATTAAACTAACTGATTAATACTTAAACAAACTAATTAACTAACTATTAAACTAATTAATAAATTAATTTTTTTTTATTTCTTTCCTCTTCCTGCCACTCTTAACTAGGGCTTATTTTAAGGGTAGGGCTTATATTAAAACTATCCCCAAAAATCACACTAGGTCTTATTTTATGGGTAGGTCTTATTATCGGAGAAACACGGTATCTCCAAAGTTGTCCACACAGAGCTATCATGTCACCAGTCAAGTTTTTATTTAAATATCTTCACTAAGCCATTTTATATTATTTTAATATGTTTTATATATTTCAGCAGAATTCGTCGATTTGTAGTAGATCAAACAAAGGAAATATTCTTCTACACGCCCAAATATCAGGATATTATAGCGAAAAATAACTAGTTGTTAACCAGACAAATATGAATGCAATAGAATTTCTCCATCATTTCAACAGTTGATGTTTAACTGACCTATAAAAGTAAGTCTTTACTTCAAGAATTGTGAAAAATATGCTTGAAAAGTTTAGTTTAAACTTGTTTTAATATTTTAATTAATTTTAGGCCTGTTATAGATTATCATTACAAAGAGAATATGGGTGCTTTAAAACAAGGTTATTTTTACGTATGAAAGTCACATTTTACTAAAACATTTATTTATATATGTTTTTGTATTATCGTCATGAAAAAGCTAAATCACCAAATGATACAAAATTGCAGCAATTTTACCGTCCAGCTACACGTACTGTAACCAATCAGAGCAAAGTTCACTCTTCTGCCACTTTATTAATTATGTACAACTAAATATATAAAATGTTCCTGAGTGGTTATAAAAGTGAACTGAGAATAAACCAAAGGTATAGTTTCCGATACCCGGGTAGGGACTTATAAAACTGTTTATATAAGAAAATTAAAGTGAAAAACTATGTAGGACACAAACTACATTTATAGGTGTACGAGAGTAATAATGTAGTTTCATCACATTTTCTTTTGAACAAAACAAAGTTCCCGTAAACCAAAAGAAATACGTCATGTTGGTATTCAGAGAAACTTCATTTGCTTACGTAAGTTCAACGTTTTTAGAAGCAAACTTGGTTGCTAATCAGAAGTGTCAAAAATTC
Source organism: Tachypleus tridentatus (assembly GCF_004210375.1). Taxonomy (NCBI): domain Eukaryota; kingdom Metazoa; phylum Arthropoda; class Merostomata; order Xiphosura; family Limulidae; genus Tachypleus; species Tachypleus tridentatus. The sequence goes on along the minus strand of NC_134832.1, from coordinate 36,204,834 downwards.
ACACTACTGAGAATTAAAATATAGATTAGTAATACGTTCGTGTTTTTCTTAAATCGTATTTAACATCACTACGAAGAGTAACATTAAAAAAAAAATCAACCAAAGCGTTTGCAAGTAGTTTTTGGGTATATACATATTTTTATATAAAGTAGTTAAAGCTTAATATAAGTTAACAGTCAGAAGACCGCCCGATTCTTCATCACATGAGGGAAAAAAACAAAAAATATGTTAACAGAAGACTATATATCATGTTTATATATAATACCAATAAATAATCTAACAAGCAAACACACTGAACTCTCTAACGTTATACATTTGATATATTAGTTATACGTGTCATAGTTAAATCGGACATGTAATTTTCAACGTGTTACATATAAGGCACTGGCACTATTCTTGGCGTCGTTAGATATTTTCACAATATTTAAGTTGCGTAAGATTGTTTTTATTTGTATCCATGCATTGACGTTTCACATTAAACATAAACCATGGTTTAGGCATAGTTTGTCTAAATAATTTTTCCAAATCTATGAGTAACTCGTATGTATCATAAAACCTGAAGATAACCAATAACATAATAAACGAGTATATGTGTTTTCGTATTGCAAAGCCACATCGTGCTATTTGCTGTGTCCACCGAGGCGAATCGGGCCCCTAAGCATTGTAAATCCAAAGACACGTAACATACGAACAACAAGGAAACTACTAATCTCGTTACGTACCCCCTTATAGACTTTCTATGCTAAAATCCGAGGTTCGATTTCCTGTAGTAGATAGAGCGCATTGTGTACTTTAGCACTAAAAATAAACAAAAATACCGTTATGTAGTTTTGAAATTTTGTAAGTTGTATATATTTTTTATCTCTGTAAGTTATTGTTTATATGTTTGTGTTTTTCTTTTAGCAAAGCCACATCGAGCTATCTGCTGTGTCCACCGTAGGGAATTCAACCCCTGATTTTAACATTGTAAATATGAAGACTTACCGCTGTCCCAGAGGGAGATTTCTTGTTTGTTATTAAGCACACAGCTACACAAAGGGATATCTGTGCTCTGCCCACCACGAGCATTTAAACCCGTTTTCTAGCACTACAAGCCCGTACACATACTGCTGTGCCACTGTAAGAACATTTTATAATAAATGCCAGTTACGTAGTTTACTTGCTTAGTATGTTCCAAGTGCCAGTTTTTTAACCAAAAACACAAACAAGCAAAGAAAATAAAACAACATAGTATACAGATAACAAGGGAACAATCGATCCCTTAAGACTACCATTAATTTTATAAAATTAAGCCCACCCTTTATTTTTCAGAAAATTACTGATTTCCTTTTTTAACCCTTTTCATGTGCTGGCCTCCACTACTTCTGATGAAAAGTAATCCATTAGCCAGTCACCTTGTTAAACCAATAAAACTGTCTTAATTAGAAACTAGATTGGGTTTTCATAATGTTTTCTCTCGTTTTATCTAAAGAATATAGCACAAAGAATTCACAGACCTTTATCCTAACGATCCTCTGAATAATCTTATAAATGTTAATAAGATCACTTTCTACCCTCCTCTTCACTCCTTTGGGCCTGGCATGGCCTAGCGCGTTAAGGCGTGCGCTTCGTAATCTGAGGGTCGCGGGTTCGCGCCCGAGTCGCGCCACACATGCTCGCCCTCCCAGCCGTGGGGGCGTTATAATGTGACGGTCAATCCCACTATTCGTTGGTAAAAGAGTAGCCCAAGAGTTGGCGGTGGGTGGTAATGACTAGCTGCCTTCCCTCTAGTCTTACACTGCTAAATTAGGGACGGCTAGCACAGATAGCCCTCGAGTAGCTTTGTGCGAAATTCCAAAACAAACAAACAAACAAACCTCTTCACTCCAGAAAATAAGTTAAGAAATTAACTTATCTCTGTAAGAAAATCATTCCTTTCATTCTGGGAGTCACCGCAGAAGTTCTCTTCTGAACCTTTTCCAATAAGATAATATCCCTATTAAGTAAAAAGACCAAAAGTGTATACAATACACTTATAGCAATTTGGCCTATATAGCAATTGTACAGAGAGACAATCTCCTTTTTCACTTGTAATGAATATTTCTATAAATACACTATAAAATTCTTTTAGATTTAATACTAGCAACAAAGCGCTGCATTATCCGTTTGTGTGAGTCTCTATCTACATGAGATTTGTACCCCAAACTAAAATAATCCAATTGCATTACTTTATACTTATCATGAATAAAAGCAATTTTACAACCATATGTCCAACTTACCAATTGATCCGAGTAATTCTTTAATACATCAACACTTTCAAAATAGTTACAAAATTCACAAGAGTTTAATGTCATCAATTTAATAATGTACTAATTATTCCCTTATCAATATAAACAATGTAAAAAATAAAGGCCCAAACGTACACCCCTTAGATACGCTACAGGTAATAAACCTTCATCATGACTTGATCCCATTAACAACCTATTGTTTTATCTCACCTAAACACCCTAAATCCAATTAACTAGTCATTCCTCAAACTTTCCTGCTCCCCTCCTCCTAGTGGCGCAATGGTATGTCAGTAAATTCACATCAATAGAAACCAGATTTCCATACCTGTTGTGGGCATAGCACTGTGCAGCTTTGTGTTTAAAAATATCAATCTACCAACCCTTCCGATAGGATTTTCTCACCTCATCTTCTGTGTATAACTGATAAAAAGCTTTATTGAAATCTACATTTTTCTATTCCACCCAAATAATAAGCAGCAGCAGCGGAAAAACGTTAACGGATTAGTAGGTACGATTTCCCTTTATCGGATCCAGGCTGGTTCTTTTATTATTATATTATATTTCACAAAATGATTTTCCAAATATTCTCTAATCAGATTCTCTAGGGCTTTCTCCACTATAGAAGAAGACTAACTGGTCTATAGACTCCAGGGCAACTTTTATCATCCCTTTAAAAATATGAATAACATTAGCAATTTTCCGGTCTTCAGGAATCTAATCACTGTCACTGACCTACCAAAATGAAAGAAAGAGGCTCATACTTCTGATCATTGATCTCTTTTCGAATTCTGAGGGTAGTCTTTGTATGCTTCTACTGCTTTCTCCATACTTAATCTCTCAGTATTTCTACTTAACAATAAGCAATTAGTATACGTGATTCACGTCAATTTCCCACCAACACTTAAAGAATTAGGAATAAGGTAAAAACAAAAAAAGAACCTTTAAAAACTCAGCCACTTCGCAGTATTCAGCAAAATTCTGGTCATCACCATTCTCTAAAGGCCCAATTCCCATTTTAATATTATGTTTACCTCTAATATACAGTAGATACTCGATTGATGTACACCTCAAAACAACGAGCACAGTGCTATTAAGGGCAGAAATTTTAGTCTTTTTTATTTTTTCTACTATTTGTAAGCAAACTAAATTTTCGAATAACAGGCATCTCGATATTACGAATTCAGAGCAGAGTTTTTAGTCTCGTTCTCTATAGGAGCACTCAGTAACGTGTACAGTCATCTTTGTATACCACTAAATTCCACCGCAAATCTCTCTGAGACCTCCTGTTGACAAGTTCTATGTCATGGTAACGTGTAGCTCTGCAAATCTTTTATCCATATGTCAATTTATCTCTGGTTTTCTCTTTTCTCTTTTTTAAAGAAATATGCCTACTTTAATTAAAATCAATTTCATTTTTAAATATATGATCTGCACTACATTACATTTTCTTTCCATTCACAAATGACATCCTTCCTCGTGACCTCAACATTAGCTCTCTGGAAATTAGGAACTAATATATATATATATATTTAATCTCAAGCTTAATTATGCATTCATCACATTTCCTACAATATTTCCCATTTTAACTCTTACAAACACATCGTCATTAACGTAAAACACTAATTATGTCAAAATTACATCTTTGGGCTGAAATAACGATCACTGGTACCGGTAACAATTGTTCTCGAATTAGTTTACTACTAGTTATACAATATAATTATAGCAGTAATATACTATCATTACGCATTGTGAACCTACAAAAGTATGTTAGCCACTCTGAATGTTTGCTGTGCAAACCGCGTCTCTTGGACTTTTAAAATTTATGAAGCAACAACCCGAGTAATTTCCAATAACTCTTTCAATCTGTAAACTTTCTAAGAATCATAGTCACTTTCTGTAAACTCTTTATACAGAATAACTTATTAAATGCACCATTAAAATAAACTGTATTTAAAACTTTTTTCATTCATTGCTTTATTTAATATCCTTATCTGCGTATTAATTAGAAAAACAATGTCAAGGAGACCGCTGAAAGTGTAATATCGTAGTTTTGTTTTGTATTTCATGTGAAATTACACGAAAACTATCAAGGCTAGCTATCCCTAATTTAGCAGTGAGAGACTGGAGGGAAGGCAAATAGTCATCATCACCCACCGCTAATTATTAGACTAAAATTTTAACCAACGAATAGTTGGACTGACTGTACATTATAACAGCCCTACATATGAAAGAGCGTGCTTCAATATCACAGTTTAAACGAATAAACACATATTGGGATGACTATACTTTTACTGAATACAGAAACCGCGAGAAAAATAAAATCTTTACAACAGTTACGTTACACATAACTGAAAGGAAATATTTAACAGTCATCAAAATGGTTAGTACTTATAAAGAAAAATAAACACCGAATAAAACCAAATTTTCCTGTTTTAGTCATTTCTTAAGTGCTGCTCCGTATGGCGGTCGTAGGCTTCTATTACATGTAACAAATTTACAGTTATACGTTATTTCTTAATATCTTCGTTTCTTTCGGTTTGATGCGTGTGACGTATATTGTAGGATGTGTATTGCGCAAATCCAGACTGTCCTCTAAATGTGTAGAAGATACTCGATAGTAAGAATCAACAATATTTGTTTGAAGAAAACATTGCTGAACGTTCTAGAACCTTAAACTATATAATCCAATGCACCAAGAGGAAATATTGTTATTATTAGTCAGCTACAGTTAGTGTGCTATAGCCCTAGAAAGCTATAATTCTGATTAATGCCTATTAATCGGAAAACTACACAATGTCACAATAAACATTTATAGATTCCGTATATTACATACCGTCCAATTTATGTGAATCAACTTCGACGTTAGTGTTTCCACGGGGACATTAAATATCTTCTTCGATACAAAGTCAGTGGTGTGATGCTAACGAAGCTAGCTAACTAAGCTAAGCGAGGTGTGAAAATACCAACTCAGAGTTTATTTGCTCGTCGTGGACCTGGATCTTCGATAAAATATTCATTTCTAGACTGTATATAAGACTAACTATTGTCTGTAAGTATGTAATATTGTTGAACATAAATCATTATTTGTAATAACGTTATTACAGATTTTATTGTTGTTTGTATATTAAAATATATTTGTATTAAAAAACGAAAATTGCTGTATCAGTCTTGTCGGCAAATATAAATTTGAAACATATTAACATTTAATTAACTTCTAAATTAAAATTTCTGGCTGTTTGAAATCTTAATACGTAGTAAAGATAATATAATAAATTGGGGTCTCGCGTCCAAGATCTGAATCAATGATAAAATTCTTTCTGAATTCAAATTCAGATCTTAATTCAATTTATTTGTATCAATGCGAACAAGATTTGATCATGTCAGATTATCAAGGTTTTCTTAAATCACTTCTCTCGAACAACTAAAAAGAAAAAAAAGTGAATTGCTCAAAATTGCCTAAATTTTAGAAATGAGGGTTAAAAATCAATGGGAAAAATAAACTAAAAAAGCATATTTTTGAAATATTAGTCGATGATTATTTCTCGTCTAAGGAAGCGTTAGAGGAATACTCTACTGTCTATACCAGCCAATGGGTTACGTCGCTCAATTCGCAATCTGAGGGTCGCGAGTTGAAATCCCCGTCACACCAAACATGCTCGTCCTTTCAGCTATGGGGGGCGTTATAATGTGACGGTCAATCCAACTATTCGCTGGTGAAAGAGTAGATCAAAAGTTAGTTGTGGGTGGTGATTGCTAGCTGCCTTTCTTCTAGTCTTACACTGCTACAAGAAGGATGGCTAGCAAAGTTTGTCCTTGGGTAGCTTTGCACGAAATTCAAAACCAAAGCGAACTCAAATCAAAGATAAGTCAGAAATCCAATTAAAACTCATACAAATTGAACTTGTACAAACCTATATCGAAGCCCAAAAAGAGCAAGCCCCCATCAAAGTTGAAAGAGAGAAGGAACGTCTGGAGGCCGAAAAAGAAATTAGGCTGAGGTTGAAAGAAATGGAAATTAGACTCAACGTAGATTGAACAAGACAAAATGACAACATTGAACTCAATCGGTATATTAAAGTATCACCATTAAACAACAATGAAGTCGATAAATATTTCCAACATTTTTGAGAAAGTTGCCCAAATCATGGAATGGGCCACTGGAAAATGGTTATGTTGCTTTCTTTCTAGTAGATTCCATTATTTATGATAAGGTTAAAGTAGCTATCCTCAAAGCCTCTAGTTTAAACTGGAGGCTTATCACCAAATGTTTCGAGGTTTTACATGCAAGACAGCCAAACTTATATGGAATTCGCCCGCGAAAAAGAGGTTTATTTTGATCAATGGTGTAATTCTATGCATACTGGCAACAGTTTTGAAAAACTAAGACAATTATGTTTAATTGAAGAATTTAAACGTTGTACAAGTGACGACCTCAAAGCTTATTTGGATGAAAAAAACTTGAAACAACACACAAAAAAATACTTTTCCTAACCATTGCACTTTAACTCATAAACCCACTTTTCATAAAATTGTTTGTTTCTTGAATTTCGCACAAAGCTACTCGAAGGCTATCTGTGCTTTTTCATAAAAAGATATTATTGTAATCTGAGCAAAAACCTGCACCTATTCAATCCCCTAAAAGTGAGAATTCTTATAAAAACAAGCTCCTCTAGTTTATAAGCTTCTGACGGTCAGGATACAACTTCATCAATATCATCAATGCCTGTCTGCCATTTCTGCAAAACACCTGGTCACGTTATGTTCGATTGTTGGAGGTTGAAAAGGAAAAAGAGGCAGCACCCAATATATTTGTGTCCACATATGGATGTAGTTTCACCAGATCACCCTATGTTATTGGTTTGACCACTGTCGAAAAGCTGATGTAGTTAGGAAGGAATTTATACTTTTTGTATCTGTTGGTTGTGTAGTTAGGAAGGAATTTAGACATTTTGTATCTGTTGGTTGTGTCTTTGACAAATGACACTGATAATCCCAGACCCATACGTATTTACGAGTTCTGCCACTGATGAATTTGTTATTGCTCAGGGTTTTGAGGACGACTTTGTTGATTTTCCTCTTCATAGCATTTATTTAACGTCAGACCTACTTTTGGAACAAGTTTGGTTACAGTAAGTCCTACTCTGTCAATTAAGTGGGTATAATTATTTTTTGGGAAACGATTTGACTGGAGAAAAGTTGTTGCCGAACCCAAAATGGGTACCGAGCCGATCACTGTTTCATCTAAGGACGATGTTGTTGTTGAGGGGAATTCAAACGTGTTTCCCTCGCATGCTGTGACTCATGATCAAGATAAATTAAGCACAAAACAAAAAAAGACACACATGTGTTCAAAGGACGACATTATAAATTTGTCTTAAACATTTTTTTTGATCCGATGGGGATCTTATGAATAACTGTCCTATTGGCAATTCATTGATGAGTGACAATGATGAAAGTGAGGGATCCGATTCAACTGGGGGAGTTCCATTTGCTAGAAGCAGACTGATCGATGAGTAAGAAAAAAATCCACAGATCTCTTCACTATTTAATATACACTCCCGAAAGATGAGCTGAAGAAAGTTCCACATGGTTACTTTTCAAAAATGGTGTGCTCAAGAAAAAAATGGAGTTATCAAGTTATTTGTATTGATTGTGTTGTGTATTGTCATGATTATTCAAGCTGTATAATTCTTTCAAAATGTATTATATTTAATGTATTGTTATCAATGTATATACATATATTTTAGTTACAAATTGTCTAACGCTAATTTTATAATTCCTGAGAAGGGAGTTGTAAAGGATTTACAGTCATACGTTTATTTGAATATCTACGTTTCTTTTAGCTTGATGCGTGTGACGTATATTGTTAGATGTGTTCTGCGCAAGTCTTATCTGTTCTCTAAGTTTGTAGAAACTTCTTGTGAGTAAGAATCATCAATATTTGTTTTACAAAAACTCTAGAGTGTTCGAACATTGCTGAACGTTCTAGAAACTCGCTTTAAACTATATAAACCAATGCATCAAGATGCAGTATTGTTATTCTTAGTCAGCTACAGTCAGTATGCTATAGCCCTAAGAAGCTATAATTCTAATTAACGCCTATTAATCGGAAAACTACACAACGTCACCTGGAACGTTTATAGATTTCGAACATTACATACTGTTCAATTTCTGTGAATCAACTTTGGACGTTAGTGTTTCTACGAGGACATTAAATATCTTCTTCGATACAAAGTCAGTTGTGTTACGCCAAGGAAGCTAACTAAGCGAAGCGAGGTGTGAAAATATCAACTCAGAGTTACTTTGTTCGTCGTGGACCTGGAATGTCGACAAAATATTCATTTCTAGGTCGGATAATTACTATATACTAATTATCATTTAGTTTTCATCCTATGTTCCAGCAGTTACTTTGATGCCTTCTTCTGTAGAAGTCCGTTTATAAAGGCACATCTTAGAATTGTTAAAAAATGAGTCACACCACCACACATCACTGAATGTACTGCCCATAGCAAAGTAAGAATAAGATCATAAAGATAGACAAAACATCTCGAAAGTTGACAAAATAAATAAAATAGTGATCGTGTCGGCCACTAACCGTGGCAAGATTCGTTACAACAAGATCACTCAGTAAGATTCATTTATGTGATTGTATAAACCACTAACCAAAACAACATTTGCTAATGACCAGACCACTCAGCAGTTGAAATAGAATTAAATAATTATTTCATGCCTACTAATATTAATTTGACTTGTATTTTAGTTAAAAGAATTACTGGCGCTCACAAACCTCGTGTAGTCTTATTCATAGTTTTTGTACTTCGCGCAGTTAAATTGCGCTTTAAAAAAATCCGATATAAGTTTCGAATTTACTTTAACTAAAAGAAGTAATAGTATTCAACTATATCAAAGCTTTAACATGGCGATTATTTTATTATAGTTTTTTTCTACATTAAAATTAGAGCATGTATAGCTTCCGACAGTATTGGACAATTGAAATAAAATTATATCACAAGTAGCAAAGTCGGTTGTGTGAAAATTGACAAGCAAGTACTCCCAGCAAGTTCTTTATTTGTTTCAGAAACACAATGAAAACAAATTTTACAGTATGGAAATGTTTTTCTGTGTTTGTTTCAGATTTTCACGCAAAGTTATATATGAGCTGTATGCGCAATTCGCCATACCTAAGTTTATCTTGGCAGAGAAACCCTTATAACCCGAGCACTTTCGAAAGGTAGACACTACAACACTACACAGAGAAATAAACAATTCCTGGAAAGTATGATGACCTCTATGACGTTACTAAACTAAATCTTTATATATCACTCGTTCAATTATAGTGGGCATTCTCAGATTGCCCTTGAAGAAGAAAGTTCCACCTTTTGAAAGAGCTCGGGTTATAAGGGTTTCTGTTTCAGTTTTATCAAGACTTCTTGCACCTACGTGTTTTAGCACACCATGAACTTAATTTTAACCTGTAACAGATTTACTGTTGTACATTTATTTTAGTGCCTACGTTTGTTTTAGTGTATATTGTTGCAACGTATATTGTTTGCTGTGTATTACGTAAGTTCCGCCTCTTCTCAAAATTTGTAGAATACTGTTGTATGTAAGAATCAACAATGTACTAGGTGTGTATGCAAAACTGGTGATTGACAGTATTGTTGCCAAGTGAACTTTGGTGAATATTCTAGAATTTCTCGTGAATCGTATGAAAGCAACGCGCCAAGAAACAAGAAGAGTGTTATTAGTATCGTTACTGGATAGCCACAGTGTGCCATAAGTCTTAGAGGATATAATTGTGATTAATGCCTATTAATAGGAAAATTACAGAATCTGACCAGGAACATCTATAGATTTCAAACATTACAAACTGTTCAACTTCAGTGAATTAATTTCGAACTCCATTATTTCTACGAAGACATTAAATATCTTCGCCAAAAAAAGTCAGCTTGTAAGGGTGTGAGGCCAATCAAGCTAGCTAGCTTAAGCGAGTTGTGATAATATCAACTCAAAATCAATTTGCTCGTCATTAACCTGGATTGTTGATAAAATATTCAGTTCTAGACAAGATAGAAAACTCAGTATAGTTTGTAAGTTTGTAAAACTGTTTTATATAAATCATTATTTATAACAACCGTTATTATAAATTGCATTGCTGTTTGTATACTGAAATATTTTTTGTATTAAGAAAGAAAATTGTATGAGTCTTGTTGGCAAATGTCATAAACTTGACATATGTTAACATTTAATTAACTTCTAATTTAAAACTTTCGGCTGTTTGAAATATTAATACATACTATACATAACATAATAAATCGGTGACTCGTCCGAGATTAATTATAATACATAACATGTAACTTCTAAATTACTACTTTGCATAAAATCAAACACCTTTGTTTTGTATTTGCACAGTATTATTTATACAGAAAGTTAACTTCAAATAACTTAAAAAAGCTACCAGACGGTCAACTCACGCTCTTTACTCTAAACAGGTTATTTGTTTAGATGGAAATTTTACGCAGTTACACGAAGGTTACCTATGCATAATTGCCCTAATTTTGAACTGAAAGGCTACAGGAGAAGCTGTAAGGTAACAGCATCCAGCATCAACTACTGTCTTCTGATCAAATAATGGGATTTTTACCGTCAAGTCTATAGCGTGCCTACGACCTCAAAGTGCGGAAAGTATTTATTTTTGCGTCAACTGGTCGCAAACGACAAATCCTGAGTCACAATCAAGAAATGGTTTCAAAGAAAGATTATTTTAATATTTCAGTAAAACAATGGTACTTACAAGATCATCCAAAGAAGAATTATTCGAAAAATGTGTCTAGTGGGTTTTTGATATCAATGTAATCAAATTAAGTTATACATTTTTCGAATAATTCTTCTTTGGATGATCTTGTACACTGAAGCAAAAATTGACAAATAAAAATGATTTTAATAAACAACACAAGTATTTGATAGTGGAGTTGAAAAAAATTCGATATTTTAGTACAGTGGACATGATAAGTCAAATACACTGGAAAGAAATATTTGTTTTGAATTTCACGCAAAGCTAGATGAATGTTATCTGCGTTAGCCGTCCTTAATTTTTGGTTTAGGGAAAGCAGCTAGTCATCACCACCCACTCTTTTACCAACCAATAATGGGATTGAACGTCACATTATAACGTTCCCACAGCTGGAAGGGCGAGCATGTTTGATGTGAGGGGGATTCGAACCCGCGAATTACGAGTCAAGTGCCTTAACTATGCAGGTATGGTAAAGTAATAAAATAGTAACTAATTTTGCTCAAAACTAGATACTAACTAGTTTTTATCCCACAGTTCAGTTGCTAATCTGCTACTCTTCAAGAAAGTTCTAAAGAAAGACTATTTCAGTGTTGTTGATTTTTACAACGCTAAAATCATAAGTTCGATTCCCCTCGGTAAACTCAACAAATAGCCCGACGTCGCTTTGTTATAATTAAACCCACACACAACATGATTTTAGTCATTACTTCAGCCAAAATTAAATGTTACTCTTGTAACACATCACTGAAGTGCTTTATTAGAGTGAACAAGTCATTCAAACTACTGGAGTAAATACTTTAGTAGAGTGGACAAGGTCAGTCGAACAACCTGAAATAAATACATCATCTAAACTTATTTAGTTCAGCTAACAAATTAAAAGTGAACTTTCAGATTTGTTGGATCAGTTCAACTGAATAAACCAAAATGAAAATATTATCTTGTTAAAAGTGCCACTGGAACATACTTTGCACTGTATTTGAATTTGTTGGTTTAGGGAATATAAAAAACAAACATTTAGTTTAAACGGGATTTGTTATATCTTTTGCACAATATTTATTAATATTTCTAAATTTTTTATGTAGCGGAATAGTTGCAGCTGATCCCAATAACAGTGGAAAGGTGATTTACATTTTACACAAACAAAACACTTTTACAACAAATTATAATTTTTGAGTACAAAAACATTTTTCACATACGGATACATTTTATTGTAAATATATATTAACAATTCTAATAAGAATGAAAGAAGGGGTGCATATGTACTTCACATTCAATATACATTTTGAATAAACACACCCCTATAGTAATATTCTTCAAATATAGTCCTATCGTGCCAAACAAGAAACACAATCAGTATGCTATGAGAATAGCCTGAGTCATTTTCATAAACAAAGTGCTTTATTCCAGTGAGGCAAAACTATGATGCTTCATTAATGTCATAATTGGACATAATTAGCTCACAGCTGGCGTAAAATGTGATAAATTTGAATTTCGACGTAAATTTCTCATATTACGTAAATGAAAAGTTGAAAATAAAGTATCTGTATGTTACCATTAAGAACTTACAGTGTAGTGTGTTAAAACTCAGTAAAAATGTGGATAAAAGTGTGGACCACAACACGTGGTTTTGTGTATTTCTGGCTACAAAGTTGCTAATAAAAGCAGCAAGAAAATGGAACGTTGAAAATAAAGACTTCAACAAAAAAAAATTCAACATATACCAATGGTTTTCATTTCAGTTCATATAAATATGTTTTTATTTTCGGTGAAACGGTAATACCTACAACCTTTAAATATAATTAAATTTCTATATATTATATGATGGACTGCTGAAACGCTGACAAACATTAGTGCAAAATAAGTTATTTACAGTGCAATGCAGGTTTATTTATTATAAAACGAAGTTTATTACTTTTATATCCATTTCTTCCGTAACTATAACTTTTTCTTTACATAATGTATGACAATTTTAGTAATATGCTTGCAAAAGCAGTTTTTGTATTTACAAGAATTTACAGCCAAGTAAAGTATGTACCAATCCATCTGGACATGAATGAAATATACTCCTAGAATAATACGCCTCCTCCAGTAAATCAGTGGAAAGATTAAGAGCTTATACCCTAAAACTTAGGTTTAGATACCTGTGGTGGGTGAAGCGCAGATAGCTTTGTGCTTAAACACAAACAATACGGCGACAGATTTTACAGCTATGTCACTTTCAGCTTAGTGCATGATGACATCACTTCTACCTACACAGTTTATTAATAAAAACAAGTGCTATACTTTGAAATGGATAGTGGTTGACAATTTTATCAAGAATTTTCAAGTTGAAAAAAAAAACACTTTATGTCACATGACATAAGTTATCTTCTAGAAAACAACCTAATATAAGGTCAGTTGACAAAATTCATTATAATTGGCCATACTTTTCATCAGTTCAGTAGCCTACATTCACAAGAGTAGTTTATATATATTATATATTACAATGATTCTGCCCCACCTGTATGAAATCAAACCATTATTTCCTTTTCCATTGAAATGGAAATCAACTTCGAAAACAAACTTCATCCTCTCAAATAATGCAAAAACATAACATATATACTACTATCTATTTAAGGCTGTTTGTTTATGTTTGTTTTTAATTTTGCGCAAAGCTACTCAAGGGCTATCTGCGCTAGCCGTTCCTAATTTAGCAGTGTAAGACCAGAGAGAAGACAGCTAGTCATCACCACCCACCGCTAACTCATGGGCTACTCTTTTACCAACGAATAGTGGGATTGACCGTAACATTATAACGCCCCACAGCTGAAAGGGCATCTACCTAAGAGGTAAAAAAATGCAAATATTTAATAACCAGATATCACTCAAAAGTAATCCAAAACAACATCGTTAAATGAAAATATTAAAAATCTGTTTTGTTGCCCTATAGGGTAGTATTGAAGTAAATTAATGTATGAGAATGTTTGTTGTTTTTTCAACTTTTTTATTAGCTGTATTGTTGTGCGCCGGTAATACCAAGTAACTAACCACATATATGAATCTACCTCGAGAGGACTGTCCAGAGAAGGTTCTGTACTTTTTGTTTACCTCCTCTGGGATCTGAACATCCACCCACATGTTTACCGTGAATACAGAGAGGAGAAGATCCTGGTGGTTGAGAGGTTCAACCCTAACACACCACTTTGACCTCGAATTCCTGTAGACAAATGACCTTGGAGTGCCTTCCCCCAGGGTCAATTGGCTAGTACTAGAGTCAACAAGTAGGTGTTAGACGTTCTCAACATGTGTTGTGGCACGGTTTCTCATGTTGGTGTTTGGGTATAGTGCTCACGAAACTCTGGCGTTGCTGCAATGTCCTTGTTTCGCATGGCAGTGCGTACCCTCGTAAGGCTCCGTGGTGGGTGGGGACAGAGGGTACTGAAATATTCATACTTTATTATAGATACTCTTATAAATGAAGACTAATAAATAAATAAAATTGAGTAAACAAAACGATAACTGGTAAACGGCCACGAATGGATGACTCTGTTCAAATATCACCATCACAGTCGGTTTCTGTATCTAAATTTCTCATTATGCATTCACTATCTAAGAAATTATTAGGGCAGGTGTCTCCCTTTTTTGTTCGAAAGGAATTAGAGAGGCTTGCTAGCTCCTTTAAGTGAGTAAGGAAGCTGTGCTCTGGAGATATTTTGGTGAAAACATTTTCACCAGAACATACTAAATTCCTTCTGAATTCAAGAAGCATTAGGTTGCTTCCTATGCTACCCCGAATTCCTCAAGAAGAGCCGTTGTTGAGGGGGACTTGAAGAGCTTTCCCAAGTCGAAAATCCTTGCTGGATTTCTCCAGTCAAGGCGTTTCTGCGGTGCGCCAAATTTCCACTTGCAAAGACGAAATTATACTGCTTACTAATGTTAATGCCATCCGACCCGTGTGCCTCGATGGAATCTGGACAAGGCCAACTGGCCCTCTTTCACTTACCCTTGAAACTTGATCCTGCCATCGTCTTTAAGCCATCGAGAGACGGCTGAGTAGCAGCAGTGACTGACTGTTATGTCCAAGCAGCTTTTCAATGTATTCCTAAAACCTCAACACGGTATCCTCATCTATGGTAGAATCCTGCCTGCCACATGACACGGAAGGCTCAAAAATCAGCCTGGGATACCTACGCTTTTCAATGGTTCATGCACATACTTGGCAATTAACACGTCAAGGCGAGAAGGAATCTTGGATTAAGTACACAACTAGTATCTCTTCTACCACCAATTCCAAAGTAATATGGGACAAGATTCGGAAGGTCAGTGACAGTATGCTTTCGCCCTCCTTTCAACCTTGTTCTCTGATGTCCAGAAAGTTGCTGATAACGAAAGCATCGCCGATACTCTCGGCCAAAGCTTTTCCCATGGATCTAGTACTTCTGCTTTATCCCCCACCTTCTTAGCCATCAAGACTCATGCAGAACGATCGCCTCTTTCCTCTCGGGCTGATCGTCTTTATGACTAGAATCGTTCCTATGCGCTGATGGAATTCACTGGTCATGCCTGGCCAATGCTTGTTGATTAGATATTTTGTACTCATCTATGTTAAGTGAAACAGCTTGTTTTTGCTTGCTGACGTAGTTTATGTCCCAAACCAGCAGTTAATTAAATGTTCACTGCAATATAACTTATTTATATATTTAAAAAAATTCTGTAATATTCTTCAAACTCATTATTTATTATCATGTTTTCTTTTAGTAGTATACCTAATAATGCCATAGTTTGATTATATAACCTTTTACTTTTGTTTCCTTTTATTAACATATTACTTAATGTCTCTTATTCATTGATTAATCACCCACCACTGATTCTTATAACTTCAGAGTACCTCCCAAAAATTTTAATATTTTGATATATAACTTGACATGATCTAGTGTCTCTTCATTTGATTTCTTTATCTACTTCTTATATTTGTTTCTCTATTTCGAATAATTTTATTCTTCCTGGATATTTTTCTTTTTGAATTTGCCCCCCCCCCAGAGGCACTGACTATTTATTTATGTTGAACTCATAATTAAAAGTATCTAACTTATACTTCAATTTCTAGTTCAGCTCATAGTTAAATACTTGTATTATATCAAAATTTATGCATCTTATATTACACAGAAGATTTAAGAAAGAAAGAAGATATGACAGATGTTGCTAGCTTAGATCCTGTGGATAAAAATAATGTTTTTACGATTATATACAACTGAAAAGAAACAAGATAAAATACTTAATTTTTTCATCAGATAAAGAAATAAAAATGCATCAATAATTTAGTTATTACAGTCTTATTAATCAACTCCAGTTCCAGTTAGAATGACTGTAATTATTTCATTTCCAATTTTTATTCAGTGTTTCCGGCTTAATAGCATTTACTGTTTTTCCTTCAGCAGCATTATGTTTAGTAACCGGTATCATTCCAGCAATTGATAGGTACATAAACATATGTGTCAAGAAAAAGAACATAAAATGTCTCATAACTATTGCAAACAGCTGCTAACTTTACTTAAATGTAAAATATTACCAAAGACGAAATTAACGTAAAAGAAAAGGTTTCCTACAAATACTAAAAATACTTTCCAAAAGAGAATTATATTAAACAAGCAAAGATAAATAATATAAATGAGACGAGGTGATCTGGTTGACTGGATGCAAGATAAATTTATTCATCATGAAATGCATTTACCATGGATTTCAATACTGTGGGCTCTTTACCAAACTTCAAAAACGTTTAACTGGCATTAACAGAATGGTAAATCAAAAGCTACAGCTGATATACATATATCTGATCAAAAATTGATAGAAGATATGAACGTTATCCAAAATTCAAGTTTATATGAAAAAGTTTCTCGAGAAATTTCAAAACGGTGGACAGCGGTGGATAGTGATGACTAGCTGACTTCCTTCTAGTCTTACACTGCTAAATTAGAGAGGGCTGGCGCAGATAGCCTTTGTGTACCTTTGCGCGATATTAAAAAACAAACAAACAAATCAAAAAGTGTTATAAACAAAAAAATAAATTAAACAGTTAAAATATGAAAAGAGGATTGCAATATTAAAATCACAATTAAAACAAAATAAATATATTTTTTACCATTTTTGGTCCCTTTATTAACAGCGATTGCTCGTGAATAGAGCTGCTGGAGGATTAGGTTTTGGGGTGTAAAAAAGATAATGGATAGTCGCCCTGGTTGTAAAACGATCGAGGAAAGGAGTAATTCGCAGTTGGGAAATATGATAATTATTGAAGATACACAAAAAGTAGTCAAAAAGGTGTTAGGGGTGTTATCCTATTGATCTTTTACCTAAGAGAACAGACAGAAAACTAAATATTATTACACTCTGTCGTGAGCAGTCCTTTGATTGTCGAATACGACACAGAGAAGGAGGGAAGAAACCATCAACATTTGGATTGTCGACCTGTTTATAGCACTTGTACAATGGCAGACCAAAAATGCTGCTACATATTTTTTCACAAATGTTGTTTTGTAGTGTGTGATGAACTTAGGAAAGGTGTGTTTGCAAATGAGATGACCCTGAGAGACCTTCATCCATTTTGTGTGCGCAACCTTCGAATCGTCTTTGATGGATTTGCATCATTTTGCGGAATCGTTGGCTTGGAATTCCCAATGGGTAGTAGGTATATTAGCTATAATCAGGTGATGATTTATTACACTTTTGTGAGGCAACTTTGGCCCACTTCTTCATCATTGGTCAGAGAAAGGTTCTTCGTAAAGTAGAGTCTTCAAAAATCTATGTTCTCGCGTATGTACAATATGAACAGCCAAGAACAGTTGTCTTTTAAGTATATTTTATACGCTGGGTATATCAGCACGCTTCAAGACCCCCTTGTCAGTGATTTTGTCTTCTCAATCCTCATTCCCAGCTTTTGTTGGTGCTCAAAGAGCAGAAACAATAGTTGTAAATGCACCCCAAGATTGGTATTATTATAACAGATACGTATATACACACATGTAGTGCTCAAAGTGGGCTGATATGGGATGGTATCAGGGTTTCAGTCGGTACCACTATTGGTACCAGCGGCAATCGACGTCCAGTACCAGTACTGGTACAGAATATATCAGTATGTTGAAGGTAATATCTTTTATCATGTTTCATCTTTGTATTTTTGACGGAACACATCCTCTGGTGTTTCAACTTCACTTTTTACAGAATTATAAATGTTTGAATTGGTAGTTTGAGTTCATACTTCAGTCGACAAGTAAATCCCACATTGAAAATCGGAAATAGCATGAAATATGTGAAAGTGGTGACTCCCATGCTCTGCAAGAGAAGGTGAATGTTCCTACATGACTGACTGCATGCGGACAGGTGAAATTGCGTATGTCACAAAGTTTTAGTGAGTTATATTCAAAATTTAATTAAACCAATTAATTATTACGGTATAAGAACAAATGTGATATCAAATGATAGATTATAAATCAAGTTTTAATATTATAAATTAGTTTTAATTGTATAAGGAAACATTTAAAAAGAATATCAAATCCCCTAGTGAGAATTTGGATACTTGTTCTTGAGTCGTCTTCTCTTCTGGGCTTTTTTTCACCCGTCCCCTAGAAAACTACGAAATGTAACGTAAAATATTCCTTATAATTTCTCACCTATATTCTGAAAGCATTTTCCACGTCCACCTCTGCCATATTCTTATTTATAATTTGATAATATATTCCTCTGAGGCCGACTCTCATTAAATTTATAACAAATAACAAGCCTAGAGTTCAACTAATTAATTTCCATAGCCGTCATATCAAGTGGACTTACAGATAACTTACAGTTTGGTTTGATATGAAAAAAAAAAAAAAATTCGCACGAGAATACACTGGGAAGAACAGTTGAATTTCTAACTGCTCAAGTCACATGATTAAAGACGCTTGAATACCGGTAACGGAAACTTCGTACCATTGGTCCTATTGTATACTCGGGACGAGTATATGGCATACAGGCACTCATATAAATTATAAATTCTTACTACCATCTTATAAAGGTTTTTATTTTCGTTTCCGAATATTCTTAACGAATATTCACAAAGTTCAGCTGTGTTAATAAACCACCCGCCTTGAACTATTTTTTTAAAAATAAATTTCAATGCTGTATTTCAGCGCTAACTCTGAAGATTAACTGTCCGCTCAATTCTTTCACCCATTACCACACTTTTCTGCACTATTTTCCATATTGCCACATTAGGAATATTATGTTTTGCTATATGTTACGCAGGCAAACTATTCAAAACTGAGTCTGTGTAGTTTCTTAGCAGCCTTCCTTAGGGTGCTAAATAACATAAGTTTTTTTTTTTTTCCTTATTGTAATGCCTCATTATACTGTTAAATCAAGATACGTTTTTTTTTTCTGTACATTAATAAACACAAAGTATCCTTCGTGAAAGGCTGGTACATTTGGAAAAAAATGCTAAAATTTCTAAATAAAAAGAAAAGCGATTATAGAGCTCTTTCTATAGACTTTAACATAAATATAGATGTGACCAACCTTGATACGTTCTTCAAAAATCCAACCTAGAAACTCGAGTTTCATATTTTCTATAATTAAATTCATACACTTTTTAAGTTTGAGAAACGCCCCACATTTATTCATTTATTACTATTTAGTTGAAAATGTCTGGATGAAAACGTACTGTGCTCGTTATACTTAGCCTTAGAACTGCCATCGAGTCCAGGATCCCATCGACTTTTCTAAATACATTTTTATAAGCTTTTATGCACGAAGTTGCTTTTGGGTTAGTGACTTTGTTGTTTATATGGTCCACAATAAAGTTACAGTCGCACAGACACTTAAAAGGAAAATAACGCCAATACTACAATTAAAGCGACTAATTACATTTGCGGTCCTCTATGCATTCTATTCTCAAATGAAATTAAGTGGTTTGTATCCAGAGTTTTGATCTTTTCTTTACATATGGCGTTCTAACATGCAAAAATATAAAATGAGTCAATACAGTATGATATATAAACCCTAGAAAAATAAATAATAACAATAAAAATTGGTAACTTCAGAATTAAATTAAAATATATTAATTAAATTAAACAGTACTGTTTAGTATAGACATAGTGTCTACAATGTTTGATTACATAAGCTTATAATTAAGCCTTGGAGGTACTGAAATCATTAACTTCTTCCACTAATTCTTTCGAAAAGAATAAATAGAAGCAGAACCATATAACATAATATTGCAAACATTTATTGTTACCTTTTATGTTGTGCTTAATACTTCTGTTAGTTTATCACAACAAAAACATCTGGAGAAATATTTATACTTGGGTATAGGAGACAGTTTTAACAACTGAAGTTAAATTATTTTAAAACACAGTTCAAAATCGAAGTTAAGCCAATTTAGAAAACATTTAGGAACAAAACAAGTGAGTTTGTTGAAAAGATTGACATAAGATTAGGCAAATGTTATAAAACAGTGCACGCAAGGATCTTCCAGGATTTGAACAAAAGCTTTTTGAAGTCATCACTTTACAAACAAACAAAAACGAAAAAGGTGAAATTTGTAAAACAGAGAAAAATGGTGAAATACTTTGTCGATAGTGTAAAGTAGCATGTCTTACACTTTCAGTATAAACTACTTAGTGGAAACTGAACATGATTTGCCCTTAAGCAAAACTGCTTCTGAAATAGTTTGTATTTGTATTTTGAAGTATAGCGTTTACTGGTTATTTTAATTAATTAAAAGTTTTTGATAAAAAAACACTATTTTATCCATGACCAATGGGTAAAAACATCATCAGCCGAATGATGCCCATTTTTATAGACTTCCATAGCTGATGGCTACTTTCACTGTGAGTCACTTGTCCTTTGATACAATTTAAGCAACCCTTTATGCAATTCCACAACAAAGGTTACGCTCACCATAGACCACTGGACTTCTGATATCAGTTAAGTCGTTCTTTACGTTCTACATAACTAGTTTTTAACTTTCAAATTACTAATTTGTTTACATACTGTTCATTACCAGTGGGTCTACATATTGCATCATGTATATAGAATAATTTCATAGTTTTGCCTGTAACAACACTCAGTCTAGATAACTGGCCAAACTGGGGAAATCATTCATTTCGTATGCAAAATATGTAAGGAATATCAGCAGTAGTAATTAGTTTAACCGTTTACACTTTTGTGACTCCTGTAGTATGCTGTTAGGGTTACTATAACAAATTAACTCATGTACTCAAAAACAATTTGGTGTATAAATTATTTATAAAAATGCGTTTAAAATACAATGAAGCATATGGACCCAATCTGCAATTTTAGGTTACGAAACTTCATAATATAAACATAGTGTCTTTTTTCAGAAAACTGAAATATCTAACATATGTATTCCAGTTAATAAGATGAATATTACTTATCGAGTAATGCGGTATATTAGAAATAATGTTTCTCAGTGGTTCAAAGTGTATTTGATTTAAGTTGCTTTTATGGTTAATAATTTCCAAACGTACACTAATATTTCAATGAAAACACACGTATTTATAACAGGTTTGTTTATTTGTTTGTTTTGAATTTCGCGCAAAGCTAATTGAGGGCTATCTGCGCTAGCCGTCCCTAATTTAGCACCACCCACCACCAACTCTTGGGCTACTCTTTTACCAACGAATAGTGGGATTGACCGTCACATTATAACACCCCCACGGCTGAAAGGGCGAGCATGTTTGGTGCGACCGGTATTCGAACCCACGACCCTTGGATTACGAGTCGAACGCCTTAACACGCTTGGCCATGCCGGGCCATTTATAACAGAAAAGCCACTTCGGTAACATTAATTAATAAGGCATGATACGTTCTGGGTAAATTAGACATATGATCAAAATTACAAATTAGAAAGTAACGGTGAAATATAGTGTATATATATATTGATAACATTGACGTATTTACATAACACAGAAAGAAAAAGGTAATTTAGTAATGTTTAGGGCAAATAAGCTCTTACAAATGTATTTCATCGGGTAATTTTCTGTACCTGCACTGACTTTTTAAGACAAGTAACGAGGATTATGATAGTCGAATTAATTGGTTGTTCGATATCGGGAAAAGAAATTATAAGATCATTAAAGTATTCTATTTTCTATATCTCTAATAAAATGTCTTACCTGTACGTGTTAGTATCTCCGCAATATTCGAAAGTACTTCTTGATGACGTCATATGATAGGCTCCACTTCTACTTCCCCTGAAGCGAATTTTAGTGGGAGAAGAAAGGTTAATCTTTGTTGGAGAAGAAGTAGGAAAATTTGGGAAACTGGTACATTGGGAATTACGAAATTCTGATTTAGACTCTCTGTTATGATTGGAGGATCCAGTCTCGGAGTAGCAAGTTGTGGAGAAGCTGCTACTGCTGACTGACTTGGTGAATCCGTGAGTGAAAGTTGACTGAGGGTCACCTGTGATAGTCTCAGTCTCAATCTGTGGGGAACACTGTTGTGAAGAGGTGCCATTTAAATAACACGAGTCAGTCATTCCGTTACTTTCATTTCTAGTTCTGAACCTATCATAAACTGACATACCAGCACTAAAGCTTCGGGCTTGACCAAATGCTTCCCTTTTCTCGTTAGCTCTTGTCAGTCTCTCCTTCTCTGTGAGCACTGTAGTGTTGTCAAAACAGACACTTGTAGGCCTCTGGGGGAAGTTGCTAAACACAGAAGTCATATTGTTTTCTTGCAACAATTGCACAAAACTCTCTTGGTTTTCGCGCACAAACTCAGCGAAGAGATCACTGTTACCTGCAGAAAACTTCTTTCGAGCGTCTTCAAAAAACTGTTTCATTTTTTCTGATGCATTTCCGGATGGCACTCCTCTTCGCCATTTGTGATTACCTTCACGCATACAAGAAAACCATTCTTGAGTTTCTTTCATCAATTGTGCGAGTCTTTCTTTACGTTCTTTTTCGAACTGAGAGTCTTTAAAACACCCTTCTGATGATTTTTTGAAGTTACCATTCATTGTCGCCGATCCATTAGTATCTCGGTGATAATCAGTATAAGCAAAGCCTATTAGTTTAACTTTTTCTGACTTGGGCGAAGGTGGAATTTCATGCCGTGGACTACTCCGGCCATTAACCGTTATCAGAACTGGTGGTGTTAAACAATGGTTCTGCTGGTTTTCGGACTTCTCACCAGCAATGAAACTTATTAAACGTACTTGTATCTCATCCTTTGTAGGTGTCAGAGCATCCATGTTTGTCCCACCGGCATCCATTTTGGATACGGCGGTGGGCTCTGAAGACATGTGCAGAAGACTGCCTGAAAATATATAACATGCCTAGATGTCATTAAATACCCTCCATAACAACTTTTTTGGCTTTTGTTTTTCAAACAGCGTGATACTTTCAGTTTGGTCGTCAAATATTTCCAAAGAAAAACAAAGCATTATACTTTCATAAACGTTATTCGTTATTATTTTTTATTTTATGACTATAAAAAACAAGAACACGGAAAATCTAATTAGTGACGCGCGTGAATGGATTAACGAGATTCCCACTGTCCCTTTCTATTATCTAACAAAACCACAGAACACTGAGCATGAGTTGATTGCACTAGTAACTAAAATTAGATGCCACTGACACTTGGCATAAGTGTTATATTATGATTAAAGTTTCTTAAGCTTGCTTAAACTAATAAACGTGGGCACTTCGAGTAATATTTATTTTTGTTAACTTCAAAAGTTGTAAGAAAATTAGCTTCACATTTGAATGAATATAGCTGCTGACAAATATTACGCGGTTTTACATACTTCAGTAATTCATTTTATTCAGAAATAATTTCAACTTACAGAAAAAGTAATTGACGATTTTAAAAATAATCACTAACGCAGTAACAAATGCAAAAATAGTCACAGAGCTCCTAAAAGCAAAAAGCACAAAATGTGGAGTGTATTTTCGTGGCAACGGGATATGAATCTTAAATCATTTAATTCACAACCTGGCAGTGGACTTTCCCGATTCTTGTGTCAATATTGGTTCAGGTAGGCAAAGCAGAGGGCAACAACTGAAATAGCTATTAAACTTGTAATCGTAAAAATAAAATAAAGAATTTGGGATTTTATATCCCCCTGAAAGTGTCTTGTTGACCTAGGACAAGCAAACAGATAGACAAAACTTTCCTGCCTATATTAGAATAATGTTCGACAGTGAGTTCGGTGTACGTATGAAATAGCATAAAAACAATATTTGTATTTCAGAACTTTTCAAGCTATTAAATTATATATAAATAATTATTTTATTTTAATTTTTCCGTGTGAAATGATGGTTCAAACACAACAGCTACATTTTGCACATTTGTGTGCATGTTTGTCTGCACAATAGCATTCTGTCTCGATACGACCAAAAGAACAAACGACGTGCTTATTTGTTATCTTTATTTCTCTCTCTTGTAAATATAAAACTTAGAATTGTGGTTCAAGCCTCAAATTATTTAAAACATTTTATCCTTCATATTTTTTTCTGTTTTAAATGTGCAATGTATTAAGTGTATAAATGTACAGATATACATATCGTCAAACAAATAAGCTGGATAAACATAAAACGAAATACACACTAAGTAGAGGGTATACAACTGATGAAACAATGCACTCTTTATAAGCAATGACGTAAGAAAAATATATTTAATTAACTATACTCGTGACCGCGTTGATTTTTAATTTTGATCTATGTAGGTAGCTTTCTCTACTCGTAAGTTAATATGAATTAACAGTTCCCGCTATAACCTCAAAAACCATTTTGCAAACGTAACGTAAAATATATAACAGTATTTCCTTTTTGATGACCAGATGAGAACAAACTCAATACAGCATTCGTAGGGTTAAATTGCTTGCTTAAACACAGAAACACACACACACACACACACACATATGTATATACTCTCGCTGCCTATGACCTATAGAGTGGGGTCAAGAGTATTTCACAATTTTATTTTTTATACAGCCTTACAGATCAACGAGAAAAGAACACATTAAAAAAGATCTTGTAATTTTTTTTTGCAGAATATGCACACCTTATAACTCTTGCTAAACAAAACACAAAAAATAGTTTGTGAAGTATCAATTAAATCTTAATATTTGGAAATAGAAATATAATTATAATAATAAATTTGTAAGAAATATATATGCTAGAAAAGCAACTAATAACTAGGTGTCGTGAATATATAAATTACAAATGGTAACTACAAACTAAATATGAGCATACAAATAAGTGGAGCAACAATTAACTATCACAACCCAAAAATCTACCAATCGTAACAGTAAAAACAACCACACCTCAACGACTTAAGTAATATAACCGTACAGAAGACAGTTAAATGATAACTATCTTTTTAATATTTTTAGCTATGCAAAAGTAAAACCATTATTATAAAATAAAACAAATTCCTTAGTTCATTTATTTAATGAGGCGACTGACAATACTTTATGTGATCTGACTTGCAAATGACTAATAACTAGGTATCGTGAATATATAAGTTAAAAATGAACATTTGGTATACGTTGTTTTAGATTTTTACATGGTGATATTTTTTTTGAACATAAGAGTACAGCCATAGTAGTAGCATGCTGTATGCTTAAAATCGGCATTGGCAAGGTCATAAGGTATCCTCGATAACTCTTTTAAAACAGCTGAATTTTTAGTATTTGAAGTCACTTGACAAGATGCGACTCATCTTACAAGAGTATCCTGCCAATAAATGCCAGATGGAACTGAAGTCCACTGAGCTTTTATAAGCTAAAACATTGTCATTCCTCTCTTCTGCAAATAAAGTTTTAACCAATTTAATACAGTCGGTGAAATGTCATTATCCATGAAGTTGAAGTCAAAACCAATTGCGTCAATATATCACATTACGAACGATCCTAAGACATGGTTTCTATACCGTGTGTCACTACTGGCATCATTCTATATAAAGTAAAGACCAATTTTTCTTCAATGTCCATTTCTGCCGTTACCATGTCGTTATACATCACGTTCTTGTTTTAAGATGGGGTTTAGATCTGGTTCCAGATTCGAAAAAATATTTAAATATACATTTGTTATTTGTCTATAACGTGGTAAGTGATTTGCTTTGTTGTATATTTTTTTGACCCATTGGATGTATCCTTTAGACTATTACAAGCGAGATATTTTATCTTTGCTGGAAGACTTTTGCACCCTTTATGGCGTTGGCATAGTGGACAGTTTTGTGAAATATGTTTTTAACAGCGTTACTCTGACCCTGAACTCACATGTAGCTGAAAACAGTTAGTTCAGTATTTTTAATTAGAACTAGCTAGAATCGACAGGAAATGGTTGGCTGGTTGTATTGAGAACGATAGTCAGCACTGCCCTAATGTCATTGGTTTAGAAACGTCTCCACATTCTGCTACTGACACTTTGAAAAACTTGAAACCACGTCTCAACTTCAAATTTTGATTAGTTGGATTCCATTTGTCTCATATATATTCGCAAGAATGAAACATTTGTATGTTTTATCTTAGGTCCACCTTCGGCTCATAAGTACTTTTTAAAGTTCTCTGAACTCCATGATCCACTTCAAAGAGATAAATTAGACAAACTGTGTAAGACCTCTAAAAACAGCATTTGCATTTCATATAAGGAAAAAACAATTTGAGGGGTAGTGGTGATTTAATAACAAAACTTTTACCTTGTTGTAGTCGTATCGGTGTTTCGTTCCCTGCGAGTATCGAAACCAGATTTTAGCGTTATAAGCCCACTGATTCACCCCGAGTCTCAGGACTATAGTCAGTAGATTAATAATTCAAAAGGATCCCTAAAATGAATAGCTTAAAGTCAGACAAACAAACATTAGACGACATATGGGCTAACCGGCCAAGGAAAAAGACTTAAAAGTTCAAGAATAATATCTCTAACTAAAAATTTCTGACGAGAAAGATGACAACAAGTCAACGGCACTCATAACTCTTAACCAGACGACGGGATAGACAGTCACGGTTATAATATCCCAACTCCAAGAAAATGCGACGTGTGTGTAACTAGCTGCATATCACAGATCAAATCACGACGGTTTTGATACGCAGCCAGACACGTTAACCACGTAGGTCACACCCAACTTCTGTGAGTTGATTGCACTAGTAACTAAAATTGGGTGCTAAAATCATGTTTATAGTAGAATAGTATCTAAAAATGAGATAGTTTATAGTAATAAATAATAAATAAATGGATACTGGCTAATTGTTTAGAATATTAAAATCTGATGATTATATATAGCAAAACAGTAACTAACACTTCGCGTATTTAAAAAAAAAATAGAGGTTTTACATTAAAAACAACAACTCGCAAGTGATGTCATGCAGAGTCATTGCCAAAAGAGAAAATAAAATTACAATCTTTCGAAGAAAGTTTCCTTTTTATAGACTAACCTTGGTCTAAATCACTGGCAACTTTTTAGATGCTTCATATATAATTATTTTACATATTGAAATATTAATATACCAAATGTATCCATCCTACAATAGGAGGTCTGTTCAAAAAATACGCGGACTGTTTGAATTGCGCGGCTCCAGTTGGTTCCAGGGGAATCCGCTTAGTGTCGCTAGGTTCGCACAGATCAGCTGATTATGACGCCATTTCCCGATTGCAGATATCTTCATTTGTGTATTAGCTACGCGGTTTTTTCGTTTGGCGGATTTCAGTATGAATGACCTGAAGGAGCAACGACTTGCTGTGAAATTTTGTGTTAAACTTGGAAAATCTGCGACTGAAACTTTTGCAATGCTTAACACGGCTTACGGTGATGTTGCTATGAAGCGTACGGCATGTTTCAAGTGGCATGAACGTTTTAAGGATGGTCGACAGTCCATTGAAGATGATGAGCGTCCTGGACGTCCTTCCACGTCAACTGACGACCCACACGTCGACAAAATCAACACCCTGGTGCGGGCAAATCAACGTCTGGCTGTCAGGGAGCTTGCTGAAGAGTGTGGGATATCATTTGGATCTTGTTACGAGATTTTGACCGAAAAATTGAAGATGCACCGCGTTGCTGCGAAATTTGTGTCACGCCTGATGACGAACGAACAAAAAGTCCATCGCGTCCAGGTTTGTCAGGAACTGCTTGATCGTTCAGAAGAAGATGAAAACTTCTTGTCAAGGATCATAGGAGGTGATGAATCATGGGTTTATGGTTATGACATTGAAACGAAGGTCCAATCGTCCCAGTGGATGGGTGAAACATCCCCCCCAGACCCAAAGAAGCTCGCCAAGTTCGATCCAAGGTCAAGGTGATGCTGACAATTTTCTTCGATGCTAAGGGTGTTGTTCACCACGAGTACCTCCCCGAAGGCTCCACAGTGAACCAAACTTACTACATTGAAGTTCTGAAACGTCTGAGGGACGCCATCCGTCGCAAAAGGCCAGAAATGTGGAGGAGTGGCGACTGGTTTTTCCATCACGACAACGCTCCAGCCCATTCAGCCCTCAGAACTCGTGAGTTTTTGGCCAAACACTCGATCACTGTTCTTCCCCACCCCCCCTACTCACCTGACCTTGCTCCTTGCAATTTTTTCTTGTTCACCAAACTCAAAAGACCCTTGAAAGGAAGAAGATTTGAGACGATCCCTGAGGTTAAGGTAAATGCGACGAAGGAGCTGGAGGACATTACAAAAGAAGCGTACCAGGACTGTTTCAACAAGTGGAAACACCGTTGGGATAAGTGTGTGCGTTGGGGAGGAGAGTACTTTGAAGGGGTCCCAGACCTGTAACTTCTAAATAAAGTACATTTTGTTTTATGACGTCAGTCCGCGTATTTTTTTTGAACAGACCTCGTATGGTGTCTTCCTAGGCCCCGTATACACTTTGTAAACCGAGTCGGTTATTTTCATAAATAACATATGTTTTCTTTTTTCTCATGAAACTGTCTTAACTGCAGTTATCCTTCATGCACATTAATAACTTCGCACATTTAAACTTCTTTTACAGGAGAGCATGTATATGAACTACACTACCTTTCGTGTGTTATTGCTATACATCTCATCGTAAATGTTAAATGTAGATGGCTTCATCAAAACCTAGTTCAGTATTATATATTGTATGCGAATGTTGTTGGTGTACACTGTACACTCTCACATCGTTGACGATTTCAAGCCTTCGACAAGGATCAATGCGTGGGTGGAAGACCATTTTGATATGAATGTTTTTGAACTCGTTAAAGATAACGACTCTCTAAAACCCACATGTATTTCTTTTTGTATTATTAACCAGAGTTACAAAACCTCACATTCTACAGTTTACAGTAAGCTTTTTCTCGCTTCGTCATTTAGTGAAAACCGTAATGAGACTATGTCAACTTTAAACACTACCATTAAAAGTTTAAAAACATTACCTACCCATGTCTGTAGAACGCACACGGATTTAACTTCTCGAGGAAAGTAAACTTTATTTCCTACTTTTTTGTTTTACACATTATTCAATATTTGCCATCTAATACACGCATTATAAAAATGCGGCGATGAAAAAAGGTTTTTTTTGAATTTCTTGCTTCTAAAGTTTATATTGCACAAAAATATGCTATTGTGAAACATACTTTGGTAAGTTATAAATAAATTCGTTACCTAAAAGCAATAGTGTTCAATTGAAGAACGACTAAAAATAATTCCATGGTTACCTGAAAGTAAAAGTTTTCAATTACAAAAATGAAGCATTTATAACAAGGGGGGTTCGATTCCCCTCGGTGGGCTGAGCAGATAGCCCTTTGCGGCTTTGCTATACGAAAAACACACACACACACTTATAACAAGGATATATTTGTTACAGGAAGATTACAATGTGCTATAGAAGGTTAAACAGCTCGTCCATATAATGCCTTTTTCTGTGACTTCAAATATCTTACTATTAAGATTATTCATTATGTGTGTGTGTGTGTTAACATCTAACACCCAGAGTTGGTTGGTTTGATTACCGTAATTTTTATGTGGTAACTGGAAAGTGTCCGACAGAGTATGTGGGCTATTTAGGATTTTCCCGAAAAGATGGATAAAAAAACAGCGTGAAATACGGAAGATTTTCACTTTTTATAGACGTTTGGCGTTTAATTTAAAAACACAAATAGTTAACCAGTAAAATGAGTCAATTATTATTTTCTACAAAGGAGGGAATGTAATTAACATCTTATTAGGTCATTAGAAGTTAATAACAACAGCAAAAGGACAAAAATATTACATAACATTGTTATTCATACAATTTTTATGAAAAAAAAATTCTTATTTGCTGTGAGAGGCTATCGCTGTCTTAATGGACAAACAATGTTTTACGTATTAACTATAACTGTTTTAACAAGCAAATAATGTTTGTGTTTTATTATACCAAAGCCACATCTGCTGTGTCTACCGAGGCAAAAATACCAATAAGTCGCAAGTAGTTGAAACTGTCTTCATAGACGAATAATTCTACCACAATGAAATCTTTACAACTAATTTGGTGACGAAAAATAATTAGCACGCTTTATGTGCTTATAACAGTGTTGATGGGAAAAATCAATATCATAGCATTCATTAACGGTTACAAAAACCTAGATCGATAAATAGGAGTTACAGTATGCTGTACATGTTTGAACAGGCAATTAGAGAACACCACTGTAAAATTAGGTGACAACAAAATAAGAGAAAAGATTCTCTTTATTATATTTACATGGTTAACTAGAGCATTACTTTACGCCTGAACAGCGTAATTGGGCTATTTGAAATGAATAACAAAACTGATGTCACTTTTATATTTTCATAACGTCCCACAACTCCAAGTGTCAAGCGTGTTTTCTAGCATCATGCCACTAACCCCGGATCTTTTGAAGCACAAACTAAAATATTAACCAGTAGGTTAAGGACAAATCTTCAGTCTTGAAGTGTCTTTTGACTATACTGTGGCAGGTGTTTAGATAATATGTCATTATATTAAAACGTACGAATAACAAATTCACATAATTAGACAAATTCTCTGTCCCCCGCTGATACAGCGGTATGTCTAAGAATTTACAACGCTAAAATCAGGTGTTTGATTCCTCTCGGTGGGCTCAGCAGATAGCCCGATGTGGCTTTGCTATGTGAAAACACATTCGCTCTTCCAGGTAATCCACAAACTATACTTTTGGATCCTTTTCTTTTCCTTTCACTTTGTCTCTCATTGTTAACGTTATTAATCTACCTGTTAATTTGTAAATCTACATGTCGAATTATGGAAGTCTACGAAAATTTACAAACGCGGCTGTAAAGAAATCAACTTCATACCCACGACCCGGTCGCACCAAACACGCTCGCCCTCCCAGCCGTGGAGACGTTATAATGTACAGTTAATCCCACTATTCGTTGGTAAAAGAGTAGCCCGGTGGTGATGACTAGCTGCCTTCCCTCTAGTCTTACACTGCTAAATTAGGGACGGCTAGCACAGATAGCCCTCGAGTAGCTTTGTGCGAAATTCCAAAACAAACAAACAAACAAAACCCTCTAGCCTTACACTGCTAAATTAGGGACGGATAGCGCAGATAGCCCTCGAGTAGCTTTGCGCGAAATTCAAAAACAAACAAACAATTTACCCATGATCTTTTAACTAACGAATAGCTGCTGTCTGGCTGTCTAAACTTACTGAAATCTAATAAAATTATTTTTCGAACATTTACTGTACTGTAATATTAAACGTGCATTTTATTTTATATTCTGTTAAAATACATGTATGCATGCTCTGTCAAACCACATGTTATTAGGTGGTAATGACTTTGAGGAGCTAATATGATATATGTGTGTGTGTGATAAAAGGTAGGAAATATCACATGGCTCGGATAACATTGGCTCACGTTCAGAGACCGAATCCAAGAGCAAAAGCGAATTATAGTATTACCAACCAACCTTCACAAATTTTTGATTACACACTATTTGATTCCTTTTTAGTACGCATACTTTTTATACGTACTAAAATATTTTATAACATTTAATGGTTTATGTTTATTATAGCGTTTTGTAGGCCTAACCATCGCGGTCTTTAATACGTTTTGTGATATTTAAAACAGAAAGTTGAGTGGCCTTTAGTTAAAATCATAGGAATGATTGATATTTTCTCAAACAAATGTTTTGAACTTATAAATAGACTCCCTTAAAGGCCTTCAACTTGCTTATTAATAAAGTTGCAATCCATAAAAGTTGGATAGAAAAGGATGCTTCTCATATCCATATAGTCGCCCAATGGAAGAGCAGTAAGTATGCAAATTTACAACGTTAAAATTAGACATTCGATTTCCTGCGATGGACACAGAAAACCACACACATCCAACTACCTGGTTTAAACTTTCACTGCAGTTAAAGTAAACATAAAAATAACTTACAATAATCGTTTTATATATTATTTGATAATAACTCATTCTTTATTGCAGAGTACACTCTGAGAAATAATACACTTTAAATGTCCATATATTACGTCTTAAAAACATAAACATATTTTCAGT
This sequence comes from Tachypleus tridentatus, assembly GCF_004210375.1. Taxonomy (NCBI): domain Eukaryota; kingdom Metazoa; phylum Arthropoda; class Merostomata; order Xiphosura; family Limulidae; genus Tachypleus; species Tachypleus tridentatus. Next base: position 36,172,287 of record NC_134832.1, on the reverse strand, counting down.
ATTTAAAAAAACAAGTATTATTTTACCGACAAACAGCGCTGTTAATTTAAGCATGAAAATAACAAATATATGACAACAATGATTTAGGGTGACAACACTACTAACAAATCTCTTATAACCTCTAAAGTAATACACGCTAAACACGCTAAGTACATATCAATAATCATTAAAATTGTTTCAAACTTACTTATTATTGTACCTAGTTTTAGTATCTTTTCACTTTTATTTAAGATATGCATCTTACTTTAAAAACACGTAAATAATACTGGCCGCAAGAGAATTACCATTTTTCAATACTCTACCGAATATGAATGACATAATATTATGCCAATAAATCCATAAATGTATTAGTTAGAATTTTCGATCCTATGATACAATGTAAGCCATCGGTACTTTGGAGATATACAGTTTTCTTAACCACTCCTCTACATTATGCCTTGTCCGAGATAAATGTGGTGAAGTAGTTGGGAGTACAACAACAGAGTTATAATCGTATATATGTAAAAACGGCTTGTTTGGGTTGAGAAAATTTTTTTATGTAGAGGAGCGAACAAAGCTTCGACCTTCTTCGGTCATCGTCAGGTTCACAAAAACATAAACAAACATCCATGATACACCCCCACGAGCATCGAAACACAATTTCTAGCTTTATAAAAAGTCCACAGAATTACCACTTTGCCTATGAAAACATGTATACAGATATCAATGAAAAACACTCCCGCAAAAGCAGTATGCATTGATATTTAATAATAAATATCTTAGCCGTACATCGTTTATTTTTAGGGTAATTTACAAACATCAATACAGTGTAAATGTCAGATTGAGCTTACATGTATATATACTAAATCACCAGATATAAAAGCCAGGGTCAATGAACTTGAAGGAAGAATTAACCACACAATATAGTAATAACAACATTTATGTAAGCTAAACCTAATTATGATAACACCATCGCTTTACTCAGAAAAGGAAAGTACGAATGCGAACAAATCGCTGCCAGGATGACTTAAGAAACACTGTAATTGTCTTTAAAACATCCTTTTTTATTTTGGTGTTTCCTGTCCATTGCTCTTTATATGAGACAGATAAGCACAAAAGTGAGCAATAGAAACAGAAAAAGAGACGTTCAAAATAATTACTAATCTTACCATAACATGATATTACACAGTGACATGTCGGAAAATATTTTCAATGCCTGAAAAACAAAATGTCTGAATAAACACGCATTGCTTTAACCCAGTAGTTCCAAACCAGGGGTGCGAGATAGCGTTCCAGGGGGTGCGAGATAACATTTGTTTTGGCCACCTTCACCTTTATTCTTAAATAAATAATTACTGTGAGGGGTGCGAGAACATATTAATTTTTTTAGGGGTACGGGGCATAAAAAAGGTTGGGAACCACTGCTTTAACCTACGAAGAAAGCCCAGGTTTGTAGTCCCTCCTATACTCAATGACAAAGTAGGTCTAAAAATTATGTCATCATTACAATCAACAATTTATCAAATCTGAGTTGAAGCAAAACGTCATCACAAAGTTATACATTGGCTTACACTGAATAACCGAGAGACTGACGACTGTACTGATCCAACAAACATCCAAAGACAAATCTAAAAGATCCACTGAGTGGATTTATAAAGGTGATGAAGACTCAAGAAAAGACTCAAGTTTTACATAATCACAATATTTTAAAATTTCCGTTTGATCAGCTGTATTCATTTCCACCAAAAATAGATGAAGTCATTAAACATAAATACAATAACCTTTAGATATAAAGCACTCTTTACTAAAAAGGCGTTTTCGAAAAAGACAGCCTTGGGTAGTCTAAATGGTAGCAACAACATTATTAGAAACGTTTCTAATAAAGGTAAGGATTTCACGGATAATATGGGTAAAGATGTGAATGTTAACTAGATAAATGACCAACTCAACAATGAAAGCAGCTACAAAACACTACAGTCATGTTTTCCAAAAAACTAAAAATTTAACTTAATAGGTCAGTAAAAACTCAACACTTTATAAATGCGTAACATAATCTCAATCCAAAGAACGGTAGACCACCTGAATTTTATGATCTTCCCAAGGACCACAAAGAAAGTATCTTTTCAAGGGCCATTGTGTCAGCCTATAAATGACCAACGGTAAAAACTGTTGTGGTTTATAGCTAGACTACTTCGCAATTATTTGAATTTTATTTCTACATACTTATAAATCACCAACAGTTTTCTTAAACTCTCATATTACAAGTCATTAATTTCGATAGTATCTTATTTAACCTGGACGTTGAGTCATTGTATTTCTCCATTCATATTGATGAATGAATCGATTTCGTCATAGAATTTGTAGAGAATCATTAAGACAATGTAGACTTAGCGAGATACGCTATTCAACAAATTAAAGACAATTATTTTTGGTTTAATGAGACTTACGAACAGTTAGTTATCAGGTGTTGCTTTGAGTAATCATGTAGCCGTAAAATTCTATGTTAACTACATGTATATGGTAGAAAGTCAAGCCTTACAACATTGGAATAAGGAAGCCAGACATATGGGACAGACATACTGAGGATATCTTTGGAATGACTCTAAGAATTTACTACTTTTCTGTGATTTCTTCAGTAACTTTCATCGTACTATAAAATTTACTGTTAATAACATTGACACGGTTTAGTTGCCCAATAATAGCCGCACATTTAACGTGTAATGGGTGATGCCAGTGGTAATCTTAAAACAACAGTATTTCACAAAGCGTATAATACAAATCTGTTACAAATTTGTCTTTTTTTTTAAAAGACTTGTATTATAAGCCTTGTGAAATACCGTTGTTTTTAGATTACCACTGGCATCACCCATTACACGTTAAATGTTCGACTATTATCGGGCAACTAAGCCGTATCACTAAGATTTGTGCAACTGATGAAGGTAAATACAAAGCTGTACAAGTATTTGCACACAAATTAACATTAATGGATATCCATAAATATTTGTTAACATGATATAAAGCAATTTTATACGGATTTTGTTTTTCCATATATTAGCCCTAAGATTATAGCTCATATTACACAGGCTTGGAGACAATTAAGTCTTGACATCAGTTACATAGAAACAAGGTAGAACTTTGAGCAATATATTGGTAATATCAGTCTTTAAACCCAAAAGATGCAATAAACCCGTACAGATTATATGTCACATTTAAGAGGAAACCGTTACCACAAGATTGTAATATACATATTAACATGCAAATTTTGTGGTTCTGTATACATCGGTAAAAGAGGCAGGACTACAAGAAATGTAATTAACAACCACTTTTGAGCTCTATACACATTAGATATTAAAGCAAGTACTATGGCTGAACATTTTGTTGACAAACATGGTATAATCGATATTGATTGTTGCATAGCAGCAAACATTCTTACTCGCTGCTACAAGGTTTCAGATAGAGAATGCAAAGAAGACCTAATAATTTGAGAGAATAAGCCTTACTTTAAAAAATTACCCTGGAGTTTCTAATTATTACTGTTTTAGTTAATTAGTATAATAACATAGTTTATGCGAACTTTAAATAGTATACTTTTTTCTGTTTGCATGTACCACATAGTTTCAATTTCACCATGCACAGCAATATAATTTTTACAACAATTATATATACATATATACATTATCGCGTGAAGTCCACCTTATTATGCAGACTCTTGTTATTTTAAAATTTTCCTATATGCTTATATCACTTAACAAGTTTGCCCCAGTAAAGCAGTAGAGGCAAAACATTAGCTTGAATAAAAGCTATTGCGTCTTCTCTAGCGACAGGCCGTGTTTCAGGTATCTTTTTAACAACGAATACACCTCTCCAGGTTGCACTATAAACCTTAAACTATCATAATGATAGTACATTTATGAAACACATTTCTAGACCGCGTGAAATCACGTAAACAACACATAAAATATTTGTACCCATGAATAGTGTTCAGAAAAACTGGATGAAGAGAAAAAGGTTTGTTTAATTTTTGAGTTAACACTAACTAAGTTTTGCTAGTGTTAAACATATCGTTTTATATTGTACTATGCAATCTCTCGCACGCTTGTCATGTGCCACGGTTTTAAATCCTGTATTTACTTATCATTCTTGGTTCAGTAAGAAACTCTTTGAAGAAATGACAGTAACCAGCTGTGAATATCGTAAAGATAGTAACGTATCTTTGCCATATGTTCAATACACTGTCTAATCGATTTTACTAGGGTGGCGTGGTGGGGGAACAAGCATAGTTTTCTTTAGTTTTCGGTTTGGGCGTGGTCTAATAGTTAGCGCGTCAATGTGCTTATCTGAGGATCCATGTTCGTGTCCTGTTACCGACAAAAATGTTTCTCCGTATTGAGGCTGTGAATGCGTTATAAAAGTGGTCGTCAAGTCCCACTATTCGATTAGAGTAGACCAAGTGTTGGCGATGGTTGATGTTAACTAATTGCCTTCCCAACTAGTCTATCATTTCAAAATTACAGACGGCCAACAATGACAGCCATCATATGGAGTTTGTATGGTGCTATATGGCCTCTAATTATGAGAACGTTTGCCATTTGCATTACTTAGCGCTGTAACCTAGAGCAGAGCAACTTACTTCTAACCATACAATTAACAAACATATTTTGTTAACACAAGTGAATGAAAGATAAATTGTTCTTTGATGGTAGATTTATTTTTTATAATGTCTTCAAAGATTGTTTACTGTAAGTTATAAAGGGAGTTAATAAATATTAAGGTTTTTCTAAAAGAGTTGCTTAGTCTTTCATTTATTTCCTTAGTTTTAAGTCTATTTCTCGTGTTTCTTGGTAAAGTTTTCTTAACTTTTATTGTTTAAAGTAACTTTGACATATTTCACCGAATCATGCAACAGTCACTTCATTAATACTATAACTGAATTAATAAGGACAAAAAATGATGGGTGTTTGTGTTTAATTAGTAATATGTGTAGTGTTTTAGTATATCTTATTTTCAAAGTTTAGTTTAACTTGGGTTTCACACACTATTTTTTTTTACTCTTTCAAAAAGAGCAACATGGATAATGCACAGTCTAGTGGTCATAAACATCGTAAGCCTTGTAAATTATGTCGACTGACATAGGACAAAAACACATTAAGTTTTTCTGCTATTAACACAGGTTTCCAGAATTCTGAAAAGGTATAAGAACAAAATTCCTTTGATTCAAAGGTAAACGACCTCAATTGCTACTTTTATTTTGAGTTAGGTTCAACTGCTTCTTAAGAGAATAACGAAACAAGTATTTACTCAAAACCTTAACATTAAATTGTTACATGGTTGGTATAATTCCAGATGAAATCTGAAAACAAAGGCAGAAACATTTAGCCAGTAAATAAAGTCCTTGTTCATTTATGTTAACTGTGTAGCGGTTTCCACAACTTCGTGTCGCTTGTTTGTTTTTGTTTTTCGCATTTCCCCCCAAGCTACTCGAGGGCTATCTGCGCTAACCGTCCCTAATTTTGCAGTGTAAGACTAGAGGGAAGGTAGCTAGTCATCACCACCAACCGCCAACTCTTGGGCTACTGTTTTACTACCGATTAGTGGGATTGACTGTAACATTATAACGCTCCCTTGTCTAAAAAAGCGAGCATGTTTGGTGCGACCGGGATTCAAACGCCTTAACACACCTGACTATGCCGGGCCCATGGCGTCGCAAGAAAACGGTTACAATTTAGTATATATTTTTGTTCTTGTTTGTTTGTTTTTTTTAATTTCGCGCAAAGCTACTCGAGGACCATCCGCGCTAGCCGTCCCTAATTTTGCAGTGTAAGACTAGAGGGAAGGCAGCTAATCATCACCACCCACCGCCAACTCTTGGACTACTCTTTTACTAACGAATAGTGGGATTGACAGTAGCTTTATAATGAACCCATGGCTGAAAGGGCAGCATGTTTGGTGTGACAGGGTTTCAAACCCGCGACCCTCGGATTACGAGTTGAGTGCCTATTTTTGTTATAAAACTAAAGCGATATGCAAATCACACTGTGAATGTGTTGGTTACTATACTGTTTTCAGAGCTGTCTGGGGTCGCGTAAATATTTATCTCGATAGGGGGTACATGAGAAAAAGGTTTTCTTCTTTAAGAAATCAATAACATTTCAACAAAGGAAGTTTAAGAAGGCAACAGCAACTCCTCTCTAAGTAACGTTGATTTAGTTTTCAAGGATATTCATGGGTATTAAGCATTCCTAAATGAAAGGTAGGAACATTATCTTAAGAAAAATAATGTTCATTGTTTGTTTCTGAAAACAACTTAAACGATGTAAATTCCGAAATAAAAGAATGTGGAAAAGTTAAAGAACATTACTTAATGAAAGTTAAAACAAGTTTGAGTCTTACAAAGCAAAAATTCTTCAAAATCATTTAAATAATTCCATTCTCTAGATTGGTATTACCTACTTAAAAGATTAATGGTGTTCCTCTATCATTAAGATTGGCATGACATAGTGGTTAAAGCGCTCGATTTTTCAATTTATTTTACTTCATCCCAATATTAATATGTGGGAATATTTGTAATGTTTTTGCTTTGTTACAAGTATTTTTCTGTATATATATTTCAGGTAATTATCCTTAACTAATACTTCTTTACTATCCAGATAAGTACAGTTATTTTCATGATAAGTCTTGAATAACTGATTTAGTTTTCCTTATATTCCCTCTTGGAGATTGGATTAATAAAGAAAAAAGGTGCTTCGCTTCTCCAAGCGAGAAGCAACTCCAAGAGTTGCGAGTTCGAATTTGAGCATGGTTGGTAACTGGGATAAAAATGTGTAAAACGCTGTTGTTTACAACAATTAACGACAGAAATGAAGAAAACTATGTTGCTATTTCCTTTAAAAAAACAACTAAATATTTCATCAGCTTACTGAAAATTCAAATGATCTTTACTGTTTTAGTTAGATTTACTAAAGACAGATTTTTCATAACCTTTATCATACACCTTAAACATGCTTTGTTACTGTTAATAGAAAAAAAAAATATCTGCAAACGATTAGTTCTCTGTTTCGAAGGTATTACTTTATGAAAAAAAGATTATCTTTGGGCATGGAAATTAATAAGATACATCTTATTCTGATTACGAAAAATTACAGTAGCAACATATAACTCCACGTTGTTGGCTCAACATGTATGGTTACCGTAACGCACGTGTGAATCTAAAAAACACCCACCTTGACTACAGCTTTCAGGCTGTAGAAAGCGTTATCTTGAAGGCCTTTTTAAATATCCACTTATTTAAGTAGACGGTATCTTAGAACAATTGCTCTGTAATTTCTCTGAAAAATTACGCTTAAAGTGGTTGTGTACACAGCTTTTTATTTTACTTCACTGCGACCTTATTCTTTGGGTGATGTGGGCGAACTGAACAGTCTAGCTCCGTTCTTCAGCTCTGTGTCTTCACTGAGGCTAGCAACGTAGAAAAATAAAATTAACAGCGCAAGAATCCTTGGCAAGCGTATGCCGGAATTGTAATTGATGCGGGCTGAGATCAGCCTTATATCACTGCAGCTTTTCACATGGACAGCAAAGCATTATCGTTTCCACCTTACGAAGTCCAATTTCTTAATACATTTCTTACCTCTCATGTTGATATCAGTTGCATGCCTATGTAATACGATATTGCCGTCGTTTCTTTCTGCTTATTATAACTGTACATTTACAAAAGAAAAACTACTTAGAGGCAGTTTGTGACGTCATATCTTCACCAAGGTCGCGAATATAGTTCCAGCTAGACCCGTTGTCTTCTTCGCCACACTATTTGAATACCATCCAAATAAAAGTGACAGAAAGTAATTTTCCTTTCTTATTTATCCAAAACTGTATCTCTCACAGTTTCGGTTATTGGTTTCAGTATCTGAACACATTTATTTCTGAAGATTGGTAAATAACTTCGATTATCAGCCATTTTACAGTATTCGTTTGTGATTATGTCATACAGTTTGGTAACTAAGAAATATAAGTACTTATTTACTTAGCAATTGGGTTAATTTGCTCAATTAAGGGCATTATCAAAATATACGTATTTTTTAATTTAATAAAACTTTATAATATAACACTCAAATAATATTCACAGGAAGAAATAACTTCTACATAAGGCTATGATGAAACTATCGTATACGTCATACAACCTTGGTTGAGACTAGATTTATATATGGTTTGAAAAACTAACAACTGAAATGTTTTGTAAGACATAATGGCTAAGGGTTGTTCCAGTTAAAGATTATGCCACACTTATTTACACAGATACAGAAATTAATGAAAACTAAGAAGGTCTAAGGCGCTCAAAGTAAATGAAACTAGCAAAAAAGATGTGATAATATAAAAGCGTAACTGATGAAATGATTAGTTTCCGAAAACATAATATATAATATTGTGGTACAGATATACAAAAACGTCTCACTAGCTTTTTCTTTCCCTATTTAAAGGATTATATTCTCTTCCAGGAAGAACCAGTACATACTAGCTAAGTAAAGCTTGAAATGTATGGCTGCCAAGTGGGAAGCACGTGATAAACATATCCTCTAGCGGGAAATATTCCAATAAAACTTATTCAAAGAGCTGCTCAAGATATCCACTGAAATCAATTTGTCTCAACTGTTAAAATAAAAATTCAGATTACTTAACTCCTTATCTATTTGTCACTACACATATACACATATGTAATGTTCAAGTTTCCCTCTCCCCCGCTTGTACAGCAGTAGGTCTACGGATTTACAACGCTAAAATCAGGGGTTCGATCCCAATCGGTTGACTCAGCAGATAGCCCGATGTGGCTTTGTTACAAGAAAACACACATTACACATAAATGAATATCAACCTTCCCAATTTAATAACAAAACACATAGAAGTTGCTACTACCAGAGCACTGTGGAAACTACACCGTGCATTTAAAAGATATGATAAAAATTACACGAGTAATAAAATAGGTTATATAATAATGGGATCATGACTATTTTTATTTAAAAACTGATTTGAAAAGATTTGATTTCATATCACAAGTTTGGATTACATGCAAGAATATTTGGAATAAGTGATTTTATGTTCTTTTGTTGGATTAACAACAAATAATGTTATTTGACATATAATTTATTGCTTGTATTTTATTACACACGTTCACCAATAATTGGTCCTCACTGATAAAAGTAAAATAAGCAGTACAAGGCAGCGTGAAAAAAAAAGTTTAAAAGAGTGAAATACATTTCTTGAGTCAAAAAAGGACAGAAATTTACACAGTTTAAATACACAAACATATTTTATAGAATCCATAGCATGTTTGAATTACAAGCTCAATACATTATCTCTAGAATAAATATTCTATTATTTTCATTTAGATATTTTTTAGATAATTAAGGGCTATACTTTCAAAAAACAGTTCTATGTGCTAAATTGTTTATCATATTTAAGTTGCACTGAAAAGTAACGCCACGTTTTAACATGGTATAGTGTTTACATTTTTTTTTTCCATTGACAGACTGCCTAGGGACGAGAACTTAAAAAAATACACGATGGTAAACAGGATTTGTTCCCTGTTTTTTTTCAAGACAATGCAGTTTAAGAATATCATTATGATATATATCTGAAAATCGTTACTGGTATGCGTTTGCTTGTTTCAGCATTTCGCACATAGTAATCCTTAATGTTCATAGATTAGAGAAATTTAACAACAACCACTGTTGGTTTTCGTGTTTTTCTTTGTTTTGTTTTGTTTTTGCTACGTGTCATGAACCATAAATATTTGGATCTACAGTTCAGGAAAGTTAACATTCAGGCCATATTACGCCCAGTGATATTTGTTACAAGTTTGAAAACTGTTTACTTTTATATTGAAACTTAAGAGTATCATAATAAACACACACACAGATATATGGAAAGAGGATGTGAGACTGTTTTAGTGGAAAGCTAGGAATTGCACCATGAATTTTAGTGTTGTAAACTTACCGCTAACTCCCTGGAGGACTATATATGTGTAGGTTTGTGCATATATATATATATATATATACAGAGAGAGAGAGAAAGAGACTTGATGGTGAGGTAAACTGTGATTAGTAATTAAGAGGGCATTAGTTTCTCCTATTGCTATAGCTGCTAAATGGAAGATCCTAGAGAATAATTTTTTATCCTCTTTCTAACAACTTATCGAGTCGAACAACTTGATAAACAAAACACATATTTAAAGACTAGGTATCAGGAATAATTATAGCTGTGATGGCGCCCAGGCTGTATGACGTTTATTTTTATTAGGAGAAAAGCCGATACTGTAAGTTTCAACATATATGATTCAACACTTTAGATATCGTTTGCAGCGCCATCTCTTAGGTTATTTAATAATTTTTTAAAATGTTGACTGGAAATAAAAACTCGGTGTAAAGTTAGAAATACTTATCCAAAGGTGTACTTTCAAACACTTTAAAAAAATTTATAATTTCAGTCAATACCTTTATAACGTACTACTTACTAATATAAGTTTATAAAGTGAATTTGAAATTATTTTCAGACGTTGACACATTTGTTACCAAACCTGAACTTTACAAAACGCATTAAAAACCTATTAACAGACGCAAATACAATAGTTATGATACTAACAACTTTATAAAGTCAAGGTATATAGTCAAGTCAAATGTGAGCAATTTTCTCATTATTAGATCTGGTAGCAATAATTTTTCACTTTTGATTGTTGTATCATTTAGGCTTGGGAATAAGAAATCCAAAACCGAAAAAAAAAAAAAGAAGCCAAAACTGGCTTTGATAAAACTTCTAAATTCGATGTCAAAGTTGACCTATATTTACAAGGGTTGATTAGTATCATAAGTATCTGAATAAGAGTAGTAACAAACTACGCACAATGATCTTTAAAAAATGCCTCATGAATTGATGAGTTTCAAGATAAATCAGTAATTAGAATGATACTCAACACAGTTAGTTAACTTTATAATTCACGTACTAACTGTTTGTGGAAGTTCACGTATTTTGTTATTTATGTGTTATTATCAAACGTATCCACAAACAAAACAGAAGCGTCTGAGTAAGTAATAGTGAAGTCATTTATATGAAATAAGTTTTAGAAAATGTTTTAACAAAAGGATGAGCTTCATTAGCATCTCAATTAGCATCTTTAAAATACAAAACAGTAACAGATTTTCCCTTCTTCTTTTGAATACTAAGTTTTCTTTGTGTCATTTTTCTTTTTGTAAACTCTTTTACGAATATATTTTCATAGTCATATCCACATTAACTACACTTATTGCACTTGAAATGTCTTTTGTCTTTCCAGTTGTAAGTATAAGAGACAGAATCCTTTTAATGTGTTACTGCAGTATCCTACATTGATTCTCTACACTTTAAAAGAAGAAATAACACAGAAAAAGTAATTAACATTTGACTAGAAAAAATAGTTATAGAAATACCAATAACGTTGAATAACTTTCAACTGAAAAAAAAAAATTATTAGAATTTCGTCCATGCACTATGAAGACATTAATACAAACCCATCCTTCTCGCATATTTTCCAATAAATTCGAAAGTTTTTCATATGTTACATACTCCAAATTTGCCGGAGTTCGATTCCCCTCGGTAGCCTCAGCAGACAGCCCGATATGGCTTTGTTATAAGAAACACACACACACACACAAGTTCATCATCTATTTGGGCCTGGGCTATGTCATGAAGTTAGGGTATATGTTTGAACTGGAAAATCAATTTTGGCAACTTGTTTGTACTAATAGCTAAGTCTATTCCAAAATAAAAACAGCTGCTTCTTATGTTTATAAATCGTTACTTGCCTACCTATTATTGCTTTAGCATATTGTTTTTCCTTACTCAAGTAAGTTGTTGGAACGTTATATGTTATCTAATAGAACTGACACAAATATTGTGAGTAATTGAGACTGAACCTTATCATTGTTAGGCTTTGAGAGGAGTGATTATTTACCTTGTATGTTGCAGCCTATTTACTTTCTAATTGACAATCTAACTTTATATATTTCAGCGAAATGTATTTTCAAGCTGAATGTTTATTTAATTCTATGTAAAAATTTCAATAAATCAACCTTCCTCAAGCATGAGGCATAAAACACAAACAAAACAACATCCATGGAGCGTTCAAAACTTCAATTACTTTTATTTAAACTAGTATGATAATGTGAATATAATATCCAACCAAATCTGTAAATATACTTACAGGAGATAAGTTAATTTTTAACTTTTAATTTAAAAACACTGAAAGAAGTCAGCTTGCTTTGCACTGTGGCCCGGCATGGCCAAGCGCGTAAGGCGCGCGACTCGTAATCTGAGGGTCGCGGGTTCGCGCCCGCGTCGCGCTAAACATGCTCGCCCTCCCAGCCGTGGGGGCGTTATAATGTGACGGTCAATCCCACTTTTCGTTGGTAAAAGAGTAGCCCAAGAGTTGGCGGTGGGTAGTGATGACTAGCTGCCTTCCCTCTAGTCTTACACTGCTAAATTAGGGACGGCTAGCACAGATAGCCCTCGAGTAGCTTTGTGCGAAATTCCAAAACAAACAAACAAGCTTTGCACTGAAATGATGTTTATTTCAGCGCAAAGCTACACAACTGGTTATTTGCACTCTGTCCTCTATGAGTAATCACACTCTGGATTTTAGCGTTATAAAGAGCCGTTAACTTACCGTTAAGCCACTAAAGACTGCAATGAAGTCGTACATGTTAAGAGGAAAGTGAATACAGTGGCTGAGGATTTAGCGCTGGAGAAAGTTCATATAGAAGTAATTCGATAGGTCTTGTAAAAATAGCATTGGGCGTGGTCTAGTGGTTGGTGTCCGATAGATGAATCCAATAACTCAGACTTCGTGGATCTTTGTCGACAAAATGTGCTATATACTATGGAAGTGAGATAAGTGTATCCCAAGATTTGGCGGTGGTTGCTGCTAACTATATCCTCTCTACTCTGTTAGTTCGAAATGAGAGATACCTATGTAGCTTCATGCAAAATATTTAAACAAAAAAACATATTAATACATTCACTATACACTTAATCTTGATACGTATGTATTTAATAAGGTGAGACGAGAGAGATGTACCATTACGAAAATTTACTTTGGGCCCAATTTTGACAGTTATACTGCTGGCAGACTCATCAGTTTCCACTACCAAGAACATCATAAACAGTGTATTGTAATACCTATTTATAAAAATGCGTTACATAACGTCAATAACAAGCTCATGAAATCCACTTAAAACTTAGTTTCAAACATTTATATTTGCAGTGAAACAGCGCTAATTTCTGTTTAAAGCTTTAGTTTACTTTTATTTATTCGATCAGGAATGTCTAAACATAGTGAACATCATTTGCAGATGAAACAATACCACAAACTCTCTTTGAAATACATGATACTTGGCAAGTTTCAAAAAATGTAACCAAACTTAATTACGAAACGCTGTCAAACTCACACAAAACCAAAACTTAATAAATAAATAAAATACTCGTGAAAGTCATATTAGTGTATATTAAATCAAACATTAAAGATTATTGTTTTGAAAAATAAACCTTTACTGAGTCAGTAACAAATCAACTAAAAGTTGGAGCCCGGCAAGGCTAAGGCTCTCGACTCGTAATCTGAGGGTCGCGGGTTCAAATACCCTTCACATCAAACATGCTCTTCCTTTAAACAATAGAGTCATTATAATGTCACGGTCAATCTCACTATTCGTTGGTAAAAGAGTAGTCCAAGAGTGCGGTGGGTAGTGATGTCTAGCTGCCTTCCCTCTAGTCTTGCACTTCTAAATTAGGAACGTCTAGCGCAGATAATCGTCGTGTAGCTTTGCGCGAAATTTTAAAAACAATCAAACAAACCACAAAATAAAGTGTAGTAAGTGTGCAAAAAACAGTAAAAGTAACTTCACTGATGTAACACAGCCATCAACCTGTACTACAATGTTTATCCTATAATTGCAGTGTTCATAGTGTCCTCAGTTGCCGAACACAGCTTTGGAACATCGTAATTAATTGAACAGTATTGTTATGAACTTCACATTTTGAACTTTTCTCTATACCCTGTAGATATGACATCGTTTAGCCTCATGGGGTCTTCATGACTTTAATCCCAGGGCAATACCGCATTACGTGTGAACTATAATCACACTTCTATTTCCGCATCACTTAATAAGCAACACATAAGTTGTAGTAAATAACGTCACCCCGAATGACTCCATGGTCTCTATGGCAACCAACTATCGTCTGTCATTTAATTCACGTGCATGAGGCTAAACAGCGTCATATGTACAGGGTACAGAAAAAAATATTCAAAATGGAGGTCCATAACGATATTGTTGCTTGTATTCAGCCACAGCAAAATTTATCACTGTTCAGTTAACAATGCCTGTACTATCAAGTGGAGATCGAATGGATTTACAGTGCAATAGAAAAAGCAATAGAGTACACTCGGAAAGACACAACTCAATTTGAGGAATAACTGTAGTTTAGAAAAAAACATAGAACTTGTGTCATTTTTAGAAAGTGAAAAGTACATTCCTACCACATTATTTTTTACAGAAAAATACACCCAAAAATTCAGTAATGAAATTTGTATCCAAGTGGTGCTCAAAAACGTCGTATTTCATGGAAAAAGACCAAACACTTGTAGCCATATCCAAAATTAACCACATTCTTCACATCATAAGAAGAATAAAATACCATATGTCCCATCTCTGTTGATCAAAGTGTATAAACAACTGAGACATTGGTTTTTGACTTCTTAATATTGAGAAAACGCTATAAACAACCTGATACAAGACAAAAACATCAAAATTCAAATAGCAGATAAAGGCAATGCAATAGTAATAATAAACACAAATGAGTAATTCAAAAAATGAACATTATATTATCAGATACAAACAAATTTTTAAGTCGATAAACACAAATCCAACAAAAACACGTGAAACCAACTAAACAAAAATTATATTACAAATGAAAAAAAACACAATCTCAAAAAAACTTTTAGTCACAAGGCCGACTCAGGCACACCACAACAACTATAATGTACCCCTAAACTTCACAAACCCGATTGTCCATTACGACCCATAATGTCGACATATGAATCAGTCAACTACAGCGTTGATAAATATATAGCGTGGGCATTTTTTAAATATGTAACATCAGCTGAGTCCTTTTTCAAAGATTCTTTCAACTTTAAATATATTCTTAATCAACTAAATCATAAAGCATTAATGGCCACTTTTGATGTAATCTTCCTCTTCGCAGAAATCCCAACTACCGAAGCCCCTAATATAGTTTTAGAATTTTATATTGAAAACCTCAACGCTTTAATACATATTCACAGAAACAAATTAGAAACTCTTATAGAATTCACTACCATCAAAACTAACTTTATGTTCAATGACCAAAACTACATACTAATAAAAGGCTTAAGTGTGGGCATTCTCATGTCATAAATTCTAGCCAACATTTTCATGACACGGAATCTCAAGCCATCAATTCAGCCTTACACCCACCATTATACCGGTACAGATATGGTGACGATATAATTGCTTGATTCACATCTACAAAACACACTCTTACTTTTTTTTTCAACCACGTTAACTCCACACATCCCAACATTAAGTTTACCTGTGAACACGAGAAAACTAATCAAATAACATTTCTCAATCTCAAGATCATAAGAACCGTTACACACAGAAATCACCGATAATGGAGTATACATTCTCTGGGTGGAATCAGCACATGAAACAAAACAAAAACTAAACATATTTACACACAAAATAATCACAGCTACAAAACTATACTCCCCAGATAAAAGTAATGATGAAATTAACCAAATAAAACACTTCCTCAACAAATTTCCTTCAAAATACCGTTGAAAAATTATTATTACACACACGCGCATCTAGACCAAAAACACAATCAACAACAAACAATAATAAATTCAATAAAACAACGAACTATGAAATATTGCATTGTTGGACACCACATATTCCTAATATTAGCGATAAAATAACAAAACTCTGGAAGAAAACTTACAACAAAACATTCCAGTAAACAAAATTAAAATTACAGTGACAAACAATATAACGCTAGCATTATTCGTTTTTATTGTTAAGTACAAAGCTGCACAAAAGGTTATCTGTGGTCTGCAAACATCGGGTATCGAAACCTGGCTTCTAGAAGTATAGGTCCTCAGACTTGGGGACCCAACATTATATATTAAATATAATGCAACAACTGCCACGACTTCTATATCGCAGAAACAAGCCGAAAAATGGAAACCAGATTCAAAGAACACAAAAAACATCTTTGCACATTTTTGAACACTGCAAATCAAATAAACACAACAAAACTATAGGAAACATTCAAATACTAAGTAGGGAAACAAATATAAACAAACGCAAAATCAAAGAAGTCCTACTTATACAAGAACTCAAACCAAAATTGAGCCAACATAAAAGACCATCTTTATATCGATATTTATTTATATTTTAACATCTGACTGCAACGCCCCATGCATTCTCGTTACCGTTCACACTCTCGTCTCTGAGACTTGTGCCCATAACGGTCAGTTTCAAACTGTCTTTGTTAACCTGAAGATGACCTGAGGTCGAAAAGTTGTTTTGTACTTTAGAAGCGTTTTTTTGTAGATGCAGTTTATCAATAAAAGTGCCTTGCTTTTCTTTTGCAAAACTTATGAAACGTTCACTAAAGAAAAACAAATATTTTTAAGTTAATTTATTGATTGTTTTATTTTTGAAACTTTTTCCTCTTTTGTAATTTTTATTGGTTAAATCTGAAATATATCATTTCTGTACAAATTCCAATTATTTTATTTATTGTTCAACTATGAAAATACCGCTTAGGTATAAAAAATATCACCCAGTTATGATCGGTAGGGTAGTTACCAAGATTCGAGTTTTGGAGTATACACCGCAAACTTTATTATAATACGATGGTGCAAACAAAGTAGCAATGCTAACGATAACCTTGGTCACGTGTTTTATCAGGTTTTGTTGTTGTTTTCCGACAGATATTAAACTACTCTGTGTATGCGTTAAGTACATGAATATAATATTCACAAGAGTGGAATTTATTCAGTTAAATAACAAATTTAATTTGAAATATCGGGACGATATACAGGGTGGCCCGTAAGTCCCTACCCATCCATATATCTTATGTATCCAGTATATCTGTGTGGTGTCACCAGTATTCTTGCGCTCATGTACCCACGTATTTGTCACAATACGCTCTTCAAGTGTAAATGGGCTTATATCGGCCATATTTCTCTGAAAAAAAGAAACATATTTATAATGCATATTTATAATTGAATATAACATAACAACATATGGAAGGATAGGGACGTACGGGCCACCCTGTACATTTTGTGGAAAACAAGTGATTAGATTGAATTGTATTAAGATAAAAAAAAAAACGTGGCGCAGTCTGCATATTCTTAATGCAGAAAACTATTTCGATCTTACAACAGAAATATTTAAGAGCATGAGACTTTTACTGAAGAAAATACTCAAAGTTACTTAAGAACACCCCATATCAACTGAAAAATATGCAAGTTTGGTAACTGAGCTATTTGTTGGTGTTATGTATTATAATTTATCTCGCAGCCAAGAACAACGATAGCACTGCAGTGTTGATAAACTGCTACCAGTGTTATATGACAGTCGTCGTATTCAGCGATATAATGTATCAATTAAACTCAGTATTGTACCATAAAAACTACTCTAAAATTAAGTAAAAAACTCATACCTACCTCATTTTCCATATTTCCTCAAACTGCCGTCATGGAGTCCTCATCCCCCTTAAAAATTTTAGCCCTGCAAAGTGAACGACGCTACTGCTCGCACTCACGAGATTACTGACGTGTAAATCAATATCCTGTAGAGCCTGTACAGGCGTTACCCTGCAACCAAGAGCAATGAATGGTAGCCAGCTGTGTAACAACAGTTTAATAGGATAGTTACAGCGGTTATACAAAAACACATACTTCAGGGTAAGTTTTCTGTAGTGTATTGTTATTATTTATTTGTTTTTAAAATTTAAAAAGGAAAAAAATGCACACAAAAGAATCAACAAGTCTAACGAGCATAGTTCGAACTGAAGAAGACGATAAGGAAATAGTTGAAGAAATGACGTTATAAATCGATTGTTATTAAACAACTGTACTTTAAATTTGCGTAAAGTGTATTTTTATTTCTTTTGTGTTGTTTTTACACAGCTATATATACGTTGCAACCTTGGTAAGTGAAAAAGTGTTTATCAAGGTGTAATATTACGGAAAAGTGTGAATCAGAAATTTATAATACAGTCATGAAATGCTTTCTGCCATAATAAGTAATAAGCTTTATCAATTTATTTACGTGGCATAAGCAGTTAAAATCGTTCGCGGTTGAAATTCTTTGTCAGACAGAAATTATCTTCTTATAACAGCCTGGTTTCCATGACGATGCGTGAGCACTACCGCTGTAGGCTTACTTTCCAACGACAGAAATCTTGCACTGCTAAGGCCGGGGTAATTATAAAAGTCATCTTGTTATAAGGTAAAACTAACGAAATGCTTCGTGTAGGTCTTTATACGACTTAAAATATGCAGTGTATAAGCCCCTTTATTGCCATCTAGCGTCCAATATTATAACTAGTCCAATCAATATTATTTTCTGAACTGGCATTTTGTTATTGCTCAAAGAACGGTTCTGAGTTTTACAAGTACAAAATTTTAGCTCATAGCTCCGTTATCTTTCGATCGAGTTGAGGTTTACTTACAGTTTTCGACTCAGAAGATCAAACCCTTTTTATTCGCGTATTTAACCACACCAAAGGTCTCATCTCATAGATTAATATACTCTAATCCTGCTTAAAATAATTTCAATTTAAGGGTAAGTTGGTAGAGATCCTGAGGAGTAATAAAAATCTATTCAGGTATAAACTTACACATCTACTTATTCCCGTGTATTGAAAATATTTGAGTGTGTGGTTCTCGAAATATACCGTCCTACAGTTTATTACGGTTCATGCAGTTTGTTTCTTGAATTATTTGTGTTAGCCGTTCGTTGTTTTGAAGTGACAGATTAGAGGAAAGGCAGCTGGGCCAACACGACCTACCAATAACTCCTTGGCTACTTTCATCCAGTAATGAGATTTGACAGTCACTCTTATAACTTATCCACGACACCAAAATACGTGTAAACAGAATCTCGGAATCATAATCCAGCATGCTACCCACCCACTGGACCAGATTCATGTAATAATAGCATAAGTTTCTATTTAAACTAAGGTGCATAGGTGTCGTTAGAGGTTGAAAATAAAATGAAGAAACTCAGTAATAATGCTAGTAAGATTAACATTTCCACAACTTAATCAGAGAGAGTTACTAGTCCCCTCATTTTTCAGTACAGAAATTAATCTTAAAAACTCTTAATTATATTTCTGCACCTTTCAAATCTTCATTTTAATTAATTTCAGCAGCAATAGTACGTGTGAACACGAAATTTGTGAAACACAAGATAAGTGTACAGTTTTAGTTTCAGTAACGAAAGTGTTAAAGGAAAGCATCTGCAAAAATAGTTGACAGTTGAGTAACTAAAGGCTAACATTTATACAGGTTATTATTTTATATTGTTTATTGAAACCTTTGTTTATTGTGCTGACTATTGCAGATAATATACTTTGTATTTCTATATATATTAAGCTACCTTCCGACTGAAATCGGTAGGCAAACTAAATGCAGACAGTATATGTGTAAAAGATATAAAGAAGTGAAAAGTAGAAACAACTCGTGTTTTGAGAGCCTTAATGTTAGTAAGTATTTTCATATCTTTAACTATACGTAGATGCTAACTGAAAATAACAACCCAGAAAGTTTCACAGAAAAAAACAATAAAGTTTCCAGTCTCTCAGAATGGCTGGTATGAGAATTAAGGCTTTTATTGATAAGGGGAGAATAACGTTTCGACATTCCTAGGTTATTTTCAGGTTAAAAAAGAGAGTTTAAATGTGACCGTTGATGGCAAATGTCATAAGGCGAGAGTATAAACGGGTGCAGGATTGCAGGGCACTTTGCAGGTGGATCTTAGGTTATTAATTAGTATAGGTATAAAGGTGTTTCTCTACATTGGTTTAATTTTGGTTTTAGTTGCCCTATAAGTAAGGCTTCTATGATTTTGTATTTGTTTCCCTACTTAATATCTGGGTATTTGCTGTAGTTATGTTGTATTTAATTGATTTCCAGTGTTCAAAAACGTGTGGTGTTTTTTTTTTTTTTTTTTGTTCTTTGAATCTAGTTTCCATTTTTCTGCTTGTTTCTCCAACATAGAAGTCGTGCCAGTTGTTGCATTATATTTTATAAATTATGTTGGTGTTGTCTTTATGATTGTAGTGTTGTGCCTGATTTTTGAATAAATTTGGTGTTTACTGGAATGTTGTGTTTTGTTATAAGTTTTTTCCAAATGTTAGATTTTTTTTCCCTGATGTCGGTTTGGCCCGGCATGGCCAAGCGTGTTAAGGCGTGCGACTCGAAATTTGAGGGTCGCGAGTTCACATCCCCGTCGCGCCAAACATGCTCGCCCTTTCAGCCGTGGGAGCGTTATAATGTGACAGTAAATCCCACTATTCATTGGTAAAAGAGTAGCCCAAGAGTTGGCGGTGAGTGGTGATGACTAGCTGCCTTCCCTCTAGTCTTACACTGCTAAATTAGGGACGGCTAACACAGATAGCCCTCTAGATGAATATTTTCAATTATACAACAACAGAGGTAAGAATCTGCTATACAATAACAGATGAACATGCTTAAAATTATTAGAGGGCAAGGTTCAAGTGCTTAAACCCATAATATTCTGAACGAAACTGTTTGCAGCCAGTTACGGGGAGATAGCTAATCAGTAATAAAATCAAAGGACAAATAATCTAACTATAAGTGAAAATAAGTGTCAGAATGCTAATATCAGACAAATAAATTATAAGATGCAAAAGTAAACACATTTGTCGCTTTTTTTACCACTGGTGAATTTTAGTCAACGCTATAAAGGGCCACTTTTGCTCATGTGGTATTAAGTGTTTGAAAATATTTGTTCGAATATCCAAATTGAATGGATTACTATTGAAAGCTCTTATTTAGTAATACATATAAGATCATCAAATGATATTTCGGTATACATGTGTAATAATACCGTCACAGACTATTTTGTGCTTCATCTGTAGTCATACATGATAAGAAAAAATGTGGAAAGTCAGCAAAATCGACGAATTTCTTTCTGGTGAACCAACACAAACGTGTAGTGACATGTTTTACGTATTAATCATACATCAGAACAGTAGACATAACTGATGTTTGTTTGGTTTATTCCCGTATAGTGGTGAAATGCATCTCAGTCTGGTTATGAGATTAGCCCCCAGTGGTGTGACGACTTACAATTTTAAAACCTGGTTTCGATGCCTATGGTGGACACGGAACATATAGTTCATTGTGCAGTTTTGTGTTTAGTAATAAACGTGCCAAAGCCGTGATATTACGGAATTCTCTCTTTAATGCTACATAGAAAAGTTTTTTTATTTATCAACAACTAAAAATCCTGTCTCAGCTGCTAATCAGCCAATTTTCTTTTCCATGCTTCTGAGTAAATATTTAATTTAATTTACTAGGACATTAAATCTATATATTTCTTTACTGAAATTGAGGTAATGGAGACCAGAACCTGTATAAAGAATGTCTGCTGCATCACGTGAAACGTAAATCAATTTTACGATGTTGGGTTTTGGTGCCGCCAGGTGTAGTTTTATTGTTTGAAAGAGAGAAAGACAATCTCGTGAAGGTATATCACATATGGCTACATGTGACACCGTAGTATAATGTAGAAGATATCCAGTTTAATAGTTTAAATTCAACACATAAAAATATACGTGTGTTATGTGTTTTATGGAAAGTTCTAAACTGTTAAACTCTTCAAATAGAATTAAATCATGTTTTTCGTTGTTTTTTTCTTCTCATTGAACTTTATAAAACTAAGACAACAAAAACATTACTACTGTTCGTCATCTTGATATAAAACTAGACAGCTACTTATGTATGTTGTGCAGAATTATGATTTCTTATAGCAAGTTTCGATTATTATCCGCCCCTTACTAGTACAGCGGTATGTCTTCGGATTTACAACGCTAAAATCAGCGGTTCGATTCTCTTCGGTGGGCTCAGCAGATAGCCCGATGTGGCTTTGCTGTAAGAAAACACAACACACGATTATTATCCTTCTTAGCTTATTCTTTATTTAACTTGTATGATAAGAGTCTTGTTACAATGTCAAGTTTATGTGTTCTGTTTCTTTACAATTGTTGTTTAAACAACAATTGACGGTTTGAATGAGCAATTTTGAATTAAATTATTAGGTTATAAAATCGTGCATTTAGAAGTCAAAACTCGTACACGAAGTAACTGTTTAGTAATTTTTTAAGGTGGTGGATATTCTGTTCAGGAGTAGTTGGAATTATAAATATACTGATGTAACTTGGCGTTTAATAATTTGATTGGAAAGGCTCGATGTTGTGATAGTTGTCCGCGTCTCTTATTTGAACTGTAGAGTTACAGCACGTGAGTTGTTACAAGTTCATTACTTTATTTATCTTCTAAAAGTTATTAGTGTATTATATCGATAGTATGACGTGAGTTATATTTCGATCTCAACAGAATCAAATAAGTTAACACATTTCTTGACTACTGATCATTTAAATGTCAGTTGCTTGCTCGTATAATCGCTGCAACTGGTTCCTTTTGACTAATGATAGTGTTAATTGATATAACTCATTATACCTATAGTATTATACATACAAAGCTATATACGACCAGCTTTACTCCTGCATTAATAAAGTTTTTGAAAATATTTGTTCGGTTATCCACACATTATGCAATTCTAGTTGAAATTTCATATCCAGTAATATATGTAAACATCATCAAACATTGCTTTATTAGCCAAGTAAAAAAATACAATAAATTATAATTTCTACGACTGCCATAATTCAGAAAGAGACTGATAAAGTTGCCACAATACAAAAAACTATTTGATGAACAGAATTCTCCACTAATGACATAATATAGATGAATAGGTTTTTATCGTACAGAGAGATGTAGAAAAACAGTTTTCCACAATATCGAGAACACACCATAAAGACGAAATAACTGGAATTGACAATGATTTTAATGAGGAAAATAATCAAACTTCACTTTATTGTATCGTATCGTTCCGCAATAAGAATTTTTGCTACTTTTAATGTTAGAGCTAAGGTTTTATCTAAAACAAGTACAAGGATAGACGAAGAATGTTCTTAGAATTTTTAAGTAGAAATCGTCATGGTACACAACACTGTTAATTTCAAAATCAATGGAGAAAATGATTTAAAAGCCTGAAATAAATGTTGAGGAACTGAAGTAATTTTTACAGCTTTCATAAATTGTTTACAGACGTTGAATTAGTAAATGTTTTCAGAAAACTTAATTCTTTTACAATACGTGAAGTGAAACTTTAGCAGGTTTTTTTGAGAAATCATCAACAAGCGATATGTTAGCAGTTATTTTATTCATATCTTTTAAATACGTCACTTCAACCATTTAAAGACTCGTGAGTCATCCGTCGATTGACAATAGAAACAACAAATAGTTGAGCTGGTTAACATGTCTGATCAATACCGTTCTTCCCCAAGTAACTGGGTTGAACTGGAAGGATGTAATGGTTAACTTTGTTTTTGTTGTTCAGCACAAAACTACACAATGAGCTATTTTTGGTGTATCAAGGCCTAATTTTTAGCTTTATAAACTATCAGACTTACTGCTGAACTACTGGAGGCTAATAGTTAAGAATATTGCAGTTTACGCATTTTAAAAATTTATTTTCTCGTTTGCTCTTTAAGACTGTCCTGGTTCTTTTGACTGGTTGAAGAATTTCTATATCCTGTCTATTTCAATATAATAGTATCTTCAGGAAAGTAACATATGTGGAACTCAAATTCGGTGAAATACGCAATAAGTCTTGAAATACAACATTAGTCATTTTTTCATAATCAGAAAAATATCAGTTTGTTACCATCAATTTGAATTCCTATGTCATGTGTAACTTTTATACCATTTCTGTAAGAAGCTGAAATGATAAATACAAGCTTTTGAAAAACTAGTATGTTTCATTGTAAGAGAGAACATTTTTTTCAAATCTTGCTGAGTATTGTTTATCATATAAATTTATTTTTTAAATAAAATATGAAAATGCTTTATATGAAGCTGTGTTTTGTGATTATTATAATTTACAGCACTTCTAAGAATGAAAATTGCTATGGAAACTACTCAACTATTTGATTATTTTCAGCTAAAGGCATAATATTCATAGCTGTTTACCTAAACTGAAAGGACTGAAACTCCTCTATTGTAGAAATTGTGAAGGAAGTGCGATTAATTTAGATTTTTGTCGAGTTTTTTACCCGATTTAGCCAATTACAACTTTTGAGACTGTCAAGCAAAAACTACCAAAGACCCAGTCGGTTCTTACAAAAATTGGAAAGCTTTTTTTCGTTTTTTAAAGACAATAAATAATTACATTAAAAGTTTAAAGCTACCTGTTTTATCTTCCATTATAGTAGTTTTTCTAAGTAATTTACTAAGCGAGTATGAAACAAAAAGTTATTAAGTTATTAATAAAAGTAGAGAGAGAAACGGAATTAATGATAATTATTAGTAGTATTGAAAATTGGTCGTTAATGATTTACATGATTACCGACATCTTACCTCCCAACTAAGGTTCTGAGATGTTCATCTTAAAGTTACAATTTAACAACTGTGCAATTTGAACATTTTCTATCGTACAGCAGGTTGTGTAATAACAGATTGACATTCAGTAAAAAATATGGAAGCAAATATTTCAGTACAAAAATAAATTGAGTAATTTATATTTCATGGAAACATAATACTATGCTTAAATAATTAAATACTGAGTATTCATTATCAGCAAAAAATTCTTAGCCCTCACAACATTTCTTTATTATTATTTCAGTTGTCTTTTCTGTTTTTAATAAATTTCTTTTCCATACTTCCTTTAGTATAATCACATTCCAATTGAAAGGTAAATATAAAACAGAAAAAAATAATCTGTATATTCAGATGTCCTATAATAAACCATACATTGCTGATAGGTGTGTTAATACCAATGAATATTAAATCTTTCGAATGATAGATGAGGTTTTGAAACGAAACTTTTGTTCCAAAATATACCAGTGGCAACATGAAGATTAAAAACGCATAACAATAAAGTTATTCATTTTCACTGAGCTTGCTAATTTAATTTTATATTTTAGTTTGTTTTTTATTGACAAGTAATAAGTAACATGTGACTTAAAAAGTATCTCACTTAACATATTTGTGTCTATCTTAAAGGTAAGAATAAATAAAGTGAAAAATTAATCCCTCAAATTTGAGAACGGAATACAATTGAATAATTAATATTTTACTGGCTAAGAATACTGAGAGTATTGCTGTTTTTGTTCTAAATATGATAGTAATAAATGAAAGTAAATAGATTGTATGTACACCTTATATAATGAAAAACTGAAAATATTCCATCAGTACCTCTAGTGGCTGGCCCCACTGACTGGTCTTTATTTAGCCACCACTGGAGTTATGAAGTATATATACATTTAAAAGTAAAAATAGCTTAGTCTTGGCACATCCCAACTCATTCTTAGTTGGTTGAATCATAGTTGATAGGTCCAAATACAAAAGCTTAGAGGACAAAGAAACTTCTTTCAAATTATAATAAGATTCTTATCTAGCAGTCTAATTTCTAGTCACAAGAGTTTGCTGACAGACAATTTATGTGGTCTAAGTTAGAATGAAACAGCAGGTTTCACTAAAGATTCACATTTTCAATGATTAGGAAACAACAGTGCTTGATTTTGTCAGTACTCAGTAAATGTGTTTTTCACCTCTCCTTCTAGTCTTTGCCTGTTTCGTTATTGTTCATATGTACTGCTTTTTTGTATTGTTGCACACTATATATATACACACACAGTAAAACCTGTCTAAGTAGGAAACTGCATAAGGCAGAACCTCGTATAAGCCAGAAATATGAAAATTTTGATGTATTTACCGTAAGATTTCTCTTATCAAAGGCCCTCCATATGGCGCAACCTGCGTAACGCGGACGGAAAACTATCTTTCACCAACCTTCATCTATAAACAAGTAGGATTAGAATCTGAGTGAGGCGGGAAAATGTTTTTGATTAAATATATATTTCTTATTTATAATTTATATATAATTTAACTATAATAGAATCGCAAGATGGTAACAGTGTGAGAGATTCAGAAAATGAACAAAATGAAAAGGATAGTGAGGAAATAGAAATTCCTACTTCATCGCAAGTGTTGAGTTATATTAACGCTATCAAATTGTATGCAAAAATGAAGGGGGAAAAGGAACTTCATGAAAAGGCCGTAGAATTAGCGTTCTATTTTAACCGCATGGGAAAACTCATTAAAAAATGAAACGGTTGAAATTGAACACTTTCTTCAAATAAATTTGATTAAAAGTTTGTATAATTATGTATATTTTGAATGTCTATTTTGTTTTTATTCTGATAAACATAGCATAACCAGTATAATAACGTTATTCACAAACGTCTTACTTCCCTTGAGTCGCACAGGTATAACGTTCCGCTCAATAATTATATATAATTAAAGAAATGCTTGTTCACTGTCTAAAGCCGGAAAACCTGCTTAAACCAGAAATTTTACTCGGCCCCTTGCGATTCCGCCTTAAACAGGTTTTACTGTATACATAATCTACATGTTTTTGAGGTTTTTTATTCTTGATTGGCTGGAGAGATATGGCATACGATGATGGACGTGGCCACAACATTTTTGTTGTAAAATTTATAAATGATCTGAGTCATAAAAGAAAGTAAGTTAGTCGGTTACAACAAGTGAAATTGTTGTATTAGTGGATAATGTGAACTTATGCCTTTTAGTGAATATAAATTAAGATATCTTCTAGAACTTGTAGTCCGAGAAATAAAATGTTTTCCTTATCGTTCTCCTTTATACCGAAATAATACGATAGAACCCGCCCAACAACAGAAACCGTCACAACAGTATATTACGTGCTTAATAAACACGCAGTTTTCTTCACAACGTTTTTTCCAGTTCACCTCAAGGATACTATTGTTAAGTAATAAAGGTGTTACTTCAGAAATCGATAAATAAATAAATTCAATATTCAGCTAATACAAGACAAGAAAAAAGTACAAGTATACGGAAAGAAATTACATTAACGTTTCAGGAGAATAATGTACTTTTAAGTGAAACAACTCATACAATTTAACTTTTCTTCTCATACAGAACTAGAAAATAATTTATTTTTAAAACTTCAGTTATATTTTAGGCTACAACTTAACCAATTTACAGGACCACAAGTTTTGTATTATTACAGAATTTATTCTATATGGAAATATGAGACGAAAAACAGGTAGATGGTTGGTATCATCGCCTTCCGTATTTAATCATTAATTAAGCTTATATTTCTCAATAAATTAAATAGTAAAACACTTACCAGGCATCAAACGTAAATGAGTAATTTTGTCGTCAGCTTAGGGAAGGTGGTTAAGCCTTGCCATACTTAAACTAGTATTCTTTGTTAACGGAGCTCAAGCCACCTGGTCTATATCGGCGTAATGAAAGCATACTGTTAGAACTATGATTTGGCGGGACCAATCGCATAAATTTTCTGTTCTGGTTCAAGCAGGTTCTGAGTCATTCAACAGTTTCTCTTTTTTATGGCCTGGAAAAACTACTCCGATAACTCGTTGTTCTAATACAAGACGTCTTGCTGAAAAATTCAATCGTCAGTCTCTGCGACTACTGCCAGGTATTTTTGTTTGTTTTGAAATTTCGCACAAAGCTACTCGAGGGCTATCTGTGCTAGCCGACCCTAATTTAGCAGTATAAGACTAGAGGGAAGGCAGCTAGTCATCACCACCCACCGCCAACTCTTGGGCTACTCTTTTACCAACGAATAGTGGGATTGACCGTCACATTATAACGCCCCCACTGCTGGGAGGGCGAGCATGTTTGGCGCGAACCCGCGACCCTCAGATTACGAAGCGCATGCCTTAACGTGCTAGGCCATGCCCGGCCTATATTGCCAGGTACAAAAGTTATGAATCTATCCAACTATCTATATAGTTATTTATTTTAAAAAAATATATTTATTTATTTAGTTACTTCTTCATTCCCTGTCTAGACGATGGTTGAAAATTTTGTATTGAGTACTGTTTGTTTTGCAACTTGAGTAACATTTAGATACCTCTGTGAAATATCTCAATTGAAAATTACACAAACGTTAAAGTCTCTCAGTATAGAATTAGAACAGTACTAGGATCGGAAGCAGTTTAAAACCAATACTTAGCACGTTTATTTAAACTTCACATTAAAGAATATTATTTACAGTTGTAAAATCATTTATTTATTATTTTTCTGAATTACTGTTCAGAACGGATTTTTAAATCCCTCTGTGTGTGTGTGTATGTGTATACCTGCAAAGACAACACTAACAATAAAAACCACAATGGTGCACGTGTCATACCCTGCATTTTTATGAATCAACCTGATCAAAGAAATTTGACTGCACAATATCGAAAAATACCAATTAGATCCCTATGTATGAAATGGATATGTCAAAATGATTATAATGTGAGAGGCATCTGATATTGCAGAAATCACTCGGCAGTGGTGACGCATATATCATTTTACTCTCTACTGAAATTATTTGTAAACTTGTCACATGATACCAAAGATGTAATTAAAATTTAGGAGAAGATGTAGATGGCCAGGCTAACTACATTTCTTGGCTAAACTGTCATTTCCCGTCCGCAATTGATTGCAAAAAATTACTGTTTCCAATATATATATATATTTAATTAAATATCATTGTAGTTGTAGCAAATTTCTTTAACTCTTAGTTATATTGAAGTACCGACTGGACGCAGAGGTGAGTTCAGTCTGTAAATGAAGAACGCATGTTGAAAGTTACCATTTCAGATTTTATCTTCTTTGGGAAATAGTTTTTATGTTGTGTTTTAAATTGCATAAAATAATAATAATGAGTGAAAACAATATGAAATTGTCGTTTCTAAATGAAAACAAGGAAATGCAAAAGTATTAAGTTTTAAAGACTTATAAAATTTTCTTTAAAAATATTACAGATAAATTTAAGAACGAGTTTATAAAAAATGTAAAACTTATATTATTGACCAGCACTTGAGAAACTGTCAACAAATAATAAGGTAGACAAATTTTAGTTTATTCTTGTAGTTAATTTAGTGTTTTGTAGTTTCATAAAAGTTCTCATAAATTTAGTGTGAATAATTAAAAACTATAAGTTTATTTCTATAGTGTGTACTACTAACGAGATCAGTTTTTTTTTTATGTACATTTTCGAGATATAAGTGTTCTAAAAGTGATATTTAGGTGTTTCAACCAAATGACATATTTTTAATTTGTTAGTTGACTTACCAGTAACTCTGTATTTAATTTCCAGCGATGAAGTTAAGGGGTGAGTGCTCTTTATATGGAACTGCTCCAACATTTTTTATAATTATTATACAACCTAACGATTCTCGAGAATTGTACGCCAAAACGCTATTAGAGTTAGCGTCAAGTGAGATTTTAAGTTTCATGACGTAGCTTAAAGGCTAAAATAAGAAATAAGAAAATGGCAATGGTAGAATTATGACAGCAGAAATTTTCAAAAGTTTTGTAGACATAATAGCTTCTTCAAAAAAATGTTTCTTACTGTTTAAAAAACTTAATACACAGGGTAAGCTATAAGTTTGAATAAAAAGTATACTTAAAGGCAGAAAGTACTATTATTGTAAACAATGTGGTAATGTGCGTTTGCTATAGAGTTTACGACTTGTTATCTCTGTTTTATCTTTCTGTGTGTATGCATTGTGCTATAGAATCTATGGCATGTACTAATTTTGTTGCGTTATATCTCAGATTTGTTCGCAGGTAGAAACGTGTTCTGTCGGTGGGTGGTTCTTTTGGATTATTTAGTACAGAGATTGCTAAGTTCATTTTACGTAACTATAACAAATTGATTTATTACTCTAATAGCTTTTGCTACAGGCTGCGTTTACTGGCAGACCTATCTTCATGAAAACGTTTTAACAGAAACTCCAAAAGTAATACAGACCTAATCGTCTTATAAACATATATGCACAACTTCCTCGCTAATGGATTGATAATAGACATTCTACCTAACTTACTGCTTAGCTTACTAATTTAATAACAGATGATCAGATTTTTGTTGTCTAATACATTAACTGAAACTGAACTGATTAACTCAATAATTCAATAGGTTAGTCTGGAATTTGTATAAAATTACTTGTTTTCTGTACACTAAACAAATATAAATGTTGCATCATCATTGCAAGCTCACGCTAGTAAACAAACATATAAAATGAAGTATTAAAACTATATCTTAAAATTTTCAATTTTTCTAGGTAGTGAAGACTCTTGAATAATCCTAATACATAAGTAAGACAATACAGTAAACTGTCATTTGCTTTTTTTGGGACTTTCTTTTCAAAGGGTTATGGTATACAGATGAGCTGACTTCTTGGCCCTCATCGTCAGGTGTTGTCCCTTAACTGGAGAGTTCTCTCTAAATAAGCGGTTGAATGAATCCACTGGCGGCTGTAATCTTTATGATCTTTCGAAAATGGCTTCAAAATTAACTCTGGACTCCTCAGCACATTAACTTTCCACTGGTAAATTCTTCTCTGAAGTCACCTAGCTTGCCATTATCTCACTAAAATACTTAAAAATACGATCGCATTAGCTGATCTTTGGCTTAAATTCCAGATTCTTCTGAATTCCGTAAATTGATTTTTAAAGACAATATATGGTACTTATCAACACCTGCTTAACTTTGGAGTTAGTTCGTTCTCTCTTGTAGCAAGGATTGTAGAGCCATACAATGTTACCTTGATAAAATCCAGTCTTATCAGCATTAACATCATAGCGACTTTTCATTTTATCACAAGTTGATTTACATCTTTCTTTGGTAGAATAATGTATGATATCAATGTGTTTCTTAGCCTCTCTGTATGTTCTATGTAAGACTTTGCCGAGTGATTATTCTCCGGATGTGAGTACAGAAGAACCATTGACATTTAAAAGTGTTTTTTTTTTCAAACATCATTTGTGGTGTGTTGCTTCCACCTTCATCTAATGCTATTCGATTAATCATAAGTAGCAGTATATAACATTGATCCCACTTTTCTCAAGTTTATCCGTATCAATGACTACGCAACTTAGCAGTGTATAATAGTATATCTCCTCTGTTCCACTAAAAGACAGATAAAGGCCTTAATCTTTATAATTTCAGTGATGTGATAAATTTCTGCAAATAAAGCTGATTCAAAGTTCCGTCCCTAATATGAGTGGAGTTCTGTAGGTTCAGCCAGTATTGAAACAAATATTTGGACGAGTTTCTTTACTAAAGCTTCTATTTCCTAGTTCAGAGCATTATGCAGATTCTTTGTTACTGGTCAATTCTGAACAAATTTCATTTTGTATTGATCTGTAGACGCTTCCTCTCTGAAACATAAATATCCTGGAAAACTCAGCTATTGAAATAATAATTCCCACTTCTTGGAATTTAGCTTAGGTGTCTCTTTCCTCAACCAGTAAAAAACTTTTCTTAGCCCATAAAACGCATTACCATAGAGTCTCGCCCAGTATGGTTATGTTGTCTGAGTAGCTAAATTCCAGGGTAGGTCACAGACAGAACACCCCATTAGTCGTTAAAATATAATGTAATTGCTATAATCCATTCCCTTCACTTAAGGCTTTTTTCTCTAGTCACTTGCTTATTCTATTATTCTATTTACTCAGTCTAAACCATGAGTTCTCCCAGAAACGGTATCTTGATATTTCATGGACAAGTCAAGAACTCTATTGCACTGATCAACTGTAATACATCCAGATTTCTAGTTATACAGCTTTTTTAAGTGAGGTGGTATGCTAACCATATTGTGAGGATTTGACACCAAACTTCCTACATCTTGCCTCAAAAGTGACTACCCTGCAGTGTCCTATTTAAACCTGATTCGAATTTTATGATTTGTAGTGTTCACGGTCCTAATAATCATATTTATATTATTCAGACTTTTCACCAATTAATCCGTCACGGCATATTATTGTTTGGTTCTATTATGGCCCAATCACTATATGTAAATCTATTCCCAATAAGTCTAAGTATGCTTATTTCACTTGTTGGTAAAATGACAGCTCTCCTTGTTATTATTAGAAATTCAATCTCTGATGCACACTAGCCTCATGTTCATAGACTGTGAAAGCTAGCCGAACTTCACGTCCATGTCCCCAAATGAAGTCAATTCTCAATATGCACTCTTCCACAGTTCAATTACTTACACATCATGAGGCGAAGAGAAATTTTCTAGGGTAAGGGTAACTTTCAATATTCTTTTTTACTGGAATTTTATGTTTACTTACTGATGATATCAATCCTTCATCTTTCTTCCCCTCTGAAAGCAACTTTAACCTATATTACAAACTGGATCGAATAATTATAGCTGTAGAACCAGTTTTGATCACCATACCGCAAGTCTGACCATAAAAAAACAACTCATCAACTTGTGAAACGGTATTAGAAAATAAACAACTTATTTTATTTGAGGCACATGAAATATTTTTAACTAAACTTTGACCCATGCGTCAAGGTAATTCTTGTTTGTTTGTTTTTCGTATATGGTTAGATCTTCGTTGTTTCTTTGATCTGCTTGGGTTTGAATACTTTTCTTTAGGATGTAGTCTCCTTGATATACTAAAAGCTGTTGAGTTCGCATAGTCTCAGCTGTAACGGTCATATTTCACTTGAAAAAGTTCCTCTTTTCTGACATCCTTTGGGTGGAATTTTTATTCTAAACAAATTTTTGTGTGCAGTTGTCTTGTGATATATTTCCTTCATTCTGTATAACTTATTATATAACTAATCCTTTAGGTAGAGATGATGCACTAGTATGCTCGATCTGATGATTATGTAAATTCTAAATTGGGCGATTAGTTGTTTATTTGCTGCTTTAAAGGATCCAAATTCTATCACCAACTGGAGATCTTTCAGAGATATACACTTACTTTGCTCCAGCCTAATTCTTGGCATGTATGATTTTATCATGTCTTAACTGAGACATCATTTCACCTAAAGAATCTGTTTAAGATAATTGGACAAGTCATTTTGTATTTACTACAAGTTTGAATATGATCTCTTTTTTTCTTCTGTACCTTGTTCTGGAGCTTTGATTTGAATACTTCATTGTGATGTATCACTACAAATTTGTTGGATAAGACTGATACCAATACGTGATAATCATTAAAACTCTCAGCTGGATGATTGTTTAATGTCATAAAATCCGATTCTTTCAAAGGGTCTTGTTGCTTAATATTCCATTTGTTCACTTTCAAAATGATTTCAAACAGAGTCTTACGTACTTCTCTCAGTATATTTCCATCATAATCCATTGGATTCTCGATCGGACGATGTTGTTGAATTGTTGTTGCGACAATTTCTTTTACATTTCCGCCTCTTGTTTTTATTTTAATTTTCTATTCATTCTTGATCATCTTTTGATGCTCTATTTTATTAGGTGTGATTTTACATGTTTTATTATTTCCATCAAATTTCAATTTCTCTTCATGCTCTTGTTTATTCAAGACCTTATTTTATTTATAACAAAGTAATCCTAATTTTAACATCAGTTTTGTAGCTTGTTATATCGTTGAGTGGGTTCGTTTGGATTATGTTGTAAAAATAATTGTAAGCATAGTCCACTTAACGATAACGAATTGATTCATTTCTTCAATAACGTTTGCCACAGGATACGTACATTGTTAAGCATAACTTCACAATCAACGTTTCAACAGAAACTCTGAAAGTAATGTATGCCTAACTTACTTATAAGACTTACTTGCAGGGCTTCTTCGGTCAACAATCGATAAAAAATACACTGATAAACGTACATATATCCCCAGGTAGGTGAGAAGATTACAGAATTACAACACTAAAATACGATGTTTCATTCCCCGCAGTGGGCAGAGTGCAAAGAGCTCATTATGAAGTTTTGCGTAAAAGCACAAAAAACAACAACAAAATCTCTGACTAGTTTACCAAATACACACTTCCCTACCCCACTTCCCCAGTAATTCAGCGAAAGGTATGAAAAAAATCTGGGTTTTGATATTCTTGGTTAGAGCGTCACAGATACCCCACTGTGTAACTTCATGTTTGTTTAACATGGTCGTCGAACCAGATTAAGGCCCTTACAGACGCAGAATGCAGCTCAAAAACAATAAGACGGCATCTACGAGAGAAAGGCTCTAAAAACCTTAAACGTCTTCAAAGGCCACGCCTTCTTCCACACCATGAAACGGCTCGGTTAAACTTTGCTGAGAAGCACCAAACATGGGACGTAGAAAAGTGGAAGAAGGTTTTGTTCTCTGATGAGAAAAAAATTTAACGTGGATGGTCCAATGGCTTCCAACGTTACTGGCACGATAAAAGAGACATTTTCTACATGACACAGAGGAGGAGGTTCCATCATGATCTGGGGTGCTTTTTCCTTCCAGGGAACAATGGAGCTTCAGGTTATACAGGGGCGTCATACAGCAGCTGGCTACATTGGCATGTTGGAGAGAGCATCCTTATTGACTGAAGGCTCTCGCTTGTGTGGAAATGACTGGATCTTTTAGCAGGACAATGCTGCAATCCACAATGCCCACAGGACAAAGGACTTTTTCATGGCAAAAAACGTGATTCTTTTGGACCATCCAGCGTGTTCGCCCGAACTGAACCCCACTGAAATTGTTTGGGGGGTGGATGGAAAGGGAAGTCTATAAGAATGGACATCAATTCCAAACAGTGCATAATCGTCGTAAAACCATCTTCACCACTTGGAATAACATTCCACCCAGCCTTCTGCAAACGCTTATATCGACCATGCCAAAGCGAATGTTTGAAGTTATTCGCAATGACGGCTGTGCAGCTCACTACCGAGACTTCTTTATGGGCATTTTCTACCCTGTTTAGGACTTTGTTTTGCTATGGTCTTAACCTTTTTACCAGCTGGTATTTAGACTAATTTCATAGGGTTCACATTTTCAATATTAAATGCTAAAAAAGTTTTTTATTTTTATTTTCCTTTTTCTTATTTTCATCTTTCGAAGCTCTGCTCAAATAAGTGGTTGAGTCTAACAACGCCAAATGCGTATTTTTTCTTTATGTTCATTGACCTTAATATTTTGGCCAGCAGTGTATATCTTTGTCGTGTAGTTTCCGCATGTCTTCAGCAAGATAATTGTTTTTTTAGAAGATTTTGAGTAAATATTGGGGCTTTTCCAACATTTGTTGTTTTATTTCTGCAGCTGTATCGCGTTGTATATACGTGATAAATTTCAAAACAAAACATAATAAAGATAGTTCTTGTACAAAAGAATTCCCTTTCTATCATCCCAGAAAAACCAAAGCAGTGAATGCTGAAAAAGCCATAAGATTGATCCCAAACAAGTTTTAAATACAGTATGCCTGTAATGTGAATTCTAGATGTACGTATCAAGATAAATAAATTATGTACTTAGAGCAGAGAGCCGACATAGCCAAGTAATACTAAAAGTTGAATGAATACGACGTCACAAAACAAATGATTTTACCATAAGATCAGAAATAACCTATTTTAGTAGCTTTGAAAACCTTATATATAGCAGAAACAACAGGCCTGGCATGGCCAGGTGGTTAAAGCACTCGTCTCGTAATCTGAGGGTCGCGGGTCCGAATCTCCATCACACAAAAACATACTCGTCCTATCAGTTGTTGGGGCGTTATGATGTGACGGTCAAAATTAGGGGTGGTTAACGCAGATAGTCTTCGTGACGGTCAAAATTAGGGGTGGCTAACGCAGATAGTCTTCGTGTAGCTTTGAGCGAAATTCAAAACATACCAAACCAGAAACAACATTATAATAAAATTACTAAAATAGTTTGTTTGTTTTGTTTGTTTGTTTTTGGATTTCGCACAAAACTACTCGAGGGCTATCTGTGCTAGCCGTCCCTAATTTAGCAGTGTAAGACTAGAGGGAAGGCAGCTAATCATCACCACCCACCGCCAACTCTTGGGCTACTCTTTTACCAACGAATAGTGGGATTAACCGTTACATTATAACGCCCCCACGGCTGAAAGGGCGAGCATGTTTAAGCACGACTGCGATGCGAACCCGCGACCCTCGGATTACGAGTCGCACGCCTTAACACGCTTGGCCATGCCGGGCCATTTACTAAAATAAATAAATAAATGAGTCTCCGAGAAAAAGTTTAATTTTAGCTTGATAACGATCAACCAATTAATTTATAAAAGATGCAAATTTGTTTATTTCTCGTTGTTCGTTATTCTTTCAATTACGTAACTTCGGTTAGTAATTAATAAAATACAACGCGTTACTTCTCATGAGCAGCTTATTTTTTGCAACAAGCTTTCGATTATATTGAAGCTGGACACTGCTAGTGATTAACGCGTCATCATACTGCAGGTCGAAGAATCCAGGGTTCGCACTTTATGCTGTTAACGCA
Organism: Tachypleus tridentatus; assembly: GCF_004210375.1. Classification (NCBI taxonomy): domain Eukaryota; kingdom Metazoa; phylum Arthropoda; class Merostomata; order Xiphosura; family Limulidae; genus Tachypleus; species Tachypleus tridentatus. Next base: position 36,135,605 of record NC_134832.1, on the reverse strand, counting down.
TATTAAAATGTAACAATCGATCGTGCTATTTATATCAAAGAGCTAGACAAAGTATATGAGGTTGTGGGTACTGCATACTGACTGCCCTCCCATTTTTCAGAAGTTCAAAGTTAGGGAAGACTACATAACTGACGGATCATTTATTCGTTGACTTGTCGTTGGCTATGCATGCACCAGGGTGCCATTCATTTTGAATACAATTACAGCGCAGCCGTCTTCAGGTTATTTCAGTTTATGTGTGTATAAAATAAGTTTGAACTCTTAATATAATGATTAAAACTCTTCATTAACCTTTTGATACAATATTAGAGTCAGCACGTTGTGGTAAATTATAATATACATATATATAAAACATGTAAAACTCCATGTATATATTTTTTTATATTGATCATATTTGTGCTTATACTTATGTCTCTTCTTTCTTTCGGACACATAAACTTGGACTAAAGTAGACATATTGTTTAATTTTCAGGAGTCAAAATATTTCATATTAATAGGTCTGTTATTCATTTATGTTTCAAGGCACAAGTCCCAAATCAGTGTGCCTTTCTTACAGAAGTCAAAAAAGGGAAAAAAATCGCAATGTATGAAACAGGGAGGTATGAACCTAGAGACATTGTCTGCTATGTAAACGTTAGAAGGGTTGTCATTAACAATGTTTTGATTCACACAGTATATGAAATTGCATATATCATGCCGATGAAATAAGACTTATCGATCAAAGATTATTTATGGAGTTTTCGACATAGTGAATAATTCTATTTATACAGAAACTATTTTGCATATTACAAAGTGACAATTTAGTATGATCCAGTACATATTTTTGACACCCTGTCAGATATGATCCGAAATGGATAAAAAAAGAAAATTGGCAGGAATTTCAAAAAGTATTAAACAATATACTGCCAGACAAAATTAAGCATATAGTTAACAACGAATCAGAAATTGATAATTATAGTCAAATAATCATGGAGTGCCTACAAAAAGCAGCTACGGACACTGTACCAAAGCAACAACATACAACCATAAACAATGCATGGAAACCAACCAAACAACTATTAACACTGTTAAAACAACGAAAACAATTAAAAAGACAGTTCATGGCAACAAGAGATCAAGAAATAAAAACACAAATGAATAGTATCAAAAATAAAATCAGAACAGAAATTAAACTGTTAAAACAAGAAAAATGAGATAACTTCTGCTCCCAACTACATGAACAAACTGACCCTAGAAAGTTTTGGTCACACCTAAAACGATTCACCAATGAAGCCACTTCAAGAAAATATTTAATATTGGAACATAGCAACACTTTAGCGAGCACGAACAAAGAAAAAGCAGAAGCTTTCAGGCATCAACTACAAAACACATAATGACCCAGACATGAACAACTATTTCTACAACAAAGTAAACAACCATGCAACAAATAACATAAAATTATACAAACCATACTTTCCAATCAATATTATTAACAATAACACTGATAATACTTATGACTATAATACTCTATTGCTCACTAAAAAAATCACACTAACTGAACTCAAACAAGCAATCAAGAATTCAAAAAAACAAATCACCAGGAAATGATGGCACACAAACAATTCTCCTCAAAAAAGGCACTCCAAAATTATTTGATCACCTATCAGCTATCTTTAATTTATCTTTCTACTCTGGATACATCTCATTTTCTTAGAAGCAAGCTAATATATCAATGTTCCACAAAGAAGGTAAACCAGCTAATAAGCCAAATAATTATCGACCAATCAGCCTGACCTTCTGTGTAGATAAAATTTCTGAACGAATAATAAGTAAATAAGTAATAGACTCTCTACATTTTTGGAAATTACTTCAAAATTATCTGAGGAACAAAACGGATTTAGAAAATTTAGATAAAAGACAGATCATTTAATTAGGTTAACTGAAATGATAATAAATAGCTTTAATAAAAAGAATGCACTGTCGCTTGCTTCCTCGATATCGAGAAAGCATTCGACACTGTATGGCACAATGGTCTTCGGTTTTGTATGAATGAAGTGGGGCTACTGCATGGAATTATTAGCTGATTATCTAACTTTTTCTAACATAGAAAATGCATAGTAAACGTAGAGGGAACTTTCTCTGAGTTCTTCACTCCAGAAGCTGGCGTCCCTCAAGGAGGGGTGGTTAGTCCTATTCTCTTTATCATGTATGTGAATAATATGCCACTTAAAGACCCAAATTCTGGATATTCGTCACAGTTTGCCGATGATGTAGCAATTTGGAAAAGTGCTCTAACACCAGAAATAGCAGCCACTAACACATAATCACAACTAAACAGAATAAGTGAATACTGCCAAAAATATAGAATCAAAATAAACACAGCAAAGACACAATTAGTGATATTTTCAAAATCAACAAAACATCAAAAAGTGCAACCGCAGATTTACATGAACGGAGCGCTTCTCCAGACTGCTACATCTGCAAAATTTTTAGGACTAACATACGATTCTAAACTTACCCGAACAAAACATGTAAAAAATAAAAAATAAAATTTGGCGAAGAATAAACTATGCTAGGAGTCTAACTGGTAAAAATTATGGAACAATACCTGAAAACATCCTTAAAATATACAAAACATATATAAGACTTGTAGTAGACTATGCAGCTCCTGCATGGATTAACGTAAGTAAAAACAACTGCAAACCAAACTACAATCATTACAAAATACATTAATTACGACAGCATATAGAGTACCAAAAACCACTTCCTTAAAGTTCATGCACAAATACTCTAACACAAACGATACCAGATAGACTTCTACATAGTACAATAAAATATTTCGATAAAAATTGGAGAAAAATCGAGCTGTTATGCGAACTAAACAGGTATTGCACATATGATGAAGAGAGTCCTAAACACCTCTCCCCGATTAAGTTATACAGTAGATCATTAAGTTAAAATTAAGTTTAAAAAATCAATAAATAATAGAAATAAAAAATAAATAAATTATATATATATATATACTAGTGTTAATATAAAACAGGCCACCTATGTTCTAGACTTTGATAATCTGAAAATGCAATGTACATGGACATTGCCCTTAAAAGGCTTGAGTATTGTTCATCACTCTGGCCCTCATATATTAACTTTAAATATACTAATAAGTCCACTCTAACAATGAAAAGGAAGGAGGAAGAGGTCTAGAGAGAGAGAGAGAGAGGAAACAAAGCTAGCTAACGCATCGATGGTGCTAAAGCTCAATAGTAAATGTCTTGATTATTTTAATAGAACTAATTAAATATAGATTGTTGAAAAGATAAACTTTAATTACCTTCAATCTAATACTCCAAAATTTAAGTTACTGAGTAAGAAAATCCAGTATTTGTAGATTTGCATGCAGCAGAAAACAATCATTTTGTCTTTCCTCTTTTTAATTTTAGTAGCACTATAATATTCTTCTCTAAGATTTATTACAATGTTCATTGTTTGTTTGAATTTGGGCGAAGCTACACGAAGTCTATCTGCGTTAGCCTCCCTAATTTAGCAGTATAAGACTAGAGGGAAGGCAGTTAGTCATCACTACACACCGCCAACTCTTGAGCTACTCTTTTACCAATAAATAGTGGGATTGACTTTCATATTATAATGCCCTTTTGGCTGAAAGGGCGAGCATGTTTGGTATGACGGGGATTCGAACCTGCGACATTCAGATTACGAGTCGAGCACCCTAACCACCTGGCCATGTGATATTACACGCTGTCGTAATTATAACACTGTAATAACATATATAATATTAAAGCAATAAATCCACATCTACAGTTCTGGTTCCCGTAAAGACTCCGCCCAGACAAAAACCTAACATTATATACAAAAGGGGTTCGAACCCGCGACCCTTCATAGCACCTTCACCCGTTGGTTATGCCGAGCTTACGAAATATATAAAAAATATGAAATGTCAAGGAATGATAAAAATCAGAGAAATTAAATGATGTTCGTAAACAGTAAAAAGATATGGGTGTTGAGATCTTTATCTCTACTGAAACTAACTCTTAACCTATGTAATTATATAACAAAAGACACTTAAAGTTTTAGTTTTTTTTTGTATGCTTACTAAAATGAGACAATTCAAATAACAGCAAAAAATAAGTGAAAATTAATGAAATTATTAACTCATTTAACATATTTATTCTAATAGTCAGTTATGCTGTATTAAAAGTGTACTCATGTTTGTTTGCTTAAATGATTCAATCTGTCTTTATAATAGCCAACTCGAATAACAAAATATGAAAGAATGGCATTGGCTTTTTCAAAAACTTTTACCTCAACTATTTTCATAAAACGTTGTTTTTAGTTATTATTTTTCTCTACAACTGACTTCCAAGCTTCTTTTTAATATTACAACGCTGTTTTACTACAGTGCCAGCAATATCAGATTTATGTTATTTTGTTCCTAATAAACACTGACTCAAATATTTTTGTCATACAGAACATGATTATCACTATTAATACGGTATGCTCTTGAGAAATGCTGGAATGAATGAATGAAATATATAAAATTAATCATTAGTAGTACAAAAACTCCAACAGATATTCTCTTTTGATGTCAGAAAGTGTTTTTACCGGGATAACACTTGGAAATGATTTTTCACATTTTGACACTTCCATAGGTAAACAAACATAAAGATGTAGAATAGTTTGAAATATATGTCTATAACCTCAATTAACTATTACACCTGACAGTATGCCTCTCTATCACAACAAACACCTGCTCTAAGTCTTCTCATTGACCCAGAGCCAAAATGGGTCTGTGATCTCGAGAATACCCACTTGTAGAGAAATATATATGTAAAATCGGCTCGTTTAGGTTGAGAAAATATTTTACGTAGAAGAGCGAACAACGTTTCGACCTTCTTCGGTCATCGTCAGGTTCACAAAGAAAGAGGTAACTGACCGGAAGCTGACCACATGTTTGGAAGGGGTTGTGCAACTGAGTGTCGGAACGTAGAGGGCGGTGTTAGATGTTTGAATATATAATTTTATTTATTTTATTATATTAATATAGGTATAAAGGCGTTCCTTTATATTAGTTTATTTTGGGTTTAAGTTGTTGTATAAGTAAGGTTTCTTTATTTAGTATTTGAGTGTTTTATAAGGTTATGTTGTGTTTATTTGACTTGCAGTGTTTGAAAACGTGTGAAGGTGACTTTTTATGTTCTTTGAATCTGGTTTCCATTTTTCTACTTGTTTCTCCAATATAGAAGTCGTGACAGTTATCACATTGCATTTTATAAATAATGTTGGTGTGGTGTTTGTCGGTGTAGTTTTTACATAGTATAGACCTCAGTTTTGTGCCTAGTTTTTGAATAAATTTGGTATTAACTGGAATGTCATATTTTGTAACTAGTTTTTGCCAAATGTTGGTTATTTGTCTGCTGATGTCAGCAGTATATGGTTTCGTGATTTTTTGATTCGTGAGATATATTTACTTTTGTTGGTTGATTTTGCTTTCTGTCTAGGTGTGTGCGTATAATGTTTTCTACGGTTTGTGGAGGAAACTTATTAATGTTGATGAAGTATTGTTTTATTTTGTCTAATTCATCGTTAATTTTATCTGGTGAGTATAGTGTTATGGCTGTGTTTATTTGGTTTCTTAGTATGTTGAGTTTTTGTTTTGTTTCATGTGCTGAGTCCCAAGGAATGTATAGTCCAGTATGGGTGATTTTTCGGTGGATTTCTGTTTTGAATTGTGTGTCGGTTCTTGTAATTTTGTGGTTAAGAAATGATATTTGATTGCTTTCTTCCTGTTCACATGTGAAGTTAATGTTGGGATGTATAGAGTTAATGTGATTGAAAAAATTAAGTGTGTGTTCTGTAGATGTGAATTCCGCAATCGTGTCATCTACATACGTCGCAAGGAAAACACCTCTAACATTTCTACAGTAAACGTCATTATTTTTCACTCTGAGGTTATCAAAATAAATTTTTGATAATGTTTTGTATGTAACATCACCATACCACAGCATCAAAATCTATTCATAAATACATATTAATTTCATCTTCTACTGTACAACTGTACTGCTCAGCAGTTATTCATTTGTCAGTGTAACATTTTATTATTGACTCACAATCTGAAGTAGGCACTTTTTTATCTTGGATTCAGCAGTGTACATTTTACCTGATTGGTGGAAAAGACCTAATGCGTTTAAGCTTACTGTGTTGGGGATTGATGTTGGTCACGTGAACTTTCTCAACCAATTATATGACTTTCACTTCATAGATTCAAAATTCATCTGAATATATGGTCAGCAAGCTAGTCAGAGAGAACAATAAATGATCCAAATATTTTGATCAGCTATCAGTGTAAAACAAATGAAGTGGACATATTTTGAATGTACTTCTGTCTCAAATACTATTTTCTTTTGAAATTCGCTGTATTTTGAGGACCTATTTTTCATTTAGTACTTTTTAAAGACACTATCCGAATTATAATCACGGGTTTTGATTTGATGCTTTATCCCGTGTAAAATGGAGGACAACCAATATGTGTCTGTAGAAAAACAAAGTATTTTGTACTTATGCTTGTGCGACAAAGTTGCAATAAAACTATAGCCATGACATTCATGCTATAGCTTGATGCCCATGTCCTAAACAACAGACTTGTTTACTGATTCACTAAACTACCATATGTTATCATGCTGACTGTCCACTTTATTAGAATCATTTCCTGATATCTGGTTTGGGTAGGTTTCCCTGTTATTATATGCAAGACTCGGTGCGAAAGTTTCTAAAAGACGTAACAAGACGTTATGTTCAATTTTAGCTTATTTGATAAAGAATGGTTGAAATTACGACTTTCACGTACATCGTAAATGTGAGAAATTGTACTAATTAAGATCTGGGGATATTATTGGTCCCGTAGAGCTCGAACGTGGTATACAATAGTTTGGATATTAATCGCTGACCTTTATAAAGGAATTAAATGTCCTGTCATTGTTGATACTTCCTCTTACATTTTACATTATAGGAACAAATAACTCATGTAATTTTTCCATCTTTACAAATGTGAAATGTACTCGTCACATCTCACCACTTGTTTCAGGATATCCATTATCCATTGTTTTTGCATAAAACAACACCAATATCGCATATTATCCTTTACATTCTTTTCAGTCACTAATCTTTCAATTTATACCTTATATCCATCACATATTAATTGATATAACTTGTAAATAATGTGGTGCTCTTATATTACTCTCTTTTTTGCTGAATGTATAACGTATTTTTAACCATGTTTGTTATTTAATCGTCTATTCTAGCTACGAGATCGTAATTTACTTTTCTCTCAGTTCACTCACTCGTCAAAAACTTGTTCATATACGTAACACTGACGGCGTATCTTCTTCTACATTTTTTTCATTCCCAATACTTATCTAGTCCAAAAGAAATACTTTGCAAATTTATTGAAAGTGTGTTGATAATGTTTCACGAAGTAACAGTTTTTTATATTTTAATTAAGTTTGTTTGTGATTTTGTTTATAAAAGAAAATGACATATTTTTGTACGATATGTAAAACAGAACTTGTATATAACGTTGAAAGTATATTGGTAAGAAAAAAAAACGCAATTTCGTTGCAGGAATGATAATAACATGTTACTATTCTTCAGTTGGCATCCACTTGAACACTAATGCTGGCCCACTTTTCTGAGCAGAAGTATTTCAAAACTTATTTGCATGTCATCTCATTAGAAATGGGGACAGAGCCTCCTGTCGATATTCCAGGTCTAGTAGATATTTTAAAAACTAAGTGAATCACTAAGTCATCTTCGTTGTCATCTGATGTTTTTTGGATGATTAAAGTTTACCATGGTGATCTTTGACGAAAATTCGTCTTCTAATTATAGATACAATATTTACCACTGTATTACTTAAGCATATGATCACATGTTCTCTTATTAAATAGTTACAATATTTACCCCTGTGTTATTTACACACATAATGATGTGTTCTATTACCGAATAGGAACAATGTTGCAGTATTTTACTCCTATTTCATTAATATGTCGTCTTGAGGAATAAGAGAAATTTTCTTTACTTTTTTTTCTAGTCGAGATCTTTGATACTTTCAAGATTTACCGGATGACTCAGAACAGTTTTGGGTTCAGGAATAAAAAACACAGATATTTATTTTTCACAAGTATCTATATTACCTCAACAGCGTATAAGCGACTACTGAATTCTGCATAGCCCTGAAAAGAGAATTATGCAAAAATACCTATTCATTATGGACGTACTCGTCAACAGGCAAAATTGTAACAAAACAATATAGAATAGTATTATTTTAATGTGAAAATGTCTGCGGTTATAGCACACAAACGCATTAAGAATATTCCGTCTACCAGAAATAATTAAAATAACAGATGGGAAATTAAAAAGGAAGCTACACATTCAATAAAGAGGTTAGAATTTTGGTGCTAGAAACACGACATTCAAGGTCCTTTCACAATTTACCGTGTATACATGGTTATTGACATGATAGCTATCCCTGAAAGCTAAAAATAGATATCTAATATCATCAACCACATTCGGTTTTTATCCCAAATTATATCATCCAACCCCCACTCTTTTCTTTAATAGTTGTGTTTTGTTTGTTTGTTTTGAATTTCGCACAAAGATACACAAGATGCGCTAGTCATCCCTAATTTAGCAGTGTAAGACAAGAGGGAAAGCTGCTTATCACCATCCACCGCCAATTCTTGGGCTACTCTTTTATCAACGAACAGTATAATTGACTGTAACATTATATCGACCCCACAGATGAAAGGGTGAGCATGTTTGGTGTGACGGGGATTCGAATCTGAGACACATTTAGATTACGAGTCGAGAGCCCTGACCACCTGGCCATATGATATTACACGTTGTTGTAATTTTGACAATGTTGTAACATATATAATATTAAAACAATAAACTCACCTCTACAGTTCTGGTTCCCGTAAAGACTCCGCCCTAACATTATAGAAAAAGGTCTGCAATGCTTTTAGTTTCTATAGATTTTGACATTATAACGTTAAACCGACATTATAATTTTGTGTAAATGGTATAGTTTTAAATTGTTTTGTTACAGTTCTTCTAGCTTAATCAAGGTATAAATGGTAAATTATATATTATTTTTTTTACATTTTCCTAGCACAATCATGGATTTGGTGGAGCATATATCCATGATAACAATGTTGTGTATTCACACGAGTATATACATATATAATTTATAGACAATTAATAAAATATTATCAAACTAATGATGTATTTGAGGAAAAAAAAGACTATCAACACCTAGATTACTGCAATTCTGGGGATTTCAAGTCACTTTTGAACATTTATCAAAAAGCTAATGTTGTCAAAATTTACTTGTATCCTGCATAGATATTTGTATAGATTTTTGTTTTTGTTTTTTGTAAAATCGTTAAGGTATGACGATTTTATTTTATATATTAAGAATGTTGTTTGAGACATGTTTTGCTGATTGTTTAATTAGGTGCATAGTAACACAGAAACAAAAACTTTATTACCATAAACTAATATTTTCGATGACACATAATTGTTTGTGGTGGTTTACAAAGTTAAATGAGAACTGTTTTTAGTTTGTATATGTTGATATATATATTTTTTTTTACAACGATATGCATATATATACATAATACAGGGTGTTCGGAACGTCACTGTGCACTTATAAATTTATTAACAGACAAAACAGCACAGTGACTTTCCGAACACCCTGTATTAAAACAATAAACCCACCTCTACAGTTCTGGTGCCCATAATGACTCCGCCCCAACAAAACCCTAACATTATAGACAAAAGGTCTTGAATGGTTTCAATTTCTATAGCTTATATATATGTATCTACTGATTTTGTAACACTTTTACATACTTTTTATTTTACTTGCATACTGGCACTACTTATAATTGTTTGTTAACATGCGAACTTATTTTGAAGTACGTTTGTGGTGAAGGAATTAATTAGTATTTTGTCATTTGCATTTCATATCCTTACAAAATGTATCATGTTTCAGATATAGCGCTAGACCTTATCCTTTTCTTTCTTACAATCTGTTCCACTGTTTCATTCACACATATCATCATGTGTTCTGTTGCTGAATAGTTACAATACTTACCACTGTGTTATTTACTCATATCATAATATCCTTACAAACTATATAATGTTTCGTATATGGCGCTAGACCTTACTGTTTTCTTTCTTTTAGGAAGAGTTGGCGTTGGGTGGTGATGACTAACTGCCTTCTCTCACTGCTAAATTAGGAACGGCTAGCACAGATAGCCCTCGAGTAGCTTTGTGCGAAATTCAAAACAAAACAAACAAATCTTTTAGGAAACTCGTTGTTAAAAAAGCCAATAACGAGCCTGAAAAGTTAAGTTTACTTAATGTTCTATTATTTAAACTGTTCTATATAGAAAATGATTCTCAAAACCATTAAGTAAAAAGGCATTCGTTCAATCGTAAAGAGTAATCATAACAAGTGTTAGTGCCTACAACACCAAGAATGTAGTGTGATTGTGTTACAAACTGCGTAATTCTAAGAAATATTCTGTTGGACGAGTGCTTAATCGAGCATCAAGTGCCTAGTCTCTAAACTCTTTTACAATGCCAATCAGTAATGAATAAAATGATTCTTGTTTGAGCATTTCGAGATCACGACACCTCTTAGCTCTTAGTTTTATGTTTTTTAAAAGTTATCCCAGTCGTTGCTTTTATTGTTAAACTTCAGTTGAAATAGCACAGTTATTTTAGTTATTAATCAAATACGCTAGAATCTGAAAGATTCAGTTATATGTATGGCCTAAAATCGGAAACTTTAAGAACTTGAACATGGAAGCAAGTATTTGTTGTTGCTAAACATATGTTATGTGTTGTGGTTTTGTTACAGTGCAAAAACAGTTTTTTAAACAAAGACTCTACTCATATTTTAAGACAGTGACGTTGCTTTCGATTATTGAAAATGTTTAGTTGTTCTAAATGTAATCTCTATTTATAAAAATTCATTTTCTGTTTTTTCGGATATTGCTATATTCAGCTTTTGTATCATAAATTATAGCGCACTGTGCTTTGTTTCGTATAAATGAGTTTCTTTGAGTTTATATGTTTAAATTCCTCATTCTTATTTGAAAGACATTGAATTGTCTTTGTATGTGCGTGTGTGTGTGTGTTCATTTAGCAAAGCCACTTCAGGCTATCTACTAAGTTCAATGAGGGGAATCGAACTCCTGATTTTAGCGTTGTACTAGCGGGGGACAATTGTCTTTGTGTAAAACACATTTGTAATATGATTTTGTTTTAATGTGGTATGAATACATATTTTTCAAGAGAACTTGTAAAAATTTAAGGCAATAACTAGATGTGTCGTATGGATTAGCTTCTATCTTGTTTGTGAGGTAGTATCTAAGGGTGACAATAAAAAGAGATTTAACGGAGTGAAGACATATTATACGTTACTCACACTATTTTTTAAAAACAAGGTAATTTTTGTTTCGGAATAACTAAAGATTAAAGGCTCTTCTGGTTCGACATTAGATTAATTGAGTTGATTCTGTTGAATATGTTTCTCGTTGTATCAGCGGTAAGCTGAGTTTGTAATTCAATCTTTGTGGTTGGAACAACATAGATCATCCATTCGGTACGTTTGCACTCAAGCAACAAATAAACTTTGAATCATTGCATTAATGGTTTGTGTTGTTCATTCCTAAAAAAAGTAACTTGAAATGATTTTGAAGTACAGTTTTGCAAAGTCCTTCTGCAACCAACGTAACTGTCAGTCGTCTCTGTTTAAACTAATACCAAGACCTGACTCTGTAGCTGTAATATCAGTTTGTATAAAACGCGGTTTCTACTTAACCTAAGTGGGTTTCCTTTTTTTCTGTTATTATAAATATAATAAAGTAAGTTAAACGATCACTGTTTTGATGAAGTAATTTTTATTCAACTAATTATCTATCTCTTGTCATGCTATATATTTATAAACGCAGATTTAAGTAATTTGATTAAAAATATTTTGGGGTTACTAAATGCATTAGACTATTTATATAGAGAGAACACAAAAATATACGTCTGTCTTTTTTTTCTGCCCTTCTGCTATCTAACTATTTCTAGGTCGCTGGGTCAATGTGGACTAAACTTTGTGGGATGGTTGGTTGAAACAAGAGACTTATTGCTTAAGGTTACCAACTCTATCCACCTTATTATTGCTATTATTGAGCAGTTATTATTTCTGATGTAAGTTAACATTAACTGAATTAACAGATGACGACACTTTCTTACACCAAATTAAAACATCTGTTAAATTTTCTATAAAACAACATACATACAGTGGAGCCACATAAACGTTTTATATATCTCAGAGAGTGCTCTAATGTTCTTTATGAAGGTATGTAATGAAAAAAGGTCGCCACTATTCTAATACTACATAAGCACAGCTGAAGTTTTTACTCAAATACCCACGGCCCGGCATGGCCAAGCGTGTTAATGCATGCGACTCGTAATCTGAGGGTCGCGGGTTCGCATCCCCGTCGCGCCAAACATGCTCGCCCTTTCAGCCGTGGGAGCGTTATAATGTGACGGCCAATCCCACTATTCGTTGGTAAAAGAGTAGTCCAAGAGTTGGCGGTGGGTTGTGATGACTAGCTGCCTTCCCTCTAGTCTTACACTGCTAAATTAGGGAGGGCTAGCACAGATAGCCCTCGAGTAGCGTTATGCGAAATTCAAAACAAACAAACCAACAGCCACCATAACGCTGATATGAAGAGCTGTTTCTTGAGTTACACTCATTTCTTTGACTCGTAACGGTGAAATACTGTGGAAAGACATTAAGAGTAATACAAAGCATACTAACCGCCACTGTTGGACCACTACCTCTCCCTAAAACGTCACCTTGACCACCGCACAACGTATACCATATTTTAAGTATATACATATTGAGTTATAAAGCTTATACAAAACATTTGGTCAGTAATTAGAGGTACTTCAGTTTACAAACAGTAAAATATTCAAGACTGCTTACAATGTCGAAAACAAAAGTTTTATTTTTCAGAATAGATTTTATAAGCAACAAGTATTAATATTTTATGGTTCCAGGTAAGTCAATAATTAAACACTTGACAACGTACTGGTTAAAAACTCAAAGGAAAATGCATTGACAGATATAATAATTTTTACTTATTTAAATCTTAAGTTACAATAACACATTTTAAAGAGCTAAGATAATAATCTGATTCAATGTAAAAGCAATAAGACACATGAAATAAATTTTTTTTCGGTCTAAGCTTTAATATATACACACTTTGTTATCGTATCGATTTTTGTATATTAATGTATTAATTCGTATAACATATATTAACACTAACAACACACAGAAGCATACAAATCAAACTCGCACTTTGCTGCAACATGGAGCTTAACACTTACACTAAAAATAAGATTCTTGGATCGGGTGAAAATTCGTGAATTTAAATATCGGTTAAGTTTCGTTTAGGCTTAAAGATTATATTACTCAACGACTTAATATTTTTACAGCAACACAATACAGAACGTACTTGAAAGTAACTAGTATTTGCTATGATAATATATTATACTGGAACGATATACATAAGCCTTCGAAAACATGCAGCACAATGTTACTGAAGTAGAAAAGTTGGCTAAATCTATGTTACTTAGATATTTATAAAGAAAAGGCCCAAAAATGAGCATAGATAAGTTATATCCAGGATTTCTATATCGCATCTGAGTTTAGTACAGCCTCCTTCACAATGTTAGTGTATTTAAATATTTTACTCTACCCAACTATGGAGTCAATTTAAAAACAACAACAACAAATGGCACGCAATTACTAATTAAAACTGTACTCTTTGTTTTGTGAATGTGAACTTGAAAGGAGAATTGCATATTACTTCTTTAAAAAAAATCAGTTGATCAGCGGTATATCCGAGGGCTTCTCGAAACCCGCAAGGGGCAGAGCATATACAGCTTGTTGTGTAGCTTTTTGCTAAACAATAAATAAACAAAATATTTTAAATACGCTCTTTTTATATAAACTAAATGCACTTGTTGTGTTACGATGGACTGTCTTTTGTCAAGACTGAATCCATATTGCTCAGTGTATCCAGAGATTACCTAAACTACTAAACACATATTAACTAACTGTTTATTAACTCTTTATACGTCAATCATATTGTTAAGGGGTAAAACCTGAAACAAAACTTACAAAATTGTTATATTGGTGTCATAAATATTTGGAAAATAAAGCTTAGAGAGTTTCTTAATGTATTCCAAAATTCGATATTAATTAGGCTGACTTATTTTCTATTTAAGGGATTTAGCTACAAGCCAAGACGTTTCACAGTTTCACATATTTGGAATAAAGCACATGCAATAATATACTATATATTTGTCAACTTTGGCTAAATTTTAAACTGCTTTTTATAGTACTTCAAAAATAGTTAATTGTCCCCCAGTGGCACAGTGGTATGTCTGCGAACTTACACACTAAAAACTGGGTTTCGATACCTGTGGTGGGCAGAGCACAGATAACCCATTGTGTATCTTTATGCTTAATTCAAAACAAACAGTTAATTTTTTCAAACAGGATTCTTTATAACGTTGAGAGAGTAAGTTGCGGAACTAGCGTAATAATACAAACACCAACAATCACTTTTCCATTATATTCTATCATAATGACATCATGTATAATATACATATAACGGTTTCTCATTATTCTCCTATTACATTCGGGATTTTGGTTTGGTTTGTTTTGAATTTCGCGCAAAACTACACAAGGGCTATCCGCTCTAGTCGGCCCTAACTTTGCAGTGTAAGACTAGAGAGAAAGCAGCTAGTCATCATCATTCACCGCCAACTCTTGGGCTATTCTTTTACCAACGAATATTGGATTGGCCGTCACTTATAACGCTCCCTCGGCTGAAAGGGCGAGCATGTTTGGTGTGTCGTAGATTCGAACCCGCGATCCTCGGATTACGAGTCGAATCCTTTAACCACCTGGCTATGCCGGGCCCGGGATTTAGGTATGTCTGTTATGTTTCAGATCATACTGACCCGATGCAATTTCAAATGAATTGAAACATATTTGATTTGATCAA
Organism: Tachypleus tridentatus; assembly: GCF_004210375.1. Classification (NCBI taxonomy): domain Eukaryota; kingdom Metazoa; phylum Arthropoda; class Merostomata; order Xiphosura; family Limulidae; genus Tachypleus; species Tachypleus tridentatus. Next base: position 36,120,468 of record NC_134832.1, on the reverse strand, counting down.
ATATCTTTTTTTATTTATGTAACTTTACACTGTAATGTTAAATATACGAAATATATATAAACTATCATTATAATGAATTCAGAAATATATACAATTGTGTTATAAGATTATGAAGACCATTGGTGTATCAGATAGGCTCGAAATATAAAAGTATTAAGATATATATATATGTAGGTTTAGCATATATTAAAAAAAACGTGATAAAACAATAAACGTGACAAGGTAACATCACATAATTATCACAATACATGGATTTCATTTCTGTAACACTTCTTTTAATTCAATAAAATGAAATAAATTAGAATAAAACAATTCACTCAGACAGATATTTCATGTGCGAATGACTATAAATCAAACGAATTTAAGAAAGTTGTTATTTAGATCTCAGGCAACAATGATAAATATATCACGCTATCATTTCAAACTCTAAAAATGCTTGATGTTTTGCATTTCACTATTTGTGACTGTTTATGACAATTATTTTAATTTGGCAAAGTATGTTAGGAATTAACTTGCTGTTAGTGGTTCCTCAACTGTTACAATTTAAACAATGTGGCGGTTCATCAGCAATATGTCCACTAAACATTTTCTGGTCTTGACACCGCATTCAAGTAAATTATTAAATTTACAAATCAAAATACTTTCAGATATATACTTCAGTTTAAACATTTTAATGCAATTTAACTAATACTTGACACATTCTATTTTGTCGACTATTTTGTTTTTTGGGTAAAAACGATCAAGTAAATTCAAAATACATGTATTTAAAGCTCAATTTAAACTTAGCTTTGCTCTGACCTACAGATCACCGGTGTTTCAGTGATAAGCGTAAGGGCTGATGGTGCTGAAATTCGAGTTTCGATCCCAGCAAGTGGATAATTATGTAGCATTGAAGACAACTAATAACAACTTACAGATCAATAGGTAGCTAGCTATAAGTCAAGCTATTTCTTGACTTATTTGAAAACTAGAGTTACTTTAAAATCTGTTTACTTTTAATTTCTACTTATTAAATATTTTTTAGTCTACTATCAAGATAAACAACGTCGGCTGAATTCTGAATATGGGGAGATTTCCTCTGGATGTAGTTCTTGACGCTATCTGTTAACTGAAGCAGAACGTTTCTGATAGGACAGTTTTCTGGAATCTTCTTAGCAAGCTCTTGACTAAAAATGTAGTACCTTATAAAACGTTGATCAAAAAAGTTTTGTTAAACTGCAATGAACACATTAGCAATGTCAAGAATGACACGTTCGATATTTAAATAAAATTCAGAAACATTAAGTTTATTATTTTAGTTTAAGAGATTTAAAAATAAAACTGAATAGAACTGGAATTTGAAACCTGAATGACACCTTATGCATACATAATTTAACAAACAGTTCATTTTTCTTAAATTGACGAGATAGTTTGGGCTAATTGTTTTAAAAAATGAAGTTATTGAATCAGCAACCTTTTTGAATTGCATTTGTATTATTTTGCTATTAAATTGCACGCAAATAGCGATACTTATATTCGGTTGTATTAAAGGTATGGTAAGGTTAAGTTGTTCAGAAAAATAATGACTGCAATACTGTCAGAATTGCCTTATGTATAATAATAAACTTGAACAAATATTTGAAAAACAACAACATAATATCAAGTCAAATTTTAGCAACTAGAATATTAGAACATGTGTAAAGAAATGACTAAATCCAACTGTATTTAGGAAGGTGTGATTAAAAGTGAACTTGCTGCACATTCGACATAGGGCATGTGAGTGAAGATGTATTTACTTTCCAAAAATCTGATGATCGATTGGTCTCATTTCACCACTATTTATGTTAAGTATTACGTAAATGCTAGATGCATGATTCCCAAAAGGAGATATGTGTCAAAGTGCAGATATTCCCGCAATATGTTCCCAGTGTCAGAAATTTCTATGTTTAAAAAAATTGTTTTCGGCAATAAGCATTTGAAAGACTCGATAAATTATATCAAAGCAAACAAAAGTTACTGGCTTTAAGTATCATAAACACCGACTTCATTCAATGGTGAACCAAAATTATCCTTCACTCTTGTACAACATAAGAAAACATTAAATTAATTATGGTTTATCTTATGGTGTTAATAGCCAGGTTATAATTAGCAGAACAAAATTTGTGACGTCAAATTGAAATTTAATTAAAATTATTCTACAAAACAATGGAAAGAAAGGGATAAACCAAGGAATAGTTAGTTACCTGAATTCCTCCGAATAAGTAAGACGCATGTGCTGTGCAAGCCGTTTGCTGTGGGTTATCAGTGTCATCAGGACATAAAAGTGTTTGTAAAGAAGAACACACTGGATGGGCGTGATGGGTGTTTGATATTCTGGAAAAACTGTCATAATAATCTGGCTCATCAACCGATACATATACGCTATCTAGTGGTGAGAAAACATAATTTGTGAGAGTTTAGTTTCGTTTTGTTTCGAATTTTTACAAAAGTTACAAACTGGATATCTGCGCTAGTCGTCTATAATCGTTAATTGACGTACTACAGAGAAGATAATCAACAGTGCCCTCTGTTAACTTTTGGGAAACTCCAATTCGACATTCACTCTTATAACGCATTCACGGCCTCAAAGTGCGGGCGAGCGATTTTTTTTATGCAATAAAAAACATATTGTGGTTCTCGAATTTGTAAGAAATAATCTATGAAGTCAGCATGCACATACTGATAATATACTCTTCAAAAAAAGAAACGCAAAAGGCAAAATATGAGACAAATTGTTAATAAGTTTATTCCGGGTAGTTCTGTATGACATGTGTGAAACTTTGCACATTCACTGCTGAACATCCAAAGTCTGCAAAGGCGAAGTCCACGCTCACGAGGTGAAGTTTAACATCACTCAACGTCAATAACGAGTATGCCCCCCGTGAGCATCAATAACTGCTTGGCATCTCCTACCCATGGAAGCGATGAGATGACGAATCACATCCTGTGGAATGGCTGTCCCCTCAGCCTGCAAAGCTGCTGCAAGCTGAGGTAGGGTCTGCGGTTGAGGTTGTCGCCGTCGCAGACGTCGGTCCAACTCGTCCCAAAGATGTTCGATGGGGTTTAAATCTGGTGATCTGGAGGGCCAGGGAAGAACGTTGATGTTGTGGTGTCTCAAGAAGACAGTGGTGAGTCGGGCTGTGTGAGGACGGGCGTTGTCATGTTGAAAAACGTCGTTGACGTTCACCATGATGGGTTGCACATGGGGCCCAAGAATCTCGTCGACGTATCGTTGAGCCGTAAGATTCCCTTGAATGTGCAAAAGGTCTGTTCTGACATTGTAGGCGATGGCAGCCCACATCATGATGCTGCCACCACCAAATCTGAAAACTTCCTGCACACAGTTTGCTGCAAAACGTTCACCTCGGCGACGGTAAACACGGGTCCTTCCATCCTGCCTACGAAGTATAAAACGTGGTTCATCGCTGAACCAAACATGCCTCCATCGTCGATGAGGCCATACCCGATGTGCCCGAGTCCACTGCAGCCGTGCTTGACGATGCTGCTGGGTGAGAATGACGTCTCTGACTGGATGTCGAATTCGGATTCCTGTATCTTGTAGACGGTTGCGTACGGTCTGATCGGAAATCCTACGCAGTCCTGGTATGGTTGAGGTAGTAGACGTCGCAGTGGTGGTCCTATCCCGAAGGTGACGTAACTGGATGTAGCGATCTTGTGCGGGCGTGGTCACACGAGGTCTGCCAGATCGTGGAGGTCAGGAGATGATCCATGTTGTTGGTGACGATTCCATAGCCTTTTGATGGTGCTTGGGTGGATATTCACAGCTCTGGCAACATCTGATCAAGATTCGCCTGCTTCCAAGCGACCAATGGCGTTGTTGCGTTGTGCTTCAGTCAGTCTTGGCGTAACTGTATTGCGTGTCGGTGGCTTAACACTGAGCTATGGAAACCGAGAACCCGTCACTTTTATAGGGATTTTGCACATGTTGCACTTGCAAAATATGCAGATCTCTCAAACAAATTTATTGGACACACATGCGTTTTGGCGAAAAATCGATGTTTTCCTCTGTTTTCAAAGTTGACAAATCTTTTATTGTCATTTTGGTCTGGCAATCAGTGCCTTAACACGTGTAACATCACATACTCTGAGCTTGTAATGTTATTACATATATTTCTCTTTAAAATAAAAAAAAAATATCTCTTTTGCGTTTCTTGTTTTGAAGAGTATATATTCTTTATCAAACAGATCATTTACAATGAAATTAGGGTTATCTGTGCATAGCCGTCCTTAATTTTGTACTGATAGACAAGAAGAAAGACAACTAGTGAACAGCAACTCTTGTCTAATAAATAACAGGATTTGACCGTCTCTCTCATAGCAAAACCCACAGTGTCAAAGTAAGGGGTTTGATTTTGTAACTGTAAGCCACAAACCACAAACTGAGTAGGATAATCACTAGGCTATGCCCTGGCCCATTTTAAATCAAATGCTCACATAAATATCTAACAATTCACATCCAAAGACTATTGGCCCGGCAGAGCCAGATGGGTTAAAGCGTTCGACTCATAATCCGAGGATCATGGGCTCGAATCCCCGTCGCACCAAACATGCTCGCCCTTTCAGCCGTGGGTAAAAGAGTAGCCCAAGAGTTGGCGATAGGTGGTGATGACTAGCTGCTTTCCCTTTAGTCTTTCACTGCTAAGTTAGGGACGGCTAGCACACAAATAGCTCTTGAATAGCTTTGCGCGAAATTAAAAAGAAAACAAACCAATCTGTTGGAAACACAGCGGCATGTCTAGCAACACCGAGGTGCTGTGGGTGTGGCGGGGAACACCACATAACTGTATGTAAAAAAGAACAGGATAAACCAAAATGTTGCAATTGTGGAGATACACACACATGAAATTATAAAGGTTGCGACAAATATAAAAAGATAAAACAACGTATTTATGAAATAAAAACAACAAAACCAGATGATACATCTGTAACAACTGTACAACAAACATACACAGCTACAATTACATGTCCAGTTACATTTGCACAAAAGCTGAAAGAAAACATTACACGAGCAAAATCACTAACAAAGGAACGATAAAACAAAGTAATATTAAATGAACGCAATAGTCAGTAACACATTGTGATAAACGAGCAAGTTTGTGAAATTAACAGTCACACAGAGTTAAGAGAGTCTGTTTAACTTCGCAGAAGAGTAAGTGGTAAATATCTTGTAAGTTTAACTATTTATTGTTTTTGTTGTTATTCAAAAATTGTTCAATAATTTTATCTGTGATTATGTAATTACAGTCACGGCCTAGTATTTTCTATCCTGGGTGGATCCCCTCTCACAATTTAATAAGCCATTAATTTGCTCAAAAACAAAATGTTGAATTTTAACGTCTTTGATAGTCTACCCTGAATTTTGATAGAAATATTCATGACCAGTGGTCACATGAAGGTGCTCCGAACTTTGGAGACTTTTATGTGCTACAACAATCGAATCCCACAATCTGATAAAACAAGAGTAGCTAAAAAGTGGCGGATGGCGTTGTTGACTAGTTGCCCTCCCTCTAGTTTATCACTTTAAATTTAAGGACCGCTATGCGCAGGCAGCGTAAATTTTCTGAAACAAACAAACTAACCGAAGAAAAAGATATTTAAGTTCAAATAGTTTGCAATATAAATTGCAAAACAGTACTTAAATGCATATTTTCGGATTCTTATTTATGATAAGTGTATTTGTTTCTTTTTAACAATTGATTTTAAACTCACTTTGATGCAAGTATTTGATGTATTGCGTTAGTCCCTCCTGTTCTCTAGATTTATAGAAGATTTTTAAGAGTAAGAATCAACAATATTTATTCTACAAAAATATTAACGTGTTTTCGAACACTGTTGACGTTGGATAATCTCACCTTAAACTATATAAACAGAGAGATATTTATTACTATTGGTCATCTACAGACAGTATAATATAAGCCTCGAAAGTTATAATTGCGACTAACGAAAAACTACATAATTTGACAAGGACGTTTATAGATTTTGAACATTACAAACCGTTCAACTTCAGAAATTATTATTTCTACGAGGACATTAGATATTGTAGTAGCTGAAAACTTAAGGGTGCTTCAAGTTAGCTAGCCGTCAAGTGAAGCGTACAGGTGTGTCATCAAAGAATTGAACTTGCTCGCTAACGACATCGTTAAAAGATTCAGTTCTGGGCTGGATGTAAGACTCGTTATTGTTTGTATGTTTGTAAAACTTTTGTACATAAACTATAACTATAGTTTATTATAACTATATAGCTATTAGTAATAATCATTATTTTGAATTACGTTGTTATTTGTGTATTAAAATATATTCGTGCTAAGAAAGAAAATTGTGTGTATCAATCTTGTTGGCGAATATCATAAACTTGATACATATTAATATTTAATTAACTTCTAAATTGAAATTAAAATTCCTAGCTATTTGAAATACGTAACATAATAAACACCTAACAGATATCATGACTTTTTGTCATTACACACCGACAAACCACAGCAAGAAAGCCACGCTCGACAGTAACCCACATTAGCTTTAGGATTGTAACCACATTGCTCTTAATTGACCTTTACTTTACAGAACTAGTCAGAATCTTTAAAATATATGATGGTAGATGTTCCTCTCTAAAATAATGTTAATAGCTTCCTTTATAGTAACGCCATAGAATTTAAATTAAGAGTTTCTTGTCATCATTCGCATGCAAACGGTACAGCTATACCAAACATTACTATTTGTGCTAATAGTTTAAGGTAACATTACGTCTCTAAACGCTCTTTAATTACGATGATGTCATAATATTTAGCAAATTTATGCTGAAAAATTGGCAATGAATAATCAATAATAACCGTCCATCCGCTTAACCATGCGCATACTTTCACCCTATAGTTTTGCTGCTCTAAATCAGCTGTCTTTAGTCCGAATGACAAAAACCAAACGGTCCACTTTTACTCTTCAAGCTGTTCTAAAATATTAGACCAATAGCTCAAGTGACTTTATGCATAGGTGTTCGTAAAAATATTTCGACAAATTTAAACGGGTTTTGTTGAATAACTTTTCACACAGGACTTTTATTTACACCAAGTTCTATGGTAAAAGTTCTATTATGTACTAAATTGGAAAAAAATCCATAAATGTTAAACATGTTATATTTCATGTATTTCTTAAAATATGAGGCCAATAAACTACATCCACTGAAAACATATGCTAGTTTGGTTTCTACAGTCCGAGCTACAGATGATGAAAGATTGCTAAACTATCTCTCCTGTTAACAACACACTGTTTTCTTTGCAGAGTTATTTTATTCGCATAACACACTACCGTGTGTCCTAACAGAACTGAGACTGTTTTAATTGATTGCATGTTTTTGAGGATTTGTTTAAATGAGAGAAAAAGAACTTAAGTGCACTGTTTGGTTTATTTAAAGCGATATATATAATTAATAAAGTAACACATTTACGAGCATGGGACGAATTGTAACTTCGTTAAACTATACAAAAATTAAATTAGGAATAGGGAAGTATGTCATCATATGCATAATCGTAGGGTGAGAATAATCATCACTATGCGTTGCAAAGGGAAATGAATTTGAATAATGGATCTACCATCAGATTCATTCAGAAAATACGTACCTAGCCTCTAGGTAGGTGACTTAACTGTTTTAAATACGTCAATACACAGCACTGTCTTTACGTTTTATAAACTTTGTACGTTGAAAAATGTTTCGAACACGAATCACATATTTTTCTTTCTTTTTTTTTTTTGTAAAGAGTGAAGTTATAGCTTGGTAAAAACGATTTACACTTAAAATGATCTGAGATCCGAGGAATGAGAATTCCCTAAGAAAATGAAAACATCCTATTACACTTGAGAAATGTTTTGAAAGATAAGTCAAGGAAGAAGTTACAAAAACCAGTATACAACATGATGTGTTACAGTTTTTGAGTTATCGTGCAACAAAAAGAAAAGCAGAAGAAAGAAGAACAATGAATTCAAACTTCTTGCTATTATATTTGCAGACATTTCCAAAATTTGTGACTCGGCCATTACATAAATATTGTTATAAGGGAGAACAATGTAGTGTAAAGTAAGGTTCTGATGACCTATTGAGAAGATATTTAAAATAACCTTTCGAAGAACAGTCCGAATCATGCCTATATAAGTGTGCTACAGCCTGCCCGATAATGTCCTAGAACGACTAAACAATGTCCCATAAAATTAATAGTGATGACATAGCATACATTTTATATTTTTATAATGCATCATTCTGGAAATACAGGAAATCTTAACTAGCCCTCATTATGTCCACACTTACAGATGCTTCGGAGCTGGCCACTAGCTGAACCATCCAAGACAGGCTAAATGAACATTGCCGATAAATAAGTTCTTTTCCCTAAAGAAACAGCAAACAAAGTTGTTTTTTATATACATCACGCACATGAACAACTGAAAAAATTCCTGATAACAAACTGTAGTATCAATCCTTTTATTCTTAATTGCCCAAACAGACTGAAGTTTGATATTCATTGAAGAGGTGACCATGTCAGATCTAATACATAAGGCTTACGTTAAATTAATCTGTCACTTTTGATTCAAATTTAGTTTAGAATCTACTTTCTGTTTGCATCGTCATGAATAACATATGGGAATTGTGAATTTTTCAGTATAAGAACTTCTTTTACGTAAATATAAATATACTTTAAAATACTTTTCAGCCAAAGTTAACAACATGTAGAATTTCCCTATCTAAAGTACTCTACAACTTGGCATGTGAAATTTCATTAATTAAATATAAATAGTTCTACTCATAGGTGGCACGTTACAAATGTTTCAATGTTTTTGTCAGAATTGTGCTATATATATAAAATTTATATTCAAAAGCAAAACATTTTTACAGTATTATAGGCTTCTGGTTGAAATTATAAGAGAAATATTTTTAATCGAACTATTTTAAAGGCAAAAATGAATGAAGTAAGGTAACGTATCTACAATATTTTGTACCTTGTAAATGCAACACTGTTGGGTTAGGTATTATTTAAGCAGCTACTAGGAACTAAGTTTAGTATTAGTTTGCATAATAAATAAGTATTATTAAACTGTAATATTATTAAAAACATTTGAACCAGAAATAAACGACCTAATAACACCTAAAATAAAAACTGTAATTGACAATACAAAGCTTCAGTTGGTGTTTTAAATCCTTTTAATTCAATAATAAAGTAACCTAAAATAATTTTGGTTTGTGAATAATTATTTCGTGTTATGTATCGGACCAAATATTTAGTGGTTTTATATATTTATGTTACAGATTTATTTTCTTTCTCACACAGATCTAATGTGTGTAACCGTTAAGGAGAATCTGTGATGTAGAGGAGATCTAATGTGTGTAACCGTTAAGAAAGGAGAATCTGTGATGTAGAGGAGATCTAATGTGTGTAACCGTTAAGAAAGGAGAATCTGTGATGTAGAAGAGATCTAATGTGTGTAACCGTTAAGCCAGCTGCAAGCACCAAGAGCTGCGTGATGTTGAATGACGTGTGTTAATTGAACTGAAACTTTCACAAAGACTTGGAAAGGTAGTCATCATTGGGATTAATACTCAAGGAATTCGGGGGCAAAGCACTATCAACGATAGCGTTAAAATGTAAAAAATGCAGTATTCGTTGTTTAGGTCTGGCCATATTCTAGGCCGGCCTACAACTTGATTATATGATAAGAAACGACGTGATGGGCGCAAGCCGCAAGGGAGAATACTGATTGACATTGTCAACATTTTCACTTTTGTGCATTTTCACAAATTTCGACGTTTCAAGGCTTATGACTCTTATCGTTCCTGTCTACATATCAAATAAGTCGGTTACAAGAACACTTTACAGAATATCAACTATAGATGAGAAAGATGTTCCTCGAGATGTGTGGCTTTTTAATTTTCCCTTTCATTCATAACTATTGATAGCTATGCAATGTTACCATGGACGAGAAAAATATATTTGTAACATATATATATATATATAAAGCTTCAGTTACTTTAATTATACGGCCTGACATGGCCAAGCGTGTTAAGGCGTGCGACTTGTAATCTGAGGGTCGCGGGTTTGCATCCCCGTCGCGCCAAACATGCTCGCCCTTTCGGCCGTGAGGGCGTTATAATGTGACGGTCAATCCCACTATTCGTTGGTAAAAGAGTAGCCCAAGAGTTGACGGTGGGTGGTGATGACTAGCTGCCTTCCCTCTAGTCTTACACCGCTAAATTAGGGACGGCTAGCACAGATAGCCCTCGAGTAGCTTTGTGCGAAATTTAAAACAAACAAACAAACAATAGTTTAAATACTAAATTATAATCAAATCTCTAGTGTGCATTTCCACAGCGTGCTGTTGACATATTAAGTAGTACAACTTATTATTAAAAGAATTGTACTTTTGTAATAATTAACTGCATCCAGTAGTAAACAAACGTTATATTCAAGTTACAGATTTAAATAACAAAAAGATAAGATGAAAAAATGAAATAATTACAATTGTAGATGGCATCTTTTGTTCCTACATCTGTGTTCATAGTTGTTTAATGTAGCGTGTTTCTTAAATTTTTTTCGCAATATGCTTGGTGGTTTTGGTGAGGATTTTTACACAGAAACCATCACTTTTTATTTTTTACGACTACGCAAGCTATGTAGTCATGATAATGATTATAAATCGAAATCTAATGATTTTAAACTTTCTTTTCTCTGCCCAGATTTTCTCATTCACGATGCAGCCGCTAAATCTAGTTCATATACGCTGGAACAAACACTCAACCTTACTAAGGAAGAACACACCGATCGCATTCCACCTGTGCTAACGTTACGTCAGACCAACAAGAAAGTTAAAGATATACTAAACAAATGCACAATATTATTTAAAGATACTACCACTAAACATGTTTTCAAGGACCCACCCATTATTTCTTATAGAGATGGCAAACACCTGAAAGAAACAAAATCAAAATGATTCTCCAGGTACGCATGAAAACGAAACAGATGTGTCACCTTCCAACATATATTCACGGAAAAGAAAAACACGTCTTTCAATATAATGCGATCCTTTCCATGCACAAATGAATGTATAAGTTACTGTGTAATTTGCAAAAAATGCAACAGTTTATACATTAGACAAACAGGCCGCCGACTCGATGATTGAGCACGGGAACATCCAAACCATATTAAACTGCAGAAACAGTAAAAAAGTAACATATATATATAGAGAGAGATTCCACTTTACATTTACTTTAAGAACTAAAAGGGATATACAAGATAAAGCAGAGCCACCATCAACAACTATACAATTGAGCAATTTTCGATTTTGAAACTTAGGAGTACTCCGACTAATACTCACAAAACAGAAACAGTGGAAAGAAGATTAATCTACAATCTGAGGATCCTACAACCATCTGGTTTAAATGATCGCTTTTCTTTTCTATAGATTTTTTCGATTTTAATTTTAATCTGTTTTTATTTTTTCCTATTTCCTCTTTTTTTGTGACTTGTAATAATTATGTAAAAGATGTAATTGTGCATATAAATTTCACAGAGAGCGTTAATTTTTTAAAATTCTGCGTATGCTCTTTTTGTTGTAAGCTGTTTTATCTGACGAAGAGTGTTAGTTCGAAACGTCGTAATCTGAAAATAGAAATATAAAACAACTTATAAACTTGGCGATTACTTAATTTATTCCTTAATTTCGATATTCTTGTCGTCTGTGTGATTAACTATATATTACTATTTAATATGTCAATTGCTCGCTGTAGAAATGCATGATATATATATTCGATTATAATTTATTATTTATACCAATCCCATATTCGTACTGTCAGTCAATCCCATATTCGTACTGTATAGTTTGTATTTTAGTGGAACTCTCCTGAAGAAGCTGTAAAGACAAACGATAAGTGTTCAATTAAAGAAAAAAAAAACAGATTTGGTGTTATAAGGACGTTTATTTCCAGTATTAAAATGTCTTTTATAATACATCAGTGTGCAGTACGGAAATTAGAAACTTGAACTATTCAGAAAAGGCCATCAATAATATCAATAACTTACCTGTTGAATCAATAGTATCAACTGATACATTGTTCCAGTACAAGCATTGGTCAATTCTACCACAGAACGAATTAACTACGAAAGAGTTAAAAATAAATTACACTCATACAAACATGTTATGACTTCTGGTCTTTGCTTGTGTATTTTATGGGAGACTAAGTTTTCCTTTCATTTCGCCATTAACTCTTTATTAAACATTTAGTGTAAAAGAAAAAAAACAAACTTTTATTACAGTAACACTGAGAGTAATTTCGCAAACGAAAATAAGATCCACTGAGTTTGATGAAATAATATATTTTACTGCTTTAATATCGGGATGTATTTTTATTATATTTTCTCCTTTTTTTCTAACATATATTAAATTTGGCGGGAATTAAGAAAGTATGAAAGTCATTTGTAGGCAGAGGGGTTGGAACCGAGGTAGCTATAGCACCCCCACTTCTACATATTTGACTTATATAGCAATTGTGAATTATATTATAATATCAATTTTAGGACATGCCCAAAACCTCCCAGAATAATCTGCCTTTAGCAACGCCTTACAATTTCACTGTAAAATATGCATGTGTAGTGAAGCATCCCACACATGAACTCCTTCCTATACCACTGTTAGGTAAAATACAACACCTGCAAAAATGTTTTGTATTTTTGTATCGACTCACTTATGCCAGAGAAAAAAAAATAAATGAATTGTATAGTATTAAGTCGTTTTTTACGACTACAGTACAAAAGCAAGTAAGAAAAAATACCTATCGCGTAAATATATAGATATATATGAATATAAATTCCACTTTATATTTACTCTAAGAACTATAACGGATATTCAAAATAAAGCAGAGTTGCATATAACCATGCTTTTTCAAAGTTCTGTTTTAACAACTGTTCAAAATACACAGCAAAATTACTTCCACACGTTCTTGGAAGTCAATGATACTGCTACAAATGAAAAAGAAACAGTTAGGTAAGCACAAACATGAGATAGATAAATCATAGTAAAAGCAAAACTTAGTAATGTCATGGTAGTTTGTAACCTTTTATCACTGTACCTTATTATCCAAAAGAATGAAACTAAAAATGTTGGAAACACCGTAACCTTTTGTTAATTATAAATTAATGGAAAATGGAATTTCAAGGGTATTAGGGAATTCCCTAGTGTTATCAATTGCAAACGCATGCAACATACTCAAATACTGAGAATTAATATCAGTATAAAGAAAAATAACACTCATTGCTTGAGTTCTTACCGGAGCCTCTCTTAAAGTTTCCCATTCTTGGCTATACAATCTACTGTGAGACGTCACAACAGCAAATGTATTGTCACGGTAAGGTAGTGGGATCCAGGGAATTCTGGTCAGAACTTCAGTCAGTTTTTGCAATATGTATCCACTATTTAGAAATAAGGTACAAACGCTTGTTGTTGTTTATGATACAGAACAGGGGTTAACGTTGTATATTTACTGAAAGCATTATAAACGGTTACTAATTTTCAAGAAATACTCAGAAATAAAAGAGGGTTGGGTACTTTATATTAAAATGATTTTGGAGCCTTCTAGGTCCTTACGGTCCAAGTCACTACGTCTGCTCATGCTTTAGTTGACAAATGTGCATTTTGACAATAACCGTAGATTTCATTGCAGAACACTCCGTCATGACGTTTTCATGTCCAACACACACCTAGTGGACAAGGATGAATTCTCTTCACACCCATTTAAACAGACCAATCATACGGATATGTGTCTAGCAATTTGACTGGTATCTTATCACACGAACTGGTATGAATACTCTGTTGGCCTAATTTCTAGTTGGAAATTCTGCTTGAACATATTGTGTACTGTTTCAAGGGGCACGTGGACGAGCTATTCCACTGACTTTGTGCTTATGAATTCTCACTTATTATAAGACGCTTATCAAGGATAAGGAACGACTCATTGCAAGTCTTTTTTTTTAATAGTACTGATATTCGAAGTTGATCCCCATTCCTTTGTTTCTCAGTGCCTTTAAGTACAACGAAAGTACCAGTCTATGGAATTCTAAATCCCTTATCTAAAGATATCTTTATAATTTATGTACATGGACAACTTGTATCGGAAAGGGCCTTCTCCTAAATCCAAAATCCTTCTCATAAATGATAGTGTTTGATAGTATCGCACTGTTTATGATATCTCGAATATTGTCAGATGTGGTTCTGATGCAGCCGTTCCACCGCGTCTTTTTATTGGCTGTAACCTGGTGATTCGCGTAACTAAAATCGTTTTAATTTAAAGTACTCAACCATATGTAATTGGGAAGTCCACGGCATATTTAAAAAAAAATAGCTGTTCCAGAAGTCTATAGTGGATTTCAGCGAAAAAGAACCTAATTCGGGAACCTATACTGAGGTTTTAAACAAAGTTTTTACCGAAAGGCGGAAAACACTTTCGAAATGGAAAGTAATTCAGAAAGCTGCGAAGAACTTTAAAAAAAGACAACTAATTCTAAAGCTTAGAATACTCTTCAAAGAAAAGCATCTAACTTGAAAATCATGATGCACTTTGCGAAAAGCAACTGATTCAGAAACTCACTGATTAGAAGTCCACAAGTACACTGAAATAAAATAACTGTTTGGAGTATGTTTTATAAAAGAAGACAACTGGTCGGGAAACCTATGAGTACATTGGCGAAAGACAAGTATCTTGGTAAGGTAAGTAGCCATTGAGGAAAACAAGTGACTGAAGTCTATGAGCGTATTGGATAATGGCATTTTAAAGGAAAGGGGCCAGCCATTATGAAATATCTACTTAAATATCTTCACTATTACATTACGCAGTCTTGGCTATGTGGTATAATTTTCACTCTTCAGTGGAACTAAATAAAGAAAAAGAGATTAAATATAGGCATTTCAAACAGTGACCTTGATTTTGTTTAGAGGCACTCGTCAATGTTTACCAGCCAACCTAACCAATTTTGCTAATATTTTGAAATTTTGTTTAATTTTTATCGCTATTTCAATTGGCGATGTGTGATTGGCGAAAATTAAGTCAGGCAACAATCTATAAGGTTATTGATGACACTGATTCATGTATTAAAAGTTCAAGAGTTAAGTTTGAATTAAAAACCCTTCAAACCAAATTTTGTTTCAATAACAGAAATAAAATAAAAAGCTGAAGTGTACTAAATCAATAAAAATCGTAAGTTCAGATATTTGTAAATTATTTCTTTTGTGTGTGTATATGACAAAACTGAAAACTCTGTAATGCGTTACAATCAACTAAACAGTTTTTATGTTTTTGATCATCAGAGGTATTCTTTTGGTGAGTAAAACTGTATAGCCACATCTGGTAGTGAGAAGAGTGTCAATCAGTCAACAGATAACGCTACCGTTAAAATACTAAAACGACATCTACAGTATTTACACTTATAAAAGTTGCAATAGTAATAATGTAAAGTGAAAAATAATGTATCAAGACTAATTAAGAAGAACAAGTATTTGTTTTCTGTATTTAGAACCTTTTGGGAATAAACGGTGCATTTTTTTCATTCGCATGGACGACAACTGCTTCTGATTGACTCTCAATCCTCTTATTACAATTCTAAATTAAGAATTTTCACTGATAATTTATTCTATTACATGCTGGACAAGTTGAAAAACCATATATCTCTTCTGTAAATAAAATAATTGCAAATTAAAGCATCTAAGTAACATATAATAAACATTTTTTTAAATTCAGAAACATAACTTGAGTTTGCTAAAAACCCGATAAACTTCACATGCAAATAAAAAAACTCAAAACTGAATCCCACCAACAATCAACACAGAAATAGCCTTCAAAGGACTCTACTAAAGAGGACAACAGATCAGAAATCTTAATTATGGTAAAAACTAGTTAGGAATTAATATCTGGTTATAAAAATTGTGCTAATTATATAACTAAATTAAATGTACGTATAGCCTGTTAACCATGTTTGAATACTTACCGCTGTTCCACCAGGGGACCCATGACAACGACTAAATGCAGTATTTAAATCGATTTTAAGATAACAAAAGTTACGAGTTTTGGAGAAAGATAATAATACTTATAATTCAGTAACATTTGTTAAATAAACAATTACTGAAAGAACAAGCAAGATATTCAAAGTAACTTATTAAAGATATACCACAATTTATAAAATTACAAATCATAATTTTACAATGCATATATTTTTTTAATTTACAAATTGATTTGTAGGACTTACTTGTTCTTGGTGAGATGATAACTACGACCAGGTATTGGTCCTGTATTGTTCAGCAGTGACGATAAAGCTGAAGCTAACGAAGAACACAGTCTAAAAAAAATACCAGTTAAACATTTTTTATGAGCGCAATAGTTTTCGTTCCATAAGAGAAATCAACGACTCACTCATCTAAATGAACAAACATTTTGGACTATCACTGTTAATACAGCATAATTTAAATACAAAATGAAATATCCAATAGCTAAAAATGATTCATGCACACACACCAAGAGAGTTTTAAATGTCCAAGTATTAAACCACGATTTGCTAGAACTTCGATCTAAAACTACTCATGAGACTAAGTTCGATTTAAATAAAAAAGGAAGTAGACATGTTTAATTACCAAGTACAATTTTGAAAAGTTTCGTCCATTGAAGTCATGATGAAATATTTAATTAGTGTTTTAATTAAAGTTATTATACCCGATTAAAGGACAGAAAATAGCGGTATGGTGTCTAAATATGATTGAAAAGTTTCATCCGTTGAAAGCATGACAATATGTTTACTTATTATTTTAATTAAAATTTTTATACCCGACTGAGGGACAGGAGATAACGATTTGATGTTTAAATATGACTTTCAAACGATTTTCTTGTAGGTTATATTTTTAATATTATAGTGTTTTGTTCACTAGAGTATTGTTTGTTTATTTTATTTAGCGCAAAACCACATTGGTCTATCTCTTGTGTCCATTACAGGAAATCGAACACTAGGTTTTAACGTTGTTCCACAGGGGAGACTCATGAGAAGAATTAGATGTATTGTTTGGTTTTGGTAAAGCTACACATTAGACTAGTGCTCTGCCAACTGCGGGCATCTAAGTCTGAAATTTAGTATGATACGTTCTCAGACTTATCGATGATCCACCAATGTAATAATTGTGTGAAGTCTAGAAGTTTCATTAAAGTTTAGGCCTCGGTGATATCTCGACCATTAGTGAAAGTACAATATAAAATCGCCAGACTGAGTAACTTACAATTAATTAATCAGCTTCATAGCCAGTTAAAGAGTTTTTAATTAGACAGTGCTAATTAGTCTGTAATTTAGTTACATATATATATACAGTCTATTTGTGAATTATTCAGTCATCGAGATAGTTAATTATTTAATGATCAAAAGTTAGTCAGTGAGTCAATCGGCTGCATGTCATCTATCGATTAACAAGGATATTTTGCAAGCTAGAGACTTCATTTGTGAGTTCATCGTACACTAGATTTGGAGTTTCACTTGTAACGTTCTTTGTGAAGTTGGGGCCCGACATGGCCAAGCGTGTTAAGGCGTGCGACTCGTAATCTGAGGGTAGCGGGTTCGTATCCCAGTCGCGCCAAACATGCTCGCCCTTTCAGCTGTGGGGGCGTTATAATGTGACGGTCAATCCCACTATTTGTTGGTAAAAGAGTAGCCCAAGAGTTGGCGGTGGGTGGTGATGACTAGCTGCCTTCCCTCTAGTCTTACACCGCTAAATTAGGGACGGCTAGCACAGATAGCCCTCGAGTAGCTTTGTGCGAAATTTAAAACAAACAAACAAACATTTGTGAAGTTGGGTCTACCAGAAAGCCCCCAAAAAACGTTGTTTAAGAAATAAATTAACTCGTTATCGATAGGTCTATGTTTTTTCAAATAACCCAAAGGAATCCGCTCAACGATAGGACACGGTTATCTGAAATGTTTAATTAGTATTTTAATTGAAGTTGTCATATCTCACTGATAGTACTTTAGTGTTTTTAAATGTTTTACTTCATGTTAAGCTTGAATGAAAGGCGGTAAATTGTTACCACAAGTATTAATTATATTGACGTCTGAATACTCATATTCAATAACTTTATGACAATGGAAAACGAGATATTTTTATACTGTTATGAAGTTTGTTTTCTCACCGTCTGAAAGGGAAGACATAATTTGGGGGCGACAGGAAATATCACAATAATATAACATTTATTTTAATTCAAATTTCGAATATACTCATAGATTCTGTAGTATTCTGAACTTACTTATCTAATAAAAATTATGGAAGAATATTTTCTAAATTATACGTTCCCGTGAATAAATAAGTGGAAAAATGCAAATCTGATAAAATAAATAAATTAGACCTTTGTAGATAAATCATATTAAAAAAACTATAGTTGCATTGAGCGGCGTCACTAGGCCCTTGCACACGAGGCCTGTGCCCCGATTATGCTTAACAGATCTCCATATCTCCAGCTGGTGTCTTGAAAAATTAGAATACGAAACACTGAATGGTATCACACCGAAATGCCGAAAATTCCCACCAATATGGGACAGAACCTCGAATCTTTAAATCACCTAGAGACATCTTTGGTTAAATTTTATTTTCTTACCGACGTTTACAACAAACGGTCTTTCACAAGCCTGTCGATTAAAAGCAACTACACAGAAAGGTTTGTTTCTGGTTTGGAAGAGAGGGTTTGCTCGAAATATCGCCAAGAAAATAAAATACAATAATAGATTTTAAGGTGTTTATCTCCGAAAGTCTAACTTTTTATGTATACGACATTTTATATAATTCCTTCTGAAATCTGATTAGTGAAAAGCATCATTTACATACTTCAGTTTATCCATAGTTACACCTACAGTCTGATTTTCAACATTCTCTGGAGCTGACACCAGCATATGTAACCTATCCACCACTAGTGGAAATAACAACGGATCCTGTAAGAAAAATGGTCTTTTCAGTCAAGTAACTGTAAATATTTATTACAGCAGCAATGTATTACAGATTGTTGCAAAACTTACCCACCTCAGTCATTAATTTATTAACTTTAACTTATTTTGTTTTCCGATTTGTTAAACAATAAATGCCTTAAGACATGTACTTGTACTTTATTACCTGGTGGGAAAGACCAAGATTTGGTGGTGGGTGGTGATGACTATCTGTCTTCCCTCTAGTCTTACACTTCAAAATTAGGGACGGCTAGCGCAGATAGCCCTCTTGTAGCTTTCCGCGAAATTCAAAAAACAAACAAACAAGACCAGGTTATGGCATAGCCTGGATTCTCGACTTACAATCTGTAACTCGCGAGATCAAAAAGTTAGTGCCGAACATGATAGCTCTTTCGGCCGTGGGGTCATTGAAATATGACGGTGAAAGTCAATCCCACTATAATTTGATAAATAGTCGCCCAAAAGTTGATGGTGAATATCTCCTTTCCATTAGATGGTAGTTTAAAATTAAGGACAGTGGTAGATGATAGCTAAAGTAGCTTTGCTATAAACAAATAAATAGTAAGGTCACCACAGTCAAAAAGTAGCAAATGTGAGTTAGTTGCTTAAATGGGGTTATACTGTCTTTATAAGTGACTGGTTTGTAGTAAGTTTATATTTGCATAAATGACCTCTCATTAGAGCCGTATAGCATATTAACGATGGTTGAATTACATTTTAATTTTGATTTGTTATTAAACGGATTAGTCAAATATTGAACATATTAATATCAGTATCAGAAGCTTTCACACATTAATAAAATAAAGAGAAAGAAATACAGCTGAGTTATATACATATACATAAAATTTACATTTGTTCAAGATTAAGTTACATGATAAGATATCATCTGTGAGGGTCGAGCCCCGATTGATTACATAATGTGCCATGAAACTTATTGCAGAGCCGACGTGCGCTATACGTAAAACGGAAAAATAAAATCAATGTTAAAGAACTCTAACATAAAGGTCTAACACTCTTGAAGGCGAAATGGTATTTAAGGTCAGTTATGTTACAGTGACGTTCGTTTTTTTCTTTTTGTGACCATTTCAAAAAGAAAATTTGAAATAGCTAACTCTTGTAGATGACGATTACTGTTATAAACGTGGGTTTGAGACCGTATCTCAAACGTAAGCCAAATTACGTTGCAGGAATAGAGGCCCAACAAGTTTATTGTGACATGTATCGTATGCTTCATTTCTCTGATTACTTAATATATCTTAAAATATGATATATATATATATATGCACATACATACATACATATGTGTATGTGTGTATAGTTATAAGAACATTCACCTTCTTAAAACTGTTATTGTCTGTTCCAGTTTATTTGTGCAATAAGCTTTCATTATCTGCACGTTTTTCTTCGGGTTCTGCCAACGATATTAGGTCTTATAATAAAATAATAATATTTATTTTAAATCATAATCAGAGTAAAATTGATATCACAACTTTTCATTAATGGTTTATTCTAACCTTCCAGAAGATTCGTTTTACAATAGCCGAGTGAAATTCTTTTTCCAAACTCTCCACCAGACGTCGCAAGTCTACGTATTCTTCTTCTTTTGAAAGTTGAAGTCGACGATGTAATTCGACAAAAACGTGGCTGAAATTAGTGCTAAAATGAAAAGCAAATATTGATGATTTTTGTTCTGTAATTGGGGAAAAGTGTTTAATTAAATTGAATCACCTTAAAGAACTACCAAATACTCAGTAAGGAAAAACATTTTTAAAACAAGCACGACGATTGTCCCCAAGTTATCAAATTTTAACGCTAAAGGTTTTAGTATTTACTGAAAAGAAAAAAACAAAGTGCAGTTGGCCAAAGGCCATGCTCGGTAAGATTTCAGACGAAGCAATTGCCTGGTTTACCTCAATGATGATAGTTCAACCCTGCTTAAATGGTAATCAACATGGTAACATGCACAGAGTATTTGTGGAAAAATCTATGGTCTAACTAAGCTATTTATTTCTTCATTTTAAAAACTTGCAGGAAACATGTACTATACGATCCTAGGGAATAGAAGATTTATCTTAAAAAGATAATCTAAAATATTTCATTTATTCTGTCTGAGGGCAAGAGTTGATCTTATTGAAGTGTGCAAGATTAGTTGGGACATTGATAGGATAAACGCCTGTGACTTTTTTATGCTATATTCTGAATACAAAAGCACAGGAGGACATAAATTTAAGATAATGAAAAGACAGACTAATTTCCAGTTAAGTAAATTTATTTTACTTACAAGATTCATTTATGGAATGAGTTGTCATCGGTAGTAGATGAGACCAGAGCTTTAGGTGAGTTTAAGGGAGTTTATCATTACGTAATGGTGATGACATAATGACTTTATAAATTTTGTGTAGTAAGTAGAAACGAAAATGATTTAAGTTCCATGTAATGAATTATTTAATCAATGAGTAAATGAGTTGTTCAGTTCCGTGATTCTGGTAATAAGCTAAACGTTTAGTTAGTTAACCTAATTTTTATCGATCGGTTACTGGGGAATTCTTGCAAATAAGTTAGGGCATACCATTAGTTTCAGAATTAGTATCTAAACGCTGTGTTTAAAATTAGTCGTACTGGTGAAATAGCTTATACCAACCATTATTTCAAAATGTTATTTCGTTATTTTACGAGAAATGGACTTAGCATTATTTTTGATAAATGATCAGAATCTGTTCAACGATAAAATACTCCAAAAAATTTTATTTGATAACCGAACCACTTTTGTCATCTTTATGTAAAAATTTGTAAAACCATTTTGGACAGATTTAAAAGGTTATTTAAGATACATCTAAAACTTCTTAATTAGACATGTACAGAGTAACGAGAGAAACATCTAGATTAACTCCATACTATTAAGCCTAACGCAGTTATAATAGCGAAAGCGTCGTCTCTTAATCTACTTAATATAGTAAAACACAAATTTTGCTAAATATTTTGTTTTCACAGAATATTATTATGCGTGAGCCATACAGTGTTTTAGTTAATTAACATTTTGTATATGAGACGTCTGTATTTGAAAATAGCCTAAATATTTAAACAGGAGTATTTTACCTGATGCCGTTCTTACAAGGTCTGGCTACAGTTTTTTCTTGAGCAAGTGTTTCCCTCTAGAGGAATACAAAATAATTGGCATTACCTAAGATTTTTTTTTCTAACAGCAAAAAAAGAAACTGTGAATAAAACATTAGTTTTCTATAAGGAAGAGTTTCATTTAATGAAATTTACCGTTGAATCATATTCTAAAATAAGATTTTTACTTTTTCAGAAAAACAAATTATTTAAGTTCTATGTATTTTTAATACTAATTAGGGAACATAATTGCAAACAAACAGTATAAATTCCTTTCTTCTTTCTACTTTTTATTAGTTATAAAACGAAACACTGTTTATTTCATTGACAGAATTAACGCGATACATAATTGGTGAGTTGAAAAGGGGCATGTATATTATATACATTGCTGAATTCTTCAAGAAGAATAAATTAATTCAAAAACTTACTACTAAATAACTATGCCATGCCGTAGTTAAATGTCGAAATATGGCTGATTGTGATGATAAAACATAAAGGTGGAGCTCCTGCTTTTGTAGCTCACAAGCCGAAGAATTGGAATACGAAGAACCAATAATCCTATAAAGAAATAAAAATTTAACTATTTGGCTGGCAGATATTACTTGCCTATTCAAACAGAAAGGCTCCTCAAAATTCATAAAATAAAACTCACATGAATCTTGAGAAAATGTTTAATTTTTGAAATAAATAACAATGCAGGGTTATCTATACGCACTTCTGTGCCTAAATCTTTTTAATTATGGCTTACCTTACGTAAGTTAACCAACGTTAGAATGGTTTCTGTTAATTATTGAATATAGCCTTTGTCACTGCTTAATTCAAGATAGTATCACATATAATATTTTAGTTAAATTAAGAAGCGTGTTATTTGATATGTAAAGGTATTAACTAAAGATTTCTCATTAATCAGGCTATTGCATTGCTGGAAACTGTTTTCCAGTTCTGTTTTTGTAAGTTAGTTTTTGAAGGTGAATGGAGAAAAAGGAATAGTTTCAGAATGTCCTCTATTTCATTTTTCTGTATTCGTAAACGCTTATGTACAGGTAGAAGTGTATATGGTATAAGAATAATGGTTTTTGGACTTTGAAAGTTGGTGGTTAATGCATTCCATTTGCAATCTGCAGAAAGAAGAATTGAATCTCGTCATTGAAACATGCTCGCCTTTTCATTTGTGGGTGGTGTTATACTGTGACAGTCCTTCTCCCCATAACGACTAGTTCAAAAGTTGGTTGTGAATGGTGTTGACTAGCTGCTTTTCCTATAGTACGTCAGTACAAAATTAGGAACGTTGACAAAGATATCCCTCCAGTAGCTAGCTATACGCGAAATTCAACAAAAGAAAAATATCAATTTTGGCAGGATGTGGCCTAGTAATTAAAATGCTTGGATTCAAGGATTCCTGATATTTACCCATCACTGTAATATCGCGATTCGTACTTTGAGAGGTTGAATGTTTTATAGAACAAATTCCATTATTTAATCAAACAAGGAAAGCCCAAAAGTTGGCAATGGGCGATGTTGATTAACTGCTTTTCCTGCAACTTATCACTTCAAGTTTAGGAACAGTTTTGCACATAACCATTGTGTAGCTTTTTGTGAAAAATCTAAAAACAAAAGAAATAAAACAACACAATTTTCACAGTAGTATTAAAGTGGCACTTTATGCTAAAAACACAATACAGTAATGCAAATTAAAGTCAATGTAATGTCTTCGTGGTCGGCGTATCGACCTTACTCAAATATTAATTAAAAATGTAATTTACAGCAATCTTATTTTTATTGATCCTAGATCTTGATAAGTTGAACTTCGGGGATATTCTTCTGTTTCTGTGTAATAAAATAATGTCATTGTATAACATGAAGGTTGGAAAATATTCTTCTGTATCGACGAATAAACTGATATGGCTTGATTAGTTGAAGCAAACTAGAGTGGAAAAATAATATGGAATAAAGTTACAGTTTCATTCTGATGATGTACAAGTTAAAAGTTATTCTTCTATCTGAATGGAATAATATCACAAAGTTTAATAAAGGGTTGAGAAAATTATATTAAAACTATTTCGAGTATGCAAATCAGGAAGTTACAAGACAGCCATGGCAGTTATTAAATTACTTTGGAACGGCATGTATCAGAATTACATTTTGTTATTGCTTGGTCTTTCGTAAGTGATGTGATGCTGCTGAAAATAAAATAAACAATGCCATCAAGGAAACTACTATTTCTGTATCGAAGAATAACAAACAAATACGATGTTTACGATTACACTCCTTACCCCTCTGCACAATTCATGTAATTAGTTTCTTGTCGAGACACAAGCTGATAATCACCATAGTTCCCGATGGCGGTATAGGAACGAGGATAGTTTTTATATGGACGACGACTGGATGGAAGTTGTAGAAGACCAGCAACGAGATCATCATTGCTGACGACTGCCGTAGAAATCGGGGCTGAATCACATCTCATGGTTTGAGGTTCTTTTTTCTCTAAAGACGGTCCAAGGAATTTCCTAAGTGACAATAGGAAATATTGATACACATAATATGAATAACTGTTGTATATGACGTATGCTCCCCATTGGCACAGCTGTATGTCTAAGAACTTACATCGCTAGAAACTGGGTTTCGATACCCATGGTGGGAAGAGCACAGATAGCCCATTGTGTAACTTTGAGCTTACTTCAAACAAAAAATATAATGTAGAGACTTTACCGACCTCTCAGTGGCTCAGAGGTACGTTTGAAAGCTTATAATGCTAAAAATCGGATTTTGTTAAGTGTGGTGAGCACAGCACGAAAATCTATGTGCTTATCTACAAACAAACATAATTTACCCTCGTAGTTGGAATAAATCAAAACCTTTTATTGAACTAAAACTAGAATGTGTAACGTTATGATTCGAACAATTGAACTACAAAACTTATTTGCATACTGTAAAAACAATATTAATATAAATCTTGATACTGCTAATAGCAATGCATTGTAAAGGAAGAATCGGATTCCATCTGTATCTGATAATGTTTTGCTGTCACTTTTTATGAATTCAAATAAAGCTTAGAAGTTTCGTAGATTGGTCTTTTCGTAAGTTACAAATTCTAGGAAACTTCTGAGTTTTATAAGTATTCTTTTTCAATAATATTTTTGTAACGGGTCACTTTTTAAATTATTTTACCTTCATGCATAACAGATATTTTTCATATAATAATAATATGAAAAAAGTGATTCGAATTCAATAATCATATAAACTCTTTGCTAGTTTTATGCAGCCATTACAACAACCATTAGCTGTAAATGGAATTAACAAATTGCTTATTTTCCTTGCCCATATTTGGATTTTAGAAAGGGCAATGGATGTCTGAAGTCATTAGGGGTTTGTAACAAGAAATCAAATATATATAAATTGATTACAGACTGTAAAGCTACTGGTAACTTTTGTAAATATTTTACTTTGATGCTTTTTAAGGATGATCTCTAACATGTCTATCATGAAATGATTATAAAGCTAATTGATTAGGAAATAATAAAAATATGTCGTACTCCGTCTTTCCTGTGATCGATGGAGCGATTTGAACCTTCGGCGAGGGCAACCGTCGATGTCCATGGACGTATGTTGGAATGGGCACTTCGGATGACTCATCGTGGCTAAGAAAGGTATCATCAAAAGTGGTGGTCAATTTTTTAACTTTTTGACGTCTAAATAGTCGAAATGTCAACGAAGTTTTGGTTCTTTGTTTGTCTTTCTCACTAGACCATGAATCAACAGGTTTTTGAAAAGACGTGCTGAGATTTTTGGCATTCAACGCTTCAGCACTTGATAAAGGTCGCATTGCCAGACACATTCTAGAATCTTCTAGTTTCTTCCAACCTGAAATATTTTCTCGCTTTTTTTTGTTGAATACTAAGAGCGAGATTATCCTCTTCCACTTGGTCTGGCTGTTTTTCTTCTGCTTTACAAGTTCTTTACTGCCAGAGGTTCCAGATGTCAAGTCTGAAGAAGAACTTGAAATGCGTGAGGACTGGCTCCATCTACGATTTGCAATCTCTGGTGTTCCTATTGTAATTGTTGTTGCTATTGTGGTGCGTGAAACACATCTGGGATCAATGGTACTTGGTGTTAGAGAACCTGGTCGGTGAGAATTTGGTGATTCTTTCTTTTTGTAGAGAATTCGAATGTGCTGAGTTTTTTCTCGTTCTTCTCCACTCAGAAATTCTGGAAAATCATTCAGCTAAAAACAGAATATGAACTTGCTAAGAAAAAACAAACAAAAGGTTTTGAAAATGAATACATATTTTCATCTTTAGAAAGGGGCACCTTAATATTAACTGTATAACATTGTCTTGAGGTGTGAGATTCCAAGTAAAGACAATATAGTTAGCTGTATTTACTGGCTACATTGTAGTCATTGAAATCAAGTTACTGAAACTAGACATTTTGTTTTTTCTTCACCAGGAATTGAAATAAAATATAGAACTGGAGTTTTACAATCATTGCAAAAGCATCACTGAAAATCTAAGGCAAATCATAGAAAATGATATAAAACTGTTTTAGTTTATAAACAGTTGGTTTATTTGACGTATCAAAGTATAACAAACGACTGGAAAACAAGTTTAGTAAACCCCACCAGTAGTTCTTTAGTTAAAAAACTGACTTCTCCTTAGAACAAGCGACACGAACAAAGTTTATTACATTTTAATTTTAACGTCCTCGTAAAAAGTGACATTTGGATACATTGTAAAACTAAATCAACCAAAACATTCAAAGATAAGACACTGAATTACAAAGACGCACTTTTATTAGGTTATAAGTGTTAATGCTTGAAATATATACTGTTATTAATTTGTTTCAGATATGAGCTGATGATATTTTACTGAAAATCGTATATTTAAATAAGCGCATTCAACACTTTGATCCAAAGCTTTTTGTCAACGTCCACACAGGCTAGTTCAGTTACTTTATAACACAATTGGCAATACTTATTGTTCTCTGGTGTCTTGTTACAATACAATGTGTGATAATTTCACTTTAGGAAAAACGCCACTATAGTTCTTTATGGCTAAACTCACAATCACACAGTCTAGATCAATCTATCTCTCAATCTAACTAACTTTGCCTTACTTAACTCAAACTACATTTTTACACGGTTTATAAACTGATAGAAGAGGCATAGAACGTTCTACGCACTACGCGAAAATGTGATGCAATGACACTAAACTGAAACAACGAGAAAAACGTAGAAAGTTATAGTAACACGACACAGTAGCACAACGATAGCCAACTCAGATCATTTGAACTACACAACTTATGATTCGTACATAGTTAGGTCAACAAACATGCGATAAACTATCGCTCGTAAAAATTTGACACTCGCACTACGCGTAAACTGTCTAAATCATAATACTCATATTAAAGTTAAATGGTCATGTATATCTAATTATAATAAAAACAATGCTTCACCGGTTTGTAAGTAACTTTTTATACAGTAGGAAAGAGAAAGCCGTGAATAAGGTTAATTTTTGATAAATAACCTATCTTGTGATCATGCGTTTTTAGACTATACACGTTATACGTTTATGTTGTATGCAAATTTAATATAAACTTTAATAACAGAATAGATTTTGAGACTCAAGATAATTTTTTAACTTATCATATTTAAGTTACCCTTGTTCGATAACAGTAGATTGTTTCAATAACCAGACAAATCCCTTTTATTTGTTAAACATACTAATCTATAGAAATCCCATTTATAGGGTTAATATTGCTAGTTTAGGTGAAATTGATTTGCATTAAGTTAGTGAAACTTTCATAACCAAAGGATCAAACACGGAGAGCGAAAAAGACATATGGTTGACATATCAAAGATAACTCCCTTGGCAGTTTTATTCTGATTAACTTTACACAAGTTAAACAAAATGGAGTGTGTAAGTATGTCCTTCACTCATCTTCTTTGACAGTGCAAAGAAACATATAAACTACAAGTAGATTTACTTAGCTCAAAGTTGAAAGATTTTTTTTTATATATATACAGATTTTATAGTTCATTCCATAGTTATCCGTTAAATATATATTTATATGTAAGACCAAGAGCAGCCCAGTATTAATGTGCGTCTGTAGATCCGAATTTCCTTCGTTCATACCTCGTTATTGACAAAACTAATATAGCGTTCTGGAATATTTAAATAACGAACTGTTGCTAATTAAGTATGTAACTGTTAAAAGAGGATTTCAACCAAACATAATAGATAAAATTACAAGAAAAAACTGGGATTTACAAGATATAATATCAATGTGGAAATATTTATAATGGTCAAACTGAAAGGAATTTAAAACAGATTTCAGGAACACAAAAGCTACATAAGAAACAATAAAAGAGAAAACTCGGCTGTAGCAAAACACATAAAAACAATACAGTTTTATGTAAAACTACAATTTTAGCCCAATCTTGCATTATTACAGCTTTAAGTGTCAGATAATCACTAGAAATTATAAAGTTAAAAAACAAAACAAAAATAAGTTTTATATAGAGATGAAGGGCTATTTGATATTTGACGTGATGTATTATAAAGGTTAACCAAAAATAATGTAAATAACAATGCAGTGTAATATCATATGACAATGGAAAAAGTATAAATTACTGTGTCTTGTAATTTTTATTAATATCTTTCTTAGAATATTGAAGCGAATTATCCAGGAGTCTGTTTGAGAGAGTTGGCGTGTTTGTTTGTTTCTAAATTTTGCGCAAAGCTACACAATGACTCTCTGTGCTAGCCATCTCTATTTTAGCAGTATAAGACTAGAGGGAGGCAGCTAGTCATCAACACCCTCCTCCAACTCTTAGACTACTCTTTTTTCCAATGAATAGTGGGATTAACCGTAACATTATAACGCCCCAAAGCTGAAAGGGCGAGCATGTTTGGTGTGACCGGGATTTAAACCCGTGACCATCAGATTGCTAGTCGAGTGTCTCAACCACGTAGTTATGCTGGACCGAGATGTTTGAATAGATGTGTAGAAATTCTGAATTTGTTGATCGTTAGACCCCATATGTTTTCGTTAAATTATAGTTGTGTATTTGTTGTTGTTTGTTGCTGTGTATTTTTAATATATTTATCAGTGTTATACAGGCATATTCTACGACTGGTGTTATGTATGCTCTGTAAATGTTTAATATGTTTCATGGTGAAACTCCTTTTTTGCCAGTCAGGCTCTTAAGGTATCTAGCTCTTTTCAAAATTATAGTTTTTATGTTATTAATTTTGAATCAGATATATAATCTCTACAAGTTTTGTAAGAGACAGTCCCATCTAGATATAACTGTGGTATTAATTTGCCTTTCTTCTACAATTTTGTAAATAATATGACTTGTGTTTTGTGTACATTAATTTTAACTCTCCACTTATTACAGTACAATTATATTTCGTCTCGTAGTGGTTGTATATTGTATGCTACTGCTATTGAATTTGGGGCACTCTTCCAGATGCCAACATCATCTTCGAACTGTGAGCAGAAAGTGTTGTTTGGGTCTTTGAGAGGTATGGCAGTGTAGGGATAAGTACTCCTTGAAGTACACCCGCCTCCGAAGTGCATCACTCGATGTAGGTGCCGTTTCTTTTCTTTTTTTTTCCCCCGATAACCTTATAAACTAACCTGTTGTTTGTTTTATTTTTCGGAACTCATTCTGTATTTCCAGGAGTATTATTTAATTTCAAGGTAATTTATAAGTCTACTATGTACGATTCTTTCGAGAAATCTTCCTAGATTGTTTGTTAAACTTATGGGCCTGCAACTTTCAGGTTTATTCACTGATTTTTCTTCCTTCTGGAACATAATAACATCGATCTGTTTCTAAGCGTTGGTATATAGCTTGTTTTGTAATCTCATAAAACAACATACATATCTATCGGTGGATAAATGATAGAACAAAATACATGGTCTATCTAACTAATGAATGACAATTTGTTATAAAATTCGTATCAATGCTATAAGTGTAGCTACTAGTATAACCACCAATTTTGATTTCATTTCTTCAAGTCGCACACTCAATCCCTTTTCTAGCCGTACTAGCTAGAAAAGGGATTGAGTGTTTTTGATTATACATCATGTTTTTTCTCAATACACACCAATAAACCATAGCAAGTAAGAAAGTGACACTTGATACTAGCCAACATTAGCTTTAGGATTACAACCTTATTACTCTGAAAAGACCTTTACTTTGTAAAACCAACCAGATATAAAAAACTGTATGGTGGTAGTTTTATTCTCTAAAACCGTAATAATTCCTTACTTCATAGTCATGCTATACAATCTCGATTAATAGCTTTTATTGTCATCTCACGCATACACTCGGTACTGCCTATTAAATATCGTTATTTACAGTAGTTGCTTTAAGTAATATCACGTCACTCTAAATGGATTTTGATTAGGATAATTTCATAAACGTAACAAATTTGTGTTTAAAAGTGCCCAGTCAATAATGAATAATAACTGTTGACTCGTATTATTCTTTTGTAAACTTGAACGAGAAACTGGTAATCAAGTTTGTTTGGCCTAACAACTATTTATTACCTGTATGCCCTTTCATCCTGAATCACTTTCATTGTTACATGAAGCTGTAATAAAAATTTTAAACTGATAGCTCACGTCACCTTTTGTGTAGGCATGCGTAAAAACGTTTCGTCAAAATTGAGCGGCTTTTATTAAATAACTTTGCACTAGTGGCTTATATTTAGACGAAATTTGACACCTAATTATAAATTATAAGATTTATTAGTGTTGCAAATGTAAAAAAAATCCCAATTCCATAAAAGTTTTCTGTATAATAGTGTTTTCGTAATTTCGGTGCGAAAAAAAAAAAAGACGATAGAAAGAAAAGTCAATCAAATTGGAAATTATATATATATATGATGCATTTCTTTGTGGGTTACCTTGAAATCTGGTGTGTTGAGTAAGGATACAGTAAGACATATTCACTGAAAATATGTGATGGTCTGGATCACCAAAATCTGAGCTACAGAAGATGGAAAATCGCTAAACTATCACTCACGTTAATAACACAAACTGTGTCCCGTAGATTGTTCTGTCTGCATGACACACTACCGTATGTTGATATACAATAATGTGCAAAAGTATTAAGACAAAGTCAAAAATTAAATTTCAGGCTTCTTTTAAAGAACAATGAAAAGAGTCACAGGTGAAACATCAAAATTGTATTAATCTTCTTATTTAGCACAACAGAAGCTCAGTGGAAGTTCTTGAATACAGCAAACAATTCATATTTTGTATTATCCCAAATTTCTCTAATACACTCCCATAATGTTTCTTGACAAGTAACTTTTGATTTGTCAAGATTTTGATCCATGAAATCGAAGATGTGCTCAAATGGGTTGAGATCGTAACTCTGTGGGGGCCATTTCATTATTTAAATGACTCCAGCAGCTTATTTCTTAGCTAAGTAATTGGATGAGTGTTTGGGGTCAGTATCGTTTTGGTAGCAAAATCATTTATCAATAATACACAAACCACTGGACGGATCAATATTTCGTAGTGCTTGTGTTGGCTCATTATTCCATCTATTTTTTGATTATCTCTTGACGCCTCAACAGAAAAACACTCCCAAACCATCACGCTGCCTCCCACATGCTTCATGGTAGGTGCTACCTACGGACGTACAACCCTACGCTTTGAACCAAATATTTAAAACTTGGATTCAACCGTCCATATCATATTTTTACAATCATAAGTAGTACTGTTTTATACTTTCTAGCAAATTTCAGTCTCTTGACAATATATGAAGGTCGACGTAAAGGTTTTTTAACTGCGACACAGCCAAATATTCCATTCTCATCGAGTCTTCTTGATACAGTCCAACTAGCATCACGTAAAGCTTTTATGTGAACTCTGCCGTACTGACAGTTTTCTACAATAAAACTTAATATATAGTGTAAACACTGTTTTGTATCAAGGTTTGTTTGTAGAATGCTATTAAATCAATTTCTTCTCGCATACACCGGTACCACATGCTAGCTCTTTGTTATCTTCTTTCTATATAGTTAAACCACAGCACAAGTTACCACGACAGTTATTTGAGACCCTAAATTTGATCAGTATACTCATTGTGACATACTCTTGAAACAAGGTACATTCTTTAATCAACTGGGAACAGTCAAGCATTGCTATAGTGGAAAGAATGACAAAATATCTTCTTGTCCTAACGCTTTTGTATATTAATGCATACTTGTATAATTTTCGGTATAAAAAAGGAATCGTTGGGACCCTAGACGAAAAAATTCTGTAACAGAATTAGAGTTATAAGGTTCGTCATTTTTTTTCGTATGCTTGTCTGGAAATGTCACTTGCTTACTTAGGGCCCGGCATGGCCATGCGTGTTAAAGCGTGCGACTCGTAATCTGAGGGTTGCGGGTTCGCATCCCCGTCGCGCCAAACATGCTCGCCCTTTCAGCCGTGGGAGCGTTTAATGTGACGGTCAATCCCACTATTCGTTGGTAAAAGAGTAGCCCAAGAGTTGGCGGTGGGTGGTGATGACTAGCTGCCTTCCCTCTAGTATTACACTGCAAAATTAGGGACAGCTAGAACAGATAGCCCTCGAGTAGCTTTGTGCGAAATACAAAATATACAAATGTATATATGCTTACTTAGATAAAACTTCGCTATCTAGCAATTTAGGTGGCATTTTAAGTATAAGATTTAGTTTTGCTCAGCCGAAATTTTCAGACACTCATTGCTAATATTCAGACGATTTAAAACTGGTTTTAAAAGGGCAATTTGTATGGTCACCATTTTGTTTAATCACGATTCTTACTATTAAGTAGTATTGTACTTAATGATTCTTTCTTTCCAAGCATATAGGCAGTGTCATGATAAAACAGTTCTGATCCTTTGATGTAGCGAATTCTAAAAGTATAAACACGATGATAACAATTACAGTTAATACTTTAACTCTCAGGTGTCTCAGTGGGAAGTCTGAGGGTTTATAACGATAAAAATTGGTGTTGGTGAGCATAGCACAAATAGCCCGTTGTGTAGCTTTGTGCTTAACAACGAAAAAGCATAACAACTTGCCCTTACAAAAAAGTATAAAATTTAATAAACTTCAAAATATCTAAATAATAAAGCTTATATTTATTTCTCATTTCACCATAGGTGTGGTTAAGTTGTCATTTTCCACATGGGTTTGAATTCATAAAATGATTTACTGGACTTATATTGCTGTTTTTTTCTGGATACTATTACATAAGACAGTGGGAATCTTGTTAATGACCATATTTTATTTGCCATAAATATTTCTGCTGGCGTATCGGAGAGTATGAGCAGATTTTCTACATATAGAAATTCTAACACAAAATGCTAATATGTAACCAGGTAATACAGTGTTCGCTGGAAATC
Organism: Tachypleus tridentatus; assembly: GCF_004210375.1. Lineage (NCBI taxonomy): Eukaryota > Metazoa > Arthropoda > Merostomata > Xiphosura > Limulidae > Tachypleus > Tachypleus tridentatus. Next base: position 36,086,932 of record NC_134832.1, on the reverse strand, counting down.
TTTCGTAATATCCCGGGATCCGTAACAAAAGATTTTGTTTCTTGAGACTCTGTCGCGCTTCTCTACATTCGTTTTCCTTGAATTTCAGAAATCATAGCTCAAAAATATTTTCACTTATATTCCACGAACGTGAAGTTCTGAACTTATATTTTGTAGCAGAACCTGAAATACTCAATTTCAAAACCGATTAAAGGCATAACAATTTAATACATAGAGAAAACAGATCAAACAAACTGTTTTTTTAAAAGAAACCTCTTGCTTCAAGAAATGATTGAGAGTAAATAAAATTACTAAGAAAAACATTTTATTTTTACTCAGTTATTATCTCAAAACCTTTATTTCAATTGTACCATAATTTTGTTGTTAAAATAAACCCCAATATTAAACGCGGTTCTTGAAATTAATAAGTTATTCCCATACTCATCCTACACGTTACAAAATCTAAAAAGATCAAGAATATTTTCACTTATATTCCACGAACGTGAAGTTCTGAACTTATATTTTGTAGCAGAACCTGAAATACTCAATTTCAAAACCGATTAAAGGCATAACAATTTAATACATAGAGAAAACAGATCAAACAAACTGTTTTTTTTAAAAGAAACCTCTTGCTTCAAGAAATGATTGAGAGTAAATAAAATTACTAAGAAAAACATTTTATTTTTCCTCAGTTATTATCTCAAAACCTTTATTTCAATTGTACCATAATTTTGTCGTTAAAATAAACCCCAATATTAAACGCGGTTCTTGAAATTAATAAGTTATTCCTATACTCATCCTACACGTTACAAAATTCTAAAAAGATCAAGAATATTTTCACTTATATTCCACGAACATGAAGTTCTGAACTTATATTTTGTAGCAGAACCTGAAATACTTAATTTCAAGACCGATTAAAGGCATAACAATTTAATACATAGAGAAAACAGATCAAACAAACTGTTTTTTTAAAAGAAACCTCTTGCTTCAAGAAATGATTGAGAGTAAATAAAATTACTAAGAAAAACATTTTATTTTTCCTCAGTTATTATCTCAAAACCTTTATTTCAATTGTACCATAATTTTGTTGTTAAAATAAACCCCAATATTAAACGCGGTTCTTGAAATTAATAAGTTATTCCTATACTCATCCTACACGTTACAAAATTCTAAAAAGATCAAGAATATTTTCACTTATATTCCACGAACGTGAAGTTCTGAACTTATATTTTGTAGCAGAACCTGAAATACTCAATTTCAAAACCGATTAAAGGCATAACAATTTAATACATAGAGAAAACAGATCAAACAAACTGTTTTTTTAAAAGAAACCTCTTGCTTCAAGAAATGATTGAGAGTAAATAAAATTACTAAGAAAAACATTTTATTTTTCCTCAGTTATTATCTCAAAACCTTTATTTCAATTGTACCATAATTTTGTTGTTAAAATAAACCCCAATATTAAACGCGGTTCTTGAAATTAATAAGTTATTCCTATACTCATCCTACACGTTACAAAATTCTAAAAAGATCAAGAATATTTTCACTTATATTCCACGAACGTGAAGTTCTGAACTTATATTTTGTAGCAGAACCTGAAATACTTAATTTCAAGACCGATTAAAGGCATAACAATTTAATACATAGAGAAAACAGATCAAACAAACTGTTTTTTTAAAGAAACCTCTTGCTTCAAGAAATGATTGAGAGTAAATAAAATTACTAAGAAAAACATTTTATTTTTCCTCAGTTATTATCTCAAAACCTTTATTTCAATTGTACCATAATTTTGTTGTTAAAATAAACCCCAATATTAAACGCGGTTCTTGAAATTAATAAGTTATTCCTATACTCATCCTACACGGTACAAAATTCTAAAAGATCAAGAATATTTTCACTTATATTCCACGAACGTGAAGTTCTGAACTTATATTTTGTAGCAGAACCTGAAATACTCAATTTCAAAACCGATTAAAGGCATAACAATTTAATACATAGAGAAAACAGATCAAACAAACTGTTTTTTAAAAGAAACCTCTTGCTTCAAGAAATGATTGAGAGTAAATAAAATTACTAAGAAAAACATTTTATTTTTCCTCAGTTATTATCTCAAAACCTTTATTTCAATTGTACCATAATTTTGTTGTTAAAATAAACCCCAATATTAAACGCGGTTCTTGAAATTAATAAGTTATTCCTATACTCATCCTACACGTTACAAAATTCTAAAAGATCAAGAATATTTTCACTTATATTCCACGAACGTGAAGTTCTGAACTTATATTTTGTAGCAGAACCTGAAATACTCAATTTCAAAACCGATTAAAGGCATAACAATTTAATACATAGAGAAAACAGATCAAACAAACTGTTTTTTTAAAAGAAACCTCTTGCTTCAAGAAATGATTGAGAGTAAATAAAATTACTAAGAAAAACATTTTATTTTTACTCAGTTATTATCTCAAAACCTTTATTTCAATTGTACCATAATTTTGTTGTTAAAATAAACCCCAATATTAAACGCGGTTCTTGAAATTAATAAGTTATTCCTATACTCATCCTACACGTTACAAAATTCTAAAAAGATCAAGAATATTTTCACTTATATTCCACGAACGTGAAGTTCTGAACTTATATTTTGTAGCAGAACCTGAAATACTCAATTTCAAAACCGATTAAAGGCATAACAATTTAATACATAGAGAAAACAGATCAAACAAACTGTTTTTTAAAAGAAACCTCTTGCTTCAAGAAATGATTGAGAGTAAATAAAATTACTAAGAAAAACATTTTATTTTTCCTCAGTTATTATCTCAAAACCTTTATTTCAATTGTACCATAATTTTGTTGTTAAAATAAACCCCAATATTAAACGCGGTTCTTGAAATTAATAAGTTATTCCTATACTCATCCTACACGTTACAAAATTCTAAAAGATCAAGAATATTTTCACTTATATTCCACGAACGTGAAGTTCTGAACTTATATTTTGTAGCAGAACCTGAAATACTCAATTTCAAAACCGATTAAAGGCATAACAATTTAATACATAGAGAAAACAGATCAAACAAACTGTTTTTTTAAAAGAAACCTCTTGCTTCAAGAAATGATTGAGAGTAAATAAAATTACTAAGAAAAACATTTTATTTTTCCTCAGTTATTATCTCAAAACCTTTATTTCAATTGTACCATAATTTTGTTGTTAAAATAAACCCCAATATTAAACGCGGTTCTTGAAATTAATAAGTTATTCCTATACTCATCCTACACGTTACAAAATTCTAAAAAGATCAAGAATATTTTCACTTATATTCCACGAACGTGAAGTTCTGAACTTATATTTTGTAGCAGAACCTGAAATACTTAATTTCAAGACCGATTAAAGGCATAACAATTTAATACATAGAGAAAACAGATCAAACAAACTGTTTTTTTAAAAGAAACCTCTTGCTTCAAGAAATGATTGAGAGTAAATAAAATTACTAAGAAAAACATTTTATTTTTCCTCAGTTATTATCTCAAAACCTTTATTTCAATTGTACCATAATTTTGTTGTTAAAATAAACCCCAATATTAAACGCGGTTCTTGAAATTAATAAGTTATTCCTATACTCATCCTACACGTTACAAAATTCTAAAAAGATCAAGAATATTTTCACTTATATTCCACGAACGTGAAGTTCTGAACTTATATTTTGTAGCAGAACCTGAAATACTCAATTTCAAAACCGATTAAAGGCATAACAATTTAATACATAGAGAAAACAGATCAAACAAACTGTTTTTTTAAAAGAAACCTCTTGCTTCAAGAAATGATTGAGAGTAAATAAAATTACTAAGAAAAACATTTTATTTTTACTCAGTTATTATCTCAAAACCTTTATTTCAATTGTACCATAATTTTGTTGTTAAAATAAACCCCAATATTAAACGCGGTTCTTGAAATTAATAAGTTATTCCTATACTCATTCTACACGTTACAAAATTCTAAAAAGAGCAAGAATATTTTCACTTATATTCCACGAACGTGAAGTTCTGAACTTATATTTTGTAGCAGAACCTGAAATACTCAATTTCAAAACCGATTAAAGGCATAACAATTTAATACATAGAGAAAACAGATCAAACAAACTGTTTTTTTTAAAGAAACCTCTTGCTTCAAGAAATGATTGAGAGTAAATAAAATTACTAAGAAAAACATTTTATTTTTACTCAGTTATTATTTCAAAACCTTTATTTCAATTGTACCATAATTTTGTTGTTAAAATAAACCCCAATATTAAACGCGGTTCTTGAAATTAATAAGTTATTCCCATACTCATCCTACACGTTACAAAATTCTAAAAGATCAAGAATATTTTCACTTATATTCCACGAACGTGAAGTTCTGAACTTATATTTTGTAGCAGAACCTGAAATACTCAATTTCAAAACCGATTAAAGGCATAACAATTTAATACATAGAGAAAACAGATCAAACAAACTGTTTTTTTAAAAGAAACCTCTTGCTTCAAGAAATGTTTGAGAGTAAATAAAATTACTAAGAAAAACATTTTATTTTTACTCAGTTATTATTTCAAAACCTTTATTTCAATTGTACCGTAATTTTGTTGTTAAAATAAACCCCAATATTAAACGCGGTTCTTGAAATTAATAAGTTATTCCTATACTCATCCTACACGTTACAAAATTCTAAAAGATCAAGAATATTTTCACTTATATTCCACGAACGTGAAGTTCTGAACTTATATTTTGTAGCAGAACCTGAAATACTCAATTTCAAAACCGATTAAAGGCATAACAATTTAATACAAGAAAACAGATCAAACAAACTGTTTTTTTAAAAGAAACCTCTTGCTTCAAGAAATGATTGAGAGTAAATAAAATTACTAAGAAAAACATTTTATTTTTACTCAGTTATTATCTCAAAACCTTTATTTCAATTGTACCATAATTTTGTTGTTAAAATAAACCCCAATATTAAACGCGGTTCTTGAAATTAATAAGTTATTCCCATACTCATCCTACACGTTACAAAATTCTAAAAAGATCAAGAATATTTTCACTTATATTCCACGAACGTGAAGTTCTGAACTTATATTTTGTAGCAGAACCTGAAATACTCAATTTCAAAACCGATTAAAGGCATAACAATTTAATACATAGAGAAAACAGATCAAACAAACTGTTTTTTTAAAAGAAACCTCTTGCTTCAAGAAATGTTTGAGAGTAAATAAAATTAGTAAGAAAAACATTTTATTTTTACTCAGTTATTATTTCAAAACCTTTATTTCAATTGTACAATAATTTTGTTGTTAAAATAAACCCCAATATTAAACGCGGTTCTTGAAATTAATAAGTTATTCCTATACTCATCCTACACGTTACAAAATTCTAAAAAGATCAAGAATATTTTCACTTATATTCCACGAACGTGAAGTTCTGAACTTATATTTTGTAGCAGAACCTGAAATACTCAATTTCAAAACCGATTAAAGGCATAACAATTTAATACATAGAGAAAACAGATCAAACAAACTGTTTTTTTAAAAGAAACCTCTTGCTTCAAGAAATGTTTGAGAGTAAATAAAATTAGTAAGAAAAACATTTTATTTTTACTCAGTTATTATTTCAAAACCTTTATTTCAATTGTACCGTAATTTTGTTGTTAAAATAAACCCCAATATTAAACGCGGTTCTTGAAATTAATAAGTTATTCCTATACTCATCCTACACGTTACAAAATTCTAAAAAGATCAAGAATATTTTCACTTATATTCCACGAACGTGAAGTTCTGAACTTATATTTTGTAGCAGAACCTGAAATACTCAATTTCAAAACCGATTAAAGGCATAACAATTTAATACATAGAGAAAACAGATCAAACAAACTGTTTTTATAAAAGAAACCTCTTGCTTCAAGAAATGATTGAGTAAATAAAATTACTAAGAAAAACATTTTATTTTTACTCAGTTATTATCTCAAAACCTTTATTTCAATTGTACCATAATTTTGTTGTTAAAATAAACCCCAATATTAAACGCGGTTCTTGAAATTAATAAGTTATTCCCATACTCATCCTACACGTTACAAAATTCTAAAAAGATCAAGAATATTTTCACTTATATTCCACGAACGTGAAGTTCTGAACTTATATTTTGTAGCAAAACCTGAAATACTCAATTTCAAAACCGATTAAAGGCATAACAATTTAATACATAGAGAAAACAGATCAAACAAACTGTTTTTTAAAAGAAACCTCTTGCTTCAAGAAATGTTTGAGAGTAAATAAAATTACTAAGAAAAACATTTTATTTTTACTCAGTTATTATTTCAAAACCTTTATTTCAATTGTACCGTAATTTTGTTGTTAAAATAAACCCCAATATTAAACGCGGTTCTTGAAATTAATAAGTTATTCCTATACTCATCCTACACGTTACAAAATTCTAAAAAGATTCCAAACATAGAACATTTTATTGAACAATGTCAACTTTATATGGTGTGGTGGTGATTGCGTTCTCTGTGTAATGAAATTAAAATAAGTTTCCTGCATCATGTTCAATAAACGGGATCACTTTCTAGAAGTGTTTCTTATGTTTACTACGTGCGTTCAAGGACAATTGTAAGCGCTGTACACATTCTGAATATTTGATGTCAAATATGGAATTCTTAGGTATTATTTTACAGGCTTTATGACGTTTATTAATAGATATTGCTAAGAAGGATTAAGAATCCAATAAAATAGCACAGTACAACAGAGTTCGTTTGTTCGTTCTGAATTTCGTGTAAAGCTACACGAGGGCTATCTGTGCTAGTCGTTCCCAATTTAGCAGTGTAAGAGTGACCGTCGAATCAAAATAAGCGCGCGATGAGATCTCTTATCAAGTTTAAGAATATAACACCTGTATTCGAATAAAAACCTTTAAATACAGTTTAAAATAACAATAAGGATATGTGAAGTACAGTATCACTAGTTAACAATTAATAAACAATATCTAATGTTTATTTTGGGGTTTATTAATGAGCTTAAGCTGTGGCTTAGCTTTTGTAAATAGACTAAGATAAGGTTATTATTACCTTTATGTTGTAGAAAAAACAAAAAGGGTGGTTCTACCAATGGCACAAGTAATAAATAAAATAGTTAGTTGTTATAATTAAAAAAAACAAAAAAACTCCCATACACTGTTTTCTCTATCAAATTCAGTGGTAACCACAAATAACTTGAGGAATGCCAGGAAATGCACTTAAATCCAAATTCTCTAACTTGGTCCAAGAGTGAACCATGAAAGAAAATAATAGATTTTTAACAGAGTTGAAAGTTATTTTACGCCAAACAAATCATATCGAACAAATGTACTCAACTCTGAAACAGTGCTAAACCTATTTCTTAAAAACTGATTTCGAAAGGATACTTGTCCTAAGAGACAATTTGTCCCAGAATGAGTGAGAGCTTTGGATTTTATACCCAAAATCTATAGACAAAAGTAAGGAACCCTATAACCAGAGTGCTTTCTAAAGTGTTCATATTATAGAGTTTTTATTTTTATCTTTAATTCATTTATTTAATCCACGTGTCACCATGGAAGAATTCTATGGCGTCATTCTTCTCAATACACATGAACTGCCCACATCATTATTGATCTTTCCAATAGAAAATAAGGACAAATTCTCAAACTGTCATCCGACCTGCCAGCAGAAATTATCACTGTCTACTGTGTTTCTAACACACTACAATCTGAGAAAGTTCACCAGATACTTGGGTAACTAAGTAAAAAGTTATCTAGCCACTTTCTATAGCCAACGTTATACTGTTAAAACTATACAGACAGCAAGAAACGTTTAAGAATTATCTATAAAATCTATGTTAATGAACTAAGTAAAGTTCAGTGTTTATTAAGCATGATTTGACTGTTTGTAGTCAAACATTAGTACATAAAATTTAATATATAAGAACATGTATTTAATAATGTTTATGTAAAATCTTATCATAACAAAGACACCATATCTTTTTCAACTTTTGTTTTACTTCTTGAGATATAGCAGTGTTTCGGAATCTGGTATAATAGTAGGAGCATGCATATTTAGTTTCATTGTTAGTGAAATACTAATAATCAGGTTTCGATACCCAAATATTATCGTTTGTGGCTCGTAAACAAATTAGATTGTGAAAAAAAGGTAGACTTTGTGAAAAAGATAGTGTACACGATGTTTTCGTCTAAACTATATCACACTTGAGGCACTAAACTTTAAGAATCTGTAATTGAAATACAAAGATTTCACAAAGGGTAATATGCTCAGTTCGTGTTAGTTTTTACGAAGTTGCTATTAAAAGTTGAAAAGATTTGAACAGTTAACATCAGGGCCATATCAAGGGTAGTTTTAACAGTGCGCAAGCATAGAGCGCTGACACTGAAGAAGGGGGCGCGAATGTGCATTTCCGAAGGCCAAGGTAGATTAGACGTCTGAGTGGGGGTGCAAAATTTATGAGTCCCATCAACAATGTGTACGACTCTGAATTATGTTTGTTGTAATTATTCTAATGTGTTTGAATAATTTTAATGATTACAAAATAAAGTAATTTATAAAGGTCTTTATATTTATGAAAGTTATCTTTCCTGCGTCCAAAGAACTATGAAGTTCATAAAATCCTAGATGATTTTACTGTATTGTTAAATAATGTATCAAAATAAAACTGTATGACCCTGACATACCTTTGTGTGTTTGAGAGCGATCGCGCCAGTGATTAACGTAGTACCTATTCTGAAAAATATTTTTATTTACTATAAAAGCTGTAACTTGTAGTAAAATAATGAAATATCCTTGTAAGAATACCAATATCATTCTCATGTAAATTGTTGTTAAATTATCACTCTTTCTTCAAGGGATTTCTGGGTTATGAGAACGTCATATTCAATAAGACTGCAAACTTTTATTGCTAAATCTTTCATCAAACGTAACAAAATTTTTTCGTCCAGTTCGCTCTTCGTAAACCCTCGACAAAATATGAAAGAAGTTCCAGATGAGAGACAATAGACTCAGTATTGGTTGTAACTTTGTAAAACTTTTGTATACTGATCATTATTTGTAATGACCGTCATTGTAAATTGTATTATTTGTATATTAAAAATATTTGTATTACAAAAGAAAACTGTGTGCATCAATCTTGTCGGAAAGTATCATAAATGAATACATATTGACATTTATTTAAATTCTAAATCTAACTTACAACTAAACTCAGTTTAAGGCTATTTGAAATTTTAACACATAACAAGCGTTACTCTTTATGACACGCAAATACGACAACTAAATATTAAGCAACAGGAAAGTTCCAGTCATATAAAAATATATTATGTGCAAAAAAGTAGATGGTGTTTTGAAAAAAAAAATGTAGGGTTTTCATCTTTGTCACAATAATGTTTTGTATTAGCAAGAAATAAATTAATATTCTAGTTTAAACTTGTAAAAATGAAAAAAGTAATAGAGGGTTTTAGAATGTTTTTGATGCACAACCAAAAACCTCTTAAAGTTTTACGGTGACCGGACTCGGAAAATTAGAAAAACTTCCTCATAGATAAACATAGAGGAATATAAATATAAGCTGCTTTCTTTTTCTAGTTTTAATTCACATAGGTTTTGTTTCCTATGGGAAATTTACGGAGTAGCAACGCTAAAAGTCGGGGGTCGATTTTCGCGGTGCAAAGAGCAGATAACCCAATACGATTTTTATCTCAAACAAATTTTGTCTCCCGGTGGGACAGCAGTAAATTTATGGATTACAACAATAAAATTCGAACTTCGATTCCGTATTGTTTGTATTGAGAGTGTTAATTTAGATGTATAATGCTTTTTTGGACTATCCTGTACACTCAATGATGTATTATTTACTTATTCAAATAAGAAATACCAAAAGTCTCTTTCATTTTTTATAAAACAACAAATACTTGAAACTGATTCTTTGTAAACAAAGTTTGCATTTTTAAAATCAAAATTATTCGTAAATCTCATAAAAGAATAGGTTTACAGTGGTTAAATGTTATCTTATTATATAAAACTATATAAAGTCACTAAAGGATTTCATTGCTTCATATTCAGTTAACAAATATCTTAGTAAATTCTGTTGATGTTGAATTTAATCTAACCCTGATAGGCCAGACGTGACACGCATAATATTAGGTAACACCATAACCACTGGAAAACTTTTCAAGCGCTGAATGTGAGTCGATATTGAGTTATTTGATTATAGACTAAAAATAATAAGTGTGTGACTTTTTATTTTTTTAATTTTTCACACAAAGCTACGGAACTGATAAACGAGAGGGAAGGCGCCTAGCTAATCAACAGCACACATCACCAACAGATCTTATGTTACTTTAATCGAATAGTGAAATTTGACTGTCACTCTTATAATATGGCCCCAAACTGCCTAGCGCGATTTCACAAAAAGTGATTCGAGCTACGAACCTTAAATTCACAGTTCAATAGTGTTTAAGATATCGTGATGAATCAATCAGACTGGAGCGTTAAAACTATTCACGTCTTCGAATATCATCAATAGTAAACGTAATAGTAACGTTTATAAGTTATAATATGTAAGAAGTAGGGAGAAAATAAGATTTAACATTTCAACACCAGCAAAACGCTTTCTTTAATTTGAATACTATCTCACCGAAAGCTTTTGTTAACAGCTGCATAAAACTCATGTTAGTGACGTACATATGATAATTATAAGAGAAATTGAAAAACTGAAGACATTTAAATTCTGTTGTTGGAAAATTAAACATTGACAATTCGAAAAGTCAAATAACAAATTGATCTCCCTAACAACGATTAGCAAAAACAATAGTGAGTATTCGCTGTTTTATATTTTGTTTGTTTTACTGAATTTCGAGATAGTCTAATCAACAGAACTGATCGCAGCCACTCTACCAAGAACTGTGTTATTCAACGCCATATAATAGAGCAACCATCGCTGAAAAGGCGATTATGTTTGGTGACCCACAGATTGCGAGGCGACTACCTTAACCACCAGGCTAGACGTTTATTTTCTAATCTGGTAGGATACTGATATTCAAGTAACAAGCAAATAAAATTTATCCTGCATTGAAGTATTTTTACTAACAAACTCTTTAGTCTTTTACGTAGTAATCAGTTCCAATATTTCCATTGCTCTAAACTATGTTCGGAATTAGAAAATTCCCCACTGGAAACAAACGTAATTTTTTGGACACTTTCATAAGAATTGTTAAATTAAATAATCTTGTCGAGCCTTAATCGTCTTAAATGAGCAAATACACGTTAACAGTTAAACCGATAAAAATATTGATTGGACCTAATAAAAACAAAACAAAAAATATTTAGTAGTAACCTATTGAATAGTGGTCCCTTGTGACATGCAGTCACGCGTTGCAGCTCTCAACTCGGTGATTTTCGACTGCTTTAGACAGCCGAAAAGTTACAGAGAATGTGTAGGCGGTATGAATTAGTTATAATTTTCTTTGAAGTTTTGGGATTCCCGAAACAGAGTTACACTAGTTCTGAAATATGTTACAATGGGGCTAACGTTCACCATAAAATACATATATAGTATTCTAAAGAGAATTCTTTTAGAAACGTTTACAAAAAAAAAAAAAAAAATGCAACATAAGTAAACCAGTCAAAATGTTATAATGTTACGAAGGTCTCTTTCACGTCAAAAATATACCCCAGTTATTGGTAAGGCTTTAAGCATAATACCAATTACGGGAAATAACGCAAGGTTCACAGTATTTCAATCTTAACCATGTCACATGAGGTAAACAACCAGAAGAAAACAAACTGAGGGATCAAATATAACCATCCCTATTTTAGAACCATCGATAAGATGTAGGACAACGGTCAATGAAACCTATCATTTACACACAGCTTCCTAAAGGAAGCTGAATAGCGGGATTGACTGTCACTTTTATAATGCGCTCACAACTGAATGTTTGTTTGCTGTTAAGCGGAAAGCGGCACAGTGAACTGTTTAATTTGTACCTGCCGAAAAAATCGGACTTCCAACCTTAAAGTTGTATGACTGTAAGCTTACCGCAGAGCCACCGGTTAAAGGAAGGGTGGGGTGGAGGGGAATAGCTTATCTGAAACCTTATGAGCCACACTTTGGCATTACGTTATACTCGGTTTCAAATATACATATGTGATTTTTGAAATAAAACAAAAATTCCAACTTTAAGTGAGGTGATGTTCTGCAATACAAACATCCAGCTACTATCACAGATACATTTTATTTCATGATAACAGACCGCTACAAAAGGTTGAAAGTAACGAAAAAATCTCCCCTGGCAAAAGGATAATTGTAATGTTATATACATATACCAAATAACCTACAAGGAGAGGAATTTGCATTTTTACTTCTTTTAAATTGTAATTGAACTCAAAAAAATGAAACATTTGAAACAATGATAAAGAAAACAAAAACAGAGAATACAGTTAATCATTGTAACAAGAAAGTTAAACGTTTGTCGCTATTCTCGTGTTGTTGGTGTGTTTCGTCACTGTAGCAACTAACGTCATGGCAACGATAACAAACGGTTGCTTTGCCGATAAATTAGTGATTCATATAGGTCATTATGTCAACCTGGCGAAATTCTCTACGTGGTAGTTTTTTGTTTTTTTCAGTATACTCTTTATTAAGATTTTTATATTTTAGAATTCACAAAAAATTACTGATGTCAAAAGTCGAGTTTACAAACATATCTATCAATATCACCTGATAGAGCTGAATTTTAGCATTAGTCCATGATCTCACAGTAAACTAGAAGACCCATATTGTCTGGTCCTCTGAAGGATTACACAATTGTAATTACCTTAAATTAATCCATGTGAACGTAATTTTTGATATAGAGCAGGATCTCGAAAATGACAAATAACAAGGCCTCCTAGGGAAGTTATAAAAGTGTTTTAAAATATTCATTATTTTAGTTACAATAAATATAATACTACTTAGCCGATAATAGAAAGCTTTGGGAGCTATATAATACTGTTAAACAATAAAATTTCGATAGCATACCGCTATGAATTTAAAATTCAAACATTCTATATAATCTTCTGTCATTTGTAACAATTAAAAGTAGTTCATGCTTGTAGTAAAAGGACAGATGTATAAAAATGAGTATAATAGAAATAAAAATAAAATACATTTCTTATCAGCACTCTTTGGATTTCGCGGGCCCCCTAGTGACATATCGGTATGTCTATGGACTTATATTTCTGCCAGAAACTGTATTTTGATATCCGTGTGGGAAGAGCAGCAGATGGTCCTTTTTTGTTGCTTTGTGCTTAATAACAAACAATAACTCTGAATTTCGCAAGAATGGACACCAATACCAACATTTTACTCCTTATCTATAATGTAGAACTTAGTTACTAAATTATTGAAAAGACTAAGGAAATCATTCAGATATTTTAAATCTGAACGGCTTAACAGTCAAGTTAGGGATGTCAATGATAAGTTTAACAGTTTATAATTTAAACTTATTGATTAGAAGCAGGAAAATAAAATTAGCAGTTCCCACCATTTTCAAGGCTACTATTAATTGAAAAGCGACACTGACTGTCACTTTTACTTTGCGCCCACAGTTAAAAGTGCAAAGCGTGTCCAGTGGCATATGATGAGTCTGGGCCTTGATGAGTAACCAGATTAACCGTTAGTCCATGTTCAACTATCTCATAATGAAAACAGCTAAAAATATAAGGAATATGCTTCTAGAATTCACAAGGTGAGTACAAGATTCGATGATTTACAAACTCAGTTAAACTTATTGTTTTTCAAGCTCTAATTCTTTTGTTATAGTTATAAGGTTTAAATTAGCTAAAGTATAATTAAAACTATTTTTACCATTTTAATTATAAATCAGAACTCTAAAATGACCAACATAATACAACAATAGAGAACCTTTCGAAAATATCTTTATTTTTAGTTTCAACATTTTACAGCTAGATGCTAGGTGCCACTGTTGTTTCGTCAACACTCGAAATTCAGAGTAATCTTGTTAAATTAGTTATTGTTTTTAAATATTGTTTTCGAGTCGTTAATTTTTGTTGTCTCGTATGCCAATTAATCGACAGTATTCATAATCATAATTTATTTATTACTAATTTTTAGAATACAAATTAGTTTAGCTATGTTACTTCTAACAAATCCCCTCCCCTAAGCGACTTAGCGGAAAGTCTGGAGGCTTATGTGTCGCTATAAACTGAACTTCGATACCCGTAATGGACATAGCACAGATACTTTGTGTAGCTTTCTAATAAACAAAAACTTTAACCTGTAGTAAAAATTATAGAAGAAATTGTAATTCAACATTGTGAACCAAGAATGAAATTTAAATAAAATTTAAATTAAAGATGTCTGGATGGAAGCTGCAGTGATTAAAAACCATTTATAAGGAACAAACTGATGCTCGCTTTAATGCTTACAGCTTTTCGTGATGATAAGAAACCCACTTGAAGTAAAAATGTATCTCAAGACTGCTGGTATAGGAATTAAAATTTTTATTAAAATAAAATACAGAACAACGTTTCGACCTTCTTAGATCGTCTTCAGGTTAACAGGTTTGTCAAAACGTTGTTTTCTACTTTATTTTAATAAACGTTTTAATACCCATACCAGCTTGTAACTTTTATGTTAGAAATTTTTTAAAACATTACCAAAGTCAGAGGGTACATATTCAAGAACATTCACGCTTACATCTACGTAATATCACAATATACAGTACACAGTATGCACGCAAAATACATAGCTTTTTATATGAAAGAAATACTACATGTAAATGGAATGGTCAAAGTAGAATTTTGAAAGGCGTAGACTTCCTGTTTGTTAACCGTTTTGACATTCTTGTCAGAATACAAAGAACGATAAGTACCCTTCTATTCCAGTTTAATCCCTACCTTTATTATAAGTATTCTCATTCACCTCTATTTAAATTTTCTACGCTGTTCAGTCAGAATTTGTATTAAAAAAGACATCCTAGCATCTAACATTGCCTTACCTAAATTGTAAGGTTTTAAATGTTTCATTAAGTCCGAAAATATTATCAGAAAACGACGTTAAGTAGAATAGTAACTGAAAGGCAGTTTGTACTTCATGTAATATTAATTATCGCAGTGAGACCACGATTTTGTACATAGTAAATAAGCTAACAAGTAGGTGCCTTGTACAACTATATATTATGATATGTTGAATTAATAATGCCTGTCATCATCTAACAGCTAGTAACATTTTTATTATTTACAATAAAGTTTTTAGGCATTTTCTCTTTTTAGTAAACGAAAATTTTATTCTAGTAAACGATGATTTGTACACATCTTTAGATTCAATTAAAAGCATTTGTCTGTATTTGTTGCAAAGCACTAAGATCATCTGCCTCCATCCATAATGTTGAACTACTGACCACGGAGAAGGAAATTATTCAACAGCATCTTATAACCCATGCTAAAGTATCTAATAGGCTATTACTGTAACAAAGTTTCACAGTTTAAATTGCGGGAAATATTTTGTGGTAACCTCACGGATTTGAATCCGCTCGTCAAGTTTCGACACCCAGAGGTCAAAATCACACCCTTACTTAAACGAAAAAGCCAAGTGTTTACAATATTGTCTTCCATTATTAAAGAATGAATAACATACACATTAGGCATAGAATTTTTAAAATTGAAAGTCTACGCATCCTACCCCTATCACGTTTTATAGAAGTAGATATAATGTTTTGAACGAGTCTAAATCTTTCTACCTCTTACATGAGCGCATTTAAAAATTTAACGTTACTGATGTGGAACACGCCATAGTGAAAATCAACATTTTAAAAATGTATATCCCATCGTTATTAACCACAAAAATTCATCTTTCATTTAGAACAGAAAATAATTTCACTATCATCATATTTAAATTATTTTATCAAACAATTATGACTATGTTCTAGCCAAACTTGTGTGAAACATCACATCATGTTTTATTCTCTCAGTCTCTGGTGAAAGAAATTCATCCAGATGATCGTATTTGTAATTTTGAGTTATGACGTGCGAATAATCATATCTGAAACCCTAGTTTTCTTCCTTCTTATAAATCGAAAATGTTTACTTCTGAACTAATTAAGAAAAGGTTTCTTTCATTTATAACGCATCAAATATACGTGACTCAGAACGGTAAGGCTCAGCATGGCCAGGTGGTTAAGGCACTCGTATCGTAATCCGAGGATCACGGGTTCGAATCCCCGTTACACTAAACATGCTCGCTTTTTCAGCTGTGGGGGCATTATAATGTCACAATCAATCCCACTATTCATTGGTAAAAGAGTAGCCCAAGAGTTGGCGGTGGGTGGTGATGACTAGCTATCTTCCCTTTAGTCTTACACTGCAAAATTAGTGACGGCTAGCGTAGATAGCCCTCGTGTGGCTGTGTGCGAAATTCAAAAACAAACAGCAAACAGAACGTTTAACTGGATAAAAGATGAAAAGCAAGACAAATAGTGTTTTGTTTTACACGATAGCCTTCTACCTGGATACATGGGCTTCGTCATTGAATATAATAACCTCTAACAAGTGACACTGAGCCATCGTCTGTTATTTGTTTACACAAATTAAACGAGATAAGCATTAAATCCAGTTTGCATTATATAATTTAACCATTTTTGGAACTAAAAAGAGAATCACAGATAGAGTTTTTAGTCATGCTTAGCAAAACTGGTAAAATTTCCCGATCAGTTACTTCGTGGGTCATCAGTTGTCACGGTGCTCTCACTTAAATTTTTCAAAGTGTGGCTTCTGGACTTATAAAATGCAGATATATTCACTGAAGGAGTCCAAATCAAGTTAATGAGAACTTTATTAAAAAACTTGATAGGGGTAGCCGTAATAAAGCAAAAACTATAAAAAGGACAACATTAAATAGTGTTCCCCTTACTTCTTTCTTTTGTTAATAACTCCCTAATTGTACACCCCACTTTGAAGAAGGTAATAAGTTACTCATGTATCATTAAATTATAAATCAAAAGTCTTATAAAATAGGGAACATTCAGGGAGGTTTTATCCCCCTTCTCGGGCAAAAACTTATAATTAGGTATTATATGCACACCGTTAAACAGTTTCCAGTTTATCACACCAAAAATGACAGTAATCAAACTGTGATTGATCGATGTTAACTCTCAAAATGGATGATCTTTACTGTAGTCATAAACGCGATACGTGACTCATTTGCCTTTAGTAATAGTAAAATTAGTTTAAAACGTTTTTTCTTATTACCATTTAATTAATACTGCAAATTGCAAGTCAGTCAGATGTGTTTAATATTTGGTTTTTATAATTTAAACAAATAAAATAAAGCAAAAATTCCACTTAGAAATTGACCAATTATATTTTACATAGATGTCAACAAATATCACGAAACACATTAAATAATATGATAGACTGAAGAGAAGGCAGTTTGTCAACAATATGTACTGCTGACTCTTGGATTACATTTGTCTGATCTTATACTGAGATTAAGCTGTCATTGCGTGTTGCCTTAATGACTCCAATGTGCGAAGTGTATTTTTGCGGCAACGAGCATGAACTCTCAGTTTCGCAATCCCAGTATGTTAATCACAATGAATCTGGTTCAAATATTGTGAGATCAGTTTTTGAATGTTTTATAAAATACATTTATATATAATTAAAACATGAATTCATATTCAATTATCATGAAATTACAATATAGTTACTTTTGTCTGTTATTTTTGGTAAAGTTACATTGGGTGAGCTATTATGTTCATAAGGAAAATCAAACACTGGATTTTAGCATTGTAAGTTCCTAGACTTACTGCTATCCCAATCTTGATGATGAAACAAATAGTTTCTAAACACTTTGGTTTTTGAGAAGTTATTTAGCAGCTTAAACGCTCACAATTAAAAAGTTTGTGGCCATAGCTCACGATGATGTTTTTTGTGTTGTTTAAGCATAGAAAAACTTACATTTATTTTTTCACTCATGCTCTTAACTGGTGTTAGAAAGTTCGTTATTTCTGTATGCTTAATAAAAATATATGAAGCCACATAGATATTATCTTTTCACACTCACAGTTATATTTATCAGTTGCTTACAACTTTCTTCAATAACAAACAAGGAATATGACTCTCAGACTGCTTCAAGTGTTTCATTGATGTTATTAAAACTTCTATTAATGAACATGCATCAATAAATTATTTTATATTCTTTACGAAATATTTTGTAAAATCTTTTATTGTTGTTGAAATATGACTCTTGAATCTTTTAAATAAACATTGTTACGAAAATTTTGGAATAAAAATTATTCCAAATGGATTTTTTCAAACATAAATGTTTATAAAGTTGTAACAGTTTTGAGCTTATTTTTCTACAACTACTTGTATTGCTACAAAAATATTCTAGCAACTGTTTGACAACCCGAGTTACTTGACAACCAGTTTCTATGTTACCGCATTCGAAAGACGAACACAGAACTTTAAGCGGCTGAGTGGTAAATATAGTTTTTAGCAATATTAGATAGATAATACATAAATAAATATATTTTCCACATAGTAATGAATATTGTTGGACTGACTGGACTTACCAGTTCTAAAGTTATGATATCTTTTAATGGCACTGAGATTTGCAGCTGATGGGGTGGGTTCTCAGTCACTATCAATCGCTCATCAGTCACGACTACGAACTTAAATGTCGGTTTTTCTACTTCCGAACTCGTGATACAAGGCTCGTACCAATTTACGCGAGCAAATTCATCTGGAATATTACGTTGTAAGAACGACTCTAATCTTCCGTATCTTTTTTTGTGATTCTCTTCTGTTGTAATCGCCATTTCGAACTGCAACTGTCTTCACATTGTACTGACTACCAACCAGATGAATCGACCCGCATATAGAAACTTCCAACGTCAATAAATATATGTACGTATATTTATAGAGCACGTGGACTCGTGGTACGCGAAACTCAGCGCGAGTTTCAACGTACGTACTAATCTAATGTGCATGCTCATAACGGACTTAGTCATACGAATAACACACGTGTTCAGAAATGAAAGCAAAATGGCAGTACAGGTACATTTCATGAAAAGTAAAATAGAGGTTACATATCTATCACAAATATTAGAACATTTGTATTAGAATAGCGAGCACCATGTGAAGAGAATAACTTTTTAACTTGCTATTTTATAATTCTGTTATAATTATTTCTATAAATGTAGCAACATTATTTCTAAAATACGAAATACTCAGTTGTTTTCTTTTTCAGTTCGCTTCTCAAAGAATATCTTCGTAATTAAAAAATGTTATTTTGTTTGTTTTGCTTAGGATTCATGCGCTGTACCTATTCCCGGTTTTCCTATTTTGATCCCACCTAGCTTGCGTCACAATGATGTGGTGTCACACACGGAACTGTATGCTTTATCTTGTCCTGGAAATTCCCTCGTCATAGGCTTTTATATACCAGTAAAAGTGCTGATATTTAGGAGCTATTTAAGCCTAAACTCAACTAGAGTGGGAATAGGCAATTAAAAAAGGAAATATTATAGGTGTAAAATTGGATTTGTACTCATGTAACTCACCAAATTCGGAGAAATCGAACATGACCGAGTGACACTTGGCTTGAATACGTACTGATGATAATTATGATAGGTTTCTAATTTTTCTTTAGTGCTTGTGGTGTCACAGTGTTTACTATTGTTCCTTTAGCAGCATTAAATCTAGGAACCATTGAAAGTGGAATACTGATAAATATATAAACACATTTGTTAGAAAATAAGAATACTAAAGGTACAAAAGTTAAATATATTTAAATGTTGAAATATTAGTGAAACATAAATTAAACTAAAAGAAAAATATGTCATATATACATTAAAATGTTTTTCAAGAGAGAACTACATTAAATGTGCAAAGCCAAACGGATACCAATGAGAAAAAGCAAAAAGGAAGTGCTCTAGTAGATTAGATGTAAGATAAATGTAATCCCACAATGATTCACTTATTTGGCTTTCAGTACTATGGATGTTTACCAAGCTTCAAAAGCACCCAGCTAAAAGTGGTTATATAGATAAAACGTAAGAAACATAACATTGCTTATATTAAATCATGAGCTTAAAGCTGGTAGATATATCGCGGATCAAGAACTGATATTTCGAATGTTACCTAAGATCCAACTTTAATGAAAAGAATTATCATAGTAATTAAATATATATGTATTAAAACTAAGAAAACATTCGGCCTTAGCGTTATGTGCTGTTAAAATTATAAAATAAAAATTGAAATAGACAACATTCATGAAGCCACCTTAAAAAAATGGAAAATTTATGCTTAAAGAAATATGTAAAATTTGTGTTATAAAACGTTTTTCTAAAAAAATATTGTGATTCATGGAAAGGTTTTAATGGTAAATAAGAATTAAAAAGAAGGGTTCAGTTACATAAAAAAGTCTCAAATTGTGACAAGGTTAAATCTTTGGACTTAAGATGCTAAAATTAGGAATTTGATTCCCTTCGGTGCATACAACCTGATGTGGCATTGCTATAAGAAAAACGCAGGTGTCTCGAAAAGAAATAACAGAGTTTTTGCATAAACACGATAAGTATACAAAACACAAACTTAGAGTACATTTAAGAGAAGAAAAGTTTTCATAACATATACTGACAGTCCATGGCAAGAAGATTTAGTTGATATAAGACAAAAAACAACAAATATTGAATGTGGTTGTAAGTCACCAAGGGAACCTTTTTAGGGCCTCACATTTTTTAACAGTTACTATTAACACCGTATTAATGTATGATTTTGTTGATTAATGTATCTCAGTGAATTGTTTTATATCCATCTAACTTCTCATGATATTTGATAAACATTTTTCAATAATTTTTCGCTTTTATTTCATACAACTTATTTTATATCATTTTCAACTCGTAAATAATCACGGATATTTTAGTAAAAAATAAATAATTTATCTGTTTATCTTTGTCAAAGATAATAAAATAATGAAACAGTTTTCTTATTGGTGATTTATTTTTTAAATTGTTAAAGTATTTCATTTTATAGTTCACTTTGGAATAAGATTTCTTGTTTAGCTTATTACAGTGAGGACATATATAATAAAAGATGACACGTTTGTTACATATACTAAAGAACATCAGTGTCATTTCTTCTATTTCTTATTTTTTAATTTTACTTTCGCCTTTACTTTCAGTCGTTTCAAAAGGTTGTTCAAACTCATCTAAAGTGTTGTTTCTAATATCCATTTATTCAGAAAAAAAGTGTAGTGTTTGTAAAATTGAAAACTGCTCAAAGAATTTGATAAAATTAAAAAAGCCAAAAATTATGTATTAGATCATGGTGTGAAAATGTGTTACTAATATAATATTTACTATGTGTTACTAATATAATAATTACTATTACAATAAAAGTAAGAGTTAAATATATGAAAAGATTCAATGTGAATGTGATGGTATATCTCAGTATTGTATTCTGTATAACAAGGCAAATAATAAATACGTGAAATGTTATAATCGCATAAATGGTCTGTTTATTAGTTGTTCCAGATGATAACATATATAGACTGGAAATGAGTCAGTATTTAATCGGTGTGGATTTAAATGGGAAGGTACTGCTGTAATGAAAGTATCTGATGATTCTGAAATAGTTATACTATAAAAGTAGATTTGGACTATCCGTAAAACTACATAACTATCATTCATATATACTTCCAGCAATAGAGAACAGGATAATAAACATAGAAATAAAAAATTATGACAACAATATACTATAAGTAATATTACGTGTTTCATTATAAAAATTAAAACAACAAACTATTTGACATTTCGAATTAAACTGATTTTAAATTCTCGGTTAAAACATTATATCACTCATTAAGTCATTTATTGGGGTATTTAACTGTAGTTGTTGCATTTTTTGCTTATTCAACGAGCTCTGGTACTGGCTGAGAAGTCTCACCCGTAGCATCATGCATTGCAAAGTGGCTACATTTCAGATACTGTTACAATTCTCCGTGTTGGAAACTTGTAGTAAGGGGACAGTAAAAAGAGTTATACAAAAATATCATCAGTGTTATTGCTATGCGTTCTGATGTTTCCATAACTCAAAAAAGCCGTTGTATGTTGAACATAAGTTTGTTTTTGCAACTCACTAAATTGCAGGAGAACTACGTGATTGGCCAACCTACTATAAGAGACAAACTGCGTTACTTCCCATCGAAATGCTCATCTATACTTAACTCTACTAATGTTATTCTCGTCATTTTTTATCCCAAAAATGACACTAGTAGGTGAAGTTGTTTAAATGTTGGCAAGAACATTTTTAAAAGGTTTGTAGTTTCAGAAAAAATGATTTATTTTAACAATTTAAATAAATAATTTGTTATTCAATGTGGTTATTTGCATTAGGAATCTTGAATTCTTCAGCTGCAGGTTGATTTTCATATGACGTACAAAAATACTATTTATTATCTTACAGTTTTCACATTTCTTTTGCATAATTGCTAAAATCTCATAAATGATTATTGACAATTTTTTTAAGGAAAATGTTTATAATTTATTTTCAATTTTCTCTACTACATCGATAACTCTTACTGGTACAGCAGTAAGTCTACGGATATACAATGCTAAAAGCAGCGGTTCGATTTGTCTTGGTAGACTCAGCAGATAGCCTAATGTGGCTTTGCTATAAGAAAGTACACATACACGCACTTGATAACTCTACCTATTATCATTAATGTACACTGCAAAAAAAAGTTTAAAAAGTAAAGAATAAAATATTTATATACCTTTCAGTTTTTGTGGAGGTGTCCCCATGTGGCACAGCGGCATGTCTGCGGATTTATATTGCGTTCAATAGCCGTAATGGGCAAAGCACAGATAATACATTGTGTAACTTTGTGTTTAATTCCAATCAATTTCTTTGAAGAAGTGTTTTGAAAGTTTATTTTTTAATATGCATAATTTTAACTCAGTATCTTTTCCCTTATAAATTATTTTAATTTTACTGTTCAATTCTTTGTATCCTGTTATTAAATGCCAACTGGTGCTAGCGAGACTTTATTATTATTATTTGGCGACTCGTTTCAATAAGGTTTTGTATATGCAAATGACGCCATCTTCTTTATACACTTTCACAAACCAAGCGACAAGTTAAACTTCTAAAAAATCATTAAACGTTTAAAATTTGAGTTTTAAGACATAAATAATACATAATTAGTTAATATATTAAATATTAAAGTAAGACTTAAATATATATTAATACTAGAAATAAAATGCCTTACAACACCAAAATGTGGTTTTTATTTGATTAAACATATAACTTTTGCTTTACAGCTTCTTCAGAAGCTTTGACTAAAATACAAACCGAAAGTGGCAGAACAAAGCTATAAATGGTTTAAATAATATATTCCATTCGAATCTATAACGTACAGCGTGCTTTTGATATATTAAGTTGTAAAGCTTATTTGATGAAATAATTACTTGCTACCTCTAATAAAAATTCTATCAAGGTTAAAAAATGAAACAAAAAAGGATAAAAATATAACGATTAAAATTATGGGCACCATTCTTTGCCCTTATTTATCTGTGGTCATAATTGTGGGAAGAGAAGAGCTTCATTGAAGTTTCTGTCAGCGTACTCGGTAGCTTTGGCGCGGATAAGTATGGAGAATGATGATTTCAAATCCCTTTGTTACTTGGATCACCACGATACGAGTTACAAAAGGGACAAATTAACTAAAATATCACTGGTTCAACTGAATAGAGAAAATAATTTATTCAAAAAACACAATTGGTTTAAATACATTTGATTTGAAAGGTTCTTTAGTCAGTAGGTTGAACGAGGAAGTCGAGATTGGAAGGTCATTTTCTATGTTTATTTTGTAAACTGTTATCACGTTTTCGTTATCGCTATTAGATTTATTTGTTTGATTTTTTTAAATTAGCACACCACTACAAGAGGACTATCTGCGCTATCTGTCCCTAATTTAGTTGTGTAAGTGTGTTTGTGTTTTTCTTATAGAAAAGCCACATCGGGTTATCTGCTGAGCCTACCGAGGGGAATCGAATCCTTGATTTTAGCGTTGTAAATCCATAGACTTACCGTTGTACTAGCGGGAGGCTAGTTGAGTAAGGCTAAAAGGAAGACAGCTATTCATCATTACACACCACCAATTCTTGAGTCTTGGTAAAAACCAACGAATAGTGGGATTGATCATACCATAATAACATTCCCATGGCTGAAGGGGAGAGAAAGTTTAGTGTAACGGGGTTCAAATCCGAGACTCTCAGATTACGAGTCGAGCGCATTAACCACCTGGCCATGCCGGGCTAGTTTATAAATGTTAGAGGAAGCATAGAAATAGTGAAACACAGTAAAAATAATTTAATCTAAAATAAGGATGAAGCGTTAGAAAATGAGAACGTAAATATATGGCGTGATTTTTTTTAATGTGTAAACTATTAATCACATGACCATGACTTCTGTATTTATTTGTTGCACAGGATTTCTTTTTAATGTTCATGACGAGAACGTGGAGGACATCAAAACAAGTAGAGTGTCTTTTTCGACTGTTGATCTTTTTTTCTAAATAAAATTTTGATTGTATATCATGCAATTTTGATCTTTAGTGTATTTTAATATCTTTCAGCCCTACTGCTTAATTTGTCTGACGCATCCAAATTGATGGCAAGTTGACAAAACTTGGCCCTTGTGTAAAACCAAATGACGTATTTGCCTAAAGATGGAACAAGTAATGTTTCCATTTCAATAAAATTAATTATTGATAAAAAATACTGGTGTCTCTATTACGTAACAGTTACGATTAATCAACACCAAATTTGGCATGAGGAAGATCATGGGGATTGGTCTTTCCATCTAATTTCATATATAGTTTCATGGAAACTATCAATGTTGTATATCCTTTGTCATTAGGATGAACTTTCTAAAAGTTGTTACAAAAATCCTTGAAAATAGTACTTTCCTTTTCAGTATTAGTACCTTTATGTATTTATGTTGCACATTTAATGTTTATTACATTAAGAAAACAAAATATTAAAGCACAAGTTCATATTCGTTGTTACAAATAAGTTTTTATTTCACCATCAACAGACAGGTACTCCAGTTAGTATTACTAGGGTACAGGAAAACACAAAATGTGAAACCGTAAATTTCAATGTATCTCCTCATGCAGTCAACAAACCTTCATGCCAAATTTGGTGAAGATCCATCAAAAGGGGCGAAGTAATGATAAATAAAGCACCGCAAAAACACTAGTAAAAACCATAAAATGCAAAATTGAAAATTTTTGTGTATTTCCGTATGAAACAAATAAACCTCCATACCAATTTCGTTGAAAATCCATCCGCAACCTGCGAAGTATTTACATAGACATATAACAGACATTACTATTATATTTACACTAGTGCATTAGATCTGCATGTGATATATTCATGACGTCATATCTACATCCTGAAAATGAAGAAAAACAAAGAAACTAAGTCGCAACGGTAAAATTTTGATGATACCTATTGCAAATCTACATGCACACACGACAAACATTTCGCGAAGTTGGGGGTTACACATCGCGTAATAAAAAAGTTTTTTTTTTCCAGTATCATTCAAGCAAGAGTTCTATTATAGTATAATATAAATAACTCAGAACTTCCCATGATATAGGTGGGTGTAAACTAATATAACCTAGGTTTCTTAACAAGATTTTCATTTCTTGAACATATATAGCTTCTTAAGAGTTTTGTTTGTTATTTTCTTACTATCAACATTAGCTTGAATTCAAAATTGGGCGGCCCTCATTTCTTCAAGTAATAACTTCAAAATTAAAATATTTAAAATTATTATGTAGAGTTTTAAACTTGATATACTAACAGCTGTATACTAACTGAATTGACTAGTGTACTTATTATAATCCAAAAGCCAGTGTCATATAGTTAATGACAGATTTATGTTTGCTACTTTTTTAAGGTTTTGTAAGCATGTTACAAAACTGAATTTGTTTTTGTTAATGTTTACTCACCATATTTCCTATTGCTGCTTTAAGTTTTAGATAACTCGGGTTTATAATTTTTACATACGCATTTAATGCTTTTTGTTGCATTAAAACTTTATATATCACTATAGCTAAAATAGGTTAGGTATATCAATCGCTAGTTGTTTTTATAAAATTTAAATTTTTATTGTACTTGTTATTATCAAATTTCAGTCTTGAGTTTTATTTAGCATTTGTGATGTTTTATGTTTTAAGCTTCAAAAAAACTCAATTTTCCTATATTTAGTGCTCAGTTTCTTAAGTTTCAGTTCTATACATTAGTTTTCGTAGTAAGTGTTTACAACTTTTTGCAATAATATTTTAAGTTTATGCATAGGGCTCATTTTATTACAACTCGTTCCTCATCAGGTGAATTAATATTTGAAGACGAGAGCAGCAGAAGATAACTCTCTTTATAAGAAACCTTTAAAATACGCTAAGAAGCTGTTTGAGCAGCTCTGCTCTGGAACTTTCCAAATGAATATGGCAGAGGTAGAAGAGTTTGCATGTGTTCAGATATATTCAGGTCAGCGTAGGTCTTGAGGTTATTGAGAGAGTACTGCTGTCTAGTGGACCAATAGCCTAGTTTGATAGAAAGCCACAACAGTATGAGGTTCCACAGTTTATGAAGAAAGCATGATGCATGTAGCACTTAGTCCAAATGAGGCTCCCTTCCTTATGTACAAGAAGTGTCCTAAGATTCCGCAAATTATCTAAAATTAACTTCTTAGTGCGTGAAGGCAGAAACACATTAGTGAGGAGTGGCAAAGTGGAAATTCACTTTCTGAAGAAACAAAATTTGAAAGTCATGTGTCAGTTCCTTCCAGTTTTGGTTTTTAATGTGAAAGAAAACATCTTCTCTGTACTAGCAACCAAACTCGCTTAACGCTTAATATTTTCTTATGAATGGGCACATTAACACATCTTTTCACAAGGGAGGGGTTCTCAGATTTTCAGGCTGTCTAGAAAATACATCCATGATATGGGAAGCAATCCAACATGTGAAAACCAATGAGTTAGACCTGCATATCATTTGCCATGACTTGTCAAATGCATGTAGATCCATGCTCATTTGGAAAGCGTTTGAAATGCATCACATTACTGAGCTTATAGTCAACATTTTCCAGTGTTACTTCAGCAACTTTAAGATGTAATTTATAACCGCGTCCTACATTACAGTTTGGACTTAATTGTAGGTTAAAATCGCTATGAGCTGCACAAACGTCTCAACATTATTCGTTTTAAAGAGAAAGCAGCAAAGACATATAAATACAGCATTGATCTCGGGAATTGTGTTCACATGCCTCCACTGAAAACTTTCATGGATAACTAAGTGATTCCCCGTCTCAATTCGTTGATACGCTGGAGCAGAATGAATCCAGAAGCCTATTACTAAGCAAAGGAAAGGTCAATGAGCAAACCACGTTTTCTGCAGCTAGACAAATGATTCCAACCACGTCTGAAAAGCCTGTAAAATGTCTGGAGAGATGGTATTACCATTCAATCAAAGACACAAAGCAGACTGAGAAAGTACAGGAAGAAGACAAACCAAAGTTTGAAATCATCAAGGTAAAGTTGCAGAATTAATTCAAAATTTGGATTTTACAGTTCATGTTGATCTCAAAACTGCCATAGCTACTTACTGTTCGTCTACGAGATTAGTCTCTGTGCAGTTGAAACCATAGAAATTGCTTCACCCGGAAATAGATAGAATTTCTTTTAGGTCCAATCACGATTACTCTTTATTTTAAGAGAACAAAACTGAAACTTTCTCTGAAATCTGTAATGGAAGAGTACTAAAATGGTAAGATTAGACTCCTAATGATGCTCAGAAATTCAGGGGTCTTCTGTCTGAGAAAGACCAATCAAACGTAAAAATGAAACCATAATTATTCCAAATCACTTTCACAAGCTAATATTTAGTCGGCATTCCCCTGGATGTCAGTACTGCATCACATCGACATAGGATGCTTTCTATGAGTTTATGCAGATATTCCTGAGTGTGTGATTGACTACCATCCTTCCTTGAGTACTTTTAAAAGTTCATCTTCATGTTTAGCTTGCGATCTTTCATTAATTGGCTTAACTCAGTTCATAAATTTCAATCGGATTGATATCAGGTGACTGACCTGACCCTTCCATAGCATGAATTATTTTATTTCTGAGATATCTGTTAATGACTCCACATTTGCAGAAAAACTTGTCTGATCATTTTGTAGGCTAATTGGAATAGAAAGATCTAAGAAACTACATCAGGTGCACAACACTTTTAATAAGAAAATGTAACTAAAATCATGAAAAGTTCAGGCATTTTCGATAGACTGACAGCATTAAAATTCGGATTTGTGATCATACTTGAACAGATCTCGTTGAGTGCGTTCTAAAAACATATGGTTTTACATTGTTAAGGGGAGGCCACTTTTTGTCCACTCCCTATAGTTGTGTTCCCCAAGCATTACAGCAGCTCCATCACAGCCAATGCTGATGCAATCAGAAAAAATGTGCTTCTACACTTCAGGAAGGCATTTACAAATTTGCTAGATTTTTCGCTGAAGTATAGAGTGTAAATTGCTAGCAGTGTTTTGCTGTAGCATCTGTACTCTCATCCAAGATCAGAGAGAGCTTATTTTCCTTTTACGACATCAATCATTTCATCTCTGAGAGAAAGGGAAAACCAGAATTAGTCAGTGCTAAGTATTTGGAACAATGAAGATGAAGGTTTCCAAAGGTGCGTCCTTTGCCATTCTTCTTGACTATTTCTCTTAACTGATCAATCACCAGAGTAGAGCAGTGGAAGCATGCTGCAAGATTTAACTCTAGTTCTGTCCATTTCAATTCATCTATCAGCAGTTCATCCCTTTTGCCACCAGAAGCTGTGAAATTTCACAAAGTTTCCCAAATCTGATGGCAAAATTCACTACCTGGCAATGCTGCCAAACACTAAAAAGAATCAGGTACTATACATTTTAGAGAACATGACTTAGTATATACAAAAACTGGACTCTTATTTAAAGAACTATAATTTAGAAACTCGGTGTAATATGCTCTTTATTACGTTAACCAAGCTTAGACCTGATTCTCAAGGCAATTGCAGAGCAAAGAGTTGGAGCTATTTCAACAATTTTACAACAGTTGAACACAAACAAAAATGCTAATACAAATGAATATTGCAACTATATTTACGCTGATGAGATCTAGTAATTACAGTATATCTGCAGGAACATTCCCTATCTTTCTCTTCGAGGATAGAGTTTACCGTGATGTTTGCTTTAAAAGGACTCAGCATTGTGAGGAAGATCATGTTGGCGGCTACGTGCCTCCCTGTGATACAGTGGTATGTCTGCAGGCAGCTACGTATTATAATTTATCTTGAACGAGTCTCATTTATTATGTTACGTATTACGATTTCAAATAGCCAGAAATTTAAAGTTAAATTTATAATTTAATTGAATGTTGATATGTATCAAATTTATAACGTTGCCAATAAGATTGATACACACAATTTTCAGTCTTAACACAAATATATTTTAATATAAAACAAAAATACAATTTATAATAACGGTTATTACAAATAATGATTTATATACCAAAAATTTACAAATCTAGAAACAATACTGAGTCTTCTATCTGGTATGCGACTGAATATTTTATGAACAGTTCATGGTGAACGAATGAATTCTATGCTGATACACCGGTAGAGTTCACTTGATGGGAAGCTAGCTAGCTGGCCTCACACAGTTTACAAGCTACTTTTTTTGCCGAAAGTGATATTTAATGTTCTCGTAGAAATACTAGCGTCGGAAGTTAATTCTCTGAAGTTGAACTGTTTGTAATGGTTGAAATTTATAAACGTTCTATTTGTCCACGTTGCGTTGGTTACCTTTTACAAGATTCTGAGGATATTTTCTCTAAATTTCAGCTAAGACAACAACATTGTTATTTCACATACACACATGGTATATTGTTGATTCTTACGCTCGAGAATCTTCTACAAATTTAAAGAATAGACGGGACTATTGCAATATACATTTAACAATGTATGTGCATTTATAAATATATATTGTTAACTAAAACAAAAATCGTTATTAAAGTAAATATTCATTAGTAAAACCATTACAAGACTTATCCGTGTTTGGCAGAACACAGACAGCTCATCGTATACATTGTGCTTAACTTTAAACAACGTAGCAATATATCATTTTATCTGAGTAAATTTCAATGGTATTCACTATCAACAGCAAAAACTGTTTTGAATTACTGTTTCAAACATGTGCATAAGAGTACGAGCACCTGAATATTCCAGAATTTAGTAAGTTATAAGCCTAAAGCCCGTTGGTTTTATTTGTTAATTTTGTTTGTCTATGCTACTAATTATAGGGATAATAGATCTAATAGGCCCACTCTTATAATCTAGATCTAATGTTACAGTTCTGTAA
The DNA here is from genome assembly GCF_004210375.1 of Tachypleus tridentatus. Classification (NCBI taxonomy): domain Eukaryota; kingdom Metazoa; phylum Arthropoda; class Merostomata; order Xiphosura; family Limulidae; genus Tachypleus; species Tachypleus tridentatus. The sequence continues at coordinate 36,056,448 of NC_134832.1, read as the reverse complement.
AGTTTTAATTGGTCTATATAGTGTATATTAATATATATATACTATGCCTGGCTACATAATAAATTAGCCACGGTTTAACATTGGGAGTGCACAATAAATAACTACTGATAATGAATTCGTATGCCTTAAAATGATAATAACATGTTTGAATGATCGTATTTTGTTTTAATAGTGTATGAATGAAATCATTGTATTTTAACGTTCTTTTCGTTTTGAAACTTGTTACATGTGTGATTGTCCTTTGGTAATGCACTTTTTTAGTTAGTAGCACCGTAATAGTACGTAAATTTATAATCACGTAAAAATAAGTAAACCCACTATGCAATATGATCCACAGACTGTTGGTGTTATATACAGCTTGCCTAAACAGCCAAAACGTAATTTAAATAAAAGAATGACTGTAATTTTCACTTAGGTTTATTTTATTGTTTTTATGTGATTTCTTTCAGCAACCCATAATTGCCGACTTAGTAAATCTGGGCATAGGTTTATTTCAGCAAAACACACAAGATTTGTTGATCTGGCTTGCTGTTGACATGGAACTCTTTATGTAAATTGAAAAAATCAGAATTCGGTTACTTCTTTGCAAATTTCAATGCAACTTCCTTCAGAAAATGTCCTAAGGAAAAATACTTGTTTGTTTGAAGTTAATCACAAAGTTACACAATAGACTATCTGTACTTTGCCCCTCACGAATATCGAAATCCCATTTCTAGCGTTATAAATCCGCAGACTTATCGCTGTGCCACCGGAAGGCTGATTCTTTGTGTTTAGCTTTCTGTATATGTATTTATGTATTAATGTGTAATTTGCTTAACATTATTTTATTTCTTGTTGTTGTTGTTTTTTGTCTTGATATTCCTGTATATATTCATGTATCAATGTGTAACTAAACCTACCTTTAGTCGTGATTCTGTTTTTCTGTGTTCACTTTCATGTACATTTTTACCTATTATTGTAAAAAATATACCTAGTTTGTTTGTGTTTATGACTCTGTTTTTCTGAGTTCGTCTTCCTTTATATAGTTTTGTATTAATGTGTAACTCCTATCTAGCATTGTCTCTGTTTCTGTCATTGTACTGTTTATAAATTTTAGGAATATACACTACAGTATACAACATTAACAACTAAATTACAGTAAGTGTTGCCTACTTAGGTAAAATAAATAACCTCTAACATTCATTTTATTAATTTTTGAGCAATAAAATGATGTGTATTCACTTGTAGTAGTTTAGTTGTTCAATCTCTGGTAAAGCGTACAGTGGCCTTACATTAATGGGTCTCGACAATTTGTAACATAATAGCTCAGCGGACAGAAACATACATGATTAAACAGTGCATTACAGTAGAAAATAGTGTCAAATATTCACTAATCAAAAAATCAAATTTATAAGGAGAACAGCAAAATAAAGTTTTTCAACATATAATATCTGATTTTAGCACTCAAAATCCGAAGACTTATCGCTGAAAGTTATTATTACTATTAGCTGATTACCTTGTGGTATCAGTGCATGAGATCCGCGTGTAACTTTCTACTGTCACAAAAATCCGGTACACTTTGTTATTTAATAATTTTACATATATTTACAACAGAAATAATTTACAATTCGGTTATGAAAAAGAAAGAAGGAAATTATCTAAAAAACATCGTGATTTTTTTAATTTTTTTAGTTTTTTAAACTAAACTTTTTAGTTTAATTTGTTTGTAGTATTTCCTTTTAACTTTTCACTTTTTCCTTCGGCATCATGCCATGCACGTCTCGGTGATTAAGGTGCTCGACTCGCAATCCGAGGGTCGTGGGTTCGAATTCCCATCATACTAAACATACTATTCCTTTCAGTCGTGTGGGCATTATAATGTGACGGTCAATCTCACTATTCGTTGGTAAAAGAGTAGCCCAAGAGCTGATGGTGATGACTAGCTGTCTTATACTGCTAAATTAGGGACAGCTAGCGTAGGTAGCCCTCGAGAAGATTTGTGCGAAATTAAAAAACCAAAAACAACCAAATCGTGACCTTCCTCGTGTTATCCTATATCGTTACATTAAGTTTGGTGCTGATTGATTAAGAAATATATAAACAACAGAAACGAAATGATAAATATGCGACCGTGTATTTTTTTCCTGAACACATATTTTACTTAATACAATAAATTTGAACAATTATCTAAATAAAACTTGAAAACCGTGTCACCAAACCTTAAGGTTCAGAGCTCTTAGTAACACCATCTTTTGAAGATTTCTTTAAATTTCCTCATATAATAATCGTATTGCGAATTCCAGTTTCCAAGAATCGTTTGACAGCTGGCACTAAAAACTTTGGAATTTGAATGTACAAATAGAAGCAGATGTGAAGTGCAATCGTACATTGTTTCCTTTATTTAGAAGAAATAAATACATAACATTTAAATAAATAAACTAAATATCATATCATTATGTATTTAAAAACGGCTGGTACGGGTAGAGAAAGCACTAGTAGAGGAGCGAACAACGTTTCGACTTTCTTCGGTCATCGTCAGGTTCACAAAGAAAGAAAGAGTTACTGACCGGTAGCTGACCACATGTTTGAAGGCGGTTGTGTAATTGAGTGTAGGAATGTACAGGGCGTACTTAGATGTTGGATATATGTATTAATATAGGTATAAAGGTGTTCCTTGGGATTGGTTGAGTTGTTGTATAAGTAAGGCTTTTTTTAATTTTGCGTTTGTTTATATTTGTTCATATCAGCAACCCTTTCTTTCTCTGTGAACCTGACGATGACCGAAGAAGGTCGAAACATTATTCGTTTCTCTACTAGTGCTTTCTCTACCCATACCAACCGTTTTTAAATATATAATTTTCTCTACAAGTGGGTTTTCTCGTCATCACGAATAAATATCATATCATTCTGCTTGCATGTCTGATTGTGTTTCCATTTTTTTCTTCTGACATGTAGTAATTTACGCTATTTATTTTTTGGATGGGAGGAGTATTCATGAAGAGCAGTAAGTTAGAGACAAGTGACCTAGGCTTTATAAAGATTTATTCCCCTCAAAGTTAGCTCCGTGGTAGGCAGAGCACTGACAACTTTGTGCTTAATTCCAAGCAAACAATAAACCTACACGTTAGTATGGTTTTGGACACTTGCAATTTTACGAGACGGAATTCTCACAGAATCAATTTTTCATTTCTTAAAAGTTAGGATTCTCAGGAGAAATATATTGTTAATGCCTAAAATAAGTAATGACTTTTAAAAACATTTTAAAAGCAGGTATTCTGTTTAATAATAGTTAATTTTCTTTCAAAATATCGTAAGTAATTATAGCTATTTAATTTTAATTACAAACTTGAAATGTTTGCTATTAACTGTTTTTGTTTTTATATCAATTACATTACTAGAAATAGAGATACAAATTTTGAAATTGCTGGATTATAATCTGAATGAGCTGATAATTTACATAATATATTAATGTTTTTAACTTTATCTAACTTTGACGTATTTAAGGTACTTTAGAAATATATGGTAAACATTGATTATTGAAAATATTATATCATTAGGGTGGAAGTCCTTTTTATATTATTTAAAGCAAATACTTAATATACAGTTATAGTGACACAAAGGTAACTGTAAAATGTTAACTAGGGTCGATCATATCAGTTAAAAATGAAACATCACTGCAGCCCGATATTGCGAAGGGTGTGGTTTCGTTTGTTTTGAATTTCGTGCAAAGCTATTGAAAGGCTATTTGCACTAGCCGTCCGTAATTTAGTAGTGTAAGACATTCATCACCACCTACCTCCAACTCTTGGACAATTCTTTTACCAATACTGAGAAGGGTTGTAGTTCCAAAAATTGAATGTAAAAATAATTCTAGGCCTAATATTCATTCAAGTTTTTATATTACATGAGAAGTAGTATGTTATGTTATATTAGGTTCATATTTCGATAACGTTTTGAGGTATATTTGTAATCATTACTGAGACCTATATTATTGTTATACGTTATTAATGTTTTCTAACCTTTTGAAAAATTATTTGAAAACTTTATGAAAATAATAATATTATCGTTACTATAGAAGAAGAATGAAATGGATAAAAATAAAAAGATTAAAAACAAACTTCAGTAATAGTGGTGAAAATTTTTAAAATATCGGACTGTCCCCAGTATGAAGTTAAAAAGTGTTGTTACTTGTTAAAACGATAACACTGTGTTATTTGAATAGACTTTCTAGTTTATTTATATTATTTCCATAACGGTTTCCAAACTTGTAAGATAAAGTTATAACTATTGAAAGCTATTTTGTATTTTTTATTATACGTTTTAGGTTTTACGATAAAGAAGAATATTTTCAAAAAAAATACGACGTTGGTGCGATTGGTTGTTATTAAGCAAAAAGGTTCACAATGAATTAGCTGTGTCCACTCACAACGGTTATCGAAACCCAGATTTTAGCGGTGGGAGTCCGCATACATACCGTTCTGCTATAGTGGATGATGTATTTGTTTTCGAGCAAGAATTTTAACAGTACAGAATTTTTAGTAGTTAAATCAATATCCAATAATAATCTGCGTATATAAATGGTAATCTTCAAATCCCAAGTAATGATAGTTAGAGTAGCACACACATACACCTGTTCACTTTTTTTTCCTAGCTGGAGTATGTGAAAAGTGTTATGGGGAAAGTATACAACTTGATCAGATACCCATTCGACAATCCAATGAAATCGGTTAATGACCCTGCCGATTGATAGATCAGCATATATTATTAATCACTCAACTCTGTTAATGAGTCTGTCTTTATTCCCACTATTCGTTGGTAAAAGAGTAGCCCAAGAATTGGCAGTGGGTGGTGATGACTGCTAAATTAGGGACGGCTAGCTTTGCGAGAAATTCGAGACAAACAAAGAAACAAACATTTTGAACACTATTAGGCATATGCTACAACATCAACAAAATCTAGCCAAATGAACAGTAGAAAGCCCTTTTTCACTAATTAACTATAAAACTGCTTTTTAAGTTGGGCCTGGCATGGCCTAGCGCGTTAAGGCGTGCGCTTCGTAATCTGAGGGTCGTGGGTGCGCGCCCGAGTCGCGCCAAACATGCTCGCCCTCCCAGCCGTGGGGGCGTTATAATATAACGGTCAATCCCATTATTCGTTGGTAAAAGAGTAGCCCAAGAGTTGGCGGTGGGTGGTGATGACTAGCTGCCTTCCCTCTACACTGCTAAATTAGGGACGGCTAGCACATATAGCCCTCAAGTAGCTTTGTGCAAAATTCCAAAAACAAACAAAACAGCTTCTAGAGTTCAATTAATTTTCCTTTCCGTCAGCTGTAACTCATAAACCACCATATGTCTACTTCCACCACGCACAACAAAACATTTTACTACACCTTAGGATGAGCTACTCAAACCTAGAGCCCCATGTGATCAACCATTAGTTACAACCCAAAATATATGCGTACAGATTACTTAATATTGCCCGTTACGCATATCAGTCAATAGATGGCACGACCTGTAACGATAATCTTATAGGATTTGATGTGTTTTGATTAAAATTATTTTAAATTATATGTTTTTATTAATAAGTATCTACCATTAAGAAAATTTTCAACTTAAAAAAATACGAATACCATGCACGAGAAGGTCATTATGTTACGTCTGTCAGCTCGCTTTACTCTTTGTGTCTAAATAAAACTTACATCGTAGAATTCGCTGTATTGACGTTTTTTCACAAACTCCCGTTAGGAAAATTAAAGAAAGTTACTGGAGATATGACGTTGACTTCAAACTGTTAGAAGAACAAAAGACATTAGCTATGATGTTGATTTCCGCGTGCTAGAAAAATTAAATACAGTCACTTAAGATGTGGGCTTGAAATCCATGTTTTAGAAGAACAAAAAAAACTTCTATAAAATGTGTTGTCTCATCATTCTGGGTCTAATAAAATCTTTGATTTTCGAAGTATATTGCTCGTGCTCACAATATGTGTGTAGAAAGAAATGAAAGTGTTTTTTTTTTTTGTGAAAAGACAGAGATTTTATAGTTTAATGGAAAATAAACAAGAACTAAGCAGGAACTCCGTAGAGGTCGTCAGTTTCAACTGGACTCATTCCTACACAGGGTTCGCTCCCTAATTATCAAAAACAATGTCCATGTGAAAAAAATCCCATGTTATAAAAATAGCCCAGCCATATATAGACATACATCAGACCAGTTGGAAGAAACAACTGGAGTATCCTTGTGATATACAGTTACTTTTATTAATAATATTATTATCATAAGATGGGCAACAACAATCAATCTGTAACTCACTTTTTCCTGATAGGCAAAAACACATAACACAAGTTAGAAAAACAACTAGCCCACATATTTATCACAATTATGCCTGTTAGCAGTCAAAAAGTATTAGTTCCGATCTTCTAAAATTTACAAATAGTCGATGTACAAAAATGAGTACTTAAAATATAAAAGGTAATCTACATTTACATAATCTTTTGTCAAAACAAATTAATACTAATTATGATTCCTGTTCAAACTCTATTCAAGAAAGCTAAGATCTAACAAATTTTCCAGGTCTATAGTATAACAGCATTTGTAGGTTACCCATTCTATTAGTTGCACTTGCCCTAGTGTATAATAATAAACGTGTAACTTGTGTCTGTGTGTATTTGTAATTAAGTAATACAAAAACAAGTTTAGTAAGCTGCCATAATTAACATTTGATATGCTGTTTAGCATTAGCAACTAAATCCCCTATTGCCACAGTTGTAGTTTAAGCCAAATTAAAGATTCTTCTATTATTGCTATTAGATACATCATATGTTTAGCTATTTTTCTTACAGAAGAAATATACGTGATTACAAGAGTTTGGATTCAGCTGGACTTTCCTGTCAGATAGGCAGGTGTGCTTTTTGTTTGGGCTTTAATCTGGATATTAATATTTGTAAATGGGTCCTGAGCCAAAACAGTATGAGAACCACAATACATTATTTTATTCTCATTAAAAATTATTCGTCTTCTGGATATGTACTTATCCTGAATTCATGCAATCGACTTAATAAGCGAGATTTCATAGTATTTGCACACACACACACAAACACCATCCTTACATAATCATTTGAATATTATAATTCACAATTACCGGTAACTGTCGTAACATTATTTCTATAGTGTGGGTTGAAATAAGTTTTTCACTTATAATGTTTATCCAGCTTTAGTCTTAAATAAGAAGAAAACAATAGTACCAACACTAGAATTAAGTACCTAACTTTTGATATAATTTCTATTCCTATTTTTTGGCGGTCAGTTTGATGAAAGTTGTCACCAGTCCATTTTCTAACTTATTATTACTATACCATAACAAAGCTTTAACACTGAATACCATGACGTGTTTTACAATTGAATAAGTAAAGTATTGAATTCTGCAATAAAACAAATAAATTCAAGTTGTGTTATTTCTACTGTTTAATGAGAAAAAACCAGCAACATGTCTTAAACAACGTTACTGACAAATTAAAAATAAATAACAAAAATGAAGAAGGATAAAAATGGAAACTAATGTAAAAACAAAACACTGATGTTTGTGTAAATAACCGACAGACAAGAGCAAAACAAACACTCCTTATATTATATTATTAAAAATAATTTTAGATGGTTTTTCAAGTTTCACAATACTCTTTATACTTGAACAACTGCAAATACTTAGAATATTTCATCAAAGAGAATACATAAACTTTTCTAGGATGATTTTTGTTTAGAACATTGCGTACAAAACTATACATTGCTCGAGAAAATGTTCAGTTCAATATTTTTAAAGTTGCTTAACTTTAAAGTTATTTTAAGGAAAACTTTGTGGCTGATATCTCGCAGCTGTGAAAAAAATTCATTAAAAGCTGTTTAAGGGAATGTTGTAGAAAATGTATATTACAACCTTTGGTTTTTTATGGCTTATAAGAACTACGTGCTTGATTTTCTATCTATATGTATATACGTGTATATTTGCTTGTCGTTCTATGTAATGTATTCATATATATTCCAAATAAGCAAGTTTGTAAAAACAATGCAAACTTACAATAAAAATTTAAAAACAAAAACTCTCTTCCTAACTATCAAAATAACGATACATTTACACTTATATACTAAATATTTGTATTGGAGATACAGTTTCACAAAGAAACATTCTAATGAGTTTCTCATTTACTTCACATTTTTTTCTAAATAATTATTGGACAATTTTGTTATCAGTACTTGAAATTTGATTTGCCAACAAAAAATCCAAAATATCTAAATTCCATTGCTCTTAATGATTTGTAAATCTCTCTCTAATTCATAAAGTACAAATGCAATCCTAAAAGACGACTTTTAAAACTTACGAGTAACGCAATGCAGAAGTGTTTCATATACAAAATACAACTCACATTGCAACTGCTGTGATTTTAGTATATGTCAACGCCAGTCAAAATGCGACCACAGTGTGTAATTATAGAGAGGTAGGGGCATTGACATTAACATTTATGTATTGAATGTTTTGCTATAAAAGCTATCAATAATTATGTGATTCATGTCCTTAAATGTACGTATAACACAGCTTTACGTACAATCCTGTAATAATGTGATATAGAACTGGCTGCTGTGATTCTGTGATTAATGAAAACTAATACATGGAGTTGATATGTTATACTCTTACGACCTTTTCACGGGTGTTTCTTATCTTTTGGTGGTTATGGACACTTTATCTGATGAAATATTGGACAATTTTTGGGGATAACGAAAAGCCTAATGCCAACATTAAGAATATGTAATTACTTCTCCGGGACTTTCTAAGAGCTGCAACACTTTCTTTGATAAATATTTACTTGGTAATTCTAGTATTCTATATTACTTTTTGTACCACTTAGTTCGCGATAATAATAGTTTCCTCGAGTGTAAATCAGAAAACGTTTTTCAATTCAAAACCGCTTTTATGATTGTTTATAAACATACAAAACCCAAAAACTAACTCCTTGTTAGAATCGAGCTTGTCTTTTTAGCAATTGTACATGGAGTAATGAAAGATTTAAATCCAGAGTAATGACGTCAACATGACTGTAATTACTTTTCCACTGAAGCTCGGTAACTGCCATTGTACATGATTTTAAAGTTAACATGAAACTGATATAATTTAAAATTATTCAATATCTTTATGATGTATACGTGTGAAACTATTATAGGTACAAATGTATTCTCAAGACGGATGGTATGGATATTAAAATTTTAATTAAAATAAAGTATAGAAGAGAGTTTGCCTTTTTTAGCCTGAAAATGACCTAAGAAGGTGGAAACGTTGTTCTGTACTTTATTTTAATTAAAGTTTTAATACCCATACGGATGGTATATCCGTCTTGAAAATACATTTTTATTTCAAGTAGGTTTCTCATTATCACGTACTATAGATACAGCTACATTAAATTCCTAAAATGAACCAATTTCAGACGATTAATACAGAATTTCAGAAGAAAATTACACGAGATCAGAATGTCCTGTTACACTTTCATTTAAACAAGATACAGTTTAAAAGTGTTAAAATTTTGGAGAATTAAGCTAGTTGAAAAAAGGAAAGAAGGAAAATGGTATAATCGAAAACGTAAAGAAGGAAAAAATTAATACTATCATTTTACTTTTCATAAAAATGTTCATTAGCTGAATAAAATACCTAGTTGTTTAAGGTTTCTTTCAATTCTACCTTAGATAATGAAACGATAACATACAATTAAACAATGTGAAGATTATATCACTATATTTATGCATGCACGTTTATTTTATTTTTGATTTGACCTTTCAACGTAACAGGTTATTCGTGAATTTTTCGTTTGAACATCGACCTTATCTTTATCACGTTGGTTGTAATTTTATAGTACAAAATAACAACAAACATAAATATTTAGCTTCAAACTAGTCTACGTATTCAATGTACTTTTAAAATGAAACAAGTTTTGTACAGCTACATTTCGCCCTTCTTTGATTATTAAAAAAGTACATAAATGTTCTTAGTTTAATAGTCTAATAGGTTAAATTCGTAATTCATTTCTTGCGTTTGACAAATAGTTGGAAAGAATACTGTTGTGCAGATTAAGAGACAGTCATTTGGTATAGTTTTATATAGGTTGTTGCTTATCAGCCATTTATATTCAATGAAATGAAATCCCAATTATAATAAATTAACATAAACACACTTCCCTCCTCTTCAGATTATAAAAACACGCTTTGGTTTTAAAAAGCAGGAACAATTATCTAAGTTTGTGAGTTTCAATAAGAGTTATATTATACGCTTATCATTGTTACAACTGTTGAACCTGAAATTTTTTTGTGAATTACAAATTAGGGACTTTAAACTCACATGAATCAAGATCTAATGTTTATACTCGCTAAGGAAACTAATCTTCGAACCTTTTTCAATAGCATACGCCATGAATTGTTGCATTATTGTCACAGCCCTTGTCCATCAGGATAGATTGGATTTGTTTTAACTTCCCGCAAAACTACACGAGGATTATTTGCGCTAGCTCTTCCTAATTTGCAGTAAAAACCGAGAGAAAGGGCATCTAGTCATCACCATTCATCGCCAATTCTTAGGCTGCTCTTTTACGAACGAATACTGGGATTAACTGTAACATTATAGTGGTCCCACAGCTGAATGTGCCATTATGTTTGGTTGGAAGAGGATTCGAACCAGCGAACCTCAAATTACGAGTCAATTTCTCTGACTACCTGACTATACCGAGCCATTAGGGTGGTAATGCAGAATTGTGGGGTGAGATAGTCGGTGACTGGTTCCTCTAGGTTTTCTTTCTTCTTCTAAAGGAACCAAAAACAGATTCAACCCATGTCACAACCCGGCACCGTTTTATTACTAGTAACAATTTGCGTGATCGGAGTATATTAACTACTTCGTGTGGGATTTTATTCGTATTTTAATTATATTATCAGCAAAAAAGTAAAACACTAGTCTTCAGACCCCATCGTACCTTTCTCGTAGCTAGTTTTCACCACTATATACGCTGCTGAAGTATTTCTTTCCTGTTTGTGTCCAAGTTTAAATATTTCAGACTGAATTTTAGCTGCCTTAAGTTTTCGTCACGTCTGTCAATATCCACAGATGGCAAAACATTGCGTAATTTTGTACTAAACAACACACAAACAAAAAGACTATACCTTTAAATATATTGGCCTGTAAACTGGTGATTTCACAGCACTTTTATGAGATACATGAGCCAGAAAGCAAGTTATTGTACCTGTTTTACCAGTGGTACTAGTGTGAAACCTAAAACTCTTACGTATAGCTCTATCAGTGGTATTAGTGTAAAACCTGAAACTCCTATTTATAACTTCTATCAATGGTAGAAGTGTCAAATCTGGAACCCCTGTAGCCAGCATCAGTGCTATAAGTGTAGAACTTGAAACAAATATACCTTTCATCAGCTTTTATGTAATAACTTAAGTCCTGTGATTTTGATTGTAACATAAGTAAAAGCTAAAATGTTTTTTAGCATTGCTGTTTTAGCATCGTCAAAAGCTATAACATATTCACTTTGGTTCCTAAACTTATTATTATATAAATAAATTCTACACTTGTTGCGCAGGTAAAAATGTACAGAATTTCAGACACTATAGATATAAAAACAAGTTATAACTGTACGTTTGCAGCATTAATAAAAGTTCTTCTTTACCTTTTATCGCATATGTTACTTACAAAAACTACAGGAATTTCAGGTTCTAGACTTGTACCAGTGATTAAACCTCTACGTGTTTCAGCTACCTTTATATCGCTGTAGGACATGAAACCTTTTTGTTTATGTATTATTAATACTAGAAAGGCGTTTATGTGTACAACAGAAGGTTGTAAACATAATATCAGAATGATTTGATAGGTTTACCACCTTATAACAGTTCATGTCCCTACGTTTTATCATGCTCTACCTGACGACCGTATATCTTGAATATGGCCATGCAACATAATTTCCATCGTGAGATGCTCTGCCATAAGAATTTCATGTATAAGATACACTACTCTTTCCTGCAGGCTCTCTATAATGCACTAATGTAAAAGTTCAACGGTTTATCATCACCCTTTCCAGCAATTCAATTGCACAGAAATTCATTGATGCTACTTCCAACGACTTGACCAGTTTCTCTTTTGATGGATAAAAGTTAATATCCATTTTATTCTCGTTACCGTACATAAAACCCAGAACATTGATCTGATAATAAGAATAATTCACCTTTGCCTTTGTATCTTTTCTAATTGTTAACTTGGTCTTAGCACAGTACTCAATGATAATCATAAAAATCTTCAAAATGTTTCTTGACATTTTGTGTATAATTCTTGGAAACTATTTTCAACCACTGACCAGTAGCAAGTGGCGTAAGACTTGTTACAGTTATCAAGTACACTTTATTAATCTGGGTTTTTCCAGCTAGATGCTCTTTCAGATGAAGATCTTTCTTAAATATATTGTGTAGTGTTGTCTGAAATCCGTGGATGGCTTTTGCGTTCGACCTTTGCATACATAGATTCCAACCTGCTATAAGACGCTACACTTTGCTTACCACGGCTGGGGTACGACTGATGCATATCTCTTTCCGGCCTGGTTCCCAATCTAATTCACTTTTTTCCTAATACCATTAAGTACAAATAATATTTCTGTCTTAAAAATTTTAAACTCCTGATCTGAACTCGTTTTCATGTTCTAAAAGTAAGAACATTTTGAATCGAAAAGGGCTGTTTCATACACCAAAGTGGTTGTTCTATGTGAAATTATATTACCTAAGTAACGCCAAACAACGTCAATATGTAGCTCTGATACATGTAGAATAAATGTACGTGCCATTACACCCTGGTTTTTATACCGGCTTTGATTATCACGTGACTTAATGGTTTGCACATTGAAAACTTTTTTAAATATACCCTACTGAACAATGTTCCAGGTTTCTTGCTGCTCTTGAAGTAACTTCCTTCGTCATCCATCATACAGAGTATGAAACCACGATTACGCAATGTTGCTCAACACCACAATTGCGGCAACGTCAGTCTTAGACCACATATCTGGACATACGTTTTTGTATGTCTTTCACCGCTAAAGTAGATTAAATGCATACAAAAAACATTGGAGCTGTATGGCATGCCTTGACAGATATGTAATCGAATGGGATTACTATATTTCATTTTCATCATCTATCTGTTTAACGATAATGTGGAAATGTGACTAAAAGTTTGAGAAATTTTGACTCATGGGCCTTGGTCACTTTCAAAAGTTTTTGTTTATTGTTTTATGTCAGGAAATATGCACAAATTAATAACAATGGCTTATTATTATTATGAAGGCGGGAAATCGTAATGTTCTTTTTAACAAATGTGTCCTTTAGTTTGCAAATGAGGACGTTGTTTTGTATTTCTGAGGGATTTCGAAAACCTTACTGTTCTAAATACTTTATTGTGCAAATTTACCATTACCGATGACAAAAATGAGGGGATCTTTCTTTATATCCTTTCTCGGAAAAGTCTCTGCCAAAACATCTCTCCATAACTTTATTTAGAGTGTCATTACGCCGTCGAATCACCAGGCATCTGCCGTGAACCGGACCTACAGGTGATAAAAATCACACTTGTGGTGCCACGATTAGCATCTTTTGCGACATCATACTCTGTTCTTATAAAAAGATGCGATGAAGATATTTAATATAATTTTCACTTTCTGAAAGCTTTCCAAAATCTTAACTTTATAAGTCAAAAATAAGCTTTGCAAAATATGCTAAGTTCGATTTCACCAGTTTGCTTATATATTAATAAAGAGTTTAGAAATCATTCACTAATTATATATAATGAGCTGAGAATGATAATTTTCCTACTAATTGTGGCCTTCCTTATTCGAACATCCTGTGCAAACTTTATTTTTGTGACCTGAATAATGAAATTTAGAAATTAACATATTTTCTATGTAAAAACGGGCAAATTTGCACATTCAAGATTTAGATGTATTTACACTAAAGCTATACAAAAATGTTTAGAAGTTAGTAGTGTTTAAGATTTGCGACTGTAATGTAAATCACTTTCATGTACCAGCCCTCAAATATAGTCTCCTATCATGTTTTAGTTTTATGCTCCTTGGTAGCAGCGTTCAAAGTCCAGTATATCTGGGTGGAAGTGCTCGCCTTGCTCCGCTGTCTATGCTCCCATGTTCTCCTTGCATTTATCAAGATGAGCGTCAAGGATATGGACTTTTAGGGAATTCCTGCAGCCCATTTTTCCATAGTTCTTTACCACAGCCTCAAACATTTTCACATAATTTTCGGCTTGCTGATTGCTCGAGAAGCCCCGAACCACTGAGACAAAGCTGCCCCAAGCTTTTTTTCCTTCCTACTGAGCTTCTTGGGGAATTCTGTGCACTTCAGGATCTTCTTTATTTTTGGTCCAACGAAGACACCAGCTTTGATCTTTGCCTCAGACAGCTTAGGGAAGAAGTCTCGAAGGTACTTGAAGGTTACAGACTCCTTATCAAGAGCTATGCCAAATTGTCACATAAGACCTAAAGTTATGTGCAATGGTGGGAACAACTGAAGGTCTACTAGTTGCTCACACTTGACATTGTGCCTCCCCACAGAGAACTTGGTCGGTTGTGGCCAGTGCTTCCTGTTGTAGTGCGCTTCGGTGTCTCTGCAGTCCCAAAGGCAAAGTTAACGGGGAAGCTTGGTAGAACCTCTTTGGAGACCTATCAGGAATGCCACCATTTTGAAGTCTTCGATAACTTTTCAGCCATACTCATCATACTTCAAGTGTTCTAGTAAGGTCTTGACGCTGTTTTATTCCTCTTTGAGGTGCACCGAATGAAACAGAGGTAGAGACGGATAGTTATTTCCGTTATGGAGCAGCACAGCTTTAAGGCTTCTGAATGAGCTATTAACGAAGAGGCGCCACTTGTTCGAGTTATAGGCAATTCAAATTGCCTCGCACAAACCGGATACATTGTGGCAGAAGCAGAGCCCATCTTGAGGAGTGAAGTTCTACAACATTATTGAAAATTTTTGTAAATTCGAGAAAATTCTCTATCAGCTCCTCAGCACTGAATCTACCTGGAATGTTCTGGAAAATGGGTAACTTTGAAAATTTCATTACTCAGGTCACAAATGCAAAGTTTGAAGAGAAAAATAGGTCTTTTCCATTTACTTAGGCATAAGCAATTGGGAGATAACACTTTCAGCCCAGGAACAAGAAAAAGTAAAAAATTGTGCTACATAGTGTTATTATTTGATATTAAGTCTATTATTTTCTTTTACATTACTCTTATGGATGATAAGATTTATCTTTTTTTCTTTTGTGAGCCAAAGCCTAATTGCTTGAATTTTGCGACCTGAGATGTTAATGTTAAGCAAGAAGTGATGAAGTGAAGTTAATTTTTAATTAACAGCCTGTCACAACTGTAAACAGTGTAGAATCATGAAGTACGGTAGACAAGAACTGATTAACGATAGAGAGTGTAGGCTGAAGAGCGGCTATCGGACCAATTTTCATTGTACACGTTATACTTTGGTAGAAGAATGATGACGACTACTTTTAACAGTTGTATATTGGGCGACCAGTCTTGGTTTATGCTCTAATGTTATGTTAAGGGTGAGGAAGGAAAACTTGTGTAAAACGTAACTTCAACGAAGATGTTACTTGGTTAGTCAAAAGCAAATAATTTTATAAATATAAGCACGAGAAAGGGTGTGAGTGATAAATACAAATCTTCAAGTTGAAGAAATGTGAAAAATTTAGGCACACCATACTATAATGATTTCTACAAATGCAGAGACAAACTTAGAGTTTTCGTAATGTTATGTTAAGTACTAAGGTTGGTAAAGCCTGCCTACTATTTACCATTTTACTATTGTTACTCAATAGTGAAGTAATATCATACAGAGCCAAACAAGTAATATGTAGTTGCATACTAGTAACTCAATGTAAACGCACTTTTTGGTATATATATATGACGACTAGCCAGATGCAGATATAGTTATCTTTAACCTAGAAATATTGACCAGAGGTAGAGGTAACAATCAAACAGTGCTCCCAGCCTATATGAATACTTTTTACCGAATAGAGGGTTTGACCACAATACTTGTAACTATCCCTCGGCTTAATGTGCGGAGCGTGTTCAGTGGGATATTGTGACTTGAATTTTCTACTTAATCCATGAAAACAGAACTTAGTTAGTAATGTACAGTTCATTAGGTAATTTAATGATTATATTATCTGAAAACATGAAATAAGTACAAAATTTCTGTAAGTCATCCTCTCCAAGAGACAACATCAAAGAAACTGACTTTTAGTTTTACAGCATCAAAATCTATTCAAGCTCAAACTTTTAAAATCTGCCAAATAGTGACTTTATCCAATCGCTAGAGATAAACAAAATAAATTTCTCTAAATAATGTTTGGAAAAACAAATCCAACAGAATTTGAGGTTATATGACGTCACACATACAGACACAACCACATGTTTCACAGAAAAGCAATGCATAAAACTACAAAGACTCACTACACATAGACTATCTGTAACAGATTTACTGTTGTACATTTACTTTATACCCTACGCTTGTTTCTATATAGTTTTCTTTCTTGTTTGTGACTTATTTTCTTGACTGTGTATTGCGTAAGTCCCACTTTTTCTCGAAATTTGTAGGGAATTATTGAAAGTGTAAAACGTTAACAACATTTACATGATGAAAACGCACGAGAATATTGTCGAAATTTCTACCAACTCGCATGATTCCTATAAAAAGCGGCTAGCAGAAGGTTTGGTTTGTTTTGAATTTCGCGTAAAGCTACGAGGGCTATCTGTGCTAGCCCTCCGTAATTTAGCAGTGTAAGGATAGAGGGAACACAGTTATTCATCACCACCCACCGCCAGCTCTTAGGCTACTCTTTTACCAACTAATAGTGAGATTGACCGTAGCTTTACAACGTCCCCACAGGTGAAAAAGGCGCATGTTTAGTGCGATGGGGATTCGAACACGCGACCCTCGGATTACGAGTCGAGTCCCTTAACCATCTGGCCATGCCAGGCCTACTAGCAGAAGAAAATGAGTGAGAATATTATTGAACAGCTACAATCAATACGCTATGGACCTAGGAACGTATAATAGTGATTAACGTCGACATTTAATAGGAAAACTACAAAGTTTGACCAGGAACCTTATGTTTCCAACATTACAAACCGTTCTACTCCATTTAATGCCCCCCAATGGCTCAGCGGTATGTCTGCGGTCTTACAATGCTAAAAACTGGGTTTTGATACCCTTGGTGGGCAGAGCACAGATAGCCCATTGTGTAGCTTTGTACTTAAGTTAAAACAACAATAACTACTCTATTTAAATACTTCGGGCGTTAGAATTTCATAAGGATATTAAATATCTTCTTCGGTAAGAAGTGGACTTATAATTGGAGTGAGGAATTTAGGCTGAAAAATATAGAAAATATACTCAACTTCGATTGACTAAGGCAAAATGACATATTTGAGCTCAATCAATATATCAAGATACCGACCGTTATTTGATGAAAGTAAAGTTGATAAATATTTTCAACATTTTGAGAAAATTGCCCAAACCATGGAATGGTCCACAGAGAAATGGTCATTATTATTACAAAGTGTTTTGACTGGTAAAGCCCAAGAATCTTATGCTACTCTCTCTCGACAAGATTCCATCAATTATGATAAAGTTAAAACAACTATCCTCAAAGCATATGACTTAGTACCAAAGGCTTATTGCTACAGGCTCCGCGCTAGTACAGCGGTATGTCTACGGATTTACAACGCAAAAATCAGCGGTTTGATTCCCCTCGGTGGGCTCCGCAGATAGGCTGATGTGGCTTTGCTATAAGAAAATACATACACAAATACACATTATTGCTAAAAGTTTCGAGGTTATCGCAAGCAAGATAACCAAACGTATATGGAATTCATCCGCGAAAAAAAGTTTTTTTCGATCAATGGTGTAATGCTATGGATATTGACAACAGTTTCGACGATTTAAGACAGCTATGTCTAATTGAAGAATTTAAACGCTGTGCAAGTAGCGACCTCGAAGCTGATTTGGAAGAAAAGAAAGTTAAAACACTACAAGAAGCAACGGCTCTTTCTGATTAGTACAGTTTAACACATAAGTCAATTTTTTCTAAAGAAGAAATTCTTTCTATCTCAGCAAAGAACAATATCTATCCCATCCACTAAAGTTTAGGTTTCTTATAAAAGATCTAGCTTCTCCAGTTTAAAATCATATTACAGATATGATAAAACTTCATCAAAGCCTGTCTGTTATTGTTGCATAAAGAAGGATATGTCACAAATGTAACCTTTTGAGGGCTATTGGGCTGTTCCTCTAATGACAGAGCAAAAAAAAATCTCTGCTTTTTTTAATCCTTGTGGATTATACTAGTATAATGTAATGCTGGTTGGGATGAAAAATTCTCAGCCAACTTTTCAGCGAATGACTAATTAATGTCTCAACAATCTGTCAGATTTTGCAATTTATGTTATTGATATTGTATTTTACAGTAACACCTGGGAAAAACACTTATGTGTATTACGAGGTGTTTTTGAAAAGGTTAATAAAGCCAATCTCAAGGGAAATTTAGCAAAAAGTGATTTTTATAAGGCAAAAATGTTTACTTATGTTCTGTGAAAGGTCACAGTAAGTTTGCTCTAATTCAAGCCAAAGTTGATTGTATTGTGCCCCTACAAAAACGATCATTTTTATGAAACTTTTGGATGGTTATTACAGAAAAACTTTTGTAAAAGTTTTGCTGACTTCGCTGTATCATTGAAAAACCTACTGAAGAAAATAAAAATCAAGTGATCTGAAATATTCCAATCTGCTTTTGAAAAGGTCAAATGTTTACTGTATTGATGGCACCTAACTTTGATAAGTCTTTCACTTTAGCTATCAATGCAAACGATTGTGTTGCTGGTGCTATTCTATTACAATCAGAAGACAGAAGTATTGAACATCCTGTATGTTATTTTTTCTAAAAAAGATTAACTGTTACCAAAATATTCAACTGTGAAAAAAGAAACAATGGCTCAAGTATTAGTTTTAGAGCATTCCAATGTGTATGTATCTGCATCTCAACAACGTATTGTCATTTACACTTGTCACAACCTACTGACGCTTTTCAACAAAATGAAGGGCAACAATAGAAGTCTCGTGAATTGGAGTTTTGCATTACAAGAATATAATTTGAAGATGACACATGTCAAAAAGATTGATAACATCTGTGGTGATGCACTTTCACGTGCTATGTAATTTTATTATCATAAGGTTATTTTTAAAGTGTTACATATTGTCGTGATTTTTGAAATATATATTTTTGACAATGTATTGTATTTAACAATAATGTTAGTATACATATATGTTTGTAATAACTAGGTTAAAATTGTCTAACGACAATTTTTATTTCTGTAAGGAGGGAAGTGTAACATATTTACTGTTGTGCATGTATTTTAGTGCCTAGACTTGTTTCTGGAATAGTTTTCTGTTTTGCATGTGACTTATTTTCTTGACTATGTACTGCGCAAGTCCCACCTGTTCTCGAAATTTGTAGGGAATTCTTTAAAGTGTAAAAAAAATACTTCTTTAATCGAAACGCGTGAGAATATTGTCGAGATTCTACTAACTCTCGTCATTCCTATGGAAAGCAACTAGTCGAGAGACGGGTGAAGAGGATAATATTGGACAGTTACAGTGAGTACGCTATAGACCTAGGAAGTATTAATTGTGATTAACGTCTATATTTAATCGAAAAACTACATAATTTGACCAAGAACGTTATAGATTTCGTGCATTAAAAACCGTTCAACTTTAATGAACTACTTTGGACGTTATAATTTTTATGAGGACATTAAATATCTGGGCTACTCTTTTACCAACGAATAGTGGGATTGACTGTTACATTATAACGGCTGAAAGTACGAACATGTTTGGTGTAACGAGGGTAAAAGAATACACACAAATAATTTAATAAAACACCTTTAACCTGTAATGAAGTGAAAAGAACTAAAACTCTTCAGTACATAGTACTTACAGTGATGCGTTGAGGACACTTTTTAAAGAAATGTCTCATCACTTGATTAACAGAGGCTGACTATTTAATAGAAGTGTCAAAGAGCACAATAGAGTAAGTAATTAGATGTATTTCCGCAGCCTTCTCCCTCTCTGTGGATTTACAACGCTAGAAACCGGATTTCGATTAGTGCTTAACTTGAAACTAACTTCCACAGGGTCCCTGAAATGGTTGTTTTGAGAGTAAATGAAACCAAAGTCAACAGTAAAAAATATTTTTGTTTATTGCTCTTCAAATTCATATGTCATGCTTCGTGTTGTAGTCTACAGAGTGCATAATTCTTCTTGTGATTCGCTGCATGCGCTTGTTAACCCTGACGTCACGATAGTATAAATTGCAATGTTAAACGTCCCTCATGTGACGTCATTTTAGTGTCTACTGACGCTCTATCAGACAACACACTACTGTTTCGTGGTGTGATAGGTTAAAACAAGTACCCCTTCAGTCGCTATTCATAGTTCTTTCAAAATAAAATTATTCCACATGTCTCTTACTTCAGAGTAAGAAATAAAAACACCAAATTGACATCTTTTCTAATTTGTTGAAATTACGCTATATAAGTACGAATTTCAAACTTACTCTATTCTTAAGTCACAATTAATTTCTCAGCACAAAATACGTATAATAACGCAGCTACAGACATGTATACACACAGATACAATAGCACCTTTAATAGTAGTATGCAGCTTTTATAGTGCACTTCCATTTTTACCAGGTCCTCATTCGGTATTCCATAATTTTTTTTAACTAGCAGTTTTGTTTGAGGCCACAGAAGTGTTGTAACATTAGTCCAGCACCACAAAACTTTGTCTATAAATTTGCACTGACAGAAACAAATTAGAACAGATTTAATGCCAAGACCATAGTGAATACATAGTTTAATGTGCTTGGGAAATGTTTCTAGATTATACTTTCGCCATCAAATTATCTTATTAATCTTACTGCACGAAAGCATTATCAACTATATGTTCAGAATATGTGTTATTTAGATTGCTTCAGTTGTTATACCTAAACCCAAATAATAAGAAATCTTAGATCATCAATGGTTAAGTGAGCTGTATCCATTTAGGCTCCCACTTTGTTCTCCCCTGAACCTACCCTTTTTCTGAGTTGTCATGCAATTTAATTGAGAAAAAAGATAGCTGAAGCATCCTGTCTGCAAGGAGTCAACTTCATTCATCACAGCATGTTGTTTATATTACTGGCAAAAGGTTTTACATCATTTCTCCAAATGTTTATGTTAGGCAATCAGAAAAAATCATGACCGGAAACAAGAACATATCTAGGATTTAGCCAGTTTTGAACACCTTTGACATTTTTCCTCATCGTATGAGTAGCTGTTTCAGTATCAGTATTTTTCTATCCACCAGACATACGACTACCATGGTAAATAAACAGTCGCTAGTATTTGCAACCATCAGTAGTTAAAAAAAATTGCAACCATCAGTAGTTAAAAAAATTGCAACCATCAGTAGTTAAAAAAGAAGACTCTCTTTGCACATGAAAATAACTGTCTTTGAAAGATGTAAGTGATGGTTGTAAATGTATGTACCATCAGTTAGAAGAAGGGTTTTTATTTTAGCAATGAATTCTTTGACAAGGGGGAGTGTTTGGTTTTTCAATTAAGTCTTTTCAATTAATATGAAAAAATGTCTCAATGTTGAAGCACAAAGTTTTCCATTAACGCATTCTTTACGAACTTTCTACTACTTGTTTTATTAATAAAGAACAAAATAAATAACGAAAGTAATAACCCAGTTTGCAGACTGGTTTGAAATATTAGTAAAAATATATTAGTGCACCTGACAAAAACGTTTCTTAAGAACATAAATTTCTTACGTTCGTCAAACTGTTATTTGTAAATTTTGATTAGGTTGCAATAATCAGCATCATTAAAGTTCAAGAGGAAGAGGTTGTCAAAGTCCAAACATTTTTGTCTCTGGGTGCTTTCCTGAGCTTTCCAAACCAATTGATGTTGTACCTGTCTTATATTCTGTGATCACAAACATCTGCTTTAAACCAAATGCAAACGAATGTTTACACAAATTGGAACAAAGGGAATAATAACACCAGTTTTTTACAAATACAGCAAACTTGAGCTGAAATAATGTATTTGGTTGTACAACAAATAGTATGTTTGGAATGAGTTTGTCTAGTTCTTAAAACAAATACTTTGATGCTATTTTGAATGACAAACAATCTTGCTATGGTCCTTTTATGTGGTTGTTCTTTTCACTGTGGTCATCTGGAGACCACAGTCTCTTATATAACTTCATTATACATAAGATTGTACATTACACATGTTCTCCACAAGTAAGGTTTTTTGTTGTTCACATTTTATTTTAGAAACGAAAATATTATTCAGTTTGTTCGGAATTGATTATGAATGCATTTGATTTCTAACTACATGTTTTCGAGTTTTGGATTATTTGTTAGGGTTCAGGCTGTTAGATAAAACAAGGACCATCGTCACTGGTTAAGGACAAAAAAAAATGGAATTGGATATTTATTTTCAACTTGAGGCCATTCGTAAACTAATTTGGCACTGTACTGAAGCCCATGTCATGATAAAAACTTTAGGATTCAGGGTTTGCCTCTTTTAGAATATTATAATCAAACACAAAGAAACAGTAGAAACAGTACTACACGGAATAATTAATGATGAACCAGCCTTTAAATGTAAGTTTATAGACACATATATTTCCTGTCGTGGCTAAACAAGAGTATATTGAACAGTATGCTGAAAAGGAAGAAGTGCAAGTAACCCATTAAAACAAACTTTAATTCAGGCAGAAGATCAATTTAAAAATTTGTCTTAACGTTTTCTAGGTTCATTGAGGTATGTCTGAGGACGAATCACAACTTTCTTGTGTAAATTCTACTAAATTATAACAGATGTTATTTTAATAAATGAAGAAATTACTGCTTTTTATTGGAAACATAAACACGAATATTTGTTCTAGAAAGATTAAACCAATATCTTTTTAGCGGTTTTTACCACAGCACATGCTTATTTAAAATTATACACTGCATTAGAGAAAGTAGGTTTCAAACGGATCTAATGATTAATGAAATAGTCTTGGAGAGTTTACATACGAACTAGACGGACGCTATCTAACATTGTGGGTCAGTGGTGTTCCAAACAAACTACAGTTATTTATGCAATGACATAAAGTCATGCCCTAAGATCAGAGGGTTTACTCTTATTTTTATCAACTGTAAAAATTTAAAATTTTCACCTGTGAATTGTGTGATAACCATAAGATAAATGTATGATTCAGTCCTTCTCAATCTCTTGTAATAGTACCTAATCGTAAAAATATTTGTGGAAATTTGAAGACAAAGAAGGATTACACTGGGGAACACTCATTTTGTTGCATTTAAAAAAAAGACCTTTCTATAGTCAATTTGAGTGTGTTGATTTCAAATCTGAAGTTGGTTTTTGTCTGCAAGCTACAGATTTTATGCAATTTGACATTTTTATTTATTTTTTAATTTTTCGTTATTATATGAAATTATAGCAATAGCTTATCAATTTGTTTGTGTATTTTATTCAGGTAGGAATTTGTGTTTGTAACTTTTGCGTTTGTACACTTCATCTGGACAATCTCGTTTAATGCTCCAGCAGTAGTCAGCCATCATACTTTTGTCCCAGCGCCCTTGGTAGTGTTCTTCCATGACCTTTAGGTCTTGGTGGAATCGTTCTCCTTGTTCGTCACTCACAGCCCCCAGGTTGTCAGGGAACTTATCAAGGTGGCTGTTCAAAAAATGAAGCTTGATGCTCATGTTGCACCCGAGATCACGAAAAGCGAGGAGTATTCTGTTCACAAGTTCACTGTAGTTCTCCGCCTTATTGTTTCCAAGGAAGTTCTGAACGACTGCCACAAAGGATAACCATGCTGCCTTTTCTAAAGCGGTCATCTTAGCAACAAACTGATCATCACGAATTAGGGTTCGAATCTGTGGGCCATCAAACACGCCTGCTTTGATCTTCTCAAATGATAACCCTGGTAAAGCTGTGATGATGTGTTGGAAATATTCACCTTCGGTTTCCAGTGCCTTGACAAATTGCTTCATCAAACCTAATTTGATGTGAAAAGGAGGAAAGATGATCTTATCTCTGCTTACAATTGGGTCTTGTATGATATTTGGCATGCCTGCTTCAAGGGTGTCACGAATAGGCCAGTCCTTCTGGACCCAATGTCTGTCTCGTGCTCGGCTGTCCCACATACAGAGAAAACATAGAAACTTGGTGAAACCTTTCTGTTGTCCAAGAAGAAAGTTGACCATCTTTAAGTCTACACAAATGAACCAATTGTGCTCATTATATTTTAATAAGTCCATGACCATTCTCATATCATCATAGTCTTCCCGCAAATGCACTGAGTGACCGACAGGTCCATAAACATTCCATTATTTTAAAGAACACACTTTAGACTGCGTTTTGAACTGTCTAAAAAGAGTCTCCATTCAGCAGGACTATAGTAAGGTACACCCAGTTCTTTGAGAAGCCCTTGGATGTCATGGCAGTAAACAAACTGTCTGTCTTCTGAAAAGAAGGTCACTAAAAGCTGGTCACGCTTTCTGAAATATGATACTTTAACAGAGTGATCAACAAGATTTCTGCCTTGTAATCTTGATGCCAAAAGCTCTGCTGCTTTCTTTGAAAGATCTAAATCCCGCACTAAATCATTCAGTTCAGCCTGGGGGAAGAGGCTTTGAGACGGGGCGAGGTTCAGTGTCTGAAGAACAGTTCTCCGATTGTGTACACTTTTCTGACAATTCACTGTCACAACTGTCTTGTTCGCTTGTATCATGTCCAATGTCTTTATCGTCCAATGAAGGCAAGCCTTTGAAAACTGGAACAGGAACTTCTTCAGAGTGCGGAGCAGGCCGAATAGCTGAGGGAATGTTCGGATACGTAATCTTATGTCGGTTTTTCTTCCCAACACCCGTTGTGTTTACCATGCAGAAATAACAGTCAATTACATGGTTGGTGGGTTCGCGCCAAATCATTGGAACACCAAAAGGCAGACCATTGCGTTTTCCTTTGGTCCAGTCTCGAAGCATTTCCTCACAATTGTGGCACACAACATGAGGAGCCCATTGCTTGTCTTGATCACCAAGATGAACTTCAAAATATGCCTTGTAGGCACGCTTGACGAACTAGGATATGTTACGTCTCTGACGATTGAGTGTGTGGCATCCACATATGTAGCAGAAGGCATCAGGCTTGTTTCTGCAATGATATCTATTTTTGGAAGCCATGTTTGATCTGAAACAAAAAATAGAATGATCAAAATATTAGAAGCTATCTATATAAATGGACGTGAAAATGCTTATACATGGTTTACGCAAGTTCACATTTGTACAATTTCATTAACCTCAAATTGCATACAAACTAGAGCTTGTAGAGAAAAACTAATTTCAAATTTGAAATCAGCGCCTAAAACTCCTTCAGAATCAGTTAAAATATCCAATGCAACTCAAAGTTACTGAAAAAGTGTTCCCCAGTGTTATCATCCAGTTTACATCAAACGACACATCCTTCCAGACTTTAACACCTTTCCTTATGAATGCTGATTTTTCATCTTATGAAACTAACTTCTTACCATTATCTATGGACCGAAAAGAGAGCATGTGCAAGATCGTAGGGATGATTTACAAGTGTGCTCAAGCATGATCTCTATAAGGTGAGTCAAATTACAATTTGTTATTGTTGATAACCATCTACTACACTCTTTTAACACATTTAGTGTCAGGTCCAACAGTAAGTGGTAAAGCATAGTTTATAAGCAAAATTTTAACTTATCATTGTGAAGTAATTTATACTATTCCTGAAATCACTGTGTGATTTATGGTAAATTTCAACCATTGTATATAAAAATAATACAAAACATTCCCAGCATCCAATTTCGAAGGCTTAACTGAAAAGTATTTGATTATTTACAGTTTGATAAACCAAATCTTTTTAACATTGACGATCTTTGATTGAATGCGGAGGAAATAAACGAGTGGCTCAGCTTTTTATATGAGAAAGTCACCATTGGATTTTATCGTATTTTATATTGTACAGAAAATATTTCATTAATGTGTAATATTAGTTTAAATTATCTACATATTATTCTGTTCAAAAATGGCAGAGACATTTCTCAGTTGAATGCTTTAGCAAAACTAATGTTTCCTTCTCGTATCAAATATTTTGAAGAAGCTTACCAAGATGTAACGAGACAACCATGTGGTTACTTATTCTTTTATTTTAAACCTCAAATGCTTGAACATACCACTCTAGAGACAGGACTTTCTGCTGAAGATAAAGCTGTAGTGTACGTACCAAAGCAAGTTAACTGTATTGTTCAACTGAATATACACTCATTTATTAACATGTCAGCAGCTGTAGTAAAAGTAAAAGGGTTTTATCTAAAGAATAAACCACACGTAATAAATATACTTGCATTCAAGTGTCACCATTAGATATATAAACGTGTTTTTGTTTAAATAACCATTTTCAAATAAATATCTTTCAAGTGATGATCGTCGTCAATGTAATTGGATGACGAGGCACATTTATAGCAGTCCAAGGAAATCTGGTAATATCAATTATCCCTATCTGTGGAGTGTGTCTAAGTTGTTGAAATATAACTTTACAATCATTTAAACAAAGAGGACAGAGACAGCCAAGATATTGACAAGTCTGCTGAAAATTCCTTGTACATTCTGGAATTATTTAGATGCCCCGTGGTTGATCAACTTTCAAAATCTACTCTGTCATATCCGTTTCATATTAACAGTTATTATCACTGTAGTATAAAGAAATTTGATTTTATATCTAACTGTATATATATATAAATAAACAATTTTTATATGTTGTACTCATAGTCTGTTTTTGTTTATTCATCATGACACCTAGGATAAAACAACATCAAGAGTTGCTCAATGCATTACTTACTTGAAGCTGCACGTAAACAGATTAAGGAAATAATTGCCTAACCTAAAATGACTTTATCTTGAGTATTTGTGAATCAGCTTAAACGTTTTCAAGCGTAACATTCCTATGAAGAACATACATAAACAGAAATTTAGACGATACAGATCGTTATTGAGAGAGTTTACTGTCTCGTAAACATCAGTTAAACAGAAAACAAACTTGCTAATACGGAAAGGAGGATTTTTAGCATTATTCATAGCACAAATACTTTCATAATTTGGTGGTTTGGCAGGACGGGCAGTCAGTAAAGCTACTCGAATCTAAAAATATGGTAAAAGGGTATATTATCTTTATAAATTCAAAATTGAATGAAACATTACCTTTAGATGATAAACCAACTGCAATAACGCCGTAAGACCTATAATTCACAAGTTATGGAACTCTTTAAAATAAGAACAGAATCGCCAACTCATGAAAAATTACTTAGAAACATAAAAAGAAAGCTGAAATTCTACTAAACTCGATACGTTCCAGTGTTGATTTAACGCGGAATGATCGTGAGAATTCGTCCCAAACAGTAACATAATCGACTTGATCAATGACGTGCTACGAAAAAGAAAGTATTTTAACCATACGGGATGGAAATAATTTGTAGAACGAATACTAGTATGAATATTCCCCAATAAGTTGTTGAATGTGTAGACAGACTGAAATATGCAAAACATGATACAAGTGTTAGAAGACCTAAACTTACTGCATCTAAATGGGATCATTTTTAATAAAGTGGTATTTTATTATTCATTCATTTATGTATTGACTGTCGTTATGGTCTGTTCTCAATCTTTTAAACCTAATAATATCTTGAGTCGTCTATAAATTAACATCATTCGTTGTAAATGTAAAATTATTACTACTGTTAGAGACAAATCTGATGGTAAAAATTAAATTAAAGTAGATGGCCTATAAAATAACGTCTAATAAAACTCTACATGTTATCCATTATAACCCTGCACATCTTGCTAGTTTTGGCGGAGCACAGTCTTTATTTAGATCTGTAAAAGCTTTAAGTAAGCCCGTAAGTCTATATCAGGTTAAAGACCGGCTAAGTCAACAACATACTTACATTTTACACAAACCAATTAAATATAAGTTTTTGAGAAACCGATTTCAGAGATCGTTAAACAATGGGAAGCTGAATTGGTGGATTTTTAACCTAAGTCAATACAATAATCAGTTTAAGTATTTACTTTCATATATCGACGTGTTTTTTTTTAAATATGCATATTCATGGTTTATCTGAAGATGACATAAGAAGGTCAAAACGTTGTTCTCTGCTTTATTTTAATAAAAGTTTTAATGCCCAAACCAGCCGTCTTGAGATACATTAGATAGACGAGATACTTTCGATTTACCAGAGCATAGATGGAAATCCGTAAGTTTATAAATCGCAAGACTACCTCAGAAAAATTTAAATGGAACATTTTATGAATCTGGAATACAAAGAGCTGTAAAGGTGCTTGATGTCGTATGTGCTGTTGAAGAACGGGGAAAATTTAATACATAGATCACTCAAATAAACCTGAATTAGCGTATGTTATATATAATTCTATTATTCGTTATTCAACATGGATAAGTTGCACTTGACGTTACCCAACAGTAGTTCTATGAATTATTTTGCTAATAATACTCTGAAGAATTATATCGCACATCTTCCGAGATATAACAATCTCGTTGGCATAATGAGATTGTACCATACAATGGTACCTGATGGTACAAGCTAAATCAGTCTATTACTTAACTCTGATAGTCACAATAAAATCATTTATATTAGACTTGGTCATTACAAAGAGCCTGAAGATTTAATTAGAAGAGTAAACAGATTAAACAAGTTAGCCCGTAAATCCGACACACATCATGTATTTGACTACGAATCATTCACCAAAAAGCAAGTGTCAATATGAAAAAAGGATACTCTATATTATTTGGTCCTGTACTGATTAGGATTTGAGAATAATCGTTTTCTATCAAAACTCATTATAGTTCCATATACTGTTAATATGCATGGAATATTTCATTTCTGTCAAGACTTTTTGAGCCTAAGTGTTTCTCTAACATCATGCAATGGAATATTTCATTCACTCTACGTTTACTCAGATATTGTGATGCATACTTGCCACTGTTACCAATCATTCGAGTTAAAGGTGAGGAGAGGGAAATGATTACTGAAACGTTTACAAAATCTCATTACAGGCCTCTACCTAAACAAAATTATCAGACTATTGAGAACGATATAAAGTATGACATGGGCTAGCGTATACCATTTGAACATGGGAAAGTCACTGTAATGCTTCACTTTCGTCATCTTCATAAAAATCTTTTACTATAACGACCAGCTAGTTTATGACACTTATTACGATTATCAAGTAAGAAATGTAATTTGCAGGTATTCAATAGCAAGAGGATACGGTTTGGAAGGTTTTTAGAGAATATGTTTCGTTCTTCTTAAATAAGGGGAATTAACTTTAGGAAAACAGGCATTTAAATCAGCCTCTGCTGATTCTTACCCTCGAGAATCTTCTACAAATTTAGAGTACAGGCGGGACTTTCATAATATACATTTAACAATACAAGTTAAATGAATTTCTAAATATATATTAAACTAAAACAAATATACAGATTAAAATAAATGTATAACAGTAAATCCGTTACAGCCTTTTCCCTTTACAACCAGTAAAGAAATCAAAATGGATTCAATTTCCTTTCTATTATCTTTAATATCTTCGCTTTCAACAGGATGTAACTCATATATTACATATAAAACAACATCTTCTCCCTCTTTAGTAGTTATCCCTATGAAATAACCTGAAACCCTATGTTAAAAAAAACTTCTGTCATCAAAATTATTTTCGTTTAACCATGTTTCAGTTGTTCCTATCATATCAAAACCCTTCATTCCTACGAGTATTCTAATGCTATCTATTTTATTTCTAATACCTCTAGTATTACAAGAATTACAAGTAACCCTACCCTTATAACTACTTCTATAATTATTTCCTGTGCTGAACTTCTCCCTGCCTTTTATTCTATTTGCATTTAGTTTCTTTTCTGGTTTGAAAAACCAATAAGAAACGTTTAATTTTATTTTACTTCTTTGAATCTAAAGATTTGTCAATTGGCATTTTCACCCAAGTAATCGCGGGTTATAGAATGACTGAGTTTTTTCAAGTACGAACTTTCATCTCATAGTTCGTCATCTCCTGACCGATTTGAAATTTAATTACTGTTTCGGACTAGGGAGGTCAAATCTTTTCGATTGATGCATTTGTTCTCACTAAAGATCTCACAGATTAATTTACTTTAATCTTGCCTAAAATAATTTCAAGTGCCGCGACTATTGTTGATTATCTCTTGTTCTAAATAGGTTTAATAGAACCTCAGTACATTCGTGAAAATTTGATTTGGAAACAAAGCTACGAGCTACATAACTGACTTAGCTGAAAACTAAAATCGAGTATTTCATGCTGTATATTTTACTAAAAAAGTAAATAACAAGGTTTAGAAGTCTACATTCTGAAGAAATAATAAAAGTTGAAATTAGAAATGTTCCTGAAGAAAAATAGTAATAGACAATAACTAAAGTATGTATTTATTTATATACATATAAATGTGTTGTTAAGAAATTGCATGCATGGATTGACAGTTTTTTTACTCGTTACAGACTACAGAGTTAAATGTTCAAAACTCATAGCTGAGGGTAGGAGTTAAGGGTGTAAGTGGACTTTTTAATTATAATTATTAATAAGATCTAAATATGCCAACCACATTTATCTGTCATCTCTAGTATCAACTAGGCTTATCGCTCTATATCACAGATATTTAGACCACCTGAGATGCAACAGACCTTCAAGGGATTGAACTTTTATATTTGTATTAACAAATGCCATGTTTATTCCGAAGGTTAAAAAAATTGCTATGGCTAAGACTAATAAACAAAACTTTATTGACGAAATTAAATTTTGGCTATAACTACCAGATATGTTAATACATAAATACTTTTCTATTCTTGATTGTAGTGGTGGCACAGCTACTTTATTTAGATTTATCTATTTGATATCTTTTCTGCATATCACGAAAGTGCAGATAGCCCTTCCGTGACTCAGAGATCGTAATTCATGAGTCATCACATTCAACCATCAAATATGGCATGTCTTTGGTTTAAGACGTTAATACTGTATTGAGACAGGTAGTAGAAAAATAGAGACAGGGCAAATTTTACTTAGAATAAAAAGGGTAACCATTTTGAATATTGAGACTAAAGTGGAAAGAAATTATTTAGTTATTTCTTATAGATGCAAAAAGTATAAACTGAAATATGTGATAATTCTAGAAATTTTAAAGCTCTTTGTCATTGCTCTGCAGCTCATCTATTCGTATTAGTTTAATATAACAATTTTAACCAAGATTAATATTAAAATATTTTAAAACATAAAACAGTTGAAGCTTTTAATTGAGATATAGCCCTAAACACAAAAATATTGATCATTAAAGAATACGTTTCATTAAAATGTTTTGAATACGTAAATCAGCAAGACATGTGATAACGTGTACATATAAAATTCGCGATGAAATGATGTAACTAGAACTACATCAACACATTAATTGGGGTCCTGTAGGTACTGTTATACCATCAAAACTTCATCTCATTTTAAAAGGATGTATAACAGCCCTTTCCGAGTTTAAATATTTATACATTTAAACTATGAAGCTTTCTTCCAACGGGAGATTGGATACTTCAAAGATATGAATATAGTTGGTGCTTAATTATAATAAAACAAACAAAGGAACTTGAAGAACCAGACCATTGAAGTACAGAACCGCAAAACGTTGTAACAGTATACAGAATAATAATCCGTAATGACAAGAACACCCACATGTAGAGAAAAATATATATGTAAAAACAGCTGCTATGGGTTGAGAAAATTTTGTATGTAGAGGAGCGAACAACGTATCGACCTTCTTCGGTCATTGTCAGGTTCACAAAGAAAGAAAGAGGTAACTGACCGATAGCTGACCACATGTTTGAAGGGGGTTGTGTAATTGAGTGTAGAAATGTAGAGGGCGTGCTTAGATATTTGATTATATTTATTAATATAAGTATAAAGATGTTTCTTTCTATTGGTTTATTTTGGGCTTAAGTTGTTGTATAAGTAAGGCTTCTTTAATTTGCATTTGCTTATGTTTGTTTATTTAGTATTTGGGAGTTTTCTATGGTTATGTTGTGTTTATTTGATTTGCAGTGTTCGAAAACGTGTGAGGGTGACTTTTTGTGTTCTTTGAATCTGGTTTCCATTTTTCTACTTGTTTCTCCAATATAGAAGTTGTGGCAGATTATCAAATAATCAAGAAATATTTCTGTCTAGAAATCGACACAATATCCGAGTATACCAGTCGTTTCCTTGACATATTCATTCAGTCGTATCATGTCCGAAGTACCCGGAGAATAAAAATGATATTTATGCTATTCCATACAAAGATGTACTGATCAAGTCGCCGGAGCAGCTACTGTGGATTTCTGTGTAATCAATCGCACAGAAACAGACGGTGGAAACCCTCTTCCCCGTTCATTAGATGAATGATATTATAGAAAGTTCAGAAAGAAGTCTACTTTGGATATCCACAGAGGTAAGAGGGGTTTGCTAGTGCTGAAACTAACCCAAAATGTGCTTTAGCCTCCCTATGTAGTCTCTACACTCAATCGAAATGCAAAAATGTTTTTTTGTTTTTCTTTCTAAACACTATGGCATTTGTAAAGACAATAAACATAGTAGTCCCCCCTTAAATTTTGTATAGTCTACCTGACCATTCCGGCCGGGAAGAAGCTAGCGCCGCCCCTGATGATCACCTTACGATGGATTCTTTTGCAAAGGAAACTAAACTGCTGAACACCACTGGTTCCATGAACTGCTACAACATGTTAAGGTCCCAGAATTGTTTTAATGTTATGTATTTAACTTTGTATAACTATTGCTGATTCTTGTTACAGTGTTACTTTTGGTTACAAAATAGAAAATAAGATTTTATTCCAGTTTGATATCATATTGATATTTTACTGCAACAATGTTTCTCTAAATAAAAGATTTGTATAATAATACTAGTGAAATATAATTGTAGATAGCAAAATATGTAAGTCAATTTGTATTTAAGACGCACCTTATAAAACCTAAACCAATGTCAGGCCCAAGTTCGATAAAGAGATAAATTAATACCGTACCGTGCACGTTTTTAAATTAACTTTGCTAGGACTAGGATTTTTTCATTGACACGTAAGTAGTAGTTTTTGATACTTTCACGTCAATTTTTTTTCTTTTTCAAAAACAGATCCACTTTACCCAGAAGATAACCTTTTTTTTTTTTTTTGAATTTCGCATAAAGCTGCTCGAGGGCTATCTGAGCTAGCCGTCCCTAAATCAGTAGTGTGAGACTAGTGGGAAGGTAGCTAGTCATCATCACCCACCGCCAACTCTTGGGCTACTCTTTTACCAACGAATAGTGGGATTGACCGTCACTTTAGAATGTGCCCTCTGCTGAAAGGGCGAGCATGTTTGGCGCGACGGGGATGCGAACCCGCGACCCTCAAATTACGAGTCGCACGCCTAAACATGCTTGGCCATGCCGGGCCTCTATATTTTGAAAATATCACTCCTGATACTATCTATAAATAAACATATAATGTTATTCTAGGAATCTAGGACCTAAAATCAAAACTTTTTTGAAAACTTCAAGCTTTTAATGTTGTTTTATTAAATGGTTAATACAGAATATTTTCATCCCCTTTTTGTATTATTTCTTCATTCGTTGGACAGTTGAGATTTCCAGCTCTATGGCGCAGGCAGGCGCTTGCACTATTTTTCTGGGTAAAAGTTTCACTGCGCTTGTTGTTACGTATTATAATTTATCTGAGACGAGTCCCCGATTTATTATACTACGTAAGCTACACAATTACGATTTCAAACAGCCAGAAATTTTAATTTTAATTTAAAAGTTAATTGAATGTCGATGTGTATTAAATTTATGATATTTATCAAAAAGATGTGTGTGTTTTCTTATAACAAAGCCACATTGGGCTATCTGCTGAGCCCACCAAGGGAAATCGAACCCCTAATTGTAGCGTTGTAAATCCGAAGCCATACCGCTGTACTAGCGTGGGGCTGTCAAAAAGGTAGTTACACACAATTTTCTTTCTTAACACAAATATATTTTAATATATAAAAAAATAATACAACGTATAGTAACGGTTATTACAAATCATTATCGAAAATACTGGATTATATACACGAATTTTTATAAACTTGTAAACTATACTGAATATAGAGTGGTCTAGAACTGAATAATTTATTCATGGTCCAGGTCCACGACGAGCAAATTAATTCTATATTGATAAACTAGTACATTTTGCTTGATGACTAGCCAGTTTGAAGCACATGGAAGTTTTTCGCCGACAATAATATGTAATGTCCTTGTAGAAATACTAACGTCCGAAGTCAATTCACTGAAGTTTGTAATGTTCGAAATCTATAAACATTTCTAGTTAAATTTTGTAGTTTTCTCATTAAAAGAATTGATTAAAATTATAGCTTCCCGAAGCTTATAGTATACTGAGTGTAGCGACTAAACAATATTCTATTATTGTCTCCTGGCGAGTGAATTTACAAACTTTAGATAAGATTCTAGAAAGTTAAACAGTATTCAAAGATACGTTGGTATTTTCGTAGAACATCTATTGTTGATTGTTAATATTACGAATATTAACTCGTAGAAATATTAACGTTCGAGTTAAATCACTGAAGTTAAATGGTTTGTAATGTTCGAAACCTATGAAAGCTCGTGGATGAAATATTTATAGTTTCCCGATTAATGAGCACCAGTTACAATTATAACTTTTGAGGTTTATTGTATACCATTTATAACAAATCAACAATATACAACTGCCTCTCGGCGCATCTACCTATAAACGTTAAGGCGAAATTCTGAAAATTTCAGTTAGCCCAATAATACGTTAGTGCTTTAGTAAAACATAGTGTTGATTCTTACACTCGAGAATCTTCTAGAAATTTAAGGAATAGGCGGGAATTTTGCAATACTCATTTAACAGTATAACTTGCGTGCATTTTTAAATGTAAATTTAAGTTACACGAACATCCATATTAAAGTGTCGACAATATGTGATAGTAAGTCCATTATAGCGCGCACACTTTATTTTTATAACAGTCACACGAACAAGCGCATTATTATATAGGCTAGTTGAGGTACCCGTGCCCTGGACGGAAGTGATGTAAATTCATAGTTAATTAAAGGTTATCATAGGACATAAAAAGATGTTTCCTTTATACATAATTTTGAGAGGCCTAAAACACCCATAAAAACAGCAGAATCTAAAATGTAAAACCTTAAATTTGAATGTAGCTCCTCATGGACCAAACAAACCTTCATGCCAAATTTGGTGAAGATACATCAATAGGGGCGAAGTAGTGATAAAAAAACCTCCGCAAAAACACTTGTATAAATCGCAAAATGCAAAATTGAAAACTTGCGAATATTTCCCCATGGACCTAAGGAACCTCCATACCAATTTTGGTGAAGCTCCATCCACACCCTGCAAAGTATTTACATGGACAAAACAACAGACTGTACTGCTATGTTTATAAAAATGGCGCCAGTGCATTAGATATGCGTGTGATGCATTCATGACGTCATATTTGCACCCTGATAATGGTGAAAAATAAAGTTCTCCGTGATAGGAAACGAAGACGGAACGGGAAAATCGTGACCCTTATTGCAAATTTACATCGCACAGGATAAAAATTTAGCGAAGTTATGGGTTACACATCGTGTAATAGAAAGGGTTTTTCCAGTATCATTCAGGCAAGAGTTCCATTATAGTATGATTTAGTTCTAGTTACAAAACACAAAATAATGAGAGTTATTTCTGGTTACAAAATACAATAAAACCAGAATTATTTTTGCAATATACAATGTAACTAGTATTAGTTTTTGTTACATAGTAAAATATAACTCGAAAGTTCTTGATCACTCAATAATTCCCTCATTTTACTATTACGGACATAATGTTCAGTTATGTAATGTATTTGATGGAGTC
This sequence comes from Tachypleus tridentatus, assembly GCF_004210375.1. Taxonomy (NCBI): domain Eukaryota; kingdom Metazoa; phylum Arthropoda; class Merostomata; order Xiphosura; family Limulidae; genus Tachypleus; species Tachypleus tridentatus. The sequence continues at coordinate 36,020,251 of NC_134832.1, read as the reverse complement.
ATCTTAACTGTGACGGAACATCATTTCATTGCACATTAGATATTTTGTCAGTATCATTTTAGCTGTTTTTAAGTTTCAGAGATATACATAGGTATTGTTCTGGTTACAAACTACAGTATAAATAGCGTCATTTCTGGTTACGGCGTACAATATAACTAGGGTTAGTTCTGATTACAAAGTACAGTAATATTAGGGTTCGTTCTGGATAGAATGTATAGTGTTTTTAGAGTTGATTTTATGGTTTTTAGAGTTAAATGGTACAATATCACTAGGGTTAGTTATGGTTATAGAATACTCTTGTTAAAGAGTACATTATAAGTAGAGGCAGTTATAATTATAGAGCTATATAGATAGTTAGTTCTGGTTGCATAAAACAGCGTAGATATTGTTAGTTCTAAGAATTTCTTTTATTTCCACAGATTGAGATTAAAACTGAATGTAAAGACAAATGTTTTCTTTTTGTAATCAACGTTTGTGTTGGCGAAGCATGATCCACTAATTGGTAGAAATAAACAATAAAAACAAGGCTGTAAATAATTCTATTCTCATATTTCTTTACTGACTTTAAATGAGTTTTATGTATTACTAGTGTTTAATAGCGTTCTAACTGCCTACCATTACTTCTTTCATCATTGCCGATTGGGCCTTTTGAGCTTTAACATATTTCTTTGGGTCCACTGAATTTACATTGCATGAAACCTCAACTGACGATGACCAAAGAAGGTCGAAACGTTGTTCGCTCTTCTATGTAAAATATTTTCTCAACCCAAACGAGCCGTTTTTGCATATATATTTCTCTACAAGTGGGTTTTCTCGACATCACTGATGAAATGGTATTTATATCAATTGCTTTTAATGCATCAAATATTATGGTGTATAAAATCAAAGTTAACCAAGCTTACTCAGTGTTAACGAGGCCCTGTAGAGTCAGGTGGTTAAGGCACTCGACTCGTCATCTGAGGGTCGCGGATTCAAATCTCCGTCACACCAAACATGCTCGCCCTTTCAGTCTATGAGGCATTATAATGTTGCGGGCCATCCCACTATTCTTTGGTAAAATAATAGCCCAAGAGTTGGCGGTGAGTGGTGATGACTAGCTGTTTTCCCTCTAGTCTTACACTGCCAAATTATGGACGGCTAGCGCAGGTTGCTCTCGTATAGCTTTGCGTGAAATTCCAAACAAACAATCTTACTTTTACACTATATACATGTATAGCTTTCCCTTTAAACGATGCAAGATCCGCGAATAATCACTTTAACTTATCCATAACACTATTGAATGATAATTTACATTTGATATATTATGAAAACATCAACTTCACATAGAAACATCACACAATAATCATTGGACAAAATCTACTGACTATTATTTACTTGACAACATCGAGCAGGCTTCTTAATATTGGCTATATATTGTATTGGTGAACTACAGGTAGTGTACTACACTGTCAAACACTAAATATTTATTGCACTAATAAACACTGAATATTTACTGCAATATTGAATTCTGGGTAATATTTTCTGAAACATGAGGTACACTGCGTTACTAAACACAATATAATATACACTCCTCTCGGTGTGGATTCATGTACATGGTGAGGGTGCCACCAAAAGAAGGTTTTGTACTTTCAGTTCACCTCCTCCGAGATCTAATCATCCACTTACGTGCCTCCCTTGCGTGGCGACCCGTGAATGGAGGAGAGGATCCTAGTGGTCGAGGGGCCCAAAACTAATACATCAATCTAGCCTTTAATTCTTGTAGACAGGCGGCTTTGGGATGGCCTCCAGGTCAGTTGGCTGGTCTACTTGGGCTTGGATCAACCGAGTACCATTGTTGGACTTTTCAACAAGTGTGGTCATTGTGTCTAAGGCTGGTGTATTGAGAACCTTGACGTCCATGAGACATTTCTTGGTTTGTACAGTGTTTCCAATACAACTGGTGAGACAATACCCTCGACTATACTTTATGTACTGGTTAGACTCAATTTACCACTGTCAGGATTAAGAGCACAAACTTATGATGGAGCCGCTAACATGAGTGGTGCGTACAGTGGATGCCAGGCAAAAATAAAAGAGAAGCAACCGTCAGCTTTGTTTTTTTTTCACTGAAGAGCTCACAAGGCTAATTTAATAATGCAACATGCAGGTGAAGCTTGTGAATGTGTTCGAGATTCTATCCAGTGGGTACATGAACTTGGTGTCTTACTTCAGAGGTCAAGCAAATACAAGACAATCTTTGAAAATATTGTATGGTCAGACAGCCATAATGGTCCAGTTAAATATATCCGCCCACTGTGTCCGACACGCTGGTTGTGCCGCCTATCTGTAATTACATGTGCTAATGATCACTACAGTGATATTGTTGATTATTTGTCTGAATTAGCAAATGAAAAATCAGATGTAGCAGTGAAAGAACGAGATCTGCTGGACAGATATGACAAAGGAAAGACAGTTTTAGGATTGTTGATGGCTCAGCATCCATTAGCTGCATTAGAGGAACTAAACCGTGCATTCCAAGCAAAATCAGCGACAGTATTTTGGCATGATTGAAGCATCTGCAATGACAGTTGAGCAATTGCGGGTATTGCGAACAGAGGAAAATTACAACAAGATATTTGATGACGCTGAGAAAAAGGTAACTTCCCTAGATCTGGTGCCTATTAAACTACCACGCATTCACAGACCCCCCCTCAGCACATTATTCTGCAACAGCTAGAGGTTACTACAGAAGCCAATATTTTGAATTTGTGGACATAGTCATAGAACATCTGACCACTAGATTCAATGCATACAACAATGACTTGAGGCAATATCTGGCACTTGAGAACATGATCACATCTGGCAAGATTGACAACTCGGTTATAAACTTCTATCCAGAAATCTTTGCACAACGGCTCGAGTTTCAGTTGCCTATGTTCAAAGGAACAAGAAAAGCAGTATCTTTGAAAGGTGTGAAGGATGCTTACTGTAAAATGCATGAAACAAGCCAGCAGATGTTTAGTGAAGTGTTTCTTCTAATGAAAATTTTGCTTGTATGTCCAGTATTAAGCTGCAAATGTGAACGCATCTTTTTTGCATTAAGACGGTTGAAGACGGGGTTAAGGTCAACTATGTCTCAGTGCCGCCTTAACCATGTGGCAGTTTGTCACACAGACAAAGATGAGGTTGACAAGATAAATATAGAAGAGCTTATGAAAGAATTCATAAACAGATCATCACAAAGGAGGTCTACGTTTGGGAACACGTAGACTAGAGGACTAAATGAATCTTACTTTCATGAAAAGTATGAATAATTATGTGCTACATTGTATTGATGTGTAATCTTCAAGAGTTCGCAAAGACATTTTAATTATTTTTATCAAACAACATGAAGAGTTTTTAAGTAGATATAAAGTTATGAAGGGTAATTACTAATTTTATTAATATTTGAAAACGTAATTCATGCAATGAAAGTTATTAGTAACCTTGTCAAGTGTAATGGCCATCTTTTATACTGTGCAGTGTGCAGTAATATAATTCATGTGGCAGTTAATTTGTGACACATTTGTCTTTGTTCTATTAACATTTTGAAAACTGTTCACAACACCTCACTTATACAAACCTACATGGAAACCTTGAAGTATCGTGGCAACAAGATTACTCTGTGACTGCATGTTTACAACTTTCAGGCTCAATTTGCAAATTAAACAATTCACCTAAATGATTGCAAAAATCACCCCCCTTCCATCGGGTGTAAAAAATCTACGCCCCTGTCCTCAACCTTTACAATAAACAGAAAGACAGTTCACAACGACGTTTGTAGGCGTGAGAACTGTGAAGTAATGCTGATCAAACTCGTTGAAGGAGAACCCTGACCCTATGTTGATGAACATCGGGTATATTGCAGTACCTACTGTGAAGAAATACGTTTAATACACTTGATATTGTACGATGAAGAATATTTATTTCTATGAGTTGCTGTGTAATTAGGTGTGCTGGAGGAATGCCGAGGTAAGTGCAAAACTAGTGTAAATTTTTAGGTATTGTATAGTTTCCAAGGCATTTTCGTTCTCAGTGCCAATAAATCAATACATAATAATCGCTGGATATAAAACAGTACAAGCGGTATATGCTCTAGTGTAGTGTAATGTTTATTTCGTTGGCCTAATGAAATTAATTATGTTAACTACTAAATCAGAGGTTTACAACCATTTTCCATTTCAAAAGGAAGTACTTGTATTAATATATTTTGGCATTTTGTATATTCAATATGTATAACTTTAAGAGATTTTCACTCATTATCATTATATTATTCGTCGGTGTTATTTACGAAGCTATCATATCTTACATATATATGTATAAGTATAAGAATGTTGCTTAAATATATTTGGGATACTGTAATTAATTGCATTTTTGTTAAGACAAAAATCTCGTTAGTGAAGGTAGTTAACAACCCCTTTGTCCCTATGTATTTACATATCTTTACCTATTTCATCTTACAAAATTTACGAAATTGTTGATTTCCACAAAGCAATAAACTATTAATGTTGAGCTTATTTCGTACAAATAGCAGTATCTGTAAAAATACACGTTTCGATAATCTGAGTAGTATACCAGTCAAAACTAATCTTGTAAATACATCAACGATATACTTACATGATTTTTGTCAGCCTGTTTCTGATAATTTTAAGTTATGATAGTAGACAGTTTCTTAAGGGGACATTTCGATTATAAATTGCTTTCACTACAAAGCATATCACGTAACTTCTTTTCACGACTCCCTACGAGTACCACGTACTAAAATATTCTCAGCTTCATTGTGCGTGTAGAAAAAGAACGTGCTCTAACTACATCAGAGCACATTAAAAATTGTTCAAAAAATAAGCTGTTGCTATAAATTAAAAGCTTTCATGATGAAAATATACATTCCAAATTCAGAAAACAAGTTCTGTCCTGTTTCCGGAAGTACCACGTTTTTAGATTTCTTACACAGATTTTACCTCTTTGTTAACTGTTAACTTCAACGAGCGTAGAGGATCTATTATCATCTGAAATACATAGAACGGGTTACGTTTAGATTCAATTCTGGTTCCTGTACTAATATACGACTCTGAATGTAGAATTAGGAGCCACATTTTAGTAGTTCATTGTCCCTCTAAGCTGTCACAACAAAAAACCATAGTTACTTACATATGAATATTCTTTCAACATTTTTGTTTGTTTTTCTGAAAATCCATAGTCTTGAGAATCTTTTACAAATTTATAGAATAGGTGGAACTTTTGCAGTTTATATTACATGCATTTCTAAATATATATTAAACTGAAACAAACATAGACATTAAAATTAATATATAATAGTAAATCCGTTGCGCAAAACACAAGTATTTACTAGAATTTTAACAAGTATGCATGATACTAATACGAGACTATGATATCACAATAATCTTTTTTTCGTTTTTGTAATGAACATTTTCCTTAGATATAACCATTATTTATAATTATTTGTCATATACTGACAACCCTTGTGTATACATTTAGTAAAATAAAATAATAATTTCAATGTTTCTTTACGCACAATAATTTATTTGTAGAAAATGAAAATAAAAAGCACAATCTACATGCTTTGGTGGAAATCACAATCTACCATCAGAAGATAAAGGAGGAAACATGATGGTCATTTATGCACTCGGTAAATACACCTATAGAACTACATGTACTTCTGCAAGGTCCTCAAAGTGTCCTGCTTAAAAAGTAAAAAAAATAAAATAAAAATTAAGAGTAACAAGTACTTTTATTTCTTGTTTTAGAAATTCATACGTTATGCTTTGTGTTATAGTTTATAAGTACATAATGTTTCTCATGATTTACGGCAGGAACACGTTTAACTGACGTCACGACATAAATTGCGACGTTAAGCGTCTTTTATGCAAAAAAAATCAAAATAAAAAATTCATGATACATGAACCTAAATATAATCAAACTCATTTTGGTTGTCACAGTTACCAAATATTATCTTTCATTCGTTTTTTTTTTTTTCAACTTTACCTGTTTAAGTAATTTCACATTGTTTCAATCAGTGACATATGAAGAGTTTCCCACGTGTTATTCCAAAGCCAATTCATTTTTATGTTTTCTTATTCTGAACTTCAAGTTAGTTTTCAACTGAACTGTGATATCCTATCGTGTAAAGAATTTTTGTACATACATTTGACTTGTTTTGAATCTATATTTTAAAACAAGCGGATTGTGTGTTGTCCGTTTATTGTTCGAATTTATTGCTAACAAACCATAGACACCTACTGTAAAAGAATCCCAGTCCATATACAAAACCTGACGAATGCCATTAAAAATTAGTAGATTTTGGAAATGGTATGTAATGTCCTTCCTGATGCAGAATATTACTTTAATTATAAAAATACAATGGTTGATGCAAACAATTACTTGAAATTATTATACTATGGGGACAAAAACATTAAATACAATGTACTTTAAAATTTTCCTTCAATGAGAAGCACACGAATGTTCTTGAACCTGTCTTTTCGAAGCCGTCTTATTATAAGTTTTAACAAGAAGTTGTCGTTAGCAATATAGGAATAATTTCATTACTGTTTTTTACACAATAATTAAAAAGCAAATAGTTTAACAAAATTCTTAAAAGATTATATCTTACATAACTTGGTTAACATGCAGGATACATACGTACAAAATTGCATCACGTCCTTGCTTTGTTTGTTTGTTTTGAATTTCTAGCTACAAGAGGGAAGGTAGCTAGTCATCACCACCCACCGCCAACTCTTCGGCTACTTTTTTACCAACGAAAAGGAGAATTGACCGTCATATTATAACGCCCCCACGACCCTCAGATTACGAATCGCACGCCTTAACTCACCTGGCTATGCCGAGCCTCACGTCCTTGCATTTAGGGGCTGTATGCGCGTTATAATAGTGACAATTAAATTTTACGATTCAGTGTGACAAGAATGATCCAAGAGCTGGCAGTGGGCTTTATCAACTAGCACTTTTTCCTTTCATCTTTCACTTCAAAATTAGGGTCGATTTGGACAAAAAGCCGTCGTTTAGTTTGTTCGAAATCCAAGAAACATACCTAGTGGTGGTTCGTCTGTCGGGATACTTTGATAATATTATTTTAATAGTATTTCTTGACAGAAACGTTAATGCTGTGGATTTCAATACCTACCTGACAGCAAGTAGCCACTGAGGCTTAATGTTACACAACATTTAGCTTCAGGTTCTCAAGGTTCTGATTAGGGACACGAAGTTCAACCATAACTCGTTTTAATGCTGGCCGGATTTTCAAGTTTTTGTTAAATTTAGATCATAGTGAAGCTTATAATGTAAACTCGTATTGATTAACTGTAGAGTTCAAAGGAATTTTGTTGTCAAGTAAGTTTCCATTGATATACAAAAAACGCTTTGAACTTGGAATTCTGTCCAATAGTTCATTAAATAGGAATGATAAATGACAAATAAAGTTAATTCGTGTTTGTAAGATTAGTTCCTAAAATATATTTCTTGCATTTGAAGATTTTGAACTAGGCATTTTTGACACCAGGTAGTTTTTGCTAAAATTATCCCATAAGACGTACATAAAGGTATATGCAGCTTCTAAATAGAATTTACATAGGAATCACAGAATCTGATTTACGTAATGTCTGCAGATTATCTCTTGACTGTTGCTTGTTCTAATTAGGTCAATGGGAGAATATCGTCCATTGCGGCAATATAATAAATATACCATTAGATACTCATATAACGAAGCTTGTAAGCGCAAGTTGCAAGAAAGTGTGACGAACAAGAATGTGTACTGTGTAACGAATTTACCGTTGTAAATTTATTTTAGTACCTACGTTTGTTTCTGTATAGTTTTCATTTTTTGCCTGTGACGTATATTCTTAACTGTGTATCGTGTAAGTCCCGCCTGTCCTCGAAATGTATAGAACGTTCTTGGTTGTAAAAATCAACAATACTTATTTGACGAAAGAGCTCGAGAATTTTGTCGAAATTTTTACAAACTCGCGTGATTTGTATAAAAAGCGGCTAGCCGAGAGACGGGAGAAGAGGATATTATTGGACAGCTAGAGTCGATGTACTATAGGCCGAAGAAGCTAAATTGTGATTAAAGTTTATTAATTGGAAAACTAGGTAATTTGACCAGGAACGTTATAGATTTTGAACATTAAGAAGGGTTCAACTTCAATGAATTACTTTAAATGTTAATATTTTTACGAGTACATAATATTTTTTGCTGGAAGGAACCAGCTTGTAACTGGTATGAGGCTAGCCGCAATAAAGATGTTGTTAGTGAACTTGGACCACTTATGAAATACAGTTCTAGACCCGATATAAGACTCAGTATTGTCTGTAAGTTTGTAAAACAGTTGCATATAAACCATCATTTTTTAATAATTATTATAACTAACTGATATTATAAACTATATTGTTTTTGTGTTTCTATATTAAAATATGTTTGTGATAAAAAAGCAAGTTGTGTCTATCAATCTTGTTGCTAGATAACATAAAATTTGATATATATATTGACTTTTAATTAACTATCAAGCTCAAATTCAAATTTTTGGTTAGTTGATATAGCAAGACTCATCTGAAATAATATAATAATACGTAACAACTGCATGCTGTTAATCTTGGTAGTGTAGAATCGAAACAAGCATAAGGTTCCAGATTGAACACGCAGATTTTAGTTGTGTGATGGAGACACTTGATGCTGTAGATCGAACCATAAATAACAAAAAATCTTAACCAGCTAGCTCTTCTTCAGAAAAGGTAAATAAACCTACTGTGAAGAGTACCATGTCAAAATATGAGGAATGTTAAAACTAACGTAAGACAAGTCACTGTGAAAAGTTCGATACGAGTTTCAAGGCTGTGATACAACTTGTTTCCCGCTGGTACAGCGGTAAGTCTACGAATTTGCAACACCTAAATCAGCGGTTCAATTCCCCTTGGTAGACTCAGTAGATAGCCCGATGTGGCTTTGCTATAATAAAACACACACACGCTGACACAAGTTATAAAGTTCCGTGGCTGAGTTGAAAATAACAATTTCTTGATCATTGTGAAATTATTTTCAATGTATGAAATTTATAGATTTTTTTGTTTCATTAATATTTAACAATATTTGTTCATATCGCTATGCATATATGCTCTTGGTTGGACACACATACTATGGAACAATAAGAAAACGTGTGAGCGTATGGTTGTCTATATAATAGCCCTTTAATATTTTGTTTGTTTCAGATTTTTTGCGTAAAGGGTTATCTGTATATCTCCATTTTTCATCCGATATACTTCAAAAAAGGCAGCTGATGAGTAGCACTAATTGCTATATGTTGTCTGACCGAATAAGTTTGTTGTTCAATAAACAACACATAGTGTGGTATCGTAATTAAACCATAACTTGAAATTAATTAGGAACTACGAAAGATTCAGTCCTGGAAAAATATAATGTAACATTATTGGATAGCTTTTTATGACCAACACTAAATCAATTATTAAGCTTTTAAAACATTGATGCATATAAAAATCAGATTTGACAGATTTAGTGAAGCTGTTAGATATGTTAAAATTAAATTCTTAGCAGGTCATAGTGTGGATTTTGTTAACTAAATGACTTTATCTGTTTCCATTTCATAATGTAGTCTACCGTATCTAACTAAGGTTAGTTAAGCAGTAAGTATGAAGATACTTTACAAAAATAATGGTAAATACAGATCTACAAGAATATAGACCTGAAAACAATTAGCCTTCTTGGAAATGGATTACAGGCTTTATTACGCTTATATTGAATAAAACAAGTGGGAAAATCTGAATGGCATAGCGAATATAGATGTGATTAAAATGGATCAGTAAACAATAAAATGGTGAGCAGAGAGTTTGAAACTGTTATACTAAGCACAGATTGAAAAGTTCATTAATGTGATAGTGAGAAAAAAGAAACATCAATATCATAGCGTGCAAAGATGTGAAAATGACCAGAAATTTCACAATTAAGATAGGCCTCAAGAAGATTCATGATCTACATAGAAGCGAGAAAATTTGTACAGCAAATTATTTAAGAGAAAAATGGCCTTAAAACCATACCCAGGGGCAAATTTATTACAATTTCTTCCTTCTTATAGTACGATCAACAAAATAATAAACAATTAGTTCATCTCCTGGTACCATCAACATCAAAATAAACAAGCACTGGAAATTGTCAATGACTCACGAAAAAAAAAGAGTTCACGATCCTCTGGCCACAACTAGAATTCAACAGCATTTTCATGAAGTAAATGGTAAAGGAACTTGAATCACAACAATCTCTTTCACCCTAATACCTATTAAGTTTTCGATGCATCTTTAAGTTGATATTGTTGCTCTTCATCTGATCAAACAAAGTCTTGGAAGTCGAGGCCACATTTATGAAAAGTTTGGCAAGATGTGTAGTCATTTCCATGTCATTGTGACGGGAGATATTACGGTGTAAGGCAATTTAGTGTGTAAAGATGACCACTAGGTTATCTGCGCATGACGACAGAAGAAATAATTTAAAGGTAAAGGGATCCTAGAACATCTTTCTCATCAAGTTCAAAAAACTCCCAGGATAGTTATGTTTTTAACTTTCTTCCATAATTTTGCATTAAAAGGGTCTAATGTTTACGAATTATAACAAGAGAATTTTCATATAAAGTTTTTGTTATCTAAAGTACGTTAAAACTCGTGAGGATCGAGAAAATCCAAAAATAAATTAGCCACAAGCTTATAATTGATTATATACCTATATTTAGCTGAATTGCAAAGAATCATTATGCTAGAAACAATATGTGAAAGAAGCTGCTTCAACCCACCCCAACACAAGTATATGCTTACGATGTTAGGCTTAATAATGTTTTAGATTAGTTTGTACTGTATATATTTTTCTATAAGCACACATTTTATAAATTCAAACCGCTAAAGTACACCTATAGATTGACTGCTTTCCTACTGCAGGACAATTTCTTTCAACACTGTTTTCATGCTTTGTTCTTCCTTTATAATGTTTAGTTATTATTTAACAATAATGAAACATAAAAAAAATTGTAAACCATGTTTTTGTATATTTTTTCTAAAAACCAATTAAATTAATTCATCGTGTAAAACGCAATATTTCGTCTAATTCAGCTACGTTATGTTCACAACGCAATATACAGCCGAAGTCATGTTGCGTTTTAAACATAAAACTGGCATAAACCGCAGAGGAAATAAAAAAAAAAAAGTTACCTTTTTCACATAAACCAACTTAAAACTTAACATTAGTCTGGTAATTCGTTAAAGTTCATTTACACAAATTTCAGAATATTGATTTAAAAACCATGAACAAGATAGAATTTAACAGGTATCAGTTTAACTGTCTTTTAGAAGTAATAGCAGCATCAATTAACAGAAAGTTGAGGATATTAGACAAATATAGAGAGAATTTCAAAATTAAATAAATATGTGTATTGCTACCTCCATATAATATAAAGTCCGTAGTGTGGATCGGTTAGTCATCTATTTATTTTGTAAAAAAACATCTATTTTATCTAAGGGAAGCATCTGCGTTTTACTTAGTTGCTAAACACGCTGTTGGATAAATATCAACAAAATTGACGGTGTTAAAATTGCGGGTTCGATTCCCTTCGTGAAATAGGGATCAGATAACTCATTATACCTTTTGCTCTAAAATACAAGTGAAGTAAGTATATATAAGTTAATGCGTAAAACTATTTTACGCCAGTTAAGGCGTAACAAACATCTACAGCTTAATAGCTATGTTTAATGCACATAAATGAAAAGAGATGAAAATTCGGAGATTAGAAAAAGCCTATTTTATTTGTCTCATTTTACTAGATGTTTATATTAAAGAAACCTTCACATGAGGTTTTTTTTTGGTCTTTATAATATTTAATTTGTTTGTTATATTTATCATTACATAAACTTTGACACGTTCCTGAAATCTAAGAGAGGAAAGATATGCAATCTGACATACACTTTACAAAATAATTAAAATGTAATTGTTTGTTTTGTTCTGAATTTTGCGCAAAGCTACTCGAGGGCTGTCTGCGCTAGCCTTCCCTAATTTAGCAGTATAATACTAGAGAGAAGGCAGTTAGCTAGTCGTCACCACCCACCGCCACGCTTGGGCTACTCTTTAACCAACGAATAGGGGGATTGACCGTAATATTATAACGCCCCCACGGCTGAAAGGGCGAGCATATTTGGTGTGACGAGGATAAAATATAATGGAAATTCTAATATTATAGCTAAGGTAAACAACAAAGTACTCTAAGAAAAAAAATGTTAATAACAATTTTATTTTATTTGTATGAAAATCAACATCTAATAACCATATTACCTGAATTGCAAATGATTGTTCTTTCAGCATACGCTGTAAAAAAGTTTTCTTGATTGACGTCCTGATCTACAACTCACGTTCTTTTTGACGATTATTGGACAGACGGATGCCACTTCTTTGCAGCAGGTTATTGAAAATTAGAATCCAAGTAGTATGATGTTCGAACATCTAGATAAGGCAGACCATTATACTAGAGACAAACAATCCTAGAGTGAATAGTATTATATTGAATTAGATGTTCGCAATTGGATGTTATATCATTGCATAGATAGTTAACAACAGAATCCCAAACGCTGATCTGTATAACAGGTGCAAAATAGGTAATCTGCAATGGTGCCAAGAATATGTCAGCAGTGGATCAAGATTACGTGATGCAATATATTTTTTTTTAATTTATCTTGTTTCACCATGCAGCAACAAACAGGTTTATATTTATTTGGAAAAATCTATAACCAAATTCTCACCTTATCATACAGGAACATGATGACTTGTATGGCAATAGTGAAAGAATGGTGGAGTAGTCGTGAACGTTCTTACCCTACATGTCGGATGGTATAAGTAGTGCAACCTATAACAGAAGCCAAATTCTATGATCCTTTATTCCACCATATGCTAGAGCAATTTGCCGTTTGGATGATAACGTACCCTACCTGCTTAAGTGTTTTACCAGATTCTTTCTTTTTCAAGAAACTGGTCAAATTAGTAAGCTTCATACTCATTTCGTTTGGTTCAGACATTGGAAATCACCTGAAAACAGCTAATTCAGTGGAATGGGCAAAAATAACTTCAGACCTTCTTTGATAAATTATTTAGGCAGAGTATTCGTATTGAGTTGACTTTGAAATAGGCAGCAATTGCCTATTAGAGAAACAGTTATAAAAATATATTAGTGACTATAAAAACTTCAGTAATTTCAGCCAAATATATGACAATAAAATATATTGACTCAACCTTAATGAAAAAAGAAACATAATACAGAGAGATAGGTGATATTATAGATTAATTTTAAAACCAGAAAAGAAAAAGTACATATATCAAGTTTCAACTAAAAATGCATTTCCTGGTTCACGAGGTTACATCATAGTTACATTTTATTTTTAATTTATGTGTTTGTTATGCCTGTTTTACAAGACGTAAGAAAACGTAAGAAACGTTAAAGCGAAATATCTGATGACTTGAAATTAATCTTTATCCATTTCCTGAGAACATAGTGCCAAAATGAGTAAAGTCATTATACTTACATCGTGTGTGTTTTAAACAGTTCACTGAATAGAAAAAAAAAGAACAAAAACTTATTCCTTTGTTTTGTTTCGCCAGAAATTAGAAATGACTTTACCCACGCGTTCGTATGAATCATGTACTTTTAGAACACCAACTAAGAAGCGGTTTAGAAAAAGCTTAGAACTTATAGACGTGACAGATTAAATTGAATAGAAGTCTATTACTCAGTCAGATTTTTTATAACGTAAGAATAAATCAGATATGTATTAATGACATCCTTTCCACTTTAAAAAATAAATATAAAATTGTATACAACTCTTGAAATATGAATAATATTTTATAGTCTAGTTCTCCCTAAAACATTTCAACAATGTGTAAAAAATAGTATTTTGTAAAAGCATCTAAACTACAGTTTTTGACAAGTAACATGTAACTAATTTTCGAACATTACCATAGTTAAAAGTAACCGTATGTGTCAATTCAACCACATCCAAGCGTATATATATATATACATACATATGTGTACGTTTGAATTGATACTGGAAACAATTTATTAACTAAAATTTATGTTTCAGTTTAGCATCTCGATTTTAAAAGAACGGAAGTTTTTTTTTTACATTTCAACAGAAAAATAATTTCCTAAACCTAAAAAATGTACAATATCACAAAAAAGATACTATGTGAGTACACTGAGATGAATCTGAAATATTAATACAATACACTTGTGAACTAGGTTACTTGTCTATCATGTTAAATATCGTAGAGTAAATTACACGTATGAACTAGATTACACTTGTCTACCATGTTAAAGATCGTAGAGTACATAACACATATGAACTAGATTACTTGTCTACTATGTAAAATGTTGTAGAGTACATAACTTGTCTACATGTTAAATATTGTAGAGCGCATTAGACGAATGAACTAAATTACTGGTCTACGATATTTTAAGTATTGTGACTTTCGTCTAAAACTTAGACGTATTATTATTTCAGACACTCTTGGTCACTTTTGTGAAACATAATGATTTTCTACTATAAAAGTTAAGTAACTAATCTAATAGTTAACTGTTGTAATCAGAAATATGTGTCTCAAAAATAAACCTTTTGACATATTGCGTAGTTTTAGCCTATGTAACACGCCTCTGTGAAGCCATAAATATTTAGTAAGTCTCTCAATTTATTGAGCTTACGTATTTATCTGATTTATGTTTTCTATGTGGCAGCAAGTCCTCATAATAATAATATAAAAGTCAGTCAGTTTGCGACGACCATGTTTATACGATAATTTAGGTATCATTATACAGTTACATGTACCAGCATCAAAAGTGGTACAAACATTCGCATACAAACATTTTCGTACTTTATGTATTAGTGGGTCGGTTTTGAGTTAAAATAGCACTATATCATAAAATGTTTACTTTTTCTTGTTCCTCGGCAGAGAGTGTTATTTCTCCAATTGCTTATACCTAAAGTAAATGGAAAAGACATATTTTTCTCTTCGACCTTTGCTTTTGTGACCTGAATAATGAAATTTTCAAATTTGCCCATTTTCCAGAACATTCCAGATAGATTCAGTACTCAGTAGCTGATAGAGAATTTTCTCGAACTTACAAGAATTTTTCAAGAACTTTCTAGAATGTTGTAGAACTTACGAGAATTTTCAAGAACCTTTTAGAATTTTCTAGAACTTTCCCTATATACAGGGGCTCACCACTTACCTCTTCAGTTTAGTTCTAGCTGCCTAAGTGAATACATAAACCTATTTGATTTTATCAGAGATGGCATCAAGAAGCTGCAAGCATTCTCCAGACGCATTCTGCCATGTAAGTGGCCAATTTATGAAGACAAGAGTGAAAAAGTACTCTGTGACAGCATCTACTAAAAGCCCACAAGGCATATTTCACCATGCCTGTCAGGGATCAAGACAAACCCTGGGCACCTCATTTTATTTGCGAGGACTGCAAAAAAAAAAAATCTAGTAGATAAAACGAACAATTTTTGCTTGTTTGAATTGTAAGATTTTATATTATACAAATGTTAGACCTTTTAAAATTTAAATATCTTTTAATTAATTTATTTTTTAATTACCAATAGTATAGAAAAATATCACATATAAAATATTTTGCGTGAACATTTTACACATTAGTTGTGGACGAAACAAATTTATTCTTCCTAATAACAATTTTATTTTGCTCTTTTGCAGCATGATATAGAGGGGAAAAGAGAGCCATGAAGTTCACTATTCCAAGAATTTGGCGTGAATCCACTGACCACCTAAGCAATTGCTAGTACTGCATAATGGACCCTTCCAAACATCTGACTGGCAAGAATGCATCTGCTATCATGTATCCGGACCTTCCATCATCCATCGCCTTAGTGCTATACTGCCCTGAGCTCCCTGTACTCACTCCGCCAGAGAGAAAGCAGCCATCCTGAGAAGAGGAGGTAGACGTCGAAGATCCAGATTACAATTTCAGATGTGCAGCTCGCAAAAGAAACCAATACTACTCAAACCAAAGATACCTCAATGACGTAATTAGAGATCTTGGTCTAACAAAGTCCAATGCCGAGCTTTTGACATCTAGGCTAAAGGATGGGATTTGTTAGATGAAACTGTGCAAGTCGCAAATCAGAGGAAGCGTCACCGACATTTTTCAAACTTTTTCACTAGTCAAGAGGGACTCCACTTCTGTCACAATGTATCCGATCTGTGCGAGGCAATTGGAATTGTCTGTAACCCAAACGAGTGGTGCATTTTTATTGATAGCTCATCCAGAAACCTCAAAGCTCATCTTGATAAATTCAAGGAGAACATGGGGGCATACTCAGAGAAGCAAGGCGAGCGCTTCCACCAAGATATACTGAACTTTGAACGCCGCTACCAAGGAGCGTATAACAAAAACATGATGGGAGACTATATTTGGGGGCTGATACGTGAAAGTGATTTGCATTACAGTTGAAAATCTCGAAAAACTACTCACTTCTAAACATTTTTGTTCACTTGAATATAATTTTAGTATAAATACATGTAAATATTGATTCATATGCTGTTTTATTCAGATCCTATGTAGATGGAAATGTGCAAATTTGCCTGTTTTTACATAGAAAATAGGTTAATTTCTAAATTTCATTATCCAGGTCACAAAATCAAAGTTTGAAGGAAATAATGGCCATTTTCTGTAGGTTTACAACATAAGCAATTAAGAAATAACACATACTATCCAGGAACAAAATTTGTGTTACATAGGGCAATCCATTTTAATTGTTTTCAGATAATGAAAAAGAAAAACCTAAGAAGTACGATCGTGTTTGTGGAAATAAAATTGTCAGTGGTAACGTGACTTTATCAATAGTAATGTGATTCATGCAAACTTCTGAAGCTGAAGCCAATAGAACTAGTGACGGTGCGACCTATTCATTTTCTAGGTCCAGTACCTTTTTATAATGGCTCATAAGTGTAGTGTTGTAAGTAATAAAGTTTGTCCCATTTAGAGAGTGTAGTGGTAGAAGCTGGATAGTTATTCCGACTTCTCTGAATACTGATATCTATGAAAGTAAAGGCGTGCGTGGAACGCATACCGTTTTGGGAACTGAGAGTCACGACTCAGTTGCAAAATCCCTTTGTTATTTTTTATTTCTAATTCTGCCCATAAGTTAATATACAGAAATAATGAAACATATCTTAATTCAACTTATGAATGTTATAATTAGCTGTTGATTTTCTTCAGAAAGCATTGGACTCATAACTTACAGGGTCGTGTTAGTCTTATTGCTTTGTAGGTCCGGCATGGCCAAGTGGGTTAAAGCGTCCGCCTCGTAATCTGAGGGGCGCAGGTTCGAATCCCGGTCACACCGAACATGTTCGCCCTTTCAGCTGTGGGGGCGTTATAATTTTACGGTCAATCCCACTATTCGTTGGTAAAAGTATAGCCCAAGAGTTGGCGGTGGGTGGTGATGACTAGCTGGCTTCCCTATAGTCTTACGCTGCTAGATTAGGGACGGCTAGCGCAGATAGCCCTTGTGTAGCTTTGCGCGAAATTAAAAAAAACAAAACAAACTTGTTTGATAACACTGGGGAACACTTTTTCAGTAACTTTGAGTTGCATTGGATATTTTAACTGCTTCTGAAGGAGTTTTAGGCGCTGATTTCAAATCTGAAATTAGTTTTTCTCTACAAGCTCTAGTTTGTATGCAATTTGAGGTTAATGAAATTGTACAAATGTGAACTTGCGTAAACCATGTATAAGCATTTTCACGTCCATATATATAGATAGCTTCTAATATTTTGATCATTCTTCTTTTGTTTCAGATCAAACATGGCTTCCAAAAATAGATATCATTGCAGAAACAAGCCTGATGCCTTCTGCTACATATGTGGATGCTACACACTCAATCGTCAGAGACGTAACATATCCTAGTTCGTCAAGCGTGCCTACAAGGCATATTTTGAAGTTCATCTTGGTGATCAAGACAAGCAATGGGCTCCTCATGTTGTGTGCCACAATTGTGAGGAAATGCTTCGAGACTGGACCAAAGGAAAACGCAATGGTCTGCCTTTTGGTGTTCCAATGATTTGGCGCGAACCCACCAACCATGTAACTGACTGTTATTTCTGCATGGTAAACACAACGGGTGTTGGGAAGAAAAACCGACATAAGATTACGTATCCGAACATTCCCTCAGCTATTCGGCCTGCTCCGCACTCTGAAGAAGTTCCTGTTCCAGTTTTCAAAGGCTTGCCTTCATTGGACGATAAAGACATTGGACATGATACAAGCGAACAAGACAGTTGTGACAGTGAATTGTCAGAAAAGTGTACACAATCGGAGAACTGTTCTTCAGACACTGAACCTCGCCCCCGTCTCAAAGCCTCTTCCCCAGGCTGAACTGAATGATTTAGTGCGGGATTTAGATCTTTCAAAGAAAGCAGCAGAGCTTTTGGCATCAAGATTACAAGGCAGAAATCTTGTTGATCACTCTGTTAAAGTATCATATTTCAGAAAGCGTGACCAGCTTTTAGTGACCTTCTTTTCAGAAGACAGACAGTTTGTTTACTGCCATGACATCCAAGGGCTTCTCAAAGAACTGGGTGTACCTTACTATAGTCCTGCTGAATGGAGACTCTTTTTTAGACAGTTCAAAACGCAGTCTAAAGTGTGTTCTTTAAAATAATGGAAATGTTTATGGACCTATCGGTCACTCAGTGCATTTGCGGGAAGACTATGATGATATGAGAATGGTCATGGACTTATTAAAATATAATGAGCACAATTGGTTCATTTGTGTAGACTTAAAGATGGTCAACTTTCTTCTTGGACAACAGAAAGGTTTCACTAAGTTTCCATGTTTCCTCTGTATGTGGGACAGCCGAGCACGAGACAGACATTGGGTCCAGAAGGACTGGCCTATTCGTGACACCCTTGAAGCATGCATGCCAAATATCATACAAGACCCAATTGTAAGCAGAGATAAGATCATCTTTCCTCCTCTTCACATCAAATTAGGTTTGATGAAGCAATTTGTCAAGGCACTGTAAACCGAAGGTGAATGTTTCCAACACATCATCACAGCTTTACCAGGGTTATCATTTGAGAAGATCAAAGCAGGCGTGTTTGATGGCCCACAGATTCGAACCCTAATTCGTGATGATCAGTTTGTTGCTAAGATGACCGCTTTAGAAAAGGCAGCATGGTTATCCTTTGTGGCAGTCGTTCAGAACTTCCTTGGAAACAATAAGGCGGGGAACTACAGTGAACTTGTGAACAGAATGCTCCTCGCTTTTCGTGATCTCGGGTGCAACATGAGCATCAAGCTTCATTTTTTGAACAGCCACCTTGATAAGTTCCCTGACAACCTGGGGGCTGTGAGTGACGAACAAGGAGAACGATTCCATTAAGACCTAAAGGTCATGGAAGAACGCTACCAAGGGCGCTGGGACAAAAGTATGATGGCTGACTACTGCTGGAGCATTAAACGAGATTGTCCAGATGAAGTGTACAAACGCAAATTCCTACCTGAATAAAATACACAAACAAATTGATAAGCTATTCCTATAATTTCCTATAATAACGAAACATTAAAAAATAAATAAAAATGTCAAATTGCATAAAATCTGTAGCTTGCAGACAAAAACCGACTTCAGATTTGAAATCAACACACTCAAATTGACTATAGAAAGGTCTTTTTTTAAATGCAACAAAATGAGTGTTCCCCAGTGTAATTGATACCCGAGGTTAGTAAAAGGATGACTCATGTTTTTTTTAACAGCTTCAAAAAAGTATTTTCTTTATTATGAAAGAACAGGAAACCTCACGAGGAGGTAAGGCCACATATGTCAATTACCTTTCTAGTTGGTCTAGCTGTGCACTCCATTTGGCAGCCTTAGCAGACTCTTACGAAAATCAATGAAGTACGTGTATGCCAGCTAGCGTGAGCTTTCGTTCATTTATCGCTCGTACTTCTCACGTCATGCTCCACCAGCACGGATCTGGAAGCTAAACAATAGCAACAACCTAGAAAGATTGAAGTAGAGAGTACGAGTTTATCCTTGGCCACACTTTTTATTTAAACGTTTCTACAATAACTATCTATACAAACGCAGAACTAGGCCACTTCTATACGATTTGGACGTAAAAACTCTGCTGTTAGGGATCGAGTTTACATTTTCTAAAGGTTACGTGTTCAACCCTTAAAGAGTAATAAAGTTTGTTCCATTTAGAGAGTGTACTGGTAGAAGCTGGATAGTTATTCTGACTTCTCTGAATACTGATATCTATGAAAGTAAAGGCGTGCGTAGAACATATACCGTTTAGGAAACTGAGTCACGACTCAGTTTCAAAATCCCTTTGTTAACTCATGTAAATGTTATTTTAAAAGTTTAAAATATTTACGACGACAGTCAATTTCATAGAAGTTTTTAATTTCCTAAATATGAAATATAATTGCGATAAATAGTTTTCAGTTTGGAAACAAAATATTAAATGATTCATAAAATAAAAATATTTCGGGGTGGGAGCCTATGTGCTCAGAAAATCAAAGCACTTGAGAAATTTACAATGTAGTTATACTTTTGTTTATAGAACTAACTCTGATATAAATATTCAGCAGTTAATATGCAGTGGTGAGCGGAGAGAAACTTATTAAGGACACTCCATTGTTGATTTAATAAAGTATTAAAAGTATATCTGCATCTGATACTTTCATATTGTCAGATAATGAGTGAGGAATCCATAATTTGTAAAGAACAAATAAGACACTTGTCAGAATAATTCTGTGTATATTTTGGACAGTTGTTAAGTGTTTACTATTTTAAATTGAGCGTTACAATACTTACATATTCAGTAATATACAAAACTCATATGTATAAGTATAATTCCTTACAATGATGTGGTGTGCATAAAAATAAAAGTATAAGATAACTTCAGTATGTCCACGTTCCATGTGTGCTTAACACACACTTGAAACAATACTTGTGTCTGTTTGCATTAACGGTATTTGAAGATACGAATTCAGTACACCAGCAACCATTTTATTTCATTACATTATTTTGAGAGCATGTCTGTGGTTTGAATGTTTGTTATGTCAGCTAGAATGTTGGTTTCGATACATGAGGACTTAGAGATCATCAAGATCCTCAGTCTCGTTTTTGTATCTTCAGCTTCTAGAAACATCTTTCACAGTGACTTTGAGTGTTATGTTAGAAGAAAGTAATATACTTTATGTAAGTTGTTATATAGTTTTATATGTAGTATTTAGTATTTAGCAACTAAAAAGCACACCACTAGAATGTTCTGGATGACTGGTAATTCAGCTAACACCTTGATTTCATCACAGTTCTTAATATCTAACACATTTGATCAATCAGTGTTGCACAAAATGTTGTTCATTTGTGTGGCATATTCTTTTTCATTAATTAAAATGCTTCGCACGCCTTATCTCATTGCTCTTTATTGACTTGTAAAGTCTTGTATTTTACGTCGAAGCCTGAACTAAATCAAGTCCATTTGTTTTGAAGGTATTCTGATACAGGCGCGATATGATTAAAATGGACATTTATATGTGAGCTATCGATTCACACCTTAGAAAGCTTTTCTCAATTCCTCTAGCCGTGGCAGCAGCATCTGACTTTGAATGTTGCAATATTACCAGACATTTTGTCAGACCTGAGAAGTGGTCTGTAAACAATTTGAACACAACTGATTATTCTTTTGATTTTCCTGACCAGCATGTTTCGTCTATAAGTTTAATTATCTTCAGTTTGTATAAGTTTCCCTTTTTTCCTAATATCCATTTGCTTGTAGGGACTTTTGAAGACGTCTATGGCTTTCTGCAACAGATTGAGTAACGATATAACTACAACACATAATTTTCTTTTTTTTAGTCTGTCACAACTCGCCGTCCTGGGGTACATTTTCACTTCAAATGGGTTTTTCGTCATCACGAATCTGTTGTTCTTTGCTGAATTGAAAAAGAAACTAAGTTTGAAAGTTGAAAAACAACAACAACAAATAAGGACAAATATTTTGAAACATATAATGATTCTCTAATGTTACAGGGAGTTTGGTTTATTTACGGGAGGACTCAGGCAGATAGTATAAATAAAAAAACGGTAAAACAATTGAAACTAAACCTAATCTAACGTTATACATGCATACAATTTTAAGACTACAGAACTGTTGATTCATCTACATTATCACATCTACTAAACGAAACTTTAAAATAAAACTAAAACAATTAAAAACAGGCCTTATCATTTAAATATATACTCTTCAATAAAAGAAACGCAAAAGGCAAAATTTGAGACAAATTGTTAAGATGTTTATTCCGGGTAGTTCTGTATGACATGTGTGAAACTTTGCACATTTACTGCTGAACATCCAAAGTCTGCAAAGGCGAAGTCCACGCTCACTAGGTGAAGTTTAACATCACTCAACGTCGATAACGAGTATGCCCCCCGTGAGCATCAATGACGAATCACATCCTGTGGAATGGCTGCCCACTCAGCCTGCAAAACTGCTGCAAGCTGAGGTAGAGTCTGCGGTTGAGGTTGTCGCCGTCGCAGACGTCGGTCCAACTCGTCTCAAAGATGTTCGATGGGGTTTAAATCTGGTGATCTGGAGGGCCAGGGAAGAACGTTGAGGTTGTGGTGTCTCAAGAAGACAGTGGTGAGTCGGGCTGTGTGAGGACGGGCGTTGTCATGTTGAAAAACGTCGTTGACGTTCACCATGATGGGTTGCACATGGGGCCTAAGAATCTCGTCGACGTATCGTTGAGCCGTAAGATTCCCTCGAATGTGCAAAAGGTCTGTTCTGGCATTGTAGGCGATGGCAGCTCACATCATGACGTTGCCACCACCAAATCTGTGAACTTCCTGCACACAGTTTGCTGCAAAACGTTCACCTCGGCGAAGGTAAACACGGGTCCTTCCATCCTGCCTACGAAGCATAAAACGTGATTCATCGCTGAACCAAACATGCCTCCATCGTCGATGAGGCCATACCCGATGTGCCCGAGTTCACTGCAGCCGTGCTTGACGATGCTGCTGGGTGAGGATGACGCCTCTGACTGGACGTCGAGGTCGGATTCCTGCATCTCGTAGACGGTTGCGTACGGTCTGATCGGAAATCCTACGTAGCCCTGGTATGGTTGAGGCAGTAGACGTCGCAGTGGTGGTCCTATCCCGAATGTGACATAACCGGATGTAGCGATCTTGTGCGGGCGTGGTCACACGAGGTCTGCCAGATCGTGGACGGACACGAGTTGATCCATGTTGTTGGTGACGATTCCATAGCCTTGTGATGGTGCTTGGGTGGGCATTCACAGCTCTGGCAACATCTGATCGAGATTCGCCTGCATCCAAGCGACCAATGGCGTTGTTGCGTTGTGCTTCATTCAGTCTTGGCGTAACTGTATTGCGTGTCGGAGGCTTAACACTGAGCTATGGAAACCGAGAACCCGTCACTTTTATAGGGATTTTGCACATGCTGCACTTGCAGAACATGCAGATCTCTCAAACAAATTTATTGGACACGAATGCGTTTTGGCGAAAAATCCGATGTTTTCCTCCGTTTTCAAAGTGCACAACTTTTATTGTCATTTTGGTTTGACAATCAGTGCCTTAACACGTGTAACATCACATACTCTGAGCTTGTAACGTTATTACATATATTTCTCTTTAAAATAAAAAAAATATCCCTTCTGCGTTTCTTGTTTTGAAGAGTATATATACCAAGTCTTCATTTAACTCTCTTAAATTACTCGCATCCGCTACACATGAAAGCATCTCTTTCCATATGTGCTAATCATCCTGTAAGAAAAATAAGGCTGTATCAACTGAAGGTGACTCATACCTTGCTAAAACCTATATTTATGTCCCCTAGTCCTACCACTCCCACCATTCAGTAAGATAAATAGACTATCTTGTAATGATTCCTACATTTTGTTTATTTTACTTGTTTTAATAATTGGAGGGTCGAGTTTTGTTTTATATTTATGTCGTAATTATGATAATTATACATAAAGAACAACCTGAATCTTATAGTTTATCAAATTTCGTCTTTTAGTTTTATAGTTAAGTTTGAAATACACTAAACTATGGCTCAAACAAACACTTAACGGGCAAACAGATATCTAAGACTAAGCTAAGTAATTACTAAAAAGCCAGTCTTACTTATAATACAAGGAACTTTTCCTAATCCAAACAAAACGATATTCTGATCAATCATATTTATTCTGCAATATTAATCAGTCAGTGACAAAAAAAAAGCGTTCGTATTTCATTTAAACTGATGTTTTTTTCCACCATTACGAACAATACGAGTTTACAAAGGAACTCTCCCTGGTGTGTAAGTCACAACTTTTCATTCTTACGACCCGGATTCACCTCAAAAGCAAGTTATGTTTAACATGACTGAAGTACAAGACTACTCATTTGATAGATCTGTCAGACAGGAATATCAAGTAAGAATTTGTTAATTATCTTATGTGACTTTCATAGCATTAAGCCAGAAATGCAATCTTTAATCAAGCTCAATTTCAAACAAAAAATAAGTTTCTGAAGAAAAAAAATCGCTTTTCCATATTTAAATGTTATAAACCTGTTTTAACAGTAATTGTTTCTGTATGAAACTTCTGATTGAAGAAAATTAAGATCACGAATTTATGAACGTTACACACATATTTTGTGCCACTGGCAGCAGTTATCATCACCCCTGTGTCCAAAGAATGCTACCTCAATCTGGCCTCGCTAGTACAGCGGTATGTCTCCGGATTTACAACGCTACAATCAGGGATTCGATTCCCCTTGGTGAGCTCAGCAGATAGCCCGATGTGGCTTTGCTATAAGAAAACACACACACCACCTCAATAAGAAGTCGCCAGGCGATTTGGGGGAGGGAGGGAAGGAAGGAGTAGAGACGATAACGTCATAATTCCACGAAGTGTCATCAGAGAGCTAAGTATTTAACAGACGGTCATGACGTTTTTGTTCCAGGAAGTGAAACCTGAGGGCGTAGTTATCTTAGGGAAAGTTCAACACAAGAAGGCCTGATACTATACAGGTAGATTGAGTTAGTGAGGTTTATAAGCATATATTTATTCATACTTTTACATTCCTGAGATTTATATGTGTGGCTCAACTATCTGTGATTTATTAACACCATAGAGAAATTTCACACTAACCCACTATGACATGTTCAGTTTGTATAACTTCAAAACATATGAGCTGCAAACTTTCTGTTCGCATATAACGAATGTTTATTTAACTTTAATTTTAACGTTTACTTTATAAACTTTGTAGTAAATCAATTTGCTACATAATATGTGTTATTAATAACAACACTTACCACTTCTTCATAAATATTGAGTATTGGGCTTTCTTTAACATATGTCAATAACGACAAAAAGTATCTATCATATTCCCTATTCGGACCCATATTGGTGATGTACAATTGTTGTTCTGCATGATCGGGTAGTTGGTCACAGGTAAACACACCTCCAAACTTTTGCATGCCAAATTCTTGTGGAAGTAGTGAATAAATTTCTAAAGTGATTATAACTTTTTTCGAACAATGTTCCGCAAGACAACTGCTGTTTTTCTTTCAGAAGTCAACGAGACACTTTATATTATCCATTATTTGAATGAGTCTAATTCATTTTGCTACAACTAAATATGATAAATGAATAATTTACTGTTTTTCAATCCAGTTTACTATTAAGCTTTCTTAAAATATTCACACTATCTAAATATCATAGACACGTCACTGACGTCAAGCTAGCTAATCAATTTTTTACCCGTTAAGAAATTCAAAGTTCGTCACGTGGGAGGTGTAGACAGAGAAAAAGAAGGTATTAAAAGGAAAGAAAAATCGTTCACATATATGACAACTGTCAGTTGTGAGTCGATCAAGTCTATTTCGCATAAAATAAAAGTCAATTATATACATTGTCGCTGTCTATGTATTTACATTATACTAAATATTGAAAATGGATGGTTCAGACTCAGCATAATCATATATTTTCTACATCAATTTAATATTCTCTATATTTTAAGTGGAGTTTTTGTATGCTACTGAATTTAAAAGTCGGTTAGTAACCAACATGTGAATGTGAAGAGAAGAAATGCTGTTGGCAATAACTAAACGGTGAAAAAATCAAATCCAGCGGTGAAGAAGAACCAGTAAAACAGGAAACAAATGACAGTTAGGTTCTTCTAATATTATACAACGTAAAGAAGCAACTGATTCATCTCATGCCCATCGTATTGGGAACTACTGTTACGTCACTCTATCAACTGACGAGAATAATTTGAATATTCATATTCGATGGTTCAAGAAATTTGAAAAATGAATACCAAAAAAGGTATCACTTTTTTTCAACAGAATTGATAGGAACTTAAACAGTGGATTTCAAACATTAGCGTAGGTGTAGTGAGAAAAATTAAATATTTTCTTCTATAAGGACGAAATCGTGTAATTTATATTGCATGTGTTATTAATATAATCTGTAATTTGTTTACGTATGAATTTGATTATCATGATATTGATATAATATCTGATAAGATTTTCATTGTTTTTCGCATTCAGAACAGCAGAAATTTAAGTTATTGTATGATATTTATATAAACGTCTTTTTCTGGACTATTTACATATAACTGGTCCGGAAATGTAATTAAATATAGAACTAATGAATTAGTTTTAAGAGTCCTTTTTCAGAATAATTTTCATATAGGTTTTAGGAAATGTAAAAGTATGATTAAGTATATACTTAAAAATCAACCCATAGTAACAAAGATTAGTATTGAACTACGATATCAACTATCTAAGATAGCTGCGCCCTCTGATTCCACTTTGTGAAAATACTACATAATTGTCCTTTCTCTGAGAACATCATTGTGTGGGTCCAGTGTCCTTTGCTAACACTTCCTAAAACTATGACCTTCCCTTCCTCTCCAAATTGGCTGACGATCCCATTACGAAAGCGGCATCCTTTGAACACAGGGCTGAGAGGATAATTACTGCTGGCAGGCGCTCTCTAAGACAGAGATTGGTATGTGACAACGTTTTTTTTAGCTTTGTAATGGAAACAAATTGTATGTATATATATATTTAACAACCAAAAATGTGTACGTTTAATAAGTCACTATAGTAGAACTGATATTTGCCTTCCCTCTAGTCTTACACTGCTAAATTAGGGACGGCTAGCACAGATAGCCCTCGAGTAGCTTTGTGCGAAATTCCAACACCAAACCACCAAACCAGAACTGATATTGATTTACAAGATGTCACATACTTTCATCATTTGCATTTCATGAAAACATTAGTTTGCTGATATCAATAAGTATTTTAAGCTTGTCAAACTTTTAAAATTTGTTAAGTATCCTTAAGTTTGTTACATAGATACATGACTCAGGTTTGTTACAGATTCATGTTCTATGTTCGTTACATGCACATATCCACTAAGTTCGTTATATTACCTCTTACCTATTTGACTCATAATTACATTTCAAATGGTTTTATATTGTGTTTAAATTCGCTGAAACTTCTGGCGTTTTTACTGAAAAAAAAACAAAAGTGTATTCCAAATTACTGGGCAGGAAAATGTATATATGCGTTATATTTTATTATATTAACATTTAGTTAGACGTTTGTCGTAATGAATCATCTTACGATCTCTGTTTTGTTTGTTTGTTTTGTTTTGAATTTCGCGCAAAGCTACTCGAGGGATATCTGCACTAACCGTCCCTGATTTAGCAATTGGATTACTCTTTTACCACCGAATAGTTGGACTGACCGTCACATTATAACGCCCCCACGGCTGAAAGTGCGAGCATGTTTGGTGCGAACCCGTGAACCTCGAATTACGAATCGAACACCTTAACACACTTGGCCAGGCCGGGCCGTCCGTTTTGTTCGTATCGAACACCTTAACACACTTGGCCATGCCGGACCCTCCGTTTTGTTCGTATCGAACACCTTAACACACTTGGCCATGCCGGGCCCTCCGTTTTGTTCGTATCGAACACCTTAACACACTTGGCCATGCCGGGCCCTCCGTTTTGTTCGTATCGAACACCTTAACACATTTGGCCATGCCGGGCCCTCCGTTTTGTTCGTATCGAACACCTTAACACACTTGGCCATGCCGGGCCCTCCGTTTTGTTCATATCGAACACCTTAACACACTTGGCCATGCCGGGCCCTTCGTTTTGTTCGTATCGAACACCTTAACACACTTGGCCATGCCGGGCCCTTCGTTTTGTTCGTATCGAACACCTTAACACACTTGGCCATACCGGGCCCTCCGTTTTGTTCGTATCGAACACCTTAACACACTTGGCCATGCCGGGCTCTCCGTTTTGTGCGTATCGAACACCTTAACACACTTGGCCATGCCGGGCTCTCCGTTTTGTTCGTATCGAACACCTTAACACACTTGGCCATGCTGGGCCCTCCATTTTGTTCGTGACGTTTTTAAATTCCAAAATTTGGTGGTTTGAATGTTTTACATCAACTGGATTTTCATATCAAATTAACATACCAATACCAAACGTAACAAATACTATTTCTAAACAAACAAATTGAATAATTTATGTTTTCTTTATTCAGTTGTTTATACTGAGTAACAATGTTTTGTTCTTTAGTGTCTTAGGCTTAGTTAATAAGTAATTAACTAGAAAATAAAGTAAGCAAACTCATCAAAGTTAAATATTAAAAGAATAAATTATTCCTTTAAAGTAGAAAGCCTTTGATGTGAGATAAGGAAAACAAATATGAAACTGCCCTCAAAATGTGTCAAACTGTATTGATTTAGTTTTAGTTTAAAAATATCGGGATACATGCTTGCCTTTGGATCACACTAGCCTAATTTATTAACGCGTTATGAAGGGAATTAATAAATTTTCAAGACAACACTAATTTTTAAAGGATGTATTCCAGCCTTTCTTTAAATGTTTAATATATTCACTATTCCACGCTTTCTGTAGTTAATTTGTATAATTTAGGCTATGCTAGTTTTGTTACTTCTGGACAAAGATTGTCTTAGTTTTTGTTTTATAAATGAATGTTCCAGTTTTCTGATATAAATATGTTTTAAATGTTGTTTTACAGATATTAGTCTCAGTTTTGTATATAGCTCTTTCTTAATTATTGTAAGATACATAAAGTTCTAAACTTATTATGTAGAGACATACCTTAACTTTGTTATAAAGATTTATGTTTTAAGCCAGTTACAAAGATAATGTCCTATGTTTGTTGTATAGAGACATGTATTAACTTTTGTTACAAAGACGTGTTTCATGTTTAAATGCATATTCCAAGTTCCATATAAATACTTGTTTTAGATATGTTTTAGATGTATTTGTGTTTCGTAGCAAAATCAGATATTTTAATTTTGTTAAACACAATAATAACTTGTGTTACTTTTGTAATTAATTATTGATTATCTTTGGATACTTCCTTTCATGTTACTTTTACGAACGGTTTGATTATTTATGCATGATTTACTTATTGTTGTTTTGTATCAAGTTGTTGATTGTCTAATACGATCTTTTCTGTGTTATTTAGCAATTAGTGTTAGCCTTTAAGCAATCTGTTTTGATTTCCTGTGTAGTTAATTAGTTATTTTTTCGTAGTTAATCTTCTTTGTGCTACTTTGTTGTCTCGAAACGGTTGAACAACTATAAAAGAACATAGAAATAATAATTTTTATTTCTTTGGCTGATCGTTTTCTCGTGTCTAAACCACTTTAGGAGTATTAGTTTGTCTGTTTTTTATTTCCGGTCACATTATTTTATGGGTGGCGGTTGATGTTTATCTTATTTTTTATCCCTAATTGTGATAGGTGCATTCTATTTTTTTTGAGGGGGAGGCGGCTTAATCTTGATTTTACTTCTAAGTAAAGATTAATCTTGACATTATTTTTAATGGGTAAAGATTATAGTTAATTTTTGTTTTGTTCAGGTAATGATCGTTGCTTTCAGCCAAGGAGAAACTGAGGTAAAACATGTTCGAATTGTAGTTGCTGAATTTAACAAGTATCCTCCCAAATTTGAGAAATATTTATACTATAGGGAAACTACACGTTAATAATCTAGTGAATACGTCTGTGTTACGAGTTCGTGCCTGTGATGAAGACCTTTTAACATATAACTCCGAGATTTTCTATTGGCTTGGCGCCGAAAGAAACTTTTAAAATCGATTCACGTACAGGACGGTTAATTTTATAAGTACGCAGAAATCAACCCAGCCGTCGTATTTCGTTTGTCATAGTCACTGAAGATGGTGGCTTTCCCTTGAGACATACACATACTCGAGTCGAAATTGTATTTAAGACCAAATCTGGTTAGTTCTGTTTCGATTTCATATACTTACGAATCTTGAGTAAGTTTAACAAATCACACAGAACGTACAAAAGTAGATTAAAAATTACAGTTTATTACTATTTGTAATAACAAATGTATACCAGTAAAATGTTAAGGTTACTTACTTTTATCTACTTTTCGCACAAAAAATGACTTTACAATGTTTGTTTTACTAGTTTCCTTAGGCTGAACGAGTCTAATAAATAACGCCTTAAATAAGTCAATCTTTTGCGGCAAATTAGAGAAGAAAATGTATCAGTAGAATTGTAAAATAACTCAGTGCATTTTAAAAGCTTACGGACGTATTTCGCTAAAATCCGGGGTTTGATTACCCGCAGTGAATAGTAACAGCAGTTTAAAACATGTCCTATACATAGTATTTTTTTTTGTACTTCTTAGATTTATTAGAATCCCGCTCTTGCTACATATGTTTCAGAAATAATTAACGAATTTAAGCTGAAATTCAAACTTTAATTTTAGAGCCTACAGAAGTTCATACAGGAAACGCTACAGACTTTTCTGTCTATATTTGTTGGAGTAACGGAGAAGTGGCGGACTACATTATTAAATACGGAAAAGTGGATGACGAGGATCTTGGCGCAACCATTTTTAATATAAGTACAAATGTTATTTCCAACTGTATCATTTTGGAAGACTGGTCGCTCTAGACAGAATACGAATTTAGGGTTTACGGCTGGAATGTGGATGAAACTGGGTTTGGAAGTGCAGTAGTTCGATTTACTACGAAACGTGATTGTAAGAGTAATTTTTAAGTAATATAACAAATCCATTTAAATTACATGTATTAGCTTACAGACATGATTTGTTCTTTTAAGCTCAAAGTAACTCTTTACCGAACTAAATATTTTCATTCCATGGACACTTATTACCTGATTGTAGTGTTTCTGTATTCAGTGGTACTTGTAAACAAACTCAATATATTTATATCTAGGGATACTAAAAGCCGAATCAATTTGTTTTGTTATTCAAGGATGCTTTTAAACAGATGTTTAATGCTCTCTCAGAGCTCATGGAAATAAACTTTATTTGGCAAATTTGACAACTTGATTTGTTTTACTATTAGGAAATACTTTTATACGAATTTGCTTGTTTCTGTGTTAAAGTTTTTAAAAAGTGTATGTTGTTTCTTAATGCTTTGGTAATATAAATGGTATAACATTTTACTGGATTATTATATAAGAATACAACACTTATACAACCATATATTTATTTCTTCCACAATGTTATTCTTTTATAATGTAGTATGATAAAAGAGAAATTAATCGTATTGCAGATTGTCTTTTGAATATATGCAAAAATGGGAATATATGCAACGAAGACCCAGGTTACAAGTTTGAATGTGCTGACGGTTACTATGGCGATATCTGTGACCAGTTTGACCCTTGTCCCATGAATTCCTGTGATAACTTTGGGAGTTGTAGACGTATTTCTAATTATAACTATAGCTGCGAATGTGTTAATGGATTTTATGGACAGAACTGTACTACATTCAACCCCTGTGCAATACGACCCTCACCTTGTCAAAATGGTGCTTCATGTGAAAGTAATGTGAGTCACACCTACACATGCCTTTGCGTCATAGGTTACTATGGCAAGACTTGCCAGCACTTTAATTCCTGCTTCTCGAACCATTGCCATAACGGTGGAACATGTCGCAATACTTCTTCCAACAATTTTACTTGTGACTATAATCCAGGTTTTGGCGGTAAGTGGTTTTGTGTCTGTGTGTGTGAATATGATTGCTACAAACAACATTTCTCAGTTTGTTAGCTATTTTCGCTATCTTACGTTTCTACTATAGAATCTGAAAAGAAGTAAAGGATTCCGTACTTTTTTAATTGTGAGTAATAACACTTTGTGAAACATATTATTTTTAATAACTTAAATATCGGCTGAAAAACGTAATTTTGTGAGTCATATATAGTATTATTTTCAATGTAACAACTTTAGTTTTCAGTTACGAGGACACAGTGCAAGATGATGCAAAAGTCTCATATCATCATATGACTTTTGTAAATATTTCATTAGCTGTCTGTTTTTCATTTAATGCAGTGATTTGTTTGAGATGTCATTAATATTATGTGTAAGTGATTTTGTTTTGTACGGACCATTAGAACACAGGGTTTGCCGTCACTGAATAAGCTAATTGAATTCAACTAGCTAACTTGTGTGAGGGACATTAATAAGCTAAAGTTGCATGTTCCGGATCCTAACTCGACATGTTTTCCACCCTTAGAACCTTCACACATATTCCAGAAGTAAACAAAGAGTGACGTGTAGAATTTTGTGAATGGTTCGTGGCACAGGAAGAACTGAGTGAATACTTGTTTTAGAAGGTGATCTGGACAGATGAAGCAACGTTTCATACGAACGATAAAATGTACCTCCATAATCGGCGATACTGGTTCCGAGAAGATCGATGGCGGGTTGTAGGAACGCGAGGTTAGTGAACATATAGAGTTTTAGTTTAGTGGAACTTGGTAAGATGTTATGTTGATGATCTATGTTTCTATATTAATGGAACATTGACTAATGAACATTTATCTTGCTCTTTTGAAGACACATATTCGCTTGATGATTGCATATTTGTAAAACATACCAGAGATTTGTATCCCTCCCACTTCATTTGGGGATGTATTAAATGTTTGGAGTTTATAAAAAAAAGTCCAAATGTGCAAAGTATACCAACAATCTGCACGGATAATGTTTTAAAAATGTGAGATGGAACATTATTGAAAGAATTGTGTTAGATCTTGATATAAACACTACGCTTTTCATACAAGTATAAGGGCAAGAGTTAAAAATGTCGTGATGATGTGTGACTTTTTATCAATGCATTATCATGTTTTTCATTAATTTGAAGTCATCTCATTACCTGGATTAGTAAGAAATTCTTCATCCTACAGTTAGTACTTGAAATAATCTATGCCCTGCATTTAACATCGCTATCGTTTGACGTTGGCTTCATATATTTTGCTAGCTACTGACTTCTTGCTCAGGTGAGCCATCATTCGCGGCAATTTTGAAATTGCTGTCAACTTAAACTGTTTATCTTGTTTTTTATCCGATTAAACTCGGGCACCTCCACAAAATGTAGTCGAAATTGTTTAACTAAACCAGCTCCTTGCAAATACTTTTGACACCAATGACACAGATGGACAACTCTATTTTATACACATACACACATATGTGACTGTGTGTGAGTTTGAAAAACTAGCTAGCTAGATAATCTAATGTGTGTGATTTTTGCTCTAGAATCTAACATAAGGGTAAATACTCTAACATCTGCGATTATGGTAGCTTTTAATTTTCCAAACTACCCGATTGCTACATTAATCTCCTTAAAAGGAAAACAAGGACATAATATTGTTCACTAAAACACATATGTAATTGTATTGTCTTTTTATATAATTTGATGATAGTAATATCTTGAAAAATCCAAAATACATGTTTTTACCAGAAGTGAAAAAACCACACTTTCATAGGTAGTAAAAAACTTTAAAATAATTAAGGAAGAAAAGTTAGTGAGGTAAAGATCTAGTGAACTTTACCTAAATAACTATTTTAAATATCATGTTTATTTTAAAGTTGTTTTTGAAACTTTTAATTTTTACATGTTTCTTGGATAAAAACAGCTGATTACTTTGGTACAGAAAAAAAGACAGTTCGGTTTGGTAAAAATGTTCCAAGTACAAAACTGACTCAATGGGCATGTTATATTAGAGAATACTTTTCGCCGTATTTATATTAGAGGCCAAAGTTTCCGTCTGTGCATTGGATACATGTAATTACAATATATAGTAAGGTATCCATTGGAAGTAATCCCTCAGGGGTAGTTGACTGTATTTTAAAATATTAGGTAGCTGTTGAAAAATGTGTTGGTTAAATAAAACTCGAACTATATTATAACAGACCTCGTTGTTAAAATGGAAATTGGGTAACTGTGTGAAATATATAACAATAATTGTTAATAACTTGACATGTCACAATGAAAGATAATTTAAGTGATTGAAGTAGTAAGTATTCTAGCTTTCACGTATTATTATTATTTATTTCGGACGAGTCTCCGATTTATTATGTTACATATGTTAAAGTATTACTGTTTCAAATAACCGGAAATCTGAATTTGAATCTAGAAGTTAATAAAATGTTAATATGTACCAAATTTATGGTATTTACCACCAAAATTGATACACACAATTTTCATTTTAACACAAATTTATTTCAATATACAAATAAAAAAGTAATAAAATTTACAATAAGGGTCATTACAAATAGTAATTACAAGTAATGATTTATATACAACTGTTTTACAAACTTATAGATAATACTGATTTTTATATCCGGTCTAGAACTGAATATTTTACCGACGATCCAGGTTCACGACGAGCAAATTAATTCTTAGTTGATATTGTTATACGCACCGCTTAAGCTGTAGTTTCTTGATTGGCCTCACACTGCTTATAAGTTCACTTCTTCAGATGTCCGAAGTATTTCATTGAAGTTGAACAGTTTGTAATGTTCGAAATCTATAAACGTTCTTATTCAACTTCTGTAGTTTCCCAATTAACAGGAATTAATCACAATTATAGCTTCCTAGGGCGAAAGCACACCGACTGCAGCTGACCAATAACAATAAAGCCATTTGTCTCTCGGCGCGTCTCTTTTTATACACTAATCAAGCGAGTTTCTGGAATTTTCAACAACGATCTAGCGTGATCTAAACAAATATTGCTGATTTTCACTTTCAAGAATTTCGAGAAGAAGGGAAACTTGTGCAATACAAGTCACGAATATACGTCACATACAAAAGAGAAAACTACACAGGAAACAAGCGTGCGTACTAAAATAAATGTACAACGGTAAATCCCTTACACAGCGAAACTCTTCCTAAAATATCCAGTTATACTTTACCTATTTAAAAACTAAAAGCCATCTTTGTTAAATGTCTTTTCATAAATGCCAAAAATGCTAACATTTGTGTTAAAAGTAATGTACAAAGCAACGACATAAATAAAAACATGTAAATTTATGGCTGCTTTAAAATAATTTAAAGATGTTTAAAGTAGTAGATTTTTGTTGTCTTTAAAATTCCGAAAAGATAGAAGTTGGAGTTATTACTTTGTTTATCAAAAGCAGTTTAACAGCTATTTTTAAGTATTACAAAAAAATTAAACACAAATAGCAAACTAACTTTTTCTATCCTTTTATTTTAAAGCTTATAAAAGTTAATACTTAAGTGATTATTAAAAGCATTATTCAAATTTTATAGATAAATATATACTTGATATAAACAGTATACAGTCATGTGAAAAAGTTAGGACACCCTATGAAAGCCTGTGTATTTTTGTAACATTTTTGGATATATAGATATTTAATCTCAATTTTAACAATACTGAGGTTATAGGAATATAACTAAACAATTAAAACTGAAGAAAAGACTTTTCAAGATCTTCTGTAAATGTAATTCTACAAAAATGCATATTCTAACTGAGAAAAGTTAGGACACCCTACCCCCTAATAGCTAGTGTTACTCCCTTTGGCTGAAATAACTGCAGTGAGACGCTTCTTGTAGCCATCTACCAGTCTCTGACATCGGTCTGAAGAAAGTTTGCCCCACTCCTCAATGCAGAATTCTGTCAGCTGTGAGATGTTTGAGGGGTTTCTTGCTTGTACAGCCCGTTTTAAGTCACCCCACAGCATCTCAATGGGATTAAGATCTGAGCTTTGACTTGGCCATTCCAGGACTCTCCATTTCTTAGTTTTCAGTCTGTTCTTGGTGGATTTACTGGTATGTCTTGGGTCATTGTCGTGTTGCAGGGTCCAGTTGTGCTTCAGCTTCAATTTTCGTACAGATGGTCTCACATGATCCTCAAGCACTCTCTGAAACACAGTAGAATTTATGGTGGATTCTATGATTGTGAGCTGTCCAGGTCCTGCTGCAGCAAAGCAGCCCCAAACCATGACACTTCCACCTCCATGCTTCACAGTTGGTATGGGGTTCTTTTCCTGGAATGCTGTATTTGCTTTACGCCAAACATATCCTCTGTTCTGGTGTCCAAATAATTCAATTTTGAACTCATCTGTCCAAAGAACATTATTGCAGAAGTCCTGGTCTTTGTCTACATTCTCTCTGGCAATTTTCAGTCTAGCCTTGATGTTTCTCTTCAGAGAGAGAGCAAAGGTTTCCTCCTTGCACACCTCCCATGCAAGTTAAACTTGTGCAGTCTCTTTCTGATTGTAGAGGCATGCACTTTCACATCAACAGTAGCCAGAGCCTGCTGTAGGTCCCGTGATGACATGTTAGGGTGTTTGGAGACCTCTTTTAGCATCTTGCGGTCTCTCGGGGTGAACTTGCTTGGACGACCAGACCTGGGCATGTTGGGAGTTGTTTTGTAAGCCCTATATTTGTTGACTATTTTCCGCACAGTGAAATGGCTTATTTCAAAATCTTTTGGGATCTTTATAAATCCCTTACCAGACTCATAAGCTTCGACATTTTTTTTTTTCTGAAGGCCTCAGACAGTTCTTTTGCTCTCACCATGGAACTCACTCTCACTTCAACAGTCAGGAGCACACCAAACTAAATGTCTGAGGTTTAAATAGGGCAAGCCTCATTCAAAATGCTGAGTAACGTTCTTCTAATCATGTGCACCTGGTGTGATACACCTGTGTGTGAGTTGAGCCATTTTAAGTGGGAATAAATGTGGGGGTGTCCTAACTTTTTCCTCATTTAGAATATGCATTTTTGTAGAATTACATTTACAAAAGATCTTGAAAAGTATTTTCTTCGGTTTTAATTGTTTACTTATATTCCTATAATCTCTCAGTATAGTTAAAATTGAGATTAAAAATCTATATATCCAAAAATGTTACAAAAATACACAGGCTTTCATGGTGTGTCATAACTTTTTCACATAACTGTATCTGATATAAACAAAACTTAACACTTTGTAACTGATATTGTAACAAAGATAACCTCCTTTAAGTTAGTTCTTTGTTGCATATTTGTTTGTAGTCGGCAGCTTATAAAATGAAAATAATCTTTAAAATACCTTATTGAAGACTTTTTTATATTTTAAATGATGGAAAACAACAAGTAGAAAAGAATGAACGTTAATACTTTTTATAAAGCATTCTTCGTTCATGATGACAAAAATGGTTAATATTGAAGATAAAATTGGTTTACTTTGTAGTTAGAAAACTTAGTATTCAACAACACCCAGGACAGCAGTAAAGGATTAGTATTAGAAAATAAACCTAATAAAAGAACATTTTTGAAAAGTAGACTTTCCTTCATCATTATAAATTGTGCAGATTTATCCTCGATAAAGAAAAGTCCATTTTCCGCAAGCGCTTGAGTTGTTAGATGTATTTTGTAGTATTTGTAGTTATAAAATTTACCAGTGATAAAACAACAAGAAAAAACATAACATCAGTTTGATGACATATGAAATTCCTAGGTGATAATTTACTTTATTTCTACTGACTTCACATGACGTTCTTTCATAAAATATTCGTGTGCAGGTGTCTGGTTCACACACAAAAGGTTTTTTGTGCACCTTTTAAGTTTTGTCATAGAAACTAACGTGAGCACATTATAGACATTTGAATTTTGGAATTCTAGGTGAACAGTGTGAAATGAGCATTAACGAATGTGACTCTAGACCATATCTTCATGGAGCGAAATGTGAAGATGGAATAAACACTTTCATTTGTTCTTGGGACTTGGGACATCATGGTAGCTTGTGCGAAGTAATAGGTATGGAAATATCTTTAAAATATGCTTATGTAATAAACCTAATAAGAAGAACTCTTCATAAGGTAATCTTCTCAAATTTTTTTATAAGAAGTTATTTTTTTACGTTTTTTCATATTAATATCTAAAAGTATTTATGGACAACAGTGTGAAGTGATCCTATGGAAAATTTTACCCGATGAGAAACTTAATGATATCTTAATGTTAGGAGCACTTATATTTCCACTCTGGCATACTTTTTGTTCAGCCTATTTATTTTTAAACCATTAAACATAGGTTTTGATTAAAGATAGTTAAGCCGCTATATAATATATTATTTAATTTGAGTAAAATTTTCATACTTTATTCCTTAGTTCCCCGCTAGTACAGCGGTATGTCTCCGGATTTACAACGCTAATATCAGGGGTTCGATTCTCCTCGGTGGGCTGAACCTTAATTTACCTACACACTTAATTCCTTAGGTTTATTTTTCTTACATTGAAGGGCCCGAGCGTGACTTAGTGGTAAGTATTGGACTGAATGGGAAATGAGAGAGTTAGAGGTGGTGTTACCATATGGGCTTCACAATACTTCAGCTGTGGGTGCGCTATGAAGGTGCTGCCAACTGGTTGCATACCTTTCGACCCGCAGTTAATAAGCAGGGACGCCTTTGTGTAAGCTACAAAGATGATTTATCTGAATGTTCCGTCCATCGTGTGCTTAAGGTGTCGTTCAAGTAAACAAACTTATATTCAAGTTATCATTTTCCGATGTAATAAAGCGTTATTGAATTTTGTTCAAAGCTTTTGATTTAATATTGTTCATCTGATTTACTTGTACAATGTTTCTAGCAGTAAAAATATTGAATCAAGTTATTGTATGCCAGTTCACACGTGTAGAAATTTGACTAAAAAGGGCATTATTCATTTCTCGATAGAACTCGAACAATTTTTGGTAAAAATAAATATTATTATAATCGTATCTAATTTTCCCACAGTATAGGAAAATGCGTATTTAAAACAGCTTCGAATCTATTATTTAAACATTCAAGAAGTTTGATTTTATATCATATATTTTCTACCTTCAAAAGGTTTTACCACGTATTTTTTTAAATTAAAGTTTTTTTTTTAACTTGTTGAATATTTAAGTAAAAAAAAAGATATTGTGTGCCAAGTGATATGTGCAAATTTTTGAGACGTCATTCATCGTGATTTCAAACGTCACACTGTTACAGTAATTTTAAATCATGAAAATATCGCTAAACCTCATAAAGACACACTCACCATTTTACACGTTTCCAACATGCTGGTAAATGTGAAAAAAGGAAAACTCTTACTTCTGCACATAAGGTCGAGCATCATGCTGTCTGTTTCCCTTAATTTACTCAACACCATTATCAATCTGCACGGTAAATTTATTGATATCATGACAAACGCGTGTTAGCAACGGTATTTTATTACAAAAATAAAGAATGATTTACTTCAACATTAAATTTCTTAACTATGTATATTATTTAGAAAAAGAATGATTTAAAAAAATTCATTTATTATATTTTGAGTGAAATTGTTTGTCTTGTGTTACAGAAGATACTGAGTAATTGTGTGCTTTCTTTCTTTGAAATTAGCCCAGTGTCCACCTATTGTAGAAACAACAAACCGAGGCGTATTTTACTGGAATGAAACTGAACATGGAACGTTTGCACAGTTTGAATGCCCATACGGTGTTTTGCACACTAAGCATAAAGGCTTTGCCCAAAATACTGTCATTTGTTGTCTAGTGGCTTAGTTGAGTGAGGTAATACTAAATTTATGAATTGTATAGAAGAGGTTTATAGATGGTTTATGAATATATAATCCTGCTTTGATCTTATTATTGTTAAGATTCTGAAATACCTTTGTATTTCATATTCAGATACGTCTGAGTTGGTGCAGTTACGTATGATTAAATTTTAAAGGTTGTTAATTATCACTCTGCTCTTTGCAGATTTGATGTTAATAAGACACTCTGGATTATTAGCACGAACACCTTACTGGTGATGTGGTGCCTTGCAAGTGACGTTGTTTGTTTGTTTTGAATTTCGAGGGCTATCTGTGCTAGCTAGCCGTCCCTAATTGAGCAGTGTAAGACTAGAGGAAAGGCAGCTAGTCATTACCACCCACCGCCAACTCTTGGCCAAGCGTGATTAAGGCGTGCGACTCGTAATTTGAGGGTCGCGGGTTCGCATCCCCGTCGCGCCAAAAATACTCGCCCTTTCAGCCGTGGGGGCATTATAATGTGGCGGTCAATCCCACTATTCGTTGGTAAAAGAGTAGCCCAAGAGTTGGCGGTGGGTAGTGATGACTAGCTGCCTTCCCTCTAGTCTTACACTGCTTAATTAGGGACGGCTAGAACAGATAGCCCTCGAGTAGCTTTTTGCGAAATTAAAAAAAAACAAAAACAATCTCTGAAGAAAAACTCCAGCTACATAAACAATTTTAAGATTTATTGTGATTAAAAATATTTCAAAGTTAAAGCAGTTGTATATCGGGATAATCCTAAATAGTGTGAACTGTTAAAAACAATAACTCGTTAATTATTGAATGATTCTCTTGATATTCTCACTGAAACGATATAATCTAGAATTTCCTGAAAGAAACCATTTCTCTTACTTAACTTACTCCTGAAGTCTTTTCGAAAAATCTTCTTCCTAATTAAGAAAAAGAATACAAATAAATACTCGTAGTCTATCATTGTTAAGAACAACCATTGATGTCCGGGAAAACAAGATGTTAAATGGTGTTTTATCTACTGCACCATGTTTCATTAGAAAATGTTTATCAATAACTTTTTGAAATCCAGATTATCGATGGTATGGATGTCTTCTTAATCATCTTTATCATCGCACTGAACGCATATGATTTCATGTATTAAATTCTTCACAAAATAGTCATGCAGCCTATTGTTTCTAATAGTGCATTTTTTCCTCCTTTACAAACAACATAAGTGTTTGAACATTGCTGCTGATCTTGCTGTAATTTGTACAAACGCCTTCAAAAGCTTAACAATTTTTCAGTGGGAGTTTAAACAGGACAAAAAACATTATAATTGGTATTGTTTACGCAAATCTATAAAAAATGTGGGCTAAATGTATCAGTATTGTATAAAACCCGGAGATTACGCTAAAAAAATATCCTGGGACCTTTCAAAGAACGCGGAAGAGCCTTTAAAATTTTCACCAACACTTCAATACCATTTTACATAAGGAATATCCGAGGTTTCACAAATCAAAAATCACATACCTAGAAACAAAGATTACGATTTTTGCATATAAATTGAAAAGATGATTTGTCATATTTTTCTAACGATTATTTTACAGAGAAGAAAATAATATTCAAAATGATCTGTGTTGATATTCAATGCTATTAAACCAATGCAAGCTTAAGAGTAATAAGCTGATAGTTTATATATTATGTTTACTATTTAGATAAAGAGATTCGAAGCACTAGAGTCTGGATACTTGCTTCAATGCAACAATTGTCACTGTTGGGATGTTTGTTTTCGTTAATAACGAAGAAGAAAATATTTATTTACAATGTATTTTATTTCATAGGACTCCTTAATCTCGGTTTCTGTTGAAGCTGTAAGAATTGCTGAGGCGGAATTAAGTGAAGTTAGAGTGAAATTTGTTACCTATGAGAACGATAATTTTTACCGAATGTCTACTAATGAAAAAACCATGTAAGTACCAAGAATAGAGATTATTACAGTTTTTAGCAGCTATAAAACACCATGGTATCATCTATCGTGTCTTAAATAAGGAAGCACGTTATGTTAATATAATAATAGGTAAGCAAACAACGATTTATAAACGTAAAAATTGAATTCTGTTAAAGGCAGAACATACTATATGAAGAAGACAGACTAATGTTCTGTGGAAACATGTAGTATGTTACACCATAAATAAAACTCTTACTTATGCTTAAAAATCATTGTTTGCTTACTATCATCGCCTGTTCAGATAATTTCTTCAGCCTTAAGAATCCACGTAAGTATCAACTGTTGAGGAAGCTATATTTACGAATTTCTCTTGTAACTGTGATTCAGTATGCTACAATTTTATATTGTAAGTTGTAAGAAGAAAAAAGATAGAACGATATGCATTTATTCTAAAACTTTTATTTATTTTCACGATTTAATGTTTTTGTGCTTTTTCTGTCATATACACGACGACAATATCAGGAATTCTAAATTTGCTTCTGAAGAAGAGAGGCCCATTTTTCGAAAGAATTCACTTCTATTATGGAATTCTAAACCATTTTCTGCCCACCCACCCCAAAAATAATTCAGTCTGTGACGACCCCTCCACCTACACAAAGTGACAGTAGATTAGAGTACCTGCTCCAAAATAATTGTTATCACAATACTTTCTATGATCTCCCGAGGTCTTTACAGTAGCTTTGTGACCTACCTTCTGGGTCGGAAACCCATTTTGACGATTGCTTAATAAGATCGTGTTTGTATTTCTCTTAACTACTCCAAACAAATACAATAAGTTATCCCAAAAGCTAACACAAGTCCACCCATGGCTCAGCGATAAACTTGAGGCTTAGAAGGCTAAATCCCGGAGTTCGATCCGTCGTAATGGATATGACGTAGATAACCAAAGA
Organism: Tachypleus tridentatus; assembly: GCF_004210375.1. Classification (NCBI taxonomy): domain Eukaryota; kingdom Metazoa; phylum Arthropoda; class Merostomata; order Xiphosura; family Limulidae; genus Tachypleus; species Tachypleus tridentatus. The sequence goes on along the minus strand of NC_134832.1, from coordinate 35,977,395 downwards.
GCAAACTTCCAAAGCTCGCTGACGACGATTGTTGGCACTGAATTTAGCATAAAAAAATGTGCTTTAGTTAATGTATGATGTGATGCCTTAGAATTAATAATACTTTGTAAGAACCCTGTCTAATGGGTGGACTTGGTTCATGGCGAATTCTCAATCATTCGATAATGCAATGCCGCCACAAATAAACTTATGGCTGGAGCATTATGTCATAGCCGGAAGAATGTTCATATAGCGAGTGTGTTAAACTACGTAGAAACAAAGAGCACAACATATCGAAGAAGAGAATCTTTAGTGATCTTCTCGGAAGCGGAAAACTCGCACAGCAGAAGACGGCAACGACCTTCCAAACCACACAAAACCCATTCCTGAGTGATGCCGTTATCCTTAAAGAAAAGAGGTGTGGTTTTAAAAGAGAACCATTTGACCTATAAAAACAAATCCGATAAAGCTTGGTACCTTTGCTAAAATAATGAGAAAAGTTGTAAGTTGACAAAGGCTCATGAAAGAAAAGTTCGAAATGTTCAATCAACTCTCTAAATCAATAGCTATTTTCATAGGAAAGATGGCTGAATCACAGAAATCCTATTAGATCACAATTCTGTTAAATCACCTAATGCAGCTCCAATGAACTTTTGTACATTCATCTGTGTAAACGTTCTTATGAAGTTGACATCCACGTACGTTGCAGAGTTATGGAAAGTCTGTGAAGTTATGTGATTTAATATTAACCTTCATAAAATATTGTTACAATGGAAGTTGCGATCGGTAGAAATAACTATCAGACTACATACATTCAAAATGGAGAAAATGTTTTCAAGGACAACACAACATATGCGATAAATCCTTAGTATATAGGGTTGCTAAAATACCTTGTGTGTTTACGTCAGTACAGCTTCCTTAACATTGTCTTGCAACAAGTTAGTTAAAATGTTTACTCGATGGGTTAACGCTACTAGCACTGCTTTACAAAACATTTTCATCAACTGCTAGTGCAGTGTCGGAACTTTCAGGACCTAATATATCCTTTACATAAATAGAAGTCCAAAACATACTGCCTTTTTCGTGAGCTTTGAATCACTGGAAGCATCATGGACTAAGAGTTATCTACTGCTTAACGCGCTTGGTTCACAGCTTATTGTCGCATAAATGCACACACCATTCTGATACTGTGGATGCACTATATAAATGGTTGTCAAATCATATTATTCAGTCAGAGTAGCTCAAGAATTGAAGGTTGCTGCTGCTGCTATCTAACTGCCATCCCTTTAGTCTTTAAGTTCAAAATATGTGTGAAACACTTTAGAACAAACGTCAGTCAGAATTGCTAACATAATTCATTTTTGTCAGTATTTGTGTATTCCTCAAACTCTTGTTATTACGACTCTTAGTCAAAGATGCTCAAAAATTACTTTAATTTATGAACGAGCGGAACACAAAATGACACCATCATTGTTGCTTTTTAGACCAAATGGTATTTCAAACAAGCATCAGTAATATACCGATAGTTAACCTCACTGACCCAATTGTATACGTCATGAGGTCACCAGTGAAAGGCAAAATTTCTTGTGTGTTCTGGAAAGAAAAAGGTTTGTTTATTTTATATTGCCTCATTATAACTTTACATAGTTTCTTCTTGATTTACATGGAAAAAAAAGTAAAGTAAATACTGTTATGTATTATGGATTCCTTTATTAAAACATTAAATACTGTTATGTATTATGGATTCCTTTATTAAAACATTAACATTATAGTAACTCAACGCAAAATATTTCTCAATATCCAATTTTCAGACTAAAGGATCGTTATTATTTAGTTGATTATATTTTTTTTTTAGCTAACACAGGTTTGTTTTTTTAAAATGTACGAGTTTGAGAAGATATTTATTACAAATCTGCGAAACTCGTCGCAAAAATGGTCTAGTTGCAGACATATTAGAGAGGTATGTCCTGGCTTCGTGTTAGAAAAAAAAAAGGGCATTAAAATGTTCAACCTGAAAGTCATCTTATGAATACATGGGCTAAGCAACCCAGTTATGGATGTCTAAAATTTAGGTATAGCTGTCTCAAACTTTAAGCTACTAATTAAAGGTAAGGAAACCAACCAGAAGCATCAGCTGTCGCAAGGGCTTTGTTCAGCTCTGTGAACCAAGTACAAGACATGTGGCCATACGTAAACGTACAGAGCGTGTTAAGTGTAATCGTGTTTCGAATCCAGACCTTTCGACACGCAACCTAAAAAAAGCTACTAGGGCACGCCTAATCTTAAAATAAGAAAGGACAGAAAATAATTAATTTTCTCGTGAAATAAAACAGTATATTGGTATTAAGGAAATGGATATTAGTTGATGTTAGAAAAATGTTTCACATTGTTTGATTTGTCTAAGTTTTTCTGAATTGCAGTGTTATCACCAAAATTCACAATTAACTTTTATATACATTATAAAAGTGTTACAAAAGCATCGGTAGTTGTCTAATCGCAGAAATTATTACATACACACTATTAAAAAATGAAACACTTGTAACCGCCTTCTTTACAACTATATTTAATATCGTTCTTACAAAAGAGCACCTACTTTAAAATTGAATCACACCTAAGTTTGTCTTGACACGTGTCGATAGCCAGAAAAGCTGTTGTTTAATTGAAGTAATTCATACTTAACTTTCACTACAACATGTTTCTGCAATTTAAAGAAAATTTCCTGTTTTATTTCTTTTTAATTATATAACACAACTTTTATTAACGACGACGTTGCAAGTTTCATCATAATGTTCACACAAGCTGTGAATACTGGGTGCTGGAATGCCATCTTCAGGAAGTGTGTTATATAATCACGCTCAGTGGTCTGCTTGTATTAACCTGTTTTATTAACATTTGTTTCTTACTTTGTTTTTATGTTTCATTAAGAGCAGCTATTTTTCCATAGTTGACTATTCAGGACCTATAGTATCTGTTCTTGATTTTAGGTCTCTTTCAGTTCGTAGTTTTATTTTAAGTTGTTTTCTTGGTCATATCGCAAAACTACATGAGAGATGTCCATGCTAGCTGTCCCTAATTTTGAATTAATAGAGTAGGAAGAACACAGTTACACAACATAATTCACCACCAGCTCTAGAGCTGCCTTTTTTTCAGACTAAATTGTAGACTTTGACTGTCACCCTTAAAACACACACATGGCCCTACAAGCGAAATGTTTTTCATAAGGCGATAAGGAAACGTGAACTCCAACTCAACAGTCTACACACTAATCATTAGCTCGCTCTCGACCAGTTTCAGGCTTTAGAGTGGAGGTTACACCCGAGTCTCACTTTATAATCTATATAATAGATTCATCAGCGCGATACATTTTGTTTCACTTTTGTTGTCTGTAATTTTAAAAATATAATCAAACATAGAAAATATGCTGTTACATTCTGTTTCGTTTAGATGTTAAAGTTAACATGGCTGATGTTAAATATAATTTTAAAATAAACTGCTCACCTTTCGTCATGAAAATTTAAATTTCGTAGGACCATGCTGTAACCACTTTAATTTTAAATCATAAGTTAAACAAAGAAATTTAGCAGAAGTAGCAGTCAGTACAAGTGATCCATTCATGTATAGCTTGGGTGGATCTTTTTTCAGTTTATTGAGTATGCTGAATAATATCACTTGGGCTTTCGGAATATTGATTTTTATTCTATATTTCTGGCAGTATTCTTCGATGTTATTTAGGACTGATTGGAGGTTTGTTGCTGCAATTGAAGGAGTGGGGGCACTTTTCCAGACTGCAACATCGTCAGCAAATTGTGATGCAAAACCTAAATTTAGGTCCGACAGAGGCATATTACTCACATACATGATAAATAATATAAGGCTAACTACCCCTCCCTGAGTGGACCCTATTCACATCTACTTTGCACATTCTGTTTTCCAGAAAGTTGGACAGCCAGCGAATAATTCCCTGGGGTAAAGCCATTTCCTGTGATCTATGACGTAAACCATTATGCCACACTGTGTCAAAAGCTTTCTCAATGTCGAGAAAGCAAGCTACAGTGCATTCATTTTTATTGAAACTGTCTGTAATTGATTCTGTTAGTCTAATCAGGTGGTCTGTAGTTTGTCTGTATTTTCGAAATCCGTTTTGTATTTCGGGTAATTTTGAGTTTACTTCTAAGTAAATGGAAAGACGATTACTAATTATTCTTTCTAAAAGTTTGTAGATACAACTGGTTTAGCTAATTGGGCGGTAGTTGTTTGGTTTATTCGCTGGCTTTCCTTCTTTCTGGAACATTAATATTATTGCTTCCTTCCAAGAAACGGGGATATATTCAGCTGATAATGATAGGTTAAATAAAGCTGTTAGGTGGTCATATAATCTCTGAGTGCCGTATTTGAGGAAAATAGCTTGGATACCATCTTCTCCAGGAGCTTTGGTTTTTGTGTTTTTGATAACTGTGATATCATTTATTAGTTGATGAGTGCTCCAGTCTGATGTTTTCTCTTGTTGTAATAATGTGTTTACTGGGAATATAGGTGTGTATACGCTTTTGTTGTGATCAATAAAGTTATTGACTGTATTATAGAAGTATCTGTTCATGTCTGGTTCATGATGTGTCTTCAACGTGTTTTCTAAACATCTTAAATATCTCAGCTTTTTGTATGTTAGTTTATGCTGTTTCTCCATCTAGTTCGAGTGGTGGGTATGCTGTGTTTGTTGTTCCTGTATTCGTAGATCTTTTTAAGTGTGTCCAGAATTGTTTTGGATCTGTTTTGTGATTTAGTTCTGAACACAAGGTGTCCCAGTTATCTTGTTTTTGTTGTCTTATTTCTTATAGTGTTGATCTGAGTTTTTAGTGTGGGTTGCAATTTTGTATGTACTGTCTGCGTAGTTTTCTTCTGTCTTTTATTAAGTGTATTATATCTTGATGTGGTTGCCATGAGTGAGTTGTTGTGAAGAGTTTTTGTTTCGGTATAGAGCTTTTAGCTGCATGTTTCAGACACTCAAGAGATTATATGATTATACGCATCTATATCTGAAGCGTCCGCGGCAGTATGTAGTACTTCAGGTGGTGAGGTTTGATTTAAGATAGTTTGAAAAAATGGCCCATTAGCTTTTTTATAATTCAGTTTATCTTTAACTTTAATTTTGTTTAAGTGGGGGGTGAGACTGAAGATACACCAAACTGGGAGGTGGTCACTGTCTAAATCGTGACCAACATGAAAGTTTATAAATTTCGACTCATATTATACGAACATAGGCATAGGTCCAGTATTTCACTGGTGCCGTGTGCATACGAGACAGGTGTCGGTGTTGCATGGTTTAATAATATCAAATTAGTTTCTACTAGAAATTGATAAAGTATTTTACCATTTTCATTTTACTTCGACAATTGAATGCTGTATGTTTACTATTTAAATCTCCTGTAATGATTACACTGGTATTTTTATTATATATTGTGTGCAAAAGATTTGCATCTAACACTGTACTAGGCGAGCAGTAAATGTCTGCCACAGTTACGTCAGTATTATTATGCGTTTTTATGTTAATAACTACGGATTCGTTAGGGGAAGGTAGGTTAAGTTCGTGAACTATAAGCTCAGTCCTGTACAATAATAAAATTCCTCGGCTGGGATCTCTAGTATCCTTCCTGTTGTGTCTAATGATAGAGCATCCTTGTCTTTTGAATCTCTGGTATGTATAGAGGGTAGTTTCACTAATTACAATAACATCAGGTTCTAAGGAGGTTGTTATATCTTCAATCTCATGTTTCTTGGAAGCAGTAGCACCCTGGATATTGATGTGTAGTACCGTAAATTTATCCATGTTTAACGGAGTTAATGATGCAGGTTAAAATTTGCGGTAGGAATGTTTGGATGTTTTTCAGAATGATTTTAATAATTATGTCCGTGAGACTGTTGGTGTTATTTGGGTTTGTATATTCTGCCATAATTTCCGAGAAGGTGAAAGTAATGGCAGTTGTTAATGTGGTTTCAATTGTTGTTAGCGTGGTTTGATGTGTACCTTGAGTTGGTTTGGGTGAATCGTCATTACTTGGCGTTGGTTTTTCCTGCCTGAGTGATGATTTCTTGACCACTGCAGCATAAGAGTTTGTTTGTGTGTTTGTGTTTTCTGGTGCTGGAGTGGTAGGTAGGTGTAATGGTTCTTTGATTGTGTGTGGTGGTGGCGGCTTGTTCGTGTTTGGATTTTTAATTTCATATAAGTGTGTTTTAATAGATTTGAATTTTTGGCATCCTTTATAGTTTGCCGTATGTTCTTCCCCACAATTGCAGCATTTGGGTTTGGGGTTCTGTTTAGTGCATTGTGAAATGTGGTGATTCTTCTCACAGCCCACACAACGCGCAGTTGCTTGACATGCTGCTGCATGTCCAAACTTTTGGCATTGGTAACACTGTGTGACAACCACTGCTGGTGTGTTAGTATGTTCTACCGTGTACCTTTGGTACCACATAGTGATACCATTATTGATGAACTGGGTTATGCCTTGGCTATTGTCAGTTACTATTTTAATTAAATTAGTTGAGTTTTTGTAATGTTGGAAATTGTTCTTTCTACAGAAATGTGTTTTATGTTTTGTGCACTTAACGCATCCTTAATGTCGTTCATGTCTATGGAATAGTGCACCTCCTGGATCACAAAATATTTGGGTGTTGGTCTAGATCCAGGTAAGTGTATTGTTATATGTCCCGTTTTAAAAGCGTCAGAAGGCCATGGTTTCAATGTTCTGTTCAAGTCAGTGGGTTCCTGCCCCTGAACAAGGACATTGCCGCGAGGCAGACGCTTAATATTCATAATAGTAGCCGTGGGTTTGCACCTGTATATTTCCTTAGCCAGTTGTGGATGGTTAAAACTACCAGGTATTCCTTGTATAATAATGGCATTCTTCGGTAAATTAGGTGCGGTTTTTGTATGTGTGTCTCGAGTAGTAGGCGTGAAACCTTCGTCGTTAGAAATAACATAGTCTCGTCCAGAATCTTTGTTTATTTCAATATCCAGGATGGGGGTTTGGAATATTTAAGCTACTAGTAGTAGGATTGTCTTTATCTGATAACGTAGGCTTAACTACACTGGCATGTATTTCAGAAGCTTGTTTGTTTTGAATTTTGCGCAAAGCTACTTGAGGGCTATCTGCGCTAGCCGTCCCTAATTTAGCAGTGTAAGACTAGAGGGAAGGCAGCTAGTCATCACCTCCCACCGCCAACTCTTAGGCTACTCTTTTACCAACGAATAGTGGGATTGACCGTAACATTATAACGCCCCAACGGCTGAAAGAGCGAGCATGTTTGGTGTGACGTGGATTCGAACCCACGACCCTCGGATTACAAGTCGAACGACTTAACACGCTTGGCAATGCTGGGCCCATTTCAGAAGCACTATTCACTTTTATCCCGTTATATTTTAGTAGCACCATTCACCCTGTATCTAATCTAGTTTTCGGTACTAATGCATTTGTTTTATTAAAGTTTAAAAACGTACAAAGTTTCTTTAAAATTTAATATCGCTCATGACTATTTCCATTAACAAATAATAGTTAATAATGGTTATCTATGGACTGTTTTAACAAAGTAACTTTCTTTCCAGAGAAAGTGTGGGCAACAGACGGAATATCAACCAACAAAACATCAAACTTTACAATATGCTCTTCTACACACATGGTAAGATGATTATCTGGAAAATTATTTTCTCTTCACGTAACATCTGTGTCATTGATTCGTTGCTCGTGTAATCTAGAATCTAAACAAAAAAGCATCACCACTATTTGAGGTTCAGATGAAATAGGTTATCCTAATTTACTCCATGAGACACTTACTCTCTATGTTGTATTAACTAATATTTTTATAGCTAGTACTCCTATGTAATTTTGTATGATTCACATTTTATCCACCCTCTAATCTTTATATTAATTTTCAAAATATAATTATTCTGTTGACTAATGCTTAAGTAACGACCAAGAATAAGAAGAGATAGATAGGCACTATTTATATTTCTGTATATGGGTTTGTAGGTTTGGCTACTTTTCGTCCTGGAAACATTAACACTTATAAATACAATTAAGAATATAATACAATAAAATTGTAAATATATGTTTCGTTTGTGCTGGTGAATAAGAAACTTTTTATTCTGAAAACAATCCCTGGTTTTACCTCTCGTCTTATACATAGGTTTAAAGATGGAGTTCCAGTAAGAACTCTCCAGTTAATAGCAAATTTAACCAAAGCTACGTTATTCCTTGTACTTTTGGTTGCTTTTTTAAGCAATTGCTTTGAAATCTTGTTACCGAGTTACAATAACATATTTGTAATTGTATAATTAGTCTCGATGTTTCATAATTAGAAGTTATTTATTTCACATGCTAGTTACATTAACTCAAAACATTTTTCTTTATTTGAAATACATTACTCTCATCTGTTATACTAAAATATTACTAATATTATATCAGAAAAGTTTCTGCAATGTACACAAAGTTTGTAAACATACTTTACAATAGACCACTGTTAAAACTTAGTAAAGTTGTTTATTACTTGTTTGTAATTAAAGTTATTTTGATATAAGCTGTCTGTAATATTTGAAGAGCATAAAAAGCTACATTTATGGTTGTATTGATTACCTTAGAGAGTAGGTTAGCGCAGTTTAAAAATAACTTGCTAGAATTTCTTTTTCAAAAGTAACTTCTTAGACTTGCTTGACAATAGAGGTCGTTGTAGACATGGAACCTGAAAGAAACAGACTTAACTAAAAAACACTCACGGTCATCTTATACATGAGATCGTCTTGTATACTGGTAAATACGGTAGTAATAGAAAAGATGACAGCGTTGTAAAACATTATTTTTGTAAAATAATTTCAAGAAAATAAAATCAAAACTCCCCAAAACTGTATAATCTCTGTTTAAGTATAATAATAATCAAAAATTCATGAATACAAAAATATATTATTTATTTACATAAAAATGAATTAATGAAATATAAACCATGTAAAATTTGAATTTAAAATTGCAATAGATTAAAAAATTTATGTATCAAATGTACTTCTAGCACATAATTTAATAAAAAACCTTTTACGTTGATGTGTGGTACTGAAGATAATTTAGCCCTTAGTGGTTCCACAGCATGTCTAAAGGCTTTTAATGATAAAATGGTTGAGGTATCTTATGGTAAGCACATGGGTATCCCCTTGTGTATCTTTGCATTTAACGACGAAAACAAATTAAACTAACAACTAAAATAATTATTTAATAAAGACGAAAAATATTACTCTATAAACGTTTTCTGTGAGCTGTTTTAAACTATGAACAAAATATTTTTGAATTTCTTAAAACATTTTCGCATCTTAATATATTTTGTCATTACAAGACCAAAAAAGACAAACTTAAAAATGTTTCTTTTAATTTTTTTAGGGAACTATGGAAATGATTGTTAGTTTATACTGGTCTTTAATTCCATTTTGTCTTTGATAATACTTGTATAAATTTATGCTAAACCTGAAATTCTGTATTTCTCCTGTTTATAGCTGTCTATGTTTTACAAACTAAGACATGAATAATTAATTTACTTTCAATCACAATCAACAGTATACTTTATACATAATAAAGTATCCTTAGTGAAATGTTAGATATAAGTGTTTTTGTTGTTGTTTTTTTACATTTTTATTATGTGGCATAACTGATATTTTACTTTATAACATGTAAGCATACCTTTCTTTTTTGATTTATATTTCTTTTTTTAGTAATAATCGATATATATATTTGGCTATACTTCACAGAATTACTTTATAATTATTGAACACTTTACGTTTTTATTCACCACCTCTAAGTTGTTCTTAAAACTATTTGTTATCAACACAAACATATTAATCATATACGAATAAAAGAGATGTAATAATTTCTAATATTTTTATTTTGTTTTGTATTTAGCGTTTGCTATGTCGAATCGCCTTTCGCTTACTCTATCTGAATAGCGACATTATTTTAAATCACGTTAATTCTTCCGCTCTCATTTTACTTTTTCTTCTGAAATTAAAGTAAAAATTATTTGGACTGAACTTGTTGGTATATATAAATACGTGTTGAACAAACGTTATAGTTGGGCAAACAATTTTAATTTATATGCGAATTGGTTGGTTTTTTTTAGAAATATCTGTATTCAGTTCTTCATTGTTTTTCAACCTTAACCAAAAGATTCAGAAAGGTAATTGTATCATCATCTGAAACTGAAATTCATATTTACTTTATCTATCTTTTATTTTTTATACTTCATGGTTATTATTTCAACTTAAAATGCAATCATCCAAACATCTTTTTTATGATGTTTGAATAATTAGTATTGTCTAAAGTGATATTATAAATAATTAAAAATATATTTATTTTCAAAATATCCAAATATTTCAATAATATTTTATCACATTTTGAGGTTCATCATTATTTAAGTTTTTTAATTGGTTTGATATTATAAAATTAGTTTTGTAATGCTTATTTTTAATGACCGATTCAGTGGCTCAGCTTTCAGTCTGCAGGCTCACGACTCTAAAAATAATCGGTTTCGATACTCTTGTTGGGCAATTCGTAGGTAGCTCATCATGAATCTTTGCGCAAGACAACAACCAAGCTTTTAATATTCTGATCAATTATGTAATAGAGCTATAATTAATAATCATTAAAAGTTCGTTGTAAAATTGTTGAACTGTATATTTAGTGGTGCAATTGATAATCATTTAATTTTAGTTTATTGTAAATTTATTTTAAGCCTACTAAAATTTGAAATTAGAATGCTAAAGAATTTGCATTTTATTATGTAATATATTTATGAATTTAATTAGAGATTACACTATTCTTTTTTGTGATTTTAAGTGAATGACATATGACGGCTCTAACTTTTTATAATTTTATATATTGAAATTTGCATTTTCTTTATATTCTTAATTTTATCTCTACGTGGTAATATTTTCAGAATGAAGAGTAGTCAAAGCTATGAAACCGTTCCCTGAGGATTAGGTAATTTTTGAATAATCATACAAGTTGACATGGAAAATGAAATTATTTTTACTTGGAAAATTCTGGAAGTTTCTTTGTGTCTCTCTGTGTGCATCCGCACACGCAAATAGAAAGATGAACTATTTAAATTGAGATCAAAACATTACTTATTATACTTCCCGAACCATTCCGTACAACTTTAAACTGCTTTTAGGTTATCTTACCTCTCACTATCACACAAGAATACAAAATCTTGTAATCCGAGCGTTTTCGAAAAGTAGACACGTTTTCATCAGGAGTGAAATGAGAATTCTGTTTGGTTCCAGTTTATCAATTTAATCGCTTGATCTTATGTATGGTTCATATATGCCTACGATCGTTTTTCTCTCAGACCTAAAGCTAGTTACTGTTTTCATCAAGTGGTTAAGGCTTTACTATTACAATTTTCCTAACTTCGTTCTCAGTTTTTTTCGTGATTTGTTGTTTTGACAGTAATTGCTTCAATAATGAAAAACTGTTTTATAGTTTTATTGGAATTGTATATATTCGCTCTGGAAGTTCAGTAAAATGAAGTTTGTGCATTTCAGGATCCGACACCTTATCCTGAAGTTTAACTCTAACAATCAGGAGGCGCTATCCATTATATCTTATTTTGGTTGTGTAGTGTCCATTTGTGGCTTGATATTGACTTTTCTAGCATACGTACTTTTTCGGTAGGTTGTATTTTGTTTTTCAAAATTATTTAAATTATTTTGCAATGAAATTTGCTAGAAGTTCAATATAGAACATGTAAATACTTCTCAATAATAGAAAGTAGGGAATGAAATATTGTTATTTACCAATTCTATAATACAAGATAGTTAAAAAGTGTTATTTTAAAAAAGGAGAATATGGACTTTCAACATATACAGAAACAAGAAGTAGCCTAAAGTGAAAATTGCCAATGAAAGTAAATAAACTAGTTACAACTTTAATACATGGGGTCATAATGAGGATTTTTATCTTGAAGAAATAACGTTAACACTATGTCATAAACTTAAGTTTGTTTGTATATGTTTTTGCTATTGCATTATCTCTTAAGATTACCAATATTGTTTCGGTATTCTGTATAGATTTCTACTCGTTTTTTAAGTTAATTTTAAATATCCTTTTTTCTTAAGTTTCATGGCCATCATGGATATAAATCTGTATGATAGAAATACTATTATATTTGAAACAGTCTAGTTTAATGAAATACGTTATTGGTGTATAAAGCTTTGTCAGAAAACGATAACGACCTCTGTATTGGCTTCAAGCAGATTGGATGGCTATTGCTCTTGATACCGTTGCCACAATGTTATTATTAATAGTGCATATAATCAACGTAACACGTTATGTATATCACTGTAAAATGTATGTAGTTACTGTTTTTATAACCTGTGCGTATAAAGTAAACTGGATTAGAAGAACTACTGAACTATGCTGGAATGGTTCATGGACTGGATTTTGTAGCCGGGTAAGTTTTGTACATGCATGCATATGAAATGCATGTTGGCTAGTATTTACATCTGTCTATGTATGTAATGAAATAAATAGCTCCAATATTATTAATTACATAAATTGTTAATAGGCAGCTAAAATTATAAGTAATGATGAACTTAATATAAAATAAGCATTAGAGAAATTTTGGTAGAATTCCCATTGTCAGTCCTAATTGTTACCTTAAAATCATGGCGGTTAATACCTGTGATAGTAGTTTCCAAATGTTTTAGGGATATCAAACCTATCAGACAATATCCAAACATTGATGTTAGATTAGACAAAAAAAACACATGGAAATTCAATTAAGGATATTGAATTGGGTACTTACATACACAACGTTTCAACTCATACTGCTTACTGCCTGTCTGCAACCAGTTGTCTTTGAAATGTCTTATAATTCCTAACGTAGAAACGAAACCACCCTAAAATGTCTATTATGTGAAACTCCCAGCGTCCGTCATTACAAAAGAAACTAAATAAAATTATCTGTTGTGGGTCATCGCTGTTGCATACCTTACCTGGAACTAAATATATTATTAACAAAATATATAGCTACACATTTTTGACTCACTTTTATCTAGAATCGCCATCACTTTCGTCACCTCCTACTTGCACCATTCTTGTTACTCATTACATTCGACTCCAGGGATGGATACTTTATCTGCAGTATCTATAAAATTCGCAATCAGGCAGTGTTTGTTATCATTCGATACTTATCTTCAGCCATCCATTACCATGACTGTCGATCCGATGCTCAAAATTGAGCCTGGTACTATATCTTAAAATATGGCATAAAGATTTCTGTTATAAGAGACAGTTTAGATATTTGTATAACTTTTATATATTTGTGTAAATGACCAAAATCGATCATGTAGTGGAGAAAAACAAACAAACTGTGATCCTGTCAACAACGTCATGTTCGAGAGAGAAGGCACTTCACACATAAATAAATCATATGTGAGATCAGTACAGTTGCTACAATAAGTTAATAATTGCTCCGGCATATGTATTATGCCTGCCATATAAACATTAAATTACATCTACGGTCTACAGACAGATATATGCGTATGCGTAGAGTAGGTTAGAAACCATAGACTACATTAAAACTATTGGGTATTAACAGTCACTGTTATTTACTAGATGACTAAATAAATCTAAAAACTACCCTACGCAGTGCGCAATGATGCGTTTAGTAATATTGTCCAGGTTTTATTACAATATTCATAACCATTTTTGCTGTAAGTTGGAAGAAGAATATGAAATAATAATAATACAAAAGAACAAATGGGCGATTTCTGTAATGAATTAGTACCGTTGATAATTACGTAAAAAAAAGATTAAAATTGACTGTTCAATTTCTTTCACGTTTTGTTTAATTATCCCTTTCAAATCACAAATAGGTAAAAAAGACGTTTCAGATCTATCTTTACTCTGCCAACATTGCAGTAAATTACAGTACTTTATAAACATAAGCTACTTGATTTAGCTTGTAGTGCTTTAGACTTTCAGGTACTTTGTTTTTAATCTCTTGACCCAAAGGTACTTTTGTTGAACTTCAGATAAAATAAACAGTACGTTTGATTCGTTCTTGTTTTTAGTGGAAATTATATGTTGTCATTATGAGATTTGCAGGTGAATGTTTTTAAAATGTCTCACATTAGTCAAAACACGACAATAAAAAATATGTATTCTGAAAAGACGAGATAAAAATACACATAAAGTAATTTTTTTTTCATTTAAAACGCTACGTGTATACGTCTTTTGTCAAGCTTAGTTGCATTACAGTAGTCCCCTAGTAAATCAGTTATATGTTTCTGGACGTACAGTTACAATGAGATATAGATCGATGGAAAACATTTCTTCTCTTACTTAATTAATAATTCGAAAACATGTAAGTGAATTTTGGTTATTTACTGGTTTTTCTATGGGGTAGGTAGCAACACAATAGTAGTTAATTTTCTTGGATAGTCTGTTTCTCTAAAACTTCCATTGAAGACGGAAGTGTGATGTGGTGATGGTTGCTTAAAGAGAGAGAGAGAGAAAATGTATTGTGCTTTATTAAAACCTCACTTACTATTTTACCATAATAATGTAAAACAAACAAATAAACAAACCTAAATACATTTATAACTTCGTATTGAAAAATATTTAAAACCCTATGTTTTTGTATATTTACCAAAAGGACTTAGATTATCTTTCAGGTGTCTCAATTGTGACCGTTTAGGAATGATTCTTCTCAATCTATACGTGTCAATGCTGCTGCTGAACGCTTCCTTTTTAGCTGGTTCTCAGCGAGGATTTGGCGTGGCTGGTTTGGACGTTTGTGCCATCGTAGCTGTTCTTTTTTGTTTGTTTGTTTGTTTGTTTGGGAATTTCGCACAAAGCTACTCGAGGGCTATCTGTGCTAGCCGTCCCTAATTTAGCAGTGTAAGACTAGAGGGAAGGCAGCTAGTCATCACCACCCACCGCCAACTCTTAGGCTACTCTTTTACCAAGGAACAGTGGGATTGACCGTAACATTATAACACCCCCACAGCTGAAAGGGCGGGCATGTTTGGTGGGACGGGGATTCAAACCCGCGACCCTCAGATTACGAGTCGAACGCCTTAACCCACCTGGCCATGCAGGGCCCCGCGCTGTAAATATGAAATTGTTATTATGTGTAACACAAGACTGCTCTTTTACTTAGCATGATAAAAATTATGTATATTTTTTCCTGTGTAAATTTCATTAAAAAAATTAACAAAAATGATTTTATAGAGGTTTAATCTAAAGTTTAACATTTCTCTTTAAACAAAATTTGTTTTAATCGTTGATTATTTATAGTAAAAATAATGTAATTAATGTAAAAATGATATAATTTTCGCAGCATATATTCTTTTTCTTCCCTTCTGCTGTAATGAATATCCAAAATGTTCTTTATTAAACTGTTGTCATGATCACTTTTCTTGTATATATATAGGCAAGAAATGTAACATATAATTAACAAAATAAGGACAAGTAACAGACTTTGTATCAGATTCTCAAGATAAACGAATTAAACTTGAATATCTACATATGATGAATGTAAGATCTTATCTTGGCCTTTCATATATCTAGCTTAGGTTTTTCTTTAAGATGCCATATTATAAGGGTCAAGAGGTCATATAGAAAGCAAAACATTTAATATTATTATATTTTAAACAAATTGTCCTAGAAGTGTGTAATTTTCCCATAGGCACATTAAAAAATGTTTAGTCTTATTGTGGAAAGTTTCTTTTATATTTCTTTCCTTTCTTGTTCTTGATTGATGATTTGGTTATTATGAGAATCAGTGAACACTGTCCAGAACAAATGATTCTTCAGAGGTTACGTACAGTTATGCTTGAGATGCTCATTAAGAATGGCAAAAAGCACGCTGAACACCTGTGCTAGTTTTTGAAACATCCTGTACTATATCCAACCTTTTTCTTAAAAAAAACAAAAAACTATGCGCCTCTCATGAAATTCAGTTCACCAAGTAGTAATCATTTTAAATGTGGAGATTTCTTAATAATCATCTTGCAGTTACAATAAAACTTCATTAACATGTTGGTCTGGTTAAAAACTAAAGGTTCTAGAAAATCGTCCGAGGCGTTCTGCTAATAAACCTAGATAAACAAAGTAGTTCATACTAAATCATATGTTCCACACAGTCACTGAAATTTAGTTGTTTTATTTATATTAAGATACAGAAAAAAATGTTACTGCACATATTAAATGGTTTTTATATAAAGAGTAATCCATTTATTGTATTTGAAGTGTGTTTGCCATAGATCTATATGATGATTTGAACTAGCGGATAGCTTAACATACTATTTTCTTCAGGTTGTCCATTGTTAATAGTTGGTGTTGCCGTCGGGATCAGTTTTGAAGAATATGGTTACAAAAATAAACTGTAAGTATGACTTTAAAGTTTATGTAGTATTATTTAACACTTAAATCCTTTCTAAGCTGTTAAACTTATATGAGCTAAATATTAGAGGTACTGTATTCTGTAGTTTACCAAATAACCTGAAGATGCTTTGTTTTGGTACTCTTTAATTGCAAAGAGTATATTTTTGGTGGAATTAAAGACTGGATCAATTTTGAAGTTAAGATTAATACATCGCAAGCTCCTTTCTTTGTTTAATATATTTACTGAGGGTGTTTTACATCAATTGTAAGTTGTATAAGTCTATATTTTGTGTAAATGTACATTCTAATGACAGTAATTTTAAAATAATATGTATTTACTTTTATAAATGACATAACATTGTGATTAGGGCTTAAGTACAGAATTTATAGTGTGAATACTTAACAAACAATATTCATATCTTCTAGTTGCATGCTTTCTTCAGCCAATCCTTATGTATACTACGACTCCTTCTTGGGTCCTTCGTGTCTCATTCTACTGGTTAATATCGCCGTGTTTGTAATGATTACCAGAGAATTGTTCACACCTCGGATGAACACTAAAACTGGAGTTCAGATTAACTATAGTTCTTATGCAGTCATCGCTGCTCATGTTCGTGTGGCGTTCACTGTAATGACTGTTTTGGGTGTCACGTGGGTTTTTGGAGTCTTGGCGATAGGCAAAGCCAAATTGGTGTTCCAGTATGTCTTTTGCATTGCTAATTCTCTTCAGGGCTTTCTCATCTCTCTTGTCCGATGTTTTTAATATCCAGAAGCTAGAAACGCTTGGATTCAATTATTCAAAACAAGGACTTTCAAAAAGTACCAAGGTGCTATTCCTCCTGGTGGTTCTTGGTACACAAATTCAAACCCAATTCGCAAGCAGTCCAATGGTCACTTGGCCTCTGATCATATACTGAGCAGCACCAGTAGTGACACAACGAGAACTTTGGTGTACTGGGATCCAATTCCAAACAAAAAAATTCCTAACCCCACTTTATCCAGACTTGCTAACAAAACTAACTCTCTGGAAGATGAAAATAACTCTAAAGATAATAGTCAATCAAAGCCATTGGATAATATTGGAGTTACTGCAGACCTAGATCGTGACAAAAATTACTCGCCGTCAGTCGAAGACCCGTCCAATAGTGATTCCTTTGCATCAGTTGGATTTATTGATGAAGATGATCCAAGTAATGATGAAGATAGGGTTTCAGGAGACGAAAGTGGTTGTCAGTCATCATCATCGAATTCAAAATTTCCATGGAAATATTGTTTTACACATAACTGTGCTAACGAGGTAATAAATTCTAAAATTAAAGATTTTGCAAGTTCGAAAGATACAAGAGATCTTGGTGACCATTGTAATAGTTGTCATTATCATCATAGAATTGGTGATGATGAGTGAATAAGGCAATGTAGAAAACTCTATATACAGGACTTGTTACATCATCTAGATAACCTAGACGAGGACTTGATACTTGCCACAGCTTCCTATAACTATTTCAACCAAAATAAAATTTCTTCTCGTAAAACACACCCATATCCACGTTGCAATAACCCAACAATACAGAAACAAGAAAATCTTGTACAGAAACAAGACAAAAATGTCTATGCATTAACGAGGAGGTATGAATCAACTTATAACCTAGACATACTTTTCAGTGAAAGCTCCAAAACAGACGCTTGATTTTGAAGTATTGGTTGTTGTGTGATATAGCTTCCGAGAAACACCACAGTTCAGTTTCATGAAAGCTATTTTTTATAGAAAAGCTTTTACGAAAGAATCTTGTAAACCTATATTTACAAATCATTTGAACATTCAGTATAACAACAAATATTTCTATAGAAAGCAAAAACATTTGAAATGAAAATAATATATCATGTACAAGTTGCCAAACTACAAAATTAAAACTAGTAGTCAAATTATCCTTAAAGTACTAGTTATTTATATATTAAACTAATGGCTACTATTTTATTATAGCCCATTATGAATAGATGGAATAGATGTAATTTAAATCTCTTAGCCTTAACATGAAAAGCTTAGTGTGATTAATTGATAAACTTCCTAAAACCAGACGAATACTTTTTTATTTATAATTTAAAAAGTGGTTATATTTTTTATTATTATTATCATCAAGCACAACAAGTCTCACTATGAACACCGTGACGTTCTGCTAAATTAAGTATTCTTCGAAAATATTTTTGTACACTCAGTACATTCTTGTCATAAGTTTTATACTAACCTAATCACTTTTTGACTACTCAGTATATTTTAGAATTAGATATGATTTGAGACCAGGTGTTCATCTAATTCTCTCGTACTGCGTACTTTAAATTTTATGGTTGCCAAAGTTTGCTGCATCTGAGCTAAAACTTAAACGCGTCTTTACATTTTTACAAGTTTCCATAACATACTTAACTGAAAAACGCACAATACACAGGTACCTCTTGTGTGCACAAGAAACTGGCATCACTCATTAAATATTGAACATAGTTTATCCGATGATTTAATTTAAGGTCTTTAAATATTACTTTATCACAAAACAAACAAAATTAAAATACAGCAAAAACTTGAGTTATACTTCATGATTACGTAGCATTCAGAATAAAATAGATAATATACATTACAAAAAAGGAATGGTGTATTTTCTCATTATGTTTAAAGTGAATTATATGCCTAAAAATAGCCTTGCATACATTAATTTTTTGTCACATCTAAAATCAATCAGTTTCTGGAATGACAGTTTTCGAATAACTAAAATACATTCATTTTGTTTTTAACTGCCTCCAAAGCATGTGATTGGAAGGCTATAAAGTAAAAAAAAAAATTATATTTTTACAAGTATTTAAACGAAACTATTTTTTTTAGTTCGATATTTTCATAGGATTGTTTAGTTTGTTTATGTGTAATGATCACTGCCACTTCTATTTCAATAAAGTCTTAGTGAACACGTGTTACTGATAGTTTACATCGTCCAAAAAAATCCCGTAGACACTAAGTACAGATCTTTTCGACTGACTACAATTTATTAAGAAAGTTCGTGTATGTTTGTTTTTAAACTATAAACTTTTTGACATAACTGAATAACGTAAAATATTTTGAATATGCATAAATACCAAAAAATGTTGCTCAAATAACTTACATTTTGCATGAATAAAAGTGAAATAAAACCGTTGCTTATTGACATATTGATAAATCCCCATAAATATGGTTTTGTTATTGAAAAAATATGTGCATTTTTTAACTTAAGTTTTCGGTGATAATACCATTAATTATAAATAATACTTATGTACATTCGAAACGCTTCAATTCTTCTACATTCGGTATTCCAAGAAAAATAAATAAAACCAAGAAAATGCGCGAACTAGATGATATCAGAATATTTTAACCAAAATACCACGCAAAACGAGAAATGTAATAAGTTATAAAGTTGTAAATAATTACCGTAATATTTCGCCTTTACTCTCACGATATTGTCAACAGTAAACAACTATGATAATAAACTTAAAACCATTTTATAAGTGACACACCGGTGTAAGAGAAAGTAACAGGCTCACATGAATATTAACGCAATATTATTATTATTATTAATTATGCTTTTATCTTTTACTCAAATACTGGATGAGATTATTAAGAACACGTGTTTGTTTGGCTTAATTTGCTTTTGTATTTTAAGTCGTGTTTTTCAACTTATTTCTAGATTATAGTCGTCATTTTGCTAACTTGGCTTTAACTTGTAGCTATCACTATTTTTGTGAAATTTTATTACATTTTCAATTTCGTGAGTACAAAAGGAAGTAAGTATAATTCTAGGAAAATGTTTTAAATTTACGTCATCTGTAACTTTAAAGTGTAAGAAGCCAAGTTTTAAAGTAGCATGTCTAAAGAAATTAGAAAAATGTATAATTGGGTTGAATTTAGAATAAAATTACAAAAATAAACGCTGATAGCGTTACTCTATTGTTTATAAAAACGGATAAAAGTTGATTTTTAGGTGTATAGGTTGGGATGAACCCTGAAGTAGGGTAAACACCTTTACAAGTGGAGAAAAATTTTATCCTTGAGCCTGTAAACTAGTAAAACAAGTTTGGTCTTCAGTTCTATGAGTGGAATAAAGTTTAAACTTAAAGTCAGAAGAGTAAATTTCAAATTGAGAATTACATCTACTAGCGAGGAAAATCTTAACTTTAATCTTTACAGATTGAGTGAATCCTTTCCGCGGCCCACGACTGGACTAAATTTGACTTTATTTGCAGACAATTAGTCTGCAAATAAAGTAAGCCCTAGTCTTCAGGTTGATATTCATGTAGATACTTCAACAAACAACACACAGGCGCATTGGATCAAATTATTTAAGCCTCAAAGATATGTGTGAATAAAAACAATAAATCATATTTAAAGCAAGGACATTTCAATCAAAAATATAAACGATATGCATTCAATTAATGGATAGTTAACCTCTCAAAAATATCTTGTTCAAAATTTAAATAACAGAAAACTTAATGACAAACAGTGTAATAACAGTTATCTCAATTATGAAACTAACTACAGAAAAAAACATAAAGTTGCTTTCCAAGAAATTTCATTGAGAGTTGAAGAACTTTCACCTCTACGTTTACATGGTTGCATAACGATTAGGAAAACATCGAGATCTCTTGTTTCGTTTTATAAGATCAAGAACAGTTAACAAAAAATTAAAACCAAAATTACTTTAATTTAAACTGAATGCAGAAAACATGGATAAAACTATTTTTCAGGAAGATACATTTAAATTTTCAATTATGTAATTCTTGTTCGCATAAGAATTTGAAGAAAGTCAAAGTTTCGTTTTCGTTTCAACAGATACTTAGTAGTTTCCAAAAGTATCTTCAGGCAGTATTTTTCAGTCTTAGCGTTGAAATGAACTTTTTATATTATACAAAAGTAAATAAATACGATGTTTTTATGTTTTTAAATTTCACAGCAGGTTACATTACTATATTATTAAGATGTGTACATTCTAGCATAAAAATTCAGAGGAACAACAAGCTGATCGTTGTTATTCAGGAACTAAAAATTCAAAAACTTTGTCAAAGCGGTTTTTCCGTTGATTAGAAAATATTACAGTACACACTAGTAGTAAAAACACATGGAATAAAAGTATAAGGTAATACGAAAGAATTGTTCTGTAAATTTTCATTTAAACACCATAATATATACAGCGAATAAAGTGCATTCACTGAATGGGCATTTTACGCATAATACTTTCATGTTACTAATCTTTATGTCATAGTTAAACTAGAACGTCTGCCTAATGTTCGTCTCCTTAAATTCAGAAAGAGCTCTCTGTAGGTACATTCGCGTCAGCCTGAATGTTAAATGTTGTTAATTCATCTTTTTTATTGTTTGGTTCATGTAGATTGCTTTCAGCAACATAACTTTACTTACCTTTTGTAAACATAACTTTAAACATCTTAAGCTAGCTAATAATCTTTGTTTTTTATTCGCTATATAAATTTAGTTATTGCATGTGTTAAAAACATATTTTTTGTGTTTTGAAGAATAATATAACATTGATGATTGCATTATATATATATGTAACTGCACTCAGAATTTTTCACGACAATCAATGGATAATGTTGTGTGTTTTTTCTATACCAAACCCACATAATGTAATATTTTATCGTTGTAAATCCACGAAGTTATTGTTGACCCACCGGGATCAGCGTACCTGAGGCCAGAATTAGTGTAATAAGGAAAAGTAGAGTTTTAATATTTATAACATTAATACGACCTCAACTACCAACGGTTAACGGAACTAGATTTAACTTGATAATGAAAAGCGGAATTTGTTTGTAGATATACACATAGCGACAAAACAAACTGTGTTTTGCTCACAACTAGTTACTAAACCCAGTTTGTAGCGTCACAAACCCTCAGGCTTATCGCTGCGCTTTTAGTGGAGGAAGGTGGAGTTTCATCTTTCGTAACATTAACACGGTTTCAACTATTAACGTTATATGAACCAGGATCAATTTGACGACATTTGAAACATCAACATGGTATCGACAGATTGTTTGAAGTTGCTGTGTCCAGAATCAATCTAACGAAGAAAAGTGGAGTTTCAACATTTGAAATTATAATAACTTTACAGTAAAAGTAAAAAAGAATGTAAAAATATGTGAAATTCACTATATCTGCTATATCCAGTGCTGATGAGGCTAATATGATCAGTTCGGCTGGAATACTGTCAACACTATCTCGAATCCTAGCTGTTACAAAAATCGAACAGTCAATTTGATAACAGAAATTAATATTTACACAATTACCTATTATACTTGGCTGACGGTTTTTTCTATTACCTTTTTCCATGTTTTTTTTAATCACAATGTCCTTATATAATAAATTAACCTTTTTCTACGCGTTCCTGAAAACAACTTCATAAAATTTTGCTTTTAATCCTTCGTTTGTGGCTTGTGTAGATCTGCCTACAACCCCGTGTTTAAAGATTCGCGAATTTTTGTGGTGGGCCACTCAAAATGTTATGTGAAAATACTTGCATCGTATTATGCCAACCGCAATCGCCTACGCTAACATCACGTTCTACAACCGCAGTAGAAGGATAAATTAACTCTTGGAAAACTAAAATAAAGTATCATTATGAGGTCGTCATAGTGGTGTTTTATTCTATTACTTTATTCTATTAAAATACATATATGTATGTGTGTAGATTTCAAATTCAGACATTACTTAACCGCATAGAGAGTGTCCTGAAATAACGTATCTTGCATTATTTATATAAACCTATTCATCAATGAAAACCCTATAACCCGAATGCTTTCGAAAGGTGGACCTTTCTTCTTCAGGAGCATTAATAAGATCATATTATGCAATATTTAGAAATCTGATTTTTTTATTATTATACTTTTATTATATATATTGTTTTACATTGTTAGCTTAACATATATTTATTTACGATTAACTTAAATCTCATAACCTGGTAGAATGTCGTGAGATATTATAGCTTTACGGACAAAAGTACCGTCAAGAACGAGAGTACCCAACCGTGAAACAATACATTTGCAATTTAAGAAAAGTATATCTAATTAATTATACTGATTGCCAAATATATTTTTAGTTTCGCTTTAGACATAGCTTGCTGGGATCGGAAGTTATTATCAATTAGAGCTCATTGTATTAGGTTTTTGTTCGTTTATTTTGTGTATGTATGTGGGCAGTCAAAGGGTAAATAAATAATACCTGGGCGTAACTGCATTTGGTCAGGCGCTCCGTTTTCGATGGTTCAGAGCTTATAATCATAAAATTCGGATTTCTATACCTATGGTTAGTAAGTTCTCAATCTCTGGTCTAAAGTTAACTAAATAGCTTGATATCCAAAGATCAATTTCAACTGAATTATTTACTTTTCAAAGTGACATTTACTGTGAAATAAATTCAATGAACTACGTCACTCACAAAATTAATTACGTTTCTATGCCTCAGTATGTAGAGGCTTACATGTTCTCTGTTTTTTCATGCTTAATAATGTTAAGATTTATAACGATGAGTCATTTCTTATATGCTTGTGATTGATACAGTTACAATTTAAAACTATATATGTAACTACAGAACCCATTAAGTATGAACAATCCGGTTTTATTCTAAGTCGGGAACAGACAAATGAAATCATATTAGATGAATAAATTATATTTATTTCGAATAAGTGTCTGAAGCGTCAACAGAAATGTAATTCTTAATAATGCATGGCGACTTTGAATTCCTAGAAACGCACAGTAATAAATCATATACTATAAATTTACTTTCACGAGAACGTAACTATTCTACAGAGTCTTGTCTTTTTTATATAAAATATATCTTGATAATAAAAAAATTATTTCTGAGGAAAAAAACAAAACATCCTAACCACGCGACTTCAAGCGATTAAATATAGGTGCAATAGAAAGTTATATTACTAATAAGTTTTGAGTTTATTTATACGAAACATTTTTATTTATTCATTGAAGTGAAAGTTAAAATGTTGTACGTGTTTGAATTTTGAATTACAAATGAAAGGATCGATATAAAATTCATAGGACAACAGCAAAGATTCTTGATCAAGTATTTTTTATCTTCTTGATGATGAGAAACCCACTTGAAATAAAAATTTATCTCAGAACGGCTAGTATGGGTATTAACACTTTTACATATCAGTTTTAATACCTATACCAGCCGTTCTGAGATATAATTTTTATCTCGAATTTGAAAGTAAGAATAGCTTTAATGAATAAAAAGATTTTTGTCTTCATATTCATTAATGAATTGTGTCGATTTTGATTTCTTTTCAGAATTGTCGTACAAAATTACAAAAAGGAATATAGGAAAAGTAGATAGTGAAAGCACTCACTGCCAAATCTTATGTTACTCTTATCTAACTGAATACTTGGAATTGGTCGTCAAATTTATAATACACCTACAGATCTAAAGTATATATCGCGTTTTTTACGGCAACAAGCTCTGAGCTATCGGATTCATTTTCTAACAGGTTAACTGCTAGGACACGACGGGTCTATTTTAAAATGGAGTTAAAATACAGTAGTTTGATTTCATCTTAAACATTAATAAGACTCTGTAAATACGTCATGACCCATGTTCTGCTTTTATGGTTTTTAACAAAATGGTGACATTTACGTTTAGGATAAAAACGCTTACATGTTATCTTAAGATATAGATAACCGAGTTCGAATTTTTCACTAACAATAATATTGGTACATTAACAACGATTTTTTTTCCCACAATGCACTTAATATTATGCTCATTTTTCCATCCTTTCGAAAACATGGTAGAAGTTTCATACTGTGTTTACCAAATAAAGTACATAAAGAATAAAATATCTTATTATTATTTATGTTATTGATATATTAATGTTATTAATCGAAATAAAACTATAATAAATATCAAAAACTGTCAATAATAGACGGAAAACATTTCATGTAACTCTTTTTTTTCTAGATTTTGAACAAAGATATTTCTGCTAGCCTTAATTTTGATGTGATAAGGTTAGAAGGAACGCAGCTATTCAACACCACCCGTTACAAAATATTGGGGTATTCGTAAAAACCAACTAATGGTATTTGATCACCATTCTTATAACACATACACACACACACGACTCCAAAGTATAGATCAGAATATTCTGTTGTTTTTTGGTTGTAAGTATGAACAAACCTAGTTACATTTATCATATTTATAAAAGAGAAACATCACACGAAAATAAGACGATGATATAATTCTAAGTTATATACGACATATAGTTTTCACGGTTAAGAAAATCGTAATTGTGCGTTTTTATAATGCAACAATATTGTAATGGATGTTGTTAGCGTGATCCACAGACGTAAACAATTCATTTCTGGTAAAACTTTCATTTAAATATGTAAAAACTCGAATAATTGTACTTTGCACCATTTTATGATTTAGAAATATTATTTTTATTTCAAGTTAAGTAAATCGTAACAACGATTTTTTTAACCATCTTTTATCAGAATATCTTTAGTCGCTATCATCTTTTTTGTTTTATCCTGCCAGTGAATAGTAAGTTCAAATAGTTGTGGAAAATGTATTTCACATTCACCAAGTCTAAGAGCTTATATTACTCAGTATGTAATCTTCACCCTACCATACGGACTGCCTCATGTTTATCTGTTTTTGTTATTTATAGTCTCTTTTCATCTGCTTGCTCGTAATATATTATGGGTTATTTATTGCTCGTATAATCATTATCCGGATTTCATTAGCAAGAAACTAGGATGTGAAAAAAAATCGAGAAATTAGCATTTGGCGCCATCTCTTGATTAATACAATACAATTTGAAATATTAAGTCTACAAATTAGATGCTTCGCCAGTTTCCTTGTTTTGAATTAAGTAAAAACTAGGATGTGAAAAAAAATCGAGAAATTAGCATTTGGCGCCATCTGTTGATTAATACAATACAATTTGAAATATTAAGTCTACAAATTAGATACTTCGCCAGTTTCCTTGTTGTTTTGAATTAAGTAAAAAACTAGGATGTGAAAAAAAATCGAGAAATTAGCATTTGGCGCCATCTGTTGATTAATACAATACAGTTTGAAATATTAAGTCTACAAATTAGATGCTTCGCCAGTTTCCTTGTTGTTTTGAATTAAGTATAAAGCTACTCAATGGGCAATCTGTGCTCTGCCCATCACGGGTATCGAAACCCGGTTTTTAGCGTTGTAAGTCGGCAGACATACCGCTGAGCCACTGGGGGGCCGCCAGGTTCCTTATGACATAGATTGCAAGTTTGGTATAGAACTCCAATAATTTTGTTACAGTTATATAACACAGAAGTTAGATGAGCAATCTTAAAGCAGATTATATTTCGAGGCTATTCGGTCTCAACCAATCAGTTTAAAGAAAATTCTAGATTGGTTTTGAAGTTTGCTCAAGTAATTTAATTTTCAGAAGAAAATGATTAATGAAAAAAAAGTAAAAAAGTCCTGGTAAATAGGATAATCCATCGAAAGCACGTAACCTTCAGCATACTTTCTCTCCCCCTTCAATTAAATTTCTAACCTGCTCTTTTTACTACTTTAATTGTCTGTAACATTAACTTATCTCTTTAGTGTACTCGATATGGCTTACAAACAAAATTTAACGGAAAATAAAATACAAAAAAATGATAATGTTGTTTACCTGCAACCATTTACTATAAAGTGTAGAAATTGACAATAGTTTTATAAAGATGTTGGTTCATGTTTTTAATTTAGAGTTCTACAATGAATTATCTTGCACTCTATAAATTGCAGAAGTCGAACCTCGGATTTAACGTTTTAAGTCTGCATACCTACTCCTAACCGACTGAGAAATTGTTGCAAAGAAAATAGGTTGACACGTTTTCTGACCATCTTCTTCATATACTTGTGTTCTAAGATCGAAAATGAAATACTTGCACTTATTCACAGAAAAACGTATTGCTAAGTTTTATATATTATCTTCATTTTGAACTCGTTTAGCAAAAACAGACAGAAAGTTTGTGAACTTTTTAAGCAAATCGTACGCATTTAGTAAATCTAAAAAGAATCAGAGCTAATATATATCACGTGTCAACTCGCTTTTCTGCGGAAAAATTATTTTTATTATTCATAAGCTTCAAGGCATGCATGATGTGGCACGGTTCCAAATAAAACATACTAATTACTTCAATGTTATTTGAAATCAAAATTCCAAAAAATATCTCCTGACAAATGTTTGAAACGATATTTGAAGTTTACATATCATTAACTAAGCATTATAATAATCTGCTTTATACCTGTGAATTTTCTGTGCTTTTCAAATTAATCTAACGGGTTCAGAGAATTTCATACTACCCTTCTAATGAATTATTTATAAGCTTTTATTAAATTTCTAACTGCACGATTTAAAAATTCTTTTCACTCTTTGATGTTGTTAAATATTTTGTTAAAGCCGGACATTTTTTTGTCTATTCGAATTGAATAATGATGACACTAAAACTCTAACTTTACAGTTAGATACATTCATCTTTAGTTATTATGGATATGATAATGATATCTTTAATGATAAAACAGATAAATTAGCTACTGTGACCAGAATGCATGTTGTTTCTCTTGAAGAATGAATTTCATTTATCCCTTTGTAAATTATATTATTCCTACCTTTCACGTTTCTGCTGATTTGAGTGTAACCCAGTAGTTAGCATGATAGGCTGTATATCAGAAGATTGAAGCTTCGAGCTGCGACATGCCGTTGACTACACTTCATTCACACATCCAGTGGCAATCCCGTGTAGTCGATTGGTGTTACTGGTTAGTTGTCCTCCTTCGTATGGATAATTATACCCATTTAGTCAATATGTCATATAAAATACTATTTAGGTTGAAAACACGATATTTCATAATTGTTCCTACTGATAAATTACTTTTCTGAAGCAAAACAAAACTGCACAGTCTTGGGAAAAATCACTTTTTATAACTGCGGTGAAACCTTAGGATCAGGTATCGTTATAATTACTACGTAAATATGTGACAAATATTATATTTATTTGTTTCTTGTTAAGCATAAAGCTGTATAATGGGATATCTGAGCTGTGCCTGCCCATAATAGGTATCGCAACCCGATTTTTAACGTTATACGTCTACAGGCTTGACGCTGAGCTACTGGGGACTAATTATTACCTTAATGTGTGATAGTTATTAAGTGATAAATTACTATGTGAATACTTAATGATTATTGCGTATTAACGTAGTATCAACAGGAGAACTGTTTGACACTTGGCAACACTGGTCGCGTTTCAAAACGAATTCAGTCGGGCAAAAATTAGGTTGTATTTACGTAATATTATTACTTAAATACCTTACAACTGTCGGGTATGTACATATTAATTATCACGTGTTTACGTAATATTCTGGTTTTGTTTAACAGTTATCAGCAGTGCGCGTCTTTAATTTTTACTAAAACATCGAGAAATGTTAGCACTCTAGTCGTTTTTAGCCTCTAGTAAAATGAAAGATCTATGTTTAATAAAACGTGTTAAAGAAAGCAACTTCGCTTTAAAACCTTAATATAATGTAAGTATGTTTGGACAGTACTCGTTCTGGAATTCCTCCTCACCTTGATGGCTCAACGGAAGGCTCGACCCCTGCGATATGCACTTTCCAGATTAGCTCATTATGCAGATTTGCGCTTAACTAAAATAAACAAAACAAACATTTATAGAGTTTGTTACAATATAAATAGAATTTATCAGAAGCCACTTTCATCACTTTTAATTACAAATGTTATTCATAGATGTCGCATCAATATTACTAGTGCGTGTGTGTGTGTTTTTATGTGTTCATCGAGAGGTATCGAATCCTTCATTCTAGCATTGTACCTCCGAAACTTACCGCAGTCCTGCAGGGGAACATTACAGGAGGGAAAGTTAACACAGCGGAAGAATAAATTAAAAGGATGTTAGGTAATCCTACTAACTTTTATTTTTAGTTTTAGTTTTTGGTATGCCTGAACTATAATTGGAGAGTTCATGGTTCGCGTACTGATACCGTAAAAACACATTTTGCACTTCCGGCCTTGTGTTCTTTATAAGAGTAACAGTTAATTTTATTCACCCAAATAACAGTACATCAAGAGTTGGTAATTGGTATTGTTATCTAGTTGCGTTACACTCTTTTTTTTTTTTTTTTTGGTTCAAAATTTGTGTAGTCTTGAACGAAAGTCCTGTAACAAGCGCACAAACTACTCTTTCTACATTATGCAAAGGATATAGAATTATATAAAGGGGTGGATACATAGTATAATAACCAATACTGCAAAAACGATGACAAAGTGTAAACTTAAAGAGGCAAAAATATTTTGATTAAGGACCCCAAAGTCTGCTCCTAATATCCGAGATAACCAATCTCATAATTATTTATACTGCTATAAACCACATTTTGCTGCATTTCTGCACAAGAAATACGAAAGGAATATGCATTTAGTAATGAAACCTGTAAAAAACACATACGCTAATGATTTAAGCTCCGCTGTTCAGTATGTATACCGTGATCATTTTCCTTATAGTTGACTCTAACATTTCATTACCTACTCGTATGGCAAATAATATACTTTTGTATGGTAATCACGAAGTATCTTTTAGTCGTTGTTTTTACAGTTCATAATATTGCGAAGTTAGCGGATCTCTTTTCTTTACACTGCTGCCAGTGTCGTATTTTTCTTTCTGACATCTTTATCAGTGAGGTGTGTGTCATTTCCGTATTCAAGAGTACTGAAATGTCAATACAGAAGATCCCCCTTTGAAGTAACCGATAGCAACACATTCAACGAAAATGTGGATATGGAAGTCCTTGATATGAGACTGAATAGAAATATAAATTACTTTTGCCATCTAGTGACATGTTATGAAAGTACAAGAAAAAGGTTTGAAACTGTGTGTTTGAACAAACTAGAAAGTTGGGAGGCTAACTATAAACGCTGGTGAGAATTGAGAGACTTTACACGAGTGTGCTAATAAAAAGATACATCCCTGTGCATTTCATCATGTAATTTTAGTCTTTACATAATTTAATGTTATTATATGTTTATTTGGTTTTAATTTATCTTTAAAATTAAGTTCCATAACGTAGTACTTAAGCTACAGTCTAAATGTCTTTTTGTTATAAGCGTGGGTGCAAAATTTTAAACTCATCCATTTTGTTATTAAAATTTACCATATTTTTATATTTTGTTTTCTTTGAAACAGTATCTAATTTCGTTGATTATTTTACAGTAAAAATCAACAATTAAATTATATGTTATTTTAAAACAATCAGCACCAACTTTCATCACTGCTTATGCAACAGTATTCTCGGTAATAGCAAACCATGAACAGCAGACGAACACGAGAGGAGAGAGTGCGTATGGCATATTTATGGTGAAAAATGTAAGTTTCTGTAAGTTCTTAATGATGTGAATGAAGACACAAAACTACTCTAAGTTTTGTAACTTAGAGTATAAGTTTTTATATTCTGGAAAATGGAGATCTAATTACGCAAAATTTCAACTGACTAGAAATAACAATATTAGAAAGCAAACAGGGTGTGTTTGCAAAATGTAAGATGAAACAAGTTAATTTTCAAGTTATTTTAATGAAAGCCTTGATAAGCGAAAATTATCAAAAAAAGGGGTATTTGCACCCTGTATTTGGGAAACAAGTAATTACATTCTTTGCTAAGAACAGCCATTTTCCTACTGAAACTTTACTAGTATTTGTAGTAAAACAACAACAATTACACGTATTTAAGTTAAATATCGAGAATTTTTAAATTACACAATCCCGTTGAAAGTATATTACAACTCCCGTGAACTACCGTAGAACTACATTCAGCATAAATAAAGATATTAAGTCTCGTAACATTTATATACACTTTCTACGTAATATTTTATAACATATCATTTAGTGTCTTGTTTCATTACCTTTTCACCTCGGTGTGAATACTTTATACTTCAAACGTAATTTTTAAGTGACATTTCGGCCCGGAATGGTCAGGTGGTTAGGGCCCTCGACTCCTAATCTGAGAGTCGATCGCACCAAACATGCTCGCTCTTTTAGCCATGGGGGCGTTATAATGGTTCGCTTTATCCCACTATTTGCTGATAAAAGAGTAGTCCAACAGTTGGCGGTGGATGGTAATGATTAGTGCAGATAGCCCTCATACAGCTTTGCGCGAAACTCAAACACAAACAAACAACGGGCATTTCTTGTGTAAATATTAAAGATATATTTAAAACAGTGATTTATAATCAAAGTGAATGTAATTAAATTTGGTATTATTTATTACATTTATTTATTATATTTATTAGATGTTAAATAAAATACGTCTTGGTTCCTCTAGTATTGGAGATAATAACAGAGCCACTGTTGCCGATGGTCATAACAAAATTATCCCCTTAAGAGCCTGTTGTATTTATATTAGCACTAGTTAACGACGACAGATGTGGAATCATGAGCAAAATCCCTTATATTCTGGGTGTTGGTTGTAATGAACATTTTCCATAAGTTTCATATCTGTAGGTTAATCTTAACAAACTAATGCAGACTCAAATCAGAATGTTAAAAATTATCGGTTTCAGACATATGGTAAATAGAAAAAATACGTATAATCAAATATACTGAAAGCATGCATAATAAGTTGATTTAAGTTATACGTAAGTATAATGCTTGAATAATTGATTGGACATTTCTAGGAGAAGTTTAATTCAACCTAATTAATTTTTTAACGCAATCCTCAGTAAAATTCCCACTAGACTAGCTTTCCATTTAGTACTGTGTAATGTGTTTCATACAGTGGTTATGAAAATTCCATTTCAGTAGAAAGCAGAAAACTCTTATCAATATAGATGATTTTTAATACAAGTAATGGCTCGTAGTATCGAATATAAAAAAAGCTTTACGAAGCACCTATGGCATTTTGATCTAATTAATAAAGGAAAAAAAATTAAAACGGTTTTTTTGGCACTACATGTCTTACGGTTGTAGTGCTATCTGCTACAAAGAAAAGTTACGAAATATTACTTATCTTTATCATGGTCTCTCTGAAGCTCAGGAATAACTATGGATGCATTATAAAAGTGACCGTAAAACCCCACTATTCAGTGTGGTATGAGTAGCCTAATAATTGACATTGGGTGATATTGACGAGTTGTCCTTTCAGAAAGACACAACATTTCAAAGGATTCCTCAATGTCCATAGAAAAATCACAAAATTAAATTCTGAAACCACACCCAAACAATTTTTGAGCGATGCTCCCCTAATCCCCAAAATAAAGAGCAAAAGAGCACTCTCCGTCTTAAAGACCCATTGCGATAAAGCTTGGTATATCTTCTGATATCTTTAACAAGATAATATACAGAGTCTTGAAGTAAACGATGGTCGATAAACCAAAATATCATAAGCTTCAACTGAGCTTCGAAACCAAAAACTATACCATAAGAAAAATGGATGAATCAGTCTCCTTATGCAGCTCCAATAGGTTTGGAGGATTTGTTTAAATTGGGATCAGAAACCAATGTACACGTGTAAAACCTATAAAATCGTGCTCTAAAATTTATCTCGCTGTCATTACTATAGACTTGTGACCGCAACATCCGTGAATAGTGCATAATCACAACCATCGATAAAAGGTGACTTTTCTTGGCACAGCTGTGCTTAAAAATCATCTTTAAACACTGAGAAACTAAGTTTGTTTTTTCTCTTGCTGAGTGTTCACTAGCGCAAACAAATACAGCTTTATAGAAGTGGAAAAGTACAGAGATGAAAACAGTATTTTAAAATTCAGTGTAATGTGGATAAAGGAATATGAAAATAACTGGAATAAAACTAAAATACTGCAAGTACTAATACGACACAAAGATAATAAATAAACAAAATGTTAAACTTTTTTTATCGCACTACAGCTTCTATGGTTACACTGCTCTCTGCTAGTAAGAACATTTATGAAATGTTACGCATCATTGTCATGATCTCTCGATGTTTAGTGTTGAATGATAAAGATTCGCTATAAAACAAGATTATTGTAGATTCGGGAATAAACAGTAAGTACCAGTAAATTACTTTTTTATGATTAAATTAGGTGTATGAAAGAATAGAAAATGGGTTATGTTTTCGGAAGTACCAAATAATTAGTGCGATAATATCAACAACAGTTGCTTAATGATGTAAATGACTTCGCTACATTTTCTTTTGGTTAGGCTTCTTGGAAAGCAGGTGCAAGTTTCAACTTCGTAGTTCGTAATTATCTAGATAAATGTTTTGATATGATATTCATTTAAATCTCTAAAGTTATTTGAAAGTTGATAGCATAAGCTTTGTTTAAATATTTCTCGAAACTACTTGGTCTTGCTGAATATATCTGTGATTCTTCTTATCCTCTGATGAATATCACTGGCTGGTGACTAGAGAGAGACATTCTCTGACGTTCAGATGGTTAGAAGCCTGCACTTTGAAATTAAATGTGCATAATCGATTCTTATAAGAAACTTTAATAATAACCAGTTAGAGTTACTAAAACATTGTTGTACCAATTTAATTTGACACTATATTGTTGTCGATAGTAACAATGTGCTACAATATTGCTTACTAGTATCACACTTTACATAAAACAGACAGTTAGTATTGTTCGACGTATTAAGTTCTATCTCACTCATAGTTATGAGTGTTTATGATGTCGTGATTGTTGTAAATTATTATAATATTCATTTGATATATTTTAAGTATACTAAAAAATTATTCACAGCTTCAAACAATTCTTGTTAATCTGGTTTAAACAACGAAGTTCACTACTGGCAACATTATACAAAATGTCACTGTTATTAATTAACACTGACCTGTTTAATTGTATATTGTGAAATGTTACATCTGACAACGGAATGGAGTCGTCATGGCCAAGTAGTTAGGAGCGCTCGACCCGTAAAATGAGGGTCATGGGTTCGAATCCCTGTAATATCAAACATGTTCTCCCATTCAGCCGGGTAGGCATTATAATATACAGTCAATCTCACTATTCGTTGGTAAAAGAGTAGCCCAAGAGTTCGCTGTAGGTGGTGATGACTAGCTGCCTTCACTCTAGTCTTACACTGTAAAATTAGGACGGTTATCGCAGATAACGCTTGTGTAGCTTTGCGCGAGATTCAAATCAAACAACGGAATGCTTTTCTTTTGACACTGCGAAACGTCGACTTACGTAATTAATAATATTTTCGTGACAAATTATTTAAGCAAATTTACGCTTGATAAACTAGAAACAAAGGAGTGTAAAAATTAATATTTATTGGTTGAATCCAGTGTTCATCGTCTTGTGTTCCTCAGAATGATTCTAAATTAATTGTTTTGGTCACAATGAATAGTTAGGCCCTAAACACATGATACGTCTGTTTTGTTGCCAGAATTTTGCGAGTAAGAGTATGATTTTAAGGACAGAAGCAGTAGTTCCAAATTACGTAAAAAATTCCTTGTTTTTTGCAATGTTCCAGCTTATATTTAAAAATGTCTCATAACATTGTTTTTGAGGTATGATAAATATAGCTTATTATTAATAAACAGTCTTGAACGTTACTTAATTTATGCTACAGAAAAGAAAAATAAAACACGAAATGTGTATTTAATGGTCTTTCATCAAAATTATGATCAAGTATTGAATATGTTGTTTAATACTTATACAAAATTGTTCAATTTGTGGTAGATATCGAGGTTATTACTTACTAGAACAAGTTCCCTCTTCTATTTTTTTCACTGCACTTTCTGTCATTTGTCCTTGCAAATCTAACGACCTAAATTTATCGGACTATCTGAAGCCTGCTTGCAATCTTTTTCACAAGGCAGGTGCGTATGACGTCAGTGCAGTGACGTTTTGCCATTTACACTATAGAATAACAACATCTTAGCGCGCAAAAGCAAATAGTTTGCAATACAACTTAATTTTTTAATTAACCAGAACAACTTTTTATACCAATAACGACTGTTAACAATCTCTACAAAGTTAATATTTGTTCATGTAAGTTATTTTGGTTGTCGCTAAACTCGAATGCGGAGTGACATATTTGTATTTACTGAACGCGTGCAGCGCGGCAAGTGTTGCTGTTCACGTCCGAATTAAGGAGCATGTCAACTGTTCACTGGACCACGATGCAAGACGGCATGGAGGTAGGTTGTTTAATCTTTGTCTTTTATATTTGTAATGATCTGCCGATACACGCGGGAATTTTTACGTGCGCTCGAGCAAGAAGGAAGCACGTGCTACACTACTGCACTATATAATTCTTGTTGAGAAAAAGTAAGCATCTTTAATATATTGTTGTGTGGGACATCAATTTGCATACCAATAAGAGACCGGACAGAGTTATAAGCGCCACTGCTAGTCTTACTAGCATTTCCCGAGGTCGCAGCCGTTATAACGGTGGGGTCTGGATTGACGCTATTCAATTTGACCTTTGATATATGATTTATTAGACGACTTACTGTAGATGAGACATCTCATGCTTTAAAAACCTGAGCGTAAGCCCTATAAAAATATCAAACACAACAAAAAATTAAGTCACATGTAAATATCTTTAAAAATGTTAGTACTGTTGTCCATTGATTGCGTTCGCCAAAATCCCGAACTGAAGATTGACTGTAAGGTAGTTAGCTACTTTGGTGACGTGAGCAATTAGCCCAGTGAGTGCGCAATAGTAACGTTTATAGTAATATAACCTTTTTGTTATGCTAGACACACTTTCCTATTGTGTTATTTGAATGGAATTTTTCTTTCACCCAGCTTTTAGAAATGGGAGTTACAAGCATGGGGAGAAGCGATTGTATGGGGATGTTTACTTTTTAACAGTAGACTGCCAGTAGCAAGAGCATGTGACGCGAAAGCTCAGGCATGGAAAGAGGGAGAGCTCTTACTCTGGGGCGCTTTCCTAGTATGGAGTGCTCATCGTGACTTGAGTCTCTATCAAAACTTTTTATTCATGGTATCATTTTCGACATGATTCTTGTCAATATTTTGGACTGTTTTGAACATTTGATGAAGAATTATTCCAAAAATATATATATAACTCACTTTTTCAAAGCAAAATGTGAAAACACAATAACCTTAAGTAAATATATACGTACCTTAAGTAAGTACAATAAAGTAGAAATAAAATATAGAAATACATAAATGCATGCCTGACCTTTGTTCATTCTAAAACGGTGGTATTAGATACAACGTCACGCGTTTGTCAAGATACATTTAGAACGTAAAAGTTCATGAGAGTTCACATAAGAAATTGGATATAAGTAATGTTGGTAACATATGCAAATATGTATTATTACCGCCTTTTTGATATGGATTATAAAATATGTATTATTGCCGCCTGTTTGATATGGATTATAAAATATGTATTATTACCGCCTTTTTGATATGCATTATAAAATATGTATTATTACCGCCTTTTTGATATGGATTATAAAATATGTATTATTACCTCCTTTTTGATATGGATTATAAAATATGTATTATTATCGCATTTTTGATATGGGTTATAAAATATGTATTGTTACCTCCTTTTTGATATGGATTATAAAATATGTATTATTACCGCCTTTTTGATATGGATTATAAAATATGTATTATTACCTCCTTTTTGATATGGATTATAAAATATGTATTATTATCGCATTTTGATATGGATTATAAAATATGTATTATTACCTCCTTTTTGATATGGATTATAAAATATGTATTATTACCTCCTTTTTGATATGGATTATAAAATATGTATTATTACCTCATTTTTGATATGGATTATAAAATTACGTGCCTTTATAATGTTGTTGAAAGGTTTCGGATGTTTCATTTTGTAATTTTTTGTTATTTCCTGAACCTTAATTCGCTATTCTTTCTTTTATAAAGCTCTTAATAATATTTTATTAGCAATGCAATCAGTTCTCATAACATTCTTATTTTTACAAGTTTCAAACTTCTGTTCCTAAAGCAAAAGGACTATTGAAGGAACTGTCCTATCTTTACTTTGCACGTGGTTACAAAAACATGTACGTTGAACTTCCGCATAAATTCATTGATTTAGAATTGTGATAACTGTTACACTGAACTTGTAATGAAATATTCATGACTTTGCTGGTTTATTTGAAGTTCTTTCCAAGAAACAACTGAAAATTTAATGGACCGTGTCAGTACTGAGTATATAATCTAGCTTTAATTTGTGATGCGTTTTCTACTTCAACTAAGTAACCCACTCAAATTATTTTCATTCAAAAATTTAAAAATTATTTACTACAAAACTTCAACAGCACTAGTGTCTTACAGATAACATATTTATTTACATGATGTCTTAGACTTGATCTCTGAAATTAAGTAATACCAAAAAAACGTAATCAAACTCATCAAATCTAAATAGTAGAGAAGTTAAGTAGGAATAAAGACTCTTTCGGTATTTTTAAGTCTGTCATCTACAGTCGAACCATTTTGTTTATTTTATAATTTCGAAGTCATTTAAAGTCTCCTTTTATTCAAGGATATAATCGTAGCAGAATCTATTAGCCAAGTTCTAGTAGAATGCTATGAATAATGTACACTAACTACGCGTTCTAGTAGAATGATGTATACTAACGCGTAGTTCTAGTAGAATAGTATGAATGCTGTACATTATTAGCGTGGTTCTTATGAAATAGTGTCAGTGTGATACGATCTTCTTATTTGTGTGTTGTTAAGCTACACAATGGTATCTAAATCCGATTTTTAGCGTTAGAAACCCAGATTTCCATTTATTCATCGGGAGTTGTACGAACTACTGTGGTTATTGTATGTGTTAACATGATTTTTGTAAAGTAGTTTGAATATTGTACGAACTGACATGGTTCCGGTTAAATTGAATGCCGTACAGGCTAATAAGTTTCTAGTGAAATAGTTTGGATGTTTTACGATAACATGGCTCTTGTTAGATTGAATGCTGTTCAAGATGGCCCGGCATGACCAGGTGAATAAGGCGCTCGACTCCTAATCTGAGGGTCGCAGGCTCGAATCCCTGTCACACCAAATATGCCCATACTTTTAGTCGTAGAGGCGGTATAACATGACGGTCACTCTCACTAGTGGTTGGTAAAAAAGTAGCCAAAAAGCTGGCGGTGGGTGGTGATGACTAGCTGCCTTCCCTCTAGTCTTACATTGCTAAATTAGGGACGGTTAGCGCAAATAGCCTTCATGTAGCTTTGTGGCGAAATTCAAAAAACAAATAAACAAGGCGCTCAAGGTGACGCATTTTTGGTAAAATAATTTCAATGCCTTACAAACTAACACAATTCCGGTTGATTTTGAGTACTGTTCAAACAAGGTTTACTGGAATAATTTGAACGTTTTGTGGACTGAAATGGTTTCCTTTGAAATGTTTGAAAGTATACAAGTTAAACAGGTTCCGGCAGAATTATTACTAACTAATTTTCCAACTTTCACAGTAGGATTAGTTTTCGATAAGTTCTGTTCTGTTATATGTTTACAACGTATCTTTTTTTAGATTATTTTATTAATGACTTTTTTTTTGTCTTTCTTCTTTAAAAGGTATGTCGCCATTAGCAATTAATATTCACAATATTTGTTTCACAAACATTTTGTTTTACTTGATTGTGCATAAGATAGAATTGTGAGCAATAAGCAACATTAAATTAGATATTAAAACAGAAAAATATATATACCTAAACTATATATATATATAGATTTAAATAATTTATTACTCAATCAAAATGTACATTACAAAAATTTTCCTTGCGTACATTCGAATTTTTAAACTTACATTACTGGATGAATGCAATATGCCTATTAAAAACAACAAATAGGTATATCATTGATATAGATCCAATGTGACATTCAGAATTCTATGGTAAAAAAGCAAAAATAAACGTATAAATATACATTTTTCATTTGTAGAACTTTGTACATGTAATGGTGGGAAACAGTTTTATTCGCTTTCGTTTTTAGAATGACGTGTTTGTTTCTGATAATAAAATAAAATGTTTTTAACTTAGCAAACATGAACTTATATAAAATGAAGCTCACTAGGTGCCGCCTCTCATAGTGTCATCGATAAGCCATTATGCATGAGATTAGCGATAAGAACAGAAATTCTCATCTTTGTTGCTGTGGATGAAAGACTAGAAGTATTGATCGAACACTTGCACTTAGCTTCCCTGCTAGTGGCAGTTAAATTGTTGATGAATCGCCAAAAATGTAATGTTTCCAGTGAGGCTTGTGCCCCCAGTTATGTGGACATATCACTCTTTTGTTTGTTGTTCTGTTTCTAAAAGGTTTTTATAATATTCACAGCTCGTACAGCAATGATTTTCCGTTATTTTTATTTTAGCGATATTTTTTTCTCTTTCAATCAAATACTCATAATGAACGAAAAAATCAAAAGTTGAAAAGTGAGCACATGAATGTGATGTTTAGCTCAAGATTATACCTAACGCCATCTACAACTCATGAATTTTCTAATAATTCAGATAAAATTAATCTCTTTACAGTTAAAATAATAAAGAAAGTTATTATTTTTTTTTGTAATGACATTTCTCGTTGTGAAATACAATCATCAGGTTCTTTCCTATAACTGCTGAAAATAATTTCCAAAAAGGAAGTACTTTCTCTTTTTATAAGTGCCCTGTTTAATTTTTTATCAGTGAAAATCTTGTAGAACTAATACGAAAGAAATATAAAAACGTTTTTGAATAGCATGTTTTTAGTGCACGTTTAAATTTAGCATTTATACCTCATGTTCTGTGCAATAGAATAAGGTGTTAGGTGTTTTGTGTTTCTTGTAAAAGAAGGGCGATGAAGAATAAAGTTTATATTTGTAAGTTAATATATATATATTACAAATATATATATATGTATCAAATCTCTTGAAATATACAGAATTGTTGATCTAAGAAAGTTGATGCATCAGATAAAAAACAAAATGTGATTTATACCATGCCAACTGGGTCTTGAGTGCTTATTAACTACTGGTTAACTGTTAGGTGAGTTAAATGTTGTTCCTATGTGTAGAGATGCACTATAAGACAATGTGATAAATAAAAATAAAATCATTACTAATTACAAAAAATGTATTAATATCAATAAGCTGAATTGTAAGAATCGTAATATATATATATATATATTTATAAATTATGTAACTCAGCGTCAGATACAAAGAAGATAGTATGTAATATATGTTTAATTTATTAGTTTAACTGTAACGCAGCAATAGCTGCAGAGAAGAATCTGTTAAAATGTAAATATATCTTATCGTGATAAAAGTATTTGCAAACATTATTTCTATAAATTTTTATTCTCTATCGAAAATAGAGAGTGTGTGTGTAGTTGTGGGGATTTTTGAACAACACGAAACTGCTTATCGAATAAACTACAATGAGTCAGTCTTTTCCCATTCTACTCTCCGTATTATTACATCGTCGCCACTTAAAAGAGCGTACCCGTAGTGGCTTGTCTTGAACCCGCAGTTTTATTGAATTATAATGGTGTAACATAGTGGGAGCTTCTCCTCGAGTGCTTACCAATTACCGCTAATTAACCCACAACGCGTTAATTAGTTATGTTCAATGTAATTAAGGACAATCGCTACTGTTATCTCCTTTATGAATCTGTTTAATTCTCGACATCTTTGACATGAAAACTCATTATCAGGGCTTTAGCGGTGTTTTATAATCTTTAAGATAGTTCCCATAGGGCTCAATATAGTGGTGAAGATGAGAATCAGCCAACTACTTTAAAGCTTCTCATCATCCTATATAAGCAGGACGTATCCCGTCGTTGGTTTTAAACGTGTCTATTAACTACAGCAGTGACAGCATATTTTAAAATTAGGAAGAAAAAGTATGTATATTTATTTATTATCTTTGCTCATAACTAATTCTTGCAAATTATTCTGTTCTCTCCCACAAATAAAGTGAAAAACAGTCTTATAAAAGCTGTATCGATCTAAATAATATGTAAAATACTATATACTAAAACGCTTAATACGTATCTTCTATGTGCCTCTTTCTTTTGGAATTCTAGGATTTTATTTGTTTGTTACATCTAATTAATTCTAAATTCACCTACTTACAAAGAATATAAATTAACACGTTCATAATTCGAAAAATTAGATTATAAAATAAATTACCACGTAAATAAACGAATTATAGGGCGTGTACGTCCACTTATTTCTACAAGACTTCAATAAAATCTTGTCCATTTCTGCACCAGATGAGTAATAAGTGTCAATATATGTCGTTCTACTAAAATTTTCATAAGTATATGTAAGACGCTGAAAAATGAAAATTGTTTGCTTTTTTGTTTTTCTTGTATTTTAAAACTGTTGAATTATATTGTAATCTAAGCTTTATTTGTGATGTTTGGCACTAGCAACAAGAGCTTGAATGGAAATCCCCGAGTGTGAGGAAATTTAATGCGATTTGTTTGCAGATATGTATATGATATAGCAGGATTGGAATAAGAATTTTTTGACTAAAGTGAAATTCTTCAAGTTGGTTAAAGCGATGCGTGTTTAAAGTCATTCTTTGCAACATTTTTTGTTTTGTGAAAGTGTAATTTTTACAGCAATACTAGTGGAATCTTGTAACAAATTATTGTACAATAATTGCAAGCTCGTGAAGTACACGCTGAGAAAGTATGTGAAAATCCAGTAGTTGAGAGAGGAAACATATTAATCACAAGTGGACATTACCTAATAAGCTTCTCAATTGTGTGGCTTACAAATATGTGACGTCATAAACTTTACCGAGTATAGAGAAACACTTGTTCTGACTCTGAGACCCGATAAACACATATGCACTCCTCAATGG
This sequence comes from Tachypleus tridentatus, assembly GCF_004210375.1. Classification (NCBI taxonomy): domain Eukaryota; kingdom Metazoa; phylum Arthropoda; class Merostomata; order Xiphosura; family Limulidae; genus Tachypleus; species Tachypleus tridentatus. Next base: position 35,935,122 of record NC_134832.1, on the reverse strand, counting down.
CACAGCGGTATGTCTGCGTACTTACAACGGTAAAAACCGGGTCTCGACACCCGTAGTGGGCGGAGCACATACTGCCCAATAACTTTGTGCTTAATTTCAAACAAATCAAACCAAAGCGCATACATAAGTAGCTTAAACATTCTCCATGAAACTTCATTTAGATAACCAGCTGTATCTGAAGACATTTCCAATTACTTAGCTTTGGCTGTTTAGATAGTACTAAAAATTCGTGTTTACACTTATGAAAAGTAGTATTGACGCTTATGATTAGTCAGTTCGTTGAGAATAAGTTACTCTGTTTACTTCTAACTAATCTTGTAATAAACTGAGAATAAATCACTGATAATAATCATGATTTATCTCAGCAGACTTGTTGGCTAATGTTACCCTCCCAATTAATATCTTAGTGGATTGGAATATTTGTTTTCTCATACAGTTATTACGACATACCTGCAAAATATAATGTTTATAAATTAGACTTTATGTATATAGTAAAAGTTTTACTACTCTCAACAAAAGTTAAAATATCAATTGCCAAAAGTCAGACAAGTTGTCTGTATGTCAAAAAACAAAACCTTAATAGTTATCTGTGATTTTGGATGTGGCAAGGCAAAAACTCTTGCTTTTTGAGTAGGTTAAGCTGTGAACTTGTAGTATATGAAGACATTTCTTTATGGGTAGCAACAGCCTGTGGTAATGAACGTTGGCACATCGCAACATTTAGGATAACATTCATTTCCCGTCTGTTGTGGGTTAGAAGCATGACTATATGTTGTTAACACGCGTACCACAGAGAGAACTGCAGACGTTTCTCAATCCATGTTGTGTCAGTTTTCGTAGAGATCTTATTATGTCAACAGCTATTATTTTTATTACAACGTGCCGCTAAATGGTATTGGTCAATATAATAACGGTGAAAATTAGCTATTGTTATGTAAGTTGCCAAGGTCACGAAAAGCTTCGTTATGTCAACAGTCAGCGCAACACCAAAAAGCTGTCAATACTTGAAATAGCCATGGTCAGTAAAATAGTCATCAGCTGTCGTAATTCCAACTAGAACCACAGCATCTTTCAACGGATCTCATTATATTCGTAAAAACCAAGATCATCGCACAAAATGTCGTTATGTCAACGGCCAGGGTTACAACAAAATCTATCGCTATGCGTTTTCATGTTTAGCTTTAGTATCTTTGGAGACATATCCGAAAATAATTTGGAATTAATTTTGTGCTTGATCAACTATATGGTCTTTGTTCGTATTAAGTGATTATCCTAATTGCAAAAAAGTGTCTGTAATGAAAACGACTTTTTTGTTATATATCTTTTGTATGCTTCCTATATTCGAAAAAAGTAACGATTCAACGGGACAGTCTTTCTTATACAGTGTTTTTATAATAGTGATTCTCCCACTTCCCTTATAAACTTCACAAATAATCACGTGCTTTATTTTAGTCGCAGCACAGTAACTCATAGAATGGTTCTGAGTTTTTGATTTGTTTCAACTATAAACTTTTAGTTTATAGTTACCTCTTGACTGATTGGAGATCTAATTTCCCTTTTGGGCTCAGGAGGTCAAACCCTTTCGATTGATGTATTTGACTACGCCCAGGGTCTCATTGGTTAATATACTTTAATTCTGCCTAAAGGAATTTCAAATTGAAGGTAGGCTTGTAGAGATCCTGATAATTAATACAATTGAATCGCGTATAAGCCTGTCTCACGCATGGTGTCGATGGCGCACAAAAATATAGCTAATAAAACAGAAAAAAAAAAAATGTGTCGTAGGTCAATTTACTCTAACCTTGCCTAAAATAATTTCAAGTGCGACGGCCGTTGAGAATTTCCTCTTGTTATTTTCACACTCGTTGTTTAAAGTTATCGCATGAAAATTGTGACAAGTTTTTTGTTAGGTCACCACTCTTGTTCTTTAATTAATTACATGAATAGAACATCTAGAACAGGACTATGAAAATTTGAATCAGATGATATGTAGCCAGTGGACGTAATTATCATCTGGAAATTGTAGTATGAGCATTTTTCACGTTTTCGCACTAAATGTTAATGTGTACGAACTTAGGTTTTATGACATGAAGTTCATATCATCCTTTAGAAATTTTGTTACTTATGAGATATTTCTATACAAGAATACAATTTTTTTTTTGGGGGGGGCTATTAACCCAATGAAGCATATGTCAAAATATTCAGTTTCACTATAAGCGTAGAAACATAAAGTAAATGAAAAATGTTGATACAGAAATATTGTTTGGCGGTGTTAAACTAACAAGGTGTGTGTACAAACACTGGTTGTAAAGTGCATGGCGGCAATATGTGCCTATTCCGTATATGACTGTGAAAACTTATATTGCCAAATATATCTAACAACAATCTGGAAACTTTCAAACTCATAGCATAATATTGTACAATCGAGTACCACATGACATCAAAATTTCGAGTGACCGAGATTATGACAATGATAGCTCAATTGTCGTGGTGTGCCAGGACAATATAAACATTAGCATTGGCTTTTTAAGCATATTCTGCTAAACAGTATGATGCACTAGGTGGGCCCTGTACATTGTAAATAATGTGTAAACAACTCGATGACTTGAGATGTAATGTTGTCAAACTAATTTAAATACCTATGAATATCTAAGATACCGATTTATATCGGACAGCTATTAAAATTGACAAGCAACGTTAATTTGAAAGGTATGCGACAACAGTCAAAGTCTATAATAAAATTAAGATAAAGGTCAAATATAGAGTAATTCTTTTATACTTTCAAGGTGTGTGACGTCCAAATTTTGTATGATAAAGTGTTCGACAGTAATATTGTGAGTATGTGATATGGCAACAATCTTGAATGTTTTAAAGTAACATTGTCTTTCTCTCAAGGTATATAATAGAAGATTGATAACAACCACACAAGAATAAATCAAGTTGTCAAGATATGTGACAAAATTATGTATGCATGTATCACACATAGATAAATATATATATATAACAAAGATATTAAGATTTAACGTGATAAGATAATTTACAGCATCCATTTATATGATATTGATATTAAAAATTTCCAGGTATGTGACATTGATGTTAGAAGTTCCAAGATACATGACAAAAGTATTGAATGACCAGGTATGTGTGAAAACAACGTTCGAAGAGTCAGAGAAATTTTTCAAAAGGTTTTTAGTGTCGTAATATCAGGAAATATTTAATATTAGTGTGTCCAGGTATCTTACAACAGTATTTAGAGTCTAAGTGTTGAAAATAGTATAGTGTGCAGGCATATGACAACAGTGTTTGGTGTCTTAATAGAGTATTTTTGGCATCCACATATATATCAAGACTCTTTAGAGTACCCAGAAGTATGAAAACACTATTGAGTATCTCTGTGCGTATGACAACAGTATCAAGGTGTCAGGTGTTTGCAAACGGTACCGAATGCTCATGTTTATGGAACAGTATTCTAAGTGGCAATTCATGTAACAAGAATACTTTAACTCTCGGGCAATGTAAGCTCAACAATCATCCGCTTTTACGTAAATTATTCTCAAAATGTGTTTTATGGGCACATACTGTATTGCTGGTAAAAATAGATTTCTTTTGCAATATTAATTATATCATCTCAACTTGCACCTGTTATGATTGTGTTTTGATTTTTGCTTTCAGAGTAGCGTATTCAGGAAGGGTGAATCCAAATTAAGATGGTCAAGTCTGTCTGAATTTGGTGCATGCAAACTCTAATGAGGCATGTCCAAGTAGAGGTTTCATGTTACCAGAAAGTGGAAAACAATTCATCCACTTCAGTTTTTCAAATTAAATAATGTTTTTAAAATTGCTGTTTAATCGAAATTCGGTTCTGAATAGATAAACCTTGAGACGAATGAGAAGGTAAAAGTTGAGAATCATATATTGTATACTGTTATAATATTAAAAAAAAAAAAAAACAACACAAGAAGAAGTCAGGGGCCTAGATAGCGGAGAAAACCCTTGGATACGCACTGCTTACAAACTGTCGTCAGTAATCATCAACTGTCATCTCGCCTAATAAAATGAACTTCTCACATGTAAAGCTGGATTTTGAACATTTTTATTTACCAAGCAAATTAATGATCTCATATAGAAATCTTTAGCTAACGCCTTTGGCAGATTATATAAGTTTTTTATTCATTCTGGATGTATCTTGTTTCATTGATATGATGCAAGTTACGCAACTTGCTAGGAAAAGTTGCACCTGCACTGTGCCTTCTTTAAAGGCTGTAGCTATGCCTTAGTGAGTCATAACTCGTTAATGGAAACGTTTAAATAGTATAGCACCTCTACAGGTGACAGATTGTGGGAACTGTACAGCTATACAATGTCAATCTCTGCTAGCGTTCTCTAATAACGCTCAACTTGATCTTTAAAATGGCGCAGAATAAAGTGAGTGGTACACTCACGCACACCCAAATGCATCAGTATGCACCTCACCTGTCACCGACTGCCATGTTGCAAAACTATTAAATAATCAACGTGGACGCACACGCCCGACAACTACCGTTGGTTAGACGTTGCTATGGCAACTGCTTAGGGTTTCTTTGTGATTGTTAATTGTAGTACTAATGTGTAGGCGCGTTCAGAGTCGTATAAAAATAATTTAACAAAATGCTTGTTCTTAAAGCATTTCATATTTAAATATAAGTTATAAGACTTAGAATATGGAACGTGTTTAAAAGATATGAAAGACTGTGGGGTGAGAAATACTTGCTTAAGAAACCTTTGTGGTTTTCTTAAGTAGTTCTATTGTTACATTTTCCTATCTTAAGGAAGCAACTTTGGAATTGTCCCTCTCCTTTCTGCTGGGGATCAACAATAACAACACCAGAGGAAAGTTAAACTTGTATTTAGAGGTTTATTTTGTCTGCATTCATCAAAGTTAAATGGCAACCGTGTTAAAAGTACTAAGCACGCAATTTTCCTACAGTAGGTTATATAGTCATATTATATTACTGAATGTAGCTAACATAGAGCAACTATGGTAACGCCCCTGTTCTGCACTTACGAAAACAAGCTTTTGGAAGATAAGGTGGGGCAGCTGTGCCCGGGTGAGGTTAAGGATTCGTGTTATATTCTTGGACTTATTTAGCTAAATGATTCAAGAGTTGTGTCGCCGTATCGTTTTGCTTATGATGCTCTATACATGTTTTGTTAGAAATTTCGCGCTTTTTTTGATGTGTGCAACAATAAGAAACTTCAGTTATAGAAAGACCAAATATTAGAAATTATATATGTGTGTGTGAGTAGTGTGTGTGTCTATTCGTTTAAAATGTGAATTTTAAATGCACTTGTGTATGTATTTTGTAATTATATGTGTGGAAGATAATTGCAGTTACAGTTTATCTGAACATATTCTCAAACGTTACAGTTCCACTTGGGAGTGGGGGGTGTACATGTTAAAGGCCTATAGTTTTTGTGTGTGTGCAAATCAGAGGCTGGAATTTGCTGTTTTTAACACAGTCCTTCCTCATGATTTTGTTTATTCATATAGCTTCATTTGAATGTAATTATTTAATTTCACTAAAATGTATTCAACGTATGTGAATGGTCGCTGACTATGTCGCACCTTCCATTGCATTGTTCAAACTTTATGAAGTTAAGTTTAATATCTTTACTAGATGAACAAAAATTATAATATATATATCACTAACTGTAACACTGTGTCAATCTTTATATTTCATAATTATGTACCGCTGAGTAAAAGTAGTTACCTTACTGATTGTGTAAATTTACGCGTCTGCACTTTTGGAATAAAGTGTTTTTTAATGTGGAATGTTTGTCAATTTCTGTATTTTGTTTATTTAAAATTCCATATCCTTCACCCGCACGCTATATAAGATAAACATTAACATTCAAATTACAAAGTTGTATATCAAACTTTAGCTTAATTTTCAGTTTATATGTAAAGGTTTATTTACATTTTACTTGTATGTTATTTTTATATTCTAGCATTTTTAGTTAAATTTTAAAATTTATGGTTTCTTACTCGTAATGCAGGTATTGTTTCAGCTTTTTGCACCCATTTCTGGTGGAATGTTTGTGTTTTTTTCTATATCAACGCCACATTGAGCTATCTGCTGTGTCCATCGAAAGGAATCTAACCCCTGATTTTAGCGTTGTAAATACGTAGACTTCCTGCTGTCCCAGCGGGGGATTAACTGGTGGATAACTACACAGATAACTATTAGATATAAATATAGTATAGTCGCACGTGTGAAGGTAACTATGTAAATACAGAAAGAAAAAGCGAATAAAATTTATTATTAGTGATACATGGAGATTTTGACTGGCTAGTTTGCATAACGTGTAATACCAAATACATTTATAGGACAACTAGGTGTTTTTCTGTGGATATTCCATCCTAAAAAGTATCGGTCACATAAGTATAAATACATCAATTATACTGTATTTCGGCCAACATGAGTATCGTTTACACTTCATACAGTCTCTTTCATCTATATATAGTAAAGATAAAGAATATTATTCAATTTATTCCCACAAGTAAAGAATGACACATCAATAAAACTTGAATCTTGAAAATCTAGATTTACTAAAAATATTAAAGATCTCACATAGAAATGTTTTTCTAACGACATTAGGAATTAAAGAAGCGAGTGAACTTTGAATCCGTGGTGTAAGAAAGACAACGTGTAAAGTAGTTTTGTGACTGTATTATTCATTATTTCGTAACTATATGTTAGAAATAATTACTACATTGTTTCATTGACAGCCATGATAGCACCCAGTGCAGTAAGAGGCATTAGATAGATAGTTGTGTTATTTTAAACCTTTCTGTACACAACTAGATGAAGAGAGAGACTTTGAATTTGACGATAAAGTTCAACTACTTGGTGTTTTGAAACTAAAATTAGTTAATTAATTAATTAAATCACTAATAATTTTTAATGTTTTGATCTAATATTTCTATTTAGCAGAAGGTATCCTTTCTTATCTCGATATATTCCTACTTGCGTGTTGTATTTGTTACAGTGCTTCTGTGTATATATACAGACACACACATATATATATATATTATTTTTTATGTTTTACAGGATCTATTTTTCTGTTTAATTAAAATCAAACAACTAGTTTTAAGATCCATATTTCACGTAATTGCCTCCCAGTGGCATAGCGGCATGGCTCACACCGCTATAAACTGGGCTTAGCTAACCCCTGGTGGGCAGAGCACAGATAACCTATTGTGTAGCGTTCTGCCTAATTCCAAAGCAAACAAACAAATCATTTAATCATCGAGTTACTGAAAGTATAGTTGAATTAGGTTACATCTAATTCTTTCGCCTCCAGATATCCTCGTTCAAGTAATTAAACTCAGATGAGCCTTAGCAAATTCAGCTTTGTAAGAAAATGGGGGTTGCCATATTAAGTGGATCAAATGTTGCGAAAGAAAACTGATTTTTTTAAGCGACAAAACCAAAACTATATATATACATATATATAGTCTGGAATATATAATTGATAGTTTTTGTTACAAAACGTTTTAGAATTAACCTATGGACTTGTTAAAAGTATTAGTGAGTACCTGAAGCAACTGATTTCCATAGAATTAGAAAAGGATTTCAAAACACAAACTTGAAAGTGATATACTATAACAAATCCCTGAGTTCCATTTCGGTTGTTTGTATTTGTAGTTAATCCAGTTACACGTGACAAAAAGGAGGTTGTTTGACATACTTTTGCTGCTACGTTTTCACGAAATTGTGTGTGTAGACTTGGAAATCTCGTTTAGTTAAGATACTAGGGGAAATCTCCAAACACGTTCGAAGTTTTTCACTTCTCGTAATACTAACGGCTAGAAAAAAGGTTGGGTTTCTAAGGGTATTCCCAAACAGAACCAACAGTTATCTGTTTATTTTAGTCTTGTTCAACAGAGTCTATTACTTTATAGTTCATGTCCAAATATAAAGCCAAATATGTTCATTGGAAATGTTGTCCAGTTATTATATACACTAGTCAACGCATTTAAAGATTATTAAACGCCTAGAATCATTTTAAGTAAACAAGGTATTTGAACTGATACTGTTGGAAATTCTGTCCAGTTATCATATATGCTAGTCAATATATTAAGAGATCATTAGACGCCTAGAATCCTTTTAATTGCAAACAATTCACTTGAAACTGGTGTAGGAAACGTATTCTTATTAAATGTCGAGGTTTTGTGCTATAAGTATAATTTTGTCAATCGCTATCTACCGGGGTAAATCAGATACTGTTAAAAGCAGATAAAAGAAAGTGATATCATACTACAATTAATACTGTTACGTTACAATTTGTTTAGCAGCAGTTATTACTAGATCGCTCTGCCTAGGTACAACATCTGTAATGATTGATTTTCAGTAAAGTAAAGGCAATTCAATTTTAATGAATGAAATAGATACCTCGTACTTTAAACTATGAAAGGTTTACGAATAACTAAAACAAGCTTTGTAAAAGGGACATTCGCTGTTACAAACGTTTAAAAAGATATATCCGGTTCACATGATCGTAGCAAAACGTATAGATAAGTTTTATACTTTTTTCTAAACCTTGTTTTAATTCTGTTGGATTTCAGACCTTCGCATATAAGATAAATGTTTCAGAGATTATAATATAGCAGTAATGATACATGATTTACAGGGCACTTGTTCGTCGTATGGGTAATGCAACGCTGTACTAGCGGGGGGCATTTATATAAGTAAGACTGGATTTTCCATTTGATAAATGAAAGCGCACTCTTTAAGAAAGGAATCCAGGAATGTTAAAGGTATATCACCTTTGTGATCTACCTTACATGTTTTGATGTCCGTAAAATAAACATGGAAGAGTGTCGTAGTTCTTGAGTTATGTCATAAAAATAATCTAAAGAAATTTTTGTTCTATGTCACTGCTATGAGATCTAGAAACAGGGTGATATATAAAGAGTTCAGTCAAACTCTAACCTTGTTACCGTGAGCGTTTTACATCAAGAAATTGCATTGCATATATCCTGCTTTTTTCCACATTTTGAGTGTAAACTGATACCTATTGGGTTAGAGGTAAGTTCACGGAACTACAACGCTAAAATACAGGGTTGTATTCTACGTGGTAGACAAAGTGAAGACATTATATTGTGTAGTCTTCATTAAAACAAACAAATATAACCATAGCGTGGTTAAAAATTTACTTTCAGTTTACATCCGCATGATTCGAATACAGGTGATGAAATATTCAGGTAGCGTCTACCAAATTTAAGGTTAACTAAGGTATTTCTCTTCTTATTGGTTTTATTTGTTTTAAGGTTACACGGAAGACTGCTTACACAAAGTCGTTCTTAATTCTGAATTGATAGAGTAGAGGGAAGTCAGTTAGTCAACTGCACCCGCTACCAACTCTTGGGATGTTCTTGTCTGACCGAATAATGAAACTATAATGTCATTCTTATAGCGCACCCGTGACTCCAATGTACGGAGCAAAATTTTGCGGTAACGGGACGAGAACCATGCATCCCTTGTAGGCCACATTTTATTGCAGCCTGTTTAGCTTAAAAGTATTTTTGCTCATATGATTTCTTCACCGTCAAGCCTTTAGGTGTCGAGTTTAAGTAATCCTTTGAGTTTTTAACTTTATGGAGAATAAATACTTAAGGTAACTTTTTCTTTCACAGTAAATGTTCCTTTTTACTAAATCTAATAGATCACTTTACGTTCCACCATTATCATTATTTGTGATACTTTAATTTAATCATAACTCTTGACTTATTCTGTGTTCTTTAATATTAAAACACTTTATAATGGAAGTTATTGGGATTGTTTTGGCGCATTATTTGGTTGTTTCAAATGCGTATCGATGGTATTTTTCTAAATGTAATAACACATTGATATCCAAATATACAGACAGTAGTGCTTACGAAGCTAGCAAATCCTCTGTGGGCGGAGTAGAACAACTCACTGCCTGTAAGTTTACATTTTTCAATCCTAGCTTTTTCCCAAACACGTGTTTATGTAAGGAACAAGAAATATGAATCTCTTTGCATGAAAAAAACAAATCGGAGGTATTTAAACTAAAGTGTGCAGCGTTGAAAGGACGTTCCATTTCTGTTTCATATATCTTTTGTACGGTACAGTTCTCAAATGATGTTGATGGCACGTTTTATCAATTGCTGGTGGATTGTTGTAGCTTAGTCTATCCAGTTTAGAAGTGTTTTGTTTATATTTACGTTGGTTAAAGCAACACTAATAAAGAATAACTAGTAGAGTAAGAAGATAATAGGCGTTACTATAGCTTGTCTGTATATTATAACATTCAATTAGCCTTTCCTGGAAAACAGTTAGAGCCACTTTCATGATGTTTTTGCTGTAGTTTCTCCGAAACAGAAGATAAAAACGTCTAGATATGATGTCGTTGCAGTAACATATATTTCTAATGTAACAGTTCTTTCATCCCTTTACTTTTGCTGTTGAAATGAACTTGTTACTGCCAGTTCAACCCCCTTTTTAGTTGGGTTTCCTGTTGGGCATGTAAAACAATCTGGTGATTAGTAAGATGAACTTCAAAATAGCATTCGATATCGATATACAGAGGGGTAAAATTTATTTTTTATTTTTTTATTCTGTTCCGGAGTTCCTCTTTGAGATGTATCATGGTAAAACGATTAGAAAAATAAATTCTTAAAATGTGAAATTTGGTTTTGTAAATGTTCTTCTTTCTTGGGTCATTCTTAAAATGCATTTAACGCTATAGCAGTGAAATATCAAAACTTTAAAAAGTTTCGATATAGTGAGATTTTAAGTCTCAATTAATGTAACTTTTGGGCCTTAATTAAAAGAAAAATATGAAAGATGTCATATTTTCTGGATTACGAACAGAATTCAAGATAAACTCATCCTTATTTGTTTTACCTTTAATACATCTATAATATTCTTTTACTTATTTTACCTGTAATACATCTATAATATTCTTTTACTTATTTTACCTGTAGTACATCTATCATATTCTCTTACTTGTTTTACTCGTAGTACATCTATAATAAAAAAAATAATAAAAAAGTTGAAGGTTGACAAAGAGCAGATACAGTTGAGTTCACGTTTAGCCAGTTTGCTCTTACATCTTACTGAAACTGAAATACTGATTTTTGGAGTTATTTTGAAGCTATTGTGTAAACTGTGTCATTTGTGTCAAAATATATTAAGTACGGTTGAATGTTTTTTATGTTTTTTTTTTTTAAGTTTGCAAACGCAAATTCATCTAGAGCTATATGAAAAGTAAAATGTTTTAAGGTGGTGTAAAATAAGATAATGACTCTTAATGTTATTATACAATTCAAATGGGACTTCATTTCCGGCATGCACACAGTCAGTTGTTATTTATTAAAAGTAGGGGTTATATGTCTGATAATATCTCTCGTCGCTTAAACGTAAAGAGTTATTAGCTTGCTGCACCAATATGCACTGTTTTAAAAAACGTGAAATCGTTGTAATAGTCTTAAAACAAAACAAAAAAGGTTAAAAAAGTGAAACTGTCAAATTAGGAAAAAAAATAGTACAATTTATCTTTAAAATTCCTATTTCATAGGTGGTATAGTGATAATTTCAAAGCATAAATCTGTATTATTTTTTACTATATTCTGAAGACTGATGTGGAACCCGATTTTATAATACAGAATGAGAGTAATCGCCTCATTAATTATTTATATTTTCAACACGAACGGTATCTTATAAAGCAAAGATCTATAAGGTTCAAGCATAGTAATTCCTAATTTTTAAAATGATGTCCACAGGAAGGACGATCAGCGAATAGCAGCCATCGCTTACGCGAGTTATTAATTAATGAGATTGACTTTCAGTTAAAATGGTCCCATTGTTGCAACTCCGAAACATGTGTAGGATGACTATGACCTTGGACTTTCCCTTACTTTTCACTATTATTTATTAAAATGGTCTTGACCAGTCTTAGAGCTTCAACTTTCGCAATTTGATATTTATATAAATAAATCAGACATCTTAAGTTGGATACACTCACAGGCCCTCCCAGTAGCACAGCGGTAGTTCTGCGGACTTAAAACGTTAGAAATTAGTTTTCGATACCCGTGGTGGGCAAAGCACAGATAACCCATTATGTTGCTTTGTGCTTAATTCTTGACGAACAAGCAAACAATACAATTTCAGGTGCATCGTATATATGAACTATTTACTTTAATATTTGGAAGAAAGCACAAATTTAAAAGAAGGTCTATCTCTACCTCTTCTTTGAATTTTGTATTAGTTTTGTAAGTTAGCGGCACTTTAAGTTTATGTGTGCTAGAGGGCCAGGTCAGAAATCCCTAGAGCTTACTAATTTAGAACTATTAACCGGAAGTAAGGTTTTTTTTATAGCTGACTGAATAACAGGATTGATTGTTATTTTTATAATGTTTCTACACCTGAAAGCGTGGAGTGCGTATAGCAACACCCCACGTCAAACTCTAGACCCTGTGATACCCAACTCTACACGTTAGATTACGCATGTACGCTTTTTACTGAATATATTTACAAACTTCACTCCCTGATTATTTCTCATCTTTAGTTTCTGCGATATTTCAAATGTAGGTTCAGTTTATTTTTAAACGAAGTAAATACTACAATTATGTTCAATATCATTAAATCGATCACACATTAAAGAATAGTTTAAGACAATGTTAGACATAAAATATGAGCATTTCAGTATCTCGTTTCGTCTAAGTTAACTTGAGCATAATAACTTAACGGTTTCTAGCACTAACTCTCTGATGCGGTTTCCGGAATCTTACTCCTCAATCATGTTTTATGTGTGGGAAAAAACAACAGGTTCTCATGATATTAAAATTGCATTGAATAAAAGTACTTAAAGTAGACCAAATATTTATTTAAATCTGAATGATATAATTGCGTAAGATCCCCGTAACAAATATTCCAATAAACTTTGCAGTGGTATGCTTACATAATTTATTTAATCGTGTTTAAAATAGCTATGGGATTTCTAAAACTCCTTTCTTTCCAAAACATCCATACAACCATTTGGAGCATGATACATTAATCATCACATCCTATAGACTATTTATTAACTTTATAGAACTTGTCAAAAGGTTTAAAACTTTTATAAATGACTAATGGCCTTCAAATTGAAAATGATGATCAAAAATATTGTATAAATAATTTCCTGCAGTTGTGATGGATATGCGTGAAGTAACTGTTTAATCCTCCTATTATTTTTACAGTTAGGGTACTTCAGTGATGTTTCTGGTGATATTGACCCGATTCAATTTCAAACAAATTGAAATAGTCTTGAACTGATGAAATATTTGTTCTTTAAATAACCTTTATACTTTTGTAATAAATATTTGAAATTAATTTAAATTCCCATTAGTATAAACTGAAAGATTATATTTAATTGCATCATATCAACCCGAAACATAATAGGAGAGTTGACTTCTATTCTTTACGAAGACAAGAATGTATTAGAAGTTAGGTAAAAAAGTGTTAGCATGTGCGTGAGGATCGAACACAAACTTAATTTGAGATACTTTTTATCGTGTATATTATCTTGCATTTGCAAATATTTCGTTTTGTTGCTCAAACACGCGTATGCTATTAAGTCAGTTTACCTTTTCTGAATGCATTTCTGAGTTTTACATATTTTGATACGTGTGATACACTTACACTTTCTTAACAAATTACTGCCCCCCGCTAGTACAGCGGTATGTCTCCGGATTTACAACGCTAAAATCAGGGGTTCGATTCCCCTCGGTGGGCTGAGCAGATAGCCCTTCGTGGCTTTGCTATACGAAAAACACACAAACTTCACAAAATATTGACTTTCAAGGAATGAAGATCGTAGGCGGCAGTTTCGGAAGTCTCAAACATATGGCTTAACTTACTGTATTATCTGGTTCAAGTAATTGTGTAGGCAAGGAAACAACAAAATTCAAAGTAAACTGTAAAATAATTGTCACTGGTAACCTGATGAATGACTACTGCCTGAAACGCTGTTGTTGTGTTTTTCACCACTACTTTATATTTACTTTTCTAATTGTATTATTGGTTATATACGTATAGATAAAATTACAGCTGCTACCACTTTACAAATATTTTTGTTTCGATTTTATTTTATAGTTGAAGTTTTACAGATGTGTAACTAACAGAGCATTACAATTACTTACAGACTGATAAATGTAAGAATATTTTTAGCTTATGGGAAGTTTTCAGTTTGACTAATAAGCATCTCGTAATATATCAAATAAAATGGTAAAAAAGGGGAATTGGTGACAAATGTAAAAGTTTCAAAAGAGTGTATGTTAAAAGGCTATTTTTCAATCATTGTTGTTTAAAAATTATTTATTTATACGGTATAATTAATGAGTTTTTTACATAATTAGCTGGTAAAAAAGTCATGATTATGCCCCCTTCCCTATTCATTGCGATTTGCTTATTTTTATTTTCTGGTGTTACTACTCATTAGTGATATAGAACTAAACTTTACAGAAAGACAGTTTATTGAATTTTCTTGTAGCTGCTGCTTTGGTTTGTTTAGAAAATAATCCTTATTAGATTAAGATAAGTGGAAAATTTTCTGTATGTAACTTCGAGTTTGAACACTTTTACATAATGTATTAAAAGTTGTACGGCTCATAGTTTATAAAGGTGCTTCATTTTAAAAATATTTTTATATAATTATGTTTTTGGATAAAAGGGCTGTTTAGAAAAAACACAGTACTAGGTCTATAGAACTGGTATTAAAGACTCAAGTGAAAGATGATATTTATGTATAAGAGAACTCCATTTGAGGCGTGATTCTTTTCTTTATGAGATATATAAACATGATAAAGGAAGTTAAAGGAACTGTAAACTCAACCAATGTGCTAGCTGTCTTTTTTAAATGTACACATCATTTTATTATATCAATTCTATAAAATAATGTGAGTTAGTGGTTAGCAGACACTGACTGTGAGTTAGAGGATTTGTAGTTTGCGTCTCGCAAAAAAATCCCTCCACACTTAAGGGTCTTGGATGTGGTATGTGAATGAGTATTAAATCCCACTGTTTGATCGGACAAGAACACCTCAAAATTTAGGATGGCTATGTGTAATTACCATTGTATGTAGCTTTGCTCGAAAATTTCAAAAACAAAACAAAAACAATGGACATGCTCTTTTTTTTTAACGCTCTTTACATTGTAAGAAATCATCCCTGGATTTGAGCGCTGTCAGTCAAAAAAAATTATCACTGACCCACCAGGAGTTGTCAGCTAATTTAATTAACCTTGAACGAATATTGAAGTACAGGATTTTGATGTAGAATTACGAGCATTAGTGCATAAAATGTAAAGTGATGTTCTCCGTGAGTGTTTTTGAAAATGACATTTTTAGCTTGCACGTTCCGTGTTGTGATTTGATTCACTGCATAAAAGTTAGGAACACTTTTTTACTTTTGATTCCTTCTACAACACTCTTAAACATGTAACCTTTACATGGATATATATATATGTTGAGAAATCTAAAACATTTGAGGAAAGTTTGGTTGAGTAAAGTTATATAAAATGAAAATTGATTTGATTGGATTTTTTTTTTCAACAACCACGCCATCATTTTGGCAACTGTACAGGAAATCACGTTATTAAGTAAACATATGTTTGGGATGAAAGCAGGACACAAATATATGCTTGTTTCCTTTCAAGTGCTTAAATAAACTCTCTCAGCATACGTGCAAGGCCATGCGTAATCAGGCCTTCTGCGCATGCTCAAAAGACTTGCTACCCATAGAGACATCCGGTTGTATTCACTGCTGTGGAACATATGTTAAAACAATGAAACGGTTTACATAAATGATACATTTCATGCTGCAAATGCGTGATTTCTATTCTAAACAAAACTTGCCGTCGCCACATTACGAAGAATACAAGAATTTGCTTTCATGTAACCCTAGGTTTATTTTGTGTACTTACAGAGTAGTAAACACGAGCAAAAACAATGATGAATCTATTAGCAACTCATTTCAAGCACAGTCATAAAACGTACTCAAGGTTAGAGAACCATATCTAAGAGGCCCCAGCTTGCTGCAGGTTTCCCATAGTGTGCTTTCAAGGTTATAGGTACACAAAACCTACTTACTAAACAAGCACCCCTGCCCAGTAAACCGTACCCACAAGAACATGGATAGCCGTTCTGAAATGTGATAAAAAACTGCCTTAAAACGTCGAACCCTGACTAACACATTCTCGAGTTTGATAAATGTGTCACATATAGAGTGTATCTAAGGGTTTCTAAAAAAATTCCAGTTTGTCAGTAAACCTGTTAACTGTTAATGCCCCCTCTGAAGGGGCAAATATTTGGAGCCTGGTAAGAAAGACCAAAAATAGATTTATTTATCAAGCATGTGTGCCAAATGGATAAATAAACGAGTTTTTGTTTGTATGAAAATTACATTATAAAGATTACATTGCATCGAAATTAGACCTTTCAAACTTATTATTCAAACTTGTTTTAAATGTAAAGAGATGGATAATTCGTTACTGACTGAATTCTTCATGTTTTTCCAAAAAGCTCTAATGTAATAATGAAGTTTTTAAACTGTGTTATATAGAAGAAACTACGTTTGATCAAACGTTTTGATCGACAAGAAGCGGAAGTATTTTCCAGTTTCACAATAGGTGTTATTATCAATTCAACTGTGATATTGCTTCAAATGTTTGATCTTTTAACTTCCGTCCCTCCGCTACTAATAACATCAAATGACATTACAACTGCGCAATTACGTAATTGAGCTATTATTTTACGTTTAAAAATATAAATTTTAAATATTTATTCAAACATCTTACTATCATTAATATTTCTTACGAAATCTAGTTACCTCTATCCCATTAGTGACACAGCTCGTGTATGTTTGCGTGCACGACATTGCGTGCATGAGGTGTTCTATAAGCTCTTATGTATAGTTTACCTCAGTCTTCGTTAACACGTTGTTAGGTGATATTTCATCATCAAGTTGTTTGCATGTTCTTTATTTCATATTTTTATAGGCAGTAACGAAAACGTTTTTGACAGATTTCCAAAAAAAATATTCTTATGTATCATCCTAGTCTTTACTAGCCTGTGAAATGCATGTATGTATAAAAAATTAATGAATTTGACAGTTTTTAATACTGAAGTTGGATCGTTTTTATATTTGAACAGCCGTTAGTTTCACGTTTATAATACGCTTAATGGTTTCTCGCATATTATGGACTTTTTTTCACCAAAAGGAGAATTAGAACAAAAAGGTTGAAAAAGTTGATTTCTTGATTTGCTAAATAACTCCTGCTAAATCAGAGGAGCATCAGTTTGTTTGTTTGTTTTGAATTACTCGCAAAGCAACACGAGGGCTAACTGCACTAGCCGTCCCTAATTTAGCAGTGTAAGACTAGTGAGAGTCAGCTAGTCATCATCATCCACCGCCAACTCTTTGGCTACTCTTTTACCAACGAATAGTGGGATTGATCGTAACTTTATAACGTCCCTACGGATGAAAGAAATAGAGCTTGTTTGGTGTGACGAGGAGGAACATAAGTTAATAACCAAGAGTTTTTTTCGGGTTTATAAGTGTACATTGTTCACTAATTCGTTGCTCAGAATTATTTCACAGTAAATTTCCAAAAAAAAATTAGTTCACTTTATTCTTTCATAAAAATATTTACTATTTCTTTTTAAAAATATCAAATTTTATCAACTTTCTTTAACACGTCAGCTCCCAAGCCTATTTTGCCGGTACTTTCCAGAGTCCCATTGGTCATTTTACAATTACTTTTTATAGGAATAATGTATATATAACGGTTGTGATCCAGCCAATAATTGGCCCTTGAAAAAGAAAATAGAGCACGAGTCACCGGTGGGTAGTGTGGAAGCCAACGTGTTAACACTTATAAAAATGTATGAGAGGGCGGCCTATTACTTTACGAAATTACACACATACATATATATACATAGTGTGCAAAAATCATAACCTGGTTATGACGTCTGTTTGACTTCTAGTCTATGTATGGGCGGTAATCTACAGTTTCCACGTGAGTATAAAGTTTAGAGACATGTCTTTTGATTTTATACGTATTGGCTAAAACCATCACGGGATTATGATGCTTGTTTGACTTCTATTTGCTGTATACAGGGTAGGTTAAAAACATCACGTGATTATACCATTCTGTGACGTCTGCTTGACTTTACTGTATACAAAGTAGTTTTAAAACCCCACGTGATTATAACGCTTGTTTAACTCCTAATTATTGTATGGTTAGTCAGGCTACAGCTGATACGTGAGAATAACGTTCTGTTTGACTTCTAACTGCTGTAAACATAGTAGGATCTCTGACGTAAGTGCGGCGTCAGTGTAACCTTTCTGTAATTACTGTATAAAACTGACTGTTTTTCCATGTAGGTGTGGGTTTTTGTCTTGTGTGTTGGGCTTCATGAGTGTAGTATGATTTTATGCAACAGTATATAACTTCCACGTGAGAAGAACCATTTATTGTAACTTTGTTTCTATACACTGTTAACAATATACCAGCTTATGATTAGCGGTTGTTGCCATGAGAAATCAGAGTTCAGTGTGGTCGTTTCGAAATTATAATTACAGCAGAAGGTGATAGTTGCCAGTCCAGTAGAGTGTTTAATGTAGTATGTTATTTACTCTTTTTCAGTATACATGTACGTAACAAGTTATGTCTAGCAAAAATGTCTGTTTGACTGTATGAGTTTATCGTATTAGTAGCTATAGCTGCAACGTGATTGGAACGTTTAATATTCTTTGTTTCAAAAAATATATGGCTGTAATAAAAACAACGTTCACTGTTCCTAATCAATATATAATTGTTCTATTCAGCTAGGGACAGAATTGCGTGAGTATGACTGTGTGTAAATTTTCTTTTCGATTACAGAGACCCTCAATTTAATATTATGATAGTAGGACGATAATACCTTTCAATTTAACATCGTTATTATTGTATTTGTTTTCACCTGAGTATGGTATTCAGTGCTGTTTTTTTGACACCTTTACCTAATTAAGTTAAAATATAAAAGTACGGTTTTCACTGTTTAGTAGGGCCGAACGCAGACCAGTGGTTTGAGCTTCCTTACCACCCTTTGTGCCGTCGGTG
The DNA here is from genome assembly GCF_004210375.1 of Tachypleus tridentatus. Classification (NCBI taxonomy): domain Eukaryota; kingdom Metazoa; phylum Arthropoda; class Merostomata; order Xiphosura; family Limulidae; genus Tachypleus; species Tachypleus tridentatus. The sequence continues at coordinate 35,915,973 of NC_134832.1, read as the reverse complement.
TGTTGAAATACCACAATTCCAAAAGACTACGAACTGGCTACGAGGTAGTATTTACCAGCAGCATTTGTAACTTCAAAATTAGGGAGAGCTAGTACAAATAGCCGTTGTGTACATTTGTGTGAAAATCGTCTAACAAACACTATTTAATACTATTTGTTTGATTCACTTCATACATAGTGCATCAAACTGTTCAAAACATAAGTACGGTGTTCAGGGCTGTTTTTGTTTAACTTTTCTATTCTTTAGTAATCAAACTATAATTGTGACTGAATACGCTGTTCGCTATTGTTTTACTTGATGCCCTATTTACATTGTTTTTGTTTGTTTTTGAATTTCGCGCAAAGCTACGCTAAGGCTATCGGCGCTAGCTGTTCCTAATTTAGCAGTGTAAGACTAGAGGGAAGGTAGCTAGTCATCACCACCCACCACCAACTCTTGGGCTACTCTTTTACCACCGAATAGTGGGATTGGCCGTGATATTATAACGCCCCCACGGCTTAAAGGGCGAGATGTTTGGTGCAACGGGGATTACATTGTATAACAAAAAGTAATTGTCATTTATTACGGTTTTCATTTCTGTTTTGTTTGATTTCTTTATATTTTATTGTGCAACAAACTACAACGTCGTTTTAAAATAAGTGTTCAGTATACTTGTGATTTTTAATGCGTTCAATAATATTTTGTTCGATCGTTTTATTTCATAGTATAACAAACAATAACTGTTCTTTTTCTTACTTCATAGTGTAAAAAACTATAACTGTGACTAAGTAAGATATGCAGCGCATTGCTGTTTTATTTCTTATTTTAATGTATAACAAACTAAAATTGCCACTAAGTACAGTGTTCATTGTTTTCTCGTTTTATATCATTATTTCATACTATAACATACTTAACTGTGAGTAAGGGGTTTAATGTGTGTGTGTGTGTTTTCTACATCGGGCTATCTGCTGAGTCCACTGAGGGGAATCGAACCTCTGAAAGGGTTTAATGCTGCTTTGTTTGATATCATTATATAACAAACTATAACACTGAACACTGAACTATAATGGCGTTCAGTGCTGTTTTGTTTTATTTTATTATTATATTATATAATAAAATGTAACTGTGACTAATTACGGTGTTCGATTATGTTTTATTTAATTTTTATTATTCCAGAGGAAAATAAACTATAACTGTGATTAACTACGGTCTTCAGTGTTATTTTGTTTGAATTCCTTATTGCATAGCACAACAAACCCTAGCACTGACTAAATACAATATTTAGTGATGTTCTATTTGGTTTTCTTAATGCATTACATAACTAACCCTAGCACTGACTAAATACAATATTCAGTGGTGTTTTTTTATTTCTTTATTATATTATGTAACAAACTAAAACTGTGACAAAATACGGGGTTGATTGGCGATTTGTCTGATTTCCTAATTCCATAATATATCAAACTATAACTACAATTACTTTGTTCAGTTCTGTTTTGTTTTAATTTCTTACTACATGGTATAATAAAATGTAACATCGACTTTGTATAATATTCATTCATGTTTTGTTTGATTTCATTATAACATCATAACAAACTATATTTTTATTATTTTATCACAAGTTACAGTTTTTTAGGTAAGAAGAATATTTTTAAAACCCGTACAAGGTATCGATCACTGACGGTGTAAGAAGTTTATAACAGTTGTATACGTTGTCCAGCTTTGTTTATTTTATTTTATTTTCATATTTCATTGTATAACTTTTACTGTGAACAAGTACAATGGTTATATTACATTATGAGCCCTCCAATTGCACAGTGATAAGTCTGAGGGTTTATGATTCTAAGAATGTGTTTTCTATACAGCTTTGTCATAATCATAAGTAGAAGAAATTCCCTGTATACTTTAAATAAAAGTCAAGATACAGCTTTTTTAGTGGATTTTTTTCTTTATTTTATTACAACGTTTCGATAATTCGTGTGGCAATCAGCAGGTAAACTCGTCTTGTTTGATATGGGATAAAAATTACCTTTATTTGGGGTTAAATTCCCCAAATGTAATATTTATATTTTTCTTTCTGTTGGCACTCATTCGCCCTATGGTACGGCTGTGGATTTTGGAGCTAGAGAATGAGGTTCCAGTCAGTGTGATATCATAAAATATTCCCTGCAAATTAAGTTGTGGGTGTGTTATAAGGGTGAAAGATGGATGTTATGGGTGGCGGGTACTAGAATGCTTTTAACTGATTACTTGTATCAGTAGTTCAAAGTGAAGAACAGCGAGAGATAGCCGTACTAACGTTGTCATAAAAACAAACATAAATTCCTTTTTTGTACAATTTGATTTAAAAAAATAATTTTATCCTTTGTCTTTAAGATTTTACCTGATATCTTAAGTGAATCGTAATGTTTGTTTAGAAAATTAAAAATTAAAACACATTTAAACAAGAGTCAGATGTATAGAATGTAAAACGATGATTCTATTAGGTTGGCTTTTCATTAATCAAAAGTAGATAGTGTATAGTGGTAAATAGAGACTAAGAAACTTGGATAATATGAAATGGACTTTTAGTCTTAGGGGCAGAATGAAAAGGAATCCTTAAATGAACTCCCCAGCTACATAAAGCAGGCTGAAAATTTCTTGAAGTGGGCTTTCCAGTTGTAGAGGAAACACTAAGAAGGAACGTTCTGTGAGGTTGACGTTTCGATTATAGAGAGAAAGCTAAGAAACTTGGACACCAAGAAATGAACTTTCTGTTCGTATAGTATACATAAACTGAGAATCGGAGCTTCGTGAGCTGGTCCTAATGACATATATACCCAGACATCCACTATAGAGTGTATCTATAATATTTTCCTAGATGAATTCGTACATGATTCGTTTTTTTTTAACCGATTTATGAAAAAGCACAATAAGGCAGCATAAGAGAAATCGAGTTTTGTATAAAAATGGTAAGCACGATCTTAATTATTGATGACTACTTTTGGAACGTTTTTAATGCTGATGATATGTTATCACCTCACCTCATTCGTGAGTTTGTTTCTTGACTCATCTTCTGGAAGCTAAGTGTACTAAATGATACCTTAATTATCTCAAACATGGTTAAGTTTGAATTCTAGTATTTTCGTACATCTGATTTCTATGTCAATTTTGTTACTCATCAGTCTTTTGGTGAACAACATGTTGAATGAAATGAAATGACAGCGTGATGGAACTAACACTATATAAGTCTACCCGTGAAGTATATCATTTTTTTTCGTGTTCTTAAAGCATTTGTACATGGTGCTTTGTTTACTCCAAGTTTGGGCAAACTTCGATGTCTCAGCTGGTAAGCGCTATGTGGTTTGACTGCGACGAACCGTACAAAATGTAATCCAGTTGTTCGTGATTACAAACTTTCAATAACAGTACGAAAGTGCACTGAGACGCTTAGGTTAAAAAATATATTCGAATTTCATGGCTTCTTAGCAAGTTAGTGCTGAGAGCTTATACCTTGATACCAGATATAACAAGTTGTCAAGTAAAGAGCATGGCTTTTTTGTTGTTGTTAGTGGTATTGTTTTCAAAGAAGTTTTATCAGTAAATATTAATGCCTATTCGGTGTCTTCATCATTTAAAAGTTGGCACACATTTCAGTTATTCATTCATTCACCATTAGATTCCATCAAAGAACATAAGGCCGCAATCGCTTGCGGATTCTTCAACAGGTATTTAAGTGAGTAGGTTGTTAGCCCGCTGCACCGAGCCGTCCCTAATTTAGCAGTGTAAGACTAGAGGGAAGGCAGCTAGTCATCACCACCCACCGTCAACTCTTGGGCTACTCTTTTACCAACGAATAGTGGGATTGACCGTCACATTATAACGCCCCCACGGCGGGGAGGGCGAGCATGTTTGGCGCGACGCGGGCGCGAACCCGCGACCCTCGGATCACGAGTCGCACGCCTTACGCGCTTGGCCATGCCGGGCCATTTTTCAGTTATTATAATAATGTAATTTTTTGATGGCTAACATAAGCATGAATAACACTTACTTAAAACGATTCTTCAGAATGTGTACAAACAATACAATCGATTTTTATGGGCTTAATTTTTAACCTACCCAAAGATGTTATTTTCAGACTTCGAGTCGTGTCAGAAATTTATTTCTTGAGACATGTTGTACAGACTGGTTTCTCAAGAATACGATCTATGACTTTGTATTCTGTAATAGTAATATAAATGTATTCTGTAATAGTAATATAAAATGTTCTGATGAAATAAGTTCTTTACGTCAATAAGTTTATAGAAACTTGACACGGTTTGCATATGTTTAACTCCCGTTAAATCATTTATAGCTCACTTTAAATTGGAGGGGAACAACTCTTTGATTTTACGAATAGAACCAAACTAGGTTTTTGGTATTTTTATCAATTAAATAATTGTCTATGAGATACCATACGTTAGTACAATACTTACTTGTGCTGGCTGGTTAAGTGGTTAGGGTGCTCGACTCATAATCTGAATCCCCGTCACACCAAACATGCGCTTTCAGCCGTGGAATATTATAACGTAACGATCAGTTCCACTATTCGTTGGTAAAAGAGTGGTTCAAGAGTTGACGGTGGGTGATGATGGATAGCTGCATTCTCTCTGGTCTTAAACTGTTAAATTAAGGACATCTAGCGTAGATAACCCACGTGTAGTTTTGCGCGAATTTCAAAACAAACAAACGATACTTGTGTTTGCTAAATTAATATATTCTTAACAATACATAAAAAAGAAACAACCTCAATTGATCCCTAAATTAAAATAACGTCTTAAGGCTTATCACCGCTAAAACTATGTTTTACCTAATTAACATAGATAAAGTAAAGAGAAAGTACGTTCTGAAACAAAGAACGTCTTGCCTACACCAGGTCTATTAATTGTCTACTCTACTAGTAGTTGTCGACTTTATTCCCATAAGATTTTAGACCGTCAATTTCCAATTTTCCCTACCTACTGTTATGCCTTCGTCTTTAATTAGAAAATATATAGCGAACTATGTTATTTAAATCGATAATGAATGACGTGGCCTTTAACTCCCATCGCCAAAATGAAGAAATGCACTTCTAATAAACTGGAAGGTCCATGAAGAAAGTTGAACTGTTAAAAAGTTTCGCAGTAGCAGTACCTACGGGGTTAACTTTATTTCAGTTGGTAAAACACATGCTTGCATTACGATGTGTATGGTTTATGAATCCTGTATGCTGGAGATGCTGAAATTGAAACTATCAAATGATCACTCAATTTGCTTTGACTCTAGCATAAAGTTGTTGTTTTTTTAATTTCGCGCAAAACTACCCGAGGGCTGTCTGCGCTAGCCGTCCCTAATTTAGCAGACTAGAGGGAAAGCAGCTAGTCGTCATCATCCACTGCCATCTGTTGGGCTACTTGTTTACTAACGAATAGTAAGATAACACTTTTATCCTCATTATGATTCTGCTTCAAGATTTTGTACATATGTATTGTTCATAGTTTTTAACACATGTAAATAGCACCTTCACTTTTAATACATCTATATTCTTACAGCTATGTTGTTGCTAAACTTCCATTTTTTGTGTGTGTCGGTTTGTTAGCCAGCGTTGGTTGGTGACAAGCAAAAAGCGTCCATTTAAGACTTTGTTCACAGCTTAAGGTATCAAGTTTTTTTTACTAATTTTTATTACGTTTTGACTGACTTGATTACTCAAAATTTCATTTTATATCAGGGTTATACCACAATAACAAAGTTAGCCTTTGTTACACATTTTTTTATATTTTCAAGTGGTGGCAAAAGTTGAAAGGTCATGAAGATTTTGTCTAAACTACAGTTGTTCATCAGAAAAACTAAGAGGCTATCTATATATTGTTAAAAATAATTTTCAAGGTTCTGAACTTAGAAGTAAAAGATTCATTGATGAACTGAGAAGTCCCCTATTGGTACAGCGGTAAGTCTACGGATTTACAACGTTGAAATCAGGGGTTCGATTTCCCTGGGTGGACTCAGCAGATAGCCCGATGTGGCTTTACTATAAGAAAACACGAACTGAGAGTACAACATTACAATTATGAGAAGGACGAGAATTTTTTTCAACAGCGAAAGAGACTTTTAAGAACATTATCAGTTACTAGGTTAGTAAAGCAGGTTTCACAAAATAAAGATAGACATTTAAAAAACTAGATGGATGTTTTGAAAATTAAAACGAGAGCCATCTAACAGAACCGAAAGTGATTGATATGAATAAAATAACGCATTTTTGTAAATGTAATATTGCAATGATTTTGGAACTTCACAAAATTTGTATCTTTAGATTTAAAGAAATTATAGAACGATGATTCAAGTTTTGTAGAGAAAGTAATTTATTTACTTACAAAAACAAAATGATATGTAAGACAAAGAGGAAAGGAAGCAAATGTGTATTCCAACTTTATTCTTCGGTTAACACGTAGTAACTGTTTAAAAGCTTCACTTTAACTCGTACGACTTGGTTTTAGGAAATGACAATCAATTTATTGGTAGATTTCAATTAGCTGTCAAAATGGGATTCAGATATTCTTTCAAAGCGACAGCATCATCCGGGTCTGTAAGCCGCTAAGCAACGGGTGTGGCATGACTCAATGGAGCATTTCCTTGTTAACAGTAACGAGGTTGCGATGGTGTAATTAAGTTGTAGCGGAGGGATGCAACTGGGGTGGGGCTTGTGATGTGTTAGGTCAGGGTCATGGATGTCACGTGCAGCCCGTAAAAATCTTGTCAGTTAGAAGTGAAATATCAAAGGTTATATTTGGAAAGATGAGATAAATAAAAAAAAAAAAGAAATAATAAAAAGGTAAAGATCTCATGCTGAAGTGCATTTTCTATGTTGAAAAAACTTTATTTAAAAGTTAGCGACAGAACTATTGGCCTCTAGTATCAGAAGAAATAAAAAGTAATTCCGCTCGTAAAAAGCTCACTGTCTGTTATTCAGTATTATTCTTGATATTATTGTAAATGCTTCTTTTATCAACCTATGTAAACTTGGGACATTGTTGTATAATGTTTGTTTCTGAATGAAATTTTCTTTAATAAAGGTTAAAATAGTTTAATACATTTTAATGAAATGGTTTAAAATAACTGCTTGAACTCAGCCTTGTTTTAGAACGTTAACCAGCTGATATTTCACTATACCGTGGGATCAACATGTTATTGTTTAATTCTGCATATGTCTTTCTTTACAATGGAACGTGTATATATACTGTTTTGTTTCTTCTGTTCTCTCCTTTACCTAATAATATGCAATAACTAGCGTCAGGCTCACCGGGTATATGAGAAAACTTGCTTTCATTAGTGTATAATTTGAATATGATAGTTGATATAAAAAAAAAAGACGTGTTTTTATCAGGTACAGTGTGGTCATGTGTAAATGAGAAATAAAATGGACGAAAAATAAATACAGAGTGCTACTATTTATCAGGAAAACGCACCTGATAAACAACGCCTTATCATAAGGTAAGCTTTAATAAGCTGTAAAGTTGAGGTGGTTAGCTAAACGTCTTGTGTTACGTGTTAGTAGTAAATGTCTCTTATTACTGTAACTAGTGCATATCGTTTTAAATGTCTCTCTTTCACCTTCAGTCATGAATTTCCAACCTTAGTTGATTAGTGGCAATTTGTATAAATACTATATAAAGATGGAACAAAATTATTCGTGTTAAACCATAAGTAGAAGAGCATAACGTCATAGGATGACGTTATTGCATTTGATCTACGTCATATTTATGTAAGTTGATACATATATCAAATAGTATGCACGTTTTTGCATTGTAAATTTTAATTTTTGATGACATACCGATAAAGTTACGTCTCTGTACTACTCAGTACAGTTGTACAGAACGATTAATTTAATCAATAAGAGTCCCTTTACCATGATTTCAGCCCCTAAATCACCTAGATATTTTAACTAAGAGCAAGGTAATGGAACACTCCAAACTTGCTGTGGAAGCAATCAATATGCACTTACACATCTGACCATTGTTTGAGCGTGAGAGTTTGTATCAGCATACTTGGCTGAACAAATAAAGCCATCTGCGGAGTCGTCATATGTAACTGACGTACCAGTTGACGTTTCATTTCTCTCAGCCTTCTACTGTATAAAATAAACGGGATTCTAAACACTATATATATATATATATATATCAGTAATAATTTTAACGTGTTTCAGTTTTGCTCCTTTCCTCTAGTGCCCTCTGTCGAAATTGTTTAAAATTACCCTCTCATGTCTGCGCTGAATTACTATTGTATTTTTTAACCAATCCAGAATAAAACTTATAAAACTATAAAGTTGCTTTTACATTTCTTGTTTATACTTTTAAAGTAGAGAATCGTCTACGAAATATCCTGGAGCAGTAAATTATTAAAACACGATCTTTGAAAATACGCACTATGGTTTGTAGTTACGTACAAAGCTACACATATAGATAGTTAGATATCTGTTCTGCAGTTAGTGTTGCAATGGTTTATATTCAAACTTCGTATTCCTAACAACGTGTTTCGTGGTATATGGAGAAATCAACGGTCGTATGAATAATTTATAACCACAAGCGATGCAAAAAGTGTTATAGAAAGGAAAAAATAAAGCAATTTTTAATTCTTGATTACGAGAAACCCACTTGAAATAAAAATGTAACTCAGAACGGCTGTTACGGGTATTAACACTTTTATTCATAAGGATAGAACAACGTTTCGACCTTCCTAGGTCATTTTCAGGTTAAGTAAGAGAGAAGTTGAATGTGACCGTTGACGGACACATGTCTTAGGGTCGAAAGTATAAACGGGCACAGATTGTAGGAGGCGTTGCAGTTGGATGTTAGGTTATTAATTAGTATAGGTATAAAGGTGTTCCTTTATATTGGTTTAATTTTGGTTTTAGTTGTTGTATAAGTAGGCTTTTTTGATTTTGCGTTTGTTTATATTTGTTTCGCTACTTAGTATCTGGGTGTTTTCTATGGTTATGTTGTGTTTATTTGATTTGCAGTGTTCAAAAACGTGTGAAGGTGGGTTTTTTTTTCTTTGAATCTATTTTCCATTTTTCTACTTGTTTTTCCAATATAGAAGTAGTGGCAGTTGTTGTATTATATTTTATAATGGGCCTGGCATGGCCTAGCGCGTTAAGGCGTGGGCTTCGTAATCTGAGGGTCGCGGGTTCGCGCCCGAGTCGCGCCAAACATGCGTCGCCCTCCCAGCCGTGGGGGCGTTATAATATGACGGTCAATCCCACTATTCGTTGGTAAAATAGTAGCCCAACAGTTGGCGGTGGGTGGTGATGACTAGCTGCCTTCCCTCTAGTCTTACACTGCTAAATTAGGGACGGCTAGCACACATAGCCCTCGAGTAGCTTTGTGCGAAATTCCAAAAACCAAACCAACCAAACGTATTTTATAAATTATGTTGGTGTTGTGTTTGTCATTTTAGTTTTTACATAGTATTGACTTTAGTTTTGTACCTGGTTTCTGAATAAATTTGGTGTTTACTAGAATGTTGTGTTTGTTATAACTTTTTTCCAAATGTTGATTATTTTTCCGCTGATGTCGGGAACATATGGTATGCAGCAGTATATGGTTTCATAGTTTGTTGTATCTTGGGATTTATTGTTGTTTGTTTGTTGCAAAGCAATTATTATAAACTAGAAAATGAAGTGTGCACAACAAATTAACAAACAACAAAAAATAGGTAATTATAGTACGGTATTGTTTTTGATTAGTATGGACGAAATCATTATTGCATAAATTAAAATATTCAATTTTCCCGAGAAAGGCCTCTCATAGTTATAATTGAAACGCCCTTTTCATGATGCTGAAACACACACTAGAAATAAGAAAAAGAAACACCAAATTAAAAATGATAAAGCCACAAAGCATGGTTTATTTTCGTTAAATGTAAACGTTGTGCAAGAATTGAGAGGGGGTCACGTTACTAAATAGAAAAGCGATCTTAAATATATATGATAATGTGAGTGCATGCAAAATCACTGGATTTTATTTAAACATAAATACTTTAATTCTAAACAATAGGTAAGAAGATGTTCTCAGACACGTATTTTAAAGTAACAACACTAAAAATGCTTCATAAGAGGCATTTCCATGTGTAACTCCTACTTGCTTCCTATACTTTAACAAAATCTGATAAGAGTTGTATAAGAAAGGAATGAGAGGAAGGGTTACAAAAATGAATTTTTCGTTTAAGTTGTAGAAAATGTTCTCTCAGCTTTTGTGACTATAAGAAAACGCCTTCTTTTATTGACTCACATGAAAACTGTTGGATTTGTGAGATATCGTATTGAAAACTATAAAACTAATTACGAAATATCTTTAAGTTATATCCATAAACGTTGTTAAATTTCCTTGGAGCCATGTGCATAACTGATGATCACTAATAAGCTCTTTCTTAATTTAATATGTGCTGATTTAGATCGAAGCTGGTCCAACTGGCAGTCCGCTAGATAACTTTCAACAACCATATAAAAATTTAAAATTAATAAATGAAGAACGAAGCTAAAGAAATAGCTTATTTTTGTGCTTTTGAGGCTTAGTTGCTGTTTGTTACCTATTATTGTGTTAGTATGTTATTTTATACTAATAAACTTGATAAAGACAATATTTTTTTATCAACATTTAGTTCCCGGCCTCTGAGGTAGAGATGAATATATAATATGATCCCTCGTAAGCAAAAATTGGACAACTCTGTTTTTAGATAAAAGTAGACTTATAAGTTGTTACGCAGGAACTAACCACGAACTTATAATTTAACAACTTAAAAGACATTAATTTGAAAACCCACTGCCATCTTTGTGCCTTTAAGCTATGAGAAAAAAAAAGTTGGATCATTTTAAACCTTCAAAACGCAATTAACGAATAATTTTGCTGAAAGATTCGTAATAAGAAACGAGTACCTTCAACCTTTCTAATTATTTTGACTTTGAACGAAATTCGTCAAGGACTTATAAGTTATTATGATGTACCATTATATAAATAAAAGTGTTTTATCTCACAAGCTACTAAAATGTAACTTATAACACGCAAAGAGATACAATTCTTTACATATCTTCAGGATAAAGCCAACAGTTACCTGATAAGCCAAAAAAAAATATCTGTTATCCCAAGAAACAAGCAACTGTAATCACTGAAAACACTATGTAACACAATTTTGTTCCTGAGTAGTATGTCTTATTTCTTAATTGCTTATGTTGTAAAAGTATACAGAAAATGGCCATTATTCCCTTCAAACTTTGCTTTAGTAACCTGAATAATGAAATATAAAAATTAACCTATTTTCTATGTAAAAACGAGCAAATTTGCAAATTTTCATTTACATAAGGTCTGAATAAAACAACATATGAATCAAGATTTACATGTATTTGTACTCAATTTATACAAAAATGTTTAGAAGTGAGTAGTTTCTCGAGATTTGCGACTGTAATGTAAATCACTTTCACGTATCAGCCCCCAAATACAGTCTCCCAATATGTTTTCGTTATACGCTCCCAGGTCACAAAAGCAAAGTTTGAAGAGAAAAATATGTCTTTCCCATTTACTTTAGGCATAAGCAATTGGGAAATAACACTTTCTGCCCAGGAACAAGAGAAAGTAAAAATTTTCTTACATAGTGATATTAAAGTTGACGGAGCAGGAAGAAAGTTGCGAAGCAACTGTGTTTTTTACTTCGATGCATTTAAAGTACCTATCAAACACTAGATAAAACTATTCCATTTATATAGTTTGCTCTTTGTCACATTTCTTAGTTTTTACTCACACTTTTCAATTTCAAATGATTAGACGACACTTTCACTAATATATCCCCGTCGCACCAAACATGCTTGCCTTTTCAGCCGTGGGGGCGATATATGTGCGGTCAATCCCACTATTCATTGGTAAAAGAGTATCCAAAGAGTTGGCGGTGGGTGGTGATGACTAGTTGCCTTTCCTCTAGTCTTACACTGCTAAATTAGGGACGGCTAGCGCAGATAGCCCTCGAGTAGCTTTGCACAAAATTCAAAAACAAACAAACAAACACTAATTTAGATGTGATAACTTACTAAATAATAACAATTTATGCTCTTTGGTTTGTTTTAATAATATTCTCAGTATCTTGTTGTGTTGAGTTATACATTTTGTTTTTTTACTTAAACAAACACACTTTTATGACTTTAAGTAATTCACATATCTTGTAAATACAAACCTCAGTTCCTTAAAACTTCATGTTAATTAACATTGTAGAAAACACTGTCATCCAGCTGGTTAATACTGTGACGAACACTTCTTACAAGCATCTTTTACTTTTAGGTTCGATCGTAGCATTGTGATTAGAGTACCTAAGTGGAGGAACCAAGGGTTTATGGTTTGACAGTTGTGGGTGCGTTACGATGTAGGATCGTCAGTAAATCCGCTGTCCGTTTAAGAGTAGCTGCTTTAGGCAAGATATTTCCGACTGGTTTTATTCTTTCTGGTACACAGTTCAAAGTTAGGGATAGCTATACCTGATCTACAATAAAGACCATTGTTTGTATAAGGTGTTATTCACGTGAACAAAGAAAAGAAAGATATTTTACGTTTACACCCTGACCTTTTTTGTTTTATATTTGTCATTGAAAAAGTAAAACGTATCTGAGCTTATTATGTATATTTTATGTCATGTATGTTGACGGAAGCTAAGTTGTAAATTAGATTCATTTATTGACTAAATATTTGATTCCTGCTTATTTGTTTTTTCCATCTCACCTGAATACTGTGACGTCATTATGTTCCTGTGAACTAAAACTTAGGGTTTGTGGATTTCATATTTTATTAGTCACATGTTTATCTTTTTCAACATAAGTTGGCTGCATATAGAATCAGCTTTTATTGTGAATGAGCTTCAACAACTTTTAAACGTTTTAAACTGTTAATCATTAGAGCACATGCAAACACACTAATAAAAACTTTGAAGGCATATAATACATGCCTCACTGATCTTTTCAAGTGATTAGTGTAAAATGAATGTCAAATGTTGCAGCATTTGAAATTACATCATAAAAATATCATAAAGTAAAACGCTTTTACCCAAAGGTCCCCTTGAGGATTTCGAAATAGATATCGCAGATTCCAGAAGTATTCAGTAGATAAGATACTTCTTAGACTACAGCTGTTTAGAGGTCGTTTAAATTAATAAGACAACACTATCTAGCCTGCACACTAAATAGACTTGATTGGGGAGTAGTAAGTTGGGAAAGTGGATTACTTCAAGGTTTATCTTCACGTGGATTTGTGGCCCAGCATGGCCAGGTGGGTTAAGGCGTTCGACTTGTAATTCGAGGGTCATGGGTTCGCATCCCCGTCACACCAAACATGCTTGCCCTTTCAGCCGTGGGGGCGCTATAATATTACGGCCAATCCCACTATTCGTTGGTAAAAGAGTAGCTTAAGAGCTGGCGGTGGGTAGTGATGAATAGTTGTCTTCCCTCTAGTCTTACACCGCTAAATTAGGGACGGCTAGCGCAGATAGCTCTCAAGTAGCTTTACGCGAAATTCAAAAACAAAAAAACATACATTCACGTGGGTTTTTACATGAAGACAAAGAGAGACACCATCATTAATGAGAATAATCGACACAAGAGTTTGTTTTGAATTCTCCTAATAAGTATTCAGACGTACTTTTACATGAATACTGATAATTTGCCCGATAGAGGCAGATGGTTAAAGCGCTCGATTCGTAATCTGAGGGTCGCTGCTTCAAATCTCGTCATACTAAACTATTATTAGTTTGGTCTATCCCACTGTTCATTGGTAAGAAGAGTGACCCAAGAGTTGTTGGTGGTTGGTAATAACTAGCTGTCTTCTCTCTAATCTTACACTGCTAAACTAGGGACGGCTCATGCAGAGAAAACCCTCATCTAGTTTGGTGCGAAATTCAAAACAAACAATATATGAAATTTATTTTGGTGTAGTCTGAGAAATAGTGAATATACTGATGTAAGTTGTGAAAATATAGAAAGTATAAATGATAGTTTATGCAAATTAGAACATATTGGAGGGGATATCTTGAATTTGTTAGATATTAATATTATTCACGATAAATGGGACTATTTGTGCACAGTTGTTAGTTTAATTTTCATCAACTGATTTATCACAAACATGATTATTTACTAATTCATTAATGCATTTCCAAGTTTCTTTTTACCCTGAATTTCAGAACATTTTGTCACATAGTAATTCTTTTCGGTTATTCCTAAAAAAACATGTTTGCAAATTTCTTTTGGCTTTGTAAACTACTTCATTTGTTTTCCTTTTCTGACGTTTGTAGTTATGCCATAAATTAGCTATTTCTCTTGTGATATCAAAAATATCAGAATCCCTTTTTTATTTTAATCTCAAATGATTACATGTTATGCTGCTTCTTGTTAGAATAATTAGATGTAATACTTCTTATTAGGATAATTAGATGTAATACTTTTATTAGGATGATTAGATGTAATACTTCTTATTAGAATTATTAATTGTGATACTGCTTCATATTTTAATGATTACTTGTAATACTACTTATTATTAGAATGATTACTTTAATTCTCTTTCTTATTTATTGTAACTACATTTATTGCAATTCTGCTCAGTATATATAGTACAAAAAGTTAAATGAATTGATACAAAATAAGTTTTCATGAAGCTTATACAGCTTATTTGTGTAATACTTAACATAGCGCTGAAAATGCATCATTTATAATTATATACAAATTCTTAAGAGCCTCAATTAGAAAGTGAATGAATAAGCATTACAATTATTTCTGAAGTTAACTGTCTTTTTAATGTTTATTCAATTCACAGACATTATATAGCGAAGTAACCACATTAATAAATTGCATGAGAAGACAAATTATCTAAAGTTCGACCTAGATACATAAATATTATTATGCATCTACAATCCGAATAATACTTTCTGGTAATAACTTTTCTAACTAAATACAGTATTACCTTTTTTAAAAAAAAATTTAGTGAATATTCACGATTTTAGCTTAATATATATTTACATAAATTCGATTACAATTGATCAAAATATTAGTTTATCAAATTCTGTTTGAAAAAAATTTGTTCGATAAGTTTCACAGTAATATGCTGAATCATCTAAATATTGGTATGTTGTACTATTTAGAATGTCCTTCGTTGGGACAGCAGCAAGTCTAAAATCAGGGGTTCGATTCTCCGTTGTAGACACAGCAAATAGCCTCAGGCTTTGCTATTTAGACATATATCTTATAATTCATTAAAATATAAGTTTCGTAGTAATGTACCCAAAATTAAACCCCGTAAGACATCATATTTTATAGCTATCTGACAATTATTTATATTTCTAACTCTTGTTGTTACAAACATTTTATTTATGTAATCAATAAAACATTTTGATAACACAACTCTTACAACCATTATGTATAAGTTCAAAACTGGCATACAGAAATGACAAATTTTAGACAAATGTTACGTTAAGAGATGCAATTATAAGACATCAGCTACTTGATGTATATTTTTGTTTTTGAATTTCACGCAAACCTACACAAGGGTTATCTGCGCTAGCCTTACTTAATTTAGCAATGTAAGACAAGAGGGAAGGCAGCTAGTCATCACTACCCACCACCGACTCTTGGGCTATTCTTTTATCAACGAATAGTGGGATTAACCGTCACATTATACCGTGGCGACGGTTGAAAGGGCGAGCATATTTGGTGTGATTGGGATTTGAACCCGCGATCCTCAGATTACGAGTTGAATGCCTTAACCACCTGGCAATGTCTTTATGTAAATGTATTTTATAAATATCTGATAAATATAAATTTTTTATTATAGTCTAATTTATAAAGTATTGAAAATCATAGTGCTAGAAAACTAGAAAATAAATATTATGAAATTCAAAATTACATAAACAAAAAATATTGGATTAATATTAATCGAAGTTGTTATTTAACATCCAGATTACTAGAATATATAAAAAACACCTTTGCGCGTGACTTTCTACAATTTCAAACATATCTTGAAAGTTTATTTCAATGATGTAAAAAAAAATATTTAAAATCTTTATATTATATTATAACAGAATTAAAATATTTTTGATCATAACGTAATAATATAATACCATATAATGTTATTACACTAGTATCACTAGCAAAAAATTAATGTAGAATAAAAAAAGTTCAGTTAAAGACAATACCAGTAAGTTACCATTCATTGAATACTACTCAGTTTGTCTAGTAAGACGAATTAATAACTAGTCTTTAAATTTTGTTTGATTAACTCTGAAATCTGATTTATACTGATTTATATACCTTGGGAGTTGGTTTATTATATATGGTATTTTATTATTCCTACTCTTTTTTTCACAGTTATTATTATGTTTTGGAATTTGAAATGTTTATTACCTCTGCCGCTGAAGGTGGATGGGGGGCTATGATTTTTATCTCTGTGTGTGTATGTGTTTGTGTATTAGTCAGCAAGATTTCACGAAAACAACCGAGTGGATTTAGACGAAAGTTGGTATACATTTGGTTTATGACCTAAATTAGAAACGATTTGTTTTTGGAAAGTTAAAGTCACAAAAAAAATCATTATCTGTTAACATGGGAACCGATTTTTCACATTATTTTTTATCTATAGCTCAGTCACAAATTACCAAATTTTGATTAAATTTGATGAACTTATATGGAATATTATTCCTCATTATCCTGCTGAATATTATCCGTGTCCGTTGATAGCTACGGATATATGAAAACATTTTTTTTTATTTTTGAGAGCCAAATATGATCAACGCTGCATGGTGGAGGTATACACTCCACTGAGTGCCCCTCTAATTTTTATAAAGTTCTAATATTATAAATACGAGTTTTACTGCATTATTATTTGCAATGTAATAGGAATTTATAATTATTATTATAAATTGCATATACGTCTAATAATTGATTTTTTATCATTGCATCTTTTGATATTACATTTGTATTTAATTCTTTATTTTTGTTCAAAGTTATCATTATAATGAGAACTTAATACTGCTTTTATTGAAGCGTTTACTCGAAACAGTGTTGAATTAGAAGTTTTGCGTCAAGAATGAATCATAGTGCCATCGAGGTATTTTCTCTCTGTTTTCTTATTCCCCATGTATGTCTTCGGATTTACAACGCTAAAATCATGGGTTTGATTCACCTCGATGGACACAGTAGATACCCCGATGTGACTTTGCTATAAAAGAAAAAAAAAACACCTTTTGTTTAAGGTTTGTCATGACGGAGTGGTTAGGGCACTTGACTTGCTATGTGAGGGTTACGAGTTGAAATCCCGCCCCCAAGTATCCTCGACCTGTCAGCCGTGGGAGCGTTATAATTATACGGTCAATCCTACTGTTCGTTTGCGGTGGGTGGTGCTGACCAACTGCCTTTATTCCAGTGTGTTGCTTCAAAATTAGGGAGGTCTAGCGCAGGTGACATTTGAGTAACTTTGTGTGAAATTCAAAATAATACTTTTTCTTTCCGAAAATCATGCATCTGGCTTATTTAGAAATGGAATATATACATTTTTAAATATTATTATTCATCTGTTTTAGATTTGGGATTATTCTTGTAGATAAACGGAAAATGTGAAGATTTAATACAGTTAAAAACTACATAAAACAATATAATCATAACCCTCAGAGATAGAGAATGATAAATCATTACATTTTTAAACAAATTTCAGAAAACATTGTGATGAACAAGGTCATTTTAAGGAGTGAATATATTTATGTTTTTAGTAGATTGTGCATGTTTGTAGTTTTCCTTTTTATTCTGGATAGGTGTCACTACGGCATACAAAAACCCCGTTGTTTAATATTTATCTTTTGTTTTCGAATATTCGCGTAAAGCTACTCAATGAGTATCTGAGCTGGCTGTACTGAACTTTGAAGTGATGAACTAGAGAGAAGGTAGCTCGTGAACCCTTGGACTAATGTTAAAAATGAATAGTTGGACGTAACAGTCACTTTTATAACACAGGAAACTTCAAAGCGTAGAAGTTCAGTTTCAAAATCCGGCAAATTAGTCAGCGGGCTGTATATGTGGGGGATTTGACCGTCACCCATATAATACGTCTACAACCCAAAAGTGTAGTATCTTGTTGCAATAACTAGGTAATGAGAGCATGGAACCCGCAGATCCATAGTTCTATATATTAACATTTCGGCCCTTATTCATTGTCCATTTTTATAGATTCTTTAACGGTACGATAAACAACAATCTGAGAAATCTTACAATGTTTCAAGGGGAAATTGTCTTTGACTTGAAGAACTATTTTTAAATAGAGGATAATAATACAGAATAGACATGAGATTTGTCGTTTTAAAATATTGTTTCATGTTTAAGGATAAAGTAATAATAAAACTAGCATTTCTGTCTTATATATATTAATGCATTTTACATTCAGTTCATGTGTATATGCAGACCTCTTGCTTGTCCAAATCTAATAAGTTCTATAACTTTTTGGTGCCAGTTGATTACATGTCTCTTGGAAAATGCTGAAATCAATATACAAACCAAAATACTAGGTCAGCAAGCGAGGGTAAAAAAATTGGTACAATATTAATATTACTTAATTTTCTATGATTACACAAAAAAAAACAATGTTGGATTAATTTATACACAATCAGCGAAGCAGCTAATAAACATCCCAATTACTGGAATATGGATGAAACACCTTTTCGCGTTACTTTTTATATTTTCGAACTTACTCTGAAAGTTAATTTCAATAGTGTGAGGCCCGGCATGGCCATTCGTGTTAAGACGTGCGACTCGCAATCTGAGGGTCGTGGGTTCGCATCCCCGTCACGCCAAACGTGCTCGCCCTTTCAGCCGTGGGGGCGTTGTAATGTAACGGTCAATCACACTATTCGTTGGTAAAAGAGTAGCCCAAGAGTTGGCGGTGGGTGGTGATGACTAGACTAACTGCCTTCCCTCTAGTCTTACAATACTAAATTAGGGACGGCTAGCACAGATAGCCCTCGAGTAGCTTTGTGCGAAATTAAAAAAACAAACAAACAAATTCAATAATGTGAATAGTATTATGTAGCCTATCAGCGGGTAAAAATGAGTATTCGAAAACGGTGTACATAATTATTCGTTTTAAAAGTTGGGAAGTATCTTACTTTTCACTTTGATGCAGCGAATTGGAAACTAATTAGGAAAGATAATTCGTGCCAATTTCACCATTGTTTGTTCAACTCGACGTCGTGGCTTGGCTTATTCAAAAACTACTCTCTTTTTCAAAGTCGACTTTTCGTTCAAGTAATTTATATTGTTCCAATGAGAGTTGGAGCCCAGATCTTGAAAGTAAGGTATTAGTATGCCTTTCCTTACAAAGTGGACGATTGGATATGATCAAGATGTCATTTACATAATAGAAATATTAATTTTCATTCGAGTCAGCATTAATGTAATGCAATAATCCCACTAGTACTATGTATAGCTTAATACATGTTTAATTTAAGTTTAAAATATACTCATGCTATTAGAAATTGTATTGATGAAAATTGGGCGAATAGCTAAAAAGTATACTGTAGCGTGTCACAAGTACTAGCGAAACTAGTCGCATTTTGATTTTTTTTTCTTTTTGTATTACCTGGCGATTTAGATACCTTAAAATTATTAGGGCCATAAAGCTTAATTGTAAATCTGGGTGGAATAGTTAATCTATCGTAGAAATTAAAATCTTGTTTAATTTAAAACCCTGTCGATTTACTAATTGTAGGGTTATTTCCAGAAATGGTTAGGACGAAAGTTTCTGACAATTACACTTACAAGCATGTATCTTATACAGACGGATACGACCGTGCAGTTACTGGATGTGTAGCGAAGGGTGTGTAAGTGTAACCGTACGTCTTCGACTTTATATTCGGAAAGGGTGCGACTGTTCGTAATAAAAGAGAAGTTTCGAAATATTACACTCTTCACTTTGCATGCGGAGAATTAGGAACAGTAATTAGGAAAGATTGCTGGTTTAACACAGCTCTGACTCGTTTGATAAAACGATTAAAACAAAAGACCTTCGCTGTGCTTGTTTGTGGCTTCCGTGAGTATTTCTTGATGGCGTGACAACATTGTAGAATAAGTTGCCTTTTTGTACAAATCAATATTTATATCTGCAGCGCAAGCTTCGCCGGTCTAGTTTGGATAAAACTCTGTCATAAACATGCTTCTCTTTGTTTGGCCGCCTACATTAAATTTTCATCAGGTTTTAATGCTGATTTATTCAGTGCAGAGTGTGCCAGCCCTAGATGATAGGAAATATGTGCTTAGTCTGCTGGATTGGGCGAGATTGCAGTTTTATGTGTTTTATTAGTTTTGTGGTCGCACTAAACATCTCTATGACTTATAGAGGAGGGAGAGCTTGTTGAAGGGGTGGGACCTTATTGCGTGTCTGTGCTTTTGTGTGTGTTACTGCAGAATGAAGTTGAAAGCTATCTTTGTTTTTGGCAAAGTTTTTCCTTACTCAGCACTAAACTAGCCAGTAAACCACCTTGCAGTAAACAGCAGTCTAACGATCATCGATCTGACCTACGTGAGTACGGTTTACTGTGTCTCCCACCCCAGCCCATCACAACTGTAAAAAAGAGGAAATATATATATACGAGGGCTGTTCAAAAAATACGCGGACTGACTTCATAAAACAAAATGTACTTTATTTAGAAGTTACAGGTCTGGGACCCCTTCAAAGTACTCTCCTTCCCAACGCACACACTTATCCCAACGGTGTTTCCACTTGTTGAAACAGTCCTGGTACGCTTCTTTTGTAATATCCTCCAGCTCCTTCGTCGCATTTACCTTAATCTCGGGAATCGTCTCAAATCTTCTTCCTTTCAAGGGTCTTTTGAGTTTGGGGAACAAGAAAATATCTCAAGGAGCAAGGTCAGGTGAGTAGGGGGGGGGGCGAGGAAGAACAGTGATCGAGTGTTTGGCCAAAAACTCACGAGTTCTGAGGGCTGAATGGGCTGGAGCGTTGTCGTGATGGAAAACCAGTCGCCACTCCTCCACATTTCTGGCCTTTTGCGACGGATGCCGTCCCTCAGACGTTTCAGAACTTCAATGTAGTAAGTTTGGTTCACTGTGGAGCCTTCGGGGAGGTACTCGTGGTGAACAACACCCTTAGCATCGAAGAAAATTGTCAGCATCATCTTGACCTTGGATCGAACTTGGCGAGCTTTTTTGGGTCTGGGGGATGTTTCACCCATCCACTGGGACGATTGGACCTTCGTTTCAATGTCATAACCATAAACCCATGATTCATCACCTGCAATGATCCTTGACAAGAAGTTTTCATCTTCTTCTGAACGATTAAGCAGTTCCTGACAAACCTGGACGCGATGGGCTTTTTGTTCGTTCGTTATCAGGCGTGGCACAAATTTCGCAGCAACGCGGTGCATCTTCAATTTTTCGGTGAAAATCTTGTAACAAGATCCAACTGATATCCCACACTCTTCAACAAGCTTCCTGACAGTCAGACGTCGATTTGCCCGCACCAGGGTGTTGATTTTGTCGACGTGTGGGTCGTCAGTTGACGTGGAAGGACGTCCAGGACGCTCATCATCTTCAATGGACTGTCGACCATCCTTAAAACGTTCATGCCACTTGGAACATGCCGTACGCTTCATAGCAACATCACCGTAAGCCGTGTTAAGCATAGCAAAAGTTTCAGTCGCAGATTTTCCAAGTTTAACTCAAAATTTCACAGCAAGTCGTTGCTCCTTCAGGTCATTCATTCTGAAATCCGCCAAACGAAAAAATCGCACTTCACTTAAAACCGCGTAGCTAATACACAAATGAAGATATCTGCAATCGGGAAATGGCGTCGTAATCAGCTGATCTGTGCGAACCTAGCGACACCAAGCGGATTCCCCTGGAACCAACTGGAGCCGCGCAATTCAAACAGTCCGCGTATTTTTTGAACAGCCCTCGTACAAATACATATCTTTAATCTTTTATATCTAAGTATATAATAAATCTACAGAGAATGTTTCCGAGGAGCAACTACAAATAGTTTTGTTTGGGGGGGATTAATAGAAAGAAAAGGAGGTAAAATGTAAAAAAGATCGTCATTCGTTTCATTTTATTCCCGTTTATTGTACCTTAGCTACATGTAGTTGTTAGAGAGTGGGTTCAATTTTTCTGTATTTTGTAAAACGTTTTGTGTAATGCTGGGGTATTATATGTTAATACATGTATATTTGAACCTAAAAAATGTTTTTTATAGTTTTCCAAGTATTTAGATATAATCCGAATATTCCAATAAATGTTAGGTAATCTGTTCGTTATAAAAGTTTAAGTGTTATGCGTCGATGTGTTTTAGAGGATTTGTCATAGGCTTTATGGGAATGAGTACTCTGTGTATGTATATTATATGTATTAATCAAATCAGTACTACACAACAAAAATCCAATTAATAACAACCAAAAACATTCACAGTGAGACTACAAAAGCCAAAAATGTTTTCATTACCAGCCCTTGTCATCATCATTAACTGATAAAAGAAATTGTCTGTAGTTATAACACGTTTGAGATATCTATCTATCAGAGAAGATCCATACGCAGATGTCAAACTAGTCAGCAGCAATGGAGAATCAATTAAACAAACAGTTAACTATAGTTACAATGTGAAATACTTGTATTAATGTATATTACAGATTCGCATATTTGCACAAGCTATAGTAGTTACAGAACAATTGTATCTCATTTTTCTTTCTTTGAAAAAATGAGAAAGACTTGTTCCGTAATATGAATTAATAGAAGTATTTCATACTGTAAGTATATTCAACTGTTTGTTTAGTGGTTCTCCATTGCTGCTGATTAGTTTGAAATCTACGTTTGGAATTTGTCTGATAGATAAATACAGTTACGACAGAAAGTGTTCGTGCCCCTGCGTCCAGAGTGGTGTTTTGCTCATAACTTAAAAAGTGTCACGAGTAGGATAATAAAAGTGTAGTATATTACAAATATTATACAAACACACATCTATATAAATTTTTATGTAACTTAAACGACAAATAAACTGTTTATAAACAAATAACCAAAAATAGGAGGAGCAGAAAGTGTTCGTACAGTTCAGAATAAACTACATTATACCATTCCAGAACTAGACACTGGGTTCATAATTATTGGAATTTAGCAGGCAACAAATGTACTTCCGGCAATTTAGCGCTGTCTCCGTCATTATCTGCTTGGTCAACATGGCGAACAGGAAACAACTATCCAGTGATTTAAAAAACCGAATTATTGTAAAGTACAAGTCTCTTGTGTCTCTTTCCGGTATTCCTACACAACTTAATATGCCGAAATCTACTGTTCAAAGCATAATTGCCAAGTTTAAGCTTACAGGATCAAATGCTAACCTCCCTTGTTCCGGACGCCCCATCAAAATTCCAGAGAGAACCAAGAGGAAGGTTCTCAGAGAAGTTAGTAGGAACCCTCGTTTAATAAGTAATTACATACAGAAACTGGAAAGGGAAACTGGGGTTAAAGTAAGCACCTCTACAGTTACGAACATGTTACGCTCTTCTGGGTTCAAAGCATGCTGTCCTCGTAGAATTCCATATTTAAAGCCTGTTCATTTAGAAGCACGATTGAGGTATGTAAGAAAGCATGTAAATAACCTCTTCACCTATTGGAAGAGTATTCTTTGGTCAGACGAATAATCGACCTTTTCGGCCATAATGATGTTCGCTATATTTTTCCGTAAGAAGGGGGAACGAAATCGTCCAAAGAACACCATCCCTACAGTTAAACACGGAGGTGGCTCGATCATGCTATGGGGTTCCTTCAGCTCTTCTGGTGTAGGCAGCCTTTACCGAGTTAACGGAATCATGAAAAAAGAAGAGTACGTTGATATATTAGGCACTTGTATCAAGAATGATGCTCGGAACTTGCGGCTTGGGCGTCGTTGGACCTTCCAGCACGACAATGACCCTAAGCACACATCGAAATATGTGCAATTCTGGTTGCAGAGGAACCATATAAACGTTCTGGGGTGGCCATTGCAGTCACCCGATCTCAACCCAATTGAAAACGTTTGGCATGAGTTGAAGACCAGGGTTCATCAGCGTCATCCGAAAAACTTGCAAGAGTTGGAGGCCTTCTGTAAAGAAGAATGGAAGAAAATACCAGTCGAGTACTGTCAAACGATCATGGAGGGCTATGAGGAGAAATTGCGCCAAGTAATTCACCTGAAAGGCTACACAATTGACCATTAAAGTAGACGCACGAACATTTTCTGCCCCTTCTATGTTTAGTTATTTGTTTATAAACAGTTTATTTGTCGTTCAATTTACATAAAACTTTATGTAGATGTGTGTTGGTATGATATGTATAATATACTATACTTTCATTATCCTAATCGTGATACTTTTTAGGTTATGAGGAAAAACTACTCACGACGCAGGGGTACGAACACTTTCTGTCATAACTGTATCTCCAACATGTTATTTGACAGCTATAACCACAAACAACTTTCGTTATCAATTAATGATGATGACAAGAGCTGGTAATGAAAACATTTTTGGTTTTTGTAGTTTCGCTGTGAATGTTTTTGATTGTTATTAATTTGATTATTATATGGTACTGATTTGATCACCTATTTACATTTAATATATCTTATAGTGTTGTAATTTATTTATTTATACATCTGTGCATATATGAAAAATAAATTTCCAGAAATTAAGCATCAAACGGCAATTTGACAACTGAAATTGTTGATTACAAACATACAAGGTAGCTGTACTTTATTAAATATATAATTTTTGTGTCGCACAATGTTCAGCGAAGTTCCAAAACACTCGACGTAACCATGAGACAACAGAGTGAAAATATACTGGATGAGCTAGAGTTGATGACGTGCTTCAATTCTGATCGCATGCATAGTCGTTAATCTTTTGTTTAAACGATCGATAAGAAATTCTCTTGTGGGCTACAGTGAACATCGTCGGTAGACGAAGAAGTTTCCATGGCAATAATGCCTTGCATTTGGGGACAATTGGAGAAATGAATAAGCATAAAAATTGAATAAGTAAGTTTAAATAGTAAGAATAATAAAATCTGAATTTGTGTTTTGTGTTTCATCCGACACCACAAAACACTAAAACTCGTTGAAAAAAATTGTGTTTTTACAACATACAAAACAGACATATAATTCAAAGTTTGTTAAACAAATTGTAAAGGTACTGAATGCATTTCTAGCATTAATGAATATATTCCAATGAAACATTTGACAATGAATGAAGATTATAAACAGTCGCAACACAAATTTAATTTTTCCACATTAGCTTAACATTTAGTACATACTAACAAAGATGACGGAGAGAAACCATTAACAGTACCTAGGGCATTATTTCCTTTTTTTTTCACTGATGACACCCTAACCCACTTACCTTGATTTGCGAGACACCTCTGCTGCCACATACACTACATCCTGTACAGTTTTTATATTCTTAATTATTATTCGCTTGGAGAAACCAGTGATATCCTTAGCAACTTGCTGCGACACGAGTTTGAAAGTCAGCAACTTGGGTTAAGTTAAGAATGCTGAAGGCGAATGCTATAGTTTTCCCAAACCAAGAAAAGAAAAAGTGTTTAAAAAGTATGAAAAACAATCACGAAAGTTGAAAAGAAAAACGTTTTCAAAGGAAAGGAGAGCACAGGGCAAAAAAGATATAAACATACGCTGGGATGATACAAATTGGATTAAAATGACTGAAATAGTAAGAACATTTATAATTTAAATCGAATAATTCTAGAATTTTAGTAGATGTACGTTTCAACCAGCTGTAGAAACTGTATAATTTGGTGGTTATGCAGGATGACACATAATGAAGGAGGTTGGTTCTTTGATACGTTGTTCACTTTAATAAAATCATGGATGGATTTAGTTTGGTGGTGATGACAAATGAAGCCACTAAGATTTTAATAATTACAACATATACTTAAAAATAAACAAACTTTAAAACCAAGGTTAACAAAATATCTTCTAATAACGTGAACAACTTTAAATATACAATTTTCTCTACAAGTAGGTTTCCTCATCATCATGGATTATAACTTTAAATATTGCTTGGTTTGCGAAATACAGAAGTAGACGTCATCGTTTTTATTTCTGAATCTTTTTGCATGAAACAGAACTTTAAAGAAAATCTTTGACCAAATTAACAACATTATAAGGACATTTAGCAATATTAATGATGCTTCTTCAAAGCTTTTAAGTTTTTGGCAATAAAATCAGTCTTATTTGCTCATGAAATTTAGTGTTGTGTAACTACTATTGTTTGTAGAACAGAATTATTTTGTGTGCATTGTGTTTCAGGTGTTATATGTACATGTGGACTGGCTGTAAAAATTAAAAGAGAAGCCAAAAGTGGAACGTTTGCTTCGTGTTATGTTTAGTTTGTTCAATAAACGTAAAAGTAAGGTAGAGGCTATGAATATAAATAATGTCAGAATATAAAATTAAATTTCCCGTTGAATTGAATTTAAAATATGGATCATAGTTTATGAGAAAAAGATGCTTTACTCGTTATCTGATTTTAATAATTTAATCGATTATAATTGTACTATTTAAAATGACTCTTAACTCATTAACTGATATTTTATAACTATGAAATTCTTAAATTGGATCATAAAGTAGATGTACTGTAGATAAGCTTATTCGCTTTTTTTTTTTTTTTTTTTTTGGTGGGGTTAGGGGTAGTTTAAATAACATCGGATTCATATAATAGGTTAGGTAACAATTCTAGGCTTAGCTGATATTTTTATTTAACTCACATAGTCTAATGATTAACCGTGGGTAAGGAGATTAAATCTTGTTTACGCAAACGATGTTAACTTTGGTTCTAATCGACCTTCGTACCTTAACCAATTAAAAATATTCATTCTGTTTCATATTTTGTGAAGCCTGGCATGGCCGGGTAGTTAAGGTACTGGACTCGTAATCTGATGGTCGTGGGTTCGAATCCCCGTTTCACTAAATAGTCTCGCCCTTTCATCCGTGGAGGTGCTATAATGTTACAGTCAATCTCACTGTGCGTTGTTAAAAGAGTAGCCCAAGAGTTGGAGGTGGATGTTCACGACTAGCTGCTTCCCTCTAGTCTTACACTGCTAAATTAAGGACAACTATCGTAGATAACTTTCGTGTAGCTTTGTGCGAAATTCAGAAACAAACAGTTATCTTTTATGAACCTAAATTCTGTACACATTTCCTCAAACATAATTATATTGAAGGCTTAAAGTTTTAATGAATCTCTTCAGCTCATCGTTGTAAAGATAAGTTCAAAACAAGTATTTAAAACATACTTTATTTGAGTATAAATAGCGCAGTATAAATGTCATTAATACATCACAAATGATCTACTCTTATATTTTATAATTCATTATAAACGTTAACCTATTTGTAAATGAATATGGACAAGGGATGTTGAAATTTACAAAGAAGTACAGAGAAGTGCACTCTTTGTCAACGCTGAACATTAGCGTTGAAGAGGCATATTAACGTATGCTCATTGACAACACAGAAAATTAGCGTTGACTGTGGTACATTGATATTTACTCATTGTCAACAGAGTTTTAGCGTTGGTCGTTGTATAATAATATATAGAACTTTAATACTGCAAGATGTATTGGAGTATACTTATTGTCATTACAAAATTGCAATGTAGTAAAAAGTACATTGACGTACATTCATCGCTAACACAAAACGTTAGTGTTAACAAAGTACATTTGTGCATTTTTTGCTATCAACACAAGATGGGAATGTTGAATAAGTGCTAACAAGAGAAAAACTGACAATGCAATAGTCATCTAACACAGACATAGAGACAAAACAAGTAAATAACCAATTTACTGTATAATTTCGTCTTGCAGTTGAACAGATAGACAAGAGAAGAGTTATAACACACTTATGTAGTTTTAATGTAGAGATAAACGTACAAATATAGTACATAATGATAATATAAAAACTATTTTATTAAACAAGCTTAGAAGAATAGTATGAAATAAGCCTGAAAAATATTTGATACAAATGTGTAATAATTATGCACAATGACCCTGCAGGAAATACTTGATTGCCCAGTTTTAAAATATACTTAGCTTGGATTGAAATGTTAAATGTGACACACTGTAGATATTTTTACTTTTGCACATCTCTATTCAGAAAGTAAAGACTTATGGAAAAGCCTCTACCTAACTGAATTCAACATTATCTAAATAGAATGACGATTTTCGAAAATAATGCCAGTAGTCAACTCCCACAACTTAGCTAGAATAATTTCTGAGTACTAAATAACAAATAGTTAACTTTTTGTGTTTAAGTTAATAACAGCAGCAACAACAACAAATAAAAGCAGCAAGAATTTAAATGTGGAATATAAATTCTGTTATTTATAAGTGTGAAAGTTACGTTAGAGTTATATGATCGTGTGTTGAAAGTCACTCGTTTTATGACATTTGTAAATAATCTTTAAACAATTTTGTTTATTAAACAACTCCTTTTAATGTTTCTAGTTTTATTCTACATTATAGTTGTTTTAATTACTATGCTACGATTAATGATTGTTTAACGATTACGAAAAAAAATGATTTAGTGCAAGAATGTAACTTTCCATTGTTTAGTATATCGATCGGCAAGGCTGAAGAAGTATTTTACAATCTAATTATAACATGAGTGGACGTTCGTTATATCTGTATAGGTGAAGAGCTGAGTTGTATAATGGGAAAATAAATTATTTGCTAATACAGCGAAACTAATTATGTCCATCGTTCCAGTTAAATCATTATTTTCTCATTTTTTATTTGACAAATTGTCCTGCATAGAAGACACTTATCGAATTCGTTCAAAAATATAATTCATTTATTTTGAAATACTTTGTAATGATATTATTGTTTTAAATACAATCAGATTTCGGCTTGTTCAACTTTGTATTACTCAAAAAAAAAGTTCATTGTTAGCCCCTTATTCCCCTCGAGAGGCCCGGCATGGCCAAGCATGTTAAGGCGTGCGACTCGTAATCTGAGTGTCGCGGGTTCGCATCCCCGTCGCGCCAAACATGCTCGCTCTTTTAGCCGTGGGGGCGATATAATGTGACGGTCAATCCCACTATTCGTTGGTAAAAGAGTAGCCCAAGAGTTGGCGGTGGGTGGTGATGACTAGCTGCCTTCCCTCTAGTCTTACACTGCTAAATTAAGGACGGCTAGCACAGATAGCCCTCGAGTAGCTTTGTGCGAAATTCAAAAACAAACAAATTACCTTAGAGGATGTGTGTAACTTTTTAAATTTTAACTTCATTCTGATTTTTCAAACCTTCTCCTTTCTCACTTGACAGTACCTGTCTTTACTGTGTATCGACATTCATGCAACTGTTTTTTCAGATTTGTTATGAAAATAAAAATATCTTCTTCTTGGCTTAATGTTAACGTCAGAGAAATTTTTATTTTCAAGTCAAGCAATATATATCTATAAGAGCTTGTCACATGTAAGTGTTCACAGATATATCAACACTTGTGACAGAGAGCTTGTGATACATTATATTGTTACCATGTTGTAATTCTTGCGATCGTGGCTGATAACGTGTGAGGACTCATATCTTAATGAAAGTATATTTTCAATGTTAAATACCTCAGAAATAATTACACAAAAATATATTTATTTTATCAGTTGTATGGCATAAGTGGGTGCCATCATATTTTATTATCGCAGCTCATATGAACGTTAGAATGAGCATCTAAAATAGCAGTATGTGTTGCTTGTATATTACGTTATATGTGATTGAAAGAACCTTTATCTTAATGTGATCAATTCAGCCCTCGGATGAATCTTGTATTATCATTTAGTCATCTGTATAATATGTGTATCACTCTTGTCAACAATTTCCGGTCGTGATCAGTCTTGTTTACGTGAGTGTTGGAAGAGGTGGGGATGTATCTTGGCGAAGGTGAAAGCTTATAGATGTCATAAACCACGAGCTAAATAAGCACAATATTCCGCTTTGCTTGGCTCTGAGCGACATTACAATATCAGCTACTTACTAGTTGACCAGTTGGTGCTGTGCCTTAAAAGATGCCACATGTCCTGGTTGTAGTGACAAAACGAGACTATCCTTCCGTGCCTGAGAGGTATTTTTGAGGATATGACGTTGCTTAAGCTGATAAATAACAAATGTTAAACCACGAAGATAGGTTAGAGAGGTTGTTTAACTTTTTCACTGCAGCTCATCTAATTGTAATGAAAATGGTGGCATTTTCAGTACACTTCCCTTATTTTTTCCCGTGTCATAGTCTGTGTTGTCCGAAATGTGCACAATGCTCAAACAATCATTACATTATTATCATCAAATGTAAGAGTTTTAAGATTGCGCTTTATCCAGTGCTCCCTATTTTTTGGTTCTTCCATCCACGGAGGAGGTAATCAGACTTTGATTACCTTTCTTAAATTTTTATTTCCTTTGTTGTATTCTTCTTTCGCCGTTTTTTTACATATTCTGGTAACCAAAAGTTCAGTGCTATCATGGAAATCTTGATTAACAATAAACAACCACTGTTTCTTAAGCTGCTGTTCTATGTTTGAATATAAGCTGTGCATGTCATCAGTAAAGTGTAGTCCCAAGGCATTGAAGATTTATTCATTTGGGCCCATAACCATCAATGACTGCTATGTAGGAAACATTCAGTTACTTCTGTTGTCGTTGTAATATAAGGAAAATTATTTTCGAACATTTTAAAAAAAAAGTATTTTGGAAAGTGTCCTTTGGCATTTGAAATGGAAGCTTCTCTCAACAGTATACTGTGCGCAAAGTTAAACGTAAGTCTTTTTTGCCCATCTTAATTGTTCATGCAATTAAAACGTCATTACAGATGCACAAACTATTTCAAAATACTTTCAACGACATGCCTGTTCTTAGCTTTGCTTATAGCAATCCAAGGCATTCTCGGTGCGCACGGTAGTAGGAAGTATGTATTCTTATGGCACCTACTGGAAAATGCTATTTGGTAATTCCAGTGAAGTAGTTGTAGTCTTCAGTACCTGTAGGTGCAGGACTGTCAAAATCTCTTGCTTACAATCATTGGTGATACGATTCTTCTTCATTGTATTAACTGTAAATACTCGCTGCCCCTCAAGTGCGTTGCGTTAGATGCTATAGTATCTTGTACGGCTCTTCTTGCAGTATATAAGTGCATCTTACACTCTATGCACCAGTTGTTATGAAGATGCCTTATGTCCAGATGTTGTGGAACTTCTTAGCAGATAGTTTAATGTTTTTAATATGAATGTGTGTATGTGAACCAGGTAACTGCAAATCTAGGAATACCTGATCTTCAAATGACGTTATTCAATCCTCTCTTTCCCTACCATATTTGATATCTCCTGTTGAAATTTTCTCTCCTACGTATTTTCCATAGGTGACACCATGTCTGAGTTACTGTATTTTTACAAAAGTGTATAATGTCACATTGTTTAAAAATATTTAGTTTTTATAACACATTTATTTGGTATTTTGATTTAGGTTACTTTCTTAGCACTGGTAAGAGCACTTAAGCTAGGAACATGATCCTTTTCTTTCAATGCTCCATAGACATATCTTTACAATGTCTAATAACTAATCAAAAATGTACAACTTCTGGTATCTCTGCGGCAGTAGAAAAAAGGCATTGTAGCTCTCAGAGTTAAGTATTTAGAAACCGTGTATTTGAAGTGTTTTGTTACCCCTATATTGGCTTGAACAGTCTGTTTATTATTTTTCTGTCATTGTCATGACAAACAACATCCGCTCCCCGTTTCAATCACACACATTTTGAAAATTTCGGAAAACCATGTCATTCGTGGAACATGCAGTTGGGTCTTGCCACAACTAACTAATATGGGCAATAAGGACGATTCTTACTCAAAACAAACAAACATTTTCCATACACTAACATTGCCATAACGAAGCATGTACAAGGTGACCATTTTAAGCCCTTAGTGATATCCATCTAGACTTCAACTACAGCGTTAAAGAGTTTGAAATGTATTGGCAATCACATCTTTGCTTATCTCCCATGTAACGTATAAAAGTAATTTATATTTTTGTACATTTCTCCTTAAATGAACTTAAAGTTTAATCAAAGAAGGAGTTGTTAGTGTCTTTATTCAATTGTTCTTGTAACTCGTCTTTTTACATACATTATAGTAGTTTACCCCCCTCAAAAAACAACAACATACGTTTCAAATAGTTCTAGTTATTCAGACGATAGAAATCCTATTTCCAGTAGATGAAACTAAAGTGCTGCTGTCTATGATAAACAAGAATTAGTGGGTGTACATAAACAACTGATTTTCTTCCACACTTTTTTTATTAACCAAGAAGATTTGTTGTGAAAGATATTTTGAGTTTTCGAAATACGTATTCATTTTTATTAAAAGTGACAAATAGGAGTTAATTACATAATCATACAAGAAATTTTTTTTGCTATCATTTTTCAGAAAATCGACTTTTATAGGTATTTCGTGTCTTTACATTTTTTGCCCTCTACAGGCGATAAAACGACCAATTTTATTACAAGTTAAAAATGTTCACATATTACTATTATTTTGGTGAAGATACTAACGTTAAACTTGTGTCTACTCATGCTCCTATTGACGCATGCTCCTTGAAGCATATACTTTAAATCAGTTACATATGGTCCCAAACTGGGTTTACAAATTACCCAGTGTATGTGTGGATTTGTCGTAAGATGCCATTGAAAACGTATGTTTGTGTCATTAATTATTGACATGAATGCATAAACAGTAAACTTTTGTTTGCTTGCCAAAAACCCTTCAATAGTTTTGTTGTTTTTTCGTACGGTATGCTAATATGATATATTTTCTATAATTGCTAATTAAAAAAAACTAAATTATATTTGTCTATCCTTCTATAATCACTGAAACTGACAGTGTCTTTTGCTTGCTTTCACTTTCTGTGTAAATCGTAACTATTAAAATATTAAAAACTTATGACTTCATCGTATTGACAATCTTCTCACGTAATATAAATGGAAAGTTTAATCAGTGATGACGAGAGAACCCACTTGTAGAGAAAAATATATATGTAAAAATGGCTGGTTTGGGTTGAGGAAAGTTTTATGTAGATGAGCGAAAAACGTTCCGACCTTATTCGGTCATCGTCAGCTTCACAAAGAAAGAGGTAATTGACCGATAGCCGACCACATGTTTGTGAAGGCGGTTGTATAACTGAGTGTAGGAATGTAGAGGGCGTGCTTAGATGTTTGATTATACTTATTAATGTAGATATAAAGGTGTTCCTTTGTATTGGTTTACTTGGATTTGAGTTGTTATAGAAGTAAGGCTTCTTTAATTTTGCGTTTAATTTTGTTTCTTTATTTAATATTTGGGTGTTTTCTATGGTTATGTTGTGTTTATTTGATTTGCAGTGTTCGAAAACGTGTGAAGGTGACTTTTCGTGTTCTTTGAATCTGGTTTCCATTTTCCTACTTGTTTTGTGTCTGCTTTTTGAATAAATGTGATATTAACTGGAATGTCATATTTTGTTACTAGTTTTTTGCCAAATGTTGGTTATTTTTCTGCTGATGTCGGGAATATATGGTATGCAGCAGTATATGGTTTCTTGATTTTTTTAATTAGTTAGTTGATTTTGCATTTTGTCTAGGTATGTGCGTATAATGTTTTCTACGGTTTGTGGAGGAAACTTATTGATGTTGGTGAAGTATTGTTTTATATTGGAGAAACAAGTAGAAAAATGAAAACCAGATTCAAAGAACACAAAAAGTCACCTTCACACGTTTTTGAACACTGGAAATCAAATAAACACAACATAACCATAGAAAACGCCCAGATACTAAATAAAGAAACAAACATAAACACAAAATTAAAGAAGCCCAAAATAAACCAATACAAAGGAACACCTTTATACCTATATTAATAAATATAATCAAACATCTAAGCACGCCCTCTACATTCCTACATTCAGTTACACAACCGCCTTCACAAACATGTGGTCAGCTATCGGTCAGTTACCTCTTTTTTTTCTTTCTTTGTGAAGCTGACGATTACCGAAGAATGTCGAAACGTTGTTCGCAACTCTACATAAAAATTTTCTTAACTCAAACCAGCCGTTTTTACATGTATAAATGAAAAGTTTATATTTTTTTAGATATCTAGATTCAGTTATTTTTATTTTTTTACTTATATGTTTCATGTTAGTAACTGTAAAAATTAAATCAAACTTCCATTAGGTCCTTTTTTCTTTCTAGTGAAAACTGATTTCAATGACCAACAACAATCCCGGTGGTATTTTTCAGCCATTTTCTTCCCGACTTCGATAGCCTTCCCTCTTGCGCTGATTCAGCGTAAACTATTTATTTCCAGTAATTGTTTAAGGTAGGTATCACCATTTCATTATTGCTTTTTCATACCTTTAGTTACCACTAAGTGTTCACGCATATTTCAAAAAAATGTATGTATTTTTTTTTCAGATAAAGATAAATAATCTTTTTTGGACTCTTTAAAGAAAAAGAAACGTTCGGTATTTTACGGCCAATGTAGTAACTACTTGTAAGAGATAATATTAAGTTGGTCACAGGTTTGACGTGTATAAGGAATGCAAGTTCTGCTGAAATCAGGTGTTTGTTTTTATCCAGAATATTATTATTATTAAGTCGGAAATAACTACTTCGCAGAAAAATGCCATGTTACAAGACTAAAATAATTAAAAAAATAGCGTCCGATTACTGACTTTTCCAAGAAATTTTTAAATATTCGATATTTTACTTATGTTATTCATAAAGTAATGTAAACTTCACCAGAGTGAACACCATCAAGGTTTTATAATGAATAAACAAATTTGCTACGAAAACACACAAAAAATGCCTTTATAGATATAATTTGTATAATTAAATATTGGATAAAATTTATATTTGGAATTTCTTATTCCAGTTAAAATGAATTGGATTTCCAGTTTTTAATGGCTGTTCATCTCTAAATACACGTACGTGAACACATAAGTCATTTTAAATAAACCTGCGTCTGAGGTATAGCGGTATACATTGTTTC
The DNA here is from genome assembly GCF_004210375.1 of Tachypleus tridentatus. NCBI lineage: Eukaryota > Metazoa > Arthropoda > Merostomata > Xiphosura > Limulidae > Tachypleus > Tachypleus tridentatus. Next base: position 35,880,907 of record NC_134832.1, on the reverse strand, counting down.
TTACGTTAATCACCAGTGACAGCGTGCCTGTATCATTATCATTGAACGAGATTTAATTCCCTTTGTGTGGTTTAAATCCGTAGTATGCTGCTGTATTACAAACATGCTTTTGTTTACCCTAACAACGAGTGGGCGGTGACCAGGGCTCGCTACCGGTCAAGCCAGTTGTTCTTGTGACTCTTTTACTCATTGAGGGTGGTATGCTTTTGTTCCATTGTTTTGACAAAGGTGTTGCCGTCCTGATAAGCTTGAAGATAACATAGGTTTTCTTATCCTTGCTTGTGGTTTATAAACTCGTTTAAATGTATAATGTAACAATAAATTAGTTATTGGTTTGGGTTTACTCATTTTAGTGCTATATTTACACGTTTCTAGTTTAAATTACAGAGAACGTGACATTTATACTTACTTTATCCACATATCATATAAATTATCAATATGCTATAACGTAGCCCTTCGGTTGGCATGAACTGATTGTGTATAACACATGCTGTTTATTCCTAATACAAAGCCAACCTACAAAGTAAGATAGAAATTCCTTTAACATTTACCATAAAATTAATTCATTGACACGAAAGAAAGATATATCACTGTATAAATTGTCCAAGTTGAAAAGTTTTATCCAAAATAACTTTAATAGAAAATTATATTATATTATCATCAATTCACTCAGCATTTCTCAGTATATAAACCTTTTGTTTTGTTTCTTGAAAACTACAAGAGGGCTGTCTACGCTAGCCCTTCCTCATTTAGAAGTGTAAGATTAGAGGGAAAGAAGCTAGTTATCACCACCAACTGTGAGGCTACCCTTTCTCCAACGAACATTAGGATTAACACTCATATAATAACGTTCCCGCAACTGAAAGGGCGAGCATGTTTGATGTGATGGGAATTCAAACCCGCATCCCTCAGATTGCCAGTCGAGCATCCTAACTACCTGGCCATACTGAGCCTTCATAACTTTCTTCAAACGATTTTAATTAGTTTATTATACAGGCAGATATATGTCTGGAGCCTTTTGGACTTCATATTTAAGTTATTGAATCTTTTTTTTTTCATATAAGTAAAGTTCATTTTTCTAAAGTTAGATTAGATAAACTTTATTCAGTAGTTTTTCTAATAAATATTATCTCCAATTTTTCTTCAGTAAATCTCAGCCGACAAAATACTAGCAAATACTCGTATTTCTACTTTCGTTCAACAAGTGCCATCCGAAAATACTTTATCGACTCCAACTTGAAGAATTATTTTTAGATAATCAGAATTCATGTTTGAATCAATCTCTCTTATCTAATATGTTGTTTTTAATAAATAGTGTCAAATTTTAAATCTTATCATATAAATTGTTTTAAGACAATAAATGTCAAGCGTTGTTTGTGTTGCTTGTTTGCGGTTAAGCACAAAGCTACATATTGGGCTGTCTCTGCTCTGGCCACCACGAATATCGAAACCCGGTTTCTAGCAGTTAAGTCTGCAGACATACCGTTGTGGCACTAGGGAAGCTAGTGAATGTTAAAGTTTAAATTCGGAAAAATTATTTGACGTATTGCTTTTTGGTAATTTATGTTGAGTAAATGAATAAATGTATCTTATTCAACAAAGTTTTAGGAAACCAGTATGAAGTATTGCTCTTAAAGCCACATGAGGTCTGGCTACGTCACTTTACGTCTGCCATCTTTTTCATACATAATCGGTTTGTAAAATTAAAACAGGGAGTTTAATCACATAAACATTATTAAACAAGCTATCTCTAACTTAGATTACATCAGTCTAAAAATCACTTTTAATGTTACTTTTTGGTAAAGAGGAGTTTATTAATTTTAATCTACTATTTTCTTAAAAAATTTTCGTAATTGTACACTTGTAAACAAGGCCTTTAATGTTGGTTCCGTACTTACACCGTAAGTTTGTTAGTTGTGAATTTCGCGCAAAGCTACTCGAGGGCTATCTGCGCTAACCGTCCCAAGTTTAGCAGTGTAAGACTAGAAGGAATGCAGCTAGTTATCACCACCTACCGCTAACTCTTAGGCTACTCTTTTACCAACGAATAGTGGGATTGACCGTCACATTATAACGCCTCCACAGCTGAAAGGGCGAGCATGTTTGGCGCGACCGGGATTCAAACACCCGTGACCCTCGGATTATGAGTCGAACACCTTAACAGGCTTGGCCATGCCGGGCCAAACACAGTAAGCTAAAAACAAGTATATAAATGATCATAATAATTGACTATTGAAATTTACATGCCATACTGTGATAAATAGATGATGTAATTCTAAATAAAATCAAGGACCAGTAAGGGGGAAAATGAGGAACTACGTCACTGATAACAATAACTCGAAACACGATTTTACATGTATCAAATGGTTGCATAGACACGACAGATTAGTACCACACATGGATTAAATAAACCACTAGGTGGTTTATAGTGTTTCATCTTTAGATTTTGAAGCATTTTATAAAATGTAACCAGAAGATAATTATATAATTAAAATACGCTCTCTGAGAATTTATCTATGATATAAATTGTACACTGTTTGTCTAAAAGCATTTTAAATCTAGACGGTAGTCGAAAGATTAGTTGAGCGTGCACTAATCAGCCCACTTCAGTTTCTAAAAAATACTGTGAGTTTTGTTTATTCCTTTAGTCCGACACAGTTGGCTTATGTGTTTACCCGTACATATCACAACCTAGAGTTACTAATGTATTTATCACTATGACTGAGATTATTCGGAGAGTATTAAGGGTTTATTTTGTGTCTTAAGTATTTTAATGGTTGGGAGGATATGGAAAAACAGTGTGGTTGAAAATCTTTTTCTTTTTCCGTTCAAGTTCTTCATCCAGCTGAGCAAATAAAACCAATTGTTTAACCACGTGTATTAAAAATCAGTCGTTTCAAAAGCGTGTAGTGTGTTTGGGAGAAAAGTGGGCTTGTACGAAAGCACAAATTAAACACGCCGTGTGCCTTAGTATGGATTTTATCATTGCTGATGTTTCAGTTTAGCAATTTGGTCAGAATGTTTAAACGTATTAATTTTCCTTTGTCATAGTTTGTAGGCTTTGTTAGAGTCTAGTGGCGATTGAGTTAAGCTAGTAATAGGTGAAATATATATATATAAAAGCTAAAATGTATTGTTAATATTCTTAAAATTGCTTCAAAGTATGTCGTGATTTGTGTCGACTAATTTGTATTGCGTTGCCTTACCAAAATGTAATCAGTGATGTTAGCTTGATTCACGTGTTAGTTTATACTGATACGGCAAAAAAGTTCAAAGATTATATATTAGACTGAATGAGCTACGGACCAGCAGACTATTGGCATATATTTACAAGCTGCTAAATTATATGACAGTATATCAATGAAAAGGAACATTATCGTCTTCTCAACCCTAAAATTACCAGAGTATGAAGGTATATAAACCTATTAGTGTTTAAGTAAACGTTTCGTAATTAGTAATGCAGTAAATTGCTTGTGAAATCATGGTTTTGTTAATTACTTGGCTCCTAAAAGCACACGAATTTAACAAAAATACCTTGAATATTACAACTAATCTCACTGCTTACTTCTGTGGTATTACACCTAGTTTTGTTATCAATACATTACTCTGAGTGTTGTAACAGAGAAAAATAAAAAATAAAATGTATGTAATAAATAAATCTAACCGATAATGATCATTATAAAATAAAGTCGAGAAGTTGAGGATTAAAGGAAGTTCGTAGCACTTAAACCCGATAACATGGAACTACTACTCAGATATATCACTTCTCTTACATTTAAAACACCTGCAGTGGTACACTGTCTCAGCAATATCAGAAAAGTAGAATTCTTAGAATATGTATGTTCAAATCATCTGGCTGCAATCATGATAATTATGGTGGGGCGAGCATATTTTCATCCATTAACAATAATTCATGTTTTTTGTTCTGCCACTAATGAATGGTATGAAAATAGTTGCGAGAATCTCATCCTTATTAAATTGTACAAAATTCAGGATACTATTCGCTAGAAATTAGGACAATATCTGGAAAGCCTTACTCCAGATCAATATGACATATTCTCGTATTATATGAGGAAACATTTGCTACGACGAATATTCTAATCTGTACATCACTAGAAAAGGTTATCTGAATTCTGTCTTATAGAGACGAGATTTGTCAAACATACCAAATCTTTCTCTTGTGCCATTAAACGACTTTTCATTTTCATGAACGATAATGTTCATCCCCTCCGAGCAAAAATCATCATTGCGTATCTCGAACAAGATACAACTGCGAGAATAGACTGACCAGCACTTTGTTGAGACTTTATATTCATAGAATCAATTAGGGATTCGTTTTAATGATGACTTTTTACGTCTGCTTGATCCATTAGACATACTGGACAATCTGAGAAAGAAACTCATACGTGGCATCTAACAATTTTATAGCGCTATGTTAGATGTTCAGAGTGGAAATAAACTTAGTGAGAGTTATAATGCTTTTATCTCAATACATGTTGTTACTGCAGACATCACTAGCTTAAGAAGAATAAGGTGTTGATAATTATTTGCGTTGTGATATCACTTTAAGGAGATATTAACTGTTAATGAAACATAGTTTAACTACTTGAAAAATATCTTCGAATAATTTATTGATCCCTTAGTTATATTGTTAAATATACTTTTAACATTCGAACAAGTTTCTAGTCGTCGTCAACAATGTCACATTGTATTTCCTAGATATGTTATAATTACACAACCACGGTATTACTTCAGCTGTAATTTCTAATATTTGCTTAACCAAAGCACTGTAGCGTTATATATTCGTCATAACTTCTGTCATGACTATTAATATCTATTTTTTCGTGGAGTTAGATTGGATTTAACGAGAACTTAACTATTTTATTAAAGCAACCTAATGGCTCACGTGGTGCAGCAGTATTGTAATCCCCGTTCATCCTGTCAGTGTCTTTCAGGGACATATCTGCACCGCATTCTAGTAGAAGTGTAGTAGTTAAACAAGAGGGAATCCTCAGTAGCCGCGGCGCATGAAACTCTGTTAGGCAGGAGATCTTTATTTTCGTTTTTATTAGCTATATTTTTGTGCGCCAGCAATACCAAGCGTAAGTCACACGCACTCCCGATTTGATTTTATTACTCATCTAAATTTCTACCAGTCTACTCTTAAATGGAAATTCTTTTAAACAGTAGTAGAATACGTTTATCTATGAGACCTTGTGCGTGGTGAAAGGATTTGGTTTCTTAAGTCCAAAACTGTAATTAGATATTAAATAGGTCAAGAGACGACGGACCTCGGAACTAAAAGTTTGTGCTTCAAAAAACAAACAAACTTAGAGACATTATATGAGTCACTGTACCACAGCTATAATGCGTTACTAGTTGGAGCACTGTCTTACCATTCGACAGATGTGGTTCGAAGTCGACGCGAGGAAATATATATTGCGAAAAACCATAGAAAAAAAAAGAATAGTTTTTATTAATTATAATGGAGGAAGTAGCCAACTTATTCTATTTTAATACAATATAATTTCCTTTTTTGTTTGTTGCAGGATGAAAAAAACGTAATTTTACAAAACATGAACATAGTTCTCGTTTTGTTACTCGCAAACTGCGAGTTTTTGCGAAGTTAGCAAACCTATGTTGTCAGGAATTCGCGGGTGTTTACTTTTTATTAGTTTATGCAAAGAGAAAAAAGTTGGCTAACCAGCTAAACAAGTTGTAGGTATACAACTGAGTAATGGTTTTCCCCGAAACAACACGGATCTGCTAGATAAACAAAGAAACCAATTGTATGTTTGTGTTTTATTTTTCATCCAACCGGATTATACTGTTTTAAGGTTCCGCTTCAAAAGTGCAGGATTTGTTGGAAAAGTTGACCGAAATCGTGAAACACAAACTATTCATAAAGAAAATAGAAGTTTGAAAGAACATGAAGTGTGTATTCACACAATAGGACTGGAACAAAGAATTCACTCATGGATAAAGATTTGTAATTGTTAAATCGTCATAACATTTGTTGTCAAAACACTTTATTATGGCTATTGGCCATAGACTTTTTACTTTTGAATCTGCTAAGTTGGTAGAACTTTCAATGCGGAAAAAAGCAAGAGGAAGTTAAGAGTAAGAGGCAACTTATATCGCTCTAACGGCCATAATGGGCGTAACAGAGTAAATTTTAAATTGTTTAAACTGAATCTTAGAAATGTTCATATTAACAAGAAATCCTGACCCAAAATGTAACTGGATATTTATTAGAATATACAAATAAATAATAGCAAACGCTGGTTATCAAAACTTAGAACCCGGCCCTGATGAAAGCAACTGAAAACTGAACGTTATTGAGTCCCAGAGATCCTTAGTTTTTTTTGTTTTTTTTTTCGGAAACCGTGGAACACATAATGTGATGGTCAATTCAGCTATTCATTGATAAAAGAGTAGCCCAAGAGTTGGTGGTGGGTGGTGATGACTAGCTCTAGTCATCTAATAAGACTAACCTTTCCTCTAGTCCAGGGGTTCCCAACCCTGGGGGGTCGCGAAGCCTTGGCAGGGGAGTCGCGTAGCCTTGTTAGAAGTAGCTTGAGATAACATTAATTTTATTTCATCAATTACATTTTCATGCTCTTACATTTTTTTGTTTCGGTGCAAAGCAAAACGTGTGCCACGTTAGTTCAATGTCATTAGGTGATATTATGCGTGTATGTATGCGTGCCTATGTGTATGTGTCTGCAACTGTATGTATGTGTGTACTAGTGAGTAGCGAGTATGTGAGTGCACGCGCATGTACGTATGCTTGTGTGTGTGTTTATCTGTGATTAAGTGTGTGTGTGCTCGCTGTCGACACGTGAGTCACATGTCCGTTGCTGATTGGTGGATGACGAATCGCGCGACTGGCCACGCTCCCTTCCCTCCCAATACTTACCCCATCATTACTCTACCTGTACCCCCCACAAGTAGTCAGTGTAAGATCTACAGTTGCCAAAGCGTTCATTATTCAACATTTTTATTTTATTTTAACAAGGAGATAAGTAAGCAGTAGAGGTGAGTTGTGTCCATGGCTAAACGGCGCAGATACTCAGAATGCTACCTCAACATTGGCTTCACCATTGTGCTCGCCAACGACGGCATCGAGAAACCACAGTGTGTTTTGTGCCATGCTGTCCTGAGTGCAGAGTCAATGAAACCATCAAAACTCAAGCGTCATCTCGAGATGAAACATCCAGAACACGCAAAGAAAGGTTTGGATTTCTTCAAACGGCATGAACGGTGTCTTAAAAGCCAAAGAATCAATAGAAGTGGGTCGTTTCAGCAGCAGAGTGCAGCCGTAGTGGAAGCTTCATATGAGATTGCATTAGAAATTGCTAAACAAAAAAAGCCTCACACGATTGGAGAAACACTTCTTAAACCCTGCATGATGAAAGCAGTAAATCTTATTCTTGGAGAAGCCAGTGCAAAGAAGATGCAGCAAGTATCCCTGTCAAATAATACTATACAGAGGCGCATTTCTAAAATGTCTATGGATGTGAAGGAACAGGTTTTGACTGAAATCAAGTGTTCCCCTTTGTTCTCCTTTCAGCTCGACGAGTCAACAGATGTAAGTTCATGTTCTCAGTTGCTTGTCTTCGTGAGATACATTAATTCAGGTGACATTAAAGACGAATTCTTATTCTGCAGTGCACTTGAAACCACAACAAAAGCTGATGATGTCATGAAAAAACAACTTTTTTTCAAGACGAAGATCTTCAATGGAAAAACGTGTGTGTGGTTTGTACGGATGGGGCACCGGATATGCTGGGATCGAAATCAGGATTCCAGTAGAGAGTGAAGAAGCTAGCACCTCAAGCAAAGGGCATCCATTGCATGATTCACTGATATGCTCTCGCCAGTAAGACTCTCCCTGCCTCTCTGCAGGAAGTGCTTGAATCTGTAATCAAAATTGTAAATTATGTGAAGACTCAAGCACTCAACACTCGCCTATTCAAAGAACTATGCAAAGACATGAATGCTGACCACGAAGTCCTTCTCTTCTACACAGCAGTACGTTGGTTGTCGAAAGGAAACGTTATTAATCGTGTCTTTGAAATCAAAGATGAAATAAAGCTATTCCTGGAGACTCAAGAAAGGAAAGATCTTGTAGCTCACTTCGAAGATGAAGCATGGAATAAAAGGGTTGCGTACCTAGCCGACATTTTTGACCAGCTGAACAAGCTCAATTTGAAGCTTCAAGGAAGGGAAACACATGTTCTCCTTTTTCAAGATAGTCTTCGGGCCTTTGTTTCCAAACTGCAGAACTGGCGTCGGAAAACCAATCTTGGAAACATCGCTATGTTTGAAAAACTTTGTGGAGTGACGGATGAGTCTCAGATCCAACTGGATCAGTTCCTCAAGTATGAGATTACCGAACATTTTCAGTCTCTAGAAAAGGAAGTCGAGCGTTACTTCCCTGAGCTATCACAGGAACAGGAGGCCCTGGTAAGGAACCCATTTTGTACTGAACTTGATGTATCCAGCATCCCATATGATATCCAAGATGAATTTCTGGATCTAAGGAACGACTCTTCAGCTCGTGATCTCTTCAAGGTGAAATCCGTGACTCAGTTCTGGTGCGCTATGTATCAGTCATACTCCAAAGTCAGCATGATTGCTTTACGTGTCCTTGTTCCATTTGCTTCTACCTACTTGTGTGAGGCAGGATTTTCCATTCTTGTCAATATAAAAACAAAGAATAGGAACAGATTGGATGTTGGAGATGACATGAAACTGGCTCTAACAAACGCTCGGCCACGAATTTCAAAGCTTGCTGCTGAAATGCAACATCAGGCATCTCACTAGCTGGGTTGGATAGCTGTTCAAACCTATGTTAATATTATTTTAAGAAATATATGTTCTTTTTGTGAATTCAGGTTGGACCAATGTGATTTAATTTGCTAATAAATAATTACAGAATTTTTAAATATATTTTTTTAGACGTTTCTTTCCCTCTCCTTCACAGAAAATAAAAGAAAAATTAAGCTGCTGATAGTAAGCCCTAAGTAGGGGTCACATGGGTTTCAAACTTTTAGGTAAGGGGTCGCGAGTGCCAAAAGGTTGGGAACTTCTGCTCTAGTCTAACACTGCTAAATTAGGGAGGGCTAGCGCAGGTTGCACTCGAGTAGCTTTGCGTGAAATTCAAAAACAAACTATTTATTTGATGTCTCAAACAAATTTTCACTTTATATTCTTTTATGAAAAGAGTTACAAAATTAACTATTCAGATCGTGTCTAACGTTCGGTACGCAACAGTTAGTAGTACGTAAATTTGAAAGCCTAAAATAGTTTTGTTTTGACTCTTAATATATGTTTTAAAATTTAGAAGTTGATCCGGTTCGTTAAACTTCTAGATCTTCTGCAGACTAATTGTAATGTTGATATCATTTATTAAGTTAATATCTTAAATGAATTTGGTGTTAATTTTTATTCCATTTTATTAAACAATTTTCCTTCGTAGATTTGGTTTTGATATTTGTCCTAACTCACAAATTACTACCTTCCGTAAATTTGTTTTTAATTGTACAGTATATTAACGATGAAGTTTTTTTTCTGTGTTCTGATGATATTTTGTCCTATTATCACTAAGTGTAAAAAGGTTATTCGCTCCATCCGGAACGATTTCACACTTCTTTTTTGGTAATGCTCAACAATATACATAGTCGCTTAGCAATAAACTATCACCTGATTGTTCTTAGGCCAACTGTGGTGTTTATGTTGAACACTTAATAATCATGTTGATTTGTTTGAAAGGTTTGTTTTTATTCTTCATTTTTATAACTTCACTGATATAACAACAAAATAGTTTTAATTCAAAAGTTTTATGTTTGTTTGTTTGAATTTCGCCCAAAGCTACACGAAGGCTATCTGCGCTAGTCGTCCCTAATTTAGCAGTGTAAGATTAGAGGGAAGGCAGCTAGTCATCACCATCCATCGCCAACTCTTGGGCTACTCTTTTACCAACGAATAGTGGGATTGACCGTCACATTATTCGAACCTGCGACCCTTGGAATACAAGTCGAGTGCCTTAACTACAATGTGTTGATTAAAGAATTACTTTGAGACTGATGAAATAAGTGAAGAGTGTATTTTGGAGGTATAGAGAAATCGTTCATGAACTTGATAACGAGCATTACAACAACAGTTCAAGTTACTAAAACAACTTACTTTAAATTATTTGCGAGTGGCTCTGTTGGTTACTTTCTAGAATGACACTGATAACACACGTGTCTATAATCTAATCTTCTCTCCTGGAGGAAAGTAATCTTGACATGGGTTCTTGAAAGCATTTTTGCTCAGTCAGTATTCTCATTAATCAAGAGATCACGCCATCCAACGTTACTTATAACATGCTATTAGAAACAACAATGATACAATTGTTATAACACAATAACAGTATATTTCTGTTAAACAACGATGATGCTATTTATGACATGGCTGGAATCTTTCAATGAAATTATGTTTTTTACAATTTCAAACATATCAAGTGTTTCAACATAGAAACATGTTTAGCTCAACATAAATTTTGCTAGAATAATACAAGTGCTAAATTTATGTGATTAATTCGCTAATATAATTACTCTATCTTTTTATTGGTCGTTTTTATACGAAAATGATTTGATTTAGATTATAGCAGTTAATCCGCCAGCTCGTGTAAGTTTTATTCTGTCAGCAACTTTTATATAATATTTCAAAATAGTAATATGACGTTAGTTCTGTGTGGCCATTGTCGTTTCATTGTGTATTATATTAATGAAATGTCACATAGTAATAAATATAAAGTTTCTCGAGGCACTTTAGGGTAGAGGAATTAAACATAACTCCACAAGTGAGATGGTTGCATTGTGAAGGACGTTGTTGGACATACCTAATAGGTTGTGCTTTTCCGATTAGTACGACAATAGTAATTGGAGTATTTCATGTCTATGTTATTTCTCTAAGATTGGTACAGTTCTTGGCTTTAACCCTTGGACAGTTGTAGAGAGAGGGAAGTAGTCCACTCTGTCTGTCAGGGTCTTTTATCTAACCTCTCACATCTCTTGCCACAGTGGAAAAAAATCCATCTATAGATCTTAATAACCCGTTCATTCATTTTTCTATCCTTAATGTGTCAATTGTAATATATTTTTATTGAAGAGCTGCAAGTCTAATATCAAATGGCGATATCAGCATCAACAATGTTCTCTACAGTTTTTGGGTATTTATTTTACATTATTATTTACTACTTAACATGTTCTCATTAAACTTGTATCTACATTCTATGTTATGCTTTATTTTTCTAAATCTTATCTCAATTGTCGATCATGTCGTTGATTTTGTTCATCATTTTTCCTGCAATGCCTTTTAAATTTCTCTTTGAATTTTTTGCTGCACATTGAGCATTGTATTTTTTTATTTTGCTCTAATGTTTCTGATGCTTTTTGTCTAGTGTTTTTTTTATATTTATTTATGCCATGTTCTTTAGCTTTTCTTTTGGAGTGTTCATAACAAAGATAGAAAATTATCAAAATGTTTCTTAAACTTTTAACGATATTGAAGTTGCTGTTCTACTTCTGTCGCCAGTTTCTTATTCGCAAACCTTTCTGATGGATGAAAGATAGTTTCGTGATCTATTTGATATATATATAGAATAACTAGTTGATTGTCCGTGAGAAAATTAGATCTAACTAAATGTTTTCTAAAAACGAATTATGTTATAGTACCTATATATATATATATATCTGTGTGTTTGTGTGTGTGTGTGTATATATATAAATAATGTTTATCTTTTTTATTAGTATTTCAAGAAAACCACCTTTTTATGTGTTTTTGGTCAACTCTTTTTATTACAGCCTTATTGATTGAACACTGTAAAAAAACTGGTTCTGGAAGAAATATTCCTAAAAAATGTCTGACCCTACAATTTATTAATTGCGATGGCAAAGGCAGTAAGTTTTATTGTAAAGACCTGGTGCACAAAGGTATATTTCTTTGTAAAAAATGCTTTTCACTAAATTTAAAAACAAATCTCTTAAGTTGAAAAATAAAAAGGTGTTGTAGTGCCATCTATTGGCTTGAAAAGATATTTAAGTTACTTTTGACACTCATACAGTCAATGGTGTTTATTATGTAATATAATTTTATTCTTGCCTTATCCGTACTTTTATTCGTGTTTTTCTTAATATGATAATAAACATAATAATCAAAAATAAAATTAACATAAAATCCTTATTGGAGTAGATGTTGAGTATGTCTTCCAAATGATAGTCAAACACTGTAACACCAAGTCTTTGTAATCGAAAGTTAACAGCTAATTAAAATTATTGGCATAATTTTGTTTGTTTGTTTTTAATTTCGCGCAAAGCTACTCGAGGGCTATCTGCGCTACCCGTCACTAATTTAGTAGTGTAAGACTAGAAGAAAGGCAGCTAGTCATCACCATTTACCGCCAACTCTTGGGCTACTCTTTAACAACGAATAGTGGGATTTACCGTCACATTATAACGCCCCCACGACTGAAAGAGCGAGCATGTTTTGGTGCGATCGCGATTCGAATCCACAACCCTTGGATTACGAGTTGAACGCCTTAACACGCTTGGCCATGCCAGGCCCTGTTGATATAAAGTATCATATCATTCTGCTTTTCTCAATATTTTATCATTTTTTTGACAGTAGTTATTTGATGATTTTAAACAAAATTTAATAATAAATGTTACATTTTGTTAATAACAGAGCAATACTTTGTTTGGTTTTTGAATTTTGCGCAAAACTACACGAGGGCTAACTGCGCTAGCTGTCCCTAATTTTACAATGTAAGACCAGAGGGAAGGCAGCTAGTCATCACCGCCCATCGCCAAGTCTTGGGCTACTATTTTGCCAACAAATAGTTGGATTAACCGTCACATTATATAGCGCTCCCACAGCTGAAAGGGCAATCATATTTTTTGTGATTGGTATTCGAACCAGAGCCCCTCAGATTGTGAGTCGAGCGTCTTAGCCACCTTGCCATGCTGGGTCCCAGAACCATTTTGAACGCTACCAACCGAGATTCGAGCGAGACCAACAATGGGAGCGTTATGAAAGGAGTGTGGTTTATATATAAATATTTAATCAGCTCACTTATAAATTTTGCAGCTCAACTTTTTTAATTTCTACTTTACTCAGAGCTTGCTGATAGTATGATAAATAATAAACTACATTTGATGAAGTTATTAGCGTGAGAAAACTGTAATTAATCTTATAAGACAATTACGTGCATAAGCTAACCAATTATAGATGTTTTGCGTGAACCTATTAGTGTCACGTGACCACAACGAGGTTTGTAAACATACCGCCATATTGGGTGGCAAGTGTCCGCATGACTGAACGAGTTAACAACTGCTGTATTCAGTACTATTCACATGTAAATTGCTGCCGCTGGCTTTTCATCACTTGTAGCACACCTGACAGGTGCTGAAAAGGCCAGGTATGAGGAAAAAGTGAAGGAACTGGGTGTAGGAGACCCGTATATGCTCCCGCCACGTGTATTTACGCCAGTAATATCCAGCCAAGACAACGTTGCTCAGAGTCAGACTGTTGCCGGAATAAATCTGCCAAATATTACATATGGTGACATTTATATATATTTGATAAACAGGAGTTCCACCTATACAAATGAAAGTCTAAAAGGTTACAAAAAAACTCAGTAAAAAGAAACAATAATCACATCAGGTTGTCACTATTTCGTTATTGGCTTTTGTGTAAATTTCAAATTCTATGAAACCAAGGTCAAGCAGCCCAGCAGCAGCTTCATGTCTCTTTTGTTGTTCTTTTCTCCTTTTGGTCACTTCTTTCCTGTTTTCATATTTACACAATTCAGCAGCTTTCCTTCTCTTCAGGGGAGAACGTGTAAAATGAAATATGGAAGGTACATAGTCAGGTGATAGGGGATCATCACTCTTCGTCCCTGAAACTGAGTACAATAATTTAGTTAAGATATAGATCTACAGGCATCATCAGATAATATTTATATATATAACAGATACACTGTACACTTTTAACTGAATATATATATATATAACTGAATATGCTGAACATTGTTTAACAACTGAATGTACAGCCAACAAAGTAATTATTTGCACACTTTTTAATCTTGTGCCAGTTGTGGTTTTCTGATGAATCACTTAAATTGGTCCTTTAAGAGATATTAACATTTTGTCTTAACGTACAAATGGCTATATAACCTATTCATCATGAATGATATTGTTCCTTCAGTAAATTTACTATTCAGTTATTTAAAAGTAAAAGTGTGCAAAAAAATTTCTTTGACTGGTGCTGCAGTGTGTTCTGCTATACATATATCATGCATGTAAGTTTCAATTTATTCAGCCTGGCTATAGATGAATTATACATACCTGACACAAAATGTTTACTACAAAGTCTGGTGTGCTCTGTGGGTGTCCAGTTTTTCCTATTGACAGCTGAAATCCATCGTCTTCTTCGGTCGGGATCTTTAGGAAATCTGTAGTATGACACATTTTCCACCTGTCCATGTTGATTTGAACAGTTAAATGCACAACACGAGTGTACCATTGCGCACTTTTGACTATGAATCACCCTTGTGTTGGAATATAAACACCCCGAGCGTGCCACCCATCATGGCGGTCAGCAGTCACTAGGTCAAGAGTGACATCACACGCAAAACCTCTATACCTTCAGTCTTTTGTGTCAAACCATTAGGGTTTCTAATAAACTTTATTTGTTTTCGGATATTTGCGCAAAGCCGTCCCTTATATTTAACTTTTAGCCTAGAGGGGAGATAGTGGTTAACTGGTGCTATCTCTTGGATTACTCTCTTGCCTAACCGGATAGTGCGAGTTGATCGTCACACTTCGCTCTCAAAGGGCGGAGTGGTAACGAGACTCGAATGGTGGACACGCAGATCAATAATCCACGTTAGCACTTTTAACATGGGCCATGAGGATTTCTTGAATATGTTAAACCTTTCCACATTTTGTCATATTAGCTAAATCTAAGTGTTTAGATTTTCTTGTACAACGGTGTTTTTAAGTGTCATCATTGTATTTATACTCATTTGGATGTTGTGTGTGCGTGCGTTGGTTAACAATATCTAGTTTTAACGTAAAATGTAATTTTAATAGCGTTTTCTTGAACTGAGTAGTTTATGGTGTCAACTAACCACTTTCTCATTTACAGAAAAACAACTTACGTGTTTTTCATATATATTAGTTGTTCTTGTATCGGTAAAACTCCTCAAAGAAAAGCTTACTCTAAATCGATTGAACTTCGCACTAGGTACATAGAAAGCTTTCAGGTACAATATAAATAATTTAAATGTTAATAATATTATTGAAACAATAATTACTCAACGTTATTCTTACTTATTACTTTTATCCAGTAGATATAAAATCTATTGTTGTTCTACCGTGTAACTGTGTCCAGAACTAGTCATACGTTAAAGATAACATAAATACAACCTAATATGAATGAAACTCCACATGACGCACCCTTTTATTTGACGTGAAATTTCGCATAGACCTACTCGAGGTTTATCTGGAAATCATAGACTAGAGGCACCAACTACCGTCGGTTGAAAAGGTGTGCATATTCGTTGGCATGAACGACACGTTGCGAGTCGAGTGCCCTAGCCATTAGGCTATGCCTGGCTTTGTGGCAACATGTAAAAGAACCGATTTTTTTTTTTTCAAATTTTCAGACTAATAGTAACGAAATTCTAGTTTGAAGCTATATATTATTTTCTGAATTTATTCCAAATAAATTTGTTAGTGTATCAAAATAGAGTAATAAACATGAAACGAGACTTTAGGTTATATTTCAAATATAATAATAAAAATCTGCAACCTGTACGTTTCACTCGGATATACTTGTTACCTGGACACATATTTCAGTTGAGATATAACCTGTGTCTGTACCTTTATATAATCATAACATATGTTATTCTCTCTTATAATTACTGAAAGACGTGCTTACAGTCGGAAATGTATTGCCAACTTTTTATTGTTATTACCCTACGTACAATAACGCTGATATCCTAACATATCAGTAGGTTTATAGCACAAGTGCGTGATTTGGTACAGTAAAATAGTACAAATCGCGTAGTCTTTCTGTTTATTTAGACAGCGTGTGTTTTTTTTATTTAAGTATACGAAACAGTTAAAAAAAACAAGTCAAATGCATTAAACTCAATTAGCACCAACTTATAATTTGCCTGTTAAAATATATATAATGTATTAATGTATTTAATGAAAATAAAATATTAATCTCACCTTTGCCAAATCCTTTTTGTTTTTGTACAATAAAATGGATTCGAATTGTCAAGGTTTAAGCGTACTTTATACCACAGGGGTTAAACACGGCAGATTTGAATAAAATTATTGTTGTAATACAATAATATAAAGGCTGTTTTATCCTTAGTACATTTAAGCCAGTTTAATACTAAAAACTGTTAGCGCCACCTAATAGACTACCAGAATAGGAGCTTCTTTTTTTTTAAATTCACGTCATCATAACGGGTTTTGACATTACGTACGGTATGGCCCGGCATGGCCAGGTGGGTTAAGGCTCGTAATCTGAGGGTCGTCGGTTCGCATCCCCGTCACACCAAACATGCTTGCCTTTTCAGCCGTGGGGGAGTTATAATGTGACGGTCATTCCCACTATACTTTGGTGAAAATTAGCCCAAGAGTTGGTGGTTGGTGATGATGACTAGCTGCCTTCCCTCTAGTCTTACACTGCTAAATTAGGGACGGCTAGCGCAGATAGCCCTCGAGTAGTTTCACGCAAAATTCAAAAACAAACAAACAATAATCTGGTATAGCAACTGAAAACTATAGTGAAATGCCAATAATTATTGGAGAACTTGTGTGGTTTCATACTGACCTTATTCTATAATAAGGATTGTTTTTAATGTTATATTGAAATACAATGTCGAAAATCACCAACCAGCTATAGCGGGAATTTTGTTATTCATAACAACTTAAAACTGTTAGAGTGATATTACTGAAGTTTTTAATCACATTTCTAAACGGTGTTTGTGACTTTTATACCAATATCACTGAAATTTATTCTAAATTTCTGAACAGTTTGAGATTTTTATAGGAATGTCACTGAAATTTGTTCTTGATTTCTGAACAGGGTTTGTGACTTTTACTGAAGCTTTTCTTAAGTTGATTCCTAAAAATGTGTAACTTTTATAGCAATGTCACTGAAGGTTTTTCTGAACTTGATTGCCAAACAGAATAAATATGAGCTACCATATTTGTATAAATAACTTTTCTACTTATTAATTATTATTCTTAGTTTAAACCATCATATTGGATTTATATGGAAAGAAATTGAAGTCGAGACGTGTCCCAATAAAGTCATACAGCTTCAAGTGTTTTTTATACAGCTCTGAGTTAGCCTTTGTTTTCAACGTTAAATCGCTATTCCTCTTTTTATTTGCATTGGATCCATTGTTCTTATATTTTGGGTGCTCATACATTTGCATCAAAGCTTTTCCAGACTTTCCATTTATCATGACACTTGCTGAAAGAATGCACACATGTATCATATGTACTCGTGCTCATTATGCAAATGACGTAATTTCACGCTTAGAATTTCGAGTTCAGCAGCGTCCAATGGCTGCTTATATAAATTTAATACCATGGATGGTTGCATTGATGTTTTGTAATGAAGGCCAAATGAGGCCCGGGCGTTCAATTTGCAGTGCATGGCAAGCCTGACGTCAGTGCACGCGGAAAAAAGTGCTTGTCGCGCATCCTCTAACTATTCATCATATGCAACTACTGACCCTAACGAGAAATCTAGAGAAGTTTTTTAGCATTTGCAAATGGATAATTTTCAAGGATTAATTGGACTATTCTGACTTTGCACAAGAAGTCTGTGATGTTTCCTGTTTTCGATATCATCAACGCGTTGAAGCATACCAGGAAAAGTAAGAGTTGTAAAGAAGAAGTTTTTATCAACACGATTTTGTAAAGTAAAAAATGATCAGTTCCATCATGGACGCTTCATATTTTGTCTAATACGCAGTAATGAGTTGAGAATATTAAAACATTTTAAAAATGAAACGATAGAAATTAGAAATATATGTAACACCTTAACACGGAGCACACTGTTTTTTTAATACATATTTCTTGACACATAAACCTGAAGTGTTGGTTTTAATTAAATAACGAACGAAGCACAATATTATGAGGTTTTTTGTAACAATATTATGATATTTTTTGTAACCGTAAAGTTTAAATTCCTTAATTTCTGTTAGAATATTTTAGACAAAAGCTGTGGAATAATGTTTACCATCAACCAGGTTCTTCCAGTCTAGACAAAAAGACTGCTGATTAGACAATTTTCTTCTTCTTCGTTTATTTTTTTTTTTTTTTTGCAAGTGGGGTTATAACACCTTTTTTATTTTTCGTGTAAACAGAATTTTATTGCGAGGAATTTAGATGGGTGAAGAGCCTTTCTTTTGGCGTGCTCGTAGTTTTTGTCCTCTGTGGTTTTTTTTTTTGTCTAGAATCTTATAATGATTAAAGGAAAGATATGAAAATTAGATTTGAGGTACTGTAAGGAAAATATTTCAAAATTTGCCTTTATGCTTCAGATCGATCATTCATGATTACAACTAGGAAAGTATAGTTTCAAAATCGAGGATTTAAGACTACGAATTATTTTCGAGACAAATTTGCTCAGCCTCACAACCCCACACCTATGAGCTGTACGGATGACAGGCATCGCACCGTGCAACATAAATACAATGAACAGAATAGTGGCCCATTATTACTGTTTTGTATACTAGGAATTAAATCAAGCATCGAGTGCTATAGACGATAAGGTTGTTAAGAAATTAGACAACGAAAGAATAGCCATTGCCCATATGCTGACATAAGGATAATATCATTTCCTCACTCTCTCTTTCCCTTCCGATTCTGATTTGTTTAGTTAGTGTGGTGTGACTTCGTAAATAGTACAAACAGGTCGCCTGGACTAAATTATTTAGTGTAACACCGTACTGATACATTCTGATTATATTAAGAGAAGTACAGTAAACATGGCGCTATATCATTTTACACGCAAAGTTTTTCTAACAGCGTGACTATTTCTTTCCTCAACGGCTAATCTGTAAAACTCAGCATTTTGAACAAAACTGTGTACTGTTTACTGTTTTGAGAAAGCTGAATAGTATCTTATGGTAATCAAGTATTAGGATAAAAATTATAGCTAAATAAAAAACAAACAAACTATATAGGTCTGGTTACTGAACCTGGAAGAAACTAATGATCACATAGGAGACTAAATCGTTTTGATTTTTACATGGAAAATACAATCCTTACGTTATTGGCTTTCCCTCTTTGTCTATCAAAAGATTGGTGTTTGTTTGTTGTTGTTTTTTTTTTTGGAATTTCGCTCAAAGCTACTCGAGGGCTATCTGTGCTAGCCGTCCCTAATTTAGCAGTGTAAGACTAGAGGGAAGGCAGCTAGTCATCACCACCAACTCTTGGGCTACTCTTTTACCAACGAAAAGTGGGATTGACCGTCACATTATAACGCCCCCACGGCTGGGAGAGCGAGCATGTTTAGCGCGACGCGGGCGCGAACCCGCGACCCTAGGATTACGAGTCGCACGCCTTACGCGCTTGGCCATGCCGGGCCCAAAAGATTGGTGATTGAATGAAATCTCAGCTTTTATCATTATACCTTTCTTTTTGGATAACTAGTTTTAATTACTATTTTACAACAGAGTAACATTTTACGATTGAAAATGTTGGTTCTATATGTTTTGCCAGTGAGGAAGCCAATAATTTAAGGTTCGTATTTGGCTTTTGATGACTTGTACGTGTACTGGTTTTATTTTACTCTTTAATTTCATACATAATATAGGGGTGGGCTCCCTAAAGAAACTTATTATACAGTGTGCAAAGCATTGAACATTCTACACATAGTTATTTACTGCTGATTTGCTATTGGCTGGTAATTCATGTTTCACCCTCTACTTAAGTTTTTAAACTTAACTAGATTTCTTTGAGATAGCTACTTTCAAGGAGTAATAATATAATTTGCACTAGAATTATAAGTCTTTTCTTCTTTCTTTTTAATTTTGCTTAGAATAATAATAAAATAGGTAGTCAAAGATTGTGAAGACTATTTTGCTCTATCAGATGATGATAAAATTATAGTTTCTGCTAGAACTAGGTAGGCAAATATATTCTGTTGAAAAAAGATGATGATGAACGAAAATCAGAAATTTCGGTTTTGGCTATTCATCGGTTTTCGATTTTGGAACGTTCTGAAGAGCTGAAAAACGACAAAAACAACAACAAACGGAGATAGAAAGACTGTGCTAGTTAAGCTTCGGATTACCAGTAGTGACGAAAATTAAAATGACTTTTGTATTATTTTAATAAGAGCGTTCCTGTCATCCCCTAGCACACTCTTCAAGAATAATATTTTGAAAGCTGCGATTCGAAAGACAAATTATTTGCCACTAACAACTGACTAAATGCTGAATTTTAAAGTTTTCGAAACCATTCCAGAAATAGAGAAAAATTATTCTGTATTAAGTGTCCATTCCAGCTTACATTATTATCTTGTATTAGAAGTTAAACTTTTCTATACATTTAAGTGCTTTAGTTATGATTCATCAATTAGTGTGTACAGAAAATAACTTAATAAAACCTCTTAGAACTCGATCTTATAAATGTTGGTGTTTTATAGATGGTTCTTCAGATGTAGGGTGTAAATTCCAGTGTCAAATATATAATGGCATTTCTTTAATTTTTCAGTTAATACTACATGCTGCCACATATAAACGCACTTATTTGCCCTGTTATACACAAATGAATTAATCCAAAACCTTTGGTTGTTCTACAGATGTGTAATATTGATAATTAAAATTAAATTGTGTGTTAAGGATTGAAAGCTATTATATAATTTAGGTTCTGCTAAACTCCACACACATCTAGTTACTAAACGGAAATGTCTTCGCACAAACTATTTACTTTCTCATGTATTATTGATTGAAGGTCTTATAATGTTGAGCATTAGACGATTTTCAGTAATCTATTCGCACCTATTAACTATAAATGGTACACATTGACAACAATAAGCGAATAAATCTCTTCTCAGTTAATAACTATGAACAGTACACATTGATAAGAATAAGCAAATAAATGTTTTCTAAGTTATTTATAAGAAACCCCCCAGTGGCTCAGCGGTATGTCTGCGGACTTACAACGCTCAAAACCTGGTTTCGATATTCGTGGTGGGCAGAGTACAGATAGCCCATTGTGTAGCTTTTGTGCTTAATTCAAAACAAGAAACAACAACAAATTTATAAGATTCACATTAAGTGAATCATATAAATAACGTCTACAAGTTCTATCCCTAGATGTGTTGAGTTTGTGTTTGGTTTGTCGTAAAACTGAAAATGTGCTATCTGCGTTATGTCCACCCCAAGCATTTAACCTGCATTTTAAAGTTACAGGCCCTCAAGTTATCACTGAGCCACCAGGAGGGGTGGGAGTGGGGTGTATGGCGAGTACAGTATTTGTTTCGAAGTTTATCTCGAAGTATTGAAAACTTAAATAAGTTAAAGAAGATCTAAAAATTATCTATGTCTTTTGGTTTTAGCATTAATATACGTATATTTTAATTTAGAAATAAAATTAGAACGTTTTAGGAGTATTTGCTAGGTTTGTTCATTATAAGTTTAGAAAATAGAGTCGCACAGAAAAGGTATAGGCTTTGGGTAACTTCTTTGATGCTTAAGTTTGTTTATAAATCGTGAAAAGGCTGGGTTATGTAAAATCTTGCTTACTTTTGTTTCTAATATTTCTAATTTTTAAACAATGTGATTTATGTTGTTCTGGTTACTATCTGTTGTTAAGCTCCTTAACTTCGTTAAACATCACGTTTGACTTAACCAAACCTTGTTTAAATTTGTTTGTTTTAATTGTTAAGTTCGATGCAAATCTTGTGTAAAGCCTAAAATGGCCCACCGCATAAAACGATAACAATGAGAAGGAAATACGGTATCAACTAATTGATGTAAATGTAATCATATTATTTCTTAAATTAAATAAAAATGTTGCCCTGCGCACCATTTGGTGATAATATGGTGCATATTATGGTGAGGTATGGCCGGAGAAATGCAACACTAAGTGTTGAAAAGATTCACTACTTCCCCAAAATGGGGATTAGTAACCTTGATTTTCGGTGTTTTCGGTAAGGGGCTATTCCAACTCTTCATATTACAAGGGGATCTTATATTTCTCATCGTGGTAGAATCAGTTTGTTATTTGGCTGTTGAGGCAAAGATAGTATACAAACTGTTTCTGCCAAAACACCCACCTCTTCAATGGTAAAACACTTCAAGTGAACCCAGACGTGGCGCAACGTGAATAGTACTTTCAACTAAATAGTTAATTTATTACTATTGCAATGCATAAAAGATACAAAACAAAAGCGAATAAGTTGTAGAATGTACTAATTGTGAGATATTGTCCCAAATATTTTGTATTACCTCATAATTCAGTCAAGTTGTTTGATTCCCGTGTTAACCTTTTAATATTTCGTGTAATCCCTTAATAGTATTCATATGAAGATTTTGTGCACGCTAAGTCATGGTTGTGAATGTCTCATTGGCCCAATTTTTCTACCAGCTCTTGGTTCGTTACATTCGCAGCACGTTTGTCATCATTGCCTTGCTATAAGGTTAACCCTTGTATTTAAGAACGGCTGGTATGGGTATTATCACTTTTATTGATAAGCAGAGGACAACGTTTCGATCTTCCTAGGTTATCTTTATACAGGACAATGACCCAAAGCACAAAGTCAAAAACCACTAGAGTAGTTTCAAACGAATAAAGTGAATGTTCCGGACTGGCCATTTAATGTTCTGACTTGAATCCAACAGAAATGTTGTGGCTAGAATTTATCGCAGTCCATTAACGATCCCTAACGAAATTTTCAGAATTGGAGCAATTTTGCCGGGAACAATGTACAAAAATTAAACAGTTCCATTGTGCAAAGAGAGCTATTTAAAAAGATCCACAGGAGTAATTTCTGCCAAAAGTACTTCTACCAACTACTGACTTATGGGGCTAAATTCTTATGCTACCAGCAAATTTCAATTTATATATTTTTTTTGTAGGTTTTGCTTACATTCAATATCTCTCACAAATAACAGTATTAAGTTTGATCATTAAATTTTTGAATAAAAACAAGTTCATAACATTGTTTATGTTATTTGTGCTTCATCAAAATTATGTATTATTGATAGAGGTGAATTCTTTTGCAAAGCACTGTATGCCTTTGAATTTATAATACTAAAATCTGGGGCTTGATTACCTCGATGAACAGAGCGCAGGTAGCAACTCATTGTGAAGCTTGACATTGAAAACCCAGTAACATCATGACTTTATTGCTGTATACTAAAGCAAAATGAATTCTAATCGACATAATTTCAGTGTATTCAATGTAGTCCTACCCAAATACTTGATATGTCTTTTAATTGATGCCGTTTATGATTTCAGTTCTGATATTTAAATTGTTTTGGATCCTCGTTTATTATTATGTCCTTTTAGAAATTAACGTTTCTTGATACTTTTTCTTTCTTTCTAAAAATCGTTATTATGTGATATACGTGTTGATCCTTTTTAATATATTTGCTCTCGTTGTTTTTATTTCATTTAATAAGTTAATTCTTATGATTATTGCTGTGTCCACTCTTGAGTTTTTGTATTTTCTACTTTCTTTTTCTAGACTATTAAATGTTTTTGTTCTTACTTTTGTTTAAAGACAATAATAATAATTCTTTCTATTGTACCTTTCTGTGTTTTTTCGTTTTTGTTTTAATTTTGTTAAATATTGATCCCGATTTTTATAGTTACTGTTTATAACATAACATTTTATCAGTTTATTCTTCCAGTTAGTTCCATTCCACAAAGCTTCTTACTTTGATTCTTCTTCTAGTATTTTGTGTTGTATTTAATATTCAATGAAAGAAAGTTCCGACTCCTGACTCGAACCTAAGTTATTTCTTTCTTAAACGAGTCTAACTTAGACTTATATCCAAGGCCGACAGTTATAATGTCACGTGCAAAACTGAACATTAGGAAATCCATCCCAAGTTTATTACTTTCCTGGTACTCTTAGCCGACATTTAGCATAAGCACATTTAATTTGTTAAAGGAATGTGGAAATTTCATCACGTTTGTATTCTTTCATGCGCGTGTGGATTTTGATGCACAAATCGCCCTTCGTCGCCATGACAACACAATCTGGAAAGACTGTCAATTGCTTTCACAAGTAAACATACTACCACATTTAATAGCTATATTTGATGTTGTTGCTATAGTAACAAGGGCATGTTGCCATATCTGTGTGTGTGTGTAGACCCTGGGGAGTAAACAGAATATGTTGTAAACAAGGAACCTAGAGGGAGTCGGTTGCCATGGGGATGAAGGAGGAGAGTCTTCTTTAGGTTGTCGATGTAATATCGGCCCCTCGGGACTCAAACTAATTCTGAATGGCCATAAGGTAATCTCCGTGTTCTCAGAGGTAAAGTAACTAAAGAATTGATAACTCAAATAAGAGTTTTAGTTTGTTATTGTTCTGTTATACTAGAACAGACTTGTGCATGGCATCGGATGTTGCAGACGTGTGTTTTGGCTAATAATAAACGTCAGGAAAGGCTTAGGAATGTTTCATTATAGGTAGATAAGTAGAGACTTCCTTTGGTTATGTGATGTTATGCATATATAGTGTGTATTTCTTTGGTCACATTCCATGTATTTATACTGATCGTGTACACTTAATGGTTATTTCATAAAAATATTTATAATATATATATATGTTTGCCTATCGATCAAATACAGCAATGCTTAAAAATTGATAGAACTTATTGCATGTTGCATTTATTATTTTAAGTTATTCTTTGCGATTATTCTATACATTTATATTTGTTTAATTAAGTTTAAAGGTTAAAGAACCAGTTGAAGGAGGTTAAAAGACGTGAGAGAGTAATAACCTTTATGGCTCTTTATAAACACAATTAGTAATATCCTGTACCTTATAGATACACCCTAGTAAAAATTTTATCGCAGATTTTGTAGCGCCATTGGTCTAAGGGTAAAATTCGTCAACAAAAAGAATATTTTATTGTAACAGAAATATTAATTAACTTTTCTGTACCAACGTCTGATGGTAGATGTACGGGCACAGAGAACTGTTTCTATAATTATGGAACTACAAAACGTGTTGAATTTCATGAACGTTACTGCTTTTAATGTATTTGTAAGTAAATTAATTAAAAATAGGTTTTTGTATTCCTTGTGGGCTAAACGTATTCGTAGGTTAATTAGACAATTTCATAGAACAACATCAAATTCCTATGAAATCCCTTCCTTACATACAGATCTGCCTAATAAAAAAAGCTTGTATGTCGTTATTGGTTATATCATTTATTACAGTACCTGCTACGCCTTAGTAACAACTTGAGAAAGTGGTTGTCATACTCAGTCATGACAAACGAATATGCACTATGATAGTTTCATCCTCTTAAATAAACTCATGAACGTTACAAGTCGTTAGGTAATACTTTTATCAAAATGTCACGCAGCTATGATTAAGTTACTATTGAAAAAGGCTTTCTGGTTGTTTGAGCTATGTGTCATGGTGGAACCAGTTCATGAGCATAATAATTAGAAATTCATGGAACCAGAGTCGTCTAGTAAAACTCAGCAATGATCTAATAAGATCATTGATTATATTGTATCATATCCGAACACTCCTCTATTAATTGAATAATTAACAGCACAGTTAGTCGTCGTTAAATGTTTCACACATCGACAAAGCAGAACTCAAATATTCTTGGACAAAACTTTTAATGTTTCTATTTTTATGATAAGCATCACTGTTTGCGTCTTACTCCCTCACCTTCTGTATAATTTTCTTTAACCTGAGTAATGATTTATTCTCACGTAATGTCGCTGAACATAATGTTTACTTTCACCTTTGTGTTCAGTTAAACAAGGTCACTTTTTTTTTTAGTGGATCTTTTGCATAGATTTTGACTATTGCCAAATAAAACTACAGCCGATACAGTTTATTTTTCAGAAATAGCCCCTATTATTACTGTTTGTGGGCCGGCTCTGAACTTGGTGCTACATAACCCTGTGCTTCTTAAAGTCTCATTATTAATATATATATTTATGTGTGTGTATGCATTAACCAAATATGGTGCTGAAAGCAATCGATTTTAAAAGCGAGAAGTTATTCTATCGGTGTTGAGATGATAAGTGCGGTAAGAAAGCTATATGGTTTAATATATACATTCCAATTGAAAATTACATGCTTTATTATGTACATTCATGTTGTTGCTGTTTGTTATTAAGCATAAAGTTTCTAGCAGTATAAGTCCGTAAACATATCGCTGCGTCACTGGAAGGAGAGCATCCTATTGAAAGTAACATATTTCCTTATGTACATTCCTATATGACCTTAGCAGTATACTTTTTAGATATTTCTTCTCTTGTGGTTTGAAACGTTATGTTCCACAGAGAATGTTGTTTATGAAAATATAAATATCTGAACAAACACAGAAAGTTTCTTGAAGTTTTGTTATCACTCATCAATCTAGAGTTGAACATTTATTGACTGAGTTGAATACACCTCCTTTTGTTTTAGTGAGCGTGTTAAACTTTACATTCAGTGATCAGTATGGTGTTGAACATTGGTAATTTATAGAGTGTTTTATAAGTTACAATTCATAAAGTTTATGGTGTTAACCACTGGTAAGAGTAAACTAAGTGGTAATACATGTTACACAGTAATTATCAGCAACAATTGGTAAAATTAGAGTAAGAATCTAATTATCGATTACAGTATACGAAATTAGATTACAAAACAGCACTTATTACGATGTAGAAAGTTAACATGAAGGATAATAATTTAATGATTAACATTAATTTCTGGTCAGAGAAAGCTACCAATAGATCAAAAATCAAAACGGCAATGAGTATAGCTAATTAAAAATACTTTTCTTACGTTTTTACTTATAATAATTAGAATGTGTTGTTTCGTCAGTTGGATACTTTTTCTGTTAACGATATATTTGGTTGTAAACGCGATCATATCTTACGTGGTTTGACGAAATTAGGAGATTTCGGTTAGTCCTAAATTCGTATACTGAGCTTAAAATGCAAAATAATTTGAACAATAATATTATAATACTAGATATACTAAACATTCTAACTAATACTTTAAATAAAAGTAACATTAAATAAAGGATAAGAATACCTTTGTTATGGAAGGTACAAATACTAGATGTTAGTTACAAATACTGAAGTATGTGTTATGCTCATTGAATAATGTAATATCATAAGTACGGTTGTACTCATAATACGGAATGAGTCAGATGTGCAATATGCGCCATATATATTAAAATCTCAAACACACTACAAGCAGCATGTAAACACAACTTCATAAGCACTTTACACACACAGTTGTGTAATAAACAAACCAACTGTGGAGTAATAAGCTACCAAAGCACTTGACAAAAGCGGTAGAGTAAAACACAAAATTCCACAAAACCACAAATTTGTGAATCTGACTATCTGACTGACTAATTGACAAACGTGATTGAATTATGCTACCTTGGTTGAAAGCGTTTATTCTTTTTTTTTTACTTATAAGCTTGGTAATAACAATAACCATGTTGCAACACTACTAACTAGCTAACAATACTCTAGTAACCATATTTTATTATTAAGAGCACGCTCTTTGAGTTGCTGAGTAACAACCCGTTCTTATACAACGTGAGGGTACACGATTGCCTTTGCCCACGTGCTAGATAATAAAAAAGTGTACTAGGTCGATTCTGTAGATCTAGGCTATAACTATGATCTAACTTTTGAAAGCGAAGGTTTTTGTTCTGCACATCTGATTGGAAGGTTCTGTGTTGGTTAAAGCAATTATGTCATAGCAGTCGGTGCCTAAGACGTTAGTCTCCCTCGTGAGGATGAACTCTACATTGTCGAAGTCTGCCACTACCTTGCTCGAGTGCTCGGGACTGAAAACAAGAATGATAAGTTGTATAATTTACATTTGCATTGTTTTCAAACTAAGTGCAACTTGTTGATATTTAAGGTTATTATTGAAACAGTACGATTTTTAAAATTTGACATTCAAGGAAGCAAAATGGGAGAGAATGAGAAAGTCTCACGTTGATAATCATGAGATATCATTACTGCAAGAATAAAGATATGGTTAAAAACGGTAATTCTGAATATAAGGAACAAGCCTCAGCTATTAATCCAGCCAAAAAAAAAAAAAGCTACCATCCTAGCTAGATGGAAGACAAGCTGTAGCAAATATATCACTTAGCTATGAAAAGGATAGGTCTAGAGCTCAAGTACCAGAAAGAAACCTATAGTACTAGTGTGAAAAAGTTTTAAATAAAAAAATTGAAATAGAAATGGGAAAACCAAAAAATAAGCGTATGTTTGTGTACGCATGTTTTTCTTATAGCAAAGTTACATCAGACTATCTGTTATGTCCACCGAGGAGAATCGAACCCCTGATTTTAGCGTTGTAAATTCTAAGACCAACGAGGGACCTTAAAAGTAAGGAAACAAGGAATGGGCGAGATGACATTACAACACCTGATGGTTTTTGACAGATACATGACTGTAATCAATTTTTTTTTATCCTGGCGAAATGCACGATGTCGTAAAGAGGTGTTTGATATCGGAAGTGAGACAGGAATCTCCAACATAAATACTTTGCTTGTAGAAGACGTTATAGCAATCTGACTGGTAAGGGGATGGCCAAAAGCACGGTATTAAAACTGTTGATTTTTGCAATTTTTAAGTTTGTTGAGTATTTAGAAAACATTAGCTATTAATAAAACTCTATTCAAGTCTAGAATTGAATCAAAGTTCAAAGTGAAACACGAAGTAGAAATAGGCCTAACGATGTTCACATCCACTTTGAGATAAAACCTTGTCAATAACCCTCAAAAGTTGTAATGTTATCTTGCTTATTCCTACGTAATTTCCTTAATTTTCCATACTTTCTCATTTTAATTTAAAGATTTTTTAACCTTATTTTTGTATAACCGTGTATTTTTGAAGTTTTTAGTTGTTTTTTCTTTTGAACGACTTCTTTTATCTTTGATTTTTTTCTTAAAATTAACTATTCTTACAATTATATTATACCTAGAAGAATTTAGATGCTATATTAAGTTTATAATACTATCTATGATTCATCGTAAGGTTATCATTTTATAAGAAATATTCTTCTACATTTTACTGATAAAGACACGTTATAAAAACATTTCAATTTCAAATGAATTTTCCATCTTAAAATCCCTTTATCTTGAATCTAAGATACTTTCGGTATTATTTCTTTCCAGTTTCTTGAAATTGATATATTCTGGGAAATTTGTAATTGTAGGTGTTTTTGAGCAAATCTAATCATTTCCTTAAACGTTCAGGAAACAAAAAATGAATAAATATTGATATTAGAAATAGAAAACCCGAGACATATAATATATGTAAAGATAGATTTTTGTTTAGCGGTTTGGTTACTTTTCTTATTAGAAGTAATAAGAGCTGTGTGTAAAGAGCTTGAACCCCGGATCCTCTGTCATATGACCGATGCTCTTTCACCTGGGCTACTTGAATTGTAGTCAATTTAGATAACATCCACCCTGACCTAACGTTACAGTATAATCATACGTATTTCAAAAATTCTTAATTTCTGCTTCCCCCTCTCCCCTATGGCTGGGCTATAAGTAGGATGGTTTAAAATCACTAAAAATCTACAGGGTGGCTCGTAAGTCCCTACCCATCCATATGTCATTATGTTATATTCAATTATGCATGTATTATAAATTTGTTTCTTTTTTTCAGAGAAATATGATCGATGTAAGCCCATTTACACTTGAAGAGCGTATTGTAACATGGCGTCGCATAATATTATACAGCGAGTATGAGGGACAACACACAGATACACTGGATACATACATAAGATATATGGACTTACGAGCCACCCTGTATTTCGATACCTTTGGTGAGCCCAGGCCAGAACGTAGCTTTATTCTTGAGAGCAAACAAATAATAAGTCTGATGATACATGGTAAATCATGGTGAAAGCTGTT
Organism: Tachypleus tridentatus; assembly: GCF_004210375.1. Lineage (NCBI taxonomy): Eukaryota > Metazoa > Arthropoda > Merostomata > Xiphosura > Limulidae > Tachypleus > Tachypleus tridentatus. The sequence continues at coordinate 35,850,720 of NC_134832.1, read as the reverse complement.
TCAGGCTAGAAAACTTCTTAGAAAAAAATGTTTATTTGAAAATGAGCCAAAATATTATATAACTAAGAATTCAAATATTCATCTAGAACACATATTAAACTATTTATTTACTGATTCTACTGTAAATTATAGTTCAGTGAAAAATGTCTTGTCAAACCATGTGGTATTCAGCTATAAGCTTCAGCAGAAGTTAAAAAAATCTTTATAACCATGTTTTCGCGCACACACACTGGAGTCGCGTAATAAAACCAAGCAATACATTAAAAATTATGATAACTGATTATGTCGTATTTTCTGCGACATCTATATTAATTGAATAATAACTAATATAGCACCGTTTTCAGTTTTAATCATTCTCTTAAACTATATATTAAATTATCAGTACGGCGTTAAATATACGAAATCTTGATGTGACAGGTGTGTTTACATTTTTTTTTTATAATACATTCAATTATTTATTTACACTGCAAAAGTTATTCAGTTGTAGGAAATGTATTATATAGGAGAAATCATTTAATACATTAAGAACTAGTTAAGCTGGTATGAAAGAGAATAATACCAAAGAGGTTAAATTTTGAAAGGAATGATATGTGTTTTTTTATAGCAAAGCCACATTGGGCTCTGCTGTGTCGACCGAGGGGAATTAAACCCTTGATTTTAACGTCGTAAATCCGAAGACTTACCGCTGGGAGACATTTATGATATGCAAAAAGATATTAGAAGTTTGTCGGGTTTGCATTTTAGTTAAACAGTACACTACTTTGTGGTATGAACGTTGTAAGAATGTAGCTCTTATATTAAGAAAATCCTATTCGAAGAGCGTATAGCAGTTAATACTATCTCATTTTACCAAACAACGTATTAGGGTAAAAAAATTCAAAATAAATTAATGTTCTTTGAAGTAATATGAATATGTTTTTAAGATGTTTAATACTATGAAAGTTGTTTGATTCTAATAAGCATTTAAAATTACGTTACCAGATTTTTAGTGTCTTATATACCAGTCAACTGAAAATTAACTATAAATCAAACACACTGTGCACTTGATGAGTTTTATCAACTTCCAACTCTCTCTACATTGTCTCATTTTCTTGAAGAAGTGTGTTATAATTCAAAATATTCCGTTTACCTAACAGCAAAATGTGAGTCAATTTGGTCATTTAACTGCAAGTTATAGCCCGTTTGACATATGTATCGTATTATGTTTGGTGTTCTATTATGAAAGATAGAAGTTGGTCCTGCGTTCGCATGTTTCAAGGTTAAGAAAGTTATTATTTCAACTATTTGTTGTTTTGATATTTTTAAAGAAATGTTTCGTATTTTGTCTTTAAAAAGTAAACATGCGGTTTATTCCAAGTCTAAGGTTCGGTTAATTTTTAAATACGTATATATTAATGAAATTACCTGGCTTCCGCTTTAAAAGTGGCTTTGTTAGCCGTATGAGTTTTCTATATACCTGAAAGTTTATTTGGATTAACAAATGTTTTTGCGCATTTCACCTAATAAAACCAGACCTAACTATTGGCGATAATGTATCTTCTGTATCATATAAATTTAGCTTAGTGTGATATTTTCAGAGTATATTCATAGTGAACAACAAGAACAAAAAGTATATTATTTGTAAGCATGCATTCAGAGAAATTGGTTACACAATCATACAGAGCTAAGACAATCATAGATGGCAGCACATTGAAACAGTGCAAATTTAACTCATTTTTGTAATATAAGAGAATTTCTTTGTTATGTATTTAGCAGATGAGCTAGCTGTTCCAATTATACTTTTTAAGTGTTTTAATTGTACAAAACGTCAGTAGTTGACATGGCTGTTGATTCAGCTTAGTTACCATGGAAACATTCACCCCTCCCCAACATCTTGAATGTTTACACTGTGTTGAATTTTATGAACAAGCCTGCTCGAGACGAGTCTAGTTTATAACAAGTTGTTTGCGCAACGCGAGGAAGAAAAACAAATGCATCTAAGAAAACAGCGGTCCATTGAGGCTGTGTTTACTTTGCCCGCATGTTCTGTTTGGCTCTGCAGGAAACATAAACATGAGAGCTGCAGTTTCTATGGCAACCGACCACAGATGGCAGTCAGTTTAATTAATGTGAGCAGTTTAATAAAAGTATTGTTGCCTCAAGCTTCGGCTGCAGTAATGAATGCATAATGGGAAGTTTTGTTACGAGACAAATCTGCAACAGTGACGTCTAGAACCGGGACAGGATAAGAAAAAAAAAAAAAAAAAGAGGCTTCGTAAAGAGTCTCTAAGCCATTCAATTTATGCAATAGTAGCATTTTAGAATGTTTAATTGAAACCTAAGACATTCTAGAAGTATTGTGTTTACATTAACGTCGACTAAATTGTGTTTTTCTCATTTGTTCGCGCTGCATTAAGATTTATAAATCAATACTTGCCATGAAAACTTGAGTTAAAGGCTGTTCCTGATGACGGTAATTTAGAATATACTGTAGTTGTTAAACCTTTTTCATGGAAACGAGTAACATAGAACAGGAAACAAAACCGCTTTGACGTATAAAATCAAAGTAAGGAACGACTATTGCCATAAAGAATGTCTGTTTTGGAAAGAAATAATTTAATTAAGAAGATTGTCTTAGAAAGAAGCGATGTTTTGTTACAAGCATATTCCTTATCTTTTTTCAATTAAAATGTACTGGAATTAGTTTGTTCAGGCAAATGAAGGACAGTAAAGCAACCAAAGACTTTATTTTCTTTACAAACAGTTGTTTTCGAAATTTAGAAAAAACATGACTGGCATGTTAACTAAACATCACTTCTTATTCTTCGTATTTTGATAATTAAGTTAAACTAAATATTGAATTCCATAATGTATGCAAAAAGTATTAAAATATGAGCGTGAATTACCTATTCCTTCTAAAACAGCGGGCCCGGCGTGGCCAAGCGTGTTAAGGCGTTCGATTCGTAATCTGAGGGTCGCGGGTTCGCATCCCCGTCGCGCCAAACATGCTCGCCCTTTCAGCTGTGGGGGCGTTACAATGTGACGGTCAATCCCACTATTCGTTAGTAAAAGAGTAGCCCAAGAGTTGGCGGTGGGTGGTGATGACTAGCTGCCTTCCCTCGAGTCTTACACTGCTAAATTAGGGACGGCTAGCACAGATAGCCCTCGAGTAGCTTTGTGCGAATTCAAAAACAAACAAACAAACAATCTAAAACAGCGAAAAAGGATTAGTGAATGTAGTTGTTATAGCTGTTACCCTTGAAGTAAACTTAATCCTTGTAATATTTAGTTTAATATTGTAATGCATATGTTCTTCAGAACAGAGTAAACACGAATAATAATCACCTTGAAAACCAGATTAAGACACGGATGCCCCACTGTCATTAACACTATTCAAATAATTTCTTCAGCTGAATCTAGGTTTCTACAAAAAATGGGATTTAAAAAAGAGCAGCGAAAATTTTGTCCTTTTTGTTTCTTATCCTATAGCTACAAATCTGTTCATCGCAGGAAATCGAACTTCAAATATCAGCATTGTCGGTCCATAAACAGCACTATCTACTGGAGGACTGAAAACTTCATAAGGGAAGTAAAGATGTAAAAATATGATTATTAAGGATTGTAGAATTAAAATCTCTGGTTGTATAAAACCGATATTTCACTTCGCTAATCCCGCTATAAACCATTAAGTTCATGAAATTGAAAATGTTTTTTTTTTCCTCCTGAAGTTGATAACTTGTACATTATGATGCCTACTTCTACTGTACATAGGCCAGATAAGAGGGACGTTGATATTAATTACATTCATTCTATGTCTTGTATTAGTTGGATTTTAATCTGAAGAACGCTAGCATTTATGTTCTATGTTTTGTTTATTAGAAATGGAACTAATCAGATACAGTCGTCAACGATTTACGTGACCGATATATGATTTAGGAATAAATCGAACATGTCTAAGCAGCTTTTGATAATTAATTTGTGTTTATTGTGGTGAATTCTCTCACACAATGATACCGATATGACAATGAGGTTGGTGCTCCTCATTACGCTATAGTATTTAAGTGTAATTTTTGAAGAATACGTAGCTGTTTTAAAATTTCTGTCACTGTCATTTATCAGTAATATACACAGGTCTTTTTACAGAGATACATGCTATTAATGTATTCCATCATATCGATGTGTGTACATAAGGTTCTGTAATTTCACACACTATTCACAAAAGACATTTAAAGATTGACATGATGTATGTATATGATTTGTTGTATTTTAAATCCACACAATACGCTATCTTAACTTTGCCTATTGGGGAGAATCGAACGTCGGATTTAAGCGCTGAAAATCCGTAAATTTACTGTTGATCCACAAGGGAAACAATGATGGACATGGGTTCAAATATCAAAGTCTAGTTCTAATTTATCGAATTTCATTAAAATGGGTTTTTATGAATCGTAAATAACACCCTGTGGATAATGTTTGATGACAGATGTAAAATAATATTATGTTATTTAAAAATTGAAAGAAAACATCATTTTGACAGAAAAAGATGGTATCTTGACTTTATGCATTGTATAAATTTTCCCATTACTCCTAAATAAAACATTATAAAATTTCTGATATAGATTTTTGTAAGAGTACTTTTACAATTGATTATTTTGTGCACACTCATCTAACCATGTCTCTTTAAAATTCACTCAAACGCCCAAAACAGTCAGGTTGGGATTTTTTTTGTACACAACTCCGCCTTCACTTCTTTCAGTTTCAAGTAGAGAAATAGACCTTTTTATTGTTAATGTTAGCATAATTCTTGACTCGAACTAGCATATAGAGGGTTTAAAACATTGAACACTACTCAATTTATTTTGTCCCATTCGCTCTCTACTTTTCTTCGCCCATCTGGTATTCAGTGAAAGGCCTTTACTGGTACGTTTACCAGCTATTCGTCACAATAGGCGTAGGGGCAATTTGTTTCCTCCCGAGAGAGATGAAATAAAGTTGATGTGCTTACTTCAACTTTACTGATACGTATCTACTTGTGTAGAAAGAAACAGAAAGCCAATCTAAAAAAAAATCAAAACATATCTCTAATAAATTTACAGAGTTTGACCAACGTTCAAGATTGCCGACATCATTTATTTTTGTCAAACCATCATGAATTTCATAACGGAGTTTTTTGACATCCACTTCTTGTGCAGTGTTCATGACAGGCAATCACACATAAAGCGTGCAGATAATTCTGCCTCTGGACGCGAGCGATAGCAGGGCTTCGGCACGCGCTGCAGATGAAGGTTTTTGTGGCAAGCATTTTAACCAGGACCATTTGTCAGGATCGTAAGATGAAAGATAAAGTCTGCGCTGTGGATTGCCACCAATTTATGTAATACGGTTCTAGGTTGCAATTACGAGTGTTTTATTTATATGATTTATCCATACGCTACTTAAGTAGGAATTCTTAAAGATACTGACAGTAGTTATAGGAGGAATATCAGGTTAATGACGATAGTTATAAGAGGAATATCAGATTATTGACAATAGGTGGAATATCAGTTTAAAGTTAACCACAACAGTTATATGTTTAATATCAGTTTAATGACAATAGTTATAGGAGGAATATCAGTTTAAAATTAACAACAACGGTTATAGGAGGAATATCAGTTTAAAATTAACAATAACGGTTATAGGAGGAATATCAGTTTAATGGCATTAGTTATAGGTGGAATATCAGTTTAAGTTAATGACAATACTTATAACGGAAATATCAGATTAAGGATAACAGTTATAGCTGCAGTATAAGTTTAAAGTTAATCACAAGGCTATAGGTTGAATATTAGTTACAATTAGTGACGATGGTTATAGTTGGAATATCAGTTTAATGACAATAGTTATAGGAGAAATATCAGTTTAAGGTTAATGATCATAACTATAAGAGGAATATCAAATTAATGACAATAGTTATAGGAGTAATATCAGTTTAAAGCTAATGACTATAGTTATAAGAAGAATATCAGATTAATGACAGTTGGGAGGATATTAGATTAAAGATAATGACGATAGTTATAGGAGGAATATAAATTTAATGGCAGTAGTTATAGGTGGAATATCACTTCAGAGTTAATGACGAGAGTTGTAGGAGGAATATTAGTTTCAAGATAATAACAATAATTATAGGTGAAATATCAGTTTAAAGATAATGATAATAGTTATAGGTGGAATATCAGTTTAAAATTAACAACAACTGTTATATGTGGAATATCAGTTTAATGACAATAGTTATAGGAGAATATCAGTTTAAAGTTAATGACGATAATTATAAGACGAATATCAGATTAATGAAAATAGGTTAATGACGATAGTTATCAGAGGAATATGACAGTAATGACAATAGGGAGAATATCAGTTTATTTACAGTTAGTGATGATAGTTATAGGAGGAATATCAGTTTAATGACAATAGTTATAGCTGCAGTAACAGATTAAACTTAATGACTATAATTATAGGAGGAATATCAGTTTAATGGCAGTAGTTATAGGTGGAATATCAGTTCAGAGTTAATGACGAAAGTTGTTGGAGGAATATTAGTTTAAAGTTAATGACGATAGTTGTAGGTGAAATATCAGTTAAAAGTTAATGACAATAGTTGTAGGTGGAGTATCAGTTTAAAATTAACAACAACTCTTATATGTGGAATATCAGTTTAATGACAATAGTTAGAGGTGGAATATCAGTTTAAATTAAACAACAACAGTTAAAGGTGGAATATCAGGTTAATGACAATAGTTATAGGAGGAATATCAGTTTAAAGTTAATGACGATAGTTATTGGAGGAGTATCAGTTTAATGGCAGTAGTTATTGGTGAAATATTAGTTTAATGATGACAGTTATATGTGGAATTTCAATTTGAAGTAAATGACCTTAATTATGGGAGAAATTGTTAATGTGCCGTGTATCAAATGAGTAATCTTATGTTTTAAAAACTTTATCTAAACTAGAATGTTCAACATTGAAGCCATTCGCTTTCATTAAAATTTAAAAACAGTAGTAAAAGTCTAACAAAAGAAATTACAAGAATAATACTTTCCTTTTACAAGAAATATAAAATAATGCTGTTTTTGAAATGTACATATCATTAATAATATTCGAGAGAACTTGAATATGGTTATGCTGGTAAAACGCTCGGGTAATAATTTAATACAAAAACATGTTCTCCGTACCATACCATTACGTATTTAAAATTATTAAGTTTCGTTTATACAATTAACTAGTTATAATTTAATGTCTGTTTGTTTTTGTGCAAAACTACACAATAGGCTGTCTGCGCTATATCTACTATTGAAAATTGAATCTTGGAATTTAGTGTTGTAAGTTATTAAACGTCTGGTTTACCCAACGGGAAATAACTAAAATAAATATTTATATTTGATAAAGAAACTTTTTGAAACACTTGGGAACTGTAGAATTTTTTTTTTCTTGATAACAGAAGCATCTAGTTTCACTATACTCTACTAATACGTTAATGAACTTGTAAACTATCGGTTTTATAGGCATTCACGTGGAATATGTTTATGGTATATATCTTGAGAGACGTAAGATGTTGGCATGTACATTCATTAACTATCATCACGATATGTAGTTTGATGGAATTTCGTTTAAATTCATAGCTGCACATAAAATATGATTACTATTACTACATACATAACGTTTCGCTATTTGATACCAAGTTGATTACCATGTAGACGCACAATACTTCTCCATCCCCTATCACCTAATACTAGTGGCCCGGCATGGCCAGGTGGATTAAGGCATTCGACTCGTAGTCTGAGGGTCGCGGGTTTGAATCCCCGTCGCACCAAACATGCTCGCCCTTTCAGCCGAGAGGGGGGCATTATAATGTAACGGTCAATCCAACTAATCGTTGGTAAAATAGTAGCCCAAGAGTTGGCGGTGGGTGGTGATAACTAACTGCCTTCCCTATAGTCTTACACTTCTAAATTAGGGACGGTTAGCGCAGGTAGCCCTCGAGTAGCTTTGTGCGAAATTAAAACAAAACAAACAAACAGACACCTAATACTAATTCCACCTATTCATATATTCAGTGATACTTTCAGATGGAAATAATAACATGCAACACTTTTATGTATATTTTCCTTTTATTTCGACACCACGTTGTTATTTCCCCCAAAGGCTGCATGGATGAGTCATCACATGCTTTAACCGCTTGCACAACGTTACAGTAGTGTGCTGTCTGTCAGTTAGTCAGTGGGTATTAAAATGACGTTACATAAGGGACATTTGACGTTGGAGTTTATACTACTGTGACGTCAGTAAAACGTGTGCATACTATGAATCACAACAAGAATTATGCATTCTGTATGCTACTACAAAACAAGATATATGAACTTTAAAAGCTAGAAATACAAATATTTGTTACTCTTAATTTTGATGTCTTTAATCTTGAAACAGAACACTTTCTAAAACCGTGCGGAACTACCTCTAATATATATATATATATATTTCTAGAACTTCAGTCTTTCCGGACGTCTTTCTCTGTTCTTCTGTTGCACTTGGGTTAACTATCTGCTCTCCCGTAGGCCAACTGTAAATATATTGGTTTAAAAACGCTATAATCGGAGGCTGTATTCCCTACGGTGGACAGAGCGCATATAGCTCATTGTATTGTTTTGTGCTAAAACAAGCACACTCCGTTACGTACATTTTTCAAATATTTCATTTACTAATTTTTTTATCACACTTCAGTCTTTCCGTATATAATGCTGGTTCTGATAATGTTTCAGGTGTATACGTAGAAAGGACAAAATTTGCTACGCGAAAACTACTTCGCTCTTTAAAAAGTTTACTTTCAAACCACATGTACTTTATATACTCAGTTTGGATTGAATGTAGCAAACTTACAACAATAATAACTTTCCACTTTTATCATGAAAATACTTTTTTTAAAATTCACAACCACACCCTTTCCACTAAGCGATAAAAATATTTACTAGAATATGAATTAATATAAAAATAAATCAGGTTGAGAGATGAAGTAAATTTGATTGTCCTCATCCATTTTATTTCTTTCTTCTAACTTTACTGCTCTTCATCACTGTCTATGTATTAAAATTTGATTTCTTTGCGTCGCTTGAAAAGCTTCCTATAAGATGGAGAACCTGCATGAGGGCGATACGGTAAAGTGATCTTAAACTTGTGACAGGAGCACTAGAAAGTAAGATATACCTAAACACAGTAACATAATTCAATGTGCATGATATAGCTAAATTAGAAGGTTTATGTGTAATGTTTTGTGACTGTCTGTTTATAGGTATCGACATTATTTCTTAGAACTACGTTCTTTACGTGGATAAAAGAAACAGTCTTGTCTGTTGCTGTAATCATTTTTAGAGATGACTTTAATTAGTGTTTAAAATGACTCCTTAGATAATAAAAAGGAATTAATACAACTTATTTCACTGTTTATTTGTTTCTTGGGAATTTATAACGCTAAAATTTGGGGTTATATTTCTTAATTTTATTTTCGTTTTTTAGCCTTATAGTTTCATAAACTCATAGTCTTGAGTTGCTATCTTTTTATTATAACTTGTGCATAGTGGTCGTTTCCTTAGATCTGTCATGTGATTGTATTTATCTGTATAAACACTTTTATGGGATTCCCTGAAAGCGGACCCAAAATTAGGCCAATTAATTATCGTTTCAACTTGGTTAAAAACAATTAAACTTGTATTATAACGACAATGATCACTAAATTGTAAAAAAGCAAAATGTAGTTTAAGCATTAAATGTGCATTAAAATGGCCCTGTAATTGTTCGCTTTTATTATAATATGAAGACAAGCAGCGAGCAGATCACATAATAATAAAGTTGAACTACTTACAAAAACACTCGACCGTTTCATATAAAAATAAAGATTATTTGTTGTTGATTATTATTTTAGAGGAACTGAGATAAAATATTTATTACGTTTTTGAGATCAGCTTTTAACGTTTTCTAGTATCGACAATAAAGATTTTTAAATATACTCTTCAAAACAAGAAACGCAAAAGGGATATTTTTGTTATTTTAAAGAGAAATATATTTAATAACGTTACAAGCTCAGAGTATGTGATGTTACACGTGTTAAGGCACTGATTGTCAGACCAAAATGACAATAAAAGTTGTGCACTTTGAAAACGGAGGAAAACATCGGATTTTTCGCCAAAACGCATGCGTGTCCAATAAATTTGTTTGAGAGATCTGCATGTTCTGCAAGTGCAACATGTGCAAAATCCCTATAAAAGTGACGTGTTCTCGGTTTCCATAGCTCATTGTTAAGCCACCGACACGCAATACAGTTACGCCAAAACTGATTGAAGCACAACGCAACAACGCCATTGGTCGCTTGGAAACAGGCGAATCTCGATCAGATGTTGCCAGAGCTGTGAATGTCCACCCAAGCACCATCCCAAGGCTATGGAATCGTCACCAACAACATGGATCCATTCGTGATCGTCCACGATCTGACAGACCTCGTGTGACCATGCCCGCAGAAGATCGCAACATCCGGTTACGTCATCTTCGGGATAGGACCACCACTGCGACGTCTACTGCCTCAACCATACCAGGGCTGCGTAGGATTTCCGATCAGACCGTACGCAACCGTCTACGAGATTCTTAGGCCCCATGTGCAACCCATCATGGTGAACGTCAACGACGTTTTTCAACATGACAACGCCCGTCCTCACACAGCCCGACTCACCACTGTCTTCTTGAGCCACCACAACATCAACGTTCTTCCACGGCCCTCCAGATCACCAGATTTAAACCCCATCGAACATCTTTGGGACGAGTTGGACCGACGTCTGCGACGGCGACAACCTCAACCGCAGACTCTACTTCAGCTTGCAGCAGCTTTGCAGGCTGAGTGGACAGCCATTCCACAGGATGTGATTCGTCATCTCATCGCTTCCATGGGCAGGTGATGCCAAGCAGTTATTGATACTCACGGGGGGCATACTCGTTATTGACGTTGAGTGACGTTAAAATTCACCTCGTGAGCGTGGACTTCGCCTTTGCAGACTTTGGATGTTCAGCAGTGAATGTGCAAAGTTTCACACATGTCATACAGAACTACCCGGAATAAACTTGTTAACACTTTGTCTCATATTTTGCCTTTTGCGTTTCTTTTTTTGAAGAGTATATAAGCCTATTAAGTTTAATGTGTACTATTAATTATATAATTACTGACTTGTAATTCGGGCAATATAGCGTTGAAATACACCATCATATTTGATACAATGACAATGTAATTATAAAATAAACTATTGAGCATAATTTGTAGCAAAATACGCAGATCATGACTTATATTGAGTTTATTTTTTCAGGTAAAGGAATTGTACAAAAAACTCGAGTTTCTTAAAGTTTTCTTATTCGTTCTCAATTCCATGCTAAACTAAACTATTAGTACTTGTTTCTTTTATTTGGAATTATGATATGCAGAATATTTTCACTCTTTGAGACATCGTGGCTTTTGTCTGACTTATGATGCAGCAATCATGCAGTTTTATAGTTATTTTTGTTTTGAGCTAAGTAATTAGTATACTTTGCAATATAATAGAGAAAATTTCTTGAAAATAGGAAACCAAAGTAATCGTTTATTCACTTTGTTATAAATTCTCGACAAAAAGAGGATAAACTTACTTTCATTTGTAGCAATTTTATAATTTTTACACTTCCACTTCAACAAGAAAAACACGATTTGTGCTACGGTATTATACACTGCTGGCAACCATAACATACTGTATAATACAAACACATGTTCTATAAAAATTTATCATATTTTCTGAATATTTATTTCTTAAAGTAATACAGATTTTTTGTTGTTTTTTTCTAAATTTTGCTAAAGTACTAGCTCAGAGCTCGATACATTTTATCAACTGTAAAATTGGGTCCTTAACGCTACTTTCTAAGGCAAAACTCAGTCAAGGGTAGGGTAAATTATTTCATGGGTAAGTTTTTGTACCCATTATCACTCTCTGTGCAAAGTAATTTCATGATTGTCATATGAGTGTGGGAAATATTAAAAAGTAATTTGTATTGTATCAGGTGATCGCCCTGGTACACAGAGGATGTGAATTATGAAAGCAATTTTGTCACTTTTTTAAGAAGAATCAGGACGTGCCATCAAAGTCCTGATGCTAGCCTGTCTCCTTTGTCTCAGTTCTTCTGTCATCAGCGTTTATGTTCATGTAGAGATAATTTCAACCAAAACCACGTTTTTATTTATTTTCAGTACAATATCTTGTTTTTTTATTATTTGAACCCAGGTTTAATTACTTAATTTCCAGTATGAATCACAGACGCACTATGTGGTTTAAGATAGTGTGAACTTTATGCTTTTTTTTCATACAACGACGCGTAAACGTATGCTACCGTCCCTAAATATATGTCGTGAGTTTTTGACATATTTTGCATATGGATCATTTTAATTTCAAGAAACCAGTACTAGTAACTCATAGTTAAAATTCCGTAAATTGCAATAGCTTTGTTTTTGGTCTTTTAGAATGTGTCGCAAAGTTGTAGAAGGGCTTCCTGCGCATAGCATCTCTAATTTTCAAATTGTAAATTAAAGAGAAACAGCTAATCAATTATTGGGCTACTCTTACTTGACCAAATAATTGGATTTCAGCATTATCTTTATAGCGTGCCCGGCATGGCCAGGTGGGTTAAGGCGTTTGACTCGTAATCCGAGGGTCGCTGGTTCGAATTCCAGTCACATCAAACATGCTCGCAATTTCACCCGTGGGGGCGTTATAATGTTACGGTCAATCCCACTATTCGTTGGTAAAAGAATAGCCCAAGAATTGGCGGTGGGTGGTGATGACTAGCTGCCTTCCCTCTATTCTGATACTGCTAAATTAGGGACGATTAGCGCAGATAGCCCTCGTGTAGCTTTGCGCGAAATTCAAAACAAACAAACAAACATTAACAGTATACCAACGATATCAATATACGGAGCTCATTTTGTGGAAGATAACGCAAAATAAGATTCACAGTCCACGCTAATATCAGGCCACACCGGGTCCAAATAATATTCAGGAACAACTTCCAAACCAACAGACACTTGATACAACCATTTTTCCGTTTGATGTAGCTTCAATATACAGTATCTTGTCTTTCTTACGAGGTTGTTTGTCGATTTGCCTAATTTGTCAATCAACGGAACATCATATTTATGGAACAGTGAAAAAAAAAAAAAAAAAAAAAAAGAAAAGAAAACCGAATCCAGGAAATTACTAGAGATCATTTTGCAAATGTATCGCTTACATATAAATATGTCTGGATAAATGACAAAATATTGTGACTGAATACGTATCGGTGAAATCTACATATTACGGGACAAAGGTAACGTTTTTTATTCTTGTGTCCAAAGTAGTCACAGTAATTTTCTCCTCTTAAATCACGGGTATATTCTTCACCCTATAACTAGTTAGTTAATATTCTGTGTCAAGGATAAGTTGTTTAAAGTTTATGCAATTTTGAATAAATTATGTAATTAATGACAAAACAACCGGATTCATTAGTTAGTCCTTTTGTGTTACCTCTTAAGAGATTGAAAGGACTAAAATATTGTGACATAAAACCTTTAGAAAATTAGTTTATCGATTTTGAATCATTCTACTATTAATGTTACTAATACTGTAACTTTTATTCTTATGCTTTTCAGTTTCTAGTATTTGTAATGTAGATTTTACGGCTTTTTTTGATAATATTACCCTCACTATAAGAAATGTTTTTTTCTAAAAGTTCAAAGCTTTAAATGTATTTCATTAGGAGCACTCTGGGAAGAAAGTAAAATATATATATATTTTTTTATCAGTAGTTATGCTAATGAACATTTTTATTCTTATTGGTTTTCACTTTCTGCCCAGTATAGGCTTGTGGCCAGCTGAATTTGTTAACGAAGTTAACAGTCTTTATTTTCTTCATTAAGTTATTTTTAAACTTTCATAAAATTTGACTAAACCTATACAGTGGAAATGGTAAATGCAAACGGAATTATATTGTAGCTACTTTTCATACACACTGAGTCTGTTTTTATATGCACTAAATATAGTGACTTTTGTTAGAATATTTGACATTCTAAAATTGAAATAATTACTCTTTGAAAATTACTTATTAAAAATAATCCATTATGCAGGTCAAGCTCAAAATAATTCGCTTGTAATAATATTTCTAACCATAATGTTGTACGTTGTAATCCCACTATTAATTACTAAATTAGTAGCCCTAGAGCTGGAGGTGGGTGGTATTAATTAGCTGACTTCCCTCCAGGCTATCTCTTCAAAACTGGGGACAACTAGTACAAATAACCCTCGAGTAGCTTTCCGTGAAATTCAACTAACAAATGTTTACATTGCTTACTAAGAGATGGCGTTGTTCTCGTCTGTAAAGTTGCGTGCATGGTAATACAAAATATGATGCTTTGTGAGAATTGCTAGCAGCTAAGTTGGTAGTGTATAATAAATAGACTCATTAATTATTTCTAGGATGTTGTGTGTTTCTTGTATAGCAATACTGACTTGCTGTTGCAGCTAGGCAAGCTTTCCGGGATTGATCTTCGCGAGGGAGGAGAACAGTCATTGTCAAGCAAGTGTTATTAAAGGTATCATGAATGTACTTAACGAACTATTCTTTTTTTGTTTTTATTTCATTCCGAGTAGACTTTTATGTCTACGGAGATTCTTTTTTCCATAGATCCCTCACACACTACTATGTCATTATTAGTAAGTCTATGGTTGTATTTTATTAGACTGTTAAGGAAGATAAACGACTTCGTTGTTTTGTGTTGTTGAATTTCAAAAAGTTATAAGCTAACAGTCTTTATTTTGTTCATTAAGTTATTTTTAAACTTTCATAAAATTTAACTAAACCTATACAGTGGAAATGGTAAATGCTAACGGAATTATATTGTAGCTAATTTTCATACACACTGAGTCTGTTTTTATATACACTAAATATAGTGACTTTTGTTAGAATATTTGACATTCTAAAATTGAAATCACTACTCTGTGAAAGTTACTTATTGAAAATAATCCATTATGCAGGTCAAGCTTAAAATGATTTGCTTTTAATAATATTTTTAACCATAATCCAAATAAGAACTCACGAGGTTCAAACGCTTTAGCAGACCCGGATTAGTCCCACATGTATATGAACTGTGTAAACTAATATTCATAAATTTAAATCTGTTCGTAATAAACTAAATCGTAAAGCCTTAATGACCAGTTTTGATGTAATCTCCCTCTTCACAGAGGGAATATATCTTTAGAACTTTATAGTCAACATCCCAACCCATTGATACACATCCCCAGAAACCAACCAATTAGCAACCCTTATAGAATTCACTACCGCCAAAATTAACTTTATGTTCAATAACCAAAACTACCTACAAATAAATGGCCTAAGTATGGGGAATCCCGTGTCATCACTTCTAGCCAACATTTTTGACACAGATTGAATCACAAGCGATCAAATCAGCCTTACACCCACCACTATACTGGTACAGGTATGTTGATGATACAGTTGCTGGATTCACATCTACAGAACACTCAAAATCACTAGAACCGATACACAATTCAAAACAGAAATCCACAGAAAAATCACCCATACTGTATTATACATTCCCTGGGACTCAGTACAAGAAACAAAACAAAAACTCAACATATTAAAAAAACAAATACACAGAGACACAAAATTATGTTCACCCGATAAAATTAACGATGAAATCAACAAAATAAAATAATACTTCATCAATATCAATATATTTCCTTAGAAAACCGTAGAAAAATTATACCCACACAACTAGACCAACAACAAAGAAACAACAATAAATCCCAAGATACAACAAACTACGAAATGTTATGCTGCTGCATGCCATATGTTCCCAACATCAGCGAAAAATAATCAGAATTTGGAAAAACGTTGTAATAAAACACAACATTCCAGAAAACACCAAATTTATTCAAAAACCAGGTACAAAACTAAAGTCAATAATATGTAAAAACTACACTGACAAACACAACAACAACGTAGTTTATAAAATACAATACAACAACTGCCACTACTTCTATATTGGAGAAATGAGCGGAAAATTGGAAACTAGATTCAAAGAACACAAAAAGCACCTTCACACGTTTTTGAACACTGCAAATCAAATAAACACAACATAACCATAGAAAACACCCAGATACTAAGTAGCGAAACAAATATAAACAAATGCAAAATCAAAGTAGCCTACTTATACAACAACTAAAACCAAAATTAAACCAATATAAAGGAACACCTTTATACCTATACTAATTAATAACATAACATCTAACCACAACGCCCCTACAATCCCGTAACTATTTACCCTCTCGTCCCTAAGACGTGCCCGGCAACGGTCAGTTGCAAACTCTCTTTGTTCACCTGAATATGATCTGAGAAGGTCGAAACGTTGTTTTCTGCTTATCAATAAAAGTGTTTGTGCCCATACCAGTCGTCCTGAGATACATTTTTAATCTTCATAAGTATGTTCATAATAAAAACTTACTGAAACAATATTATAAACACCATAATAAAAAAATTAAGCTAAATATAAAAAAATGAGTAGGTTGTTAGTTTCTAAACGGTAAGTTTAGTTGACAGTGAGCTTTTTGCATCAGTTGTCGATCGAGCTTAATTAAAACAAGACCTTCATCTGAAAACAAAAACAACTAATCCTATTAATTTCTTCGTAAAGTCCCTAAACATCACATCCTGTGCGTGAAAAACTAGTGTTTTAGTTCCGTATTGTATTAAACTTTACCTAAGGTTATCGAAGAAACTCTGTTTTTCTCTCTTTTTTTCTAAAAAAATGTGTTACTGCAGTCTTTAATGCAATAGAGTTATAGTGTTACTTCGGTAATGCTATTTCAGTGCTACTTGCTATTTACATTTTTGAAATGACAATAAGATTTTGGGAGTTACAGCTTATAATTACAAACTAAATCTTGACTAAATAAAAGTAGAAAACACTTGTATACAGTTTATTTGTTATCATAGCTAGATATTGATACTACCGAATTGTCACGCTAATATAATATTGAAAGTAATGGACATGAGAAAACACAGATGGTCCTCTATCCATTACGTCAAACACACCGTGAAAACCGCTGGAACAGCATCAGCATGTTACAATTAATTTTATGGCCCGATAATTTAGTGTTAAAATGAAATGAAAAAAAGTTTAAAATTTCTCTACCAGAAACATATTTACAGAAAATATGAATAAGTTTGTAGTATCTTGATTTGAGAGAGGGATATCATTTGAATGCAGAGTTGTGCATGAACAGATAGGATTATTGTTCAGAATTGTTGTCATTGAAATCCATAGCAAGGTATGATATAAACACTATGAAGTCATATATATAATGTATATATAAGCCTTAATATCTCCTAAACAACTGGTATAAATAGCATATTCAACAGACTGTAAAGGTATAACCCAAATGTGTTCTGGTGAGGGCGAAAGAATGTAGTATCAATACCATCATACACGTTTATACTGAAACACCCGTATTTGGACAAGTAAAGAAATCCTGAATTCTTACGTAACATACACAAACAGAAAAATAAAAAGGACAGTTATGAAATATGTAAGCAGTACAACAAAATAATAAAGATATATAATTAATGCAAAACACAAATGAACAACTTAGGCAAGAGTATTGTAGGCATAGAACTGTTCTAAAGGAACAACAGGTTGACAACTTAAGTAGAATGTAACTGTATTTTCTTTTATATTTACATTATTCGTGGAATTCTATTTATCAAATTATTTCTTTCAAATTCTTTACTTTAATCGTACGAAAATACTTCCTTTTAGTTATTTGGAAAAGTATTCTGAATTCATGGGATTTTATTTTACAAGGATATTTTTCTAAAATTTGACTGACTAATTGACTTGTAAAGTATACTCTTTAGATGATAAGAAATTCAGATATAGAATAAGCATGGTTGTAATATATTATACCATTCATCTATTATATTTAGTTGCTTTACATATTAATTACAAGTACGCTAACAAAGAAAAAAAAAGTCATAGATTTTATGATGTTAAATCCGAAGTTAGATTCCTCTCGCCTCTTAGTGGCACACCAGTATGTCTGCGGATTTACTCTGCTCAAAATGGGAATTTTATACTCGTGGTGGGCAGAGCATAAATAGCCTTCTTTGTAGCTTTGTGCTTAATAACAACAACGATTCTCTACGATGGGCAGCTCGCCATTGTGTAGATTTGTGCTGCAACAAAAACATTCCATGACATAATAAAACAAAGGCCACCAACAATACCAACATCAAAGTAACACAGCTTGCATTTCTAATGACTCTTTTCTTGATATGAATAAGTACAGGGATTAAGTACGTTACAGTAAAACGACTTTGAAACTATACTATGTCGTCACGTCTGATCATGACTACTGTGCAGATTTAATTTAATATTGCAGCATAGTTTCTATTGCAAAGAACTTTGTCGTAAGACTATCATGTCGAAGCACACTACTCCTCTTGGAATGCTTTCCATAATCCATCAAGTTAAGAGAACAAAGGTTTGTTTTGATTTGTTTTTGAATTTTTCGCAAAGCTAGACTAGGGCTATCTGCACTACCCGTCTTTAATTTAGCAGTGTAAGACTAGAGGGAAGGCAGCTAGTCATCACCACCCACCACCAACTTTTGGGCTACACTTTCACCAACGAATAGTGGGATTGATCGTCACATTATAACGCCCCCACGGCTGAAAGGGAGAGCATGTTTGGTGCGACGGGGATTCGAACTCGTGACCCTCAGATAACGAGCCTAGTGCCTTAATCATCTGGTCGTGCCGGGTACAAGAGAACAAAGGTATCCAGCGCTCATTTTGACAGCTGTTTGAAGTATGCGATCTCTGAAAAGATTTATTGTGGAAACAACTTATGTATATGTGACTTGTTTCGCTTTCGTAGACGAAGATTCTTCTTGATTATGTTTCATGCGTTTGTCTGGGGCATGTGGACGGATTTTGCTGCTGACCTTTTTGTTCATGAATTCTCATTCGTTATAAGACGCTGTTGCTTATCACGACTGGGGCGTGACCTGTTGCGAGTCTCTTTCTGGATGTTCGTAGGTCCCTATTGATTCACATTAATTTATTTTCCAGTTCTATTACGTACAAGAAATATCGCTGTTTTCAAAATTCTAAATTTCAACTCTGATCACATCATTATGATCTGAATATATGAATATATTGCGTCTGAAAGGGTTGTAACATACCTTTTAAATAAGCGATCCATTTTCGGTGGCATCACACTACCTACTCAACGCCAAACAAAGTCAAAGCGTAATTTTTACATATTCAGTTCCACCGCAACTTAAAATCGGCTGTTGTTGTTACGTGCCTTGCTAATTTGCTTTTTAAAAACTGTTTTAATGTAAGATATCCAGTCCTTTGTATTCTGCAACTTGCTTTTTGTATAATTCTATGAATTCTAGCAGAAGCATGACCATAAGAAATCACAGTTGTTTTATATTAGTGTTTTTCTTTGATATTTTATTTTTATAACTTATAGTAATTATGGATGCTCAAAACTTGCAAACTAAGGTAACAAATAACTCTGTGTCCACATTGTTTCAAATATTAAATCCCACTTTTTTGGTTTGATCTGAACTTTGTGAAAATTAAGGAAAGAACTAGAGTAAACCTTCAAAGAAAACAGATTCGAGATTTTTGCTGTTTATATTTAAATTTGTATTTTGTAATGTTTATAACGGGTAATTTGAATATAGGATTATAGAGGTATCGAATGCGAAACGCATTTCACAAATTTTAATATTATGGTATAGTATATACAAATGTAACAAAATAACAGACTATTGAACGTAGAAGACATTAAAAACACATATAATGTAATCACAATTAAAGAAACCCAGTAGCCCATGCACGAGACATTTCTTTGTCAGGGATGAAAATATTTAATTAATGTACAGTCACATATTTGTCTATAAATTTTTCGACGAATGAAACACTTTTGTTTTATCTCCCAATAAAGTAGAAATGGGCTAGTTGGGATATGCACATAAAACAGAAAGCGTTGTTTATATTTTAAATATCACATAGTTTATTCAAACTGAAACTTCTTGATATGGGGTCAAGTGATACCGTGTGCTTTCCTGGTGTACCCGTTGTACTAGTTTTGGCATTGAGCTTCTGAGTTTCTAGTACTCTCGCAGAGACTTTGATAGGATGGTAATGGGGGCGTGTCTAACAAGTGGCCCGTTTAAATCTCCACCAGTCGTAACAGACAACTGCAATATCAACGTTACTTGGAACATCAAGTTGGTGGGGATGGATGTTTGAGGTCACGAGCTCGTAAAACGGAGGCTTGAGCATTGGACAATAGGCAGCATATAGTTGTATGTGTGTGTGTCTCTCATCTCGAAGTATTCTGACAAGAAAGATTCGGGTGCTGCTAGCTAACCAGACCGTTAGACTCATCACGATATGTTGTTTTCATTCAATTTAATTAGTCTGTAGCGGGTGTTAGTATGAGCTATCTTGTCTTCAGAAATATGATTTAGTTACATAGTAGCGTATCAGGAACTATAAACTCTTGAAGCTAACGTAGGAGATAATGCGACCTCTCGTGGAGCTGACCAGCGGTCAGTCATCTCCTGAAACCCCACCCAACAGAGAGACGGTAATTCAGAGTGTTACTGGTTTTTATAAAAACCAATGTGATCGTAATTTAAACCACCTCTTGAATTTCTATGATAGGAATTGTCACTATTCACATGTGGTAAGTATTGTTTGGATCGTTATTAAGTATGAAACAAGGACAGTTATAATTAGGATAAGTGATATTAGAGCTTGCACAGTTTTGAAGATGTTAATACACAGTGCTAATGTAGATTTATATACTAGAAAATGTTTCCTGAAGTACTTAATCATTTAGCTGTTTCCAAATGCGTAAAAACGAAATAATTTAATCATTTACGGACGAATTTATCTCCATTCTTATTTGTTGAAATTATTGCTGTTTGAACTAATACTGTAAACAAAGATCAAGTTATAATCTAAATTAGGCATTTATCAGAATTTCAGCTGGTCGTAAATTTCTGTAGGGTGAGACCTTGATTCTTTAAAGATGTCCGAGCTTCTCTGTTCGGTGGCATTGTGATTAGGCTGAGGGCTTATAACGTTAAAAATCGGATTTCGATACTAGCAGTGGGCTCAGACAGATAATCCATTGTGTAGCTTTGTGCTTAAAAACAAACTAAAATCTAAAATTCCCGCACTGCTGAAAAAGTCTGTTTTTTAGTAAATTTGGGTACTAATAATTTAATAATATCTTAAGTTTTATTTTATTGTTAACTTTGATACAACTAATGGATAGATCTGGTCTAGATTCTGGATTAAAATATCGAACGGACGAAACATTTGTGCTTCAAGGGGCATACAAACATTACGTTATTTTTCTGTTTGTTTATTATGCAAATTTTTTACAGTAGGCTGTCTGTACTCTGTTCACCACGGAGAATCGAACTCTTGTTATCAGCATTGTGTCTCCTGAAACTTACTGCTAACCAACCAGTTTGTTTTATCTTGTTAACCTGTAAGTTCTACACGACTGATATTTGTATAAATTAATACGTTGTTGGAAAAACATTATTTCGTAATTCAATTTCTATGTCAAGTTTAAGACCCTAAACAAATAATTTACATGTTTAAAGTCATTGGGTTTGTTATCTAGTTAATATACCATGCTATGAATAAAGTTTGTTCAGCAGTTTTGAACACAATTTGAACACAATTGTAGCTTTTACGTAAGAACTGAAAGGTAAATTTGAAGATGCCTCCAGTAAATATACATTAGAATGATTTGTCAGTATATTTCGATGTGCGTAAAGTTTCTGTGCTTTTTGTAAACTCTGTTATCTGTTTTTTGTTTTGTTTTTTGCATTTGCCATTTTTGTGTGCTTCAAGATAAAACTTATAATTTCATCCTAGAAGACAGTGATTTAGGTCAATTTCTTAAGTACTGGATCGGAACGTTTATGACATAAATACACAAACTACAGTATTGTCAGTTGGATTCACCTTTTGTGTCTAGACTCTAGAGCAATGCAATGCGTATTGGGGAATTGGAGCAGATCATGATTAATGAGTTGTTCAAGAACAGAATACTTCATTATGTGTACTAGAAAAAACTTTCTTTCATTCCACGATCTCTCTCTCCTTCTTTTTTTTTACCAAGTACATTACATCCAAACGAAAACGCTTATATTTCTGTGTGAGGTGGGGGAGTGAAGGTTAATTAAACCGTTAAATTTACTTGACAGCGGATCAGCGATATATTCCATGTTCTAAGGAAATTCATTTGTGTACATCTGTGTAACAACTGAAAGCCAGTTAAGGAAGAATAACCACCGAACTTTGCATGATGGTGTAATCATATAACATGGAGAAATGAAATTATTTTGAGGCCAAAGGTTAAGCTCTCAATGCAAAAGTTGTTGCTTGAAAAATAAAAAGCACATAATGCTAGGGCCATCAAACGTAATACTTGATTCTTCGTTCAATTTCTTGGAAAAAAAAAAAGAGGCTATTTTCAAGGTCTGAAGATAATGCATAATTATTTCGTCTTTGTGGCTTCTGCCCTTACGAGAAGCTGTTAGTATATTTTCTCAGTTAAAGGGCAAGTTCAAAGCTATTTGTGAGATAGGTTGTGTCTTAAAGATTGTTGTGCTATTTTGGAGCATTAGAAGGAAAGACAACAATCATTTCTTGTTGTTTTTTATGCTCTTCGACATGTGTTACTCGAGAAGTTTAAAGGTTGCCAGGTGACATGCTTGTAGTTATTTCTTACTACGTTATTTTCTAAAAGTATTCTTCGTTTAAAATCATAATCTGGTGAGTTTTGTTAAAATATGCTACTTTTGGAATCGAGATGTTAAAGGTGAGTCCATTGTCGTTTCTTGGTGGGTTATATCTATAAAGTGTGTACAGTTTAAAAGTCAGAGGGCAATTGCGTGGTTATTTTCTGGTGGACTATGTTTTTAGAGTATGTGAATTTAAGACAAATTTGAAGCGTAGCTTTCCAACTTACACAGTGTGTAGCTCATAAAAAATATTTTTACTATTTCACATCATAACCAATTTGCAAAGGATTAAATTGTCTTCTTTTATAAACAACAAAAAATGTACATTGTAAGAGAATGGACAAATCATTAATTTCCACCTGCGTTGAGTTAAAAGAAGAACTTTACGTTTTTGAGCAGAACAATTGATACCATTCAGATGGTTATATGTGCCTGTATACTCTGTTCTCTCCCAGAAGTTTCTCTCCATTACACTTCTTACTTAGACTAAAGAAGTACTGAACTTAGAATTAACTAAAATAGGCCCGCCCGCTTCAATGGATTACTATGTTAACAAACAGCTGAGTTGGGTGATTGACGGTTTTGGTGGGCAACGATGCAGCCTAGTTAGTATTGATCAAACCTATAGAGCTTCTGTCTGTAAACTACAACTAATATTTGGTTTATAAGAGAAATGCCTCTTTAGCTGAAAATTGGTTTCGAAGATCAGTGTGACGATAAGACCATATTATTATTGAAGGAGGAGGACAGCTTTTTTTTATATTTCTCTATGCCATACTTTATTACAGGTTTTTAATAGAAATTTTCCTTAATATGTGAACAAACTGCATGTGTTTTTTCTGCAAAAATTTATCAATCGAACTATTATCATTTTAGCTGTCGTCGTTAACCTGTGACCATGCCAGTATCTTAGTAATTTGCCAAAATATAGTAAAAATATAATGTCGAGAGCCATTATTGGTATTTAATTAGATGTGTCTAATTTTCAAACATTTCGGTACTTCATGAATGGTAAGCTTACAAAATAAATTGAATTATTAAAAATTTATTGTAGTGTCGTAAAGGTATTCGAAACTGAAAATCGTAAAGTTCATAAATAGATCCACTGTATATAATAAAACGAATATGCATCTACACTTTTTCCGTAAATTAAAGTGATTTTAACGATGTTACAGTTGTCAGAGGTTATTATTATTATATCGGAAGTATATATTATCTCTATCTTTTGTATATTTATGTCTCCTTAGAAAGACCTACTGTTTTTCTATTGTTTCTTTTGCTTTCTTTTATTTTTTCCAAAGACTTTCAATCGACCGCCATTCCTTTATTTCTCGGTGGATTGACTTGATCCAATACGCCTATACATTTTTGCATATTTTAAATTTAAGCCTTTTGTTGGATCAAAGGTCAAACAACCCTAAAATGTATATTTTGAGGGTTTTTTTGGGGCTTATTTACAACATTCAAAATGAAAATTTGTAAAAGTATAAATGTTTATGCACCCAACATAATGACATACGAAAAAGCTGGATTTGTTTACTTTGAATCGTTACAATTGGGATTTGTACACGTCCTGTACACTGACAAACAGAAATGGTGGACTTTACCGTTTTTAGATGTCACTAAAAGCATAATTTCACGGTTTTGTTTTTGGTAATTACTTTGCTTTATTTTAGCAAACTTAAATGAGATTTGGTACATCTATATTTTGTTACAAGTCTCAAGCAATTATATAGACAGTTTTTGATTTTTCTGGTATCAAAATTAGCCATGGCGGAGACATGTTGTATCCTCCTCCAAATATTTTTTCTTATAATACTTATATTAGATATGTATCATACTGATTTCAGTGTAGAAAATTATCTGTTACATTTAAGCTAAACAAGTAAATCAAAATGAAATGACTTATGTTTTTTGAAACATCAAACGCCTTTGTGTGAAAGTTTCTTTGTTTTTGTAATTTCGCGCAAATCCACACGCCGTTCCCAGCAGTGTAAGACTAGAGGGAAGGCAGCTGGTCATCACCACCTTTTGGAATACTTTTTTACCAACAAATAGGGAGATCGATCCCGACATTATAAAGCCCTCACGGCTGAAAGGGCGAATATGTTTGGTATGACGAGGATTCGAACCCGCGATCCTCGGACTATGAGTCAAGCGCCCTAACGTAGCTTCGCGAAAAAGTTGGATTATAAAAGCCATTTGTACTACGCCTGTTTATCAAAACTTTCTTTGTTGATTTTGCAATTAGGTAAATTCTTATATCTTATAAAAAAAAAGATATGAACTAAGTGTAGACAAGTCTTCCGAAGAAGTTAGTAATATTCTTCTTACTGTTTTTCAAATATTCGAGTAAAACTATATAAGAGCTGTTTGTGCTAGCTGTCATTAGCTTTCAATTGACATATTAGTGAGTAGAAAGACAGCAATCAACATCAAGTTTTGGACTACTTTAACCGAACACTTATTTGACTATCACTCTTTTAAAGACCGCATATCCCCAAAATGTGAAGCTCACAGTTTTGCTAACCACTAGACGACGCCTAATTTTGTTATTTCTAATCTAATCAAGCCAATAAGACCACTTGCTCTTCGGTAATTAAAAATGGTATAGAAATCCACGGTAGACAGATCGTAGCCTATTGTAGTTTTGTGCTTGACAACCAATAACAAAAATCAAGGCCGAAAAATTAACTTGAACGTTTTATATTCTGTATGAATTATCCTATAAAAGAGGTTTACGTGAAAAATTTTATCTGTAAGTGAAAATTTCGTACCGTTATATGTATATATATGTACGCTTTGTTAAATATATATATGAATAAAACTTCAGTTTTTTTTAGTAGGTACAACAATGGAAAAAATTCTCAAATACATCAAAATAATCGAAACTTTGTACCTGTTCCAAAAGAAATCTTCCTTACTGTAAAATCTGCAACTTGTATTGCAATAAAGAAATAGAATAAATAATTACTTTGTGGACATAACAAGCTTGTGAAATAACATAGAAACAATCCAAAATTGCACTAAGTATTTTAGAAATAAAATAAAAATGGAATATAACTGAAGTGAAAACATTACGTCATTCAGTCAAATATACTATGGGTGCATAGAACTGTGTCTAACTGTGTCTTTTTAAGTCCAAAGCTACACAACTGGCTATGTACGCTATGGACATAGTACTTTGAGAATTTCAACCAGCGTGTGCTATAAGTAAAATTGGAATTACAAAGCGTTTTGTATATAGGCTTGTATTTTATGTAGCAGTATATGCATATATATTGCAATGATCAAATAATGTGAAGTACAAAAAATATACACACACACATATATATATATTCACGTATGTGGACGATTATTTTCATGTGTATGTACTAATAGATTTACAATTAAAGGGTATTTTTAGTTATGAGAAATAAGTTTGGTATAAAGATCAGTTTTATGGTAATTGACGATTCTAATATTTTGGTAAAATGTAGAAACATCAAGGTTGTTTTTCGCAGATGTCAGTAAAAAAAAAACTATTTTTGACATTTTTCTCTAAAACGTGTTGGCATAAAATTCGCCGACACATAGCTGATCCACTAAGAAACGGACTGGGCAAGATCCTTAGTTGTGGTGAAATCGAACCTTATTTACTCAAGATAATTTCGTTAACGACATGCATTAAAACAGCTTATTTACTTGATGTTTGATATTTGTTCGATTGTTGTCATGTCCAGTATTTGTTAATAGAAAGTCTTGTTTCCCTGTAAAATCTCACAGACGTGGTTGACTCTGAAGATAGTGTACATCTGTTCATAGGTGCCGTTGTCGTCGTATAACCGATAAAATAAACATAAGCAACTCACAGTTTTAATTGCTATATAAGGTAATCTAAAAGACAACGATTCAGCAATTTTCAGAGAGTGCGTGTAAAGGAAATGGTAAAATTACGGATGAAGACATTGTGTATATTTGTAACACGTACTTGAAAACATAAGACAGGTTTCTGCTTATTACATGATGGAAGAAATCACAAAAAGAGTTGAGAACTATAGCTTACAGCTTTTATATACTTAAAATCTTAATTAATATTTTCTGAGTGTACAGCTTAGAAAACTGTCATTTTGTTTTGCGCTAAATCGCTAGACATTCACCATTGTTACGTGTATATTTTATATTGATGCTATTAGGGGCCTACTTTATTAGCATATTGCTTTCACTCATGTAAGGTCTTCGAATTATGCTCTTCTAGCAAAGTAAGCTTATACTTTCACTTATTTATATCAATACACTGATAATGAAAAATAACTGGACCTCGTCTAAGTGATGATAATTGGAATTTGGAAATGAAGAGATTGATATATGTTATTTAGGTTACCTAACTGAGGAATTAAATGTAAAATATTTTTGAGAGCAGCATATTTTGTGAATAATGTTAAGTCTGTAAAATGTTATAACTTACTGTAAGTTCAGATAACCAATTATTTTACAAACAACCTTTTTTTCCCCAAGACTTACAATGAAATACTCCACTTAAAAAATGATGAAGTCAATCAGCGAACTGTCAAGTTTTTTATGTACACTATTTATGTCCTTTAGTGGTTTAGCGGCAAATTTACGGACTTACAACGCTAAAATCCAGGGTTCGTTTCCCCGCGTTTGATACATTGTGGCTTTAAGAGAAAAAGATATAGTAGTTAACTATAGAAACAATCCTGGTTACTTACTGTAGCTCTAACGCGTTTTTGTAAGTTATAATTAAAATTTACTGAAATTTTATTTATTACCAAACAATTTAATAGTCACTTTGTGAATATAGTTTTTATAAAATTAAAATATACTTTGTAGTTTTACATATCCTGAACGTGAACGACGAGTTTTCGCACATTTTATTCTTTGTGTAGATTGACCATAGTGTTAAAGCCCTCCTATATGACCAGTGTTCCTGTTCATTTTCAATTTTTTGTAAACAACAACAACTTTATGACTATAAATAGTGCGTAATGCTGGCTGTGCGTTTCCAGCGGAAAGGAGAGAACTGAGAAAGGGTTGTTTACACATGCCGAAAACGCAAGGACACTGGCTAAGCTTGTTCAGTGGCTATTTTTAGTCGGCTGTTTATTAAATAGCGCTTGACGACTGGTGCATAGATCTGCTCTGAGATATTATCACACTTTGAATCTGCTGTGATCATTGATACATTGTAAATGTAAAGAATCCTAAAAATAACTAGACTTTGAAGAAATTGTAGTGCCTGATATATTCATATATATAATTATCAATAATTTCTTATCAAAGCGAGCTAGCTATACGGATTAGAACAACAACAACAAAGAAAGATATGTAGTTATTTTTATATAACGAGTTAACGGGAAACAACGATGTGAAACAATTCGCAATAAAACAAAACAAGTAAAATAATTAGATTAAATGGTTTATCAATTGAATACATATGTTCATACATAATCTCAATATCTCATAAGTTTCAACGTGAAGTTGTGTGGAACTTAATTACTGACAATGACTGAAGCCTTAAAACTTTAGTCTTGTGTACCTTTAAACCCAGCTCTTACAAGTTTCTAAACTAAAGTCTGAAAATTGTTGATTATATATAATTTACAATATAAACATAGAGAAATTGTACTTCTGGAATAGTATGAATTAGATTGTATTTGTATATGTATTTAAATATGTTATGCCTAATAAAATAAAAATTCAAGATTAAATTGCTCAATTACAAGTGTAATCTAGTACTTAATGTTGTGGACTCTAGTTTATTGTATGTACCACCCTTTAATAAAATACTGCTCCTTAGTAAATTATCAAAGCGATCGAAGTTCAATTTCTATGAGTGTCACCAGATCTAAATAATTAGTGGACGCGTCTGACCCGAACTAAATATTACAACGTTGTTAGTAGCAATAACGGGAAGTAGCTGAGGCTGCATAACGTAATGCCGTTTTATCATAATGGAAGAATCGCAGATCACTAATCAGTACTGTTTCATTCAATAAACAACTTATTTATTTACATAGTTGTTTCTGTGACGTGTAATTTTAAAATACATATTTTGTTTTCGCTCTATCGTTGATACTATCTTCAAAACTTCCATACATAGTTAATGATAAGTTGAAGTGTTTGTGAACACGTTTGAGCTACAAATGGAACTTAACAGTTTTCGGTATCTCTCAGAGTAATTAATACTCTTCCATATTTAGAGTTCACAAAAAATGTCGTAACGTAAAAAATGATGTTCATATAGAGAACGTATATCATGTGGACATCCTGTAAAGGATTGTCATTTAATCCAAGTTTCAGAGCACAAGCTCGAGCTGACACAGAAACATTATGTATGTATTATCGTGATTAGGTTAGGAAGGAATAAAGAAGCTGCAGAGAGTTATATTATTGCTGTTTATATTTCAGTAACTCCTAAACTAGCAGTGAATGATGTATTGTAAAAAGAGAAGACGTTACAAAACTGTATCTTCTTGAACAAAATAACACGCATGTGCATGGATATCAATTTCTTTTGGTACAAGAAACTGCTGTAGAATCCTGTTACATAGGAAAACAGAATATCGAAAAAAATGTCTTGTTATTCGATTGTTATATATAAAATAGTTGGTGAATACTTAGCTGAAATGTCTTCATTATATCAAGTCATATAAAATCTCGTTAAACATTAAATTTATTACTAGTTTCCATTTCGTGCTAAACTGAAATACACTTTATACTATTCCAGTGTTTGTAACAACGATATAAAGACCAGAAAACTATGAAAGTTGTCTATATTTGTAGATTCAAATGATACGAATGCAAAATTAATTTGCTAAAGTACTATCGCGTTTTGTTTCCAGCCTGTTGAGTAATAATCCAAAGTAAATTTGCAAGCTTATAGATTTAAGAACTTAAATTATGACATTCTTATCTTAATTTATTTTCTTCGTTAGTTTTTCTCGATAACTATATAATTCAAAAATTTAAAGTTCCCCAGGTAAGTTATCGGTAAGCTCAAATGTTTACAACACTAAAATGCGGGCTTTGATCCTCGCGAGAGACAGCTCAAATAGTAATTTGGGCAGCTTTGCTCTTAAACAATACGAAATAATAATAATAATATAAATAGGCATTGCAAAACTTTAAGAAACATTCTCTCTTTGTTCTGAGTAAGACATCAGTTTGTGTCGTGCGGAATATATAACTATATATCTATCTATCTATATATATATATATACTATATAATTACTCACTAAATCCGAATGTTTGAATTAAGTATGCGCTCATCGTGACTTAGAATTAAAACATAAAGAGGAAAGAGGCAAACTACAGTAATCCTTTCTTAGTCGATGATACAAAACTTATATAGATGTCGTTATCTACTGTATAATCATTAGGAAAAGATAGGGTCAAGGAAATCGACCAGCAAAGTTTCATCACATGTATAGCATGCTTAAAAAAAAGTCTCAGTAGATGTTCATGATATTATCCATATGCACTTTAGTCGCATACTTCGCGCGATATACGGTATAGTGAGGTTTAATCAATGTCAAAGGTGAATAATAAGGCTACATTTTTAAAATATTTTACTCAAATGAGAGGTGCATAACTATTTAATTTCGTTTCGAAAATGAAAAGAAATAAATAACTTAAAAGAGTTGCTAAAAATATATTGTAAAAATACTGATATGATTTGGAATCAGAAGTCACGTGAGGAATAATTACAATCCAGATATACTATGCCACATTTTTCCATACAGATGTACATTTGTTTAAAGATTGTTGTGGTATCAGTTTAGTTCGTGTTGAATATAAAGACGAAAACATCTCGAAAAGTGAACGATAGGTTTTCACAAGTCCATGAGATAATCATTCAGTACATAGTAAATAAAACTATACTGAACAAACTGCATTTAATAACTTTAAATCATCAACTAGTATATTATGAATAAAGCTTTGTTTATTTCTTTGAAGTAAAGCACAAAGCAACACAATGGGATACCTATGCTCTGTCCATTACGTGTATCGAAACCTGTTTTCTAGCAGTATAAGTCCGTAGACTTATTGACTTATTTTTATTGACTTCCTGGAACAGAATGCCACTTTCTTTAGGAGACATGTGTGTGGTAATTTACCCTCTTAATTCCCTTCAACCTAAAAATAATAATAATAAAATTGAATGCATTGTATGTATTTTGTCTCTCAGGATTCCACCTTTGGAATGTGACTAGTTTCCTATTGATAGGTAGAGCAAATTTCTCCAAATATTCGCATGATGTGTGTTGAACAGCTAAGTTTTGTATTTGACTGTAACAAATAATGCATTACTCGTTACTCACAGTGTTCGTGGGTGAGAAAAATGTTTGGCGAAAAACAAGTAAAATTGCGTAAAAAACAAGAAATAAATTGTTATGATAGTGCTTAATGTTTAAAATTCCACCGATCATGATGTCTGAGTGAAAAAGTTCCTGAAAGATATTGTTTTATTTGTCTAGTAAGTTCTTGTAAGATATTTCATTATTTGACCAGTCTGTCTATTTTTAGAATTTTGGTTTGTCTTTATGGGACTGTACCTTAGAGTCGATCAGCCGAGTCGTATAGTTTCTCAAAACACCGAGAGACCTTATTTCTTTGTTATTCAGTGGTCAGTTTCCGGTCGTCAGGTGATTGGTTGTAGTTTGTGAGGATAAGGTGGACATCCTGTCTTTTGTAATCAGAGGGTCGCCTGGAACACGGCATGGCTCCATAAATGTGCTTAAAGAGGGATTTAATACTATCTTTTTGCTAGTGTTTCACCTGCCATCTCTGTTACTGTCCAGTTTGAGCTGTGTCGACTGACAAGATTCTTTAAAAAAAACATAGTGTGTTCATACTAAAATCAAACCTTTCTCTGTAATTCTTCAATCACATTAGAAATCTTCTCATACTAAATCTAAAAAACCACTTGTTTTTTTTAATTCTATGTGGATAGGCTACTAAAATTATGTTATAAATAGGATAATCTTAATAGAGAGTTATTATTATTATCTATCAGTAAATAGAGATTTTAATCCTGATATTGATGACAGAGATGTCAAGAAAACGAAAAACAAGAATTAA
The DNA here is from genome assembly GCF_004210375.1 of Tachypleus tridentatus. Lineage (NCBI taxonomy): Eukaryota > Metazoa > Arthropoda > Merostomata > Xiphosura > Limulidae > Tachypleus > Tachypleus tridentatus. Next base: position 35,818,728 of record NC_134832.1, on the reverse strand, counting down.
GCTGAAATAACTTGCTGAAAAAAGTAAAAAACAAGGTTTGGTACTACTTTAATTTATATCTAATTTAAGATGTTAAATAATGAAGCAATTTATTAAATAAATATATATTTTCTGATATATAACTGTTAAATAAAATCAGCCAACTTCTTAGTATAACTAAAGTTTAATGGAATAATTTGATGTGTTATAAAATCTCATGTGAATGTGAAAAAGTTTACATAGGACAAACTAGAATACATTTAAATCACAAAATGTATAAACACACACACACAAAATAAAAACAGTAATATCACTATTTCACCATTAGTATAACATATTAATGAAGCTATACGCAGTTTTTTTACACAATTCAATGGGAAAATCTGTTATTTTAACACAACCTGAAAAATGACATCAGTGTGAATATATATGAATTTATTGAGATAATAAAACATAAAATAAAAAATTAAATTACTGAATAAGGATAATGGACCTGATGGAAATATTGTCGTCAAATAGCATGAAAGTCTTGGATATCTAAATTATATTCGGTACACTGTGTTAGGGGTGAAATAAGCGATTCTTATATTTCTGAAAATACTGCAATAAACATGTTAAGGGCATGAGACTTTGTGGTTTCATTAGCGTTTTTCTTTTATCCCATATAGTAAGTTATTTAGTACTGTATTTTTTGGGAGTAGAAACAGTCTCATATTTAGAATTGTGATAATAACGTTACTTTTTTGTGCCCTGCCCTTCCAAAATCAGGGGTTGGATTCCTCTCCACGGACACAGCAGATACCCCGATGTGGTTGTGTTATAAGAATAACACACTTTTTGTGGCTAAGGTCTAAAGGTGCAGGACTTTCGATTGGTCTGATGCATTAAGAAGCCATTTGCATTATATCTTTTTTTTTCATGGTAATTGTAGGATTGATTAAAGTTAATCAGTCTGTAAACTTGCAATCAGCATTTCAGTCATCACGGTTGACTGATTCTTTAGCTGCTGATAAAGTGCATTGAGTTCTCAACAAAGTTCTTACACGACCAAAGAAAAACGATGTTTTTATAATGTAATAAATCGAACGATTTATGCAAATAACTAAAAATAATCTCTTAAAATATGTTTTACTTCTTTCTTTATTCAACTTTTTGAAAATGTTTATGTGAAGATAAATACACAGGATTACTACATATTTCCTGTAGATCATCTTCAAATCAACAGTTATAAATATATAAGGTCACTATATATATTTCCTGTGGATCACCTTTACGTCAATATCTATAGCTATATATGACCAGTAAATAATTCCTATGAATCATTTTTATATTACAAATTATAAGTGTATAGTACCAGTGTAGTTTATCACATTCACATCAACTGTTATAATTGTATTTATATTACATGCATTATTTTCAAGCAATAAAATATAAATAAACAACTGTTAATTTTGCCTTGAATGTGTATTCGAAACAATGAAGTAGAGGTATTGGTCTTTTTATTTTTTTAATTTCGCGCAAAGCTACTCGAGGGCTATCTACGCTAGCCGTCCCTAATTTAACAGTGTAAGAATAGAGGGAAGGCAGCTAGTCATCACCACCTACCGTCAACTCTTGGGCTACTCTTTTACCAACGAATAGTGTGGTTGACTGTGACATTATAACGTTCCCACGGCTGAAAGGGCGAGCATGTTTGGTGCGACAGGAATTCGAACCCGCGACCTTCAGATTACGAGTCGAACGCCTTAACTCATCTGGCCATGCCGAGCCTAGAGGTATTGGGTTAATAAACGTTTCTTGTGTATCGCTTTCTCACCATCAGATAGATGAACAGGATCATTGGAGTTTTCATATGTATGTCTCGAACACTATCAGATGGGCATTTATAGAGACTAAAGTTGCTGTATAGTTTACCTTCCTACGGTTCCTACGGTCTAATACTATGTAGAGACGTAAGCTGTAATTAGTTGATTATTTTAATGCTATCTCATAAAATAAGTTCTTCAAAGTTATTTGAAGAGTATTGACGACCACGTTTCCCAGGCTCTGATCGAAATTCTAAGTGATACTTATGGTAATGTTGTCAGAGACATCTAAGTTATATTAGGATCACGTCTGAATATTTGTCAAGGAAAATCATGTCGAAGAGACACTTAATTACATTAGAATTTTGTCGTTGCTAAGGATTTTTAATCTACATTAAATACCTCTTCACACTTCATGGACATTTAATGTCCATTTCTTCTTTTTGCCGTCTTTTTCGCAGTGCAAGAACACACGAGGTTGTAAATATCGATTGGAAACCTTTATGTTTTGTTTTTGAATTTCGCACAAAGCTACTGGAAAGCTATCTGCGCTAGCCGTCCCTAATTTAGCAGCGTAAGACTAGTTCGAACCCGCGATCCTCAGATTTCGAGTCGAACGCCTTAACCCACCTGGCCATGCTGGGCCTGAAACCTTTATGTCATATTCACTTAGTTAAAAATGGGATTAAATAAAGAATTGTTACTGTTCAAAAAAGTCTTTCTGTTTACGAGCTTATGGCTGTCTTTATTGAATACAGCCTTTTTATATGTAATATTTTGAGATTCTCTCTTGTAATTAAATCTTTTTTTACAATATTCAAACTGCTTATTATATTTGAACTCAGCCTTGGTAGTTAGAAACCTTTCATGAATCGTACTGGGTTTTAAACTGTTACATAACTTACTGGTGAATTAAAGGTACAACATTTCGTGCACATGTAAAAACAGGTTACATAATAATGTCATAAACTAGGCATTCCACAATACTTTGTTGCTTAACTTTCGGGTGTTAATCATGGATAAATGTTTGACCCTATTTAGCATATGTGCATTTTTATGACAAATTTCCAAAACTCACACTGATTATAAGTTTTAAAATAGGGTTATTTAGTTAATCATCTTTGCGTAACATCGTATAACTTATAACATAATTTATAGTTTGATATTTCTCCTGAAAATTGTTAATAATCTTCTACTTTAAGAAGTAAAAGATGTATGATATATATTGGTCCAGTATTTCTGTAGCTCCGGGTTCGAAAGTAAGTATTATGTAATTCTGTAAAACACTATCTGCATTAATCACGTGATAGGTACTTCCTGGATATCTCTGGAGCTTAGCCTTTAGTCATCAAATTTCTGGGAAAATGGTGATAATAGACACGCTATAGCCTTTGTTACCTCAGGTGTGAAAAGCATACATTAATTTTGTAGCCTTTATGTCTGTGTACCTCAACACAATAAAGTTATCGGGTGGTTTCTCAATTACTATTTTTTCCTGGTATTTTGAACGAAGTAAAAATTCATATTGCTTTTTTTTTTCGTTTAGCTTGACCCATCCTTCCGTTGCTAATCGATAATGACATTTAAAATTGTTTGGGCTACATCTCTGACTAGACAAGTTTTTGTTCTTTTCCTGTTTAAATGTGTAACCTATACCAGTTTCAGTTGCTGGGTTTAAATAATCGACTGTAAATGTTGAATAGTAAGTTACCAATTTATGTTGTTAGCTATAAATTACCAGTTCTAATTTTTAATTGAAAGTAAGTTGGCAGTTTTAATTGTTGACTGTAGATTATTATTACTAATTGTTCAAGGTAAACTATTAGACTTAACTAATGGCTGCAAGTTACAACTCTTACTAGTGTATAGTAAGTAACCAGTTTTAATTATTGACTGTCTAAACACAGTATAACCTTTTACCACACACTACTACATCTGAGCATGACTTTCATTAGAAATGTAAAATACATGTCATTCATTATTACAGTCAGTTATTTTGTTGTTGTTAAGCGCAAACTGGGTTATATGTGCTGTGCTTACCACGGGTAAAGAAGCCTGTTTTTTGGCATTGTAAGCCTCAAGACTTATCAGTGACGCTGAGTCACTTGGAAACATATTATTTTAGTAATATTACAATTTCTGAGATACGTTTGAAATATTTTTCTCATTTTATCTTCGTTTCACTGAAGTTAATCCATTCACCATTTAGCTTGTCAAAATAATACAAATTACTTTTAATTTACAAACTTGAACTTTTGAAAACATAACTATTTACTCAATTTGATTAAAATTTTAATCACTATCCATTCATTCATTGCCATCCAAAAAAAGTCATTCCTCACCATCTTTTAATTCCTATTTTACCATTTCTATCTAGATATCATTCTTCTCGACCATCTTTCGTTTATTAATACATATAAATTCTTCCATCATATTTCTCACTATTCACTCTTTTTTCATCAGTTAATCTATTTTTAGCCATGGTATAGTGATTCATAGAACGGCTCTGAGTGTTTTTGTTTTCTTCAAGTACAGACTTTTTGCTTGTAACTCTATCATCTCTTGACTGATTTACGGTTTAACTACAGTTTAGGATTCGTCTGATGTATTTGACCACGTCCAAGGTGTCATAAATCAATTTACTCTAATCCTGCCTAAAGGAATTTCAATTTGAAGTTAGGCAAGTAGAGATCCAGATGAGTAGTAGAATCGAAAAGGGTATAAGCGTGCTCCACGCTTGGTATTGCTAACGCACAAAAATACAGCTAAAAGAAAAGGAAAGAAAAATATCATAGATATGCGTATACTGGGCTTGCCTAAAAGAATTTCAAACGCCATGGGTATTGAGGATTCGCTTTTGTTAACACTTGTAATTCTGTTAATCTGTTTTTATTTTCATACCCATGTTGATCTGTAACAACACTTATTTGTCTATTACTATTAATCTATTTCTAACGTGATAAATTTTAACACCCACTCGTCTATTATCTTTAACGAAAATAGATGTTTTTCGGATACTTAGCTGTCTATTCATATACCTTTCATCCGCCAGTTAATCTTTATCTCACTTAAAAATCGGCCCGGCATGGCCAGGTGGTTAAGACACTTGACTCTAATCTGAGGGTCGCGGGTTCGAATCCCCGTCACACTAAACATGCTCGCCCTTTCAGCCGCGGGGACTTTATAATATGAGGGTCAATTGGTCATTGGTAAAAGACTAGACCAAAAGTTGGCAACACAGATAACACTGGTGTAGTTTTGTGCGAAATTCAAACCAAAACCACTCAACAATCCATCTCTTCGCTTTGTAGTTCATACACCTGATTATCCTTACATTCAATATTCCTTCCTTTCATCCATTCAACTGTTTGCATATTCTTCTGTCAAAACTGCATGGAAATATCGAATAAAACGTTTTATTTCAAAATGGTTAAGCGTATTGATATCTTAGTAATAAGATAGTAGAAATTTATTCTACTGTGTACGAATTATAAGTTAAATTGATTTTGTTGCAAGTAATTTTATAATATTATTTCAGTTTTATTTCTGATTTTGCACAAGTAAAATAAACGAGAAGAGAAAACAAAAACCTTTGGGTGTTTTTTTGGGCAAGACACTTGTGTTTGTTACTTTTAGGGATCAGTTACAGAATGGATTTCTGTATTTTAGGGTAAGATGTGTGTTTGCTACCTCTAGGGATGAACTAAAGAATTAATTCCTGTATTCTTAAGGCAAAACGCGTGTATTTGTTACTTCTAGGCATCAGCTAAAGAATGGATTCCTGTGTTTTAGGTTAAGACACGTGTGTTTGCCACCTCTAGGAATTAGCTACAGAAAGGGTTCCCGTATTTTATGGTAACACGTGTGTTTGCTATATCTAGTTATCAGCTACAGAATAAGTTTCTTTGCTAGAAATTACCCTTTAAACTGCAATTAGCATCATATGATGCAAGCATTTTGCGCGCAATATTTTCAATGGTCCTCCGCAAAAATTCGTGAACCTTTGCGCATTGGGTGGTAGGCATATTTACACAAGTCGCAAACTGTGTCTTTTAATAAAACCTTTCTTACTTTCGGAAATCAGTTTTATTGGTTAATTAATTGAATAATTTTTACGTTTATTTGATAAGTAGGAACTTGATAATTTTTTAAAATTTTAACTATGGTGATATTAAAGAACCTGAAAGGTTTGTTTGTTTTGGAATTTCACACAAAGCTACTCGAGGGCTATCTGTGCTAGCCGTCCCTAATTTAGCAGTGTAAGACTAGAGGGAAGACAGCTAGTCATCACCACCCACCGCCAACTCTTGGGCTACTCTTTTACCAACGAATAGTGGGATTGATCGTAACATTATACACCCCCACAGCTGGGAGGGCGAGCATGTTTAGCGCGACGCGGGCGCGAACCCGCGACTCTCAGATTACGAGTCGCACGCCTTACGCGCTTGGCCATGCCAGGCCGAACCTGAAACAAACACTTTCATTATGATCCAAGTTACCGCTTATTTAAACTTTTAAAGATTTTTCTTTAGTTTTTGTAGTCATTTCTTAGAAATATTATTAGATTTACTAAATTTATTAAATAGAGATAGTATAAGAGTTGTTTAATTATTTTTTTCAATTTTAACTGAAAGAGAAAATATTCACGTGAGTGAAAAAAATAATAACTTAATAAACCTTCTTCTACCTTCAAATATTCAGGACATTGAATATTTCATAAGTAATGTTAAAGTTCTATAGCAAATCACTGAACTATTTCTGTGTGATTCACGTGGCTTTCTAGAATACTGTGTATAAATAGTTTAACTCATTCTCTTGTAAGGAATAACCTAAGTACATGATCTTTGTAAATAATTTTACCTTTTGTTTCCAGCATGATTCTTCAATAAATAGCTTTCAGGAACGAACAAGCTTATTTTTTGTCGTCTTTAATTTAATGAATCCGATTTTGTTCTTAAATAAAATGCAGCATCTCATGTGATAATCTAAAACTGTATGTGTGATACGAGAAAAAAGATTGAAGAAATGTGCAGTTTGCGTTTTGCCTTTAAGCGATTTCGATTCTAGAGAGGGCTAACCGCTATTATTAAGAACGATTTTCACATGCTAATACAGTGAAATATCACTATGTGAGGCTTCCCAGTGGCGCAGTGGTATGTATGCGGACTCACACTGCTAAAAACCGGGTTTGGATACCCGTGGTGGGCAGAGCATTGTGTAGATTTGTGCTTAATTCAAATAAACAAACATTATGTGAGATGTGGCGCTACAAGCAACATTTTTAGCTCTTCTACACATGATTCGCAGCCAGTTTTTGTTTGTTCGACGATGCTGTCACAAGCGGATGTTAGTTTTAGATATACGTTACATTCCTTTTCGAAGAAAGGTATTTGTATAACACTATTGTGTGATATCATGAAGTTAAATAATACCGCCTTTACAAGAAGAGAATCTTCGATATTTGTACAGCAGAGGAGCGTATAGACCAATCATTGGCTTCGACATCACACCAAGAAAGAATCCGTAAAGTGGAAACGAATAAGAACCTTTCAACCCGTAAAAGTAATTTCGATGAAGCTAGACGTCTTTTCTAATCACTGAGAAGATATTAAGCAATTTGAAAATAATAAGGGCTTACCAGCCAAATATTTATAAATTTTCAACCACAATTCAAAATCAGCGGCAAGAAACATCGCAAGTGAAAATGGAATTATAACGTACACTTTCGATCACTTACCTGTCAAAACCCCTAATGCAACGCCATTGAACGCATGCACCTTTGATTTAGAAGCTGATGTACGGTGTCCTCCGCAAAAGCTTGTTACACAGGAAATTGTAATTTCAGACTATAATGCGTAATCATCACCATCAAACTAGTGATGATTAACAATAGAGGAACTAGTTTGAAACGCACTATGGTGCCTGGAACCTTGTTCGGATAAAGTGCAACCTCAGTAGATCTGAGTTGTTAATTCAATAAGTTACAAAAATGTTTATTACTGGAAGTTTAGCGTTAAATATTATAAAATCAAAAATAAAATGGAATTATGTTGTATATTCTACTAATTTCAAGACCGTACATCTTGCCATTAACCATCACTGATATTACTTATGCATCTATGTATTTCCGTCCGGCGTATAGCTATGTTTGTGTCTGTATGTTTGCGAACTACGAATAAGTTGAATGAACATTAATTTGTTTTGAGCACTCAGGTAGTTTTATTTGATAAATGAATGATTTTATCTAATTATAATTTTATTCAGTAAACTTTGTGTATATATATATATTACGGACAAATAAACATTCCCCATAAAGTAGTGTGCTCAGTGGTAAACTGGGGACTTATGACGGTCACAATATGGATACGATATCCCCAGTATGCTCCATCGGTTTCATGGTACAAATTCAAATGAATAACAACGTTCATATTTCAACATCTTACACAGTTCAACACAACTAAGTGGATAAAGAGAAAGAGCTATTACTATCATCTCAGGGTCGTTCGACGTGAATTAGCCTAGAAGAAGGCTTCAAGTCATTTTTTCCATGTTTGACTCAGTTATAGGCTTATGAAATGACGTACAAGGTTCAAAGACTGGGATGTATATTAAATGGATTTAAAAATTCAGTTTGATGTTACTTCAACATTCCATTGCAGTACTACACTGTATAAAAAATTGTAAAACATTCCCAAAATTATCTTCCGTAACTGGTAAGGTTTGTCTGTTGAATGCTTATGAATACACATTTCAATTGATATTTTGAAACTTATTAATAATGGCTCATAAATACTGTTATATTGTGAGAATGAGCTGTAATGGTAATTAATTTTTCTTAAAAAATCAGTAATTAGCTTCACGAATAATTCAACTCAATTAGATTTGAAAAGCTTGAAGATAAGTAACTTGGAACAGATTTGTGTGTGTATATATATAAAGAGAGATGTGTGACACGTGAAAGCAGTGTTTTTATTTGTGTGTGTATATATATAAAGAGAGATGTGTAACACGTGAAAGCAGTGTTTTTATTTGTGTGTGTATATATATAAAGAGAGATGTGTAACACGTGAAAGCAGTGTTTTTATTTGTGTGTGTATATATAAAGAGAGATGTGTAACACGTGAAAGCAGTGTTTTTATTTGTGTGTGTATATATATAAAGAGATATGTGTAACACGTGAAAGCAGTGTTTTTATTTGTGTGTGTATATATATAAAGAGAAATGTGTGACACGTGAATGCAGTGTTTTTATTTGTGTGTGTATATATATAAAGAGAGATGTCTAACACGTGAAAGCAGTGTTTTTATTTGTGTGTGTATATATATAAAGAGAAATGTGTGACACGTGAAAGCAGTGTTTTTATTTGTGTGTGTATATATATAAAGAGAAATGTGTGACACGTGAAAGCAGTGTTTTTATTTGTGTGTGTATATATATAAAGAGAGATGTGTAACACGTGAAAGCAGTGTTTTTATTTGTGTGTGTATATATATAAAGAGAGATGTGTAACACGTGAAGCAGTGTTTTTATTTGTGTGTGTATATATATAAAGAGAGATGTGTGACACGTGAAAGCAGTGTTTTTATTTGTGTGTGTATATATATAAAGAGAGATGTGTAACACGTGAAACAGTGTTTTTATTTGTGTGTGTATATATATAAAGAGAGATGTGTAACACGTGAAAGCAGTGTTTTTTATTTGTGTGTGTATATATAAAGAGAGATGTGTAACACGTGAAAGCAGTGTTTTTATTTGTGTGTGTATATATATAAAGAGATATGTGTAACACGTGAAAGCAGTGTTTTTATTTGTGTGTGTATATATATAAAGAGATATGTGTAACACGTGAAAGCAGTGTTTTTATTTGTGTGTGTATATATATAAAAGAGAAATGTGTGACACGTGAATGCAGTGTTTTTTATTGTGTGTGTATATATATAAAGAGAGATGTCTAACACGTGAAAGCAGTGTTTTTATTTGTGTGTGTATATATATAAAAGAGATATGTGTGACACGTGAAAGCAGTGTTTTTTATTTGTGTGTGTATATATATAAAGAGAAATGTGTGACACGTGAAAGCAGTGTTTTTATTTGTGTGTGTATATATATAAAGAGAAATGTGTAACACGTGAAAGCAGTGTTTTTATTTGTGTGTGTATATATATAAAGAGAAATGTGTAACACGTGAAAGCAGTGTTTTTATTTGTGTGTGTATATATATAAAAGAGAGATGTGTTTGTGTGTGTAACGTGAAAGCAGTGTTTTTTATTTGTGTGTGTATATATATAAAGAGAGATGTGTAACACGTGAAAGCAGTGTTTTTTATTTGTGTGTGTATATATATAAAGAGAGATGTGTAACACGTGAAAGCAGTGTTTTTATTTGTGTGTGTATATATATAAGAGAGATGTGTAACACGTGAAAGCAGTGTTTTTATTTGTGTGTGTATATATATAAAGAGAGATGTGTAACACGTGAAAGCAGTGTTTTTATTTGTGTGTATATATATAAAGAGAGATGTGTAACACGTGAAAGCAGTGTTTTTATTTGTGTGTGTATATATATAAAGAGATATGTGTAACACGTGAAAGCAGTGTTTTTATTTGTGTGTGTATATATATAAAGAGATATGTGTGACACGTGAAAGCAGTGTTTTTTATTTGTGTGTGTATATATATAAAGAGAAATGTGTGACACGTGAAAGCAGTGTTTTTTATTTGTGTGTGTATATATATAAAGAGAGATGTGTAACACGTGAAAGCAGTGTTTTATTTGAAAGCAGTGTTTTTATTTGTGTGTGTATATATAAAGAGATATGTGTGACACGTGAAAGCAGTGTTTTTATTTGTGTGTGTATATATATAAAGAGAAATGTGTGACACGTGAAAGCAGTGTTTTTATTTGTGTGTGTATATATATAAAGAGAAATGTGTAACACGTGAAAGCAGTGTTTTTTATTTGTGTGTGTATATATATAAAGAGAGATGTGTAACACGTGAAAGCAGTGTTTTTATTTGTGTGTGTATATATATAAAGAGAGATGTGTAACACGTGAAAGCAGTGTTTTTATTTGTGTGTGTATATATATAAAGAGAGATGTGTGACACGTGAAAGCAGTGTTTTTATTTGTGTGTGTATATATATAAAAGAGAGAGATGTGTAACACGTGAAAGCAGTGTTTTTATTTGTGTGTGTATATATATAAAGAGAGATGTGTAACACGTGAAAGCAGTGTTTTTATTTGTGTGTGTATATATAAAGAGAGATGTGTAACACGTGAAAGCAGTGTTTTTATTTGTGTGTGTATATATATAAAGAGATATGTGTAACACGTGAAAGCAGTGTTTTTATTTGTGTGTGTATATATATAAAGAGAGATGTGTAACACGTGAAAGCAGTGTTTTTATTTGTGTGTGTATATATATAAAAGAGAGATGTGTAACACGTGAAAGCAGTGTTTTTTATTTGTGTGTGTATATATATAAAAGAAAATGTGTGACACGTGAAAGCAGTGTTTTTATTTGTGTGTGTATATATATAAAGAGAAATGTGTGACACGTGAAAGCAGTGTTTTTATTTGTGTGTGTATATATATAAAGAGAAATGTGTAACACGTGAAAGCAGTGTTTTTATTTGTGTGTATATATATATAAAAGAGAGATGTGTAACACGTGAAAGCAGTGTTTTTTATTTGTGTGTGTATATATATAAAGAGAGATGTGTAACACGTGAAAGCAGTGTTTTTTATTTGTGTGTATATATATAAAGAGAGATGTGTGACACGTGAAAGCAGTGTTTTTATTTGTGTGTGTATATATAAAAAGAGATGTGTAACACGTGAAAGCAGTGTTTTTTTATTGTGTGTGTATATATATAAAGAGAGATGTGTGACACGTGAAAGCAGTGTTTTTTATTTGTGTGTATATATATATAAGAGAGATGTGTAACACATGAAAGCAGTGTTTTTATTTGTGTGTGTATATATATAAAGAGAGATGTGTAACACGTGAAAGCAGTGTTTTTATTTGTGTGTGTATATATATAAAGAGAGATGTGTAACACGTGAAAGCAGTGTTTTTATTTGTGTGTATATATATATAAGAGAGATGTGTAACACGTGAAAGCAGTGTTTTTATTTGTGTGTGTATATATATAAAAGAGAGATGTGTAACACGTGAAAGCAGTGTTTTTATTTGTGTGTGTATATATATAAAGAGAGATGTATAACACGTAAAAGCAGTGTTTTTATTTGTGTGTGTATATATATAAAGAGAAATGTGTGACACGTGAAAGCAGTGTTTTTTATTTGTGTGTATATATATATAAAGAGAAATGTGTGACACGTGAAAGCAGTGTTTTTTATTTGTGTGTATATATATATAAAGAGAAATGTGTGACACGTGAAAGCAGTGTTTTTTTATTTGTGTGTGTATATATATTAAGAGAAATGTGTAACACGTGAAAGCAGTGTTTTTATTTGTGTGTGTATATATATAAAGAGAAATGTGTAACACGTGAAAGCAGTGTTTTTATTTGTGTGTGTATATATATAAAGAGAGATGTGTAACACGTGAAAGCAGTGTTTTTATTTGTGTGTGTATATATATAAAAAGAGAGATGTGTAACACGTGAAAGCAGTGTTTTTATTTGTGTGTGTATATATATAAAGAGAAATGTGTGACACGTGAAAGCAGTGTTTTTATTTGTGTGTGTATATATATAAAGAGAGATGTGTAACACGTGAAAGCAGTGTTTTTATTTGTGTGTGTATATATATAAAGAGAGATGTGTAACACGTGAAAGCAGTGTTTTTATTTGTGTGTGTATATATATAAAGAGATGTGTGTGTAACACGTGAAAGCAGTGTTTTTATTTGTGTGTGTATATATATAAAGAGAGATGTGTGACACGTGAAAGCAGTGTTTTTATTTGTGTGTGTATATATATAAAGAGAGATGTGTGACACGTGAAAGCAGTGTTTTTATTTGTGTGTGTATATATATAAAGAGAGATGTGTGACACGTGAAAGCAGTGTTTTTTTATTTGTGTGTGTATATATATAAAGAGAGATGTGTGACACGTGAAAGCAGTGTTTTTATTTGTGTGTGTATATATATAAAGAGAGATGTGTAACACGTGAAAGCAGTGTTTTTATTTGTGTGTGTATATATATAAAGAGAAATGTGTGACACGTGAAAGCAGTGTTTTTATTTGTGTGTGTATATATATAAAGAGAGATGTGTAACACGTGAAAGCAGTGTTTTTTATTTGTGTGTGTATATATATAAAGAGAAATGTGTGACACGTGAAAGCAGTGTTTTTTTTGTGTGTGTATATATATAAAAGAAATGTGTGACACGTGAAAGCAGTGTTTTTATTTGTGTGTGTATATATATAAAGAGAAATGTGTAACACGTGAAAGCAGTGTTTTTATTTGTGTGTATATATATAAAGAGAGATGTGTAACACGTGAAAGCAGTGTTTTTATTTGTGTGTGTATATATATAAAGAGAGATGTGTAACACGTGAAAGCAGTGTTTTTATTTGTGTGTGTATATATATAAAGAGAGATGTGTAACACGTGAAAGCAGTGTTTTTATTTGTGTGTGTATATATATAAAGAGAGATGTGTGACACGTGAAAGCAGTGTTTTTATTTGTGTGTGTATATATATAAAGAGAGATGTGTAACACGTGAAAGCAGTGTTTTTATTTGTGTGTGTATATATATAAAGAGAGATGTGTAACACGTGAAAGCAGTGTTTTTATTTGTGTGTGTATATATATAAAGAGAGATGTGTGACACGTGAAAGCAGTGTTTTTATTTGTGTGTATATATATAAAGAGAGATGTGTAACACGTGAAAGCAGTGTTTTTATTTGTGTGTGTATATATATAAAGAGAGATGTGTAACACGTGAAAGCAGTGTTTTTATTTGTGTGTGTATATATATAAAGAGAGATGTGTAACACGTGAAAGCAGTGTTTTTATTTGTGTGTGTATATATATAAAGAGAAATGTGTAACACGTGAAAGCAGTGTTTTTATTTGTGTGTGTATATATATAAAGAGAGATGTGTAACACGTGAAAGCAGTGTTTTTATTTGTGTGTGTATATATATAAAGAGAGATGTATAACACGTAAAAGCAGTGTTTTTATTTGTGTGTGTATATATATAAAGAGAGATGTGTGACACGTGAAAGCAGTGTTTTTATTTGTGTGTGTATATATATAAAGAGAAATGTGTGACACGTGAAAGCAGTGTTTTTTTTTGTGTGTGTATATATATAAAGAGAGATGTGTAACACGTGAAAGCAGTGTTTTTATTTGTGTGTGTATATATATAAAGAGAAATGTGTAACACGTGAAAGCAGTGTTTTTTATTTGTGTGTATATATATATAAAGAGAGATGTGTAACACGTGAAAGCAGTGTTTTTTTATTTGTGTGTGTATATATATAAAGAGAGATGTGTAACACGTGAAAGCAGTGTTTTTATTTGTGTGTGTATATATATAAAGAGAGATGTGTAACACGTGAAAGCAGTGTTTTTATTTGTGTGTGTATATATATAAAGAGAAATGTGTGACACGTGAAAGCAGTGTTTTTTATTTGTGTGTGTATATATATAAAGAGATGTGTAACACGTGAAAGCAGTGTTTTTATTTGTGTGTGTATATATATAAAAGAGATGTGTAACACGTGAAAGCAGTGTTTTTATTTGTGTGTGTATATATATAAAGAGAGAGATGTGTAACACGTGAAAGCAGTGTTTTTTATTTGTGTGTATATATATATAAGAGATGTGTGACACGTGAAAGCAGTGTTTTTATTTGTGTGTGTATATATATAAAGAGAGATGTGTGACACGTGAAAGCAGTGTTTTTTATTTGTGTGTATATATATATAAAGAGAGATGTGTGACACGTGAAAGCAGTGTTTTTTATTTGTGTGTGTATATATATAAGAGAGATGTGTGACACGTGAAAGCAGTGTTTTTTATTTGTGTGTGTATATATATAAAGAGAGATGTGTAACACGTGAAAGCAGTGTTTTTTATTTGTGTGTGTATATATATAAAGAGAAATGTGTGACACGTGAAAGCAGTGTTTTTATTTGTGTGTGTATATATATAAAGAGAGATGTGTAACACGTGAAAGCAGTGTTTTTATTTGTGTGTGTATATATATAAAGAGAAATGTGTGACACGTGAAAGCAGTGTTTTTATTTGTGTGTATATATATATAAAAGAGAAATGTGTGACACGTGAAAGCAGTGTTTTTTTATTTGTGTGTGTATATATATAAAGAGAAATGTGTAACACGTGAAAGCAGTGTTTTTATTTGTGTGTATATATATAAAGAGAGATGTGTAACACGTGAAAGCAGTGTTTTTATTTGTGTGTGTATATATATAAAAAGAGAAATGTGTGACACGTGAAAGCAGTGTTTTTATTTGTGTGTGTATATATATAAAGAGAGATGTGTAACACGTGAAAGCAGTGTTTTTTATTTGTGTGTGTATATATATAAAGAGAGATGTGTAACACGTGAAAGCAGTGTTTTTTATTTGTGTGTATATATATATAAAGAGAGATGTGTAACACGTGAAAGCAGTGTTTTTATTTGTGTGTGTATATATATAAAGAGAGATGTGTAACACGTGAAAGCAGTGTTTTTTTATTTGTGTGTATATATATATAAAGAGATGTGTAACACGTGAAAGCAGTGTTTTTTATTTGTGTGTGTATATATATAAAGAGAGATGTGTGACACGTGAAAGCAGTGTTTTTATTTGTGTGTGTATATATATAAAGAGAGATGTGTGACACGTGAAAGCAGTGTTTTTATTTGTGTGTGTATATATATAAAGAGAGATGTGTGACACGTGAAAGCAGTGTTTTTATTTGTGTGTGTATATATATAAAGAGAGATGTGTGACACGTGAAAGCAGTGTTTTTATTTGTGTGTGTATATATATAAAGAGAGATGTGTAACACGTGAAAGCAGTGTTTTTATTTGTGTGTATATATATAAAGAGAGATGTGTAACACGTGAAAGCAGTGTTTTTATTTGTGTGTGTATATATATAAAGAGAGATGTGTAACACAGTGAAAGCAGTGTTTTTTTATTTGTGTGTATATATATAAAGAGAAATGTGTGACACGTGAAAGCAGTGTTTTTATTTGTGTGTGTATATATATAAAGAGAGATGTGTAACACGTGAAAGCAGTGTTTTTATTTGTGTGTGTATATATATAAAGAGAGATGTGTAACACGTGAAAGCAGTGTTTTTATTTGTGTGTGTATATATATAAAGAGAGATGTGTGACACGTGAAAGCAGTGTTTTTATTTGTGTGTGTATATATATAAAGAGAGATGTGTGACACGTGAAAGCAGTGTTTTTATTTGTGTGTGTATATATATAAAGAGAGATGTGTAACACGTGAAAGCAGTGTTTTTATTTGTGTGTGTATATATATAAAGAGAAATGTGTGACACGTGAAAGCAGTGTTTTTATTTGTGTGTGTATATATATAAAGAGAGATGTGTAACACGTGAAAGCAGTGTTTTTATTTGTGTGTGTATATATATAAAGAGAGATGTGTGACACGTGAAAGCAGTGTTTTTTATTTGTGTGTATATATATATAAAGAGAAATGTGTGACACGTGAAAGCAGTGTTTTTTTTTTGTGTGTGTATATATATAAAGAGAGAAATGTGTAACACGTGAAAGCAGTGTTTTATTTGTGTGTATATATATAAAGAGAGATGTGTGAACACGTGAAAGCAGTGTTTTTATTTGTGTGTGTATATATATAAAGAGAGATGTGTAACACGTGAAAGCAGTGTTTTTTTTTGTGTGTATATATATAAAGAGAGATGTGTAACACGTGAAAGCAGTGTTTTTATTTGTGTGTGTATATATATAAAGAGATGTGTAACACGTGAAAGCAGTGTTTTTATTTGTGTGTGTATATATATAAAGAGAAATGTGTGACACGTGAAAGCAGTGTTTTTTATTGTGTGTGTATATATATAAAAGAGAGATGTGTAACACGTGAAAGCAGTGTTTTTTTATTTGTGTGTGTATATATATAAAGAGAGATGTGTAACACGTGAAAGCAGTGTTTTTTATTTGTGTGTGTATATATATAAAAAGAGAGATGTGTAACACGTGAAAGCAGTGTTTTTATTTGTGTGTGTATATATATAAAAAGAGAGATGTGTGACACGTGAAAGCAGTGTTTTTATTATTTGTGTGTATATATATATAAAGAGAGATGTGTGACACGTGAAAGCAGTGTTTTTATTTGTGTGTGTATATATAAAGAGAGATGTGTGACACGTGAAAGCAGTGTTTTTTATTTGTGTGTGTATATATATAAAGAGAGATGTGTGACACGTGAAAGCAGTGTTTTTATTTGTGTGTGTATATATATAAAGAGAGATGTGTAACACGTGAAAGCAGTGTTTTTATTTGTGTGTGTATATATATAAAGAGAGATGTGTAACACGTGAAAGCAGTGTTTTTTTGTGTGTGTATATATATAAAGAGATGATGTAACACGTGAAAGCAGTGTTTTTATTTGTGTGTGTATATATATAAAGAGAAATGTGTGACACGTGAAAGCAGTGTTTTTATTTGTGTGTGTATATATATAAAGAGAAATGTGTAACACGTGAAAGCAGTGTTTTTATTTGTGTGTGTATATATATAAAGAGAGATGTGTAACACGTGAAAGCAGTGTTTTTATTTGTGTGTGTATATATATAAAGAGAGATGTGTAACACGTGAAAGCAGTGTTTTTTTTTGTGTGTGTATATATATAAAAGAGATGTGTAACACGTGAAAGCAGTGTTTTATTTGTGTGTGTATATATATAAAGAGAGATGTGTAACACGTGAAAGCAGTGTTTTTTTATTTGTGTGTGTATATATATAAAAAGAAATGTGTGACACGTGAAAGCAGTGTTTTTTTGTGTGTGTATTTGTGTGTGTATATATATAAAGAGAGATGTGTAACACGTGAAAGCAGTGTTTTTATTTGTGTGTGTATATATATAAAGAGAGATGTGTAACACGTGAAAGCAGTGTTTTTATTTGTGTGTGTATATATATAAAGAGAGATGTGTAACACGTGAAAGCAGTGTTTTTTATTTGTGTGTGTATATATATAAAGAGAGAGATGTGTGACACGTGAAAGCAGTGTTTTTATTTGTGTGTGTATATATATAAAAGAGATGATGTGACACGTGAAAGCAGTGTTTTTATTTGTGTGTGTATATATATAAAGAGAGATGTGTGACACGTGAAAGCAGTGTTTTTATTTGTGTGTGTATATATATAAAGAGAGATGTGTGACACGTGAAAGCAGTGTTTTTATTTGTGTGTGTATATATATAAAGAGAGATGTGTAACACGTGAAAGCAGTGTTTTTTATTTGTGTGTGTATATATAAAGAGAGATGTGTAACATGTGAAAGCAGTGTTTTTATTTGTGTGTGTATATATATAAAGAGAGATGTGTAACACGTGAAAGCAGTGTTTTTATTTGTGTGTGTATATATATAAAGAGAAATGTGTGACACGTGAAAGCAGTGTTTTTATTTGTGTGTGTATATATATAAAGAGAGATGTGTAACACGTGAAAGCAGTGTTTTTATTTGTGTGTGTATATATACACACATTATATCCCATATAACAATATAGGATATAATGTGGCTCTTTCTGAGCACGTGCAATTCTAATAGTAATGTGCGTAGTTGTACCTTTGAGACTGTAAACAATGAGGCAAAAAATTCTGTTTGGGGACTCGTGCGGAAAAGGTAAAACCAAAAAATAAAATTCATGAACCAGAAATATGATCATAGTTCTTAGTGTAACTGGTAACGAACTAGTCTTTATCCTTTTCTTTTGCACTTTAGCAACGCTCAAAACCTTAGTATATAAATCATCCACGTCAGTTAGTCTTTGATCACCAAGATAGAGCTTGCATTAAATTTCTGGGAACTAATTATTGGGTTGTATTCATGGATAGAAACAAAAGAGTATTCTGACTTAACTCCTGGTTTGTGTAATACACCTGACTTTTTTCATTCTAGCAAAATGGCGTCATGATGGACCATACCGATGATGCAGACGTGGCGATTAACTTATCAACCAATCAGACAACCAGATCGTCTCTGACCACACCTTCGTTGAACACAGAAAGTGTAAACAATGAGATTCAGGTAGGTAATATGTGTGTTGTGGTGAAATCCTTCCTGCTTCGTGAAACCGCTTGTGTTTGATCACATCACATCATTTTAATTCAATATGAATTATAATAACATGTAAATATATGAGTAATTTCATAAGACCTTTGTGGTTATTGTTTTTCTGCTATCGTAAGAAATGTTGAATTGACTTGAAAGCAAGGAAATGTTCTGCGTGTGTTGTATAATTCTCATTCCTGTATACTATTTATCCTTTATTACATACAATTTGCTACACTAAGCCTGTGATACATTCAACCCCTCTACACCAACACACATATATATACAAGCATAGTTTCCTTGAAAATAAATATTTCTTTCTTTTCAGTTACATGTTTGAAACAAAATGGGATTTACTATTTTAGTCAACTGAATCCAACTAACTTTCCTGATTGTTTGTCTGCATGGAAACATTGAATATAACTATTTGATTATATAACGTAAACTGAAAATAATTGAATGTGAAAGTAAGCGTTCTGTGAACGATGATATTTTCATTGCCCAAAAACTGCTTTTAATAACATCATCTGTGCCAGAAGTTCTCTAACGTACAAACAGGTTTATTGAAGCAAATGCTCTTACTTCATAATAGCGCAGAATGTACTTTCTCGTATCGGTATAAAAACAACATTCATTTAATATCTTCTAACTTTAAAACTCCGCTTTAGTACTATCGCTAACCAATCCTTGATTTTCTCTTTTGAATAATGCCATTTAAATACTTAATCAGTATTTTACATTATTTATTAATAGCGAACGAATCCGCACAGTCGGCGAGACGGCTGTAACAGAACAAGTTTATAAGTTTTTTTCTATAGAGAGTCCGTGGCTGGAATCTCTCCACCAATAAATCTTGCAGCTTACGCATTACCTTCGCATATAGCATTCACATTTTCTCTGTGCGCCTGCCATTTTAAACATGCGACTGTCCTTACCTGGAAATAAATTCTTGGATGCATCAGGTCAGTTTAGATTTAATAAATTTGCCGAATTGCATGTTTTAACGCGACTAGTAATTGAAGAAGTGTAACATTTTTGTTTGTTTGTATAATATGATAATAATATTTTTTTGTGTGCAAAATTCGTTATAAAGAGAAAGGTTGATGGTAAACTGTGGCTAAGTGCTTTGCATGCTCGTAATTTGAATTGGATCGTTCACTGTTTGCAGTCTGTTGCCGCATAATTGTGCTCCGTACTTTAGGGCCTTAAGAGAGTTATAAGAATGAGGGTCAAATCTACCACTTGGTCAAACAGAAATAGCCGAAACGTTGACGATGAATGCTGTTAACTAGCAACTTTTCTTATAATAAATAACATACATAAAATTAACTTGTCTGGTTTTTACATTTCTAGACACAATAGTGCAGAGGTTTTTGTAATTTTGTTTGTTAAATAACTTACCTTTATCGTGTGTTTTTTCTGGAAGGATGAGGATCTTATATCAAAGTGCTTCACGAATGATGCAAAATGTAGTCTGCTTTTATAAAAAGAATACTATTGTGACGATACCACTGTGAACGGGGAAAATCTCTTCTTTACCTCTTTCTATCTTAAAATTTTCTTGTTATTATTTTTCTTCTAAATAAAAATGTCATCATACTGGTAAGATATAAAAAGTCCAGATACGTTATAATGGTTAGCGTGTCAAACTGTGAATCTGAAAACCCATGGTTTGCGTCCCATTGCCGCAAAGTTGTGCTTCATACTTCGCAACCTGAGTGCGTTATAAGAGTAAGCAACAAATTCATCTATTCGAACAGTTGGCGGTGTGCGCTGTTGACTAGTTACCCTCTCTCAAGTCTGTCAGCTCTAAAGTAGGGACGAGAACAAATAAGCTAAAACGATAAAAGAACTAGAGTATGTCTTTTTGTTAGAGAGTCGTGAATTTTCAAGGTGAAGTAAAACTTGCGTATTCGTACTCCGTTTCAAAATGGGCCTAACGTCACTTAGTGTGAATTCAAGGGTTCATTGCTTACATCCCGCTCTCAGTGCGTATGTCTGCTGACTTACAACGCTAGAATCTGGGTTGTGATACTCGTTGTGGGTGGGCAGAGCACAAATAGCTCTTAGTGTATGTTAACTACAAGCAATGACTTACATTTACCTGCGGAAAAACGTACTTCGCTCGCATAAGCTTTGAGTGTTAAAACAAAAGTTGCCTAACGGCTATGTGCATATTCCGTTTGTGTAGTTTTTCCTGAAAAATCTGAAACAAACGAAAGAATGACTTGTTGTTTTCTTCAGATTAGTGAATATTTTTTGTATTATATAATTTTGCAACTAACTTATTATATAAATTTCGGTTTAAATATTGTGATTTTAAGGTGTGAGTGTAGATTTTTACTAGTCCTTTCATCTATAAGATTACTTTTCGTATGATCGAAAGTAACTTAGAATGACAAATAAAGATGAAGATAATTTTATTTAAAAGTTGCTTTTTCGCACTCCCTGATAGAAACTGAAAATGCTAAAATCATCACAATAAAAATCATAGTTTTTTTTTCATTTTTTCCCAAATAGCGGTGATATTAGGTGGGACTTATCAGCTTTAAGTTAGTCCAAAGCAACTACTACCAATAAAAAAACTTACTGTGAGGTTTCTTGATTAACCTCTAGGATACTTTGTGCTAAGCTGATTTCTAATGCTAGTCATTAAGATATTTACGAGTTGAACAGAGAAGTGTCAGTGTGTTTTATCTCTTCTTTATAACCATTACTGCTCTTGTCTTTACACTTACATTAGCCCTAAAGTGCTTGGTCACAGAGTGTTTTAAGACTTTGTGTACTGAGAAACATTTCCATATAAGGAGTAACATCGAAGCTATCGAGAGTTTGACTCAGAAACTTTTTACGTTATATTACAGTTCAGTGAAATTTTACATGGAGGAAAACGTTGTATGTTATTATTATCTCAGTGTAACTTACGAATAGAAAAACTTTTTAAAGATCGACTCTTCTTCAGGTGTATGATTCTATCGCAAAATTAACAGAAAAAGCTTTAACAGACCAGGAGAGACACCTTAACACAAATTTAAGTCTGTACAACCCGCAAAACGAAAGGATTAGTTTCCGAATTCAAATCAGTTTATTAACTAATAACAGTTTTGTAGTATACTTTTGTTCATAGCCATTGGAACCATGTCAGCGAAAGCCACCGACAAAGGATAGCGGTTCGGACTGGCTAATGCTCACTGGTACTATTCAACTTGAATGCGGGTTCTCGATCGATTAGAAGTACGGAGGAAAAAGCAAAGCAAATTATGTTGTGGCATTAGAGGAATTAGCTGTAATTGACTAATTTATCTCTGCATTCGTAGAACTAGTTGCGTTTATTCTAATTTCACTGACAACATAGTTTTAGAATGTGACATGTATAATTGTCGTGTAAGGTAGGCTACATGAAGTGGTAGGGGGGAGCTCAGGTCCTTGTGTCCGTGGCTTGTGTATATCTTACAATCGTGCACCTGAAAGCCTAGCATTGCTTGCGAATTGTGGCGCCAAGCGATGAAACCAACAGCTAGGTTTGACAATAGGTGATGTAAATTTCATTAATGATGTCCTTATCTTTACGAGTAAGAACAGTTGATTGTTATTTCTAATTATTTGACAATTAAGGACTTTATTACGAAATGAAACCTAAAATTTGATAAAGGAAAAAGAACAGCAGAATAATTATATGCTGGTCTGTGAAGGAAAGATGTGTTCATTTAGAATGATATTTTGGCAGCCATTTCAACTTAAAATATCACTACTTTACCATCGGTATAATTCTGATAACAACTAACCAATCTAAGCACGTGCGTTCTCGTGTTAACTTTCTATTGAATTCCTTATAGGGATTTGTGGCAGGATAATTGGAGTTGTTCGTTTAATCTGTTTTATCAGAAAGCTAGCAACGCGTCCCTGTTTTGATAGATTAGAAACTCAGGAGGCAAGTGTAAATAACTGCAAAGATTTAGCATTAAGGAACAGAAAATGTAGTTGAGGACAAGCTACGTGATTTTTAGTTGTATGACAAATGGACAACAACACAGCTACAAACCTTATAATAGTATCATTGGAAGAGATGTAGCATACTTTATTTTTATTGTTATCGCATGAGCTGTATAAACTGTGTTAGTTAAGTATCTTTTGTTTATTCTAGTGTTATGGCTTAACTGTTGTAGTTTGCCTTGAATTATTTTTATTAAAAAGCGTTGTTTGTTTACTGTAAAATATATATGTTGTTTGAATTATGTTTTATAAGTTTATTCCAGTAAGAGCAGTATACATTATGTTCAGTTTCTGCATTCTGTTACCATGCGCTTTTATGTACGGTTACACACCTCGTATTCATGAAGTAAGATTTTGTTACATAAGCCAATTAGTTAATTATAAATGATTTATAACATGTTTTTCTCTCGTAAAATGTAGTTTGTGAACTGTAAAACATTATACTACATTAGTGTTACCAAAACATAGCATTATGCACGCCTGTCACATTTCTTGAATCTAAGAAATTTGTGTAAAAACATTTTTATTTTTACGATCATTTTCCAACACAATTTGTAAGTTAAATCCTCTCAGTTTCTGTTTATATCATAAGATTAATTTCTACACCATGTGGTGTGACAGGCATGGATGAAAACGCTCCACATACCATAACAGTCAATCTTTCTATTTGGTTAAGAATAACCATATAGGCAGCTAGTGCTGCTGACTGATTGTAATACTTGTGGTTATAAGTTCAAAGTTAGGAATTGCTATGGCTGAAACTTGAAACACTGGCCAGGTCATTATTTGTCCATCAGGTTGAATATATCATCACCAAAACCTGGACAATAAGGAGCTAAAGATTAATCACACTATAGGAACAATATTCCGGTTTCCATGCTGTCCTTGGAACTATTCTCTCAATCTTCGAATATGTTTAGTTTCATTGCATGATTACGCAATAAATTTCAGTTGAAAACATTACAACTTCCATTGTAACAAGCTTCTGCGATGGATCGCAAAGTCAATCTTAAACCACACTCTTTGAAAAAATCTTAAAATTCACGTTTTAACGAACTAAATCCAAATCTTCTAATAGTAAGCATAGTTCTGCTTTATTTTTAACACTTTACAGCTTTTACAGTAAGATTAGTTTTTAGAACAGGTACGGCGTTTTGATCACTGGTACGATCATTTTGAACAAAAAGTTTCAATAAATAGTGGTAAATACAAACTTAATTTCTCGGTTGTCGAAAAAGTGTAACAAAAACGTTGTTAAATATTCTTAACTATTGTTTTTAATACAACTCTCTAACAACGAATCTCTAAGTCAACTAAACCACGTACAATATTTCGCCTTGTGGAGGTACACATGCGGTATTACGTCAACTCTCTTACAAATTTTACGGAATATTCATTTTTGTATGTGCTCGTCAACCCTAAAGCTATAAGGAGTGAAGGAAGTAGGCCTACAAAGATTTTCCTTTGTAGTTCATGAAAAGATTTTTACTGCACTTTGACTGAGGTCATGGTCTTATTTCAATACAATATCTATTTCAATTCTCGTGAAATCAGTAATAATTGGGAACTCAGTAAGAACAATCAGAAGATTTGCTTTCCAAGTTGCACATACCTCGGAGGAATGATTTCAGAAACACCAGGTTCAAAGTTTAATTTCAAGTGTAAGGTAGTAAAATACTCGATCTGCTAGCAGTGCGACATGTGCAGATATCATCATGACAGAGAAAGCCAGTCGTATAAGAAGGCACAGTAAAATTTCCGTTGGTTATAATAATAATGATAATAAACAGCAGGAGAGAAGCGTGTCTACCTACAGGCCGAGTAGTGTTCACAGAATCGTCAGAAAATGTGGTGAGAATGGTTAACTTTTGGGAAATAGTAAACTAACGACGATATACCTGTAGAAAAACCCGTGGCAAAAGATTCCTCAGATCAAGCCCTACAGGGCCCTGTATTTCATAGCAGCTTTTAGGGTATTCGGATCTCGTGTGGATACTACTTTATTTCCGAAAACTACTTAGTTGTTTCGGTTAATTATTTATTCGTTGTAAAATTAATTTGATATAAAGTATCATTTATTTCTTGTGATTTATTTTAAAATGTAAACTGTCATAGTTTAATGAATGCTTGGTTCAACTAAAAACAGAATTAGTAGAAGTATCCATGTTCTGTTTGATTAAATTAATTTTATTTACCAGGTCAAAATATAAATATGAAAACGCGCATAGCCATGTAAATGTAATATATTAAGGATATTAAGTAATTAAGTGGTAATTCTATCTTCTTGCAAGTAGCACGTGGTATACTGCTAGTTTTTTGTTTACTGAAACTGTTAAACAGAAAGTAAATCCTTCTTCATAAGCAGTATATGAGAAATATATATTTGTTGAAAATTTTTTATGTACTTAAAAACAACACAAAAATGTGTTTTTAATATGTTAGACATTGAAGAACGTTATAACAAACACTAATAAACTATCAAAGAATGAAAATAAATGATTCGATCATCGACTTGATAAGTTTCATTTAGTGTTGATTTTGTTATTTACGCAAAGCTCTCCAGATAAAGTGTACTAGTTAAGACTTGAAGTTTGAAACACACATTTAGCCTTTTTTTTCTAAATGCTTTAAAACGAAAAAAGCACCTTTTAGAATACTTACCAGCCAACAGTTCTGGCCATTTTTGAGCTTCTAGCAGAACAATGAAACATCTAAAACCATGTTAATATACGAATCTTGCCTTGCCTCATATATCAGGAGTCGCACGGTTCACTACGTAGTCAGTAAGACTTTCAGTAAAAACTGTTAAACGCTCATGAGGACAATCAATCACAAGAAATGTACTGGTTTTTAATAACCTAATGTAAAACAAGAAATATAAAATAAGAAGAAGCTCACGTGGTTCCAGGTGTTATTGCTTCTTTAATGTTTTTAAACATTTATTATCAGAAAAGGAAAAAGGAAAAAGGAAACTTAGTTTGTAAAGTTTGCGCCGTGAAATATGTTTTATATGTTTCAGTGTAAAAATCTTGTGTTTCGTAGACGAAATAACTTTTCGTTGTAAATGTATCTGAATTAAAAACGAAACTGTTAAAGCATGTATAGTGTTAATAAAAGTACTGTAAGTTTCTATTCTACGACTTTTAGTACTTCTTATATTAGGTAGACAATTATAAGATAGTTCAAGTGTTATCAATTTGAATAATTCCTTATATGAGTTATAACATTTGTGATTAATGTTTTATATGAATATATGGAAAAACTTCAATTTTTGCATTCTTCTTGCATAAAAGCTAAAGTGACGATACTTGTTTGGATTATTAGATTACTACTAGACCATAACGCTTATTACTAGTATTTAAATATATACACAGAATATCTTCTAATTAAGGATATGTATGTGTTATTTTAATCTTGTTTTCTTTATACGCTTTATTAGTCATACGTATTTCTTTCTACCTGCGTTTTTTGTTACTCAATGTATATTTATTCTGTTATCGTTTTTTTAATTAAGCACAAAGCTACACAATCTGCTCTTTGCCTACTGGGGGTATCAAAACGCAGTTTTAGCGGTGTGAGTCCGCTGACCACTGTGCAACTGGGAAGTGTTTATTTTATATCTAGTTTGGTTTTCAAATCATCATATAATATTTTAGTTAGTTTGTCAGTTATTTACATTTCTGCCTATTTTCCATTCTCTGTTTTAGTCTATGTATATCATCGTGATGGTATTAAGTTGTCAGGAAGCTGTTTTCTAGATTTATTTTATTTTCGATAAAACGTTATGAAATAATTTACGTAATATTTTAGTATGAAAAGGACAGCTACATATAAGCAACACTTGAATAAGCTACACATTAGTTGTTTGTTTTTATTGTCTGAGAGCATTTTACATCAATAAGGAAAACAGGTTTGCCGTGTTTATCTTGTATGACTATCCAGGCGTAATAACATTAACTGTTCTTGCATAAGAATATTCACCAGAATTACATTTTTTAATAGTATTGGCATGCAGTAAACGGTGCAGTAAATACATTAATCTTAAACAGCAGCTCTCCTGAAAATTATCCTTTGATAAATATAAACGCTTTTTTTTTTATTTATGACAAACTGTCTATTATACTTTACAATTTCAAAACAGTTTAATTATTGCACTGGATGGTTTTATATACGTAGTTGGCCGTAGTTTTTACTTAACGCTTGAAACATGAGTAAAATAAAATCACTGTGAGGTCTGAATTCCAGAAGCTGGAAATTAAAAGATACTTTATAACAGAAGACAAAAACCAACATTTACTGATCCCTCTTTCCTCTAGGACCAGAGTAGACATGCATCGACTTCCCTAAATACGTTCCTCTACTTTTCAGTTACAACAACATTTATATTCCCGAAGCTCAATGAATGTCTGACAGTCTTTTTGCTAGTTACTCACCTGAGCAAGGAACAAATTACGACAGGTTTTCGAATTACAGACTAGTCAGTGTAGGAAGGCAGTTGGTCTTCAATCTCTGTTGTGACCTTCTTTCAGTGATCACCAGGGACTCGTTGATCGCCACTATCCGGTAGTTGGCCAAATTGGCTTCAGTCCCTTGTTTCAAACGGATCCCCTAAGGGACATACTTCTTGTCACATACTTCTAATGCTGTTAAGACTGACCCATACTAAATCTCATCGCTATTCGGGAGGGAGTTACGCGACATGGTCACTTAACACAATGGTCTCCATTAACTCTTGTCAATTTTCTTTATACACCTTTTCGCGTGTCCTCTAGAGAGCTTGTTCAAATAAAATTTATTATGCTTTTATTTTGTTTCACTAAGCATTATGATACATCCTTGAGGTTGAAAAACTAACTCAGTACAACGAAACCTGTGAAATTTTAAGGTAAAAGTTATTGGAATTTACTAACTGGAGGATGAGTTTCTGTAAGGTGATTTTTTTACGACTCTGAGAACAACTTAATTTTCATTAACGATTTAGGTTCTTTTGGTTATCGAAGATCAGCCACAATGATTCATTTTTATTGTTTCAGTACTCGAATCCTAGCGCTTTCACGCTCTTATCATTTGATTCCACTTTTCTGATTTGATAATTTTGCAAGGTGCTTCTTAGACATCAAAGTAATAAACTTTGCTTTCTGCTAGCAACTAATACTTTGCTTATTTTTTTAATTTGTAAAATAACATTTCGATCTTAGATCAATCCTAATTGAAATGATTTTATTTATCTTAGCACCATTCCCAAAAGGCTGCTTTTTTGCTGTTTGTGAAATCTTTCGTGATGTTATTTCCCCCAAGAACAAACAACATTGTCCGGACTGTGTAGAAAATCGAGTTGATAACCAGTTTTTCTAAATATAAATTAGCGATACGTGTGATAATTGTAAACATATAATATTAATACCTCATACTATTGACACTGGTTCTTGATGCAGAAATCTGTTGACCGAAGTATAGTAACTGACAGTTTGGTACATCCGATAATTTATAAATATGACTTTCTTGTTAGAAATACTAAGCATGATACCTCTTTCTAGCTACTACAGAAATAAATGCTATCAGCTTACTATACTTTTTGTGTTAAAACCTCAAGAAAGTTAAGTATATTGTAATTAAAATTACACAGTCAATTCCCTTTAAATCATGCTTTTCCTTATACCACAAAGTTACGTAAAACTTCATAATATGTTATTTTTTCTATTCAAAACTATACAGTGAGCCATGTGTAATTTATTTCACCGCGGAGAATGGAATTAACCGTTGACTCATTGATGGTCTTAATGATTCACATAAACGAAATTGCCTGTCTTCTCACTATGAGCACATACTACTAACTCGAATATCGGGTAAATTGTGTGTTGTAATAATAATGATAGTAGTAGTAATAATAGCACCGGTAAAAAAATCGTATCAGCAGTAACCTAGCACAGTAACAATGCAAAGTAATATTTTATTTGTCAGGCCTACTTGAATTCTTAGATATACATTTATTTTTTTATTTTTGGGAGTAAAATGTTATTTTTTTTTCTTCTGATTTCCTGTACGATATGCCGCAGAAGACACAGGAAATATTACTTTCACTTATACTGATTCAACGGTAATAAATACTTAGGTCAAAAATCGCCAAAACCTTGTATGTATTTTATTTTTGGAAAATAACATTTATGTATGACAAACTATCTGTGGTAGTTTACAATTTCAAAACAATTTAATTATTGCACTGGATGGTTTTATATACCTACTTGGCCGTAGGTTTTCACTTAACGTTTGAAACATGAGTAAAATAAAACCACTATGAGGTCTGAATTTCAGAAGCTCAAAACGTCACCATCCAGAATTAAATATATGAAACGTTTTTGGCCATTTGTGACCTATCCATCTATTTCTGTGTCTCTCTCACCTATACAATTTACTCTATTTAAAAAAAAATCACCTTAAATAAATAAGAGTAGAGAACTAATTTCGATCAGTTTGTTTTTATAAAACTCGGGAGAGCTGTTTTTTATTATTCTGTCTAAATGTTGTGACTTTTAAAATATTGTTTTTCTATTTTGATTACACATCGTGACCTTCTTACTTTAGTTTCATGCTATACATGGACGTAGTGACTTACCGACTGTTTTTCTTTCGGTGTGCACATCTCAGTTGTTGTTTTTCCCTGTTCTGTTACCGTGTTGTTTTTATATTCTACTTAGACGTAATGACTTCTCAACTGTAGTTTTTTACTCTACTTGGATGGAGTAACGTTTAGATTTTGGTTTTTATACTATTATTTGTATAGTAGTTTTTTGTGTGTTGTATTCAATTTGTGTGTTGACATTTCACTTGTTGTTTTCGTACTATACGTGGTTGTTGTGACTTTCTATCTACTGTTTTTCTACTCTCTTACACATCGTGACTTCCAAACTTTTGTGTTTTTTTTTTTATTTACTTGGACGAGGTACCTTTCTGGCTATTATATTCCTACTTTACTTGGATGTAATGACTTTATGACTGTAGTTTCTCTACACTGTCCAGACGTGGCGTCTTTTCAGGTGTTCTTTTTCTGCTCTTCTTAGGTGTGATAACTTTCAGACTGCTTTGTATCTGTTTAAATTTTGTGATGACATTTCAGCATTTCTTTTACTCTATCTAGACATGATGCTTTTTCAACTGCTGCTTTTCTACTCTATTTGGACGTGGTGACTGTCCAGGTTTGTTTTTTTCTGTCCAGTTTCCGTTTTGCTGTTTTAGCTGTTGGTTTGTAGTCTACCTGGATGTAATGACTTTAAAACAGTGTTTTTTTTTATTTTGCAATTGCCGATTATTGTTTATATGTTAAATTTGAGTATTAACATTTCAATTCATATTTTTTAAATACTACTTTGACGTGTTCACTTTGTGATGTAAGAGAAACACGTAGGTTCAAGAAATTTTGATAGAAATAACTTAAAACCCTATAACCTGAGCACTTTCAATAGGTGGACCTTCCTTCTTCAGGGTCACATTGGGAATGATATTATGTTTACTTTGTGATTGTTGTTTTTCTACTGTATCTGAACGTGGTGACTTTTGGATTGATGTTTTTCTACTCTGTTGGTACATCATGGCTTTCAGTTATTGTTTTTCTGCACATTTTGCGTGTGGAAATTTCAGGTGTTATTTTTCTAACCTATTTCAATGTAATGACTTTGCGGTTATTTTTTTCTACTCTACCTAAACATCGTGTCTTATTGGGTGTTATTTTTCTTTTTTTCATTCTGTTGTTTATCTGTTCAATTTCAGTACTGACATTCTAGCTGTCGTCTTCTTACCCTACTTGAATGTTGTTGCTTTACAACTGCTGTTTTCCTACTCTAATTTCTCGTTGTGACTTTCCTACTTGTTTATTACTTTACCTAAACATGGTGACTCTCCAGCTGTTGTTTTTTTATTTACTATGTGGACGTGGTAGCTTTCCTTCTAATGTTTTCCTACTCTGCATGGAAGTATTGACTTTACGATTGTACGTTTTTTTACACTCCACTTGTTCATGGAGATTTTTCGATTATTGTTTTTCTACTCAATTTAAGATGATGGTTTTCTAATTATCGTTTTTCTGCTCAGTTTTCATGTCAGCATTTCATTTGTTATTTTCCTAGACCACATGGAAATAATGACTTTGGCACTGTTGTTTTTCTTCGCTACCTGGATGTGGTGACCTTCCGATATCTTTTGCTGTCTTCCGAGTAGTAAAAACCTTCCGACTATCCTATTTCTGTTCAATTTGCGTGTTGAAATTTCAACTGTCCTTTTTTTTAGTTCTAATTGCACGTGGTGATTTTACTCTACTTTTCTTATTACTCTACTTCGACTTGGTAACTTTCCGACTATTGTTTTTTTACCCTATATAAATGTTGTGACTTTCCAACTGTTTCTTTTCTCTACTTGGACGTGGTGGCTCTCTGGCTATTGTTTTTCTATTCTACTTCGGACATGATGACTGTCCAGCTATTGTTTTTTAGTTTAGTTTTCGCATTGGTATTTCAAGGGTTTTCCATTATACTAGCACGTAATCTGGACAATGTGGCTTTTTTATTTTATTTTGTTTTTTCTAGTCTGTTTTGACGTAATGACTTTACGGCTCGTTTTATCTATGTTATCTGGACGTGGTGTCTTTCCAAATTTTGTTTTTCTACTCTTTTCAGGCTTGGTAGCTTTTCAACTATTGTTTATCAGTTCAAACTGCGTGTTGACATTTCAACTGTTCTCCTTCGATATTGTTTGGATTTTGCGACTTTCGAACTACAGTTTTTTCTCTAATTGTGTACTTTCATATTTTTTCTAATCTAATTAGACATGATGACTTTTCGGCTGTTTTTGTTTTCCACTGTAATTAAACCAGTAATTTTTGTGACTGTTGTGTTTATACTCTACCCAGACGTTGTGACATTTCTGTTTTATTTTTTTTACTCTACAAAGATGTCATGAGTTTCCAACCGTTTTTCCCCCTACTCTACTTGAACATTGTGGCTTTTTAATTATTGCTTTTCTATTGAGTTTTCGTATTGGTATTTTGGATGTGTATTTTTCTACTCCGTTTAGACATGGTTACTTTTCGACAGTTTTTTTTCTCCACACAGACGTTGTGTGACTCTTCAGGTTTTTTTTCTACTTACACGTGGCGACTTTGAGACTGTTTTTTATTTAATTTACCTGGACATGGTGACTTTTCAACTGTTGTTTTTCAACTCTACTTGGACATGGTGACTTTCAAATCTTTTTTTTTTGTTGTTGTTGTTGTTACTCTACTTGGACATGGTGACTTCCAAATCTTTTTTTTTTTTTGTTGTTGTTGTTACTCTACTTGGACATGGTAACTTCCAACTTTTTTATTTATTTTCGTGGACAACATTTGTTTTTCATTGACACAGACATTATGACTTTGCAACGTTTTTGTTTCTTTACTTGCACATTGCTGTTGTTTGTCTACTTGAACATGATGACTTTCCACATTCCATACTTTTAAGGGCAGTTGGGAATTAAATAAACAAATTGGTTCTTGCTATTAGTTACATTACCCGTTACTCCCTTCCTTCTTGATTATGCATTATGTAAGAATAAACTCAAACTCAATTGGCCAATCCTGTAGTTTCAATATCAACGAGCTGTTGGATTTTGTTGCATAAAAAGTGAATAACTAAAGATGGCTGCAATAAAATCACTAAAGCTATGTAAAACGATAAATCATCGCTAGTCATGGTCGCAAAATGCATGCGAAATAATCAAACAGTCACAAAAGACAAGTAAAATAGATGGATGAAAATCAAACAATAAGAAACACACACAAAAAAAAATATATTTACTTTTTATGACTGTCGATTGTTTATTTTGCCCACCTTTTATAACTCTATGTTTACATACTTCATTTCTTTCACCTATTTTGACTTCTCTCTCTCTCTTGTGACTTAAAAAATGGCTGTAAATCAGCTACCTTACTATTTTGTTGTGGCTTAACGAGGTACTCTGCATAACACTTGTGACTTACGGACGACCATTATATTAAACATAGTTTTAAAAACGAATTAAAGTTATTTTCTGTTAATATATTTATATACAAAATTCTGTTGTTGTTCTTATTATGTTTCGTTTCTTCTGGTTGCAACTTTTATATGCCCTCTGGTGGTTTCTTTTCTTATCAAAGTTTCACCTGTAGCTTATAGGCCGATGTATCTGTAATCAACGCAACTATTTTAGAATTTTTTCTCTTTGTTTATTTATACATTAGAATAAATCTAATGAAATATAAAATATCCTGGTGCTTAGTCATGTGTATTTTTTCTATTAATGTGGTTTTAGGAAACTGACATTGAAAGAACAGCCAGTAGGTTTATTGTGTCGGCTGTTGTCCTATCTGACATGGTCGAAAGTTGCTGTTAACTGTGTGTGAGGTAGTAACAAGATCTGCCAAAGAACTTCAGGGTTGGTCACATGCCATACTTTTAAGCGCATTTGGCAACAGAATAAGCAGATAGGCTCGTGCTATTGCTTACGTTACTCGTAACTCTCTTACTTCTTGACTGTGCATTATGTAAGAATAAACACAAACTCAGTTGGTCAGTCCATTAGTTCCCATAGCAACGGGCTGCTGGATTTTGTTACTTAGAAACTAAATAAACAAAGATGGAGTCGAAACATCTAGTATTTGCATTAAAGAAACAAAAAGTAATTTACCGAAGCGGCTTTTTCGAGCACGTTCCATGAATATGAAGTATGATTATCGTGGTAAGTTTTATTTCATTTGGTATATTTAGTGATTCGTAGATTACAGATATCATATAACTGAACTGGAAATCTGGAACATGAAAATGTCCTTGTAACTGGTCGTCAATTACAGAAAAAAGAAACAACAATAATAACTAGTTAATAGACTTTGAGTTTCATTTGCTCTCACTTAGTGTTTTATCATCATGTCTAGTCTGTATCACACTTATATAAATATAGTTTTAGCTATAATTAGACAGCATGGTTATAAGAAGTATAATCTTCTAAGAAGTATGCATGGGTTAAATATTTTAAATATTGTTTTATCAATTTAACAACTTGTTGCTGCTGTAATAACTAACATTATGTAGTATTTAGACTCCAGTCTGAATATCACTGTGGTTACTGTTGTAACAAAAATCGAGAAATGTGATGAATTTAACGTGATCGTTGATAAACTATGAATAAATTGTTGTCTTAACACAGCTCATCACGATGTTCTTGTGTCATATTCCCATAAGTCGAACGACTTAATTCATAACAGTCGCTATCAATGTATTAATGTCATTTTTTTCATTAATTTCATGTCTTTAAAATTTTAATTTTGACATAACGACTTAGCGCTAAATAATGCTGAAGTGATTATTTTAAGGCGTAGTGATATCTTATTAAACATAACATTTTTAACTTCATATTTAGTTCGTAACCTCGAAGTCTTTTATACGTAATTATTTGGTATAGATTAACCTTTACATCGGCCAAGTTTAGAGTTTAAACTTAAATAACTATCAGTTTTTCAAATATACTGTTATTATTTAATGTATCAGTATCTTTCAAATGTACTCTGTTACTAACATCTCAACTATTGTTTTTTTAAATACACTGTTACAACTATCTCAGTAGTTTCCAAGTGCTCATTGTTACTAGTGTAATAAGCATAACTGCAACGTAAAATCTGTGATAGTGTTCGTTTTTCTGCAATCGTTTAATTGAGTTAATCACTAAAGTGGTTTTACGTACAGAATGTTCTAGTCAGTCCTTTAATGACTCCAGTATCAAAATTGTATGTATAGACTGGATAAGCAGCTCTTTGCTACACTGCAGGTGGAAGGTTTTCTCTGTTGAAGCTAATGATGTAAGACTGGGACTAATGACAAATGGTGCCTGGTAGCTGTTTCTTATGAACGTAAAGACGAAGACTGATGAAGAACCCCTACATTGTACTCTAACGTTGTGCTGAACTTTCTTGTGTTTTTTTTGTAAGTTTAATTGCATGCAACAAAGACAAATCACAAATCGTAAACGAAGAAAATCAGAATGGCTTATTTTTTTATTAATTAATGGTTGCTGTTGGTCCCTTTTGGCATTTTCTTCGCCTTTTCAGACTAATTGATGATCACTCTAGCACGTTTTTGCACTCATCTCTTGCGAAGTATTCTCAATTAAATTTTTGTTTTTTCGTTTCTTCATTTTAGTTTTCTTTTGGTTTAAGACTGAGATTTTCAAATTTTTGAAGTTTTTAAGTGTGTATTTACCGTAACAGAACATGAATGCTTCAAAATATTGAAGTTTTTAAATTTCTTTTCGGTTTCTAAACTAATATAGACTTTTTTTCCAATGATTTTCTTTTGCTGCTTTCATTAGAATCCTCTTGTTGACTTTGCGGACTCTCTAGTATTATTTTTAAACGACATGATTTCAGTTTCATAGAAACCATTGTATAATGTAGACAAATAAAAATGATTTTACGTTATCTTTACTTTTAAAAGGCTTGATTAACAATTCGTTAAACGAGAAGAAGATACTCCTTTCCGACTGTTTAGCTGACCGTTCGAAGATTGTATTTTTTACATTTCTTGTCGTTTAACAACCTATATTGTATTAAAGATACGTTTCATGCAAGTTTCTGAACTTGTATACCATCTGCTACAATAAAACTTGAAGTTCTACATGTAAGACAGTTTTCGTGTGTGTTTGTAAGTGTTCATAATTCAACAGATATATTCAACAGTTTTAATATTAAGAATCTAATGAAGTAACTTCAAAAAATAAATAATTGCATCCGTGTTTATATGTATTAAA
The DNA here is from genome assembly GCF_004210375.1 of Tachypleus tridentatus. NCBI lineage: Eukaryota > Metazoa > Arthropoda > Merostomata > Xiphosura > Limulidae > Tachypleus > Tachypleus tridentatus. The sequence goes on along the minus strand of NC_134832.1, from coordinate 35,782,892 downwards.
TCAGCCAATACAAAATTATATTGGAACAGCGTATGATTTTTAATATTGTTTTTATCAATTTATTTTACTATTCTGCAAAATTATTCCTTGTCCCTTCAAAGTTCATTGTTAATTTTATATTTCATGAACTGCCCCAACGATACCTGCTGCTTTTTAACTTTTAAGCTCTCGTGGTTCACTGTTACGAACGGCACAATGAATAGATCGGAAACTAGCTGGTTTTAAGACCATCTTTCACAAACGCGGTATCTTGAGTTTACGCGGAGGCGTACTCTTGGTAATCGTACAATAAACACTCATGACAGCGCGTGGTGTATTGCATGCGACTGAACTAACCTACACACCTTGATCACAGGCCAGGAAATTGATTTGTTTGTTTGGTCTGCTCTTTTAGTATAGCATATTGGTCGGCAATCGGGACTTGTTGTTTAACTTGTACTGGGCTATCGTTTTATTGAGATGAAGACAACCACAAAGTTGTCAGTTTTCATTTGATTTTGTTACATATAAATATATAAAGTTAACAAAAAGCATGCACTCGTAGATAATATATATATTTTTAATACATGATTTCATGTTCTTTATTAACCTTGACATTTCCTAACATCCACAGTGCTTAAAACAGTAATGAATTTATCGTTAATTAAGGTCTAGGATTGTATGAAACCTTGTTTGTCAGGATGGTTGTACGTGATTATTCGTTCATAATGTCAGAAAAACACATAGGTTCAAGAAGTCTCAAGAAATGAAATAAAATCCCTATAACCTGAGAGCTTTTGAAAGGTGGACCTTTCTTCTTTAGGGGTAAATTTGTATTATTCGTTAGTATTATTTCTATTAATTAATATATCTTATTTGATGAAGTGATTTTATATTGTATGTTTACTCGTTAATATACTTTTCATCATTAAGTTTAGTTTGACTGGTAATGTTATGCCGTTTTACGTATCTTCAGTAGGCTTTCTATATAAGTAGATGATATTATGTTGTGTACTTGTGTGTGATTGAATGATGTTGTGTATATATACCCTTTGGGTTATTCGTGTGCTTTTTGTTATTAGCTTACGTGTGGTTGGATGACGTTTTGCTGTGTACATACTCGTTTATGTGCTTTCTGTTGTTAGATTATATGTGATTGGGCAAGTTCATGTTGTGTACATACGTGTTGATATGTTGTTTTTTTCTTTATTAGCTTTGTTTGAAGTACGGTAGCGTAAAGCTTATACAGTCGTTAAAATTTATTGTTTTTTATTGTTAACGTGTCTGATGAGATAGTAATATAATGTGTACATAGAGAATAGGACAAGTTAAATCGTCAATTTTTGTTAGTTACATGATATTAATAGTAGATATTGAGTTGTCAAATATTGTAAACATATACACAGAGATTTTAGATCTGAACTTAAAACAAATCACATTGACTTTGAACTTTGTTGCACGCTTATTTACACACTATTGTGACAAAGCCCTGATTATTAGAAGCTCCAATGTATTCTAAATACGGCTGGTACGGATATTAACACTTGAATTAAAATAAAGTTTTAATACCCATACCAGTCATCTTTAGAATATATTTTTTCTTGAAGTGGGTTTCTCGTCATCATGAGTTAAAAGCTTTGCTGAGAAGAAACGTGATGCAGTAGAAACATATTGACAGGCGCATTGAGCTAACCTGGTTTCAGAGGAATATCGCTGTCTTCTTCATTTCGTGTTACAAAAGTAAACACACCTTAACATTTTACGTAAAAAATAATTTCGAAAGAACCATAATTTACTCATTAATGAAATGTGCAACCAAAAACATGTGTTAGAATATGAACAAAAATATTGCAATTGTGGATTCAAATGTTTTTGTTTTGTACTTTAAGGTAGAAATTTGTATTGGTGAAGGACAAGTATAAGAAAGCGTTTTGTTACAGAAACAGAATACGAAATTTACATTTTATTTGTTTTGTGTGGAAATAAAGTTATAAAGTCATACGATATATGAATGTATGTGCAAAATCGTTATTTTGGTGGAAACGGAATATTTTTCTATGGAAAAGAAAGAGGTTTTTATTATCGAAGTAATTCACATCGGATGATATATATTCTGCATAAATTAGTTGTAATAAATGGTCTAGTCTTAGAAATCAACAAAAGTATTATTTCAACGTTACTTGAGGAAAGTGAAGTAACAACAATAAATACGATATTAAAATACTTTAAATGAATAATTTCTTTGGAATTAAATGCGTTTGCTTTATTTCTTGACGATTTCTTAGAATCAGGTAAGTTCAGGGTCCACAAATCATCACCATCTATAATCCTTACTCAGTTGCCCAAGAAATTGGTTTATTGTTTATGCCGATTCAGCAGTTACTTGACTTGTTCTTCCAGAAACAGGTTTTGTCAACGAAGTTAATTCTTCAACTTAATCCTGTCACAGATATATATTTGCTGACAGAAGAACCGCCTTGGATAAGAGTTAGCATGAAACAGCGTCCATCAGAACAAATTAAAAATAGAATAGACGACAGTCTTTTCCTTTCTCTGATCTTCGATGAGTAATAATCCTTTATAAAAATATGGCTATCTGGAAATCCGGTTGATGTCAATTTAATGGAAGACGATTATTTTGTGTAATCCTACAGAGTATCTAAGTAGTCATTTCCAACCACTTTAGATTATTTTCATTGTTGTGTTATGTTGCTGTGAAAGCTGGTTAATATTAATATTCAGCTCGTACATCTCAAACATAATCTTTCATTTCAAGAACTAATAAAATGTCTGCATGAACTTTTAATCTGTTTAAATCTTTAACAAATACAGCAGTCTCATCAACTCCGTTGTTTATTTGTACGTTCTACACATCACCTGCACTCCTGACGCAATTGTTGGCATGACAACAGTTGTTTGTCCTGTTAGAACAAGGTGAGGGCGAGTGGGGTTAGATAAAACAACACACGTACAGAAGGACCATCAAACTTAATAGACCGAGAACTTCAAGGACAGTATGGAGATAACACATACGGAACGTTTTCTCTATTTGAGTCACGTGAATATTACAAACTGGTATTTAACAGGCTGTGTTATGGCTCTACCACAGTGAAGCATTTAATGGATATTATATGTCAAACTTGTGTATTTAACCGTTCTTTCTGGCTGTTCATAAGATATTCCAGTTATTAGCTTTCCTTTCATTTTATAACACTTGGTAAAAATATAATCATATGAACATAACTGAATTCAGAGATTTTATTGTACCTTTTCTGTGCGAGCACCATCGTTTGCTTGTCAGTTGCTAACGGTATACCATTTGTGTTTTCAAAATAACAGACATTTCTATTGATTGATGACGGTGTCATATTTTGGTTACTGCAGTGCTTTGTTTGTCGAAAAAATAAAACATTCTATAATTTATTCAAGAAAATATTATTTTACTATAAATTTACTACATAAACACGTCACTTCTTTACGTGTCGTTTTTAATCAACAAATTTCAATTTTATTTCGAAAATGTGTATATAATGGCAGGTTAAACATGTGTTCAGCAATCGAAGCGTTTCTGAACCAGCGTTTCTGAACCAATCAGCTAGGTATAATTTTGCTCATTTATCTTGTATTTGCTATTTTATGACAGAAGAATATTTTGGATTTTTCCAATTTTTTTTTCTATTTACTTCTGAAATAAAGATCAACTTGAACATTTTGTTGGAGTTAGAATATGTTTAATACCCATAATAAACAAATAGTAAATATTTGGTTTTGTTTTGAGTTTCGCGCTAAGCTACGAGGGCTATCTGCGCTAGCCGTACCTAATTTAGCAGTGTAAGACTAGAGGGAAGGCAGCTAGACATCACCACCCACCGCCAACTGTTGGGCTGCTCTTTTACCAACAAACAGTGGGATTGATAGTCACAGTATAATGCCCCCACGGCTAAAATAGCGAGTATGTTTGGTGTGACAGAGATTCGCGTCCGCGACCCTCTGATTACGAGTCGAGTTCCTTAACCACCTGGAACGGTGGCCCATGCCGGGCCTGAAACTGTTATTAACCATCCAGATTACACACCTTGCGCGTGACTTTCTACAATTTCGAACTTATCCTGAAAGCTAATTTCAATAATGTAAAAAAATATTTAAAATTTTTATATTATATTATAACAGAATTAAAATATTTTTGATCATAACGTAATAATATAATACCATATAATGTTATTACACTAGTATCACTAGCAAAAAATTTATGTAGAATAAAAAAAGTTCAGTTAAAGACAATACCAGTAAGTTACCATTCATTGAATACTACTCAGTTTGTCTTGTAAGACGAATTAATAACTAGTCTTTTAATTTTGTTTGATTAACTCTGAAATTTGATTTATACTGATTTATATACCTTGGGAGTTGGTTTATTATATATGGTATTTTATTATTCCTACTCTTTTTTTCACAGTTATTATTATGTTTTGGAATTTGAAATGTTTATTACCTCTGCCGCTGAAGGTGGATGGGGTGTTATGATTTTTATCTCTGTGTGTGTATGTGTTTGTGTATTAGTCAGCAAGATTTCACGAAAACAGCCGAGTGGATTTAGACGAAAATTGGTATACATTTGGTTTATGACCTAAATTAGGATGTGAATGTAGGGGTACGTGAGAGTGAAAAACATGTGACATGGATTAAATTATTTTTTTCCAAATAGAGGGTAGCACTGAACAAAAATAGTTACGTATGTGAGCGAAAGTGTTCTATAAGCATATGAATACAGTCTTCGGTAAAATAGCCGGTGATGTTCAGTTTGTTTATTTGTTTTGAAATTCGCGCAAAGCTACACGTACGTAATTTAGCATTGTAAAACCGCCAACTCTTGAGCTACTCTTTTACCAACGAATAGTGGGATTGACTGCCACATTATAATGCCCCCACTGCTGAAAGGGCGAGCATGTTTGGTATGATTGAGATTCGAACCCGCGACCCTCGAATTAGGAGTCGAGTGGTTTTATTTAGATCAGTTTCGTGAAAATTACATGTTTATAACATCACATTTTACGACTTCGAAATTGCTGTTCGATGGCAAGCTTAATAAAAGAGTCGAGAGAAAAATTGTGTTCTGTCATTTCGGTTTTGTTTTTTCTCAGGCATCGAAAGATCATCTCTTTAGAAAAACTCGTACCTCCCCGGAAAAAGAACTTGACAGTGAGAAAGGCGCAACAATACCTATTTCACCTTTGTTAATGATGAATTCGCAATTGTTGGCTCGCCATCAAATGCAGCAACTACTTCAGCAACAGGTGCTGTCTCCCATTCAACTACAACAACTTTTACAACAGCAGTCACTTTTTATGCAACAGGTAGGTTTCTTCTACGAAAAATGATTGTTTCTGTTTGCAGTAGAACCTGTCTAAGGCGGAATCGCACGGGACCGAATAAAATTTCCGGTTTAAGAAGGTTTTTCGGCTTAGACAGTGAACATGAATTTCCTTAACTGTATATAATTTTTGAGCAGAACGTTATACTTGCTTGACTCAAGGGAAGTAAGGTTTGTGCATAAAGTTATCATACTGTTTATGCTATATATTTTTAGAGTAGAAACAAAAATAGGCATTCGAAATGCATAAGTACACAAAATCGTAATAAAATATATTTGAAGAAAGTGTTCAATTTCAACTGTTTCATTTTTTAATGAGTTTTCCCATGCGGTTAAAAGAGAACGCTAATTCTACGGCCTTTTCATGAAGTTTCTTTTCCCCCTTCATTTTTGCATACAATTTGATAGCGTTGATATAACTTAACACTTGCGATAGAGTAGGAATTTCTGTTTCCTCACTATCTTTTCCATTTTGTTCATATTCTGAATCTCTCACACTGTTACCATCTTGCAATTCTATTATAGATTTTAAATCAATTTTATCAGTTTCGGTTAAAACATTCTTGTCAACGTTCACAAAACTTTCCGCGTTCACAGAATCATTTGCATCAATCTTCTCAATCAGAATTTATATTTCACAAGAATCGTCATAACAAACAACTTCTCCACAATCTCCATTACCAAGAATAAACCCACAGTTTCGAAAGCAGTTTATTACGCATTCATCTTCTACGCATTTGTTTGAATGACTTAAAAATGCAATTGCATCTAACACATCAATTTTCATGGTCATTTCAGATTATTTCTTACAGTTGTCCATGTTAGCAATAATATGCTGGAGCATCGATTTTCTGCATTTCAGTTTTATACACTGTATAATTCCATTATCTAGTGGCTGTAGAACTGATTGTGTACGTAGAGGTAGATAGACTAAACGAACATTTGAAAGTTGAATTTTTGGGTGACAAGTTGCATTATCTATGAAAAGTAGAATATTCCTGTTTTCTTGTTCCGTTATTTTGTTTAATTTGTTCAAAAATTCCTCAAATATAGCATTGTCATCCACGCTTTATTATTCACTTTCCATTCCACAGGAAGTTGATTCTTCCTTAAATTTTTGAAACAGTGTGGATTTTCACTTTTACCTATTACCATTGTTTCTCTAGTCTTTCATCAGCAAATGCATCCAAAAGTACAGTCAATCGTTCTTTCGAATAGCGACCTTCGGAATAATGACGGCAGATGGTTTTTCTTGAATTTCGCACAAAGCTACTCGAGTCCCTAAAGTCGTCCCTAATTTAGTAGTGTAGGACTAATGGGAAGGCAGTTAGTTATCACCACCCACCGCCAACTCTTGGGCTACTCTTTTACCAACGAATAGTGGGATTGACCGTAACTTTATAACGCCCCCACGGTTGAAAGGGCGAGCATGTTTGGCGCAACGGGGATGCGAACCCGCGACCCTCAGATTACGAGTCGCACGCCTTAAAACGCTTGGCCATGCCGGGCCAATGACGGCAGAAAAAAGAACATAATATATTTAACCAATACTTACTATAACAAGGCCCGGCATAGCCAGGTGGTTAAGGCACTTGACTCGTAATCCGAGGATCTCGGGCTCGAATCCCAGTCACACCAAACATGCCCATTCATACGTGGGAGCGTTATAATGTGACGGTTAATCTCATTATTCGTTGGTAAAAAAGTAGCCCAACAGTTGGCGGTGGGTGGTGATGACTAGCTGTCTCCCCTCTAGTCTCACACTGCTAAATTAGGAACGGCTAGCGCAGATAGCCCTCGAGTAGCTTTGCGCGAAGTTAAAAACAAAAAAATATATATACTGTAACAAAATGTCCAATAACACTGCACAACAAAGGTTTTGCTTCTTGGACACTGTTGGTTGTTCCTTGTAGATTTTTGGCTGATGATTATAAAAATCACATCCAAATTTGCCCATCACGTACCGTTTCATCAGGACATTGCTACAATGGAAAAACGATATCAGGGTAACTGGAATCCGTCAATGCTTGCTGACTACTGTTGGACACTGCAACGTGATGCACCGGACATTGAATACAAACGAAAATTAGGAGCAAAATACCTTTAATTATGTTGAACTTAATAGCGTATTAGAAACATAAACGCAATTAAATACGTTTTTGCCAGTAAACAGTTAACTGTCTATTTCTCAGAGTTCCTACGTGATGAAGCAAAACCAAAACTATATTGGTGCATACCCACTAGGTACCTGTCATAATCAGCAAAAACTTTTCAGGAAGCAAAACTTTTCAAAAAAATTGTTGTGTAGTGTAATTTATTAATATTTAAAGAAATTATTAATATTTAATCAAAAACATTTTTTCACTTTACGCGGGTTCTAATCATACTTGACAGATGAGGTTAGTGAAAAATAGTTTTCCGTCCGCGTTATGCAGGTTCCGCCATATAGAGGACTTTTTATAAAAGATATCTTAAGATAATGCTGCAAAATTTTGATACTTCCGGCTTGTACAGGAAACCGCTTTGTGCAGTTTCCGGCTTAGACAAGTTTTATTGTATTTTCATATCGTGTCCAAAAAAGCTTATAATTAAATAAGTACACTGCTAGTATAACGAGTCTAAAGAATTTAGTTTCGAGAAAGTCTATGATATTTTGTGTAATGTCACTGTAGCTAATTTTTTGTTACCTTTTATTGTCAGATATACAATATTTGCTGGATACAATGCCAATACTAGAGCTTACCATGCTGAGCGAAATACAAAAGAGATGGTTAAGAAGATATTTATATTATCAACTTGCACGAACAACAGCTTTTATGGTGTGGACTAGATTGAGTTAGTGAAATGTAGTTTTTACCAATTTTGTATAATTTACTTAGAAATCCAAATCAGAATAAGTTTAACACAACATTGTACATTTATTTTCAACACCACTTATTTATCATTATTTTTATTTACTTCATTTAGCATCACTACTGCTATTTTTATTTTGCACTGTCAATGCATGTAAATAATTATTTAGTAGATAACTGTAAAATGTATTTCCTATAAATTGTTTTTCTATAAAGACAAAACAGGAAGGCTTGAAACGCTGTATTTAAGAGTAAACAAGTCATTTCGTCTCTTTTCCTAAGTAAATAAATTTACGTAATTCTATAGTTATTTTTAATGCATTTCATTCTCTTTGAATTAACTCTGTTCTTTTACCCATAATTTGCTTTCCTTATTTTATAACTGTCAATATCGTTGTGATTTTCAACTAATATCTTTCCATTTAAGTTACTACTGCTGAACTTTTATTTAATTGCAACCTCATTTATTGGCAGAATATCTTATGCCCCAAAACTGTTCTAGAAGAAGGAAGCATAGTTTTTTTCGCTCTATTATGAACTAAAATTATTATTTTTTCTTTCTTCACTGGCATTCACATTTTCCTCTAGGATCTGTCTCTACCAGTTTTATTTAATCTTTACTTTAATGTCTGAATTTTTATCAAGCACCTTTACATTTTGTTGTTTTACTTTATACTATGCATTCTTAGGTTTCCGTAAAGGCAATTTCAGCTACTTAAAATCACAGTATTTAACTATTTTCTTTATATTTTTAAGTATTTTTGCTTTTAGTTTTTCTACAGTTAGATCTTTACCATCGTCATCCTATACTATTATCTTAATGTATTTCATCCTTGTATCAGGTTTTTATATTCTTGGGCAGGATTCTTTACAGTAGGTGTCTGTAACTTGTTGTCGATGTATTTAGACAATAAACGGACAGCTTACAATCCACTTGTTTTAAAATAATAAATTGAAAATAAGTCTAACATATATACAAATATTTATCTTACGGGTGATCTCCGCAGTTGTATCCAGAGCTTTAAATAGTTTTCTTTTACGTCAAAGATCTACACAGACTGGTTCAGTTATTTTAGAACCCAACTGAAAAGAAGAATTATTGTGTTTTTTTCTTTTACTACATTATAATCTACGATTATTACACTAGTATACAGGACTCCTCCAGTTGGTTTCTAAAGTGTAACACATACTGATATGTCTTCCTCACTTCTGACTCTTCTTCTCCAGTTCGCAATTCTTTAAATATTCGCATCTGAACGCATAATGTTCTTCTGTGCAGCAAAAGAAAGGTGAACATTCTGCATTTGGTTGTGGGATTTTTAGTAATCATATAATACAGTCTGTGAATACTTGTCCCACTTACATGAACTTTCTTGACATATCTTCTTAAGCATAATATTTAACACTTTGTTGACTCCCTTACAAAGTTCATTACGTGTGTGGTCTTACGGGAACATAAAGAGTTGCCAAGTCTGATGAGTCTGCACACTTCTTGCATTAGTTCTGATGTAAACTGGGTCCCTCTGTTACTCAAAAAAAATTTTGAAAGCTCACTCAGCAGAAAATTCCAGAAGATATTCTGTTACTCTCTCTGTCTTTATCATCAGCAGTGCTATGGCTTGTAGACAATGTGTCCCATAGTCAACTACTGTCAGCATATAATATATGATCTGATCAGACACAGGTATTAGTGGTCTTATCCAGTCCATAGGTGCTCTGTTTAACGGCATTTCTATAAGAGTCATCTCACCCAGTGGCACTTTGGCTTTTTTCCCTTAAGTATTGTCCTTTGGCAAATGTTACATGGCCTGTAGAATCTCGTCCATCTCCAATGACCCTTCCTAACTAATGAAAGTTGCTAATCATTCTTTCTCTGCTATCTTCTTTGCTTCTATTTATCCTTCCACAATCGACTAGGGAGGCATCTTCATCACTTGAATCCGGTATTCTCTTGATACTATGATCTATTTCTTTTATGAGGTCTTTCTTCTATGCTTCTTTCAGTTCCTGTATACCTACTTTGAAGAATTTCAGGAGTGTCCACCTGTATACTTTCTATGAAAACTTTCCCACTGTTTAATCAATTAGCACACACAGATGTACTTCTCCTGTCATAGAATGCCAGACTGGTTCTCACAACTGTACTCAGTGCCTTCACCTACTAACATATTGTAATTTTTTGGCACTTCTTGGTGTTCATCGCATGTTTCAATCACTATTGGCACTGTTGGTCCATTCGCTATCTTTAGCTGACCATCAGTCGTGCAGTATCTAATCATGGAGATAGCAATTCATTCTTGTTGTGAATCTAACATTTTGTCTTTATTCTGTTTCTTCTGAAAGTAGCATTAGTGATGATAGTCATTCTTTTCTTGTTTCTTGTCAACACCATCTCTGTAGGTATTTTCTGCTACTTTATGTTGAAATTTGTGCTGTTGCTTGTTGGTGTAGTATCTGCACTAATTCACAATGTGCCCCATTTTTTAACAAGCATAGAATCTTTTCTCCCTTTTGTCTGTTAAGTACTTGTCATCTTTGGTGATAATCTGTTTCTGGTCAGCCACCACTAGTTTTTACTTTAACTGATTATTCCTGGACTTGCCAGTTATACTCCCTCCTTGGACTTCCACATACTATTCTTCCACCTTGATATTCTCATTCACGTCTTTTGGTACTCTTTCCCTTAGGAACAGTGACACGTCAATTAGGCACGGGATAACGAACTGTTCACACATTCATAGATCTCCCAGTCGTTCAAAACTATTTTCACACTAGACCATGTCAATTAATTTTGTGAAGCATCAGTGTATACGTGCCACAACTGGAATATACAGTTTTCCATTATTAGACTTAACTTCACTGAACATTTAAAGAAAACCCTCCACGGTAAGTTTATAGCATTTCAGCAGCGCCAACTTTAACTTGTTGTAGTCCATGACATTTTCTGATGTCATGCATGTATATACGAGGGCTGTTCAAAAAATACGCGGACTGACGTCATAAAACAAAATGTACTTTAGTTAGAAGTTACAGGTCTGGGACCCCTTCAAAGTACTCTCCTCCCCAACGCACACACTTATCCCAACGGTGTTTCCACTTGTTGAAACAGTCCTGGTACGCTTCTTTTGTAATGTCCTCCAGTTCCTTCGTCGCATTTGCCTTAATCTCGGGAATCGTCTCAAATCTTCTTCCTTTCAAGGGTCTTTTGAGTTTGGGGAACAAGAAAAAATCGCAAGGAGCAAGGTCAGGTGAGTAGGGGGGGGGAGAACAGTGATCGAGTGTTTGGCCAAAAACTCACGAGTTCTGAGGGCTGAATTTCGCAGCAACGCGGTGCATCTTCAATTTTTCGGTGAAAATCTTGTAACAAGATCCAACTGATATCCCACACTCTTCAGCAAGCTTCCTGACAGTCAGACGTCGATTTGCCCGCACCAGGGTGTTGATTTTGTCGACGTGTGGGTCGTCAGTTGACGTGGAAGGACGTCCAGGACGCTCATCATCTTCAATGGACTGTCGACCATCCTTAAAACGTTCATGCCACTTGGAACATGCCGTACGCTTCATAGCAACATCACCGTAAGCCGTGTTAAGCATAGCAAAAGTTTCAGTCGCAGATTTTCCAAGTTTAACACAAAATTTCACAGCAAGTCGTTGCTCCTTCAGGTCATTCATTCTGAAATCCGCCAAACGAAAAAATCGCACTTCACTTAAAACCGCGTAGCTAATACACAAATGAAGATATCTGCAATCGGGAAATGGCGTCGTAATCAGCTGATCTGTGCGAACCTAGCGACACCAAGCGGATTCCCCTGGAACCAACTGGAGCCGCGCAATTCAAACAGTCCGCGTATTTTTTTAACAGACCTCGTATTTGTAGGCCTTTCTCTGTGAGAACTGGACTAAGACAGACTCCCCAGTCGCATTTGTTCCAATTTTGGCTTTAGGTGAATATTTTTTATCTCCTCAAGAAATCATCCATGTTGTCTTTTTGTTCATCGGATTTAAGCAGCTTGGGTGTATTGGTCCAGACTCTGTTTTCATTCTCTGTTCTTCATCCTTCTGTTTGGTAAGCTTAGCGATCTCAGTTTGTGTTTTTATTATCTCTATTTTAGTCTCTCCTTTTTTTCTTTTTTCTCAATTTATTATTCTATTCTCTCTATTTCCAGGATCTCTTTTTTCTCATTTTTTTTTCTTTTCGGCACTCTTATCCTCTCTTTCTTGTTGATGTACTTCTCACTCCTGTTCTTGTTTTTTTTTCCTGTTTGTTTAACAAACTCTCGTACATTGTTATTTTTGGGCCTAAGTCACTCATCCTTCTCTATCCATTTATAAAATTCCGTCGACATAGTTATATAACATGATTATACTCTCTACAGTATTTTGGCCACCACTGCAGCTGTCATACACATCTACTTCCCTTTACCACTATATAGTCCTGGATGGCACACCGTATGTAAGTTTTCTCTTATGTGTGTTGCCAGGATTCTCTACAGAATCATACATGCTGAAATTTCTGCTGTTACTTTTTGGTGTATTACTTGCACTAATTCACAATGTGGTCCATTTTTTAATAAACATAGCATCTCGTCTCCGTTTTGTCTGTTAAGTACTTGTCAATTTTTGGTGGTAATCTTGTCTGTGACTTGTGTATATATATATATATACTGCTCGACTGAGACCTAGAACTTTCTGCAAATTGCGAGACAATACTCACTTAAAACAACGAGAAATTTGTCACTTCACAATGGCCTGGCGACTCGTAATCCGAGGGTCGCGGGTTCGCGCCCGCGTCGCGCCAAACTTGCTCGCCCTCCCAGCCGTGGGGGCGTTATAATATGCAATTAATCCCACTATTCGTTGGTAAAAGAGTAGCCCAAGAGTTGGCGGTGGGTGGTGATGACTAGCTGCCTTCCCTCTAGTCTTACACTGCTAAATTAGGGACGGCTAGCACAGATAGCCCTCGAGTAGCTTTGTGCGAAATTCCAAAAAACAAACAAACAAACAAAAAACACTTCACAATAACTGAACTACACAACAGATGTTTAGTAAACAATTACATAAGCAAACTTGGCATAGCTATCGCTTATAAAAATAACTTACTTTAACACTCGCACAATATACTCTAAATAATACCCTCATATTAAATTTATAATGAACAGTCTTGTATATATATGTATCTAACACTGTAATGATATTTCCTGTTTAGTTTCTAATCGCATAAGCTTTCAGATGTGCGTTTAGCTGTTCTAAAATAATCCAAAACTTTCACCTGTTTTGTATTTTTTGTGACGTTGTTTTTGCTTTTTCATTTATGATCATATAAGGTTAACGAAGTACAGTGTTTATAAAGTACGTGTATTTGAGGCACCCATGGCTGGACCTTAAATCACTCACTGTTTGGAGCATTCTTAGTTTCTATTTTCTGCTAATAAACGCTTGTGATCAGGTTCACAAACTTCTGTCTAACTATATATGTAATTGCGGTAATCGTAGTTAATGTGGAAACAGCAGGTTAGAAGTTCAAGGCTGTGCCGCGATGTGTCTGAAAACGGTCTACTTTATCAGCTGTAGGTGTTATAAAGTGTCATTCATCCTGTTATTTGGTTCAAAATCAAGCAAAGCCTTTGTGGCGGATAGGGCTACTGACTTATTGCCTTCCAATTTTATTCAGTAGTTGGAAATTCAGGACGTCTATATGCGAGTCGTAGCAGCTCTCTGACTTAATAGCTTAGACCGCGTGTGTGTGTGTAAAGTGCCACTCAGGTTCAACATGCTAGTACTACTTACATCGAATTAGCATAGTCAAGATACCGATAACGATTATAACCAAACGGAATTTCTTTCAAACAGTAATGCAACTTGTTTTAGTTTCATAAAATCGTAAGCTTATGAATTCACATCCAAACATTTGTTTTTCAAATAGCTCATTGTAGAGGATTCTCAGAGTCTTGAAAATATTCATCTTATCGAATTGAATAAGCTTTATCTTAAACATACGAAGTAATATTTAACGGCAAAATCGTCATTTCATTCCATGCTTCAAGGCTTTAAATTTAAACTCCTTTGATATGTTTTTAACCATTCTTCACTAATAATAACTTTACTCTCCACTTGTATCATTATTAGTTCTGGTGATATGTTGTTTCACACGTATTATGTAACAATTCTTTAAATATTTCATGTGCTACACATTTTCTAAAACTGTATAATTCTTTATACGACCTTGTCTGAGACCTTTTTTGTGGCTTATTTGAATCAACAGGGTTATAATGTGATCATATTCTTGTCAAAAATATACTTCTTTCTTAAACGAAACGCATATCTATTTCGAAATTGAAAATCCTCGACATGAAGAAAATAATTTTCTCTTAAATGACATGGTAATTGTGTTTTGAATTTTATGAAAACAACACACACAAAAAAAGAGAATTCAATAACACTGAACCTCCATTTATCTTAAATAGTTTAGTAGTTCATTTCGTAGGAAGTTGTAATACACATGACATTCGAAATATTTGTTGAATGAGAAATCAAGTGCAATAATGACAAATTATACTGTTAGACATGTGTATCTTTAGAAGCATAGATTAGCAATCTGATGAACATCTTTCAAATGTTGTGTTCATTTATACTTTACGGTAAAATAAAAAGTATATATATAACATTTCGAAACCCTTGTAAAGTTTTTAAAGATACTTCTTATCAGTTTATTTCAGAATTTTAACTGGTGTTCTTCTGCCATGAGGCCTGACATGGCCAGGGGATTCGGACACTCGACTCGTAATCTGAGAGTCGCTGGTTGGAATCTCCGTCACACCAAATATGCTCGCCCTTTTAGCCGTGGGCGTTATAAAGTGACGTTCAGTCTAACTAATTTTTGGTAGAAGAGAAGCCCAAGAGTTGACGGTTTGTGGTGATGACTCTCTGCTTTCTCTCTAGTTTTATACTGCTAAATTAGGGAAGACTAGCGCATATAATCCTTGTGTAGCTTTGTGCGAAATAAAAATAAACAACTTCTGCAGTGCTTTTACTTTACTATTATATTATACATTTATATATATATATACTATTATTTTGTCATAAATATAATTATATTACTTACGTTTGTTTGTTTTAGAATTTCGCGCAAAGCTACTCGAGGGCTATCTGCGCTACGTCAACATTTATAGCGAAACAAAGGACCAGTAAATAATTCCAATGAATCATTTTTATATTACCAATTATAAATGTATAGTACCAGTGTAGTTTATCACATTCACATCAACTGTTATAATTTTATTTATATTATATGCATTATTTTCAAGCAATAAAACATAAATAAACAACTGTTAATTTTGCCTTTAACGTGTATTCGAAACAATGAAGTAGTGGTATTGGTTTGTTTATTTTTTAATTTCGCGCAAAGCTACTCGAAGGCTATCTACGCTAGCCGTCCCTAATTTAACAGTGTAAGTCTAGAGGGAAGGCAGCCAGTCATCACCACCGACCGCCAACTCTTGGACTGCTCTTTTACCAACGAATAGTGGGATTGACCGTCACATTATAACTCCCCCACGGCTGAAAAGGCGAGCATGTTTGGTGCGAACACGCGACCCTCAGATTACGAGTCGCTCGCCTTAACCCACCTGGCCATGCAGGGCAAATATTACTTACGTAAAAAAATAAAAATAAACTGTTATTTTGTAGCAAATAAAAACAATTGTGAATCAATCCAGTGGCTACTTGTTTCTGAGCTTTTCTTCAATTCTTACGTTAGATGGTTTGTGAAATACGTCTTTACTGTTTTGTTTTCTCAGTCATCTAGAGAAAAGAGTTCAAGTCTTTAATTATTAAAAATACGTTTCACTAAAGATTTACTGAATAGATAATTTTTCAGTTAGTTATAATTATGTTTTTTATAATCATTATTAGATTTCTCCAATCGATCAGCATTAAGTTCACATGGCTACTGCGCTAAGAGCCAGTGCTTTGATTTCCCGCTAACATAGAGTGCAAATAACTCACAGTGTGCCCTTTTTTTATAAAACAAAACAATAACAACCTATATTAATTAGTACTTATCGTATTACTGTGTCATATTGACGGCAAATCTAGTAAACAGTAAATTAAACCCCTAAAAATAACAACGAGTTAACACTCAAATCAACCCTATTCGTTTGATAAGAAAACTGGACGAGTCAGTAGTCTTCTTTATATTGACTAATTAACTTTTTGTCTTAACTGCACTGTTAATTTAAAAATTGGATCGTTAAGTATCTTGAAAAGTGTAGAAATTTCCATTCCCCTGTGTGCAGTTGGTGTAGTTCGAAGTACAATTTGCTAATAGACTTTTTTTGGAAGCAAACTCAGTAGAACAGGTCAAGTTTCTGTTCACAGTCTCCTGTTTTTATTTGTTTTGTTTTTGTAACATAAAATATTATTATACAATATTACTTAAAAATGTCAGCCTGGCATAGTTTTATACCTGATCCCAGGCACTAGAAAGTGTTCAGTCAGTTTTCATTAATTATTCCGTAGGGAAATCAAGTCTTGAATGATTTTTTTTTCTCTGGAATGTTGTAAGTGATTAACATTTAAAGAATTATATCTAATCCTCTTTCGAAACAAGTGTTATTTCTAACAACAAAGTTGTAGTAAATTTTAATACGTGCCCAGTCAAAGGGATAATAAGATGTATTATTGTCATCAAAATACATTATTGTGTCACTAATTTGGTTAGCACCAAGAGAAAATACCTAAGTTAAAAGCTAAAAAACAATACAAAATTTTCTGCCGTTTCCAATCGTTTACCAGTTTAACAAAATAATAAAAAATTCTTCCTAGTTGGTAGATTTCTCATTAATTTTCTTTTGAAGCCGATAGATAAGTGATTAGAATTCTCTTGTGTTTGTACTGCTCGTAGTCTGTACATATTTTACCCTCAGATGAAAAGAAACTTGGTAGACTAATTGCTAATTAACCTGTTATCACACAGTACACTGATTGCTTTTATCAGATTACACAGATTCTCAGTATTTCTGACAGTAAGATTGATGTATTATAGATCATTATAGAAATGCAGAGACATTTAGTGACCACTTAATTGCATATAACGTAAGAATATTTTGCTACATCTTCACATTCCAATTGGAGAAGTGTTAAGCTAGAATGAATGATAGGATAACATGATCTTTAACAGATGAAGTAATTATAATGTATTTGTTCGTAGCTTGTTTGATAAAAGAGCTAGCGTACAGGATCACACACAAAAGGTGCAATGAATTAAAAAAAAAGATCCAATGAATGATGGTCTAATAGTTGACTGTTCTTCAGGGGAAGTTATTTATAGCTAGAATATTCTGGGTATTAAAAATGTATCAAAATAGAGCTATTATTGTCTTAATGCAGTTCAAATTCAAAAAATTATTAAAACTATAATTTGTTTGGAACAGTTAAATATGGTTTCTTTTAATGTCATGCTAAAAATTTTCATTATTTCACAGCAGCAGCAACAACAAGTTGAACAATTGGACTCATTTATTCCACAGCTCCATGAGCAGTTACAGTTAAACATGATGCAACAAAGCCAGATTTTAAACAGTCTAAACGCTGTAGCCTCAGGAGAAAAGGCCAAAAACAGTAGACAACAGCTTCAACAACTAGCCTTACAGCAGCACCAACTAATGCAGAAGCTGCAGCTGTCACATCGCTTTAGTATAGTAGGGCTGCCTCCTTTCTTTCTTACACAGGGTAAGTAAAGAGCTTCGAGAAAGTGTTCTGTTTCTAAAGTAAATAAAATCAAAATTAAGAATAGCAATTTTATTTCTTACTTTTGAAGCTCATATGTCATACTGTGTTGTAGTCTACAGAGTGCATAATTCTTATAGTGATTCATGGAATGCTCACATTTTACTGAAGTAATGATAGTACAAGTTGCAACATTAAGTGTTCCTCATGACACAATTTTAGTATCTATTGATTTACTGACAAATAAAACACTACTATATGATGGTGTGAATGGTTAAAATAGATGACATTTCCAAGCAGCCTTTTAACCCCATCAGAGAAATACACTGGGCACACACAAAAAATAAACATTTAATATCAATATTATTATCAAAAGTTTTTTTTTTTTTCTTATAGCAAAGCCACATCAAGCTATCAACTGAGTCCACCGAGGGGAATCGAACCCCTGATTTTAGCATTGTAAATCTGTAGACTTACTGCTGTACTAGCAGGGGCTATTATCAAAAGAGTCACTTTTTTATGCTGGATATTGTTATGGGGCTTTTGAATACTTAAGATATTTATTGCAAAGTATTTTATTTATGATAACATTGTATAGTACCATACAATTACTGTATTGATATGAAATATGTCATTATTATCTATTAATATAACCAAGTGTTGCATATTGTTAAGCAAATATAAAAATTTTATTTTATTGAATCTCATATGTTTAAAATAGTTGCATGTAGTATTTGTGTTTTGGAACATTTATAGATACTTTTAATAATTAATGGCTTCTACCATGTTATATTAAGTCTGTGGTTTTTAATATGTTTTTGAATGATATCCATATTCAGGAATTTCATCTGGTGACTTCCAGAACTTATGGAAAGATGAGGCATTCAGTGTGGAAGAGAGATCATTGAAGACAGAATTGAATGGAATGGTCCACAACATTTCGACTACAATGTCTAACTGTCAAAATTCAGTGTTATCAGTTCTATCACCAAATAGTCTGCTGAATGGGCATGAGCAAAAGGAGGGATTTAAGTTACCAAATTCTATGCCATCATCCAAAAGTGGATTTACAAGAGAACAAAATACAACTTGTTCAATAAAGGAAGATAGTAGCTGGTCTGTTGCAAACCAACTCCATCCACTGTTTGGTCATGGTGTTTGTAAATGGCCTGGATGTGAAACAGCATGTGAAGACCGACAGACATTCATGTTGTAAGTATTGACTTGTAATCTAAATTTGAAGCAACTTAGCAACTCTGAATATTCTAATAAATTTAAAATTAAATTTACCAGCAAAGGTCTGTAGTAACCCAAAACTTGGTATTTAATTATATGCTTTAACCTTCATTGCTGTTTAAAAACTACATATACAATGATGACAGTTTATTCCCAATTATTTCAAAGAGACAGAAAACAACACATGTTACATAATAGCCCTTTTTATTATTTGTAGAAAATTTGTTCATAATTATATTACTTATGTTAGTTTCATGTTGTGTTATCTGTGAAAAGTTTTTTATACATATTTGTGACATGTCTTAACTGAAAATTATTGTTTATAATATCTCAATGAAAGACATTTTATTTTAATACATACCACAGATCTCATAAATATGATTTATGTAAATAGGCATTAAAACATAAGAGCAAGGAGTGTTCATCTTCCATGTCATGAGCCCACATTAGTGTGTAATGTATGCACATGTACATTTCCATGTAGGAGAAAGCAATATTTGTTACCAATGTCATGAGCCTATATCAATACATAATGTATTTTGAGTAAGTTTAATAACATTATTAATATTATTTTCTTGTGCTATGATTAAAAATTCTGAACCACAGTTGGATTTTTTTAGAGGAATCATACCTTGTGGAGATATAAAATGAATAATATGATTTTTGCATTAAAGGTACCTGGTAATCAAATATCACAAAGTAAGATACAGTAAAATTCAAAATGAAATTTCAGGAAAAAGCCAAAAAAAAGGGTTTGTTTTCCAATATGAAAAAATTAAAAATACATTAGATGTTCTTTAATAAAAGAATATCCATCAGTTTTAACAATTGAGATGGCATCATCTGAATCAGTTTGGTGGTATTTATAGCTTTAAAAGAAATAAAAAGTTTTCATCCCTATTAAACACAGACATTTAAATAAGGAGCATCATTTGGATGACCGGAGCACAGCTCAGGCAAGAGTACAGATGCAAGTAGTTTCCCAACTTGAGATTCAACTAACAAAAGAGAAAGACAGGCTTGAAGCCATGATGAAACACCTTCACATGAATAGTTCAAATTTATCTTCTCCTGATTCTTCAAAACAAGGAAGTACCAATTCACTTTTCAAAAAAGTGCAGTGTAATAATATATCAGTAAGTTTTTTTGATTTTCAGCAATTCTGAAGCAATAATTATTCTGTAACAGCTTATATAAATCTCATATACTAAATCAGTTTAAGACAATGGTTAGAAGATTCTCTTATGGTAAACCTCTCATAAAAATTAATCTCACAGGCCTGCAATAGTTTTATTCTACAGTAATTCCTGTATAATGAATTCTAAAGTTATATCCATTTTTCTCTATCATGTACAGATTTTTCACAAATTGTTATATGTACTTTTACTTAAGTGAATCATTTTCATTGAAACCAGGCCACATTTTGTTATGCTTAACATGTTGACAACCACTGGCTATAGATTTTCATAGATTGATAGTAATGTGAGAATTTTATTGATCAGCTTAGAACCCATGAGAAATACACCACTAGTATATAAATGGTTAACAGGCCATATGACATAGCATGTCATTTCTGGATGGTATTAATTTTTGCAAGCACTTTCACAGTAATGTTTTTTTAATATTATTTATTCTTGATTATGGTATGGCACAAAGAGATCGTGTAAATAGCCCAACATATTCTGTTATATTTGTGATAAAATTATTGTAAAGAAACAAAGGCAAAACATTACAAAATTCACTAAAAAACATATTATCATTGACTCCACACAAAGTTTGCATCATTTGTTTGAAGAATTGAGACAATGGACTAAAGGCAAGAAAAAGGCTTTGTCTTTTGGAATTCCAACTGTCTACAACAAGGCTACAACAGTCAAAATAAAAAGGAAATTTTTTATTCAAACCTTCATTCTGTTATAAAATCTGTTGCTTATGGACCTGATGTACCTGTGCCTGCTCCACTGGAGACTTTTGATACAGTTTCTTTTGATTTTGAATCTGATGTCAATAGAAATGATGATATGGATTGTTTTCAGTCGTGATCGTCTGGTGAACCACAACTTTTCACATAAGGTGAACTTAATGATTTGGTGAGAGATTTGGGTTTTCAAAATGATTCTTCAGAAATTTTAGCTTCCAGACTTTGGGCTAAGAAATTATTTTGTCCAGGGACATCATTTTACTGGTACAGAAATCATGAGAAAGAGTTTACATCAGACTTTTTTCAAGAAGGTTCACTGGTTAATGCAACAATATTATTGAATTAATTCTGCTAGGAGCTGTTATCTTTCAACTAAATGAATGACAATTGTTCATTGATTCCTCCAAATGAAGTCTAAAAGGTGTTCTCCTTCACAATGGTAACATATATACACCTGTTCCTATTGTTCATTCAGTTCACTTGAAAGAAAAGTATAAAAACCTCAAACTTATTCTTAACAAGGTCAAATATAAAGATCATGGTTGGCTATTTTGTGGAGATTTAAAAGTCATTTGTATGTTGATGGGTCAACAATTCGTTTATACAAAGCTCCATGAAATCAGCACTGGATAAAGAAGCAATATCTACACTGAGTCAGCCTGATACCAGGACTGAAAATCATTAAACATAAAAATTTGGTTGATACAAAGAAAGTCTTATTACCTCCACTTAACACAAAATTGGGCTTAATGAAGCAGTTTATCAGGAGAACTTAGCAATTGTTTCAATATTTATATTGGCAATTCCCAGCTCTTTCAGGAGCAAAACTTAAAGAAGGGATTTTTGTTGGGCCTCAAATTAGGAAATTCCATCCAGATGAACAGTGTAAAATGGCAGTTGAAAAAGAAACATGGATTGCATTTAAAGGTGTTATTGACAAATTTTTAAAAAACAACAAGGACCTAAATAATGAAAATATTGTTAATAACATGCTTGATAAATTCAAAAAGTTGGGTTGTAACATGAGCTTGAGATTCGTTTCTTACACTCACATTTTGATTATTTCCCTTAAAATCTTGGTGTCATCCACAAAGAGCAAGGGTATAGGTTTCATTAAGACATCAGGGAAATGTAGAGGAGGTATTAAGTAAAGTGGAATGTCAGCATCAGGGTTGATTACTTCTGATCTTTGAAACAAAATTCTCCAGAAAATACCATATGTATTTTTGAGACAAAACATATATTTCTAGAAAAGAAAGAAAAAATCAGGACAAATGAGGATGCATATTCATTTGATATCATAATTAAAAGAGTAACAAGTTTTTATGTATTGCTTTTGAAGTTTACATGTCATGCTGTACTGTAGCCTCCAGAGTGCATAATGTGTATCATAATTCATAGCATGCACACATTTTATTACAACATTAAGTATCCCTTATGTAATGTTATTTTAGTATATTCACAGACAAGACACTACTATATAAAGGTGTAAGTGGTTAAAACAGGTGACCCCTCCAAGTAGCCTTTGGCCCATTTTTTTGGAAAAAAAAATGAACCATGACTTGATGAGATATAAGAGGAATTGTAAAAATATTTAATCATTGCTTGAGTCACAGTTTGTTTAATACCTAATTATGTTATATTTATATCATCGTTAGTCTATTGCAATACAATTTACAATGTGCTTAATTAATTTCTTTACCTTAATGTAAACATTGTGATTTTTCTTATTTAAAATATCTTGCAGCTTGAAATAATATGGTTATTTAACTTTAAATTAATCTTATTTTATACAATGCATATTATAAAAATTAAATTTTCAAATGAAATTATTAATAAAATTATAATTAATTTGTTATTGCAGCAAGGCATTCATGAAATCAAGTCATTAGTGTTACCTAACCAGTGTAGTTCAAGTAGTTCTTTTGTTAACAAAATATTGATATCTTAGTGTAATTCAAGTTCATCTAATGCTTAGTCAATACTTTTAACTAAGTTGATCTTGGTTGGCAAAGCAGTGTCACAGTTAATATATTAACATTCTCAAACAGGCCTTGCCTCCACTCTCCAAACCAACATCCACATCACCACAGTTATCTTTTCCAATTACATCAGTGTGCACCTCTGGTGGTCTTTTCCCTTCCCTCACTAAACCAATACCCACATCACAACATTCTCTGCCATCTGTATCAGTATCTTCCCCTGCTAGACTACTCAGTGTTGCCTTGACAACAATGGCCAACACTTCACCCTTGATGACAGTACCATCAAGGCTTATTCCAACAAATTCTATCCCTTTGCATCCTTCCAGCCCTACTGCTATTGGTCCAATTCGACGACGTCTTAGTGATAAAGGATGCCCTTCATTGGCAGGTATAGTGACATCATATTTTTTCATGGTATAGATTCATTATCATGTTGATTGTGGTTTATCATTGTTAGGTACAGTATTAGTATTCTAATGACAAAATAAAATTAATTGTAAGATGAACTGTTATTCTCTTATTAACAACATGTAGTTTAATTGTTAAGTAAAGTATTGACTTCTTTTTGAAAAAATATTACATTTACTGTTAGGTAAGGTATGGCTCTGTTAGGAGCAAAATATAACCTTCATTATTTGACAAGATATTGCTCTCTTATTAACAAGGTTACAGCAAGGTTAGGAATATCCAAAAATGTCTTATCTGTTAATATGAGGACCAATTTTTCACACAATTTTTGCTCTATAACTCAGTCAAAAATGGTTGGATTTTGATGAAACTTGGTGAAAATATGTAGAATATGAATCTTAATTGTTCTACCAAAATGGTTAGTGTCCATCGATAACTTAGGATATAAGGACACTTTTTCAATTCTTTGAGAGCCAAATATGATCAATTTTGTATGGCCAAGGTATGTACTGTATTATCTTCCACTTTGGTTGTTAAATAAAGTACAGCTCTCTTATTAATGAAATATAACACTAGTTGTTACAGAAAGTATGGTTTTCTTATTAACATTATTAAGTAATGTATTGGCCTCTTAATGACAAAATATAATATTCATTGTCAGTTAAAGTAGTGCTCTCTTATTAACAATATATAAAATTCATAGTTAGATAAAGTATTATTCTCTAATAACAAAATGAAACATCCATTATTTGGTGAAGTATAGTTAATTTGTTAACAAAATATAACATTCACTTTTAGTTAAAATATTAGCCTCTTAGTGAAAATAAATATAACAGTCAGTGTCAGATAAAAAATTGCTCTCTTATTAATGATATATAACATTCATATTTAGATGAAGTACTATTCTCTTATGGATACAATATAAAATTCATTAATAGTTACATTATTAACTTATGAGTGACAAAATGTAGCATTTATTTTTGATGAACTATTATTCTATTGGTGACAAGATGTAATATTCACTGTTAGATAAGGCATCGGACTTGTACCAAATTACGGCCCGGCATGGCCAAGCGTGTTAAGGTGTGTGACTCGTAATCTGAGGGTTGCGGGTCGTGGGGGCATTATAATGCGACGGTCAATCCCACTATTCGTTGGTAAAAGAGTAGCCCAAGAGTTGGCGGTGGGTGGTGATGACTAGTTGCCTTCCCTCTGGTCTTTATACTGCTAAATTAGGGACGACTACCACAGATAGCTCTCGAGTGGCTTTGTGCGAAATTCAAAACAAACAAGCAAAACTCTCCAGGGTATGAACTTTTCTTACCCAAACACCGACAGACATTCGAACTTTCTATCAGCAGGCTTCAGGTAGCAGTCCTCGACTAAGAAATTATCAGCTTTAGTAGTTTCGAGAGATTGATCATTTATATTTAATTTATCCTGAAATAACGCTTTAACTAACTCATCATTTAAATTTCGGTGTCCTAGAAAGGCTGTATCTCACTTTAGTGATTCAAGATTTTCCGTGATATAACAAAATGTCAAAAACAATATTTAACATGATATGATCCTAAGTATATACATTTTACAACTCACGCAATATAAGATGGGAAGTATCAAACAATATTTATAATTTTAACTTTATACATCAATTTACATTGTTAGTAAAACATTTATCATGCAATAAAGCTCTCACTAATTTTACTTTATACAACAAAATAACTTGCATATTTTACAAAGTGGAGCCCTAAAAGGCACATTATATTTCCTTATTAATTATTCCTACAAGAACAGTACGATAAATAAAACTTATTGTTTAAATATTTTCATAACTAAATTATCACATTTATTCTCCTAAAAGGACTATATCTTATTCAGTCGGGGGCATACTATATATGACTGTAGGTTTAAATCGTCCTAATTAATATTTTTACTTTATACATCATTTTACATCGTCAATAAAACATTTATTACACGGTAACAACTATACTAATTTGACAACAAAATAATTTATGCATGTTTCACAAAGGCGCTGTGTATTTTGTTATAGGAAAGTCACATCGGGTTATCTGAGGGGAATTGAAACCCCGATTTTAGTCTTTTAAATCTGAAGAGTCATCGCTGTTCCATTAGGGGGCTAAATTATCATTAATTTGTAATAACATAGTACTAAAATCTTCAGTAACTTCATCAAGTAAGTTCTAACTATTGCACTGTCCTTGTAGGACTAATTAATGATAAGGAAATATAATGTTTCTTTCAGCTCTCTATCTTTTTAAAACGTGTAAATTATTTTGTCGTATAATGTCATATTAGTGAGAGTTCTCTTGCATAATAAATATTTTATTGACGATATGGATTGTTGTCGAAAGTCAAAGTTCTCCACAGTGGTATGTCTATGGACTCGCACTGCTATAAACAAGTTTCGGTATCCCTGGGGAGCAGAACACAGATGGCCCATTGTGTAGCTTTGTGCTTAATTTTAACCAAATAAACAAAGTCAAAGTTTTAAGTATTGCATGATATTGCCCATTTTAGAGTGATTTATATATACAAACATGTATTTTGTGCATGGTAAGATGTATATAATTGTGATCATGTTACATTAAATATTACATAATATCACTAAAAATCTTTAATCTCTTGAGCCCTTTTAGGACAAAAAATTTAATTAACTGGTGAATTAGCGTTAAGTTTTTATGAGGAATTAATTATAAATGATTTAATAAATAAATTAGTGTTAAGCAATCCTCTTCGGGGCCATTAATTGTAAATTATTCAATTAATTAGTTTTAAGTGTGCTTTATATGACGATATTAATTAATTCCATTATTAATCAGTGATGTCGAGAAACCCACTTGTTGAGAAATTTAAATGCAAAAACGGCTCGTTTGGGTTGAGAAAATATTTTACATAGAAGAGCGAACAACGTTTCGACCTTCTTCGGTCATCGTCAGGTTCACAAAGAAAGAGGTAACTGACCGGAAGCTGACTACATGTTTGAAAGGGGTTGTGTAACTGAGTGTCGGAATGTAGAGGGCGTGCTTAGATGTTTGAATATATAATTTTATTTATTTTATTATTCGTCACCTGACGATGACCGAAGAAGGTCGAAACGTTGTTCGCTCTTCCATGTAAAATATTTTCTCAACCCAAACGAGCCGTTTTTGCATTTAAATAATTCCATTATTGTTGAGGCAGGTATTGTATGACTTATGGCCACCTGTCATGGCGCCCTAAAACACCTATATTTTGTGCTACTAGTACCTGCCTTCCATAAGTTAGTTGCACCTTCTGGTGACACCTTTTTGAACTATGACATCATGGTACCCTGTAATGGAGGTCTAGTAATACGTCTCTGATGACACCTCTGGTAGCACAATTAGGAACTATAACTGCATGTGGCTCAATCTTGTAATGCTTCTGAAGTGCCAACCTAACTACTTTCACCTTTCCTTCAACTGGTGTTTACGTTTCTGCCTAAACTTCAAGTGATAGGTAAAATAGTGTAGAGGGAGTCACGTAGGTGTGTGGCACTACTACTGGTGGATTTTGTTGCATGGTAATTTGCATATACTAATAAGCTAAAAACTTTAAATCGAGGGATGTGTGGGAGCGAAAGGCTGGTGGCATGCGAAAAGTTTCGCTAGTAGAGAGCAACATTGAACTAGAATATCTATGTATGCCAGTGCCAGAAAGCACATGTCAGAATTGCAGTTTCAGTGTATGAAAATTATAACTTTAATTCATTTATTTTCATATTCTTTAATATAAAAAAAATCTCAAGCTTGAAGATAAGTTGGTAATGAGGTTGTGTAAAAATCATTGATTTTTGTCCTTTTTCAGATGGTTTAGGTATAGAAAATATATTTCAACACTAATTTTAATCTAGTTACTGTATTAATAATATATGTTGAAATATTTCTATCTGTTCATAGTAGTTTAAATTTATAATTGATAGTTTTTGATGGAACTGTAATTGATTCTTCAATGAGAAGAAGAGTAGCAGAAAAATCCAACCTTGACATTAGTGAAGGTATGATAACATAAACATTTCTATTGTTTTATCTTATTAAGCCAGATCAGAATATTACAAATTTCTTTATTTTGACCTGTAGTAGTTACCCTCTGAGGATACTCTGAATTGATGAAAACTTCAACAGTACTAACAGAGGATATTTTAAAATTATAGACTATAGCAGAACTATGATTATATTTTTGATAGATATTTTAGCCAATAAAAGATAAGTATTACATGATACAGCTTTTGAATGATTTCTACAGTAGCCTTAACTGTAAAATGGAATTTCTTATGCTTTTTAATAATACTGAATAAGATGTACTTTAACATGTCTTCCATTTATCATATTTATTAATTAATATAAAAAGTCATGTTCCTTTATACTGATTATTTGGACTTCAATTTAAAGTTACATCAAAACAAATTGAAGAAATAAACATTTTGAGCCTCAGTTAAATGTTTTGTCAAACAACTTCAACAAATAATTATCCTGGGCTGCAGTGAAAAGTTCTATGAAAGCATGTTCAAGAAACAAATATTTTGGGGTTCTGTATTCTGCCAAAACAAGTACAACAAATAAATATTCTGATTACAGCTATAGGTTACACCAAAAGAAGTTCAGCAAATAAATGTCTGTACTTTATTACAACTTGTAGCTTTTACACTAAATAAGCTTTTTATTTAGAACAGGTACGATGTATTGATCAAGTCTTTGAGAATGATTGGAGTGTTATACCTGTTCAAATTACAAATTTTATTTATTGTAAAAGCTATAATTTGTAATAAAATATTCCTAATCACTAAATAAACACAAAACATAACTATTAAATTAATATTCTGGACATAAAATTTAAAAATTCTGTCAAAGCAAGCCCAAAAAATAAATAAATATTGATTTTACATCTGCTCTTGGCATTATTTGTTTATTTTCACTTGGAAATACTAGATTGGACGCATACTAAAATACCCAATGAAGTGATTTGTTTTCATATTAAGGTAATTGTAATTTTTAAACTAGAGTTTGGTCTTGTTAATCTTCCAGTTACTGATCTTGTCAGTGATAAGGTGAAACATAAATTAAGATACCTGCATTAATTTTATCACATGAAAGGCCTTGTGAAAAATTAAACATACTATAGACTTGATCATTCTAGAATTTTTCTTACCCTCTTATATACTTACTAGCAATAACTTTCCTAATCTTTTTTTTTTTACAGTAAAATTTTAATAATTAATGTGATGGAATTCGTATAAGCAAAGCAGTATATAGTTATTGATACTTAACCTTTTTAATAGTTAACTTTAGATCAGGGGTTCCCACCCGGTGGGTCGCGACCACCTAGGGGGTAGCGAAGCCTTGGCAGGGGAGTCGCGTAGCCTTGTTAGAAGTAGCTTGGGATAACATTAATTTTATTTCATCAATTACATTTTTTTCTTTCAGTGCAAAGCAAAACGTGTGCTACGTTAGTTCAATGTCATTAGGTGATATTATGCGTGTATGTATGCGTGCCTGTTTGAATGTGTATGTGTCTGCAACTGTATGTATGTGTGTACTAGTGAGTAGCGAGTATGTGAGTGCACGCGCATGTACGTATGCTTGTGTGTCTGTTTAGCTGTGATTAAGTGTGTGTGTGCTCGCTGTCGACACGTGAGTCACATGTCCGTTGCTGATTGGTGGATGACGAATCGCGCGACTGGCCACGCTCCCTTCCCTCCCAATACTTACCCCATCATTACTCTACCTGTACCCCCCACAAGTAGTCAGTGTAAGATCTACAGTTGCCAAAGCGTTCATTATTCAACATTTTTATTTTATTTTAACAAGGAGATAAGTAAGCAGTAGAGGTGAGTTGTGTCCATGGCTAAACGGCGCAGATACTCAGAATGCTACCTCAACATTGGCTTCACCATTGTGCTCGCCAACGACGGCATCGAGAAACCACAGTGTGTTTTGTGCCATGCTGTCCTGAGTGCAGAGTCAATGAAACCATCAAAACTCAAGCGTCATCTCGAGATGAAACATCCAGAACACGCAAAGAAAGGTTTGGATTTCTTCAAACGGCATGAACGGTGTCTTAAAAGCCAAAGAATCAATAGAAGTGGGTCGTTTCAGCAGCAGAGTGCAGCCGTAGTGGAAGCTTCATATGAGATTGCATTCGAAATTGCAAAACAAAAAAAGCCTCACACGATTGGAGAAACACTTCTTAAACCCTGCATGATGAAAACAGTAAATCTTATTCTTGGAGAAGCCAGTGCAAAGAAGATGCAGCAAGTATCCCTGTCAAATAATACTATACAGAGGCGCATTTCTAAAATGTCTATGGATGTGAAGGAACAGGTTTTGACTGAAATCAAGGGTTCACCTTTGTTCTCCTTTCAGCTCGACGAGTCAACAGATGTAAGTTCATGTTCTCAGTTACTTGACTTCGTGAGATACATTAATTCAGGTGACATTAAAGACGAATTCTTATTCTGCAGTGCACTTGAAACCACAACAAAAGCTGATGATGTCATGGAAAAAGTTTCAACTTTTTTTCAAGACGAAGATCTTCAATGGGAAAACGTGTGTGTGGTTTGTACGGATGGGGCACCGGCTATGCTGGGATCGAAATCAGGATTCCAGTCGAGAGTGAAGAAGCTAGCACCTCAAGCAAAGGGCATCCATTGCATGATTCACCGATATGCTCTCGCCAGTAAGACTCTCCCTGCCTCTCTGCAGGAAGTGCTTGAATCTGTATTCAAAATTGAAAATTATGTGAAGACTCGAGCACTCAACACTCGCCTATTCAAAGAACTATGCAAAGACATGAATGCTGACCACGAAGTCCTTCTCTTCTACACAGCAGTATGTTGGTTATTGAAAGAAAACGTTATTAATCGTGTCTCTGAAATGAAAGATGAAATAAAGCTATTCCTGGAGACTCAAGAAAGGAAAGATCTTGTAGCTCACTTCAAAGATGAAGCATGGAATAAAAGGTTTGCGTACCTAGCCGACATTTTTGACCAGCTGAACAAGCTCAATTTGAAGCTTCAAGGAAGGGAAACACATGTTCTCCTTTTTCAAGATAGTTTTCGGGCCTTTGTTTCCAAACTGCAGAACTGGCGTCGGAAAACCAATCTTGGAAACATCGCTATGTTTGAAAAACTTTATGGAGTGACGGATGAGTCTCAGATCCAACTGGATCAGTTCCTCAAGGATGAGATTACCGAACATCTTCAGTCTCTAGAAAAGGAAGTCGAACGTTACTTCCCTGATCTATCACAGGAACAGGAGGCCCTGATAAGAAACCCATTTTGTACTGAACTTGATGTATCCAGCATCCCATATGATATCCAAGATGAATTTCTGGATCTAAGGAACGACTCTTCAGCTCGTGATCTCTTCAAGGTGAAATCTGACACTCAGTTCTGGTGCGCTATGTATCAGTCATACTCCAAAGTCAGCATGATAGCTTTACGTGTCCTTGTTCCATTTGCTTCTACCTACTTGTGTGAGGCAGGATTTTCCACTCTTGTCAATGTAGAAACAAAGAATAGGAACAGATTGGATGTTGGAGATGGCATGAGACTGGCTCTAACAAACGCTCGACCACGAATTTCAAAGCTTGCTGCTGAAATGCAACATCAGACATCTCACTAGCTGGGTTGGATAGCTGTTCAAACCTATGTTAATATTATTTTAAGAAATATGTTCTTTTTGTAAATTCAGGTTGGACCAATGTGATTTAATTTGCTAATAAATAATTACAGAATTTTTAAATATTTTTTTTAGATGTTTCTTTCCCTCTCCTTCACAGAAAATAAAAGAAAAATTAAGCTGCTCATAGTAAGTCCTAAATAGGGGGTCACATGGGTTTCAAACTTTTAGGTTAGGAGTCACGAGTGCCAAAAGGTTGGAAACCCCTGCTTTAGATAATACGTTATTTCTCTTTAACATGTAATTAGACAATAGTAGAAGCAAAAATGTTGTTTCAAACTACAATAACTAATAATTATCGGTGGTATGGAGGTGTTAAAGAATCTAGGTTTCTGGAGTTCCCCAGTGGACTTTTCTAATGTGGTAACAGTCCTTTTGTGCAACCATTTCTTCATCAATATTATTTTTTTTACAGAACTGTTTAAATTACAAAATATATGTGTACTCTAAATAAAAACAAAACATTAATTACTAAATATTTATACATGTACATTGAAATTGTGATAATCTTAGATTATTTCTGAAATAAAATATACTTGTTAAAAGACCCAAGCTAGGCTCTAAATGTTTCTCAACATGTAATAATGTATTCTTGAAATATCTATAAATATAATTCTTTCTGAAATTTTATACTGTATTTCAGAAATTCAAAGAAACCGAGAATTTTACAAAAATGCTGATGTCAGACCACCATTTACATATGCATCTTTGATTAGACAGGTCAGAAAAAAAAATTTATTTTTTAAAGTATAGTGTACTTAATTACTGAAGATAAAATCAACATGTTTTATTTTGTTAGTCACACAGGATGCAAATAAATGGATTTCTTTGGATTATGCCTAAAAAGTATCCTTTTTCTTATTCTATTCAAGTTACCATTTGAGTTTTAGAGATCTGTATTTAAAATATTAGTTTCATCAGTCCAACATTCAACTATTAATCTGTTTGTGTTATTTCAGAAAAAAAACTTTGATTAACCCATTAATTTATTTTTGCAGTGCAGTAATTTATTTGTACATAGCTAGAGACCAAAATTTTACAATCACTTTATTTTTATTAATTTTATACAAGTTTCATATAATATGAAGTACATCTGTATATAAAATTTACAAAACAGCGTAACCATCAACATCATTTTTTAGGCTATTATTGAATCTCATGAGAAACAGTTGACTTTGAATGAAATATACTGCTGGTTTCAAAACACATTCTGTTACTTCAGAAGAAATGCAGCTACTTGGAAGGTAAAGTGCTTTAATTAATTTTGGAAATGATTGTAATTGGAATGTGGATAGTTTTTGTTAAGTGAAATAATATTTTTGTGTAGACAGGTTTTATATTAAGTAATGCTGAGTCTAGGTTACTTAGGAAGATATATTTAAATTTATGACGTGTGTGTGTGTACTATTTAAATATTGACAGTTCTAATGTTTTTTGTTTAGCAGATGATTTTTTTCTTAAGAAGGACAAGTGAAGTATTTTGTTGATGAGAAAATGCAATAGAATAAATATATACTCTGTTAGTGTTGTGAAATAAAAAACTGCCATTAAGTACTTGACACACATCTATATATATAATGGATGCTTCTATTTCACAGTGTGTTTTAATATTTACTTAGCTCTCCATGTACATTTCCTAACAGTTGATCTTTTACACTAACATTGTTAGACCTTTCTAGATAGTCATTGTAATCAAATAACAACTAAGCTGCACAGAAAACGTTTCTGGCCTAATTTATATAGTATTTAATCTAAAGTTAGTAAATTCTTAGTTTTTTGTAACAAAAAGTTGACTCTCAGTTGACCAAATTTTACTGACTTTGTGTTATATCAAACAAACGTTTATAATGAATTTAATAAATATTGTGTTATTTTAGCTTTAAGCTTTTTTTAACTGTCAATATTTAATACACACGCACACTATATTATATTTATATATCTTGATTATTAAATGTTATCTTTATTTAATAATTTATAATGTTTGGATTCTTCAGAAAATAAACATTAGATAAACCAGGTTTTAAATTCTAAATATTTATACTCCAAGTTCACCAGTGTTTTTCCCATTTTACAAATCAGGTTGTGAATATTTTCCTTAGTTTTGCTCATAGCTCTAATAAATTCTTTACTTTTTAGAAGTAATTGTTATTTAATACTTTATTAATTTGTATATATGTATACTTTATTCAAATATTTTGTAAAGAAAGCAATGAAACTAGCTTTTTTTATTGCACTGCCAACATGATTTGATGTTGTTCACAATGCATTAATCATCATCATATGTAATTTATGTAACTTTTTTTTTTCATTTTTCATTACTTAATTACATACAAATTGACTAGTGCCTTGTATTTTGGTTCAAGAATGGTCAATATTGAATTCAGTTTCAGTAAAATATACACTAAATTTTTATCAAACTTACAATTAAAATGTATTGAGTTTTGACTACACTGTGCAGTCAGGGTACACATATGGTTCCAGCAGCAGCATGTTGAAAACCTTGAAATATTTCTCTTCATTATTTTGGTAGAATGCAGTGCGTCACAACCTTAGCCTTCACAAATGTTTTAGGCGTGTCGAGAATGTTAAAGGGGCAGTATGGACAGTGGATGAACTAGAGTTCTACAAACGACGGCCCCAAAGAATTCAGGAACGTATTGCAGGGTATGTGAATTTTAAATCTTAAAGATTTCCAGAGTCTTTTATGACATACTTTATAACATATTTTTCTCTTTCTCTTTCCCATGTCCCTTCCTTCTTGCTCCTTTCATTCATTATCTTTTGATATATGTATTGATTTTTTAATTTTTTTTTTGATATTGTAACTTGCATCTTATACTTTTCTCTCATGGCTCATGATTAACTTGGTTAATGCTATTTTTGTTTGCATTTTGCTTCTTGTTATTTGGATGTACATTTCTTAATTCTAATAATGAACTGCTTATTTCTTAACATTCAACTTTGTTGCATGTCTCCTTTTTTGCACTTATAACCTTGCCCTTGTCCTTTTCTTTCCTTTTGTGTCCTGCATTTCCTTCCCGTCTCTGCACAGAATGCAATACGCACCAATCTCTCGCTACATAAGTGCTTTCTGCGGTTCGAAGATGACTTCGGGTCCTTCTGGGAAGTGGATGACAGTGAGTTTATAAAGAGACGACGCTTGAGTCGTGGCCGGCCTAGAAAACTCCCTGAACTTAACCACACCCTGTCCACACAGTAAGCCTACCTTTTTCTGTTTTCTCAGCATGTTATCAATTGTATTTCTTTTGCTTAAAAGTGCATGAGTTGGTTATAACCATACATATATCAAAGCATGTATGTACTGTTACCTCAATATTGCCAATGTAATAGTTGTAAACAATATTAATATATTTCTCTTTGTTTATGAAAGCTTTATCTCATTTTTTTTAAAGCACAGTTGAAGACTCCTTATCTAATCATAATTTTAAAAACCCATTATTAAACTTTTTGGTGTGGTTTTTTATTTATTCTAAATTTAACTCTTACAAACCCAAACAATTTCAATTTTCACTTCTGTTTCTTCCTACTTCACTATTCTTCTGTCAACGAATTTCTGTGTTAGAAGTCTTAATATGGAAATTTTTAGCTAGTTCAGATGGTATAGGCTTTTTGGTGATGCATATCTATGACACATTTTCCTGATGTAGAGGTAATATGCATAATGTGTAGATAACTTGCATCTTATAACTTACTTTTATTTAGTATTGCAACTTATTTTTAAAGAAAGCCTTTAGCCTATAAAATTTTTAATGATTCATTTAAAGTCATGATTTTTTTTGTTATGTATTCTTACTCCTATAGTTGAATGTTCAATATATTTTATTGATATTAATGAACATTTAAATAAAGCAGAAGTGATCAAATCATACATTTATTAAAGTCTTAACAATAAAATTTTTCTTTAGAATTTTCATATATCTAAATGGAAATTACTCGTTCCCTAATTCAAAATCATAATGGTATCCTAAATAAACATACTACTAAGAAACTTGTTTTAGTGAGAGTATTTTCAAAATAAAAAGGATGAAACAAATAAGAGGTTTAACATTTTCAATAAAAAGTACCTTTAGAGTACTTTGCAGTTTGCATTTTATATTTTTTTATTAAGATTTTGAAAAAAATTTGAAAATATTTCTTATAGAAGTTATGAGCTTCATATTTTAAACTTAAAATATGGTAAAACATTATTTCAGTTTTCATCTGAATTCTATTCTGGTGAAAAACAAGAAATGAAACAGATTTTTCCTTATATATGAAGTACACATAGTATTACTAAACTTATTTGAGATAGTACAATTATTTTCCTTTAGAATGGGGTTAATTATTATTTTTGGAAAATGCAAGTTTTTTTTTTACAAAGGTATATGTAGCAGTAAAAACATAACTAAAGAGTTCAATATACATATGAAATTTTTTTAAGATTGTTAATGGATTGACATTATGTAGAAAAGGAAGTCCATGGAACTGATTAATTTTAACAGACTATTTGAGATTTTTAACTATTATTTTTTCATTCATAAACAACATTCAAAACACACCAGTATGTGTATTATGTGACTTCAAGTTCAAGAATAAATACCCCAGATAAATTTAAAATTAGATAATTGTTTTTGTTGTTTTTTTCTTTACTTAAAGATTTCAGAAACATATATAATTTGTTGTGGGTGCATTCCCAAATCATGAGTTTGCAGTGTCATGTTATCTTCTATTTAGTGTGCAAATAGGACCCCAAACTACCATCACACAAGCTCCTTCTCATGGCTATAAGAGTCCAACACTACAGCCAAATCCTGGTTTATGTGGTGAAAATTTCACAGCTTCAATACAGGTGGGAGTTCTAAAATTTTTATATCCAAACAAAAAATTTACAATTTTACTTATTTTTACATGGCAAAATAGTAAATTAAGAAGAAAAAAATACATGTATACACATACACACACAAAAAGGCTAAAATGATTTATTTAAACTTTACTTAAATTAATATACAGCTTCAGAAGATTGTCTTATTAATTCCAGAGTTAAGTCTTAGATGTAGATAAAGGAATACACAATAAGTTACTTATACTTGCAGATGATATTAAGGTATTGGGTTTGCTAGCTTTGAAGAGGATGCTGTTGGTTTACAAAAGGTTTTAGATAATTTATTGAGTTGAGCAAATAAATGACAGATGAGTTTTAATTATAACAAATGCAAGATAATGCATGTGGTTTATCATAATCTGAATTAAGTATAATTTGGATAGAAATAAGTGTCATGAAAGAAAAGGATATTGGTGTAAAAGTTGTCAATCAGTCTCCAAAGCCATTCCAAGTAGTGTGGTGTTGCCAGTGGTAGGGCAAATAAGATTTTAGGTTGTATCTATAGAAGTATTGTGTACAAGTTTGAGGAGGTTATAATTTGATTGTCCCTATTTGAAATATTGTGTTTTAAATTGTTGTAAAGAGCTCAGTGAAGGGCTACTAAATTGGTGCCTGGGATGGAAGAGTTGTCTTAGGAGGAGAGGCCGAGATCTCAAATTGTCTTTTCTTGAAAAAAAGAAAAGTTAAAAGAGATCTGATTAAGGAGTTTAAGATTGTAAAGGGAATTGATAGTGTTACTGTATCATCTTTTTTATATTTATCAGCAAGGATAGTAGGATCAGGCTTTTCAACTTCTAGAGGCCCCCGTGAGACAGAACTTTTATATGCAATACATTTATACTCATAGCTTGAGGCTCCTAACTAGTGTGAGGCCCTGGGCTTCAGCTCAGTAAGCCCATGCTTTAATCTGGAGTTAGGAACAAGGGACACAAGTATGAATTTTGGTAGGGTAGGAGCCATCTTCTACTAAGACAATTTAATTTCTCTAACAGGGTGGTTGGCCTTTGAAATGGGTTGTCTTCAGATGTTGTAGAGTCAGTAAATTTAAATGAATTTAAGAAAAAGCTTGATAAGTATGTGAGTGATAAAGGCTGTCTTTGTTTTTGTTTTTTTCATGTTTTTTTTCATTGAGTTAATTTAGTTTAGAGTGTGGAACAATCAAGATGGACCAGCAGGTCCCATGTTATCCCAGAATGTTCTAAGTTTATAGTTGCCTAATACAAAAGGTAGATGGTACCTTTTGACTAACCACTCTGTGCTGATATTGTGACAACATGTATTTCTGAGTAATTTTTACTTGATTTATAGAAGTGTAAGGCACTAAAACAAAGTGCTACTACAACCAGGATCAAGGAAGAAAAAGAACTTGCTAAAATTTTAAAACATAAATCTAAAATAAAATTTTCAAACAGTTTGAATACAAAGTTTATAACTTACAAAATCAAACAAGTTAATAAATACATGTTTAATCAGGACTTGATACTAATGTTAATGAACAATATGATATAAATATTAATGTTACTAATTATTTCAATAAATAAAGGAATTTGGAAAAAACTGAAGAAAAGACTAATTCCAAAATTAAACCATTTCACAATCAATAACAATATCGGGCAACAATGAACAATAATTTGTTTTAACTATATCTAGTAAACTAACTCATTTAAGCTCAAGGAAACGTTTTTTGGTGTTTAAACGATAGGGGTACCTCTCATATAAATAGCTAACTTGCATAATCTTTCATAGTATTAATATCTATACATCACTGCTAGGGGAAGCTTGTGTTAATTTCCTACAATCAGTGTACTCAAATTCAATATGCTAGAAAGTGAGTTAACACTTTAATATAACTAAAACTTTATAGTTTAACTAAAAAATAGAAGGAATAATAAATGAATGGTAAATAAAACCATAACAATATTAAAGAGGAATTTGCTGTCTTACAGAGAGTCCACAAGCTATTCTGCTTTTTGGCCTCTCAGTTACTTAAGGCTGACTTTGATTAGTTCCTACATGTTACAAATTTAAAATAACCAAAATATTTTCTACTTTTTTCAAAAATAAGTAGTTTCAAGTGAACCTGTATAATTTTTTTTTATTTAACTTGAATAATATGAATAATGTAATTTTATTTGTATAATAAATTTATATTCTGTGTATGAATTTATGATTTCTCTATTATATCAGTTAAATATCATTTATATTACTTTGTGTGTTGCTTGCAACATGAAATTAACTTCTTTCAACCATTTAATATTATTACTTACTATATAAACTTTTTTTCTGTTACAAATATATAAATATCAACATCTGGGAACATCTAAAAAAAAAGTTGTACTCAAGGCTTCTCTTTTTTTTATTGCTCAGGCAGCATTAGCAGAAAGTAATGTATCATTTTTGTCTACTTCCAAACCTGGAGGCACCACCAATCCTTCCACTCTCACTCCCACAAGCTTCTCCTTGGCTATGAGCAAAGCTGTGGAAGGTGATCATTATCTGATGGATGTTAATGAAAACATGAACTATGAAAGGTCAAATAGGTAAATCACTACATTTAAAGTGCATCAGATTTGGTAGTAAAATTATAGGCTTTAATTACTCTGGATTCAAAAATTATTTCACTAATTGAATGAGGTTTAATACTTAATTTGTAATTATTAATTTACAGTTTGAAATCATAAATGTTTATTACTGTAAGTTGACAATAAATATTACAATATTAAAATGTTTATATTTTCATTGGTTGCTGTATGTTTATAATTTAATTAATCTTTTGACAAAGCTGTTATAGTGGTAATTTGGCAATAGGAAAAAATTAATCTGGTGATTAGTCATAGCCATTATTACTTAAACGTTTCTCTCATCCTTCACTATGTATTATGATCAATTAAAAATAATTTTTTAAGTTTTATTTAGCAATGTGATAATAAAATTTTGAATTAACCAAATGCTATTGAGTACTTATGGTGACATACAAAGCATTTCAAGAAAGTCTTGAGGATAAAAATATAATTTCTACATTCGTTGATTGCCATCTGCTGATTGAACTTACAATTGTAACTAACTTTGCTGTACTAAAATCATTAGGATTTTTCTAAGGAAGATTGTGCCATTTAAAATTTTTGGCTTTCTTTGAATTTTCTTGCTCAAAAACAACTTAAGTGCTCATTATGACAGTTGTGTATTTCAGAACAGTCTTTTTTTATTCTTTTGCCCATATTTGACATAAATTTTTAATTTATTTTAGTCCTACAAAAAATGATGTCCATATCAAGGAAGAACCTATAAATGGAGAGAACAGTTTAACATCATCAGTGTTTCATCATTTCACTGAAGACAGTGGTCATGACCAGGAAGGTGAAATACCAGTACATATTGAAGAAGCCGAAGATTTATCTATTCCTGCTAATGTTGTATCAGATAAATCTCCCACCATTTGCCTGTAAGAAAAAAACTTTGGGCAAATTCTGGAAAGCTATCATCAGCAAATAAAGAAACACACACAAAAAAAAAGATAGTATATATGTTTTAGAAAACTTTATATAGCCATATTAGAGTGTAGCATTAAGATGATGCTCTCTTTCTACTTTGTGTGTCTGGCTCCTAGAGCAAGCTGTCTTGTCATAATTAGAACAACTGTTTAGACAAGACCCAGCACATTTACCTCAGCTCGCCAAGGTTCCTTATGTTCTAAAACTTGATACTGTCTCAGGTGAGACTAATGTTCCTGTCTGATCTGAAAAAGTCTTCATGATTTATTTCCCTGAACCTTAAGCAAACTAGAAAAACCTTGTAAACAGTGTGTGTGGTTCAACTGTCAGCTAAACCAAACAAGAAATAACTCGTGGTCTTTAACTGTAATACTGAAAATTGTGTAGAATGGTTTTTGTGAACGTTCTTTAGAACAGTAATCTTTATGTCCTAGTGCCTCACCAGAGTACCCTGTTTTTCTATAACAAGTCTAGAGTTTAAAATTTTTTTACAGCAAGATCATTTGATTATCTCTTGCCACTTCTCTTTGTTTGGTAATACTACAAGTATAAACCATCCAGGGAAACACTAATTTGGATAATTACTTTGATTTTTCATATTATTTTTTTATCATTTATACATTATATTAAAAAAACTCATTATTTACATTTATATTATACAAATTCAATGCTTGCAATGTAAATAAATGAACTGAATAGCACTGATTAACTTTATTTAAATACTTGACTAAAGAAATTCATTTTATTTATTTCTTAATATGTAAAAAAACGATTTGTATTATTATGTCACTAAACTAAATACTTTGAAATATAAAAATGTTTCAAGCACATTTTATATTATAAGTTTACTATTTCAAGGTCTATTTTAGAAGTCATCATGTTTTTCTTTTGATGCTGACATGATTGACAATTACAGTGAAGGTGAATGTAGTCTTATGAAACAAGTATATTCAAAAGAATTGGAGTTTCCTCTTGCAGAAATTATGATGAAACTTTCTGGAACTAAATATAATATGAGATAAGAAAGATAAGCAGTTTGAATGCCGCAAAACTCTGGCAAAAGATAACATGGGTACTTGGTGTGTACTTGTGTTTGTTTGTCTCTGTATATGTGCATAGATATATGTAAAAGAGTATAACTCTGTTGTGAGTATTAATACAAAAATGTGTATCTGCCTCCAGTGTATACAAAATAAATAGTACAGTTCTCTGTAAATATTAATATTACATAATGCTGATGCAACGTACTGTTGTAATGGTCACAAAAAAGCTTTTATTTTCAGTTATCTACTGTTAATGTTCCAAGCTTTGGGGATATCTTAGGATGCGCACAATCTGCATTTTGTTTTTATTAACTGCATAACTTGTAGCTAAATTATATGTTTTTATATTGGTGTATATTTCATCTGCTAACTCGTATTAATTTCTCTGAGTATTTTTATAAATTCTCTCTTACTCTAAGCAATAAAATTGTGTTTTGATGATCATTAATTAGTAATTATAAAAATCTGCAACACATCACATTCCTTAAATCTGCTTCTACTTTTAAAAACTAAAATATATGAATCCTAAGTATATCCTATTTTTTTGGCCATTTGAGTGTTTAAGTTTCTTGATAGAGATTTGATTATCTTTTATCACTCTTATTTATTTGGTAATACGAAAAATATAAACCATCCAGAGGAACACTAATTTGGTTAATGACTTTGATTTTTCATGTAATTTTTCTGTCATTTATACGTTATATTAAAAAAACTCGTGTTATTTTCATAACTTTTTTATTTATGTGATTTGGTTGTGAAATATAAAAAAACAAAAAAATCTCTGAAGTTCAAACATAAATATTTATGTAAAATATAGTACTAGGAAAACCAAAACTTGTAATCAAGACATTTATGTTCTTAAAAGAGGCATATAAAAGAGAAGACACTTCTGAGACTTCGTATCTTCTGTTATTTATTTTAGGTTATGATCTAAAATTATGTGCTTATCTTGTTTACTCAGTAAAAGCTTTAAAAATATTTTATTGATTGCAGTGCCATATGATATTTTATGTAATTTCTTGTTATGGGTTTGATCCAATAGTTCATCATTAATCAGGAGTTAAATATTTTGTAAAAATGTGACACACTCAATTGTGAAAATTTTATGATGATTCAGAAAATTGAAGCTATTATTAATTGATTTTTCAGCTGATATTTTGTTTTATCATTTTTCTCACCAGAAGCATACCTGAGATAAAAATCTTCATGATAATTATATAATTAAAAAACCAAGTTTCCTTTAAATGCTTTCATCTCTTTTTGGTCCTTGAAGATGGAAATTATTTATCAATTAACAGCAGAAAATCCCATGAAGAGGCATGATATTGTCAGAGGATTAGAACATTTTTCAAATTGTACTTTTTCCTTTTTTGTACTGCTTTAGAGAAATAGGATTGGTGATTCATTTATATAACTTTATTTGGTTTCTTTTGTATTAAAAACTACTTAACATTTAATTTCCATTTTTTAAATTAATCTTTCTATAATATTGAAGCAACTTGTCAGTATTTGTACAATAACTGTGTGTATTCTAGACTGGTAAAACATATAGTATTTTTGTAGTTTGCACTATAATATGACTGTTACCTGTTTTCACTGTGTTATATGCAAGTGATTTTAACCAATCTTTTTATCCCTTGTTTTCAACTTGTAAGGGCTCCTGAGATATTCTGTGTAATGAAAATGAAGCAGAACTTCCCAGAGCACTATGGGGAAGTTTCCATTTTCATATAGTTTGAAGTATGTCATTGTATTTACTGAAGTATGGCAATCTAGTCCTAGCAAGGTTCCTGTAGTATTTTTTACATATTTATATCATCAAGCCAAATCTCTCCTTCTACTATGGACCAGTTTGTTACGTGTATAGTAAATTTGTGTCCAAAGGGTTAAGAGGGATGCTGGATGTTTAACTGGTCATGTAACTCTTACAGCAATAACTTTCCACTATGACTTTTGGTTTAGCTACGGCACAAGCCAATGTACTGTGTACTACTAGAGTCCCTGTTTCAGGTGAAAGCTTACTGTAAAACCTGGTTAAATGGACCAAAAATAAAGCAGGTGAAATAGCAACGATTTTATGTTTGATGTTTATGGTTCAACACTAGATTTAAAAAAAAAAAACGGTGCTTTTGGACATAATGACTTTTATTTATTGTAACAGCTAAAAGTTTTTCTTAACTTAAAGTAAAAAGTTATAACAATATTTGTAAATTATTTTAAGTTTATTTTAGATTCAGCAACATATGCAATGAAAAACTACTTTTTTAGACCTAATTGAATTATACATTCCTTAACCCTCTCTGGTTTTAAGTAAAATATCCAACTCAAATGCATAACAGTATTGAAATAATATTTATTTATAAAACCTGGGCCGGCGCGGCCATGTGTTTAAGATACTCGACTAGTAATCCGAGGGTCGCGAGTTTGAATCCCCGTCACACTAAACATGCTCGCTCTTTCAGCTGTGGGACCGTTATAAAGTCACAATCAATTCCACTATTCGTTGGTAAAAGAGTAGCCCAAGAGTTGACGGTGGGTAGTGATGACTAGCTATCTTCCCTCTAGTCTTACACTGCTAACTTACGGACGGCTAGCGCAGATAGCCCTCGAGTAGCTTTGCGTGAAATTAAAAAACAAACAAACCTATATTTATATATAAAACCAAAGATCGGTGGCTGGAAATGTTCATAGTTAAGTTTTCGGCGATAATCCATAATCAATTAATTAGCTCCCATGCCTTAAGTATATGCATTAGTAAAACTAGTAAATTTGTAATCTGTCGATTAAATTGTGTACTTTCCAACTAGTCTATTACATAATACAGTCCAAGAAGAAACCTCCCTTTGTGCATATATTAAAAACTAGAAGCACATAGAAACTGAACCGAATTTTCAAGTAATATTTAGCAGCCAGAACTATTATTTCGCTTCCCAACAACTTTGATTACTGGACTAGAAGGATTGCATTAAGAAACAATTGACTGTCTAGGGGCTTGTGGAATATATTCTATCTTCGGGTCTAGAGCGATAATCTATGAAAACAAAACGAACAGTTTCATACCACTTTTTCTTGTCATATTATAAGGATATAACCAGTATTGTACACAGAATAAATATTTTTTTCAGATATTTTTGGTTTATAATTTTATGACTAATGGAATATTTTTTAAAGCCTTTTAACTTCTGACATTCAGAAATTTATAAGGCATTAAGCTGAAGAAAAGTGCATTTGTATTACTCCATACACAATATGAGACGTATTCATTTTGTTTTTCCTTTATTATTATAATCAGATTTAAAGTCTGTATAAAGAACTTTCTAAAACACCTTATAAAATCAGGTTTACGTAAAAAGTTGAGTGCTTCATACAATATAACTTTGACTGAGTAGAAGAAATATGTCCGAAATTGAGTACTTTTGTACAGAATATAAAAACAATTTTGTAAAAGGGTTAACCTAATGTGCGATAGATGACAGCAGTATAGCTATGACTCGTTTGTTTTGAATTTCGCGCAAAGCTACTCGAGGGCTATCTGCGCTAGCCGTCCCTAATTTAGCAGTGTAAGACTAGAGGGAAGGCAGCTAGTCATCACCACCCACCGCCAACTCTTGGCCTACTCTTTTTACCAACGAATAGTGGGATTGATCGTGACATTATAACGCCCCCACGGCTCAAAGGGCGAGCAGTTTAGTGCAACCGGAATTCGACCCCGCGACCCTCAGATTACGAATCGAACGCCTTAACACGCTTGGCCATGCCGGGCCGCTATGACTCATTAAAATTTCTGTCACTGACTTCACAGAATATTGTATTCTCAAGCTTCTTTAACCATATTGATATCCGCTACATGGCCAAAAGTATGTGGACGCCCCTTATAATTA
Source organism: Tachypleus tridentatus (assembly GCF_004210375.1). NCBI lineage: Eukaryota > Metazoa > Arthropoda > Merostomata > Xiphosura > Limulidae > Tachypleus > Tachypleus tridentatus. The sequence goes on along the minus strand of NC_134832.1, from coordinate 35,738,399 downwards.
GTGGGTTCGGCTATTTCAGCCACATCCATTGCTAACAGATGCATAAAATCCAGCATACAGCCATGCAATCTCCATTGGCAGCAGAATGGGTCGTACTGAAGAGCTCAGTGAATTTCAGCGTGGCACTGTCATAGGATGCCACTTTTCCAACAAATCAGCTCGTCAAATCTCTTCCCCGCTAGAGCTGTCCCGGCCAACTGTAAGTGCTGTTATTGTGAAGTGGAAACGTTTAGGAGCAACAACAACTCGGGCACGAAGCGGTAGGCCACACAAGCTCACAGTACGGGACCACCGAGTGCTGAAGAGCGTAGCACAAAAAATCGTGTGTCCACAGCTGCAATACTCACTACCGATTTCTAAACTGCCTCTGGAAGCAACGTAAGCACAAGGACTGTTCGTTGGGAGCTTCATGAAATGGGTTTCCATTGCTGAGCAGCCGCACACAAGGCTAAGATCACCATGCGCAATGCCAAGTGTTGGCTGGAGTGGTGTAAAGCACACCACCATTGAACTCTGGAGTAGTGGAAACGCTTTTTCCAGAGCGATGAATCACACTTCACTATCTGACATTCTGACGGGCGAATCTGGCTTTGGCGGGTGCCAGGAGAACGCTACCTGCCTGAATGCATATTGCTAACTGTAAAGTTTTTCTGAGGTTGTTTTTCATGGTTTAAGCTAGGCTCTTTAGTTCCAGTAAAGGGAAATTTTAATGCTACAGCATACAATGACACTCTAGAAAATTGTGTGTTTCCAACTTTGTGGCAACAGTTTCGGGAAGACCATTTTCTGTTTCAGCATGAAAATGCTCCCGTGCACAAAGCGAGGTACATAAAGACATGGTTTAGCGAGGTTGGTGTGGAAGAACTTGAATTGCCTGCACAGAGTACTGGCCTCAACCCCATCGAACACCTTTGGGATGAATTGGAACGTCAACTGCGAGCCAGACCTACTCTCCCAACATCAATATCCGACCTCACTAATATTTTTGTGGCTGAATAGGAGTGAATATCTGTAGCCGTATTCCAAAATCTATTGAAAAGCCTTCCCAGAAGAGTGGAGGCTGTAATAGCAGCAAAGGGGGGACCAACTCAATATTAATGCCCATGGTTCTGGAATGAGATGTTCAACAAGCGCATATGGGTGTGATGATCAGGCGCCATGTAGTGTAGATCAAAAATAAAAGGTCCTTAAAATTACATTTTTACATTATTTATAATTAAAGAACCTAAGTTTGTTTGATTTAAAGTGAAACTGTTTCTCATCAAATTTTGATTTGTGTTTTAAATCTGAGCTTTCGTCCTTTATTTGTTAATTTTTCAACTTTAAAGTGAATGCTGAAAACAAATCTACCAAAGCACATTCTTTATGACATGAGAAGTGCAAGTCTGATACATTGTAGATTTAAATATTTAAAATATTTTGGTGTAAATATTGCTGTGTTTTTGTTTGGAGGAATTTTTATCGGAAATCAGTTCCCATTTTATGTTTATTAAATGACTAAAAATAGCAACTTGTGTATCTTGTACTTGAAATGGAACAATGGATCATGAAAACCTTCAATATTTCCCTTGTCTATCTTTCATCTTATATCACAAGCGCATATATTAAAAAAAACACAACAGAAGCGATAAAAAAGTAGAACTAGATTTGTCTTTTGAGTTTAAGTAGTTATTTTTTTGATGCATCATGAAAGGATTTTAACTCTTTTCAGATTCAATCATTCCATTCACTATCTGAACATTTTTAGAATCTCCGTCGCACTAAACATGCTCGCCCTTTCAGCCGTGAGGGCGTTATAATGTGACGGTCAATCCTACTATTCGGTGGTGAAAGAGTAACCCAAGAGTTGGTGGTGAGTAGTGATGACTAGCTGCCTGCTAAACACTGCTAAATTAAGAACGGCTAGCGCAGATAACCCTCGTGTAGCTTTGCGCGAATTTCAAAAACAAATAAAACAGTTTTTCGTTTATTCAGATATCAAAAGCTGTTCAACTCCAGTTTATCAAAACGTCTATATTCATCATCATTAAAAATAACATTAATTAATACTTGCGTGTTCAATTTTTTCTAGCTTTCATTTACAAGAAAGAAAGTGATGATAAAATACTAAATGGAGTAATTAACCGGTCAGGTGCCTCACTCTAATTAAGCTTTAAAAAATACAAGAATTAAGATCCTGAAAGTAATATAAAGTTTTGTTTCTACATCACGAACAATAAAAATATCAATGTAGCATTATTTAATCACCAATGATAATGTTAATAAAAGAAACGTGTAAATAATGACGAAATACTCGCATGACTTGCCATAATGGAATAATATCAATATCCGTTATAAATTATATACGTATGGTTTGTGTTGCAATAAGGAAACATTGTTCGCTTTGTTTTTTCAGCAATGCTTCAGCACATGTGATTACAATGAAAATACAAATAATGTTAGTAAAAGAAACGTGTAAATAACAGAAGCTTTAAATTTATATGTAAATAAACATTTACGGGAAGAATATCAAGACGTAATACACATCTTACAATAATAATACACGTATGATGCAAATTAACTGGGCTGATGAAAGTGGAAACATAATAAATGACAGCATTCTTAGTATACAAAATAATATTAGAATATTATGCAAAAATTGAATGAAAACACTTATTTTATGAATTCTGCATTTTTGTGTCTTACTAGTTATCAAGTTAAACAAAACAATTTCCCTTACAATCAATCCTTCACAACTACCAAATGTGACTGTATCCTTCTTAATAATTGAAACAAGCCATGGGTAAATTTGACATTTTGTCAGAATTTGATTTCATCACCCGTAAGAATAATTGTATCATCTTATGTAATTATAACACATGATTGTGACACCATGCTACTTCTCTACTAGTATTTTTATTTTCTTACAATGGCATGGCCAGGTAGTTAGGACGCTCAACTCGTAATCTGAGGGTTGCAGGTTCGATTCTCTGTCACATCAAACATTCTCACCCTTTCAACTATGGGGGCACTGGTCAATCCCACTATTCTTTGGTAAAAGAGTAGCCCGAGAGTTGGCGGTATGTGGTGATGACCAGCTGCCTTCTCTTTATTTTTACACTGTTAAATTATGGACGGCAAGTGCAGATAGCCCTTGTGTAGATTTGCACGAAATTCAAAAACATTTTTTACACCATACACAGCCTGGGTTACTAACTGGTATGACTCACAAATTTTTCAGTTGTCCGCATGATTCTCGTAAGAAAAATGCTTTATGAAGGATATTCTGTTACATGAGGTTAAATTCTCCAAAGAATAATTCAAATAATGCCCAATTTTAAGTTTTTCAGCTTGTGTGTAAATACACTCCAAAACTTTGATTTGAGAAGGTGCAATTTTTAGAATAAAATTATATTTTATCTAAGGATGCAAGAATATTACATTTCATTACATTCCTATCACTTCATGGGATTCTAATGCTGCAGCAAGGTAACTATTCATTTCAGTTTTAACTTAAACGATCACGTTTTGGTAAATAGTTTAGTCGAGCAATAAACGTCTGGATTATATTTAACAACGAAAAATATGTTACAGACTATGGCTTGTTCAATAAACTTCAGCAAGTTGACAGTGCCAAAAGAAAAAAGTGCTCATTTAAATATATCTTTTATTTAATCAGTTTAAAGTCTTAATAATTTTGTCTGTTTCCTTTTATATAAGTCCACGCTAGTACAGCGGTAAGTCTACGGTTTACCATGCTAAAAATCAGCGGTTCGATTTCCCTGGGTGGGCTCAGCAAATAGCCCAATGTGGCTTTGCTATAAGAAAACACACACCTTCTATATAAAAAAACTATAATTTTGATTGATAATTGTGTGTACATCAATATAGAAAGTATAACAATCAATATACTTCAATGTTGCTACTTGTATCTTGCTAGGATCTTAATGTTACAACGTGCTCTTTTAGTCTAGAAAACACTTGTGAAATGTATGTGCAAATCTACAATACCTATACCAACTCAACTTTAGTAAAATATTTAGTAGGCAAATGAAATATATAAGAAAACCTGAGTGGAAATAAGAAAAATGTAATAATATTTCAACAAGACTACATTTGCTATATTCAGTGGCGTTTCGCCCCATATCAGGTTTGGATATGGTAGTCATGGTAGTTGTTGTTCTTGGTATCTAGTGTTACGTACTATAATTTATCTCGGACGAGTATCCGCTACGTATTAAGATTTCAAATAACCGGAAATTTTAATTTAGAAGTTGATTGAATGTCAATATTTATCAAATTTATGGTATTTGCCAACAATATTGATACACACAACTTTCTCTCTTAATACAAGTATATTTTAATATACAAACGACAATACAATTTATTATAACCCTTATTACAAATAATGGTTTATATACAAGAGTTATACAAACTTACAATCTATACTGAGTCTTCTATCTGGTGTAGAATTGAATATCTTATTGACGGTCCAGGTCCACGACGAGCAAATTAATTCTGAGTCGATATTGTTATGCCTGGCTTAAGCTAGCTAGCTGCCAATCTTAACTGGTCTCACATCGCTTACAAGACGAAGATATTAAATATCCTCGTAGAAATACCAACATTAATTCAGTTAATTCACTGAATTTGAATGGTCTGTAATGTTCGAAATATATAAACTTTACTGGTTAAATTCTATAGTTTTCCGATTAATAAGCGTTAATCACGATTACAGATTCTGATGCTTATAGTATATTCACTGTAGCAGACTAACAATATTCTATTACTATCTTTTAACTCTATATACTTTAAGGCGAAATTTTCAAATGTTCAACAATATTTGAAGACACGCTATTATTTTTGTAAAACATATATTGTTTATTTTTACAGTCGAGGATCTTCTACAAATTTAGACAACAGGTGGGATTTGCGCAATACACTTTACATGTATCAAACCAACTCAAACGTTACACAGGGGCATAAATCCTGGGGAGATGGAGGGTATACATCCCCCCTTCATTTTAGGTGGGGGTATGGTGCATACAATCATCCTCCCCTACAGTTTGGTTTGTTGAATTGTTTTATTGCATCACAGGCCTACAAATTGTGTGTTTGTTCTTGTGATTCTCGTGTTCTTACCAATCGAATTACATAATTAGGCCTAGATGTAGGCTTTTTCAGTAGCCGAAATGTACATCTTTTATATAGGCGTGCTTCTAAGCTTTTCGATCTAAGCGATAGTTCTTAAGTATCAATCAGTAGGGCTAAGTATACTTGCAAGTATCGTGGCAACAAGATTACTCTGTGACTGCATGTTTACAGCTTTCAGGTTCACGTAATCAGAGATTACCAATTTGCAAATTCAACAGTCCACATAAGTGGTTGCAAAAATCATTCCCCCCATCGGGTGTAAAAAATCTACGCCCCTGCAAACGTAGATATTAAAATAAATGTTTCACAGTAAGTCCGTTACACCTTCCTCCTTAGGGCATTAAAAATTCTCTTAAGACAAATTATAACTAAGATATTATTCATATATACAATGATAAAAATGTATTAAATACAATACACTCTCAAAGAATTATACAAGTTGAGCAATACACTTTTTAACAATATACGTTATATGCATCATACTGGAACAAACGTAGATATTAAAATAAATTTATAACAGTAAATTCGCTAGAGCTATGGATTCGAGATTGAAGGCCTAGGGTTCTCGTAAATTAGGAAATGTCCCTTCTCCTCACTCATTACATAAGAGGTACAAGAAGAGTTTTTCACAATAAAAGAGCAAACAATCCTGGGCCCGACATGGCCAAGAGTGTTAAAGCGTTCGACTCCCGGTCGCATCAAACATGCTCGCCCTTTCAGCCGTGGGGCCGTTAGAATGTGACGGTCAATACCACTATTCTTTGGTAAAAGAGTAGGCCAAGAATTGACTAGCTGCCTTCCCTCTAGTCTTACACTGCTAAGTTAGGGACGGCTAGCGCGAAATTCAAAACAAACAAACAAGCAAAAAATCCAATAGTGAAATTTGTATCAAATTATTTAATGACACATAGTAGTGGACAAGATATCATAAAATAATGAACCTTATAAACAATGAACTCTGATAAATGTTTGTTCATATTTCGACATGAACTAGATTAATTTGGTGAATTGAAAGTTTTGTAATATTTTTTTTTTAAATTGATAACAAACCAGAATTGGGTTTATAATTTGTACTAACATCAAAATACTTTTTCACTTGAATATCAAACGTTTTTTTTCATAACATGAGGTCAGAGGATAGATAAGAGCTCATTTCATTACACAATCCGAGAGGTACAGATCGATATAATGCTATTGACCAACTTAGGCGGAACTATTACAAGCGGCAAATTTTGAAAATCTGGTTACACTTTTCTACAAGCATATTAAACATAAGCGCTAAATGTTATTATCCTTTTATATTTATATTTAAAAATAATTACTCAGGTTTGTGGCTACACTAGAAATAACCACAAAAATGTCTGAAGTATGAAAAATTACGATGTTGAGTGTGATATTCGAACAGATATAATTTGGAAAAAGCGTATTCTACAACCTAGACATTTAAATGAGCCAGGAAGATGGGGAAACCTGATAGGTATTTCGGTTTAAATATCTATGTCCCCACTGCCTAGAAACAGAGATAACTGGTGGTGCTTAGAAAAATGTTTTCTCTTCACCCCGCACATGAAATTTGTTTTCTGTTCATTCTACCCGAAAAACAAAAACAACTTACATACGAGCAAGCAAATACAGGGAAAGAGAGCCGATAGGAATGATGAGTGTGAGTATCACACGACCAATATGGGACTTAGGGTCCATCAGGGCGAAGGGGATCCGTAGATCTTATACCAATTTTTGATGTGGGGGAACTGGAGAACCTCGGGAAACCCACTTTCACTAGCTGGCGCCGATGAAGCCATATAGCGCCTATTGGGTTAACGTGAAGAAGAAGGAAGGGCTGGCAATTTCAACCGACTTATTTGCTGACCTTGGTGAAGACAACGGGCTTGAAGTGCATGAGATTTACTATGTCATGACTGCAGGTCAATGGTGTAATATTACTGAACGCCGGTGCGAATTCGATGAGCGTAAAACGAGGCTGCTTATTGATGAGCGTAAAGATAGGCTGCAATTATGTAAATGATTTTTTGCCGTGCGAAGGTGTTACAGATAGGGATATTGGGTGGTGGTGATTCGGCATCAAGGTGATCTATCGTCTGGGTAGTCTTTTTTCCGTCAATAAGTACTAGCTTGAAGAGCTTGTGATACTAGAAGGCAGGTGTCAGTTGTTGTTAATGAGTCAGCGGTTAGTGACGTTTCGATCTGTGTTAATTGATCGGTGACTGAAGTTGTGTTGTAGGTTTGCGTCCATGAAAAAATCGTGCAAAACCTGGTCGAAGAAGGTGGGAAATTCAGATTGGTATTCAGACCATAAAAAAAGGAGAATTATCAAAACGGGAAGGCAGTTATTTACAGCAGGGTGGTTCAACTGAAAGTGAAACACCTGATGTGCGACTCCTTGATTAAGGAAACCAATGGCAATAGCTCATAGAAGAACCATATCCTTTGGGCAGAATTTGACGATTGGACTGAACTTACTCGATCGGAATGCAAAATGCATCAACAATTACGTTAATGTAAGTTGGCTTCTTTATGTTAGTGTGAACCGGTTTTGGACTACATATTATATTTACCTCAGTTAAGGCATGAATAAATATACAATAATTATTCAGTATAAATTTCTATGCAACCGCACTTAAATATTACATAAAGTTCCTCCTTTTGGTAAGGAAAATCTTGCGACTTGTGTGTTGCATGACTAGGCAAGAATTGGAGTAAAACTGTTGAAGCTTACGAAATTTAAAATGTAGATTCTATTAATAAAAAAACAGTTTTCATATTTTATATTAGGAACATAGTACTTTATGTGTATAATGTAAAGTTAGGACATCTGCATCTAGTTGAGTAAATTACGCAAGTCCAATCCATTATACCTGATTAATTATGCAACAAAAGTACGCAAAGTTAACCTTTAAAAAAGTGTAACAACGTCATTTCCTAGGGGTGGGATCACTTTCCTTTTCTCTGACAGCTACAATACACAATAAAAGATTCTACCAGTTTTGTTGATTAAATCCTTCATAAAATCTGGTTACAACGGAAAAATATGTCCATTAACTTTTAGCGTAATGATGAAACAGATATATAACTAAAAATAAAGTTTTAAAGACATTCTATCAAAGCAAAAGATGGTTTTTTTGTTATAAAGTTACTGCAAACCTTTTTGTTGCACATCGGAAAAGTAATGAAAGAAACTTTACTATAGATAACAACGTTTAAACCAGCCGTCTTCAAACTTTTTATGTTTCTCCGTCCCTCAGAGTTTATCGTATTAGGAAATAAAATACTTAATTAAGGAATTAGAATCAACTCACTGTTAATTTTAAAATATAAATTTTACATTAAATCACTTCTATTTATATTTTTTAATTATTTTGTTAAAGATTTTAGCATATTTAATTCTGTAAAGGAAAAGAGAAGTCAAAATTCTGTAAGATTATTCTTTTGCTTCTCAGTAAATATTTACTGTGTTAGGTACACTTTTTTGTTACCAAACAAAATCAGATGTCACTCAGGGATGCTTAATTGTTATTCCAGGAAGCTACGGTATACAATAAGGTTAGTAGGGTTAACTTAGTCTGAAAGATATAAACTAGATGAATTCGCAGCGTACAGTCACTTTTTTTACCTACGTTTTCCCGCAGTTTTAAATGGCATTCAAAGTTAAGCATCGAAAAATTTTAAAGCTTCCCAAACTGCTCTGCAATATATTTAAATGAGCATACCTTTCAGGTATTGTGAATCATGCCGCACGTAGTTTGAGAGATCTGATAAAAAAAAAACTATTTGCGTTTGTTTACATTTGTTTTCCTACTTAATATCTGGGTGTTTTCTGTGGTTGTGTTGTGTTTATTTGATTTGCAGTGTTCAAAAACGTGTGAATGTTTTTTTTTTTGTTCTTTGAATCTAGTTTCCATTTTTCTGTTTATTTCTCCAATATACAAGCCGTGGCAGTTGTTGCATTCTATTTTATAAATTATGTTGGTGTTGTGTTTGTTATGGACTTTAGTTTTGTGCCTGGTTTTTGAATAAATTTGGTGTTCCAATAATAAGAACGACAAGGCAAAGAAGGTCCGCCCCAACAAGAAACTAGATAAATTAAGGTGCCAACAACAAAAAAGACGCCAACACGACGAACCACCAACAAACCTCGTAATTAATAGATCCGACCGAAAATTAAGCAATAAAGAAATACATCTACTGAACAAAGAACTAAACTTCACAGTAACACCTAGAAATATTCCATCCGTCGAAATGAAAGCCTGCCTGGAAGAATTAACTAGAAGATTGATGATCCACAAACTGAAAACACCAACACAGTAACACCTAGAAATATTCCATCCGTCGAAATGAAAGCCTGCCTGGAAGAATTAACTAGAAGATTGGTGATCCACAAACTGAAAACACCAACAAAACAACGAAAAACAACCACCAGAAAGGAGACAATCTCGACAACAATTCCACCGACAACCAACAACCTGTCTTTCCAGTTAGTATTGAAAATTTCTATTTTCCTGCAACACCTCAAAACAGTATCTTAACCATCTTTTCAAAAGTATTTTCGCACAAAACTATCAACATAATTTCACAGCAAAGAAAACTAAAAAAAATATTAATTTTATAAACAATTTAAAACAAGACAACAACATCAAAATTTTAAAAGCAGATAAAGGCAATGCTATGGTTACAATGAACACAAATGAATACATTCAAAAAATAAACATCTTATCAGATACAAACAAATTTAAACTACTAAACACAAATCCAACAAAAACACATGAAAACCAGTTAAACAATACTACAACAAATGAGAAAGAAACAACACAATCTCAGAAAAAAATTATTCTTACCTACGCAAACCCGATTGTCCACTACGACCCATAATGTCGACCTATGAATCATTTAACTACAACCTCGGTAAATACATAGCGTGGGAATTTTCTAAATGTGTAACATCAGCCGGCTCCTTTTTCAAAGACTCTTTTAACTTTAAATATACTCTTAATCAACTAAATCATAAAGTCTTAATGGCCAGTTTTGATGTAATCTCCCTCTTCACAGAAGTTCCAACAACTAAAGCATGCAAGATAGCCTTAAAACTTTATAACCGAGACCCCAAACCATTCATACACACCCCAAGAAACCAATTAGCAACCCTTATAGAATTCACTACCACCAAAACTGACTTTATGTTCAATAACCAAAACTACCTACAAATAAATGGCCTAAGTATGGGAAATATCGTGTCACCAGTTCTAACTAACATTTTTATGACACAGATTGAGTCACAATTCAGCCTTACACCCACAATTTTACTGGTACAGGTATGTTGATACAGTTGCAGTATTCACATCTACAGAACACACGCTTAGTTTTTTCAATCACGTTTACTGGACACACCTCAACATTAAGTTCACCTGTAAACAGAAAAAACACCAACTAGCCAAATAACATTTCTTAACTTCAAAATCACTAGAACTGATACAAAGTTGAAAACAGAAATCCACAGAAAAATCACCTATACTAGATTATACATTCTTTGGGACTCAGTACATGAAACAAAACACAAACTCAACATATTAAAAAACAAATAAACAGAGATACAAAATTACGTTCACCCGATAAAATCAACAAAATAAAACAGTACTTCATAAACATCAACAAATTTCCTCAAAAAAACCGTGGAAAAAAGTATACGCACACACCTATACCAAGAACAAACAAACAACAATAAACCCCAAGATACAACAAACTACAAAACCTCACACTGCTGCATACCATATGTTCCTGACATCAGTGAAAAAATAACTAAAATTTGGAAAAAAGTTATAACAAAACACACCATTCCAGTAAGCCACAAATTTATTCAAAAACCAGGTACAAAACTAAAGTCCATACTGTGTATAAACCACAATGACAAACACAACACCAAAGTAATTTATAAAATACAATGCAACATCTGCCACGAGTTCTATACTGGAGAAACAAGCAGAGAAATGGAAACTAGATTCAAAGAACACAAAAAATGACCTTCACACGTTTTTGAACACTGCAAGTCAAATAAACACAATATAACCATAGAAAACACCCAGATACTAAGTAGGGAAACAAATATAAACAAATGCAAAATCAAAGAAGCCTACTTATACAACAACTAAAACCAAAATTAAACCAATATAAAGGAACACCTTTATGCCTATACTAATTAATAACCTAACATCCAACTGCAACGCCTCCTACAATCTGTGCCCGTTTATACTCTGGTCTCTTAGACATGTGTCCGTCAACGGTCACATTCAACTTCTCTCTTACTTAACCTGAAGATGACCTAGGAAGGTCGAAACGTTGTTCTCTCCTTATCAATAAAAGTGTCAATACTCCTTCCTACTAACCGTTCTGAGATATGTTCAATATACTCTGTTTTATAAATAATTGTAGCTAAAAGAAATCTAAACTGAGAAACATGATACTATTTGCTACGTGTTAACTTATTGTTAGAATTCTTAAACTGTAGGAACTTAGGATATTATTTGCGAAATTATGACCATAGTATATTGGTGTTTAACTTCAGGTGAAGTTTCTTGAGGTTTTGAAGGTTTAAAAAGTATGTGATCTATAATTATTTCTAATAATGCAAGCTATAGAAAAATGCTTAATCCAATTATGAAGATATACACCAAAGACAAACTATATATCATTCTAATAATCAAAATACATTAGAACTATTCATACAAAATATTTTGTATCATATATCTTTATCTGATTGTTTTCGCGTGAAAACAAAATAAGCAAACAAATTATCACCTCTTTATCATTTTCTTTCAGTTTTTCCTTCAACGTATTATTGTAATTTATTTTAAAAACTAAATACTTAATTATAACAGTATTATATTGTTGTATACATCTGCACTCTTTTGCAACTTTCTGAAATATCCATGGTATGTCATTCGTTTATATACTTAATGCTGAATGTCTGCTTTCATTCTAAGTGATTTTGTCTGCTGAATGTCTACATGGTGAACTCAATAGACAAATTACGGAACTTCTATCAGACGTAAAACTAAAGACTTCTGATAAAATGATAAACATGACAAACATCACCAGGTAATAACGCTTCCAACCAGAGCCAAATAAGAATTACCAGCATTTAAGAGAACATAAAATTCTGTCGTACGAGTATATTTGTCTGTCAATGATGTACATAAGTAAAATGGTAAAATGGAAGGAAGATAAACATATTTTACGTGAAGTGCATTAAGAGTGTATAATGCTTGTGGATACTGTGCGTTTTTTAATAACAGTGAACATTAAATTTATATGCCAATGACTTTCAGGTTAGAAAACTATCAACTTAATCTTAAGATCACTTAAATTATTAAAATAATGGGCTGTCAATCTCTTTCAACAAAGTTTGTAGTTACCTGCTACATGATTTCATGAGGCTCTTAATAAACATTTCCAGTTGAGTAAGACAGGTACTGGCACGAAACTATGCCTATTTCGTTTTATTCTCTTAGTTTCACTTTACTTTTATAAATTTTTGGCATTTTAATGGTTATTTCAGAAGTTAATTTTAGATCAGTGGATGTTATTTTCAGAAAATGAAGCCGAACAATGACTTGCCTTTTTCTTTTTCATTTCACACTTTCATATACTCATAAACGCTAAATAATTTTAGTCACAATCAGATGTACAAGGATCTAATGGAATTTTATAAGCATCGTAATTACTGTAATTTAGTAATGCCTAAACACAAATTTCCTGGAGGAAAACTTTATAAGGCTTAAAAATGGTACCCTGAATTTAATATCACATGCAGTTTGTTTCAGCAGATACACGTGTTTCTTTTTCTTCGAAGTTTCAGAAATGTAAAAAAAAACGGTTATCGAAGAAAATTTAAAGAAAAAAGCAATATAACGAAAGTGAGAAAATTAAGCCTCTGAAGCAAACTTATACTTAAAAAATAACGGAAATATGAAATAAAATAATAATTAAATAACCTAACATATCATTATCCTTATATAAAACCTATCTATGTAATAGACAGATATCATTTTGTTTTTAATTCATATATTAACATGCATGTGAACATTTCTGATACAAATTATAAATTTAAGAAAATCATCTACAGGTTTTACGTAAAACAATGTATATAGTTTCATAAATATTAATGTTTAGCAATTTATATGCAAGTAAAAAATTCAAAATTTCATGTTTTCATATATAGTTAATATGAGATTTTGTGATTTCCTGAATATCGTAATGTATTATAATATGATCAATTTATTCATTAAGTACTTAGCTTTCTTTTATTAATATTTTGGTGAGCCTAGTAATATACATTACGATGATTACATATGTGTTTTTGAAACACAGTTCCATACATACGCTAAAAATACTGAGTAAATTGGTGATCTGGTTTAATTTAAAGCTAGGGGAGAGTTTTTTGTCTCTGTAAAACAAATATAGCTTCATACTTTACTGCTCTAGGTCATTATTACTATCATAGCTTGTAAATGTTGTGCATGGAGTTTTCGTGCCACTAGAGAGTGCGATTCGGTACGAGACCTGCACTGAAAATGTTTATTCAAAGTGGGAAATGAGACACTATAATAATGTCAAGGCTTACTTCTGTAAAACTTACATTTGTTACGATATATTTGTAGCTGGAACTTTCAGTTTCTGTTGAAAACTGTATATATTTTTTTCCAAACAAAGAAAGTTGGTTTTAGACTTTATGAAGCTGAGAAACTAAATTCAATAATATATATGTAAAAACGGCTCGTTTGGGTTGAGAAAATATTTTACGTGGAGGAGCGAACAACGTTTCGACCTTCTTCGGTCATCGTCAGGTGACAAGTGGGGTTTCTCGACATCACTGTTTAAATTCGATAATAACTTCTACATAAATACTATTGTCTTTTGTATGAGACTATATCACGTTATTTATTTTTGAAGAATTATCATACTCAATAATAACAGAAAAAAAACAACAGATGTAAGGTTGAATATTTTGTGTATTAAGTTGCGCAATGATGCTTTACATAAATACCAAAGCCTTAAAGCATCATAATCATGAATTTCTTGTATTTTTCCTACGATAGGTAGTTGAAGCCCACTCCACTGTACTCTTCATGAATACTCCGCCTAAACAATTTATCAAAGAAGTAATTTATTTTGTTCTTTGTTTACAAACAGAAAGATGGGTGGCGATTATAGATGTAATATCACGGACATAGGTTGTACACAGTGAGATAAGAATGGCGGTCCAGTATGGAACAGCAGGAACGTGGGTCGTACTGAAAGAGAAGAGTGACTATTCCATATGGAATAACATGGACGTGAATATTATTTTCACTGTGGTTTAGGTTTACTGTTGTTATAAGATTGTTACCACTTGTACGAAGACATGAAATTTTTTTGAACTTCCACAAAAACTTTAGACATTAATAACTCGAACTAGTCCCACGTTCCACTCGCTTTTGATACCAAGAAGAAAGTTTGTTCGCTCCAGATTTAGTAAAGTTTTGAAATACTATGAAAGTTTGACAGATTTAGATGATAAAAATATAATGGAAATTTGTATTTCATAATATTACAGTGTGAAAATAAACTCACACATATCAATACACACTGTACTGTCTTGCGACAAAAAACAACAACTTGCAGGACACTTGTTATTAACAGAAGTGATAGTTTAGCGATTTCCCACTTTCTGTAGTTCAGACTGTATTAATCCAAACTATCACATATTTTTAGTGGATGTGTTTTACTGGTCTCTCTCTCACTTCACATACCACATTTTAAGGCAGTTTATTAAGAAATACCTGAAATATAACATCTTCAGTTAGAGTGCGGAAACTTTATTTGATAGAAAAACATACTTAATTTTATGTTGTTCTTCTTTTTAGATTTCTTTTTAGATATCTGCATCCAACGGTTATGATTTTCATTTGGTGTCAATATTCGCCACAAGTGCAAAGTTGGTCATCAGATACTGCTCAAATTTAACCACAAGTTTTACGCACGCTTATTCAATAAGTCACTACTACATTTTTACTACAGCTTCAAAAGTGAAAGTGGGCCGTTTTTAGTTTTTGTCATTCGGATTAAAGACAGCTAATTTATAGCAGAAAAGCTGTAAGGTAAATGGACATGCAAATACATAAGTATTGATTAGCATTTTTTTGTTCAGGTTTTCAAAAGAATTATATGGGTAGACGGTCACTATTCATTGCCAACTTTTCAGCACAAATTCACTAAATGTTATGAAATTATCCCAATTAAAGAGCGATTAGCGTCACTTGATACTTTATTAAGCATTTATCGTAATTAATGATGCTTGATAGAGTTGTACCGATTGCATGGGGTTGAAGACAAAAATGTTAATATAAATTCCATAGCGTTACTATAAAGGAAGCTATTAACACTGTTTTAGAGAGGAAAACTACCACCATATATTTCAAAAAAATCTAGATGGTTCTGTAAAGTAAAGATCTATTCGTAATAAACGGGTTGAGATCCTAAAGCTAATAGTGGTTACTATTGAGTGTTACTTTCTAACTTGCTCTGTTGGTGTGTATTGAAAAAATGAGTCATGTTATATAACCTAAAACACCTAGGTGTGAAGAAAAGATGCGTCCAAAATAAAATATAGCATATGACTTAAAGGAATGAAATCAAAATTGGAGTTTAATCTAGCAGCTACCTTTATAGTCTTTATAATAATCTTACAGTAAATATTATTCATTAATTAGCCAGGCTGCACTATTTGCTCAACTTTGGGCTTTATGGTGGGTAAAGTAATATATATGGCCTAGCTAATTAATGAATAATTTTGCTGTAAGATTATTATGAATGCTATAAATTTAGCTACTAGTTTGGACTCCAATTTTTATTTATTCTCTTTAAGCCGAACACTGCATCTTTCTTCACATATAAGGTGATTTTGATTAAACATATATATAAAGAAACAAACTAAGTTTCATTTATTCGATGAATAGTATAACATAAAACAAAAATCTACTTTGTTTACTACTTCCCTATCAAATTAATATAATATTTATAGTAACACGTTAGTACGAAGAACATAATTTACAACTAAAAATTCTTCCGGAGGGGAATGATGATCACAAATAATATGTGATTAAAACAAATGGAACATGACCAGGTGGGTAGGGCGTTTGACTCGGAATCTGATGCACGTGTTCAAATTTCCATCTCACCAAACATGTTTGCCCGTGTGGTATTATAACGATGCAGTCAATCCCATTATTCATTCGTAAAAAGTTTGTGTTGTGTGTTTGCTTTGAATTTTCGTGCAAAGCCACACGAAGGCTATCTGTGTTAGCTGTCCCTAATTTAACAGTGAAAGGCTATAGAGAAAGCAGCTTGATCATTACCACTTACCGCCAACCCTTGGGCTACTCTTTTAACAACTCTTTTTAGCTCTCGTGTAGCTTTGCGCAAAATTCAAAGAAACAAATAAATAATAAAATAAATCAGTATACTCCCCTCCCCTCCAATGGCACAGTGATATGTCCCTGTGGACTTACAATGCTAGAAACTGGGTTTCGACACCTGTGGCTGGCAGAGTACAGATCACCCTTTATGGAGCTTTTTGCTTAACTACAAACGATAAATCTATATAGAAAACTAACGTCTAAACAAAAAACATAAGTTTTAGCGCCTTTTCTTTTAAGCGTCCTCTACATTTCAAAATTAGTGATTAAAAGTTGTATTAAATTTCTTGGTGAGATGACTTTATTACTACTTTCATTTTTATTGTTACAAGAACAAAAATTATATATTCCATTAAGTTATCAAGAAAGTGGTAATAACATTATTTCATGAGAAATCTAAAATAACGTTTAATCACTAATAAATAAATACAGATGACACTAAAAAAAGGCGCAAAAAATATATTTTCTCTTTACTAAAATTAACTAAGTATTTGATATTCGTGACCCTCACGTGTAAATGTCCACGTAAAATATGAAAAGTAGACTATTTGTAGAACAAAATTTAACCTTGTTTTAAGTAGTTTGAAAGTCGAAGCTTTTCAATTTGAACGTTGTCAAGATATTTTCAGATATAGACTTCATACAAAAATAGTAAAAGTGAGTGACTTTCTAAAAAAAGTAATATTCTAGAGGTTTAAAAGTCGGATTTTAAGACATTAAAAACCCTTCAGCTATTTTCAATTTTAGGGCGTCATAGAAAATATATGTAGAGTGGTATTTGCTAATATTCTTCACAATGTTCAAATGAACATTTATTTTTAGACATTGAGCTAGTGAAACAGTTTGACATTTCATTTGTCAAACAATACCATTTTACTTAAGTAGGTAATTAATTCTTCTTCATTAAAAAAAAAAAAAAAAGAGAGAGAATGGCTTCCAAGCGCTTGTCAGATGTATGTTTGCACATCCTCTCAAACTTTCCAAAATACTGTGTTTGTCTAAAATGTTTTTTTTTTAAATATTTTTATTAAGAGCACATATTTAATAATAATTGAAGCCCGGTGAGTTCATCTGACCATAAGTGTGGGATTTATAAGCAGTAGGAAGAGCTGAACAGCGATGATTTGTTTGATTAGAGTTAAGCACAAAGTTACATAATGGGCTATCTGTGATCTGCTTACCACACCACGGGTATCGAAACCCGGTTTGTAGCGTGAGAGTTCGCAGACATACCGCTGTGCCACTGATGGGCAAACAACGAGAAAAAAATAATCAAACATGTAAACTCCCAAAATAAAAATTGCTTCTTTTAATATAAATGTTGCAGATCTTTACTAGTCTGAATGGTAATCACATAAGAATTTTATTCTTCACATATTCTTTATGGTGCCTTGATTTTTCTTATGTATGGAAAGCGTTAAATTTTAGAATTTATAATTCAACTTTCTGCTTTCCCTCTCCAACAACGCTACTTTTTTTTGTACGACTCGCGCTATTTTGAAAAATATTCACACATTGAATTGGAAATTTATTTGGTTGGTTTGGAAGATATTTTATGGTCGTGTATGAATAATTGTAGGGAGTTGAAAATTCGATATTAATGTCCTTAAAACGTAATATTTTTTTCAATGGAGGAATATTTACAAGTCAACGTCATGATTATCGAGTACAAGTTCAGGCCGCTTGTTTTTTCAAGTGTGTTGTAAGAGTTCTTATATTTTATTAGATATATACTATTTCTAAAATTAGAAAATTATTTGTTACCAAACTATATTTTACCACAAAACCCAGATTGAATTAACCTCTGATCATTAACTTCCTTCTTTCAGCTTATACTCGACTCCATGATGTAACTATTACATGCCAAGACTACGTCTATATTTACCAACTGGTTTTATGTTCTTAGGTTGTGTTCGAGGACGTGATCACAGAGCCTGATGCCTGTCAAACCCTTGACAGAGTTTGGGGGTGTCGCTTACCTGACTTTCGCATACACTAAGTATTGGATTTATCGAATTTTGGCCTCTTTGGTAGCCATACCTTGCGGCCGTAGTTGAAAGATTATAGAAGAAATAATATCAACGAAATTATTTATCTTAGATCAAAAATCTTCATATGAAGCCTTTCAGTCTTGATAGCTAACATATTTAAAAGTTTGTAGGTGCAACAGCAACTCAACAATTGCTTCTCAAATAAAACACTTGCTAAAAGTAAATATATATGTGTAATAATTAGAAGTTGTTCATCCAATGTTTTTTGTATGTGCGTTTGGTTTGCTCAAACAAACTTTTGATATGTATTTTTTTTTACTTTTTGTTGTAACTTCAATACTAAACAGAGTTTGAACGTGTTTTTTCAATCTTAATCTCAAAGTGATCAGATACAAGTTAGTAATTTAGTATGATTTATGAGTAAGGAAATTAAATATTATTTGTCAAATTTATCGTGTTTTAGTTTCATTTAGTTTAAGGTTAAAACAGTATTTCGAATAAATAGCCTGTAATCCTTTATAAATGAGTTGTGAGAAAGATTTAAAGTTTTTAAATTATATTATTTAATCACCAGAGTACTTTTACAGGTCCCTTTTCTGAACTTATATTTTTGGTAGGTTTAAGAGAATAAATAGAAAATAATGCAAAACCAGCTTGTAAAGTTGAAATTCTAAACTTTAAAATGTTTCTCACTTGAAAATACATTACTATGATGTAACCAAGTGTAAAATTTCCAAGTTTCATATACATGGAGTTTTAATCTGACATTTTACGTGTTGTTTTATTTTTTTAAATAATAGGATATTTATCTAATACACAACGCCATATTAAATTATTATAATATGGTTAAATAATTTGGTTTCTTTTGAATTTTGTGCATAACTTCTTGAGAGTTATTTGCACTAGCCGTCCTCAATTTAGTATTGCTAGTGAATACCACCCGCTGCCAATGTGCAATGAAATAAACAATAATTCATATTAAATAGTCTGTAAATTGCCTCAGTGAAATTGAAGTTATTAAAAGTGCTGTCTGATTTATATGTACAAAGCACTTCTCAACAGTCAGAGCAATAAATGTTTGGCAACTAACGTTTATTTTTTCTTCCTAAACCAATAACAAAGTTTTTTTGTTCAAACCTCTATGTCCTATCACAGATTGATCAGTTGTTAAGGTTATGAGCCCATCATCTTTTGTAGTTGTGAAATGTTGTTGTTGTTATAAATTAAAGACAAAGCTACACAAAAGGCTATCTGTGCTCTGCCCACCACGGGTATCGAAACCCAGATTTTAGCGTTGTAAGTCTGCAGACATACCGCTGAGCCACTGGGGGGATAGTTTACAACCAATCATTGGTTACAAACGAGAAACGTGTATTAATAAATATACCATTTTTCTCATTACCCTTGTTTTACATAAATTTCTTATGGAGACGCAAGGATAAACCTTTTTGTGAGTTTTCCTCTTCGTTATTAAAACCCCAGCGCTGATAAAATTCTATATAAAGGTGACTAAATAAAGATAAACTGGTGTTATAGATAATATAAATTGCCAAGAATATTATTTTTCTTTACAGATTACCTAAATGCACATTCTCTGTAAAGCTGAGAAGAAAAAACAATTTACTTAACATAAAGAAAAACCATTTTATTGGACAGAAAAACAACAAGATTATATCTTATACACAATAATACACACTATCAACCATAAAGCAGTTACATTTGGCTGAAAATTACTGTATAATAATGCGAAATACATAAAAACTATGAAACAAGTAATACGTTAAAACTCCTTAATGACGAGAAAACCAATTTGTAGAGAAAAATATACATGTTAAAACGGCTGGTGTGAGTTGAGAAAATTTTTTTATGTAGAGGAGCGAACAACGTTTCGACCTTCTTCGGTCATCGTCAGGTTCACAAAGAAAGAAAGAGGTAACTGACCGATAGCTGACCACGTGTTTGAAGAGGGTTGTGTAATTGAATGTAGGAATGTAGAGGGCGTGTTCCTTTGTATTGGTTTATTTTGGGCTTGAGTTGTTATATAAGTAAGGCTTCCTTTAATTTTGCGTTTGTTTATGTTTGTTTCTTTATTTAGTATTTGAGTGTTTATTTGACTTGCAGTGTTCGAAAACATGTGAAGGTGACTTTTTGTGTTCTTTGAATCTGGTTTCAATGTGTCTACTTGTTTCTCCAATACAGAAGTCGTGGCAGTTTCACATTGTATTTTATAAATAAATTGGTGTGGTGTTTGTCAGTATAGTTTTTACATAGTATAGACCTTAGTTTTGTGCCTGGTTTTTGAATAAATTTGGTATTAACTAGAATGTCATATTTTGTTACTAGTTTTTGCCAAATGATTATTTTTTTACTGATGTTGAGAATACATGGTATGCAGCAGTATATGGTTTTGTGATCTTTTAATTCGTGGGGTGTATTTACTTTTGTTAGTCGATTTTGCTTTTTGTCTAGATGTGTGCGTATAATGTTTTTTACGGTTTGTAGAGGAAATTTATTGATGTTAATGAAGTATTGTTTTATTTTGTCGAATTCGTCGTTATTAACACCCTTATACCTATATTAATAAATATAATCAAACATCTAAGCACACCCTCTACATTCCTGCACTCAATTACACAACCCTCTTCAAACATGTAGTCAACTATCGGTCAGTTACCTCATTCTTTCTTTGTGAACCTGACGATGACCGATGAAGATCGAAACATTGTTCGCTCCTCTACATAGAATTTTCCCAATCCATACCAGCCATTTTTACATAAATACATTAAAACCTTTTTATGCTATCATTCAAACAATAACACGGTTCTGGTTAGAAGCGAAATTTCAAATAAAAATAAATTATTAAAGACTTCCTTTTTTACATATGCTACAAATATTTGAACCTGAAGGATAATTTTACTTTAACAAATACGCGATCTTCAAATAGATTCTCTGTTGAGATTCGTACTGTAATAAACCCACTTTTTTGGTCAGTTCTTTCGTTAAGCGTTGTGATAAGCATGAATATAAAATTTATCAATACGATGTAATATGTGGACCACACCAGTAGTGACCAGTACATAAACATGGAGGTTACGGCGATAATATTTTGACCTATGTTCGTGAGAGAAACATCGTTCATGAAGTCGTATATATTTTTTAATCGTTTGAAAGTGGTTGAAAACTAACCAAGATTTACTAGCTCGTACATGTCGACAACAGAGATAGTGATTATGTTGGAGTTAAATCTTTGATTATTTGAGTAGGCATAAATTATATATAAATATAAATATCTCTACATAAACAAGAATATAATACCATCCACAATTATTATGCTCTTAGCTCTAAATATATGCAAGATCAAAACGTATTCACATCCTTCAAACATTAATTTATAATTGTGTATAATTAAAGCTAAAATATAAAATGGGGAAAAGATATGCTTAAAAAGGCTCCGCTAGAAAACAATACAAAAGTTGCACATGTAAAAGGAACTCCCTACGTATATTTGTATGAAAAACACAACCTACTGACACAATCTGTCAGTACGTTAATCTTTCTCTATGAGTTATATTGTATAAATGTTGCAGCTTTTCCATTGCTGCAATCCTATATTGGCAGTGAGATTTCTTCAACGTTTTTATGGCAGTGGTAATTGTGCTAACATATAATCCCTCAACCACGCAGTTTTTAAAATATACAAGTACGAGCAAAAGTACCTGCCCCTAGTGACCGAAAAAGTTTAAGTTAACCTATCAATTTCAGTTCCACCATGGATTGTAAAAAGGTTAATTGTGTTGCATTCTAGGTTTTATTCAGAGCCAAAGCTCTGAGTATCTTATACTGCCCACCTCGAAAAGTTATTGTTGAACATCTCAGCCATGCCAACAACTGCTCGACAATAACATGCGATAAACCTACATTTTTATCTTTTAAGTTGCGTCACATTTGAAATGTGAATGTCAGTGTAATTAATTCCTAACAATTTAGAGTAGATTTTCTGTTTGTGAAATAAAAAGTTGGCATTAATATTATTCATGTTTCTTCTCCCGTCATTTCAAAAGTGAATCTTGAGCTTTGCCTGTGTGCGCAGGTTTTCAAACGCAGCGAGGGAAGCGGCGGTCCTAAACAGGAGACAGATAAACGCTTGGACAATCACTACGGTTCGCAATATTAGTAAAATGTTAGCTAAAAAGTCAGTGTTTTGTTCCACAAATGTAGACTCAGGCCATGAGATTCCAATAATTAATATTGATGACTCTTCAGGAGAGTGTATCATTAAAGTCTATTAAGTTGTTTCAAATATCTTCCATATCAAACCACAATTAGCGTTTATTCACACACACACACACACACACACACACACACACATATTTACATGGCAGTGTCACACACACACACACAATTTAAATTCTTCTTACAGTTATCTTCTAAGAGTTTGGAGTTACATATCGAGCCTAGGTGTTGGAAGAAAACTCTCAGTAAGGGTAAGGTCCTCTTAAGATTATAACAAAAGAGGTTTCTGAACAACACTACGAAGATTCAAATTCTTACTGTTACCATAAAAGCACTTAGTTATACAACCAATCGATAGTAAGCGTTGATACACAACAGATACATATTAACGATCCAACTCTTTAACGTTACCATAAAATGGCTTAGTAATACAAGTGGATAATAAACAGTGATAAACAACACTTGATTCGACTCAACTCCTCCTTAACGTTACCATAAAAGAGTTGAGTGTCATAGTGAAACATATTTGTTTTCTTTTCCATTTTAATTAAAGCAGATGCGCTATCAATAAGTACATAACATGAGCGAGACCTTGAAAATTCATCATGGAAACATTTTTCATTCCACTTGATTTTGTCTGTATTTCATTTCTTGTGATGTAAGTGGATAAATCGACTCGCAAATGACCTACAATATTATACGAGGGCTCTTAAAAGAATACGCGGACTGTTTGAATTGCGCGGCTCCAGTTGGTTCCAGGGGAATCCACTTGGTGTCGCTAGGTTCGCACAGATCAGCTGATTCCGACGCCATTTCCCGATTGCAGGTATCTTCATTTGTGTATTAGCTACGCGGTTTTAAGTGAAGTGCGATTTTTTCGTTTGGCGGATTTCAGAATGAATGACCTGAAGGAGCAACGACTTGCTGTGAAATTTTGTGTTAAACTTGGAAAATCTGCGACTGAAACTTTTGCTATGCTTAACACGGCTTACGGTGATGTTGCTATGAAGCGTACGGCATGTTCCAAGTGGCATGAACGTTTTAAGGATGGTCGACAGTCCATTGAAGATGATGAGCGTTCTGGACGTCCTTCCACGTCAACTGACGACCCACACGTCGACAAAATCAACACCCTGGTGCGGGCAAATCGACGTCTGACTGTCAGGAAGCTTGCTGAAGAGTGTGGGATATCAGTTGGATCTTGTTACAAGATTTTCACCGAAAAATTGAAGATGCACCGCGTTGCTGCGAAATTCAGCCCTCAGAACTCGTGAGTTTTTGGCCAAACACTCGATCACTGTTCTCCCCCCCCTACTCACCTGACCTTGCTCCTTGCGATTTTTTCTTGTTCCCCAAACTCAAAAGACCCTTGAAAGGAAGAAGATTTGAGACGATTCCCGAGATTAAGGCAAATGCGACGAAGGATATCACCATTTATATTTAATGTAGTACTAATATGGTAGAGTAAATAAACTATGACTAAAAGCAGATTTCAAAGTTTTTCTAAGCTACTTAGTTTCCGATTTAACACAACTCGCTATCATTAGTTTATAAAATTCGCAACGTTTAACTTAGGTCTAGCAAAATATCTATTTTTTTTTTAATCAAACATCATTCTCTAGTACTTTCAACAGTTCTAAAACATATGTTTTGTTTGTTTGTTTGTTTTGGAATTTCGCACAAAGCTACTCGAGGGCTATCTGTGCTAGCCGTCCCTAATTTAGCAGTGTAAGACTAGAGGGAAGGCAGCTAGTAGTCATCACCACCCACCGCCAACTCTTGGGCTACTCTTTTACCAACGAATAGTGGGATTGACCGTCACATTATAACGCCCCCACGGCTGGGAGGGCTAGCATGTTTGGCGCGACTCGGGCGCGAACCCGCGACCCTCAGATTACGAAGCGCACGCCTTAACGCGCTAGGGCATGCCCTAAAACATATGTAAAATCAAACATACTCGGATAAGAGTTACACTACGAATTTGCTTGTCTGAATGTCCCGACGTTTGATTTCCGAGATGTGATTTGACATTATGACTACAAGTGTCGTTTTGCTCCTGAAGAATTTCCTTCAGTACTAAAACTCAAAAGTGAAACACTTTGTTAGATTTTTCAAATTGTGGATTATCATTGTTGCACACACAAAGTTTGCATTTATGTACACCTCAATTGTTGGTTATAAGATTAGAAAAGAAGCCTTTAGAGTACTTTTAACCTGAAAAAGTGACTTTATGAATTAAAATGCTTGTAAGAAAAATGATTTTCATTTTGAAAGTCGTAAGATCAAAGCTACTTCATTTTAAATCCAAAATGCCTGCGGATTTGTAAAAGGATAATACAAGATGGTTAATAAATACTATGTCATTCATCGCATAGAAAAAATACGCACTACGTGAGGTTTCATACTGATGGCACTAGATATACAATAAAATTGTCTTTCTCAGAATTTCCTCCAAATCCTTCCCCTGTTTTGTTCTGATAGATTAGAGAAAAGACAGCTATCCAATGCCGACACTCAGTCCAAATTCTGAGACTCTTATCTGGTTAAGTAGTGGTATTTGATATCCACTCTTATAGCGCACCATACAAACCAAAGAGCAAGTGTGATTTTGCGATGAAGGATCGCAAACCAGGATTTTTCCGGTTCACATTCCGAAGATACTAACCATAGGCCATGCTTGACAGAAAGATTTTATAGAGGTTGACAAGAGTTTACTAAAACAGGGCTTTGCAAATACAGATACGACACTTAAGAGCAAATATTTATTACTTGGTTTATGAATGTTTTTTTCTTAAATAACTCCACAGTTGAAAAACATACACAAACAATAATGATTTACGACCTTGTGTTAATAAGTAAACCATAGATAATCTGCAATATTTTCTTAGGAACTCTTACAACGTTTAAAATAAACCAGCCTTAGGTGTGCTTCAAACGTTTCTTGTTGATTTTTAATTCCTTATTTGTAGAACTAATATTATTAAATAAGAAACTTAATTAGTAAGGTAGTTCTTCGAAAAGTTATCTAACCAACAGTTAGCTTCCACACATTAATTTTACAAGTAAATCATTGGATTGAAACTACTTGAAGGATCAAGATTAACCCACAAAAATGTCTCCGTCTAGCCTTTTTCAGTCAATGATGAAACAAGTGAAAAAAAGACATTTTAAAAACATAAAATACAACTAAGAACCAGATTTTTTAACAAAAGAGGAGGCTAAAAAAAGATGGAGTAAGAAAACTTACAAACAATGAACTAAATAACTAATCTTGGTATGGTAAATAGTCGGCACATGTGTAAATTATGGCACAATGAAATTTTATTGGCGCGCTAAAACATAGCGATAAAAGTTTTGTAAAAAAGTGAAAGTGAATACAAGAATATATTAATTTGAATCCTTATGAAGTGATATTCAGTCTTGGTTCACTCTGCATTACGCTGAAGCGAAAAAATCGACAGATCTACTGATCTGACACAAGTGTGAACCCAAAGTACCATAGCTGTGTTCTCTAATGGAATTTTTGAAATTAAGTAATTGTTATTTAATAATGTAAGTTAATTATCAAGTTAATACATCTTCAAAATCTTAAATTTGATTTATTTTCTCCTTGATACACAGTATATCAGTACTTTCTGCCTGTCTTAATCAGGACGATACTACCAGGCTTACCATTCCAAGTTATTTGCATGTGCCGCAGAAAGTTTGGAAAACATTGCTTTTACAGACAACTGATATGAACGGAAGTGGTGTACCTTACATTCCTTTCAGGTTTGACCCTTTGCGCCCACATGCAACTGGTTTAATACGAATAAAATGTGAGACATCAACTTTTGAAATATTTGTGATTTTTCCCAAGAAGTTTCTTTCAGAAACAAAATTTAAATTTGATTTTGACGTTTTATTAGTATTCGGTTTAAATAAAATAGTTTTTTTTTAGATTCAACACTTTCAATTTATTTTGGCACGCCTTCCTGAAATCATATATCAAGAGCATAATGACCTTGTCCTACTGTAATGAATTAATCGATTTTACATTATCAGTATCACGACATACCTATAGACTATTTTATGCACAAACTTTCATTGAAATATTTTTAGGTAAAAGTTTATGAAAAATATCTATACATCAGCATTCTATAAGTAACTTTTATCAAACGATTGCGCTTCACGTTGCTTTGATGACCATTCTTACAAAAATTGGGAAAAGGTATTATCTCCTCCTCCTTCCCACTCCTCGACTCAGTACTGAAATGCAGCCAATAATAAAAGTTGTTTTGGATTCTAGCAACATCACTTTTAAATATCTAATCTAACAAAGAGCAAAGTCCCAACTATCCCCAACTCGTATTCCGATAGAAAAGCTAATTGAATTTCTTAGTATTTAGTACATTTGATCATCAAAGGCAGTTTAGGTCTATTAATATTACCGAACAAGTAAAAAAGTTAACTGCATTTTTTTTTCTTAAAAAACAGTCCACCTTAGAGGTTTAACACTCATGTTAAACATGAATAAACATGTTAATCGAATAGCACAGAAAAAAAAACAAGATAAATGTACAGAAAGAAGCTTTGTTCGTACCTCACAACACAAAATGATAGTTTATTATTTGTTAACTAGAATTCGTAAAACTAAACACTTAGCCAAGAAAATGATTCGGAAAATGCAATTTTCATTATATAATTCAGATAAAACTATAAAAATCAATTCATGCACTTTCAAATAAGCTCTATGAAAAACTGACCTGTACGTAAACACACAAGATATACGTTCATGGTAAAACACAATAAACTGTACTAAGAGTACGCATTCTTATAAATCATATCAACTTAAGATACAAGTTACGACTTAATGTAGTTTTAGATTAATCGAGATGTTGTGAACGTACTTTATTAATAATTAATAAATTTAAATTTTGCATAACACTTTGGAGGCAGTGACATCTCTTTTTGTATGACGTGTATGAATTTATATTTTTGGTTGGTGAACTATGTGACCTATAACCTCTGCAAGTTGGTTTTATTTTGTGTAATAAACTCGAAAAGATTAACCAGGGAAACCAGACAAATTTAAAAGCTTCAAACTGTGGATGGATGAATAGTGAGAAAAATTGATACTTTAAGACTTTTGTTGTTTAAACATTATCACCTATCGTTTTCTGAAAGCAGAACTTGAGAAATCACATCACTTTCAAGTATTATACTTGAGACGTAATTACCACATGGTGGTCTAAAGGTTAGATACCATGCTATGTGGTATGAGATATATACAAATGAGTCAATGAGCAATCATAACAATACTGATGCCAGGGGTCCCGGTAATCGTTAGTAGCTTCTAAATGAATTTTTCTTCTAAACGTAGTCCTAAAAAAATGTTGGAGAAAAGCTATTAACAGTGATACTGCATTACGAAACACCTGAAAATACAGTACAGTTTTCAGATAAGTCAATTATAAGTAATCGATTTATTTTTTTCTAGAAAATGCCATTTAATAATAAAGAAAACATGAACGTTAATTAATGTAATATTTATTAAAATTTCTGGAATCTTCAAAATTATCTTTTGTGTTGTTTTGTTGTGTGAATTATTGTGAGTTTTCTTACAGCAAAGCCTCAGACTATATGCTGAGTCCACAGAGGGTTTGTTTTGAATTTCGTTGTTTTTGTTTTTGGAATTTCGCACAAAGCTACTCGAGGGCTATCTGTGCTAGCCGTCCCTAATTTAGCAGTGTAAGACTAGAGGGAAGGCAGCTAGTCATCACCACCCACCGCCAACTCTTGGAATACTTTTTTTACCAATGAATAGTGAGATTAACCGTCATATTATAACGCTTCCACGGCTGAATGGGCGAGCATGTTTGGTGTGACGACCCTCAGATTACGAGTCAAGTGCCTTAACCACATGGCCTTATCTTCAGTAAGCCAGAAGTACGCAAATACATAATCAGGAGCAGATCCTGGATTTCGAGAGGGAAAGGGTTCAAGACTTGACAAAGGCACTTTTACCAGTAGCACCAGAGACGCAATTTGAAATATATGATTGATTATTAGAACTACATGTACTATGAATGAAGAAATTAATGAAGCGTTAAACATCGTAAAATACGTTTAACAAATTATTACGGACTAAGAAAGCGACATTATATTTGACAGTAGAAATTTATCAAAAATATAAATTTCGGGTCACATTCTCCCCTTGGTCCAAAACAAGTATTCTGAGTGACCCATATTATTGTTCAATAAATAGAATGTTCCCCAGGGATATGAGTCTTCTATTTCTTGTTATAAATTTTTCCAAAATCGCCTCAGTATAACATAAATGTCGTAATGGAAATGTAGCAACACAGAAACAGAAACACTTCAACAATTCTACTTCGAAAATATATCCTAGTTCTTCTGAATCTGGGAAAGAAACGCTCAGCGGGAGCGCTTCCTGTAGGTGGTGAGCGCCAAAGTATTAACAAAACATTAACATTTGGAAACAAGTCTTTGTCGGCTGTCTGAAGGTATTCTATAAGGTTCTTTGGGGCCTCACCATCAGCAGCTGCACTGTGTCTTCAGCCCTTGAAGAATTAAGGTTAATAGAAAAAAACGTGACATGGACAGACATAAAAACGTGAGTGTTGATCATTCATAAAAAAATACCTTTTAAAAATTTCAGGCTCCTGACAATATTTGAGAATCGCAGTAATGGTCTTTTAACTGCTACATGGCCAAATATTCTATTCTCGTTGAGTCTTCTTGATACTATAGTTTTAGACATTTCCGTCATTTGGTGGATGGTCGTTTATGAAACAAATTTTATATAATGGTGGTAATGAGAAACTACTTTGAATTAGCAGATCGTGATATTTTGCTCTTAAGAATTTACAAGTGAGCGTGAAGCACTTGTAAACAAGTAGTGAATATGGCTGATCAGGTAAGTTATATTTAATGATTATATATGTACAGTTTTGTGCAAAAGTGTGAGGACAAAGTCAAAAATTAGACGTCGGGCCTCTTTTAAAAAACAATTGAAAGTAAATTACAGGAAAAACATTTTATCAGTTTTCATATTTAGTTCAACAGAAACTCATTGGAAGTACCCAAGTTTAACAAACGTTTAATATTTTACTTGTCTCCTTTTGCTTTTATAATTATTGACAGTCCTTTAGGCATTGTTAAAATATACTTATTCAAAGTGTCATTTCGAAGTTTGTGGGAGTGTATTAGACATTTAAAGTAAAGTTTCTTTGGAGGTAACTTCCGATTTGTCGTATTTTTATCTTCTCACTTTGGTTAATGTCGGGTTCTGTGGGGGCCATTGGATTATTTGAATGATTCCAGCAGCTTCTTTCGTAGATAAGTAATTTTTGCATAGGTTGGATGGCTGTTACTTTCTTGATTACGCAAACCACTGAGCATGCCATGACGGATTAGTATCTGATGGTACTTGCACTGATCCATTATTCTATGTATCTTGCAAAGATTTCTTGTCGCCTCAGCAGAAAAACACCTCCCAACCATGCTTCATGGTAGGTGCTATGCTACATAAATTCATCTTTTTATTTTTCACTTTACTTCTACTGGACATATAACCTATACTTTAATGAAATATTTCAACCTTGGACTCAACCAACTATAACACACTTTCTCAATTATCAACAGTCCTGTTTTTATACCTTTAGCTAATTTCAGTATGACAATATTTGGAAATCACAGTTACACGACCAAATATTCCATTCACGTTGAGTCTTCTTGATACTTAGAGTTGGACATTTTTCCGTCATTTGATAGATGGTCGTTTATCTCATGCTTGATATCAGTGTTATCTTTCTTCATGCAGCCTTTGGGACAAAAGGAAGACTATCTTAACATAACTTTCATTAAGTATAGGTGTTCTCCCTCTTCATTTCTGATTTTTCAATTTACCTGTCCCATTCTCATAATCTAGGATGTACTTGATATTGTTTGGGGAGCATTTCAAGTTTGCAGCAATTTGTTGAAGAGTCCAACCAGCATTGCAGAAGACTTATGCAAACTCTCTGGCGTACTGACAGTTCTTTATGCTTTTTGGACAATAGCATGGCAGCACTATTTATTATTATTATTATCAAGGTTTATTTATGGAGTGATATAAAACTGATTTCTTCTAGCATATACCTCTGCCATATGCTAGCTCTTTGCTACTTTTCTTCTATATAGTTAGAACACTGCAAAGACTATTTCAGATCCTAAATTTGATCAGTATGTTCATTCTAACAGAACCCTTACAACAAGCTCTTGGTATAACTATTTGGAAATTCTAAAGAATAAGTATTCTCACCCTTGCCCTTTCAGTTGTCAACAGGGATCAGTGAAGAATTACCATAATGTTGAAGTTTACATTCTGCAATGACATTAAAAGTTAGCCCATAAATGGAAAGAATGAAAAATATTCTCTTGTCCTAACACTTTTGCACAGTACTGTATATGCCGAAGATTTCTTTTCCTTTTCACCAAAGGAAAAGTGAAAAGAGAATATGCAATGCAGAGGTTTAATGCTCTCCTTGACTGGCTTTACTCTCTGCTGTGGACTGCAGTTTCGCCTATTTAAAGCTTATCAACACAGCTGGGATCAGGAAATCCACAGAAATACGGTAAAGCCGCTTATAAAGCTGATGTGTACATAACATCAATGGTCTTATCTTTTTTATCTTATGTTAAATCATTGGTGATCCAAAATGACTTACAAACCCCACAAAGGTTCTTTTTTGTTGCCGGAAGTAATGACTCCTCGTTTCCATGGCAGCTATCGAAAAGACCATATTGGTAAAGTGGCTCTTGTGCAACAACAGGCTAAAGAAAATCCATCGGAAAACAGGAAGGCAGTTATTAACCTATATATAGTAAAATTATACAGTATATTATAAATTAGTGTAATGTATATAAATATAATAGTACTCTATATTGTAACTACTTTCCAGGGATTTTCAAAATTGGTATGAAGGCTCATATTTACTCCATGGGAAGAAATAAAACATTTATTCTTGTATTTTGCGGTTTTTATAAATTTCTTTTTTTACCATTACTTCACCGATTTTTGATAGATCAACAAATTTGGCACAAAGGTGTGTTTAGTCCCTGGTGAAATACATGCAAATTTATGATTTCATATTTTGTGTTTTAAAGTTTTTAATAGCGGTTTTTACAGTAACAAAATGGGAAGCAACTTTTCATGTTCTAAGATAACCTTTTTTTTTAATTTTTCGTGAGGTTACAAGAGAGCTATCTGCAATAGTCGTCCCTAATTTAGCAGCGTAAGTCTAGAAAGAAGGCAACTAGTCATCACAACCCACCACAAGCTCTTGGGATAGTCTTTTCAACGAATAGTGGGATTTATCATTACGTTATAATGATCTACAGCTGAAAGGGTGGACATGTTTGTTGGGACTGGAATTTCAACCCTCGATCCTCAGATTACGAGTCGAGCGCTTTAATCAAGGATTTGTTATTTTTGTTCCACTCTTTGTATGTTTATACATGTTTTCAAATGCTCGCACTTTAAGGTGACGTTTAGTTTCAGCAATATAGTGATCAGTGAGCATATCTACAAAGTCCATTGCAAGGTACCGGCTGCACACTGTTCATGTCTCGTCTATTTATACACCACTCTTTCTTTTTGTATTTATTAACTCATATCCTATTATTTATTACACATCACATTTCTGGTGTAATTACTATTATCTATTTTTATACCTCTAGCTTACTGAAGATGGAATTTTGAAGATTCTGAAACATCTAATAAATGCTTCATGTAATACTTATGTTTGTGTTTTTCTTTATTATTAAGTTCAACACAATTTTTTAATTTGAGGAAGGAACAAAAACACGGATAACACTAAGTATGGAGGGAATGTTTATTTTTATCCTGCATAAAACTGTCTTTATATAGCCTTAACTTCTTATATATCTGCCTAAATGTTTGAGGATACCTTTTGTAGTTGTTTAAATGCATCATTTTCATCATTTAATAAAATAAAAACTCGCCAGCTCTTCACTGTTGAGCATATTTTTTTCTAAAAGCATCTAAATGCTTAGATTGTAACTGAGATTTGCATTCCTAATAAAATTAGTTAAAATTTAAATGAAAACTATTCAGTGTTTATTCACATCATAGTTTGCGATTTTAGCAATAAATGCTTACAGTTTAAATTTTACCTGTCAGGGAGGTGCCACATCTAATAGAAGACCACTACCGACGTCTGGTGCACATTTTCCACAATAACCTCCACATTTACCATGAACTACTTCTCTGTTCTAAAGAAACAAACAAACATACAAAATGGCAGTACCGTCTTCTCATAAAATTTGCAAAAAAAGAATCTTCTTCAAAGTTGCAGCTCTAGATTTAAATTAAAAAAGAAAACGCTAGTAAACACCTTTTTTCACCTTTTTGAGATGAAGTAAAACAAAATTTTTCTTTAAATATTTAGACAACCAACAGCGTAACATTTTATTGACTGTTAAAAGTATATTTCATATTTACAATACAATATAACTGTTACAGAGTTAAGATTATTATTAGTAATTATTTTTTCACTTGAAAGTTTAAAGGATACAACTTTAGTGGGTGGTCGCCAGATGAGAGAGATACAATAACACTGTTCGAATGTTACGCAATCTTATGTTATATACACTTGACTATTATATAATGTACTTCCGAACGATAACGTAATGTTTCAACAAAGTGGAAATAAATCGGATTTTAACAAATTTGCTGTTATCCGTTATGAGAATGATAATACAACTATACAGTATTAAATAATAACAACTTTTTGTCGTAAATATTTGAGGACTCAACTTTTCTGGTTACGTATTGATAATGATAAATATATTATATACAATAAAAGCTTACAATTTTTATAGAATATTCACTTTACGTTTAATTCATACCATAGAAATAAAACTAATAAAACTTTGCAGTTATCATTCTAATTGACGTCATTAACATTGAAATCAATAAGCAAGAATATAATTCAAAATTATGTTTGATCAATGACATTGTTGATATTCAGTGAAACTTTGATACTACACTTTAAGTGGTTGTCAAGTGGTCACTGACATAGCATTTGAAATATAATTTCTCATTTTTGTCTTATAGCTTAAGGTATGTCGGATTTTAGTAAGAAGACAGGGATGAATCAACATTCATTTTGGTCGAAGTCTGACGTGTTTGGTTGGTATTTAAAGCCACTGATTGACTTGGTTTTAGAAAATATACATGCCAAAACGTCAAGTTTAGAAAGATATTTTCTTTAATGTGTTAGCTAAAACGAGTGAAACTTTCGTTTGATCGTACAGAAAACTTTCATTAAAATAAAAGTAAATTACAATAAACTATCTATTTCTTTACATTATACTTGATATGAAAATAAATTTTACACAAATTTAATATTCACCTTACAAAACTTTAAATGTATATTGATGAATTTCAGTTAAATACATTTTTTTTTGTATTCAATTACCTTGTACGTTTCTAAAAATGTGGTTATCAATGCTAATACATTGTTACTATCTCTGTATTTACATTATATTTAATATTGAAAATGAATGGTTCAAACACTACACAAATTTAACATTCACCGTATTTTAACAAGTTTTATGTCACTGAAACTGAAAAAAAATCAGTAAACATAGATCATACATAGAGATACAAAACACTGAATGTTGATTTTTACGAAGATGACAACATGATTTGAAATAGAACAATTTTCAAAATGAAAGTTCGATTCACTTCCACTTTAAATATTTATTTAGATATGTGTACTATCTTTAGTGTATGCAAGTAGAATACCAGATTTAAGTTTTACACATTGAAACATTTTTGTATAAAAAGTGTTATCATTGATAATCACATTTTAAAAACTTAGATTCATTAAAATGCATCGATACACATTTAGTTTTGTAAAGCGAACGTTAAATTTATGTGGAGTTTATTTTCTGTATTAAATATAATGTAAATAAATAGATAACAACGGTGTATTATAATTTACTTTTAATTTAATGAAAGTTTTCCGTACAATCAAACGAAAATTTCACTCGCTTTAGCTAACACATTAGAGATAAAATATATTTCTAAACTTGACGTTTTGGCATGAATATTTTCTAAAACCAAGTCGGGCAGTGGCTTTAAATACCAAACACGTCAGACTTCGACCAAAATGAATGTTGATTCATCCCTGTCTTCTTACTAAAATCCGACATACCTTAAGCTATAAGACAAAAAGGAGAAATTATATTTCAAATGCTATGTCAGTGACCACTTGACAACCACTTAAGAACAGTGTATTGTTAAAGTTTCACTGAATGTCAACAACGTTAATGATCAAACAGTTTTGAATTATATTCTTATTTATTGATTTTCAATGTTAATGACGTCAGTTAGAAAAATAACTAAGTTTTATTTCTATGGTATAAATAAAATTTGAAGTGAATGTTTTACAGAAAATAACTAGTTTTTATTGTATATAATATACCTGTTATCATTATCAACATGTGTATAGAAAAGTTGAGTTCTCACAAATTTTCGAAAAAAGAAAGAAAGAAAGGTGAGTGTTGTAATTCTTTAATAGTGTTTAAACATGTTTATTATATAGTAAAATGCAAGTTGTGATATCCAAATAACGGATAATAGCAGATTTATTAATATCCTATGGACGCAAGTTAAACTAGATATTGAAACAATATAGTATCCATCCTTGAAAACCTCGCGTAAATTAAAACATTAAATATTTTGTGAAGTTATGCTGATATTATACAGTCAAACTAACAAAACTACAAGTTTTAATTATTTTATGATATATAAATAAGCGTCCATTTTCATGTACATTTAGATATAAATGTTCAGAAAATGTGTAGAACTAATGAATTAGAGTTGAGCACCTTTTTTTGGAAAGATTTAAATATAAATGGGTAGGAAATATAATTAACAAATAAATTAGTGTTTTATACCGACTGTATTATAGTCGTGTTAAGATGTATTGATCAAATATGTGCTGATCTCCTCTTCATAGCTGTCTTCTGGTGTCGGTATATTATACACCCGAGAGTTAAATATTACGTAGTATTTATGTAATACTCAGGCGCATTACAATTATGTAATAGTCAGGTATACATTATATAATAGTTATATAATAAGTTTATATTACGTGATAGTTGCATGACATTCATGCAGCATACTTTGATCTCTTCTTACTTGGCAACCCCCATTGAGGCAGTATCCTTTGGGCGTGCAAGTGGAAGTAGTTATGCAAGTGAATAGCTTTTGATCATTTTTGCAACCACTTATGTGGACTGTTCAATTTGCAAATTGGTAATCTCTGATAACGTGAACGTGAAAGGTGTAAACATGCAGTCACAGAGTAATCGCTTAGATTGAAAAGCTTAGAAGCACGCCTGTATTAAAGATGTACATTTCGGCTACTGAAAAAGCCTACATCTAGGCCTAATTGTGTAATTCGATTGGTAAGAACACGAGAATCACAAGAACAAACACACAATTTGTAAGCCTGTGATGCAATAAAACAATTCAACAAACCAAACTGTGGGGGGGATGATTGTATGCACCATACCCCCACCTAAAATGAAGAAATGTATACTCCCATCCCCCCAGGATCTACGCTCTTGCTTTTGATGCTTAAAAAAAGAATGTTTTAGAATTTTTACCTAGTGCTACACAAAGGGTCAACCAAGCATAGGCGTTCCTAATTTTGAACTGATAGATTGGAAGGCAACAACAACCACCGCAAGATCTTGCCTAACCGAAAAATTGTATTTTACTACTTCTCCTTAGCACATCCACTGACCCAGATTTCGGTGTGCATTTTTGTGATTCTTGGACGCAAATTTTAAATCCTCAGATTCACAGTTTTGTCATGCGAAATACTATGTACACCCAGTACAAATGCCAAAATACTTAGACCACGAATAAACAAGGTAATGAATTTCACGTAGCCATAGTTATTGTAATCATATCCTAACTATAACTTTGTAAGTTTCAATGGCTGAAACTTTTCTAAATACTTAACTGCAAATTAACGCAACCTTCCTGTAAGAAATATCGTTACCACTTCAACTATAGTTTGACTAATGTAGAGCTAATTCTAATTTTAAATATTTAATTTGAAATTTAATCATTATTGTGGCATTTATAACCCATGAATTAATCATGTTTTACATCGTAATTCAAGAGCTTTATGAATCAGTAGCGTAAATAGCATTCCATCTACAGGTAGCTTCAATAATATATACACTATCGCGACATATTTAAAAACACTGTGGCATTTGTGTTAACGTATATTTCACGCTGAATTACAAACTAATATTGTTAAAACTCTAACCCCGAACTGCCTGATAATTAACATGACAGTATAATAATTTAAAATATATTTGTTTTCATTTCGTACCTTGAAGCCTATAAAATTGCCAATAGTCACTTTTGGAGAGATTAGCTCGTTCTGTGAATGATGGGATAACTTTTTTTGGTTTTTTTTTCATTTTCGGATTTAACTTTATCTTAAAGTAAATAACACAAATCAGGGAAAACCCCAATTAACGTCAAAAATACAAGTCAAATCATATTCATGCTGATAATTCTAAAAGAATTCTTGCCTCTAGTTATAATTGTTGCCACATGATGGCGCATTTTACCTGTAACATGTATAGTCTGGCATAAGGTTTAGTACCGTATTTTTTCCACTGAGTAGCCTCCGACAGAATGAAACCGGTATCTTCCAAGTTGATAGAAAAACGACCTTGTGGACACGAATTGAGACTGTAACAATCCCCAGCCTCTCCATACCTTACTCTTTGACCTTTTGAGGTCTTACTGA
Source organism: Tachypleus tridentatus (assembly GCF_004210375.1). Lineage (NCBI taxonomy): Eukaryota > Metazoa > Arthropoda > Merostomata > Xiphosura > Limulidae > Tachypleus > Tachypleus tridentatus. Next base: position 35,700,725 of record NC_134832.1, on the reverse strand, counting down.
AGGTGAAGTCATCAGCTGTTATGAAAAAGAAAAGTTTTTTTTTTAGTTTTTTTTTAAACACGCTTGGCCATGCCGGGCCAAAAAAAAAAAAGTAAGATATTTTTAAAATGTTGAATTTTTTGTTAACAAATGGCTATAGTCAATACAAAAATGTATCCAGAAAAAAAAGCCTGTAGTTTCAGTCAGATTATTAGTTTCATAAGTGAAACAGAATTATAAATGATATGGCTTAGGAGACAAATATAACAAAGATTACATAAATTGTGATATGTGGTGAAACGTTTTAGAACTAAAATTGTATAGGTTAGTTTGATTCGCAACAAGAGGTTAGAGGATTTTACTAAGCGGGCTTTACACTGACAATACGGCCCGGCATGGCCAGGTGGGTTAAGGCGTTGGACTCATAATCTGAGGGTGGAGGGTTCGAATCCCCGTCGCACCAAACATACTCGTCCTTTCAGCCGTGGGGACGTTATAATGTGACGGTCAATCCCACTATACGTTGGTAAAAGAGTAGCCCAAGATTTGGCGGTGGGTGGTGATGACTAGCTGCCTTCCCTCTTGTCTTACACTGCAAAATTAGTTACAGCTAGCGCAGAGAGCCCTCGTGTAGCTTGGCGCGAAATTAAAAAAACCCACCAAAAATGATGTTCCAGTTCAATATTCCAACGAGACTCTTAGGCCAGTGATTTCATCATAACCCAATGAGAAAAATAGAAGCATATTTATTTTATATTTTTATTTTCCTCAATACTCAGTAGAAATGACTGCAATATTCACGGAATGTGTGTTTAAATTATTTTTGTGTTACTTATATTATTATGGGCAAGGTAAACAATAGATTCCTGGACTTGTAAGCAACTAGATGTATAAACAGTTTAGAAAAATTACGTTTAAGGATCCAACATGGACCCTTATTTAATTTTGTAGTTAATGATCGTAAAAGTTAAGCTTAACACGCAAAACAATTTCTCCTACTATGAATGAATTTATATTATACACAAAATTGTTGTGAAGTTTCATGTCTGAGATAATATTATTCTGAAAGTTCACATTCTTAATTACAACGATAAAGCTTGTTACTGCTGTAATAGTAATTTATGAAAGACCTTTTAATTTCAAATTAGACCAACAAATAGGAATTGGGATGCCAAGACTAAAAAGACTGACGACTGATATGATTTTCCTAGTAGCACTACGCTGTCTTCACGTTAATTATGTAGGTAGTTAGTTTCTTGTGTGAAAGGCATTGTTTCTGTAGAATATTCAACTTACTAAGGGCCTGAAGAGTTGTGATGTTTATTGCTAGCCTGCTGAACGTTGTCAGTCCTGATCGCAGCCTACGCTCAATCACACATGGGCAAGAATCATGACGAGTTCCGTTGTAGGGACATGTGCCGGGACTTAATAACCTGCAGATATAGCAAACTAAAAATAAATTACGTTTATCCTGGACTTAAAAAAGTTTCAAATTGTGTTAAGTTACTAATACTCCAGTATCATGCTCGAGCACTTAAATAAATAAAAAGCAAATACGCTAGAAATTTTGAAAAGTAACGATCTTGGACTTCCTTTATGTTGGAACACTGACTCTACATGTATATTTACGCAAAAAATTGAATTAATATTCACTTTAACTCAAAAAAATACATGAACACGTTTATAAGGTGTTCATTCATGATGGCTCATCTTCTTTTAGTGAAATTTAATCCGCTGCAAATAAGAGATGTAATAAATAAATTAATAGCCAGACAGGCTAATAAATGTTCCTACGAAATTTGATTCTTAACATTCTTATTTTATTGTTTTTGGAAAAGAAAATATACTTCAGCAAAACAAAACAATTTGGAATTTTAGCTGTACAAAAATTGGGGCCGCTCAAGGAAAATAAGTTTTAATGTGCATTAATAAACGTTTTTATTTTTTGAATTTCAAACCGGATTTATCAAGTTAGAAATTACTAGTTTTGTTTGATTAAGCATAATGTTGTAGCATACACGTTATGTTTGTCAATATGAGTTAATGTAGTAATATTTTATTAACGTAAAATATGCAAACCTTTTATCATACATTTCAGAGTAATTGTTGCTATCTCCACTAGGTAGCGACACATATTCCTGAGGGTTCGAAGTGTTCATGTTGGCGCAGTATATCTTGAGTATCTTCCCACGTATATACAACTCTTTTTCTCCGTCTTCTCTTATCCCTGTTCGTTCTTGGACATCTTTACAGCTAACTGCTTTACCTGTAAAATATTGAATTTGTTTCTACTATAACGTTATTTAAGTTCTAAACACAGAAAATTGATCTGAATGAAAGCTTAAAAAGCTATTTTAAAGAGGATGAATGTATATATTTTCAAAAATTAATCTGGTTAGCTATATATTTGTTGCTTTTGTATACCTTGAAGTGATTCATGATCGTTTTTAGTTTTACCATGATATGATCAGGGGAGGCTTTCTAATGCAACGAGAAAGCCGAGTTTATATTTCTATATATGGTAGCAGACAGCGAACATCAGATTTACTAAAAAAACTTGACATCTTCGCTGATGTTCTCATAAACAATGAAAAAAATATTGAGAGTGACTCTTTTTTTTTTATAAACTTGTACCTTGGTTAAACTTATGAATTAATACGTATTTTTTTGGGATATTTGAATATTACAAAAATGTATTATTTTTGACTGCTCAAATGGTCAAACAAACAATAAGTGAAAGACCCGAGGAGATCTTACAGTTACGACGGTTGTTTTTCAAAGACAAAACGAGTTAAGTGTTAACGTTACTATGGGCTTAGTCACAACAATAAAATATTCGTTGTAACGATAACAAAATACGTACAAATACAAAAACTAACTACATACGTGCACTCTTTACGTTAATTACATAGGAAGTTTGTTTCTTTTGTATGCAAACTAAGATTTCTGTACGATAGGCGTCTGTATACCCTGTTCTTATTTGGAGAGGTTGCTTACAACTGATGCGTGACGTTGTAACAAATGAGTTGCCTTAGGTAGTGGTTTGTACAATGTTACTTCAAGCGTGGTGCTCCCTCACCTGAATTAACAGTTGTGATTCCGTTCAGAAATTTGAGCCAGTTAATTAATCTCTTGTCAGCACTCCAAGTATCACTAAATGAATTATTAAATTAATAAGCCATCTAACACTTGCACATTTTCGTATATTTGACATGCTTAGTTTCATCGTATAATTTCAATAAATATGAAGTGAGTAATGGTTATATCGAATTTTATACAGTTCTATAACAAAAGCATAATCTATAAAACTAGCTTAAAGGATGTACTATGATATACATATATTGATATTTTATTTCAAATTCAACAAAAGTTGGACGCAAAACAAATCTAGACAAACTTACATGGTCTCATGGTACACTTGCGTTTGGTCTTTGGGCGTAAAGAGCGGTCACAGTTTCTTTTTCCGATTCGTTTTCTTTCCAAGTTATAACAAAACACTCGACGTCTTTGTTTTCCCACACCACATGACCTTGAACACTAAAAGTTTACTAACTATAATTATTCAACAACGAAAGTTTTACAAGAAAAATGTTTTGACACTTAAGTGTTACAGTTGGTGCTTTTCATACTCTTACTTTAGATTCTTCATAACATAATCGAATTCCATGTAAACGAATGACAGTTCTGTAGATAACAGTAATCCGCAATAATATATTTCAAACTTTGATGGAATTGTATGTCAATATCATAAGGAGAAATTTGATCTGGTCAGTCCTTGGTTGAGTCTTTTGAAAATTTAGCGGTAAAAGTCTAAGAGATGTTCTCCATTTACATAGGTAACTATAACATTGTTGTTTGTAAAATAATGTGATAAAATGCATTACAAAAGATTATTAATTCATTGATTTTTGGCCCGGTATGGCCAGGTGGTTAAGACACTCCACTCGTAATCAGAGGGTCGCGGGTTCGTATCCCTGTCACACCAAACATGCTCGCCTTTTCAGCCATGGAGCGTTATAATTTGACGATCAATCCCCCTATTATTTCGTAAGAGTAGCCCAAGAGTTGGCCGTGGGTAGCGATGACTAGCTGCCTTCCCTCTAATCTAAGACTGTGAAATTAGGGACAGCTAACGCAGGTAGCCCTCGTGTAACTTTGCGCGTAAAATTCAAAACAAACAATCCTTGATTTTTAGATCAATAGCTTGAACACCCTGAAAATGCTTATATATTTCAAATATTTTTTATTTAAATTCTTTCTTTTGTATTGAGCAAGCACGTAAACTTGTGAGGAGGAAGCAGTTTTCTAGATATACAAGTTCACTTTACAAATGTTTTGATTTTGATTTTATAATGACAACGCTCTGATATATTGGGGAAAAATACTTAAAAAAACTTATGTGATTACTTTTCACAGCTTTAGGCCTCAGTAGTGTAACTATAATTTCTAAGCAATTACTCTATGAACTTACAGATTTCCATGGCCAGGGTTTCCACACAGCTCCATTTTCACAGTTGCCCAAGTTGCAAATTCTAACTCCTTGAGGGCGCTTCTTGCGGTCACACCATGTTTCATTGTCATAAATTGGCTCTTCTAACGGGTTAGGGTCGATCCAACCGTACGCATTTACTTTAAAGCAGTGGGCTCTTCGCATTTGTACACCTGGTCCGCACGAGCTCGAACACTACATTAACATGAAGCAAAAAAATGAACATTAGTTAAATAAACCTAAATTTAATAATATTCTTTATATTTAAATAAACTCTGTTTAACTTTTTAAAATTTTTCTTGATATAAATAAATCTGTTGAAATCAAAGATAAAAAATGCGCTTAAAGGTTTGAAAAAAATTACCAAATTTGTCTCGAATGCTGTTTGTTTCTTATTTAAAATAAAGGGATATTTTAGAGTTAAGAGATTACTAAAATATTTCAGCCTTTTACTTCAAAATTTAATTTTCCGTGAATAACTCGTCGGCTAACTTTCAAATCCTGAAATAAAACAAATGACTATCAAAAGTAACTGAATTAACAAATTTTGGATTTGGGGTAAAATTTAAAAACAATATTCTAATAAAGTAAAATCGTTTCAATACAGCTATTTTGCAGAGTTTTATTTCATTGCTTACGCGCTGGAGCAATTGTTTAATGTAATCAAAAGTAGTCACGATTATAATATCGTTGTATTAATACTGGGAGAAAAAGCCCAGCATTGCGAAGTGGTTAGGGTACTTGAGTCGTAATCGGATAGTCGCGAGTGCAAATCACTGTCACAAACATGCACGCCCTATCAGCTTTGGGGGCGTTATAACGTTACGGTCAATTTCACTCTTAGCAGCCCAAAAGTTCACAATGGATGGTATTGACTTCGCTGCTAAATTAGGGATGGCTATCGAAGATGTCGCTCGTGTAACTTTGTGCCATATTCAAACCAATCTTATTCTCTTGCCAATCTACAACAAAAGTGGCTTAGTGTATTGCACTCAAACATTTTGTAGAATACTGCATAAAAGACAGCGAAGTGTGTAGCGGTACTGTAAACTTGATTTGTTTCTTCTATAATTTAGATAAGAAAAAAAATCACAATTCTAGTGTAAATGAGGTTATGAAGTTAGCTTTCTTACAAATACTTGGTGTTTATTGAAAGGCTTAAGTACATGGTGAAACAGGAATTACCAGCATATAATAGACGAACGGTGATTTGTTTATTTGAATATTGATTTGTTTCACTCCTTTATTTCATACATAACATTAAATTTTATTACACATTCGTAAAATAATTGCTTTCAAATACACGGATGCTAAAGACACATGTTTTATTAGAAAAAAAGACGGTTTTCTACTGGAAAAGTATATTCTAGCTTGATGGATATTGTGTCTTAGCGTATGCGTGTTTTTCTTATTGCAAAGCCACATTTGGCTATCTGGTGTGTCCATCGAGGAAAATCGAAATACTGATTTTGGTGCTGTAAATAAGTAGGCTAACCGCTGTCCCAGCAAGAGACATTGCGTTTTAGTCTAGGCACATATTTGCCCATTGCTATGCACTATATATAATTTATTTACACGGAAACTATAAACTCACTATATTCTTAAACAAATCTCCATGACAATCTTCAGTTACAGCTTAAAAATTTACGTCTCGAACTAAAGCGACCAAGCTAGCTTCTAGTTATGTTTATTACCATTACAATGCATGAAGTTACCTACCATATCAAGTAATCCTTTGCCCATAGTTGAGCATAAAAATAAACCAGCCAATAAGATAAATGACAAATAGTGAATTTAAAAACCTGCAAATAGGGATACTAAAATAAGTAAGTAAATAAGGCTGGAAATAATGTAGATATTTATTAAAACTAAATACCCCAACATTAACTTCACTATATTATCTAATATTATATTTGTTGAACCCAAACTTAGACGTTTGCTTACTTTTTACGTGTTTCTACATAAATATTTGTAAAATACAGATGAGACATTAACGTTTTTAAACATTGCTCTAAAATAATATATAAACAAATTGTTTCCTTAACGACTATGAGTACCACTGACCTGTGTCCATTCATCAGATATCCATGAATAAGGGCAAGCTGTAACCCTTTTACATACTCGTGTGGTTTTAGGTTTCCGTCTCGATTTACATAACATGTCTGTCACTACGTCACCATTGCTGTCTAAGCAGCTAATTTCTCGTTGTTTTTGTCCTTTTCCACATGTCGCACTACACTAGAAAAGAAACGAATAAATATGATGGAAACATTTCGATGTTTTTCGTCACTACTGTTTGTTTTGGCACAAACAAAATTTATATAAGTTTAGTAGTGGCTTTCTCAACCTGAATAGAACCTTACACGATACATAAGCTGAACGGCTAAGTCAGAGACCATTAGAGTTCCAGTACAATTAACGTTAACTAGAAATGCTGACCAGAAGAAAACTGTCTCACAATTACAACTGTTGTAGAGCTGAAAGTATGAAGAGTACCTTGAAGCGGCTTATTCCAGCTTGAATTTTCGACCTTCTTTAAGCAGCCAAAAAACTAACTCTGAAACCAATTTTAGCCTTTAGCATACCTTAACTTTGTGTGTTCAGTAAGTTTAAGTACTGCTAGAACACCTTTAAGTTAAATAAATACTAACCGAGTAAACGTCCTACAAAACCACATGAGATTAAAATAAATGTCTTTATATTCACTACATTTGCAGGCTTTAATAATAATTACCCTTTAAACATTTATGTGGAAAGGTATAAATTCCATATTATAAAATCTTTGTCTCACTTTACTTCAACCTTGTGGCAAAACTAAACAAAATTATCGTTTATAGACAAGTTATTGTAATAAGGTTATTAATATCCAAGGAGTATTTATTTCGTACAAGACGTGATTAAGAGGTCTCAAACACACTTACAGATATTTCTTGAAACGAGAAGAAACTTCGAAGTGAGGAATATAATTGTGGAAAAATATAGCAGGGAAAAGCGTCAGTTCATAAGCTTTAGAGTTTTAGAAAAACAACATGTAAACACCGAGTAATAAGAGTTATAAATTTTGATTTCATATTTACATAAATTACATTTTTTGTTTATTATAATTTACCTAGTAGTACTAAAAAAATAACAAAATATTTTTTTACTTTGATTTTTTTAACACAAATTTACAGACAGGCTATACGTGTTCTGTCCAACGGAGGGAAGGGAGGGAAAATCGAGTTCTGGATTTTAGTGTTGTAAGTTCAGGAGACTTAGGAAGAATCAAATGTTTAAACAATAATTAATCTCCCGTATAAACACTTTAATATACCAAAGGAAAGAAATTTATTATAAAAAAATTTTAATAGCTAGCGGAAATGAATTTATTTACCTCATCAAAACGACGTATGATCATAGTGTTTCGATTAATAGTTTGATGTCACTGAAAGTGTATTTCTTTTTCCTTTAGGACCAAAAAATTGGAGGGACTTAATTACGGCAAATATATCTTCTAGTTTCTTACTTTGCTCCAATTTCCTTTCTTCCATTTGAAAAGGCATGGTTTGACAGAGCAAGAACGAGTTGCCGGTTCGGGGATATTTTTTCCACATTCCGAGTCATTAACTGTAATGTTCGACTGTAAACATCGAGGATAACGAATCTGGATTCCTTGGCCACAAGTAAAAGAACACTAAACGTAGAAGTAGCACAATGTTTAAAATATAAGATATTGACTTTACTTATGTTAATCTTAAGTGGTTAGCTGTTATATCATGGTTGCCCCCAAAAGAGCATAATTTATACGTTGCATAATGTTAACTTCTTTATACAACAACAATGAAAAGTGATTGCAGTTATACACTCTAGGTAGAGCTGCCCAAAGCTCAAATTCAAAATATTTGAATTTAAACACACACATATACACACACACTGAAAGCTAAAAATAAATACATTGCCAATATTTTTATTTATGAGCTTCTATTAATTCCAAAAGCAATTTTTAGTGCCTAAAGCTATGTTTGTGTTTTTTTTTCATTTTCCAACGTGTTTTAAGTTATTTTCAAACGATTGTTTGCCTCAGTTTTTAATCTGTTTAGGAATATTACAAAACTTCGTACTTGTGACCAATCAGTCCAATCCCGCTGCACACATTCAGGTTGGTTACATTTTCTGACGTCAGCAGGAGGTGGGGTTTCACAATTATCTTTTGAAACAACATCCTTGGATTCATTAAGACACATAATCTCTCTACGCTGAATGCCTTTGCCACATGATACGGAACACTAGACGAAAACACTTTATTGTTATAACAAATTGTGAAGTATAATGTGGGCAACAACAATAATCAAATATATATTGCCATCTAGTGGGCAATACATCATTAGGAAACAGTTGTGGGTTAAATAATAATGCCATAAAGTAGGTAGGTAGGCTAGCACGCAAGCTTAAATAACTTTAGGTATTAATTGTGAACAATAACATTTTATTATTATAAATCAAAAACAGTATTAGAAAAATTCATACATTCTGTTATATTTCGCCAAAAAGGCAAATAGCGCTAAAAGGTTTTTACTTTATAAAAAATCTAAAGCACCATACAATTTTGTTAAATGAGATTTCTAAATATTAATAAAACATTGAAATTTGAGGCTTCTTTGTTGCAGTTTCAAACCAATACTTGAGATGGGTAGTACATTCTAATCATGTTAATTTTTTATTTGTATATGTAAAGCACAAATGTGTTACGTAACTACTCTTAGATCGCTGGGCCAATCTCAAACAAAATTTGAGGGATTATAGTTTGGAACAAGGGACGTTTTAGTGGAGGTTTTACTCCTCCAACCGCCATTATGGTTGTTATTAAGCATCAATTATCTTTGACGCAAGTGACATGTCTTTACACACATAAGATAAAAATAACTTACATTTTTCAGAACACAACACACACAAAGTATTGAGGGAGGCCACAAACGTCTTATATATATATTTCAGACAGTGTACTAGGGCTGCCAATGAGTATGGAAATGAGAAAAAAATGGCCGTCACTATTGCAGTGATATGTAAGCTCAGTTGACGTTTCTGCTCTGACAGCCATAATAAGTCTGATACAAAGAGCCCGTTCCTCGAGTTGTACTCACCTCCACCTTCGACCTTTAATCAAGAGCGGATTAAGGGATTTATTGGCTTTAGGCTCGTCACCTTATAGAGGTCCCCCTCGAGACAGGACCTCTAGATGCAATACATGCATAGTCATACCTTAAGGCCCTCTAATTAGTGTTGAGGCCCTGGGTTTCAGCTTGGTAAGCCCATGCCTTAATACGGGGTTACCTGTAATTGTTAAACTTCGGCCCGTGAGACACTTCTGCGACCGATGGCCGGTAATTATTATTCAAGTGAAACACTGGAAGAACATTAAGATCTGAATGTTGAAAGCTTTAAGTATATATATTCAGTTCTTAAAGCTCATACAAAACTTTTAGTGAAGTAATAATGAATACTGTAGCAATATATTACAGTATATATAATTTGTTGGAAAGTTAATATTGTTATTTATCATAGCATCCAACACCACTTTATTTTATTTTAGTTTATAATTGGCTTATGGTTAAATAAATATTCACATGACAAATACTGAGTTGTCACATAAGTGAAGTAATATTATAAAATCAACTCACTAGACCAAGGAATGTTTAATCAAAAGCTCAGTTTATTATACTTCTAGAATAGCTGAAAAACGATTTACTGTGTTAAGTAATACCTGAAGTTTAACACAATTTGATTACCTGGGACCACTGTGATACAGACCACTCGTAGTTACACAGTCGACGAAAACAATGTTGAGATTGTTTTCCTGGTTTCTCACCCTTACATTTGGTGCTGTCTACTGTGGAATTGCCTTCTTTACATATTGAATGTCGTATTCGCACGCCGTATCCACATCTAGCAGAGCACTGTAAAATATAACGTTTCTATTACACATTTATACTCTACATATTTCAGTTATTTTTTCGAAACGCTAATTATATTCCACTAAAAACATTCAAATAGAAAAGTCAAAACTCTAAAAGTAGAAGGCGTTAGTACGCAACGAAATAACTGAAGGAAGTTATTTTAGCACAAAGTCATAGCTATCTACGTTCTAACCATCGCGGGAATCGAACCCTAGATTTTAGCGTTATAAGCTCTTAAACTAACAGCTGATCAATGGGAACATAACTGAAGGAAATATTAATTTCTTTTTAGTACATTTATGTTTTGTTGTTACAACATTAACATAAGTAATTTTTTTTTAAAAAAAAGGATACGAGTGTGTAGTTAAAAACTATAATTAGTCCAAAAAGAGCTGTATGCGTAACATGATCCCTGATGGTGGACGACTAGTATTGTCGGCACTAGATATAGAATGTAAGTGTGATTTGCATATTATTAAATATTCTTCTTTGCTTTTATCCATAAATTGTTAGAATTTTTAATACAATTACTGAAATTTTAACACAGGAAAAAGCTATGAATTACTGGATTTTATCAACAATCGGAAATGGAGGGATAATATTTCATGCTGTCCCAGAAAAACAAAGATGAATGACTTAGTAAAATTGAAAAGAAAGAAATCTATATTCAAACATTTTCCAACATTACTAAAACAAGTATGGTTCGTAACTGACGTGCCTACTGGGTTAATATGATAAAAGAAAATGATGTACTGTTAAAATGTGTATATAAGGTGCCAAAAAAGTATGCAAATTGTATTTAGTCTAAAGTACTTTCAGCATGTCTGATTACTGTTTCCAGCTTATATAATTATTATTATTCTGATGAAATTAATGTTAACAAAGCGATTTCAGCTACATCTATCTGTTGATCTTTGTGATTTCATTAATTAAAACTTCAAAACACAATATGATTAGTTTATCCCACGATTTAGCATCGTTGAAATATTTTGAGCAATATTATTAATAGATTACGATCACATTTATTCTGAGGTTTTACATGTACACGTAATAATGCTATAAACATTATCTTACGAAACTAAAGTCAGGTTAAACAAAAACGTACGTGTGTGTGTGTGTTGTCCAATTAAAGGTAAACTTTGGTGAGAGAAGAGAAAAAATCGCAGTCACAATACATACAACCAACACCAGAACACAAATCATATGGTGTATGCAATATTCCTAATTTTTAGAGGTATTGGCGAAAGACTCAGTGTTGAGGGTATACTGTATATCCAGTTTTACTTCAACTTCGCCGGTCTCACATGTTTAAAAAAAAGTAAATAAAGCAAGTTGAGTACTCTAGCTCACAACGTCCCATATCTGCTCATTTTTTCCTTTTTTCTCTTCTTAATAATGCGAGGCCAGCGAAGTTCAAGTAAAAGTGGATAAACAGTATAACAACACAATAAAGCTCTTACTTCCGCCAATACCACTAACAATCAGAAATATTACATAATGGTTTGTGTTCTGGTGTTGGACGCATGTATTGTGGCTGCGATTTGTTTTCTCTCATGAACTTAAATTTAATTGTATTTGATCTAAGATCCGGTTATGCTGCGTAACGTTCACGCTATCTTTTCTTATAATGTATTCTCTTCTTTAATTTTTAGATTTTCTAAATATATTTTACAATATACGACTATTTAAAACACAGTTATAGAGAACTTGCGTGCTTTCATTGCTGCAACTACGAACCTATAAATGCGTTGTAGTTGTTTGAATAAAAAGTGAAAAAAAAATATGTCTATTTATCAAGTTCTGATATTCTTCACATTCTGATGTCTTGCATGTAAAATGTCTTTCCCTCTGAACTTGCTATTATGCTTTAGTGACTCAATTAGTATCTTTTTATTTGTCTTTGCTGAAAGAGGCTCAAGCTGTTCAGTTACCTGATTACAAGAACAAGAATTTAAATGAGGTTAAGGGGTTCAGAAACATGACGTAAAACTACATTCTGGCTCAAACACTGACCGACATATATTACAATTTTATAAGTACGTAGCTTAAGAAAAAATAGCAAGGGTACTATTTCTGTATGTTTGTTCATCTACCCATTCATGTACATTAAGAAAGGAAACTAAACATGTTAAATTTATTGCACAAAGAAAGAAGAACGTGTACACTATTTCTCCATAGTCCTAAAATAGCCAGATGATTAGGGCACTCGACTCGCAATCTGACGGTTACAGGTTCGAATACCTGTCACACCAAACATACTCACCATGTTACAATCAATCCCACTATTAGTTGGTAAAAAAGTAGCTCAAGAGTTGGCGGTGGGTAGTGACGACTAGCAGCCTTCCCCCTAGTCTTACACTACTTAATTAGGGACGGCTAGTGCAGATAATCCCCGTGTTGTTTTTAATTTCGCGCAAAACTAACTAAAATATTTCTCCATACCTTTGATAACCTGTCAATTCACTTTAAAGATAATTCTTATCGATGCTGCGGTTTTCTTAATAGAAATAAAACTCACCTTTGTCCATTCCGACCACTCCCACGCCATACAAACAGGTTTTATGCATTGTTTAAAACTTTTTGGAAATGGTCCGTTGCAATTCTCAAGCGACACTGAACGTCCTAGTCCATCAATGCACCTTATCACTCTTGTTACTACACCTTGTCCACAAGACACAGAACACTAAAATATAGAAGTACATTGTTTCTTAAGCCTATTTAATACAGCAAAAAGGTTTTATAAAACAGGAGCACTAAAACAAATAGATGTATTTTCAGTGCAAGAAGTAACGGCTGACTGATAAGAAACTTGTTGTAATTAAAAATAAGTTTAATAGTTCGCTTTACCTAACCTCAAATATTCTCCTTTAAAATACAGCCCACAGGTCTAACAGATTGATTTAAACTCGTTTCATCCCAAGCAGTTCATTTAACATAAATTTAACAAATGGACTTACTATTTAAAATAGTTTAGTCAATCGGTAAACAGCAAAAAAAGGGATCATAGGAGAATAAAATAAAAATGAAGGGAATTATGGGTAAAAATTAGAGAATAAACTCTTGCTTTTTTTTACCACAATATGGAATTATGGGTATAGAAATTGAGCATGCGTTAATTTAGATTTATTTCAAAAAGTCACGCCTATAGCGTTGTCGCACCAATTGTTGAAGTTTGTAGGAGCACGTGGCTGTTGGCAGGTTAAAGTACTTATTTTTTCTCGGTTTTCCAGAGAAATGAGTCATTACACTTGAAAGTGCGATGATCTAGACTAGTCATGTAATGTCTTTCAACCAGATTTAACAGCTTGTTGTCATAATTACTTGGCACTAGATTAATGATTTAAAGTAATGTTCAGGTCACCCTAAGATTACTTGTAAAGTTTAACGTACTTTAATGTAGCATTGAACTTTTTCGCATAGAAACCTATCAATTGCTTCCATGTGCAAGATAATTACGTGGTACGAACTATTTGAAACAGTAATAAAACCTCTTGTAGTTTCACAAGAATTTATTTATTTTTCTTTTTATTGCAAGAAAAGACAGACAGTATGAAGTTAAGGATATGCAAGTAAAACAAAGATTTCGGATGGACTCTAAAAGTTCAATTTTTAATTTTTAAGTTCTGTTAAATGAAACACTTTGCTTGACAATTTCAAACTCTTGCTGTCTAAAATTGACTAATCATCTATGTAAACGTCTAATAATAATAATAAGGTTTGACCATTTATCTCAAGATTTATTAGTAGCATTTTATTATTTAAAAACAAAACAAACTGAGCTACTATAGTTTCAGTTTATTAACAGCAAAAAAGTAAGGTATAAAAATATAAAACTCCATACAAGTAGTCATTTCGCGTATGACGAAAGGATGATTTAAACTGGATATTCAAAATAAACTGAATTTTACATCTTTAAATAACTTTTACCAAAATACATTATGTTATAATACCTGTATTTGACAGTATTCTTCGAAAGAACTAACAATGACTTTCATTATTCTCGATGTTTGTTTATTTTTACGTAGTTGAAAGTCAAAGGCGAGTTTCACTGATTGTCTTAACATGGTTGGCTAGATTTGTAGTGAAAACAGAACCTTTACCTAGAAACAATTCCAAAATAAACAGAATTTTATGCAAAAAAAGATTGCTGACATTGAAAAGCAGCCAGTGATTTTTTTGAATTACACAATTATCCTAGCCATTAACATTCAGCGTATACAACGATGTATTCGATAACAAAATCATGCTATTTTTTTTACAGTTATATTAATTTGTTTTCTAAAGCGATACGTCTGATAATTTTTTCACACTAATTACTCTGGAATTTCAGGTGCTCTACGAGTTAAATTACATAAAAAGAATTTCTTATTTGAAAACGTTCTGTTCCCATCTTGTAAAGACTACGTTATCTACCATTGTTCAAAGGAATGATTTCCTAATTTTTCCCATAAACATAAAATAATTAAAAATTTGCAATGTTTCACATGATTCTTGAACTTTATAAATGAAATTTATTTTTGTTTTTTAGCTGAGATCAGGTTTATTATTTTAGTTATTGAAAACTGTAAAATCCCTGTATTCGAATGTATTCATTGCTGGAGTTAGCAATAGAATGGTGGTAATTTCAGGATTTAGGAAAAAATTAATGGGATACAGATGCAAAAATGACAATAAAATGAACTATTTAATAACCAAAAAAAGATAACTGGTATTGTTGTTCTTACAATATCCCAACAGCTTAAATGGCTTAGAATTGCTTCCAAAAACCTCTACTGCAATTATATGCAAATACCATTATATACCTACTGATATGTTAATGTTATGAGGTTGAATCCTAAGAGATAACACCCCAAAATATCTCAACTAAGTACCACCATGTTTTAACCCAAGGATATAACACCCCAAACTATTACGTTTTTAAAAGTTAACTATGAGATACAAGCTAAAAATCACTTTTCCTATTTAATTGGTTTCATCAAGTTCCAGCATTCAGCGACTAAATCGTTTAACTACTAGCCTATGAAGACTATTTCATTTTAAAAGTAGAATTCAGTTTTGGTCATATGGTTAGAACCAACATTGACAACTGAATACACATCTATTATATGTCTATCGACTACCAAACTTACAAAGTTGGCCTTAAGGGTTAACAATGCACACTCGTACTATAGTGAAAATCAACTGTTCAATAAATTTAATTATCAGTTGATTAAGTAGTCACTTTGACAATCAGAAGGTATTGGGTGTTTGGCGATACATATGTATAAATACCTTTATGTACTAGCGAAAGTGCCTAGCTTTGCAGGTTATTAGATATTACATTGATATATCACTAGGTTGATATATTTTAGCAACTGCATAAAATTCATCATAAGTAAAAATATTGATTCAATTTTAAACTCAAATCGTTTCTGAATTAATATATTTTTGTTATATCACCAGCGTTTGATTAAAAAACAAGCCTCTTTAATCAAAGAGACTAATTTAAGAAACCAACAAATTCAATTCCAGTTCTTATGTTTATACATTTCATTTTATACTTTCACTACATAGACTAATAACAATATTAGGCTATACTTTTCTTCCTAAGCAACATAAAGTCATTGTTGAAACGCATTGTTACCAGAACGCACTGTCTTTTCTATATATTAGAAGTTCTTAATCAAACTTGTATACTACATGGTATACTATAGAGCCCACATACGCGCACGCATGTAAATAAAATAGGCAATAATACTTAGGTGTACACCCTCAGGGTCCATTTAGTATGGGTGCAAAATTTCAGAATTCTTGGAGCTATTAATAGTAATACCAAAGACACGCCGTTGTATTATTACAGATTTTAATTTTAACTTTCTTTTTTCCATCTTATGCTGTAATTACATGTTTCATTAATCATTATTCAAATTACAGATTTGCTTTCATTTCAGTTACTTCCGGTAAGAGTGTATATATTGCATCATGTTAGGTAATTGCATCACGTTTCTGTTTTTTTACAACAATCAAAGTTAAGATTGAATAATAAAAACAGTGAAGTTACTCTTTTTCTGTGAAATATAAACAGCAGTATTTAGTAGGTTGAATTGTAATACTGAAGTATTTTTATATGGCTCATGTTAGGAGTTTTGTAACCAAAAAAATTTATGGATCCACAAGTAATGTCTGGCATAATTGGTTTAAAAAAATCTTTAAAAAGCCGATGGGTTCTATATCTCATCTCCTATATGCAATCCCTAGGATAAACTCACTATAGTTTTAATTACTTCTAATTCGGATCCTTACGATGTTACATTTGAACAAAAAATCTGAAACATGCAGTATCCGAAATAACTTTCTCTATAACAGTTAAATTGCACAGAATCTTAATCGAACACTCTTTAGATTTAATCGAAAGCAAATTTAATTTTGCTAATTTTATATTCTTAATCATTGAATTCTATTATATTTGATATATGAAACTAATAGCAATTCTAATAAGAGTATGCATGATTGTAAAATAAATAGATGTAGTATAGAGGAAGAAATTAGTCACAAAGTTATGGCCACCTAATCTAATATTCAAATTAATTGATTAGACTAATCACAGACTAAAGAGAATTGTAATCATTTTGAAAGAACACTTAAAATTTAAAGGCACGAACAACAACATTACTAAAATATATATTAGTATATTAAAACAATATAAATAGTATAATGACACATCAAAATACACAAAAAGATTAGCTTCATGTTATTTACATGTATATCTTAAAGAGTAAATAAATCAAACAATTTTGATTGATGTACAACAATTCTTCCACTATTTGAAAAGCAGTTATTCATCAGGTAACACATGGATGAAAGAAAAAAGTCACATTTAGAATTTTTACGTACAGAACTATTTTTTCATTTCGTAAAGCTAACAGTGTTAAAACCATCACAATTTGGTTTGTTTGAATACTCAAAATGACTAGCTATTTTAATCATAAAATTAACTACAATTAACTTAACTAATTAAAGAAATTAATCTTTAAGAGCAGTCAACAGAGATTTAGATGTATTTCTTGATTTACCAATTACGTCATGATACAGATAAG
The DNA here is from genome assembly GCF_004210375.1 of Tachypleus tridentatus. Lineage (NCBI taxonomy): Eukaryota > Metazoa > Arthropoda > Merostomata > Xiphosura > Limulidae > Tachypleus > Tachypleus tridentatus. Next base: position 35,683,248 of record NC_134832.1, on the reverse strand, counting down.
TTCTTGTTATTCATAATCAATTCAAGATTGAAGTTAATAACATAATATTTCATATTGAATTCCAAAAGCATTAAAGACTTACTATCATATTTACCATTAGTACTGTTTAACTAATACGGTTACTGAAACAAGCAGCTTATAAAGCTGGTGAGGAAAGGAGCAGATAGTAAAGCACTATACGGTATATTAAGATATAGTTGTAAATTTTACGTAAAACACTGCAAGTGTATCGTTTTTAGATACATAAAGGAGTAGACGTTTAGTAATACACTATATTAAATTGTAAATACTGTCCGCTTAATGCATTGCGAACGTAACGAGATTTTGCGCTGACACTGCCTACACAAGTGATATCATCCATTGCATTACACTGCATAAGTAGTTTTTTCAGAACCATGTGTCTGAATAGTTTGAGAGCACTTGATGAGTATCTTGAGTTACAGTGCAACGTTTTCAAATCTTCATGCAGCATTTAACTAGTAAGCAGTTAAATTGCATTTTAAACAAAAAATGTATCAATGCAAATATCTTACTTTGAAACACAAAACAAACTTCATTTAACTTTAATAAGAGAAAACATGCATAAGCACAGCAAACCTATAGTAACAAAAACGTCAAACTGCACACGCGCAAGATCTTAATTCTTCAACCAATTATGTTAGATCGACAAACTAAAAACATTTGTATGCCTTACAGTCAGACAATAGCAGGTGCTTATATAATCCGCGATACATAAATCAGCAAGAATACGCAAAGTCTTTTATTAAGAAGACTTCAAAAGAAAGATTGATTAAAGCTATTTATGAAATCCACATGTAATACCTTTGTTTTGCCACAAATAATATCTATGACAGAACACCTTCTAAAGTATGATACCTATAAAAACCTAACACGTTCCAGCTATGTAAATGCTTTCAATAAACCCAAAATTCAAATATTTAAAATTGCACCAGAGTATCTCTACTATACGCTATTTTAGCGACTACGTATGCATGATATAGTGTAGATAGCGTTACCATACCGGACTCCAAGAGCTGAGATACCAGCGGTAACCAGAGTAAGAAAACGGGCATTGTTTAGTGTTACACTTCCGGGACTCTGAAGGTCTAGCGTAAACATCACACATGTATTCTGGAATAACTTGTCCTATCTCGTCTCTACACGTAACAGCTCGGGTTTGAAATCCTCCACCGCAAGGTTTGTTGCACTTTAAGAAAAAAAAATTAAATATTGCATTAATACGCAATGAATAATATAAAGAATTTGCTATTCACTATGTAATACTTGTGTGACATGGATTTTTCGTGCGTGCTCAGCATGATTTTAAGTTGTCAAGATAATATTCATGTATCTGATGTAAAATGAGGTTTGAAAATACCCAGAGAATTTTCGATATTGCAAATAACGTGCTTCGTGTCGTTCAGGCCTTAAGATTTGCTAATGAGAAGCAATACATGTGGTTCAGAACTTACCATTAGCCAATGTGACGCTATACATGTTGTTCAAGCCTTAGGATTTGTCAATAAAAAGCTATGAATTGTGCATGGTTTAATAGTTTTCTCAGTTTAACATCAAGAGTTACTTTCTTATATGAACAAGTATAATGTATTGATTTAAGAAAGATAAATAAAAAGTTATGAATTCAAAACCTTCAAAAAAGGATCGAAAAAAGTAAACAAACAAACATGGAGATAATGTGGATATTATTTACTCAGATTACAAAATCCTATTTTGGCTCCATGTAACAACCTAGAATTACATTTGATAGAGTCAGAATAGGTATTTGTAGTAATTAATGTCTATATTTCCAGCATTGCTTGTTTACTTGTTTTACGATCTCTTGTTGCTGATTTTTAAATTTATTATTTTTTATTTATCTTGTTTGCTAGGTTTTTAATGCTCAGTAATGGGCCAATAATTAATTGAATTGGTAGCTAATTTTATACATTGTAATGTTATTAAACATAGGTAGAAGCTAGATGATACTGTTCATGATGATTTACTATAGCTATTGACTATTTGATCACATTAGTTTGAGATGTAAAATGTTATTTAGCAGCCAAAAATCATCATGGAGATTTGTTCAATAATATAGTGAGTATTTATATTTCCTGTGTAACTAAGTTCTCTATATATTATGCATAGCAATCAGCAAATGTGTGTTAGACACTGACTATATAGTGTACAAAGCATTGAGTATCTACATGTTACAGTCATCCAATATTCATCCGTTATTGACTGGTAATTAACCATGTACTTAAGCTTTAAAAAAAAAACCAACAAATATCCGTAAGAAAGAGATAAAGATAACATTATTTACATTAAAATTATATTTTTTAGCTTATGTAAAATATGAAAAAAACAAATTGATCTTTCAATACTCCTACTACCTTCAACTTTTCCTTACTAATAAAGGAAAAAATATTACGTAATACTCCCTACTATTCTTACGTAAAAATATAGTGCTACGGCCACAAAAAACTGTACTGGAATTATGATGTTTTTAAACTTATGTAAAATGTGAAAGAAACAAATCAATCTTTCAATACACCTACTACTTTTCTGTACTTTATGTAGTATTCTGCTAAAGGTTTGGATGCAATGTACGAAAACGTTTTTTGTTCGAGGATAGCAAGATTATAATAATAAGAATTACAAACGGAATGTTTTGAGTGGAGTTTGTTTTCCTTGTAAGTCTAACATACCCGTTTTTGTGCATTTTTGTATGTGTATGGTTTTATCAGTCAATAATAAGGGTTTAAAAGTGTTGTTTGAGCTGAATCTTTACTTTAAAGGTGTTTATGCCCGAATGGTAGGGTTTTGTGCAATTCTTTGCAATTCCTATTATCAACCACTATCGTGGTAAGTGATACGAATGACTCGTCTTAATCGAACAGTTACAAGTTTTAACGGAAACAAAATTTTGCATCTTTTGTTAAATTGTCGGTTGCATATATATAGAAAAATACGATAGAAAATTTTCTATGCCTGGTGTTCAAAATGTAATTTCATCAATATACAGGTGTAACGTTATTTCTGTAAAGGTTTCCTGTTCAGTGTTATTTCATTCAGGTTTCGACTACAGTTTTCAGAAAAATCCATCAAACGTTGAACAGTCTAACACATTTAAGGGCCACGAACATTCTATAACTTAAAACAAAAGTAAATAAGCTTGAGGTTAAATGCAAGTCATTCTGTAGTTTTCTTAACGTTATCAGGCTGGTTCATAACCGCCGAGTTCTAACGTATTAGCTTATCATGCAGAAGTACACAACTTTAAACTTAACAGTCGAAATCATAGATACGAAACCTCACAGATAATGAGTATAACAAAGTGTGATATATATCAAAACCTGACAAACAAAAACATTTTGATTTAAATGTAATAAAACAGTCAACTAGGAGCATTGTACAGATGATATCACTAACTGTCTCTTTAAGTAAAATATAATTATTCCGTTCTATAGCAGGGCTTTCATTATGAAGAATAAAATGAGTCTCGGGACAAAAATAAATAAAAATGGCTAAGAGCTAAGTCCCATCTGAAAGATTCAACGTATTTTAACTCAGCTTTTTTAAATTAACGACGTCGAAAAGTTTTTATCTCTAACATTAAAAATAAAGCATTATATACATAGGATTTAATACTGTAATTATTCACATGTAATATTTCAGGCAAATCTTTGAAAAACGCGTAGAAAAAATTTGCATAATTTTATATTGCTGTAATCCTCCGTAAGTATAGGCGCCTCTTAAGAAGTTTAGAATAATATCACAAAGAAAATAAGTAGCAGAAAGTATTCCTACCACTATGAAGTGCATTGTGAATTGTATTATTTAAAAAGCTAATTACCTGTTGCCACTCTCCTGCTGACCAAACTGGGCACTGATTCACTTCACACTGTGAAATTTCTGTGGGCTTTATTGTTAATTCACATTGATCGCTCATTCTACCCAGTTCGTCATAACATGCCACCTGGCGCCGTTGAGTTCCACCACCACAAGTTCGTGAACACTAATTTCATACAAAAAAAATTAGGTTAACACGGAACCAATTTATGCTCTAGAATACTGTTTGTTCGCCATGATTTTCAGGTTAAAATTACACATTAGGAGGCAAATCAGTATCCATTAATTAGATAATTGTTACTAGCAGGTGAGGGTTTCAGTAAGTATTTTGGTTTTTACTCTTTATATAGAAACTTGGCTACATCTCTCCAAAAGATATATTTTCAAGTGGAGCCTCTACTAAATTTGTTTTTGTTAATCGTTGCCCGATATTCATTATGAATCTAATATTTAGGTAAAACATCCGAAACAGTACAAATTTTTATTTATTTATTACTTACCGCTCCCCAAGGTCCTGTTCTCCAGAAAAAGCCTTCTACTTTATTATGAGTAATGTTTCCAGTTTCACTTAAAATTCCAATAAGTTTGGTACACGCAGGAAGATTACATATCTTTTCACTCACTGGGCGAGCTTCATGATCACAGTCTTGATCTTCAAGTTGAGTTCCATTCAGGGAGAAGCAACCAATGGTGCGTGTCATCACACTTTGTCCGCAAGTTGCGCTACACTAAAGTAAGGATTTACTTTGTAGACAAAAATAAAAATGGCAATTTTGTAGTTAGTTTGCTTCGAGCTTGATAAATCATGTACGTAAATGACTTTTTTTTTTCAGTACTTAGAGATGTTTAACACCATTGCAACATTTTATGCAAGTAGTCATGAACAAGTAAAGGGTTTAAAAACAAAACCAAATCTAATTTATTAGATTTGGAGTAGATATATTAATGTCTGTTGTCTAGATTTATAAAAACTTCTAATTGTACGTAGAATACAAAAAATTAGGTATATGTTCTTACCTAGAATAAAAAGAATTGGGATCAGAAATAATTAACCTGGAACTTTCTTTTCTTTATTTAAAACTGTTTCACATTCTAACGATATTATCTAAGCTTCTGCATTTAAGGAAGTGTGGTGATTAGACGTTATTTTTCATATCTATTGCGTTCCATAGTTTAAGCAATCGAACCACTACCTTATCTACAAAATCGGTAACTATTCTTTAACAATAACATTATAGAGTTATTTTCTGTCAAAGACTTCATTTCACAAAATAACCTGACGTCTACAACCTTTTTATTAAAATTCAAATTAATATTAGATCGCAAGAATGCCTATTTTTCTTTACTCGTTTACTCAAACTCGGACCAAACTAATGACCAGAGAAAACGATATTACTCATCTGAACCACAAAAAACTAACTATGATGATTTATAAAATTAATATTTTAAATTCACTCTAAACAGCTAGTGTAACTACCTGGCAGACGCCTTGCGAATTTAATCCACACAGCCTTTGTTTCCTACCTAACAAGGGCCTGGCATGGCCTAGCGCGTTAAGGCGTGCGCTTCGTAATCTGAGGGTCGCGGGTTCGCGCCCGTGTCGCGCCAAACATGCTCACCCTCCCAGCCGTGGGGGCGTTATAATGTGCGGTCAATCCCACTATTCGTTGGTAAAAGAGTAGCCCAAGAGTTGGCGGTGGGTGGTGATGACTAGCTGCCTTCCCTCTAGTCTTACACTGCTAAATTAGGGACGGCTAGCACAGATAGCCCTCGAGTAGCTTTGTGCGAAATTCCAAAACAAACAAACAATTCTACCTAACAAGCTGTTGGTTTTGCTCCATATAGCCGTCGTTTCCCAAGTGTAGCCATCTAACAGACTAAGTTTAAAAGATAATTTTTTAATTTCACTCACCGGCCTCCATTCTAACGTTTTCCATAATCCACAAGGTTTTGTATAACAGATTTTGAGAGCAATTGGTCGATCTGACATATTACAAGACGACTCGGAAAGTAAAACGTTACTATAACCATCTTGGCACGTTATGTGACGTGTCCTCATTCCCTCACCGCAGCTCGTAGAACACTAAAATAAAAAGCCACAAAGCATAGATTGAACATAAATAAGTTAAATTATACTTACAAGTCTTTATTACAAGAAAAACAATCATTATAATGCAACACACGAAAATGCTGAAAATATATGTACTTTTATGGCTAATTTATATAAGCACTATAAAATCGTTGTCTGATTAAGGAAGGGGTATTACACTTGGAAATTTTGAAACATAGCATGGATCCAAGTCAGTTATCCGGACTAAAGTAAAGGGAGAAGTTTGGACTAAGCCTCTTAAGCTTTAAGGACTTCATATAGAATTCTAGAAAATAGTTCGAACATTTTTATGGATTTTTTACCAAAGGTTTGCTTACCTCAGACCAACTACTCGATCTCCACACTGATTGTCTTGGGACAGAAGCAGGAGATGATGGTGTGAAGGAAGATTGTTCAAAAAGCGATGTTTTATTCTGCTTCCGGAAATGAAAGGTAAGGTTTTTTACCGTTTCTGTTGTGGCTGAAGCGATAGTGACCTGGATACAACGTGACGAGTTGCACGCTGTTGAGTTTAATGGTTGAGTCTTGGTATCACAGAGGTGAGTTTGAACAATATCGCCTTTCAACGTACGACAACGAACAGTTCTCGTGCTGACACCGTCTCCACACGTCACAGAACACTGTAGTAAAAATCGTACTTGAAGCACATAATTACTTGGGTTTTTAAAGACGGCACTGATCAGTTATAGTTATGTAATACGTTTAAATAAAATAATAAAATTAACATAATAGTATATCAACATCTTAATATACGTTTCTAGTATTCTACACGTTTTAAAAAAGTTAAAAAACTTGCTCTAAAAGCAAATTATACAGCCAACTGGAACATTTTATTACATCAAACATGAAATATGTTGTCGCATTATTAGAATAGATTATGACACAAAAGAGATGTCACTGTCTATAATACAGTGCAGATTAAGAAAGATTGGGAGATTGAGCCTAAACAGTACCTTATGCACCCTTGGGCTAAATGGTCAAGTCACAAATGCCAGCTAAGAAGCCAAGGTCGGAGAGATTAAGAACAATAAAAACAACCCAAATTTCTGATACGTTTTATACTTCGTACAGTTTGAAAGTAGAATTGACGTCACTCAACAGCGCCACTCTTCCTTATTTTAAGCATATATCAATATTTCATTGGTGTTCTAAAATACATTTATTAAAAAATAAAAAACTAACCGGACTCCATTCTCCATGATCCCATTTAGTACAAGCTGGTTGAATACAGATGTTTGTGTGTTTTGGGATCGTCTTAGAATTGCAATAAATACCACTGATAGCTTTACCGCCGTGTTCACACCAGTAAAGACGCCGTCTTTCGCCTGCACCGCATGACACTGAACACTAAAAAATACCAGTTCAACATCAGAAGGAAACAAAACAGTTAAAAGTAAAAATAATAAAAAAAATTGTTTAGAGTTTCATTGTCTCGAGGCTAATTATTTTTTTGTTCTTATAAATGTATCCAATTGCACACAAGGTAATGGTTTTATATGCCGAGTTAAATCTGCACGTTTTGAAACTATGAAAGGTAAGAACAGAAATACAAAAACACTTTTTTTATAAAATAATGATTTTGTCAAAGCTTTTGGACTCGTGGAACTTCTATTTCGAAAACAAAATATTTTTTTTATAAAAACAGGTGTTTTAAGTATGATCATACAATGCTGAACATCAGAGGTTTATCTTGATAAGGGAACAAAACACGACTTTTTTTCTGGTTGATAATTTGTTATATGATGTTCCTCTTCTACTTGTATATCTGTATGCATTAATAGATGTATATATACTTACACATGTATATTTATATACACGTTTACACATCTGCCCCTCTTTTTAAAAGCATGTGATGCCGGCGAAATTGTGGTTAAACTGAATAAACGGTGTACGTTAAACAAATTTGGGTCCTCGGTACCTCAAAAATACCATGGCACATTACATGGTGACCCACCCCGTGATTTGTGTCCCGGTGTAGAATGTTTTGTCAAGTTCTCTTGATTTCATTACGCATTGTTTTTTCTTTGTTTTGTTGCTTATTATACGAAAATGGTTAATTTTTCTTAAACTAAATTTTTTCCTAGGAACATTCACAGAGCAAAATATCTTCAGTCTGCTCTATTTCCACTTTTCAAAGTATTACACTTAGGTTTATTAAAAGTTATTACAGCGTATTCCTATGTGTAATATACCTATTAGTAATTTTCTGGGATCTGACTTTTTATACGATGCATTTTCGGTTTTCTCGTAACTTACACTTAAAGTTATTGTAATTGATGGTTTTGTCTTTCATTTGCGACTCCTACCTAGAATTAGGACCACGCTACAGTAGCTCACTCTATACTATGTTATCTAAGGGTTTATGAAATAAGATGTACTTTTTAAATCCTTTGCCGATATCTTCTACATTTATACGGCTCTGACTTGTCCATTACTACTGGTTTAACCTTCAGAAGGAAAGATTCACGTGTACTTTATTATTAACACTAAAAAAGGTGAACAATGCATTTTTTGCATTTCATATATGATGTACTAAAACACGATTAAAGAATGTAATTTAAATGAAACGACCAACTTTTTATAGTTTTTTTCGCTTCATACTAACATTTTATGTCAGTAATTTAAATATTTCCTTTCCACTTACATCTATACTGAACCAATATCATCTCTGAAGAAGTCAAGTGTTAGCAGTAATATTGTTCTCGTTTCTTTATAACATCTTGATAACAAACAATCTTTTGTTCTGTACAATATTTTGTTACCTGTACCACTCCTCCCACTTTACACTGTTTTATATTGTAATACAGATAAGAGATCAAATTACATAATGTAATTATCAAAATAGCCAAAATGTTTGTGTATTAGCACGACTCTTCCAGATAAATTTAGGTCGATAGAATGTTTCTTTGGCTTTAATTTCAAACTTTCGTATTACAAGAGTTGTATTGTTGGAAAACTTTAGGCTCACATCTATGAAACATACTTAGATACTAAAATAATTGTTTCCCAATAACAGAAAATTTGTAAAACTGCTAGTGGCGAATATAGGATTTTTAAAAATTTATGTAATAAGAAAAGACACATGAAACAAAAATGAGGGCGTACTTCTGTCCACTCCTCAGTCATCCACTTTGGACAAGGCCCTGTGTTACAGCTTTGCCTTTTGAGGTTTTTCGCTAAACCACAGAGAGATTCAGATAGTTGTTTACCATTTAAGTCGACACAGGTGGCACTCCTAATTTGTTCACCGCCTCCACAGGATTTAGAACACTATAGTGAAGAAAAAGTGAAAGTTCAATATTTTGAAACAACAAACACATGGATAAAATAAACTCAAAAATATATTTTATTTATTAAGCGAAAGCAGTTGTGGTCGTACATAAGCGTCCAAAGAATGTCGGCTCATGCTGTCTCAGAGTATGGGAAGAGGGTGTGATATAATAAAAAAATTACGAGATCATAGTTCCAAAAGTTGTCATCACCAGAGGGCGGAAACAACTTACGAAGGATTGAAATTGTAATTCGATACTAGATAGATAGCCATGATGGATGATTACGTGGGTAGCATCACAAAGTAGAGAGGGTGTTTTTTTACCACCATGAGAGGCAGCCATGACACATACATGTATAAAAAAAGAATATAATTAATTAAATCGTCATATAAAGGACGCTTAACACTAGCTCATTCATAATTAATTCGTTATAAAAAAGGATGCTTAACACTAATTCATTTATAATCAATTTGTCCTTAAAAAGATGCTTAGCACTAGTTCATTTATAAAAACATTTTCATAAAAAAGACCACTTAATGCTAATTCATTAATTAATTATATTTCCTACCTACGCTTCACTCAAGTAATTAAACATTTTCAGTGATATAATAATAAAATGTCAAAACCAACACTAAACATAACATGAACTCCTGGCATTATCTGGTGGTTAAGGCACTCGACTTGTAATCTGAGGGTCGCGGGTTCTAATCCCCGTCACACCAAACATGCTCGCCCTTTCAGCTATAAGAACGTTATAATATCACTTCCTCTATTCGTTGCTAAATTATGAACGGTTAGCGCGAATAGCTTTTGTGTAGCTTTGCGCAAAAAACAAATATAACATGGTAACCATTGTGTGCATTTTACCGTCCATACAAATGTTTCTAGGTGCAAATCACTAGAAAGAGCAATATTATACAATATTTAAAACTTTATAAAACATTTTACATCGTTAAAAAAACGTTTATTATACAATAAATTTCTTACTAATTTGATTTTACACAACAAAATAATTTACAGATTACATTTCCTATCATTGTTTGTTTGTTTTTGGAATTTCGCGCAAAGCTACACGAGGGCTATCTGCGCTAACCGTTTCTAATTTAGCAGTGTAAGGCTAGAAGGAAGGCAGCTAATCATCACCACCCACCGCCAAATCTTGGGCTACTCTTTTACCAACAAATAGTGGGATTGATCGTCACATTATAATGCCCCTAAGGGTGAAAGAGCAAGCTTGTTTTGTGTGACGGGGATCCAAACCCGCGACCCAGAGTACGAGTTGAACGCTTTAACCACCTGGCCATGCTATGCCCTTATCAATTATTCCAAGAAGAACATTACGATAATTAAACTTAATCAAGTGATTAAAGATTTTCGATACTAAATTATAACATTTCTTGTGATAAAAGGGCTATATCATACTCAATCTGACATACAATATGTGAATATATGTTTGAATCACCCTAAAAGTGGCGATATCATGCAATAATTAAAACTTGCATTGTATACAACATTTTACATCGTCAATAAAACGTTTATTATTACGTAATTAAAACTTGTTTGTGAGAAAATATCTATGTTACTTAATCTTTTACGAATTTTAAAAGGGTTGACTTTCCCATATGAAGAATGTCAGAAAAATATTTAATGTAATATATTTGAATAATACATATGATTAATTACTATTATAGATTAAATGGTATGAATACAATAAATTTTTAAAAACGTTATTTAATGTAACATGTTTGAATAAGATTGCAACTCCCAGAGAAGATCATATATCGAGAATGAACAAATATATTTTGTAATAGTACATAGCAATTCCAAGGACCAAATAAAGTTTTTGGTAACATGAATTAAACGATTTAGTTTTGTCATACACGTACTTATATCCGTTACTATAATAATTTTATATGAATTAATATTCACTTTTACAAATTTCTAAATATAGCTAGTTAGACCACAACTATAGTACACAATATTTAATAATGAACTCTACATATACATACATTGTACATTAATTAATGAAATTTAATAGTTTATTATAAAACGTTTAAATGATTAATTTAATATTCAGAAAACTATTAATATTCAGTTTACACAAGTAATGGTGACCATAATAATTTTATAATGAATTCTAACTAATAGTCTTAACACAAGTAATCAAAGTTTTCTTTATTTTAGAAATTATAAAAAAATCGAAAACTAAATCAGCTTTGCACTTTACTTGCAGTTTCCATCTGATCTCTAATATAGAAATCAAGATTTCTAAAAGTGCTACATATTAGGAAATATTTAAAAGTTTGTAAATAAAACAAGGCTGTTAGACACAGATAGGGAATGCGGAAATAAAAACAAGTATTCTGATCATTTATACGAAACGGACAAAAAAAACCTAAAATTCTATTTCAAGTTTCTTAATATAAAAGAATTTCTACTTTTCATATCTTTTCTATAAAAAACCCTAAAATTCTATTTCAAGTTTCTTAATATAAAAGAAAATTTCTACTTTTCATATCTTTTCTATTTTGTTTACACGTCGATTTTGTTGTCATGGAAGTGATGCGATATCTGATAAGATTTTTTGTTTTGTCAAATTAGAATAAAAGAATTTATATGCATATGTTTCTTATTTTGATACTTAAATATTATAGCTCTTAATGAAAAATTAACTTAATATATTAAATCACAGATTATTAATGTATACGATAAAAAAGTTTACCATAACTTACAACTAAAAAAGAAATCAACAATCTTACTCAAACACACGTTGACAAGAGTGAATAAAAAGTTAACAAAATATTTCAACTGTTGTTTCTTGCGATAAATGATAGTCTTTCATAATTTATAAACCCAACACGATTATACTGACTTACAGCCTGTTATATATACTTGTTCAAGTAGAATATCATAAATGAGACATAAGGGGCAAGTAATAAAAGTTTATTTATTTTAGAAGCTATACAAAATACATAAAATCTAAACTGTCTCCCTTACTATAAGGGGTGATTATTAGTGTTCCTACATGTGTAAAAATACTTTTATATTTGTTAGTTTCATGATCACTGAGAATAACAAGTATTTATACAAAACAGATAAAGAAACCAGAAACACTATACCACTGTTTCATGTTTCATGAAACAGATATTGACAGCATAATAACCATTGATATCTACAAAACGGAAATATGTATGGATTAAATTAGCTTTTGTAAAGTTAGTGTACAATACTTGTTATATTTCTGTTGTTATAAGAAAATCTAAATTTAACTGTAGTAATATCCTTAGGTTACACTTAAAGTTTTATATTAAGGAATAAATGGTAATAAAAGGAAACACTTTTACAATAGCTTTTTGATCATCGATATTTCTTCACTGTGAACTAACGTACGTATTGTCACTACAATATTATTACTGGTGATGAAAGTTAATTAATGAGTGTTTTTGCTGCAGACAAATACCAAGACAATAGAAGTTTTCTTTCGCACAGACCCACAAACAATCTAAACATATGATAACTTTTTAACATACAAGTTTATCATTGATGGAGGACCTAAGACAATACCCAAGTTTGTAATGTGGACTTGGAATGTCATAGCTAAATATAAACATAAATACATTTGATAGTATTAATAATTGACATACTAATTTAACAGATACAGCACAATAACAGGCTGATTTGGTGGCTTTCTAGCAATTTTGACGATCTCGATTTCAATGACGGTTAGAGCAACAGTTACAGTTGAATTGGTTGATCGTTTATTTTCAAATATCTTTCTATAGAACAAATTCTTGACTAATGGAATAAGATTAAAATTCCGAGTCATACGAAATAATGATTTGTTCTGTATTATATCAAATTGAGGAACCAGGATTCAAAATTGTACTAAAACATGTTTCCATCTACGATAAAAAAGTGTAGATCAGCCTATCAGTTGCTCTGTCACTTAAAATATTTTGGAAAGGAAAAGCTAAATATTTTTTTTGAAATATACAACGTGTAAATCGTTTCCAATTCCTCACGGAAATTTACAAACATCTATTGATAACGATTTTTTTATGTACCAAATACCTACATGTATTGTTATAGGATGTGTTGATAACTATGCATTTAAAAGATCATGGGAAAAAATTCAAATATTACAATGTTAATTTCGTGGCAACCAATGTGGATAGAAAAAATGCGATATCCACATGACTTTCAGAGCCATATTTTGAAGCTGAGCTGTATGCACAAAACTATAAGACATTATTTAGTGGAACTGGAAAACAAGTCAACAGAGGAAATGATACATCACATGATGAATACTTGGGAAGATATACACTTTGCCTTTCATCTTACACCAGATCTATCTGCTGGAGATTTTGACTAACTTGGTGAAACAGAAAAATTAATGAATTTAAATGTTTTTATAGTGCTTTACCTAACACTGTAAATGTTCTAGCATATGCAGAATTTTAGTCAGTTTTAGAAATCAGTCAGCCAAGGAACATCATAATATATCTAATAAAATATAAATATTAACGTTAGAAATTTGTTCGATACTCTCTCAGGATTTGTGTACAAAAAAAAGTTTGGAGGTGTGTTTGCCAATGGTCAACTATATCTGCCATGCATAAAAAAGTTATACATCGTCAACCTGAGTCCTAGTCATAAACCTGATAGCCACTGGGTCTGTTTTTATTTTTTATCAAAATGGAAAAGAATATTTTGATTCATTTTGATTCATCATTTCTACATGATCTCAATATATGATTATTCATCAACAAAAATTGTCAAATGTAGACTTGCAACTAAAAACTACAGGATCATAAACGTCTATGTGTGTACAATATTCTATATATTATGCTTATGACCAATGTTAACATGTGTCAAAATGAAGACTAATATAAATTTGTATATCGTAAAGAGAAGTGATATGTTTGTTCACGATTTTGTTGTAAAATGTTTTTACGTACATATGTCATTAATAGATATGCCGTTTCATGTAGGCCAGATTGCAAAATCTTTATTAGAAGAAAATAAATTATCAAAAATAATTACTGTGTCTAGATTTTTTATTATAATAGTGTTACTGAAATCTTTAAACACTTGAGTAAGTAATATATCCGTTTTTAGAACAAATTAACTATAAATGAATTAGCGTTAAGCGTCCTTTTTAGGATGATTTAATTAATTACTTACATTCTCGTTGAGACAGGTATTGTATAAGTCATGTCTGCCTGTCATGGTGGCATAAAAATAAGTTTTCTACTTTTTGACAATCATCCATTGTGACTGCCATAACTGTCATTACTGGATAGAAACGTGTCCTCTGATGACAACGTTTGGCATCTTGGCCATGTGTTATGGTAAACAAGCAAAGACACACACACACAAAGAGACGCAATCAGTGATGTCGAGAAACTCACTTGTAGAGAAAAATATATATGTAAAAACGGCTCGTTTGGGTTGATAAAATTTTTTTATGTAAAGGAGCGAACAACGTTTCGACCTTCTTCGGTCATCGTCAGGTTTACAAAGAAAGGAAGAGGTAACTGACAGGAAGGTGACCACATGTTTAAAAGGGGTTGTGTAACTGAGTGTCGGAATGTAGAGGGCGTGCTTAGATGTTTGTATATATATTTTTATATTATTTATTCTATTATTAAAACATAAAAACAAGAAAACAACCAACAGAAAGAAGACAACTTAGACAATTTTATTGGCATCCATCAGTCAAACGTCCCAGGAAAAATTAAACTTTATATTTTCCAGAAACACCTACAAACAACATCTTAAACGATTTTTCAAAAGAATTTTCTCACAAAACCATCAACATAATTTCACAAAACAGAAAGCTAAAAAGAAATCTTACAAAAAGAGACATTAATTCCATTGAGAACCTAAAACAAGACAAAAACAAAAATTCTAAAAGCAGAAAAAGGACACGCTATAGTCATAATGAACATGAATGAATACATCCAAAAAATTAAGAACATCCTATCATACACAAACAAATTTAAACCAAATACATACAAATCTAACAAAGACACACGAAACGCAACTAAACAAAATACTACTAAAAATGAAAAAAGCCAACACAATTTCACAAACACTTTATTCATACCTTCGCAAAACCGACTCACGCACACCACAAATATACGGCATCTCTAAACCTCATAAACCAGATTGTCCATTACGACCAATAATGTTCACATACGAATCGTTTAATTACAATCTTGGTAACTACATTGCATGAGCATTCTCCAAATATGTAACAGCCAGTTCTCAACTTTTAATTTCAAGTCTAATCTTAATCAACTTAATCATAAAGCCTTAATGGCCAGTTTCAATGTTATATCCCTCTTTACAGAAGTTTAAACCGCTGAAGCCTGCAAAATAGCCTTAGAACTCTATATCCGAGACCCTAATCCCTCAATAGACATTCCCAGCAACTAATTAGCAACCTTCATAGAATTCACCACGATGAAAACAAACTTCATGTTCGACAACCACAACTATATACAAACAAATGGCCTAAGAATGAACAACCCAGTATCAGCAGTATCACCAATATTTTTATGACACAAGTTGAAACACAAGCAATTAACACACCATTACATCCACCACTATACTGGTACAAATATGTAGATGACACGGTTGCGGGATTCACGTCTACAGAACACACGCTTAATTTATTTCAATCACATTAACTCTATACATCCCAACATTAACTTCACATGTGAACAGGAAGAACGCAATCAAAAACCATTTCTTAACTTCAAAATGACAAGAACCGATACACAATTTAAAACAGAAATCCACCGAAAAATCGCCCATACTGGACTATACATTCCTTGGGACTCAGTACATGAAACAAAACAAAAACTCAACATACTAACAAACCAAGTAAACACAGCCATAAAACTATGCTAACCAGATAAAATTAACGATAAATTAAACAAAATAAAACAATACTTCATGAACACCAATAAGTTTCCTCCACAAACCATAGAAAACATTATACACATACACCTAGACAAAAAGCAAAATCAACTAAATATATCCCACGGATTAAAAAAATCACGAAACCATATACTGCTACATACCATATATTCCCGACATCAGAAGAAAAATAACAAAACATCTGGCAAAAACTAGTAACAAAATATGACATTCCAGTTAATACAAAATTTATTCAAAAACCAGGCACAAAACTAAGGTGTATACTATGTAAAAATTACACTGACAAACATCATACCAACATTATATTTATAAAATACAAAGTGATAACTGCCACGACTTCTATATTGGAGAAACAAGTAGACAAATGGAATCCAGATTCAAAAAACACAGTCACCTTCACACGTTTTCGAACACAACATAACCATAGAAAACACTCAAATACTAAATAAAGAAACAAACAAACAAACGCAAAACTAAAGCCTTACTAATACAACAACTCAAGCCCAAAATAAACCAATACAAAGGAACACCTTTATACCTATATTAAAAATAATAAATAATAATAATAAAATAAACATAAAATTATATATTCAAACATCTAAGCACGCTCTATATATTCCGATTCTCAGTTACATAACCCCTTTCAAACATGTGGTCAGCTTCCGGTCAGTTACCTCTTCCTTTCTTTGTGAACCTGACGATGACTGAAGGTCGAAACGTTTGCTCCTCTACATAAAAAAAATTCTGAACCCAAATGAGCCGTTTTTACATATATAGAGAGACATACGCACATGTAGAGTTTTCTGGCGTCAAAAGTTGGAACTGTGACCTCTTTATCTTTGGCGACATTACACAAACCTTTCCATAAGGCAGCCAATCAGCGTGTAGCAACATCCTTTGAAGTGCGGCCCTTACTACCAGTAAAAAAATTAAAAAAATAATCTTCAAAATTGCACTGATAAAAGAAAATTAACAAATATCAATGAATACACACAATGATAAAATGATTCCATATAAAAATGTAAATAAAAACATTTTAGTTTGTCTCGAAATTCTCACAGAAATTTGAAGTTTACGATAAACATGTAAAATTAGGTGTACCGAATGTAAATTCTCCATTGGTAGGAGACAACGCTATAATTGAAGGTATAGAATATTTAAGTTGACGAATCATCAATTGCTCTTAGGCCTCAAAAAGTTAACAAACATCATAAAAGGCTGAGGATATATTTCAATTACAAAATTCTTAATTTATTTAAGGATGTTCACCGTTCACGTGCCACCAGATAGTTTTATTTAAAAGAAAAGCCAGTACTGTTTTTTTAAGATCCAAGCAGTTGGAAACTTCAAAGCTGAGCTTGAAATTTTAGAGCGATGGCACTATGATCTGATATATTGAAATGGCGAAAAGTAGCAATATATTCTGTTTTTGTTTTCAATTTGTTTTTTCCGTCCGTTTTCAACTATGATTTCATTTGTGAGATACTTTTGTTTTACTTATGTACGCTTACAACTAAGCTAATAGGTTAACCCACTAGACGCAGCTAATAAAATACTTAAAATTCAAACCATGCTGTTGGATAACAGCACAATACACGGGTAAAAGATCAGGCTATCTAAATAATCTACAGTGGTATCGTCAAGGAAGCAGATAGATTAGATATGTTGTAGAAAAATAAATAACTAAGTTGTTATACTAAGCTGTACTCACGGCAGACCATTTACCAAACATCCAATGAGACTCAAAGCAATTTCCCTCACAGGATTCTGTGCTACTTGGCTTATCAACAAGGTGTGCACAAAATTCATTATTAACTTGGAGTATTTTGTGTTTGCTAAATTCTTGTACACATTTAACATCTCGCTGTCTCGTGCCACGACCACATTGCGACGAACATTCTGATGTAACAGAGGTTTTCCAGCTATAATTGAAATAAAGAAATACTATATGATTCATAAGTGTTATTTCATCCATACAACTCGCAAAGTAGAAACACTAACAAATCATAAAATCTTATACAAAACAATGTTTGAACATAATTGCTTATATTATACTAACTATCAATTAACATAATCTGGAACAATAAGGCAAGTTTGAGTTCGATAGCGTTTTATAAAATTATTTAAGCATTCACGGAGAATTAACTTAACATTTCAAATACATGAATTTTTTTTATCTTATTGTTTGAACTATTTTTAGAGAAATACACAGAAATATATTTGTATATAAAACATTAATGGATGTCACGGTTGAATGTAATTTGTGGAACTTACGTACACTATTTTGAATTAAATTAAATAATAATAAATAACGCTCAAGAATAACAACAACCAATAATAGTGTAATATTACACAGACAGATGGCACTTCTATTTCTTGCACAGTAACTGAATGCTTTGGATGGTTTGGTTTGTTTTGATTTTCGCGCGAAGCTACACGAGGGCTATCTGCGCAAGCCGTCCCAAATTTTGCAATGTAAGACTAGATGGAAGGCAGTTAGGGCATCTCCACCCACCGCCAACTCTTGGGCTAGTTTTTTTTTTTTACCAACAAATAGTGGAATTGACCATCACATTATAACGCTTCCACGGCTGAAAGGGCGAGCATGTTGGGAGTTATGGGGATTAGAGTTCGCGACCTTCAGATTAAGAGTCGAGTGCCTTAACCACTTGGCCATGCCGGGCCCGCTTTGGATGGAAGAATCTTACATTCTTTTTCTCGGTGCTTATTTACAAGCAATTTTTGACTGAATGGCAGAAACTATTTTGGGGGTGGAAGGTATCCAATTGATCCGGAAATTAGGAAGCCTAAGAGTGAGTAGAGCATGGTCCATTGCTATACGGTTTTCTTCGATCCGAGTGGTTATTCAAGTGTTTCTATCCTATCCTGCAGTCGAATCTTCTGACCTCACTTACGATCAATTTTTGCGCGACTGCTGTGCTATTGTTATCGCATCCAATTTGCTCCGCTAGTAATATCTCAGACATTTTGCTATTTTACATTTGTGGGTTATTTTTTTAATCAGACCTCATTTCTATCATGACAAGAGCACACATTACAAGATTTTGGTTTTTTGTCTCAACAGTTACTCACAGATTTCACAAGAAGCTCAGAAATTATGAGTGTTCCATAGATAAATTAATACAATAATATTATGACCGTTGTCATAAAAAATCAGTTAAATCTACTAATCAAATCCAATCGTAATTTCTTTGGACGTTATCAAATTTAGAACAATGTACATCTCTAGATTCTTCATGAAAAACAATTCACATTTCCAAAGAAATTCTGAAACAATATTAAATGCAGGAAATGGTTTCTACAAAGTGTCCTACGATTTCTGCTACTGTTGAGTCAGAAATTACTTGTTAAGACTAAAGGCACGTAATCTGATTCACTGTTCATCTGCTTAAGATTAACTGTATTATTGTTCCTTTACTTTTATTTAATATTTGAGCGAGTAAAAATTATTTCGCAGTATTAATGAAATACAACGAACATTATTAGCTCAATAGCCAGTCGTAGACTCGTCTTTTTAGAACCATAAAATTATATTTTGATGAAAGTATTTATATTATTTATTTAGAAAATTATCGTGATGTGGATGTTGAGTAGTTAAATTAAATAGTGCACAGTTAAAAATCCTAAATATAGAAATAAACTCTTGTATTCTTTCTTTTAAAATCACTGTTTGCCAAACGTAGATTTTTAGTAAGTAATATTTTTCTGAAACATTGAAAATCGAGATAAACTGTATTTAAACTCTTGATACTACTAAACTGAAAAAAAGGGAAAAGGACAACTATTATTTCTATTTGTGTGAATGTTTGTCGGCTGCTGCCTTGGGTAAAATTCCACGGAGTAAGGAAAGCAAAAACCATATCCTTAAAACTACTTATAGCCTTACTAGTATAGAATAAACGCAAAGCAATAAATGTAATTATTTATTACCTGAGTAAGCACTGTTCATTGCAAGGTTTGACATGAGAAGGCTTATTAGAAATATCACAATGATTTTCGTTGACCACTTGCCCGTCAAATATTCTTTTGCAGATGGGTTTTTGGAACATTTCACCTATAATCTCAAGAACAAAGCAAATATCACTCAATCCAATTACACAGTTCAGTCAGTTGTATTCATTGTTTACTTTATAACGTTTAAAAAAAAATAAGGGAACACCGATTTCTTCTTCTGATAGGTCGTACTAAAGAGGGTCTTAGGAATAATGTTTGAACCAAAATTTGTAAAATTTCATTAGAATGTTTAAAAACGATACAATAAGTTTCTTAGTTAAAATACTCAAAGCTTTTTTATTTATATTTTTATATTTAAAACGATTTATGCCACCTAAAAGAAATCAAGAAATGTTTAGATGTCTTCGTTTAGCCGAATCTTTACAAAAAAACAACATGAATTACACCTATTGTTAATACCAGTTCCATGTAAAGAAATACTTCTTATCTAATAAATCTTCCAGATAAAGGGTAATTTCCGTTAAAGCACTGTTTCAGAACACACACATAATGACATTATAAGGTATTACTGCACTGTTATAAAAAAACAAAGCATTGTGTTACATTATTGCACTTATATATAAAGCAAAATTACTACACTTTTATGGTATTATGACACGGCAACATTACACAACATTGTCAAAGCAACATTTCGTCTCTTTTCCAAATATGAAAACATTCCATGCTACACGGTGTGACATGTTCTGCAACTCCAAGTAGCATGTCAGATAATTTCAGATCATATGTTACAGAGGGTAAGCCTAAAGTCCTCATTTCTTTTGTTGTGAAGTAGCTGTAGAATATCAAAAATCTTTTGACACTGGATGTTTAGGAATATTAGGAGTCATTTGTTACCTGATTTATATCAGCATATTACGGCCAAACAAAGATAATCAAAATATACTCTTTTTTTTGCATAAATTTCTATTGTTTAAATATTTAATTATTCTCAAAATACTTTCGATTTAAAAGTTATGAAAATTTATGCAAGACCTACAAGGAAAATAATGTTTCTGGCTCAACACAATAATTGAAATTATCAGTCTGAAGTAGAACTTCAATATTAAAGTTGTAGCACATAGAGGTAGTTTTTAATTGACTTGATTTGAGTGTTATATCACGGCTTTATATCAAGTAGCAAATGATCCTCAATGCCTAAACATTCAATGTCATCAGATTTTTGATATTACTCGCCTATTTCAGCCACTAACCAATGTACACAGAGTCTAGATATTTCACCATTATATCTCTTCCTTCTGTGGGTTCGCAAACCCTATTAAACACGTATTTCAGTACAATGATCAAGTACCTAAGCTTTAACGTTCATGATTCGTGTTGTGACTGTCAGGTCTCGTACATTGGCAAAACAAAACGCCACTTAAAACCTAGAGTGTGAACTGTTACATTTTATAATTTATCTCGGCTGAGCTCTCTATTTATAATGTTACGTATTGCAATTTCAAATATCATGAAACTGAGTTAAATTGCAATTTAAATTTAGAAATTAATGAATTGTAGAGATGTATCAACTTTGTGATGTTTGTCTGCAAAGTTAGTTTCCTTTTCTTTCTTAATATAAATATGTTTGAATATACAAACAATTATGCAATTTATAATAGCTATTGCAAATAATGATTCATATATAAATGTTTACAAACTCACAAACAGAATAAAATATTCATTCCGATCCGGAAACTTCATGGCGAGCGAATGACTTGAGTTGATATCCGTACATTTCAATTAACGTAGGGCTAGCTAGAAATTCGCTAATCACACGGAGATTTTTTAGCGTTGAAGTTATACAATGTCTTCGTAAAAAATACTAACGTCCGATGCTAATCTGCCGAAGTTAAGCGGTTTATAATGTTCGAACCGTATAAATGATCCAGGTCAAAGTCTGAAGTTCCCGATTAATAAGCGTTAATCACAGCTATAGCTCTCGAGGTTTGTAATATACAAATCTTAGCAAACCAACAAATATATACCGTCTCTCCGCGCATTGCATTAATTACCTTTTATAAGCTTGAGTATGCAGTTTCCAAAAATTTCAGCTAAGGCAACATAACTGGCAGTCTCTGGTATTTACATACACACATATAGTAAGGTGTTAATTCTTACAGTTGAGAATCTTCTACAACTTTAGTGAATAGGCGAGAATTTCGCAATACAGATTTAACAATGTAAGTTACATGCATTTCTAAATATATACTTAACTGAAACAAACATCGATATTAAAATAAATATATAACAGTAAATACATCACAGAAAATTTAGGAGTATCTAACCGGCCCAGTAACCCACTACATAAGCCCAGCCGATCATCTATTCGTTCACATGCTGAAACAACAGGTAACGATATCTCATTCAACGATTTCTCTATCATCACCACAGGATACTCAAACCTTGACCTCTACATTAAAGAAAGTCTACTCATAGCTAAGGGCCGCCCGACCCTTAATGATTCACAGAGCTTTTTTAGATTTAAAATAGTTTTAAATTTTCATACTTAATCCAGCTGTTGTGTAATACATACATAAACATTGTTTTATCCATCCACTTACAGTTTTTCTTAATAACTAAGTAAGCTAATGATTATTATTATATTAGAATTTTAGTAATAATCGTCTTTGTAACACGATTTTTGAAATTTCGATGAAGATGAAATAAAATGTTTTTGTTTAAACAGGCGTCTACATCTACATTATTGAGCTTCGGTTTCTCTATCATGAAGCTATTTAGTGTTACATATACGTTTCGCATGTAATCCAAAGCAACAATTCAAATTATTTCCCACTAAAGTACTTTTAAATAGTAACACGACACGTACTTTTCATTTTTTATTAGTGAATTTTTATATAAGAGAAAATTAATCCAAATGCAACATGTAGTCATTATCGTTATACAACATTGCGTTATAATACGTAGAAATACTGTTGGCAGTTTTTCAGTAACTTGTGGTTTCAATGACAAAAAAACCTCTTATGTTTTGTCATTATACTCTTGTATAATAAAAATACATGCCACAAATATTTTCTTACGACGACGGTGTCATAACACAATCATGTTAAATAACGCTATGTAATAAAATTTACTTTTTCTTGTTCCTGGGCAGAAAGTGTTATTTCCCAAATGCTTATGCCTAAAGTAAATGGAAAAAACATTTTTCTCTTCAAACTTTGCTTTTGCGACATGGGTAATGAAATTTTCAAATTTACCCATTTTCCAGAACATTCAAGGTAGATTCAGTGCTGAGTAGCTGATAAAATTTTCTCGAACTCACAAGAATTTTCAAGAATGTTGTAGAACTTCACTCGTCAAGATGAACTCTGCTTCTGCCACAAAATATTCGGTCATGTGGGAGGCAACTGGAATTGCCTGTAACCCAAACGAGTGGCGCCTCTTCATTGATGGCTCATCCAAAAGCTTCAAAGCTGGGCTGCTCCATAACGGGAATAAGTATCCGTCTTTTCCCCTGGCTCATTCTGTGCACCTCAAAGAGGAATACAACAGCGTTAAGATCTTGCTAGAAGCCTTGAGGTATGATGAGTATGACTGGGATGTTATCGGGGACTTCAAAATGGTGGCTTTCTTCTTGGGTCTTCAAGGAGGCTTTACCAAGTTTCCCTGTTATATTTGTTTTTGGGACAGCAGGGACACTACAACAAGAAGCAGTGGCCAAAACCGACCGAGTTCCCTGTGTGAGCCACTAGTGGACCTCCAGAAGGTGTTGTTCCCACCATTGTACATAAAATTGGGTCTAATTAAACAATTTGTCACAGCTCTTGATAAGTAGTCTGCAGCCTTCAAGTACCTTCGAGACTTCTTCCCTAAGCTGTCTGACGCAAAGGTCAAAGCTGGTGTCTTCGTTATACCACAAATAAAGAAGATCCTAGAGTGCACATAATTCCCCAAGAAGCTCAGTAGGGAGGGAAAAAAAAGCTTGGGGCAGCTTTGTCGCAGTGGTTCGGGGCTTTTTGGGCAATCACAATGCCGAAAATTATGTGGAATTGGTTGAAGCTCTGGTGAAAAACTACGGCAAAATGGCTGCAGGATGTCCCTGAAAGTCCATATCCTTGACGTTTATCTTGATAAATTCAAGAAGAATATGGGAACATACTCAGAGGAGCAAGGCGAGCGCTTCCACTGAGATATACTGGACTTTGAACGCTGCTACCAAGGAGCGTATAACAAAAACATGAGAGGAGACTATATTTGGGGGCTGATACGTGAAAGTGATTTACATTACAGTCGCAAATCTCGAAAAACTACTTACTTCTAAACATTTTTATATAACTTTAGTACAAATACATGTAAATATTGATTCATATGCTGCTTTATTCAGGCTTTATGTAAAGGAAAATGTGCAAATTTGCAGTTTTTACATAGAAAATAGGTTCATTTTATTATCGAGGCCACAAAAGCAAAGTCTGAAGGGAATAATGACCATTTTACAACATAAGCAATTAAGAAATAACACATTCTATCCATTAACAAAATTTGCGTCACATAGTATAATAGAAAGAAAAATAGCATATAATGCATTATTTTTCAATTTAAATAAAATATTACGGTAATTAAAAATCTGACAAAGACTCAAAAAGGAAACAAGGCAGTTTTTCTCACCTTTGCATAAAAGAGAACATTCTGACCACTTTTCTTCTAACTCCCACCGGTACTTATTTTCATCTCGGAGAGAAACAGTGTATTCAAAGTGAATGTTAGGCGGACGAAGATTTCCGACAGTAAGAACCTTTAACCAAATATGAAACATACTACTTATAGCTCATTAAAGCAGTTATTCCCAACGTTTTAAAACTAGAAGTCACAAGGTATAACAACGTTGACCTAGTACTTTAAAGTGTAAAAACTGCCTACATTAGCACTGAAAATGCCTTTAGTAGTTAATCTTGATTAATTTGTAGCCACAGAACTATATACAACTGAAAGGGGGATTAGTAATTTTAACTTTTTATCTATGATCTTAACCTTTATACTTGAATTAGAAGTTACTAGGTTTATCACTACATTATAAATATTGAGATGTAAATATATATGCAAAAACGGCTCGTTTGGATTGAGAAAATATTTTACATAGAAGAGCAAACAACGTTTCGACCTTCTTCGGTCATCGTCAGGTTCACAAAGAAAGAGGTATCTGACCGGAAGCTGACCACATGTTTGGAAGGGGTTGTGTAACTGAGTGTCGGAATGTAACACCTCTACATGATAAAAGCTGTCAAATAATATGCAGTATACTAATTAATATCATGACTCATTAACTTCTATGGATAGGTTTGTTATGAATTACACGCTAAGTTAGACGAGGCCAGTCTGCGCTAGCCCTTCCTATTTCAGTAGTAAAATACTAGAGGGAAGGCAGCTAGTCATCAACCTCGATTGCCAATTCTTAGGCCACTCGTTTACAAACGAAGAGGTAGATTAATCGTCACGTTATAACGTGGAAGAGCAAGCATGTTTGATGGGATAGGGACTTAAATTTGCGACCCGCCATCTAGGAGTTGAGCGTCCTAATCATCTGGCCATGCCAGGCCTCCATGAATAATTTTCTAGACTAAAAATATTGTGATAACTAATATATTTTACGTATTCATGTACGATATTTACATACAATAATAGTTTTTGTGTGGTAAATATCTGTTCTGTAAATTTATGATGTCTCAAAATTATTTATGCGATTCGAACCATGCAAACATGTTTAGCCATAAGGTTATCTCGTTGGAACTAATAATAATCTTTGAAGAAAAATAGCATAAAATATGTATAATTCGAATTAAGAATACCATCTGATAAATACATAGCTTTTGAACAATATGACTAATACATTTCTATTTATCAGCCAAAGCAGAAAGGTAATATTAACAAATTACAACACTGTCAAATCAGAAGAATTAAGAGTGAAGTTCAAACCCTCAACCCTGAACAGCTCTCAGTTTTCATTAGTGTTGAAGCTTAGTGCATGTATTAGAAATTGTTTATAAATTTTGCATGCATGTACTTCGTTGTGAAGTTGGTAAAATACTTCCTAGCAGCCATTTATGTTAATATTATATATGGTGTTGAAGTGAATGATTTTTTCTTTACGCTACATTCTTTATACCTTTTATGAAGTGAGAAAGGGATTTAAGTCTATCTTTTCTACTCATATGCTCCCACTGGCACAGTGGTATGCCTACTGACATACAACGCTAACAACCGGGTTTCGATACGTGTGGTGGGCAGATCATAGATAGCCCATTATGTAGCTTTGTGCTTAACTTCGAACACACTTTAGCCATATAGTTATGTATATATATGTTTGGATAAATGATAATAAAGAATAAATTGACAAGTCTAAATGAAAACTTTTTCAGTTTATTTTTTGCGACACATCTAGTAGACGCCCTTTGTCAGGCAGTATAGATTGTGTTACAATGATGTTTGGCGTTTTCTTATAGCAAAGTTACAATGAGAAAATCGAACCACTGATTTTAGCGTTATATATCCCAAGACTTATCGCAGTCGCACTGGTGTTGCAATGGTAGTAGGCTCAGAAATAATTAGCAGGTAAGATAATACAAAGATTCCTACCTTTTAACAATTATCTCTGAGACTAATTCCATTGTATCACAGTTTTTGTTGCCTAACGAAGGGTCTCTGCTCGATTGCTTGTTTGTTTTTTTGAATTTCGCACAAAGCTACTCGAGGGCTATCTGTGCTAGCCGTCCCTAATTCAGTAGTGGGAACTAGAGGGAAGGCAGCTAGTCATCACCACCCAACGCCAACTCTTGGGCTACTCTTTTACCAACGAATAGTGGGATTGACCGTCACATTTTTAACGCCCCCATGGCTGATAGGGCGAGCATGTTTTGCGCGACGGGGATGAGAACCCGCGACCCTCAGATTACGAGTCGCACGCCTTAACACGCTTGGCCACGCCGGGCCATGTCTGCTCGAAAATAGAAAAGGTTTTATTTAGAGTTGCTAATATATTCTTTATTATCTTTTATCCAAGTTTGCCTCTTAACTTGGATGAAAAAAGTAAGAAAGAACCAAAAGTGTATTTACGCAGAAATCAGACTGAATTTAGATTATCATCATAAAAACTCTCAGAAAAATTGTGATTTCAGTTGTAAATTTATTTTGTTTCTTCTTTCTAAAGCATTTTGTCTTTACATTTTTATATTTTATTGAAGTTTATCTAAACATGAATTTCAGCTGCTATGACGAAAGGATGTATTTTTAAGTTGTTCACCAATCTTTGTATAATTAATAATAAATTATGTGTTTCGAAATTAAAATAAAACCTTTTTCGACGCCAATAAGGCTATACTTTTGTTTCTAAAGCATATTCACACTAATTTGAAAAAGGTCTCACCTGAACATGTAATTCCCTGATGAGTGGTTTAGACGTATTAATTCGCTCTATTATGGCAAGAGACCCGCTGTATTCCAAGACAGTGCCAGCGTACTTAATAATCTTCTTAAATGGAGACACTGTGAAGTTACCGTTAAGAAGATACTCATAACTGTTAGACACAAGAGCTGAAAGAGAAAATGTAATTTACTTACAACTACTAATTATAAATTACAATATCCATATAGGTTATAATAAATTATCTACTAATTTTATTTAACAATTAGAAAAATCGAAAACAATTTATATACGTGCTTTTTCTTTTTCCTTCTCTAAACAGCAGAAAGTCACTATTCAGTTACCTACATCCTTCCACGTGGGCCTATACATACACATGTAACTGTATCAAATGTTTGAAATATAAACAATGATAAAAATGTAAAGCATCTTGAACAAAACAACAACAAAAACAGTTGCAAATTGTTTGTTGCTTTAGTGACTGAAACAAATGTGTGGTATAGCGGGATTGACGGGTTAGAGAACCTATACGTGGTTGGTGGTAACGGATGTTTATGTCTTGATGAAAAAGCAATACACGATAATGAACGCGTTTTGCATGTTGAAGCAGCAGGACATGATAATAATGAATGAAAATTGAAAGATAGAAGTAGAAAGCAATAAACAGGATGTATTGTGAACGGAACAGGATTCGAAGCTGCAATTACATTAAATAGCTGACTAAAACACCATCAAGAATGAATTGAATGCTCACAAGCGAAGTTATTAGCATCATTTCAATTTATATATACAAATCCATGCTATAATAAACTTATTCTTCTTTGATAGATTGTTTAGGCAGCGTATTCATGATGAAACTTTGCAGAATGGAGGACAACTACCTGTTATGGAGACAAATGTAGCGAACAATGATTCGAAAGTCTTCCGCCTATCGCCTTCAGTCAAAAAACTAAACGGTTTTTGAGTGAGTCTGATTCCTTTAGCATTACCATTCGTCAATTAACAAAGCCATTATACCTTTTGCTTGTTTCTTTAAACACAGTTTATCAACATGAATTAATGTTAGAAATATTGAATCGTAGGATTAACATTAATTTGTTTTGCAATAAACATACGAAGGTTTTTAATATATGTGTATATATATTCTTATCTTAAAATCAACAATCTTTATACCTGAAAACGAAAGGCGGAAGACTTTCAAAATGTCGTCCTCTACACTTGTCTCCACAACAGGCAGTTGCCGTCCATTCTACAAAATTTCAAACTTATTCTTGATTTGATTTTAGTAATAACGACCAAACATATGACATTATGTGGCGTTTTTAGCTGTATATTTTACTCAACAATGAAATGTTTTTTTATGTTGGGCTTGAACAATACGTATGCCATACATACATACATACAGTTTCACTAATACTTCTGCTTATAAGATACAGTTAGGTAACTATGCTATAAGAAACATTCTTGTTTTTCTTTTGTGTTTTGATAGATTGGGATTCATATTAATTTTTAAATGGCGGTATAGTTTTGATATTAATTTTTTTTATTTTTTACGTTTTTTGTGTTAGTTATCTAATGGAATAATGGTACTAAGCGCATTCTTTTGGTAATTTGCCTAACGATTGCAAAGGATCACTTCAGTAACAGCCAAAATAACTGTCAATGAACAAGTGGAATGTTTATTTAATTAATTGTGTAAAATACATTATGAAGTAGACGTGTAATAATTAAAACATTTGAGATAATCATTTAATTTGCGTTTGAAAAAATGGCTGTTATCAAGTACTTGGGATAGTAACGTATTGTAACGTGCTTTAGATATAGTTACCTACTGGCATTAAGCGTTTGAGAAAATTCTTCAATTACAAAAAACTGATTAAATTGCGATAAGCAAAAAACAATGCTATACTTTTCGACCATAATGATCTTTATTGGGGTGACGTAAAATTGTACCTAAATAATCACCATATGATTTTAGCATGCTTCGCTTAGCTGCAAGGCAATTTTTATGGCGATTATTGCTTTCAAATAGCCATTCAACTTGCTGACATTAGAAAATTAGGATAATTATCAAAATATTTACAACTAATAAACAAGTTACAAAATGTTAGTAGTATTTAGGGGTGGTAGTGCTAAAAAATGCAAAAACAAAGCACAGATGAATAAAAAATGCATTAATCACTAAATGTTCAAGAATAAATTTTACTTAAATCTAAAATGTTAAATTCCTGTCATCTGTTAGCATTTAAACTGAATAGTACTATACAGTAACTAATAACCATAAAGTTTTTGAATTCATTACTTACTGGCTACTTATGTAGGATATTTTGTATCGCTTTGCGTGTATTCATTTCTACCTTATTTGCGTTTTTTGGCATTGTCATCGCTACATTAATACTTAATTTTTATTACTTGTTTTCCTCCTTTTTTCTTCAACAATTTCAATGAGGTAGCTTGATAAATGAGCAGTAGCTTTATTTATTCCTTTACTTCACTGATAATATATATTGTTAACCTCATATTAGTTTTGCCAGTTTCTTTAATTTTGAATTACACTGGAGGATAATGAAGCTAAAATGGTCCTTCTAAGACTGTATAAGTACTCAAGAGCACTGGACAGATGTTAAGAAGATTATAGAACCCATGCCTTCAAACTTCATCTGAACTCATTACATATGTATATAATCGAATGTACCGTATTTTAGGGCCATGTTAATAACTAGGGAAGAGGTTATACAGATACCAGGACATGAACTGTGATACCACACATACACTCAGTTTTCAGACTCGTCCCACTGATAATTAAGAAACTGGTGTCGTGAAACTCAAACATCAGTAATATTACACATATATGTCAGTTACATAAATACTTGATATCTTTGATATCTTGCATATTAATTTAGATTTTTCTTTATTTTTACTGAAATTGTTTTGGAAAATATCGTATTGGTGCAATTAAGTGATAAATAGTCGTTACATAAGAACTATCTGTGCTATCATCTAGTGAACAGAAATGAAACACATTTATGAGTTAAGTAAATATATGCTTTTAAATTGAACTCACTGCTAATTAGTATTTTTTTTATTATTTCACAACCAAAACACATGTGATGGAAGAACATAATATTAGTGTGATATATACGTTATGAAAACAGTGAAGCATTCGATAATGTCAATTATGTATACAAATAAATCTAAACTCAACTTATTTGCAGTTATTTGCAAGCATCATAGAATAATTGAATGTGGTGGCCATTTTCTCTCGGCTCATCCTACATACTAAGCACTATCATTCTTAGTGATAACCTGTTCCTAAGTGCTCTTAAGAGGCTTTTTTGTCGCACAGTGCGAAAAGTTCACTTTTTTTTGGCTAGTATGGAAGAAGAAATAAGAAAGATAAACACTTTTGCTCTTTAGCTAGTTTCCTATTTTCCACTTCAACAACACTTTTCGATAATACTGGGAGACTCACAAGCTGTGAAACACTAGATGATGGTAATTAGGTGCTCAAGTACGATTATAACTCAACTTTAGCAGTTATTTGTAAGCATCATGGAGACAATGCGCTAGACTTTTCTTTTAACTCCATTCCAACATAACAAGTACTACAGTGTTTAGAGATACAGTTTTATTTATATTAAGAAGTTGACAGAAATTACGCGGATTATTTACTTGAGCAGTGATTACAATATACAAAATATCCTAGATAATTATCTAATGAAATGTCATAATAGTTCTGTAGTTATTTAAGTATACTGTCAATAACAACTTGCACTGGTTGTTACTTAGAATGCAGAATAATTACCTAAATAGTTGTCATCTTGTGGAGAGTTCTGGTAAGCATATTGAAGTATTTCAATGTTATTTGCTCCTGCTGGAATCATGACGACCGAGTGATACCCTGGGACAACAAAACAACTGAGAGTATAAAAACACGACGGTTTTTGCGACTTGTATAATTTTTTATTTGATGCCTGAATCTCAGTACATTTTAAAAATAAAGCAAATAATGTGGTCTGTTACTATGCCACTAATGAAAAACAAATAAATATTTTGTTCAAAGAGTTTTTAGAATAATCTCGTTTTCTAAAAATATTTATTGTATTTTTCCTTTTGGATTAAACGCACAAGAAGCTGTCCTTGAAATATTAAAGTTTTCTTAAAGATGAAACGTCAAATATTACATATATCTGCAAAATTAGAAATTTGTCAAATGAAAGAGTTGAAACTTAAGAACAATATTTTAACTTGGTATTGCTGTAATGAATTAAAAACTCACTATTTGAAGAACAGTTATTTCAAAGAAGTTAACATTTATATTAACTTTTTTTACTTTATTCGACTAAAGTAAATTTTAACGTTTTTATAAAATGTCTTGATTGTTACACTATTATTCCCATAAATTCTATTCGTCAATTACCGAGTTGTCGTTTTAAGATTGTTTACTGTTATTCATATTAAGCAGACGTACTTTGTTATCCTACCCCAAAATAATTCGTTATGAAAACACAACAAAAATCATGTTCCTAAAATCTTGGAAAACAAATCACACCATTTAGCAACATTATAGGTTTTATAAACACTTACCATACTTAACCTCGTTAAAGTGTCCACGTATTGTCTTACAAGTGGAATTGTCACCTCCGCAAATTCCACATCGATCTAGAGTTTTGTTGGAACCTAGGATACGATCACATCCTGCATTCTGTAAACAACATACTGTGTGTTAAGAGTCAATCATTCGCCAGTAGTTCTTAATAACACTCATAATAGACCACTGTTTGTCAAGAGCTCTTAATATCACATATAACTGTCCATGTTGTTAAAAATTCTCCTAGCGTTTAATCTCTTGTTTATTTTGAACGCCCGCTATTTCTATTTCCAAGAACAATTGGTGAGTTTTTGATAAGAGATTTTTTACACTGAATACAATAATATATGGTTTGTAGAGAATTTCTTTAATAAATCAAAATAATATAACAGCCTATTATAATACTGCTATTTTATCAAACTTCACAATGTTACCAAGTTTCTAGTAATACAGAATGTCAAAATATATATATATATATATATTTATATATATATAAAGCACAAAAATCTGTCTCTTTGTCCGTTATTTAGCTACTCCTAGGGCGTTGTGCAAGTCTCAACCAATCTTTATAACATGATAATTTGGAACAAATAGCTTATTAATGACAGTTAACAACTTCCTTCATTCCAATTATTATTAATAATAAGCAATTATGATCGACGTAAGTTACCGTTAATTAAATTTACAGATAGCGCCACACACAGCGTTGTTAACTTATTTAAACACAACATACACAAAGTATAAGGGTGCGCTACGAATGTCTTGTGTGTCACCAACAATGCGCTAGCATTCACTATGGAGTAAAGCAATGAACAAAAATGGCCACCATTACTGCAGTGGTACATAATCTCAGTTCGAGTTTTTACGTCAACAGCCACAGTGTTATTTGGTTGAACTGTAAACATTTTGCTGTATAAAAACGAGTTTGTTTGAATTTATTTATAATTAAACACAAAGCTACACAATGGGCTATATGTTCCCTTCTCAAAAGAGGCATCGAAATCCGGTTTTATCGTTGTAAGTACGAAGACATTGCGCTGTGCTATTGGGGGTCTGTAGAAAACCAAACTTTTATAGGTGTTGAAATTTTCTTAATTGAATTCCTTATTGCATTTGGCTTCCGATGTGGCATTAACTGATATGAAAAGTTGTTTCTTCAGTTGTATTCATTTTCTACTTTGACGCGTTACGTTTCAACTTCCGCCCTATTTCAATTACCGATAATTAATTAATAACATGAAGCACTGTAGAAGGACAAAGATCTGAGTGTTGTAATAGAAACTACACCTATAGCCACTATTTTGGCCACTTAACATACAGTATAGTATGTCCATATTGATATCTTAAAGTTAATAAAAACTTTTGGTGAGGTGATAATGAACACTATAACAAAATGTTACAAGTAAATTGTTTAAAAATTATGGTTGTTATTTAGCATAGCATGCAACCCCACTTTTTTTTTTAAGTTCGTAACCTGGATAGAGGAGAGGTACATCAACTTGTTAGAATACATTTTACATTCTGTTTGTTTTTTGTTTTTGAATTTCGTACAACGCTACTCGGGGGCTATCTGTGCTAGCCGTCCCTAATTTAGCAGTGTAAAACTAGAGGGAAGGCAGCTAGTCACCACCACCCACCCTTAACTCTTGGGCTACTCTTACCAACGAATAGTGAGGTTGAGCGTAACATTATAACACCCCCACGGCTGAAAGGGCGAGCATGTTTGGCGCGACGGGGATGCAAACCCGCGACCCTCAGATTACGAGTCGCACGCCTTAACACGCTTGGCCATGCCGGGTCCATTTTACATTCGTGATTTCAGAAAGTTTTTATTTCTAACTGTAATAAATATGTATTTTAAGCTTTTCAATAATATATTAAAGTTTCATAAAGAATGTTACTTCAAAATTAAATTATTTTATCCCACATAATGTCTTTATCAATGAATTTTCGAAACAAACTAGAGATATTCATACTAGAGAGTAAAACCAATTGTGCACCCCAAACGAAAACGTGGAAAACCATATTTTGATTGCTATCTGATACTACTGACTCCATAAAGTAATGATCCTAAAATCTTAAAAGTCTAAATAAATTTCTGTATCTCCCTGCACTCTAGAGATTCTTTGAATTACCTGTCAACACTTCCATTTTGAGTACTGTGAATTACCTGCTAGCATTCATATCTGAAGTAATATTAATTATCTGCCAGGATTCCTATCTGGAGCACTATGGATAATTTGCCAATATTCTTTACTGGATTAATCTCTAACAATGTTTCAACTCATAAAGAGCAGGAAAGATTCTTTTGCCCCACTGAAACGCC
This sequence comes from Tachypleus tridentatus, assembly GCF_004210375.1. Classification (NCBI taxonomy): domain Eukaryota; kingdom Metazoa; phylum Arthropoda; class Merostomata; order Xiphosura; family Limulidae; genus Tachypleus; species Tachypleus tridentatus. Next base: position 35,648,766 of record NC_134832.1, on the reverse strand, counting down.
AACAATAAGCATCACTATTGTGTCATGATTTCCGCCCATTGGGTACTCGTAAAAACGTGAGACTATTGATAACCACCCATGAATATTACTAATTAGTTGTTTTTTATTCATGAATATAGTAAATTACCCACAGTTTATTCAATGTAGATTTATTACTTAATGTATTCACGAATATTGCAAGTTACTTACGAGTTATTCAGATGTTACTGATGATTGATTGCTCATGAGTAGAGCTTAGTCATTGTAAATAAATAATGATTTACTTATTAACTACTCAAACTGATAGATAATGGGTATAAAATGCATATTTTAGTACAGTATATATTTTCAACTCTGGTTGTTTCTGAGCAGTTGGATAACATTTGAACAGTCAAGTATGGTGATTTATTACAAGTTAATAAATTTATATATTTTGAAGCGAAAGTTAACCAACTTATGTTTTTGGTGTCTACCTAGATATCCTCACTGCCCCTTATCTTTATTTCGTTGTGTACCCAAATATTTTATTTTCATTTATATGATGTCATAATTTATAAGCAACAAGAGTTTCATAAGTTGAATATATAAGAATTACATACTCAACTACCAGTTTGTTGTGCATGAACATTATTGGTTATTAGTTAATTGCAAGTGAGCATTATGAAATTACAAGTTACTTCAATTATAACTGCAATGGTAAAATGTAATTCAAGTTGTGATTAACACAACTGCGATCTGGAGCAACCAGTTTTAACTACCTTTAGATAAGTATCACATCAGCTTTAAAAATGAGGAGGATCTACACCGAATTGTTTACGAAAAATTTCAATAAACATGACTGATCTTGAACAAGTTCAAACTACATGCGACTATTTTACTATAGTTTATATTCACCAATGACACCTACGTCTGTATAACAATAAATCTAAAACTGTACTTTATGTAATTAACTGGAAGGGTGAACCTAAGTTTTTTTGTGATCATTTCCTGTTAGAATTGTAGTTTCCTGTAAATAAAAAGGAAATATATTTAGTAGCTACCTTATTTACTTCAAAGAAAGAGAGGAAGAAGGTTCTGATCGAAGGGAAACATTTGGTCGAAATAATAGTTAACTACAGCCTGGAAATAATTAACAAATGAGACTTTTGTATACAGTTTTAATATTTAAATGTAGCTTAACAGTAAGTATCACATTTTCAATTGTTGTTTTAACATATTTATAAACTAGATAATTCAACTGTTTTTAGAGAAACTTATCATGTCATTGGCAAAGTATAAGTGTCTCACAACGTTATAAATCTGTGTAAATGGGTGACTCTAAAACCAATCAGATAAACAGAAATACTGTTTAGTGGATTTTACGTTTAGTGGATTTTTAAGTATGGATAATAGTTGGGCAACAGTTGTTTTTTTTCATCTAAGAGTGTTGATGCCTGAAAAGGTATTTTAGCCAGGGTAATTGCCGGATATTTCTTAATATTTCCATAAAAATTATATTTACTTGTAAAGCGTAAAGACGCAATGAGGATCTTAGTTTCATTCTAACGATTTCCAGAAACATTACCATTTGCTGTTAGTTATGTGTTTTTCTTATTCTGGCATTGTAAATCAGAAGCCATACTACTGTCACAGCAGGGAACCTATCAACTATAAAATGCAAATAGACCTACATTGCTAGGTTCATAATTTACTTTTAAAATGAATACTTCTGGATTGATTGTACAGAAATGTAAATGATGTATGTCATTAACAGGAAGAGCTTTCACATTGAAATACAAAAAGTTATAGGTTTTGTAGAACATTAATGAAGGATATTTTACGATTTATCTTTAAAGATACCTTTTGATTGAATGTATAACAAGTGCAACGATGAAAGTGACATTGAGAGGACGAGTTTTAATTCCGAAATACACAACCTTAAGGGATTAGAGGACATGTATTGTGGATATAAGGCACACGTTCTTTAAAATGAAGTATTACACAACATCCTGATTTTAGGGAATGTTAAAAACAGGTGGAACCACGAAACACTTAAATGTATTTATGGAACACATTACTTGAAAGTTCTGTTTTGTCGTTATTGTGTTGTAAATATGACATGTACTGAAGAATCTTCTGGAATTGTTTTGGTAAAATAAAATAATCTTTGATACATAATATCAAATATTTCTGAATAAAATTAGTCAAACCAATATAATTTGACATTTTTGTGTCTTGTCTTAACAGCTTTAGATGGAGATAATTTGACTTTGTTAGGCAAGATAATTTTCTTTTCGATTTCAGTGGATGAAATGCATTATGCGACTTATTTGATAAGCAGAAACAAAATAGTTTTTTTTTTTTTCTCAATGCTTTGCCGTGTTGGATTTGTTAGAAGAACAAGACGTTATTGCAGTGAAATCTAAAGTAAAGCAAAGGTTAAATGGGAAAACGTTGAAATAATATAAAACATAGTTAAAATGTTTCTGGATATAACTAATAATTTAATTCTAAAAGTTAAGGTAATTTTGATAACGATAACACGTTATAACAAATCTTATGTATATCTCATTTGAGGCTTCCAGATAATTACTTCCTTTCATTCTTTTGATAGTATTCACTAATACTCTGAAGCATTATCCTACAAAATAGTCTTATCTGCCATTACTTTCCATTTCATTGAGCGATTAAATACAAGCAGTCAAGAAAAGTAACTTATGAATCAGTTTAAACCACACTATCCTACGTTTGGCGACGGAAGGTAAGAATATTGATAAACACTGATCAATGAATGTTAAGTCTGTGGTATTAAATTATATTGTTTTATTAACTCACTTAATCTATCATGGTCAATGCCAGAAAGCGATAGCGTCTACAAAAATCAATATCGAGAGGAGATCGAATACGACAGGAACTCACTGGTCTCGAATTCAAATAGCCTACCACTATGTTTACACTAGTTCGTATTTAACATAAGAGCACGAAGCTTAGAAAAAAAGATAGACAAGTTGGATAACTTACCTCACATACACCATTCACACAAATGTGGAACGTATCCTGATCACATGGGGTTCCATCTATAACTCTATCTTTTAACAGGAAGTGAGCAGTAGTGCCACGTATTCGACAGTAAAGTTTGCAGGCTTCTGAACGATCTGTAAACGATACAAAGCTAAAAGTAACTTCATTCGTAAAAATAAGACTTATCTATATTATTAAAGAATAATCTTTAAATGTGAGATACGTAATGTTGTTCATTTCTATTGAATAATAAGTTTCATACCATTATCATTTTTTAAAACAAAATTGACACTAATATTCACTTAACATATTTAGCATTTCTAACTATGTGAGGGATGTATATATAAAAAAGTAAAATGAAGTGCTGTAAAAATTACTAACTTTCGGAATAAAAAGGGAGCCATTTGACGTTAGAGGGTAGTCCATGAAAGTTCATGGTTTTACCGTCAAATGTAGAGCATTCTTCGGCCCTGGGATCTGGAGTACCAAGTGGGCAGCTCTGGAGGAAAAAGTAAACACCACTTACTTTAAAAGTAATTACTCAATTAATGAAACTTGATACCTGGTTTTTAAGCTTCAAAAATTAGCTTAAAACTGAAAATAGCATTCGAAGCATTACTGTTTGTTGAAATACTAAATATGACTTATAATTCGAAATACGCATTTTTCTTTCAACTTTTGACAGAAATAGAAGATTAGCAAAACAACTTTAAGTTTAATTTAAACCCGTGATAATAAGTACGAAACTGAAAAACATTTAAATGCAATATTTGAAGTTTTTCTGACCTCAGTCATTTGATGCCTTGACTTTTAATCGACAAATACAAATACATCTATTATGTCTGAAATCTTCTGCAAAGCTTTTATCTTGTGAACTTTATTAGTTCCCGGCAAACATATGTAAAATTGGTTAAATAATCTTATTTTTCCAATAATTTTATTCAAAATATATTTATACAAGTGTTAATTTTTTATACTTACATGCGTGTTACAAGAACGATATCGGGTTCTTTGCCCCAAGCAATATTTTCCTCCGTGTACAGGCCTGCATAATGACAACAAAATGCATGTGAGACAAAGTGAAACAAATTAAGCAACTTACTCCCGATACTCATATAGTTCAAATCTTATGATTTGTTATGTTAGTGAAAGAATATCTTCGTAAGTTGTTTTATAATAAGTTCACCTATCTTGTTTTTTGACGCTTAAATTAATATATTGATAATTTAGATGAAATCGAAGACAGTTATCGTTATGATATGTCAATGGTCTTTACAAATCTTTTAAATATTGAGTAAAATAAATTTAAAACACCAATGAACAATATAATGATATTTCATTAAAAAGTTTAAGGCTCGTAATTACTTTTATATCAAGTGCTTCGTTTTTAAGCTAAGATTATTAGCCAAGAACTAGAAGTGACAGAGCGCTTCAAACAAGTGTCTCCTTTAAGCTACCACCATTAACTGACCAAGCAGTTAAAAAAACAAAAATAATCTGAAAGTAACCAATCAACTCACGTGTTTGTATATATTACACGTGTTCTCTACAAACAGTATTTTTACCTTTAATAACAGTAACAGATTTTAAAAGTCAAACCGAACACCACATCTTGTAAAGAATAACGTCCTATAATGTGGTTTAAATTTAAAAAAAAACAGGCGAATTGCTAAACGGATGTATCATTAGTTTTAATGTTTAAGTGAAGCGGTTTACAAGCGGTTAACCGTTATCTCGGTTAAGTGGACAATTTTTATAGAACATTTTAGCATTACAACATATTGTTCTACACTTAAACTCTTAGAATTTGTAGACTTTCTAGATATAACCTAGTCGAGTTATAAAATATTAGTGCAAAACACAGTAAAAGAAAACAGATGATTAACAAAGTTTTACTTAGATTTACGATTATTTTTGCTGTAAATATAATGTAAAAAGATGGTTTAAAAACAACTTTAGTTAAATAATTATAACGATATTTGAATTATGACGACTTGCTAGGTGATACTAACAAATCTTCTAAAAAGTGTCTACATCACGTTCAGCAAATTTGTTTTTTGCCTGTTACAACACTCATTGTAAAGAACTAGCTGAACTGTACGATGAAAACACTTATTTTATCAAATAAAGTAATATAAAACCCATACGTAATTGGTTGTATTAATTGAAATACTAACATTTCATGTTTAAATTTTCTCTCTGAATTGTAATGTTATGCAGGAAAAGGTAATCAACAAAGCCAATGTAATCACAAGAAATGTGAAGCATCAATAACTCAGAAAAATGTTTTAAAAGCAAAGGATATTCCACCAATAACTTTAGGGCTAAATTTCATTTCTTCACGTTAATTTGCTATTCCAATGTAGTATGTTTAAACTTATTGATGAATTCTATGGTTTTGTTTCAAATATTCTCTCAAACTACATAACGTCTGTTTGCATTCAGAGTAAAAGGAAGGCAACTAATGAACAAGATTCACCATAACTGTAGAATTCATGCTGAAAGTTCAATCGTTGTATCTTATACTCAACTTTTATAAAATACCTGCGGCTTGATACACTGACCATTTAGCGCGCCAGAACCTTAGTGTTGAAACTTTTGAACGCGATTTTGAATAGTTATGAACGCTATTGTTCAAGCATCTGCCTGTATCATTTTATGTGCCTCTAAAACAGTCTTTGTTGATATTTTTTGCATCTGTACCAATTATTATTTGAACATTAAATAACCTTTACTACCGCTTTTGTTTCTCTACGTAATTCCTTTTCTCTAGAAAACAGTATACATGTCGATTATCTTTATGCACAGATAGGTGGCCATTTTAAGCAAATTTGAGAATTAATTACTCTGGTTTTTCATTAAGGACCCCTTAGATTGTGTTATCGAAACGAATAATGAGAATATCTTGTTTGATTTCTCTGGAATAAAACTGTTTGAAAGTAGTGACGACAGTGATTACCTCCTGTAACTAAATCCTCCAGTAAGTAATATGTCAAATAGCTGTAAACATCAATATTAGTATAAAACTGAATAAATTTTGGTTTAACTGAGGATTAAAAAGGCAAGCACTAAAAGACGAAGATGTACAAAAGAAGAGGTATAAAAAAACACACGAAATTCTTCACGATCAAAGGATTTCGAAATTTGGTAAATACATTTTGAAAATGAAACTTGGTCACAAATATATAGCACAAAAAAACCGTATGAAATACAACAAAATTATCAGCATCTTAAGCACCCTCAATTTAGTGTTATCTACTGTTCACCCTATAGAGAATGAGAATATAATTAAAACTCACCTAGGGCTGTCACATTCTCTCACGGACTTCTGAATACCACCACCACAGTCTCTAGTGCATTGCCCGTACCTTTGCCACTTGCCCCACTGACCATCAACTGGTTCCTGTTTTCCACTGTTCACTTTCACACATTCACCCCGCTGGCACCACTAACAAAAGAGCTCCCATTCATTAAGTTGTCTATCCTATGAATAACTTGATTTAAAATCTAACCGAGGTAATAAACATTGGACTATGGATTTCTAGGTAATCAATGTTTTTATATAGAACTTTATAATCTAACTGTGGTATTAAACACCTCCTTCCTGTGAGGCCCGACATGGCCAGGAGATTATAACGCTTGAGATGCAATCTGAGTGTCCCATGAAACATTTTAATAACTATATTACTTGAAGAAAAATGGTGCAAAATTATGTAACTTGAATTGTGTAATTTTGAGCCGTTGTTAATACTGTCAATAATAAACATTACGATTATATACAAAGTATATTGTCAATTAGCAATTGATACATGAAAGTACTGTGTCCTTTAAAGAGAAAACAAAGTCTGTATATTTTGTTTATGAAAGGTTTAGCCAAGCCATACCTTGTTTGGACTACAAAACGTTCCATCGGCCCAAGGCATGTGTTGGGTCCGACAACCATAGTTATTACTTCCCTGAAGAGTGCACCACAACTTTCCACACACAGGCATATAAGGACATATTTTCGAATCGCTACCGAACACCAACTCGCATTGATAATCCATGTCGTATATTTGCCCAGGATACGTTTTCATGATCGAAGAATTATGAATTAGTAAATTCTCTGTAGGCTTATCGATGAGGCATTCTCCGTTACCCGAGCTAAGAGAGAAATAGAATGAATCTATTAATAATGTATTCTCAAGTATGGTATGGGTGTTAAAACATTAATTAAAATAAAGTACAGAACAACGTTTCGACTTTCTTAGATTATCTTCAGATTAACAAAGAATGTGTGAGTGAGTGTGTGTGTATCTATATAAATCGATATTCAAATAAACAAAAGCTGACAAAATGAGCAAGGTCGTTCCTAGTTTAAGTTTGTGTGTATAGTAAATGTTATTCATCATATAAACACGGTTTTTTATTCCGAATATTATTCATATTTATTAAATTTTCCAAGGCACTAAGCAGCATCGTCAAAATTGTCTACAAAGATGCACCGTAATAATTCATCTTTAACATCGTAGAATACATGATATTACTAGGTTTAATTAAAGTAGGCAATAGAACTTTCTCAGTAGCCTTCCCCGTTTTTATATAGTCGAACAGTATCCTCGAATCGTTGGGAGGCTCGTTAGGAATGTAAAAACTACCTAAATATAGAGCAGAAAAGCGTCTTAAATGTGTTGGCACACGCCAGCCACTTTCTATAATCTATATGAAGCTCAGATTGTAGCATGCTCAAAAAACATTTTTTGTTAAATTCTAAAACCCCTACTGTTAAGAAACTGAATCGTAGGATTTTGAAGTGAAGGCATTTATAAAGCGTAGGATACATGGTAACTATTAGCTTTAGATCACATTAAATGTTTTACTCTACATTTAATGCTCTGTATCAACTTTTCCATTAAATTACTTGTTTGTATTTAAGTTTTAATGATGTATTTCACGATTGATAAATGTTAACATACATATATATATACCTAACTTATAAACTTATTCACTTAAATGTGGGATAATGACTTTCTTCGTGCATTTATTTCAAACGAGCTGAAGTGTCTCAATATAATACCTCTTCCTCTACATGGTTTATTTGTTACGATATTCCAGGGATTCTTATTACGACTTACAACCTGTTTAAAATATCTAACCAGTAAATGTGACTTCTTATTTTAGCTTATACAATAATATATATATGGTCTATTGTTGTTTTTTTCTAACAGTTAATTACAAACTCCTAAAAAATTATAAGTATGCAGTCAAATAGACTGCTTGGTAAGTGCCATCAACCTCGCATGGATATTAAGTAGGTAAGCATAGTTTAAAGGACAATAAAAAATAAAATTTACTTATAAACATATGTTATTAATAGTTTTAAGCTACTTATGTTAAACGAATGTAGTTTTATGGTACATTTGAGGTCATTCCAGAAAAAGAGGATAAATTAGATATATTTAGATTTTTTGGTAGTTATGCCGTCGGGCAAATTGACCAAAGTTGTATAGAGTTAGAACAGAAAATAAAACAAATACAAAGTTTTACCACAAAAAACATTTGAAATGTATTTAGGAGGTTCTATAGGTCAAATATATAAAATTTGATATTTTTGAGATGAAAAGAAGTATTTTTATGTTAACATAAATATCACTTTGCATACGCACTATTTAAAACAAATACTCGATATATTCATATTTTTTTAGCTTATTAAAACACTTCACTAAAAATATTACGTTTATGTATTTGTAAAACTTAAAATGTTTACTGAAATACTTTTAAATTTAGATGAAAAGTTAGCGGTATCAAAGCTATATAAAGACAAAGAGGTCATTCAAATTGATTGAGCCAATATTGAAAGAGCTAGTTGAACTTCGTGTTTTACAAAAACAGATGGTGTTACTAGATGGATTGTGTTACTATGATTCTATAGGCAGATGATATTACTTGACGAATTTTATTAATAAAAGGTATTGCTAGTGGGGTGATGGTGTTTCAATAAACATAATTCAATAGAACGATGAGCTAGCTTATAATAGGTTGCCTTAAAGTGTTTCAACATGTGATTAAATCATTAACGTAGTAGTATGGAGTTAATTATATATCCTAAAAAGTTACAAGTGAAACCATTAATTTATCGAGACAGCAGCTATTATGCTGATACATATGTTAACATACATACTATTTTAATTTATTCATTATTTGAACGAAGCAACTACTATACGGTTGCTAATAAATCCACTTTATTCACTCTTATTATCTGTCCTAAAAGAAATTTACGAAAATAATGTATAATTATATATACATATATATCAAATTTTACAAACAATTGTGTTTTAAACTATCGATTTAGTACAAATTTAACATTCTGATTATAGTTTTGCTTCTATATTTAATTTGCATAACACTTTTTGCATTTTCTAATGTTTTATGCGGAAAATACTTAATTCATTTATATGATTAATATATTGTATAACATTTATTCGCCCTGAAAAGGACGGTTTTTAAATTTCATGTTTATGTTTATTTTTTTATAAGTTGCTTTGTTCTTTTAAAATGTAAAGGATCTACAGCAACAGTTATGTTTAACTACTACTATTCTTACCTTTCTGTAAATATTTTGACATATCTTTCTCTCTAACTTGTTTCTTGATGGTTTGAAACTATTTACATAAATGCGATAGGTAATGATCTTAACATTTTGCAAAATGAATGTTTAATAGAGATAGCCTACTCTTTCAGTCCTATAGCTGACATATCCAGGTTCACACATTCACCTAAGACCACAACTTTAAGACTCCCAACAGGCATGATAATGTTTAATTTTAGGAAATGCGAGATCGGGAGAGATCGTCACGTGGGAAATTAACTACGCTGTTGTTAAAACTGGCAAAATAATTTTGTAACACAAGATATACACCTTTTTGGTAAAATATATTAATTCTAGTATATAATGATATATTACTATACGAAAGTTATATTACTTTCAAACACATATATTAAATATCTTTTGACAAATCAGAAGTCCTATTACACTACAACATTTAATCTTATCTTACCAAACCATTAAATATACTTCTTATTAATGAGAAAAACCTAAAAAAGTCATATATTACATATAGTTCAGTATGAAATAAATAATAATATAAGAGTGATTATTATCGATAAAAAACTCTTAATAAAGTGTTTCTGTTTTGTTGTTTCTCGCAATGAAAGATATGGCCTGTAAGAAAAGTCAAAGAGAATCATTTTATAAATTAAAAAAAATACTGTTTATCATTGGAGAATATGTTTTACAAATCCAATGTCAAATTACAACATTAACAACTATCACACATAATGAAATACTTAACAAAACTTGAAGAATTTAACTCTTTCGTAACGAGTCGGTTTATAAGACAGTCCACGTGACCTTTTTTTACTCGTTTCAAGTCTTTGTAGACTTAATACTTGTAACTTTCAGTACAGTGTGTATATCGTTACAAAATTCAGCATTATATCACTTTATATTGCAAGTCTTTAACATACACAATCATCTTTAGAAGTGTTTCTAACAAATATAAATATTTGCCTACAAATATATTGAGCATTTATTTTGAATAGTCCGTATGAAAAGTAATTTTCATGTTAAAACTAAAAATATATTTCCTTATCTCAAAAATATTAAACTTCCTTTGTGTAATGCCTACCACCTCCTAAATACATTTAAATCATTTTTAATAAAATTTCATACTTTCTTTTCTCTAATCTATATGAAACGGGACTTGTAAACCTGACCGAACTCGTAACTACCAAAAAAAAATCGAAATAAATCTAAATTACCCTTTTTTACTTTCCATAATGACTTCATATTGTACTATAAAACCACATTCGTTTACCCTAATTGTCTTTAAATTCATAACAGTATGCATCTATTTATAATTAAATATTATTGTTTTATTGCCCTTTTAACCATGACTAACTACTGTCCGCGCGCTCACAAGTTATAAATCACATAGGCATCGTGCAGCTCACGTTACACTATCGAATTACATTACCCACGAGTTACAACTAGTACAAATAGCTCACTTGAGTGACTCGTGAAAGTTTTCTTTTATTATTTATTTTACTCAATCTATTCTTAACTAACCTAAAATATCCTTATTTTTACATTTTAGTTGCTTTTATAATTATACATAAAAATAAACATGAAAAAACAAGAAATAAAATACTTATCTTTTCATCTTGCTTTAGGTTGTCGAAGGGAGCTAACCCTATTTTTTATACTACTCATACTATTGTAATTAATAATTTTTCTTTAGTTAAATAATGCTTTAAGCAATATAGGCTACTATCATGCAAAAAGTAGACAAATTCCTTTCCCTCTAAAATGTTTACTGGTTTTCTAATGCTGCAATAACAGTCGTTATTGTCATGGAAAAGCTGTTCCTATTCTGAATGAAATTGGCATTTGACCGTTCAGAACATAATATTATACAGCACGTGATTCGACAGATGAAAACCTTGAGCTTCTATTGGTTATAGATAATATATAATTAAACATAAGAGTAAACTATTAATGAATTACAAAAGATAAGATATGACATGTGGGTGTGGCAGGAGTGGAGTCTGATTTTTTTGTTTGATAGCTCTGTAACCAAGCTTATTTGAAGACTATAATATATGCAGTTTATCTAAATAATGATGATTTTAAAGAGAGTAATTTAATTTTAATATCGTACTTTTTCAAATGGTGGTGGATAAAATAGGGATGATGACATGCTGGAGAAAATATTTCCTATAATTAAAAATTTAAAACTTATGTACTATTAAAATATGAATTATTAGCCAAGATTTGATGCTATTCCAATTAGAATAAACAAAAAGTAATGTAATAAAATTTTGAATATCATACACTAAAACTTCTTGTCATGAGTAGTGAAAAGTAACAGGGTTAATACGCGAAGATACTATTTACAAAAACTACAACGTCTTAGTTTATAAAATACTGGATTGCTTTCATAATACATTTGTCCATTACGTCTGTGTTACTTCTTGTTCATTTCAATTAAGTATATAAGATTTTTGATAGTTTATAGACAAAAGACTTTGTATACAATTATTGTATTTTACTGAGTTCATGGTATTAAATAACAAAATATCTTATTTTCATTGCTCAGTAATTTTAAACTGTTCCCAACACACAACAAACAGTTAAACATTCAGACTGTGTCAGTTGGAAAAATAGCATATCATTTACAATGAAGGACATTTTGACTATGAATTAATCAGCTATATCAATTATATAATCACATTGTATATAAATGTAGCCCATTCTGTGAATGCAGGCACTTTATTATATGTTTTTATTATACATATAAACTAAATTTGCACTAAATTAAGTTTGTTTCGTGTAGCTTTGTACTGGAGAGAGTGATAACCCAATGGTTGGAACATCTGGTGAAAATCAAACAGAAACCTACTCATGTAAAACATGGTGAGGTGGTTAGGGCACTTGAATCGTAATCTGAGGGTCTCAGGTTGGAATCTCCTTTTGAGCAGGAAAGGCGTTATAATGTGACTGTAGGCCAAGACTTATGGTGGTGGATGGTAATGACTAGCTGCCTTCCCTCTAGTCGTACACTTTTAAATTAGGGACGGCTAGCTTTGCGTGAAATCGAAAAAACAAACAAACGTATATGCAAAGATATATTTGTAAGCAATTATTATTTTAAACAACAAATATGTGAGTTTTTGATCAAGAACAAAAATATAACTTAGAAACAAAAATAATTTCCTAATGATTCTCAAGTCTTAAGAATATCAGGAATATACAACTAGCTTCTCTATCGTTATACTGACATAAAATATAGTAAACAAACACCTTATTTTGATTGAAAACTGTACTTGCAATGATAGACATGGTATAGCAAAAAACGAGACAACTTTATAAAATGTGAAAAAAAAGATATCTGTTTTCTTGTAGATAGCATTTTTATCATAAAATATAGCAACTGAAATATTTTCTTTTTTTGGTGGTTTTCATAGTTATTTTCCAGATTTTGTTTGTTCTCAAAATATTCAAAATTAGGATACATACACATTATTTTTGATAAATTAACATTCCAGAAAATTTCATCGATAGGGTCTGACAAATTTAAATGTGTTATTCTTTGATTAAAAACAGATTGAGCAATAGATTCATTCATTCATTTCAATGCAGATCTCAAAACATAATCACATTTGTTCAATTATGCTTTGTACAGATAAACTTGAATCCACTATTTAAATTTCTCCTGTTGTTGGTTGGATATATCATTTGTCAAGGTCCTTGAACTACTGAATTTGAAGATTAAAATTACTGGACTCGTATGAGATGACTCAGATGTTACTTCATATTGTATAATATCAAAGGAATCTAACTGTCATTATTTATGTTTTACTGGTTCTTCTTGACTTCTGGCTTTGTTCTTTTTACCATTTTATTAACGTGACATGCTTTGTTTTCTTTTCAATAGACTAAAATATAGCAAAACACACCAGACACGACACATAAAATATAGTAAACAAACACCTTATTTTAATTGAAAAGTGTATTTGCAATGATAGACATGGTATAGCAAAAAAAACGTGACGAATTTATAAAATGTGAAAAAAAGATATCTGTTTTTTTGTAGATCACATTTTTTTATCAGGGAGAATAGACATTATTTTTGATAAATTAACATTTCTTTATAGCATTCCAGAAAGTTTCAAGGAAAATGTTGTATTTTAGTGTTGTATTAGAAATGCATTAATCGGAATATTAGTGATGAAAGGTATAGAATAATAATATTTGAAAAGTGACCAAGATCAACTGTTTATTTTAGAAAGATATAAAAAAATTAGTATACGTCTGAACTTGTGATCGAACTTAACAACACTATCCAGAAACAATTAACTCTGGTACTATTCGAGTACATACAAATATATGTCATTGTATTTTGAAATAAAATCACAAATCTTATACATTTTACGAGCCTATAAAATTGATGTAATTTTTAAAGTCTCAGTAGATAACACAAATATTGAATCAATCATAATCAAACTTTTTTTCACTTTGACACAGTCTGATCCTTCAACCGATTGTTATATGACAGACACAGTTTCATATTACTGAGTAGTGAGAATAAAATATTTTTTTTGTACAGTGCCATGAACTCGGCAAAATAAAAGAGTTGTGCACTAAGTTTTTCGTTTATAAACTTCTTACATACTGAACAGAAACGAACAAGTAATAATAATACAGGTAAAATGTACATAACTTGTATGAAAATTTATCCCGTATTTTATAAACTAAGACGTGTGTAATTTTCTTAAATAATATATTAGTGTATCTAATTATTGAAGTTTTTCTAATAAATTATGTGTGATACTTTGCTGTGATTTTACTTTGCTGTTGTAAAGCATATTCTCTAATGATAAACAGTAAAAGCGTTAGATTTATGAAATGATTTAATTTTTTTCGTGTAGATCATATCTTTTATTGTTAGAAAAACTGAGAAAAAATTTGTCAAGAGCGTTTTTATTGATAAGAACAACTATTTACATTATGATTTAGTTGTTGCTGGACTCTATGAAATACACAAGCTTTTTTGGTTACGTTAATTTGTGAAAATTGTACTTCATACTTTGGTGAACTAATAATAATGCTTTGGTGTAATAGAATTTCTAATTTGTTAACAAATATTTGGTATACATATATTTTGAAAGTGACATAACTATCACCTCGTAATATATCATTACAAACTAAAAATAATAAATTTTAGTAATAAGAAGTGTTTTTGTGTGTGTGTTTGTGTTACAAAAAATTTCTAATTTAAAACCTTTTAATCTACCTGCGATGTTTTAAATCTAGACACATTAAGACATTCTACGATAAGCTTATCATCCTTTTGAACTGTCTGTTTATAGAAACAACCTTAACCCTAGCAGCACTAATCTTAGTAACACAATTTGCCAAATAACACCAATAACCTTTGTAAAACGCATTTAATTCAGTTAAATATATAGATGAAAACTATAAATATAAAATGAACCAAAACGAAAGCTATATGTAATCACATAAAAATATAGTAACATTATCTACCTACAAAAACATCATCCGCCCATTGAACCTTACTAACACTGTTCAGCTAAAGTAACATTACTGCCTTTGTAAAACATATGTAACAATAAAGCTATATGCAGTCATATGGGACTATAGTAACACTATCCGCCTACAGAAGTTCAGTCCACCTTTGTAAAACACGCACAATACATCCAGTAAAGCTCTCCATCTGTAGTTTATTAATTATACTATCCACCAACAGAACCTTGGTAATATAGTACCAAATTTAATGTTCTACTTAAAAAATAAAATGTAATTCCTATATGAACTTTCAGTACTGATAAATGTAAACAAGACATTATGTAGATTAGATAAATTAGTAATTGTAAGACTCTTATTGGTACTATAAAATTGATGACATGCTGAGACACTTTGGTCTAGATAAATCTTTGGCGATTTGCTTATGAACTATCTGCATACTAATCATACCATCATGCCCTATGGTTCCACTTGTTAGAATTACGATATTAATTGTCATCCTTCACCTAAGACAGTTGTGCTTTTTGGTGCCTATTACGTTATGGCTATATAACCCTCAGGCGGCATAGTGCGGTAGTAACTACTGTGGTATCATAATGGTTGATATGTGATCTAAAATTATCGGTTTAATAGTAACATTTGCTACTTAAGGTAATAACTAGCTGTTGTTTTATTTCAGACAGCCTATTTAGTTTCTATCATACAAAACATCTTGTTATATTTCACTTTGTAAATTTTGAACAGACCCAGTAGAAACAGTTCAGTAGATTTTATTACAATACAACTGTATCTCCAAGAAAGTTTGGAAACGTAAGAATGTGCAGCCAGGTTTTGTTTCCAATACGAAAACGTACACAAAATGTTACTATCGTGTTAACATTATGCATTATTGTAGTCATTTTTCATCATAATCTTTATTGATAGTACCTTATAAACTCATGTAGTTCCGGTTCTCATCAAACAGAGAAGTATACAGATAGTCCACTATGAATATTCCATATGTTGTAGCTGATAAACCATTTCTTTTTTTGGTAGAAAATAATTTTAACGTGTAATTTTTTCAGTTGAAAGAAAAAACGTACCAAAATGACATAAATATTGCGAAGAGCAATGGCCTCATCTTTGAACATTAAAGAATCTATGTGTTACCGAATAGATAAAAATTACGTAGTCAATATAAAAAAAAGTATTGTATTGTAAGTTTTATATCAACTAACTTCATTCTAAATTTTGGTCAGGTACCATTTTAGATATAGCAAAGGTTGTTCAGATAACCATATATACAAGTAATTTTCTGGTTTAGCACATTATGTAAAACAACTACAACAAAAGGCAGATAATGGCACAGTAGTATGTATGCGGACGTACAACGCTATAAACCGGGTTTCGATACCAGTGACAGGCAGAAAAAAGATAGCCCATAGTGTAACTTTGTGTTTAACTTCAAACAAACACAGTTCTTCTATAAATCCTAATATAACTCAAAGAAGAAATTATTAGATTTTAAAAGTTTATTAAGAGTAATGAAGGATATTCAGATTTAACTGGCAACTAAATCTAAGTTAGATCAAAGATTTGTTTGACATCACATCTCAATAAAATTTTTAATAATTTTCAACAAACAGTTCTTATTGTGAGAAAATATTACACAAACTGTTGATTTTTTAAACCACACTTTTTCTGGCATATAGCATTATGAATCATCATAACTGAAAGTCTTACTTACTCCAAAAAGTTGGTGATATACCTCTTACTACAATGAGACCAGTCCCATGGGTAGCTTTTTTCGTCTAACATTCGAGCCATAACTTTTAAAGTTTGACCATGGTTGTTGTGTCTCCTGCACTTAAAATCATCATCGTGAGGAATTCCAAGTCTGTATAGTAACATCGATAGTTTACTAAATATAATTCACATACATACCCACACACACAACTATTTAAGGATTCGGTTCAAGAACGTTTGCGTTTTATGAACCTCTATAACCTCTTATGAAATGATAGCTTTACGTGTTTTGCAATAACAACACTTATAAATAAATGAATTAGATCATAAACGAAATTTACCGTTTATGGACGTATTACAGCTAATTTCTTTTTATTATTAAATTATCTAAGATGGTTAAGTCTATTTATGATAAGTTTGTTAGCGCAGCATTTCGTTGTACTTCTTTGCTGCGAAAGATATGACTTATTTGTTCAGCAGTTTGTAGACATTTCAATACAGTAATTTACTGCCATTGGTATTATTGGTATTAATCTCAAAGTTTCGAAATGTAAAAGTTACTCTTCGTAAAAGGCACTAGGTATTTCATCAAAATTTGAGAACAAACTTTTTGAGTTAACTTCAGTGTGTGTGCAACAGATATTTCGAAGCAGTAAATGGGTAAGTGATAATGGTAAATTTACAATAATTAGTTTGAATCAGAATGAAGCTACAGCAGGTAAGTTTAAAAATGTGCACTTTGAGTCTTTAACACTAAGATGCTTTGCATTTGAAGTTTGACTAATCGGTAATAAAAGCCCTCTAAACTCACTGCTTGTAAAATAGGAGGTTGTCCCAAAAAATCTGTGTCAAGTTTTCACTTTAATATCATTTAAAATAAGTAGTTTTAATAAGTTCAGAGAAATGACAATAATCAAGAAGAAAGAAAAAGTCAAGAACTATGTGCTTACACATGGCCCAGCTCGTGAGCTATTGTAAATGCGGCACTAAGGCCATTGTCTTCAACTATTGCACAACTACTGTAGCGAGAACACACCATTCCTGGGTTGGCCAGGCCTAAAAAAGAAAAACAAGAAAATAAAACACGTTCTGGCGTTTTCGATTATGCTATTTCAGGTAGTTTCTCTATAAATGAATATATTTTACAACATTGTACAGTGTGAGAAGCCATGGAACTAGCAATTTGTTAATCGTTAAACGTCACAGAAAAGCATTCCTTAAATGGCCCAGACACAAGAACCGTCATTAGCCGACTCAGTAAAATGCTAAACTACGTAAATTCTTAACTAAAACAATATACAAATAGTGTAGTATTATTTATTTTTACAAAACTTTAAGTCATCTGTAATATAAAACGGCACTATTGAAGTTCAACATGTGAACATTTTATATACATTTTAAATATAACTAAGAGCGTAGTTGTCTGAGATACAGTCCAACGTTTCTAACACAAAGAGTTTTGTGACTATACACAACTATCAGTAGATTACATATGAATTATAAAGCTTCGATATTCAACTGGCCGATAACGTTATCATGAATTTTCATGTTCATATCATACTAAATCGTTTCGGTAACTACTGGATCGTAAATTGCCACATTCATTGATAAAATAAGTGAGGTGGGAACATAATTCGTTACAGAGTTTTTTAAAAATATATGCTTGACGCCATAACTTAATGTTCATTCCTCTACTGAAAAATACCATTGTGGCGAATCCCGGAGAGATGTTGCAAGCTAATACGCTAAATACCATTCTTGGGACGTACGCGACATTAAACACTTTCTGCACTGGTGTCCGTTTATGCTATTATTATACGAAAGAACATAAAGAAGAAATATATGGTTGATATTAAATCACAACATGTGTCAAAGTTTCTTAATAATGCTAAATTGACGCGTTGAGTTTCTCGGTTAGTTGTTCAAAATTTCTTGGTAATGCTAACTTGATGCTAAGTCTTTCGGTTAACTGGTCAAAGTTTCTCGGTAATGAAGAAAGTATCTATAGATTATAGACTGACATGTGATCTATTAACGTGGCGTAGATTACAGACTAATTTGTGATAGTAGGACTTGACACGCAAACGTATATAATGCAATGGGTATCTATAGATCAAAGTTCGTTTGTTGTTAAGCTCTAAGTTATACAATGAGTTATCTGTTCTTCATTCGTTGTCTATAATGAAATCAAAATTTTAGTTTATAAGCCCTCAAATGTAGTACTGAGCCATTTAAGTTAGTATATAATGATAAATAAATTGCAATAACATTTTAGAACACACTAACACAATTACAGCAAGTGATAAAAGCGTTGCCACTTGATGCATTTTGTATCTATTAACGTTGAACGATTACAAAGAAAAATTTCTAAGTTTTCATAACTACAAAATTATTGACATAACACGTCGCTATCAGCATATCTTTCAGTATTATTTATTGTTTTTTTAATTTCGCACAAAGATACACGAGTATTATTTGCGCTAGTTGTCAGTAATGTATTAGTGAAAAACAATTAATAATCACAACCCACCGCCAATGCTTTGGCTGTTGCTTTTATCAACGCATAATGGGATTTTAACTGTAGATTATAACGCCCCCAAAAGCAAAAATAGTTGGTGGGATGGAGATTCGAACTCACGACCTGCAGAATTGTGTATAACAATAGCTTAGTAAGGCTATGTTTCTATGTTAAATGTTTTAATGAATTAGAATTTGTCCTCATAATATTTTGCCACAACTTATACTCAATATTTATGCCACTTTTGGATAAGTCTATACTAAAACTGGACATAGGCTACTAATGGGAATGTTAGTTATTTAACTTATTTTAACCAATTTTTTACAAGGGATATATTTGTACACGCAATCTTTATGCATCAGATACAAGTAATTTAGCTGAACATATTATTGTCAATTTGGTTTCCAAAGTGTTTATATCACGGTATAAAAGTGTACTTTTATAACTTGATATATTTGCGACATAGAAAAAAACCCGAACAAAACAGAAAAAAAAACATATGCTTTCTATAAGAACTAATATATAAAAAAACAATAAAAAAGCTGTTGAATGATTCTTTAGCACTTACCAAGAGTGTCACAGGCTTTGGAGACTCTACACAAATCCTTCCTGAGGAAAGATAAAATTTAAATCAATTTAACAAAAGAAGCTTCTCAAGGATTTAGAAAAAAATCAACAAAAGCGAACTATATTCACTTGTCTTGCAGGCATTAAAATGTTTTATATAATAAAATAATCATTTAGATTTAGTGAAAGCTACTAAGTATTCTTTACAGATTCTTTACAACTTTAGAAGCATTATTCCAAGACTAAAAATCAACTGTACTGTATATTATAAATATTAAGATCCAAAGATAATATGAAAGTTCCTTTCAGATTTCTAAATAGTAAGATGTTGTTATGACATTTTTTCAATGAAACGTTATAACTACACCTTTTTAATTTCAATTAAAAGTGCTCAAGATTGAAAATTAAAATAAGAACAAGAAATATGTATACATAATTTTCTAGTTGAAAGTTGAAAACACATAATTTATTTTTAAAGAATTCTAACTTTTTACCGAGTCTGATTACTCATTATAATATAACTTATTATTCACAACAGATAATCATCAGTAAAATACGGATAATCAATCTACTTTGTATACTAGCATGTGATATTTCGCAATGCATTCGAAAGAGAGGCCTTGTTCCTCCTTGTATTGGACACATTTTAGGTATCCTTGACGCCAAGTTTTCGTTACCAAACCAAAAAACATAGCATCCTTCACACCGCCCTTGACTATGATGTTATTCATTTGGCACAAGAAGTCAACGGTACTAACGTAGTCAGTCGCTGTATGGGCATTAACGCAGAGAGTTTTTTTTTTTTTCTTTTGCCAAGTTGCAAAACATGTTGACGTTCATGACTTTTCTGAGTGAGCTTTAGAAAGTTAAACGCCCTGATCTGAATTCCATAGCTTACACGTCAAAGTCTTTTTTTCTTAATTATTACAAAAGTTAGTGTTTTTACTCTATCCGACCTGTTTTTAATATTCACCGAACAATCTGTTAAAAATTAACACTTCATTGTAATACAATTCACCTTTAATACTTCAGATTGATGGTCAAATGAAATAACATATAAAATTGAATTCTATATTTATCTACAGTACAACAGTAACTAACTAAATACAAAATACAGTATAAAATAGCATAAAACAAAGTTGAGATTCGTTATGACGAGAAACCAATTTGAAGTAAAAGTGTTAAGATTCACTAACATTGAAAACGTTATCATGGAAACAAACTTCGACACTTTTACGCGTCTTCTTTGGTTAAATTAGAAGAATAAAAAATGTCACTGTCTTCTGTATAAAACCTTACCTTGTGATCAAGACAGCAGTATCGTGATGATGGGGAACCTTACCTTGTGATCAAGACAGCAGTATCGTGATGATGGGGATGGCTATCGTCGTCATGGTTGTTTATCCGTTGCCAGCGACAGAAACTACGTAATGTTTTTGAAGCACTTGAATGGACGATTTCCCGATCCTATAATTACAAATCAAGCAAATATAAAAAATAGATAAGATTTACAGAAAACACAAGTTATACAAGTGCACGTTTAAAAAAGTCGGGTACGTTTACACTGTGAGTGTTTTATTTTGACTTACACAACGACACTAATTTCTCCATGTTTTATGACACCCACATTATTTTACTTGATATACATAAAATATACATTTGTTGTCACATTGCAACAGTAAATCGCGAAATGATGTCAATGACGATATTTAGATATTTAAAGCCAAAATCCTGTGAATAAAAATGCAAATCAATTAGTTAAAAATTAATTTGCTGGGCTGCTAATTGAAAGGTCTAAGATGTGCACCTTAATGCCACAGTTAAAGCGCACTTATAGCTATAGAGACAACTTTGCTTGGACCATAGTAGTCTGATATGGTCATTTAACCCATGTGTGCATGAGGCGCTTTCTGGCTGAAAATACCAATACTTAAAACATTAAACTTTTCTACTATTATGATCAGAATTGAAAAACTATAAAGGAATGAATGTGTATTTGAAATCAAGTTACAAATTGAAAATATTGTTTTGAAACAACTGACTTTTTTATTGTAGATTTCAATGAATTAGGATGCTGCTGACTTAATGACGAAATAAATTATTAGTTGCACTACAAACGTTTAATTCTTCCTACAAGGTATTATGACTTTATGGTGGTATAGAATTTCTGCTGGTGCCGTTCTGGTTCAAATCAGGGAAGTTATTACAGAAGATGAAATATATTTTTTACAGATAATAAATTCAGTAAAATTGCTTTTATACAGGTATAATAAAATTCTCGTGGTTAATGTTCGTAATCCATATTTTTTTTTACGGTACAGTGTGTGGCAAAATTACTCGTTTGTTTTGAATTTCGCGCAAAGCTACTCGAAGGATATCTGCGCTAGCTGTCCCTAATTCTACAGTGTAAGACTAGAGGGAAGGCAGCTAGTCATCACTACTTGAGCTACCCTTTTACCAACGAATAGTGGGACTGATCGTCACATTATAACGCCCCCATGGTTAAAAGGGGGAGGACGTTTAACGCGATTGGGATTCGAACCCGCAAGGCTGTGATTATGAGTTGAACGCCTTAACCCACTTTGCCATGCCGGGACACAAAATTATTTTAAAAAATCTTAAATCAGTTATAGTCAAAGAAATGTTTCCTCGCTGATGTAATAAAAAATGGAACTGTAGCGAACATGTAGAATAGACATTTTGTGAACCGTACTGAGTGTATGCATATCGATAATTCTGTTCAGCTTAATGACGAAACTCTGTCGGTAGTATCAATGTGATATAATAAACCTTTGCAGATAACAATGATAAAATTCTTATGTTTTAACTCATTAAGATATGCTGTACAAATTTAGGATAGTACCTCTTCTTCAGTTAGCGTAACAAGTTTCACCACCGCAATATTAACGAAATTTCCAAGACTGGGTTCCTTGTAAATCGTTGCAACCTAGGGAAAGAAGCAAGTATAAAATAAGAGATGAGAATAGTTTGACAAAATTTAGTTTCAATTTTATTTAGTTTTGTTTATTGCATATTTTAGTGAGCTTTTTCACAGAGGCTAAATACAATAGTTAAAGCAATTTTGGAGCCTCGTTACGGTACATATCACCATGTCTGGTTATGTTTTGTCTGACAACTGTGCATCTGAACAATAGTCCAAAAAACGTAGTTCTCATTGCAATAAATTATTTTATTAAAAATGCACACCTCCTCTTTGCATGCCTTCCATACACTATTTTATTTACAAGGACAACAGTTTCTCAAGGGCTGTTTCAACAGTGAGATTGCATAGAAATCTATAAGCACTTTATCTAAAAAAATTGGAAGGTATGTCTTCGTATAAAATAGTATGATTACCCATTTCACTTTGCAACTTATGCCTTATTTTGGTGAATCCCAACAAAGATCCTCTTTGATTAAGTTGCCAGGAAGTTGTGGTCGGCCTTTGCCAACTAAGTTTGTAGTTGATAGGTTTATGTGTTACAAGATGCTGCACTTTGCTTACCATAATAAGTATATAACTAATTGCAGTTTCCTTTATATCGCTCCATTATATCAGTTGTAGTTGTTACATAACTTGATTTGCATATTGCAAACTTTGCTTACATCTTAAGTGTAATAGCTCGAAAAACAGCATGAAACTTGGCAACTGATATAAACTTTATTCACTTATTTAATTTTGTGATCGTGCATTTGTCATAATGTACTATTAAATTTGAACAGCTGAACTGCACCTAAGGTTATTTTACAAATTACGTCGTATATTTCCTTATGTGTGTGTGTGTGTGTGTTCGTATAGCAAAGCTACAAAGGGCTATCTGCTCAGCCCACCGAGGGGAATCGAACCGCTGATTTTAGCGTTGTAAATCCGAAGACATACCGCTGTACTAGCGGGCGGCTGTTTCCTTATGTCTATCAAAATTAACAAAATAAAGTGAATGCGCGACAATATGCTAGATAATTTTCTATGGATTGTTCTTCACATTAATGTTTACTAAACAAAATGACAAAAACAAATTTGAGTAATATTTCACTTTCCCTTTTATCAGAATTAACTCACAAGTATATTCATATTGATAACACAAGTAACCCAGCAATTGTCAGTGGTGTGTTTTTATGTCAATGGAATGCAGGTCCCTCTATTATTACAAAAACGAAAATTGAAATAAAACTAAATGAGGGTTTTTGTTTGTTTTTACTGATGGTTTTGGTACAGCTTACATTGTCAATTTGTATATTAATGAGATAACCAAAATGTAAAGTTAAGTTGGTACTTCAGAATCTAAATACATCCTTCTATTTAGTCTATTTTAAAAATATCATGAAAGAAAAGGATCTTGATGTAATGTTTGATCAATATATATAAAATTATCAAAGCAGTGTGCTGTTGCTAGTGGTAGCACTAAAGGATTTTAGGTTGTACCTACAGAAATATTGAATACAATTCTAAAGAGGTTATAATGTCATTGTTAAGCCACATATGGAATATTGTGTTCAGTCTTGGACTCCTTACCTTAGGTAAGAATTGTTGAAAACGGTTCAGAGGAGGGTTACTAAAATAATACCTGGGATGGAGGTCGTCATATGAGGAGAAATTAAGATTTTTAAACTTGTTTTCTTTTGAAAAAAGAGGCGTTAGAAGGTATCTGATTGAAGTGTATAAGATTGTAAAAGGAATTGATAATGTTGGTGCATCGACATTTTTTAATACTTAACAAAGAGAATTATAGAACTAGGAAACACAAATATAGATTTAGCGAAGGTATAAGTTGTCTTTAGCTAAGATATTTTTAAATTTTAAATAGGGTGTTTGGTCTGTGGCGTATCTCGTAGAGGAAGTAAATTTGAGTGAGCTTAAAAGAGAGCTTGATAGGTTGTAAATGAAAAGGACTGGCTTTATTTTTTAATAATTTTAATTTGGCTTAGAGGATGTGACAGCCGAGATGGACCAATAGGTCCCTTGTTGTCCCTAAGTATTATATTATAAAAATAATTAAGTTGCATAGGAAAGTGACCTAAAAAGAAGACAACAGAAATAATCTGAATAGTCGTTCT
Source organism: Tachypleus tridentatus (assembly GCF_004210375.1). Taxonomy (NCBI): domain Eukaryota; kingdom Metazoa; phylum Arthropoda; class Merostomata; order Xiphosura; family Limulidae; genus Tachypleus; species Tachypleus tridentatus. The sequence goes on along the minus strand of NC_134832.1, from coordinate 35,623,837 downwards.
TAAGTTTTAGTAATTTCTTGAATGCATCATATACTACTTTATAAACGTCGTAATAATTTTAAGCACCTCCTCATGTGTAATTACAGAACACATTTTTCAGTTTCTTGTAATAAAGAGCCATTACACATGGTTAGATTCGGTATATATGGTTATTGCTGTGATGTAAAATTTATGAGTAACTAGGAGATCCATATAGCATTATGGTGTTGTAAGATATGTTTAGTATGGATTACAAGTTATGACAGACAATGAGATTTTTAAGCAACTCGTCATGAAATATTTGAAAAGCGAAAGTTATTGCGAAATAGTTTTAATCCATGAATGACCTATGTTTTTAAAAACTTTTTTCACAAAATATGTCTTTTGTATATAATTTTTGTAAACTAAAAGAATAGTCTGCAAGAATAGTTTTCACGTAGAGCAACCTTGTTATTGTCAGTGGCGGCGTCAAGATATTTTCGTTAGGGAGGGGGTTAAGGTAAACTGTGGAGGGGCTTCCCAAAATGCAATCAATATGAAGTATAAATGGTAAATTATAATAATGTAAATACCAAGGTACATTTCAGAAAGGTGTGCTATTTTGAACTGCATTTTTAATGCAGTTTTCATTGGAAACTCATACTCTGATTAATAATTCATTATTTTAAATGAGAAATAATCTGTTTATGAAAATACACGTATATGTAAAAGAGGAAGCTCACCTAAATTCCACCCAAGGTAATACATAATAATAAAAAAAATCAAGATTAGCTTAGATTGAACATTTAATATACCATTAAGAGTAAAGATACAAATCAAAAGAAATATAACATAAAGACATAGTTTACATAATAGAAACGAATTATTTCATTTGAAATTAATACACTCTGAGGAAAAGTAAGGTCACTATCAGGCTAACTATCTTTCATCTTAATGAAGACGTTGAGTTTTACAGATCTGTGTCTTTTTGATGTTAATCGTTAAGCAACAACGACGATTGTGTTTTCCATATTTTATGAATGTATGTATGTAACAATATTGGGGGCTGAGGGGGAGCTTGGCTCATTTGGGGGCGCCGCCACTGGTTATTGTTATGATATTAAAACTTTTTTCAAGTTGGCAAAGTATGAATATATTTTATTATAATTGCATAAAATATAAGTATTAGACCTATTATATTTTTAATATTACATTCTTTATCTAATTTTCTACGTATTTAATAATAAAAAAATAGAAGAGGTTATAATAACAGTATTTGAATCCCACTATGTTCGCCAACTCCATTGCAAATAACGCATCTACTCAGTCCAGACCTAATTACGTCGCTGGGGACACAACAGTAATTTAAAAAAATAAAAACATAATACTAAAGTCTTATGACAATTATGATTAATCATGATCATGCTTTTACCAGCTTGAACAAGGCACCAAGACCATAACAACTGTGGCTGTAACAAATGGCTTATATAAACAGTGTTTTTTTGTGCTTAAGTCAATATCATGAACTTTCGATTGTGTAAATGCATCATTGGCAATGTATATGACAAATCATGTGTGGCTGATATTCTAGTATTGTATACTTTTCTAATTTTTCAAAACAACTAAGCGGCTGAAAGTGGACACTGTTAAAAAGTATAATAAACATAATACTAATATCTTATGACAAATTTATTTAACCTATCATTTGTTGGATTTAATTGTTCTATACAAATTTAGATGTGGTTCAGTGCTAAAAGTTATCTTTTTCATTCAGATGAAACTGTAAAAACAAACAACAAAAACACATTCGGGTAGTTTTAGATGGATTTGCAATTCTGGTGATATTATACTCTTAAATAAATAATTTTTATTTCATCGTATCATGAAATGATGGGAACATTTAAAAAAAATTGTAATAGCATTGTCTATGCTTTTGGATACGCCATTAATTTAAAAACTGTCGTGAACAAGTAAGTACCTACCGTTGACATTAATGTCAGAACATAGTGACGTAACTCTCCACCATACTGATCAGCCATCTGCCTGTCAACGACAACCAACACCTCCACATTTCGCTCAAAGGACACTGAGCGTTTGGAGCGCATTCTGAAGGAATTATTAAAATCACGACGAAAGTTATCTCCGATGTTCAAATTTTCAGTTTTCATTTTGTTTTTTCTTTTTGACTTAGCAGAATCTGAAACAGAATATTTTATTTTTAAGTACTTTAAGCTATTTATTCTAATAAAAATTACTGTAAATAGAAGCAAATGTGTGTCATATCCTATGTTATTTAATGCTGTGTGTTTGTTTGTCCATGAATTCCTCCCACAATTCAGAAGCTAACATGAGATCTTGGGGTGGTTCTGGGGATATTCTTATTCATAAGGAGTAGCTCCCTTACTATGGGGATTGAGAGAGCAAAAACGCGCTTGGAAGGTCACTCGACATGCTGGTGGTCTGTAAGTAGTAGAATTTCTATCAGGTCTTCCTTGGGATAGCTAAAGAATTAATTTTGGATAATAAAGGAGCCTGCTCGGTAAATTGAGGTCGGCGTGAATCATTAGTGAGGTTTAAAACCCTACAGGAAGCGCGAACATTTTATGCTAGTACTTATAAATAATAGATATAAGAAGAATGCAAGCTTTAAGGACAAGACTGTTTTAAAATAAAGCATTACTATCAAACAAACATCAAGTTTTAGTCTTTAAAACATTAATCTATTCTAGAAATGGCAGTAACTACGACTCACGATTTTTGTTTGATTTTATGATTTCTTAATCACTTGTGTTGATGTAACCAAGAACTACATATTTAAGTAAAGTCGGATGTATTCATTAGAACTTCAAACAATCAATTAGCGACTTCCTTATGTTTTTGTTTTTGGGATACACATACACACACACTTTTACTCACAATAGAATACGCCCTTTTACTATTCGTGACCGTATAATGAAAGTAAGATTTTATTTACCTAACTCAGATTTCCTGTTTTTGTTTCATGTTTACTGATGATTTTATCTTTCAAAAGAAAGAAAGAAAGAAACCATAGACGTTAGGCATTATGGGCTAAGTTAAGAAGCACAAGGATGGGACATCCACATCTCACACAAATGAACATACCAACCCATTAAACTTTGTGCAATTCAGCTCTTTATTTTTTTCGACAAATAGGTAATAAACATCAGTAAGCTAACGTCAATCGAGTCTTTTTGTATTTGAAGAATGTCTCACTTTTATCGAGTCTACGTTAACTGAACCTACATATTAATCAGTGATGTCGAGAAACCCACTTGTTGAGAAATTTATATGCAAAAACGGCTCGTTTGGGTTGAGAAAATATTTTACATAGAAGAGCAAACAACGTTTCGACCTTCTTCGGTCATCGTCAGGTTCACAAAGAAAGAGGTAACTGACCGGAAGCTGACCACATGTTTGAAAGGGGTTGTGTAACTGAGTGTCGGAATGTAGAGGGCGGTATTAGATGTTTGAATATATAATTTTATTTATTTTATTATATTAATATAGGTATAAAGGCGTTCCTTTATATTGGTTTATTTTGGGTTTAAGTTGTTGTATAAGTAAGGCTTCTTTAATTTTGCGTTTGTTTATGTTTGTTTCTTTATTTAGTATTTGAGTGTTTTCTATGGTTATGTTGTGTTTATTTGACTTGCAGTGTTCGAAAACGTGTGAAGGTGACTTTTTATGTTCTTTGAATCTGGTTTCCATTTTTCTACTTGTTTCTCCAATATAGAAGTCGTGGCAGTTATCACATTGTATTTTATAAATAATGTTGGTGTGGTGTTTGTCAGTGTAGTTTTTACATAATATAGACCTCAGTTTTGTGCCTGGTTTTTGAATAAATTTGGTATTAACTGGAATGTCATATTTTGTTACTAGTTTTTGCCAAATGTTGGTTATTTGTTTGCTGATGTCAGGAATATATGGTATACAGCAGTATATGGTTTCGTGATTTTTTGATTCGTGATATATATTTACTTTAGTTGGTTGATTTTGCTTTTTGTCTAGGTGTGTGCGTATAATGTTTTCTACGGTTTGTGGAGGAAACTTATTGATATTGATGAAGTATTGTTTTATTTTGTCGGAATGTAGAGGTGTTACATTCCGACACTCAGTTACACAACCCCTTTCAAACATGTGGTCAGCTTCCGGTCAGTTACCTCTTTCTTTGTGAACCTGACGATGACCGAAGAAGGTCGAAACGTTGTTCGCTCTTCTATGTAAAATATTTTCTCAACCCAAACGAGCCGTTTTTGTATATAAAAAAAATGAACCTTCATATTCTCGTTAGAGGGTTTACAGCACGTCACTAATGATTTAACATTAGTTAAGCCTAAATATAATCTTTAATGCAGAAAATACAAATCTAAACTAGTAGGTAAAATTCAATTAAATCTATTTATATAACCGCTAATGCAGGAAACGTACACTTACATTAATAAGTATAAATAAACTATTATTTATTTATTATTTATACCGTAACATTATAACGCCCCCACGGGTGAAAGGGCGAGCATGTTTGGCGCAACGGGGATGCGAACCCGCGACCCTCAGATTACCAGTCACACGCCTTAACACGCTTGGCCATGCCGGGCCAAGCAGGAGGATTCAACGGGTTGTCCGGCAAGATACCAGCCGATTTTCGAATCACATTAAGGCCCTTACGGACGCAAAATGCAGCTCAACAACAATAAGACGGCATCTACGAGAGAAAGGCTTTGAAAACCGTAAACGTCTTCAAAGGCCATGCCTCCTTCCACACCACGAAAGAACTCGGTTAAACTTTGCTGAAAAGCACCAAATATGGGACGTAAAAAAGTGGAAGAAGGTTTTGTTCTCTGATGCGAAAAAAAATTAACCTGGATGGTTAAGATGGCTTCCAACATTACTGGTACGATAAGGATATCCCACGACATAGTAGAGGAGGTTCCTTCATGATCTGGGGTGCTTTCTCCTTCCATAGAACAATGGAGCTTTAAGGGCGTCAAAAAGCAGCTGGCTACATTGGCATGTTGAAGAGAGCATCCTTATTGACTGAAGACCCTCGCTTGTGTGGAAATGACTGGATCTTTCAGCAGGACAACGCTGCAATCCACAATGCCCGCAGGCCAAAGACTTTTTCATGGTGAATGACGTGATTCCTTTGGACCATCCAGAGTGTTTGCTTGAACTGAATCCAATTGAAAATGTTTGGGGGTGGATGGCAAGGGAAGTCTGTAGAAATGGACGTCAATTCCAAACAGTGCATGATCTTTGAGAAGCCATCTTCACCAATTGGAATAACATTTCAGCCAGCCTTCTGCAAACGTTTATATCTACCATGCCAAAGCGAAAGTTTGAAGTTATTCGCAATGACGGCCATTCAACTCTTTATTGAGACCTCTTGTTGGGCATTTCCTACCCTGTTTAGGACTTCTTTTTGGTATGATCTTAAACTTTTGACCAGCTGGTATTTAAGCTAATTTTATAGTGTTTACATTTTTCCTATTAAATGCTAAAAGGTTTTTTTTTATTTTCTTTTTTCTTATTTTCATCTTTCGAAGCTCTACTCAAATAAGTGGTTGAGTCAACAACGCAAAATGCATATTTTTCTTTATGTTCATTGGCCTTAAGATTTTGGCCAACAGCTTCCAAATACTTAAAAGCTATTAATCAGACACAACACCAAACTGGCATTTTAACCTTACTTCGACTTCTGATTTTCTGTTCGGAAGTCGCTCTTTTAAAAAATCCTGATTTCAGATATGGTCATTATCTTTTAAATACATCTACCAAGGTGAATTACGGGCAACAGTTTTTACTTTCTCTTAATGTTTAATTTTGATAACTTCTGTTCCTGAGAATCTTGTTACAATATAATGCACACCCTTATCAATAAAAGTGATAATACCCATACCAGCCGTTCTGAGATACAATATAATGCACACCATTTCCATGACACAAGGGAGTTTTGAAACGTACGTGATATATGTTGAATAACAGTATTAATAAATAAAAGGTTCTGACTTGGTGGTTAGAGCGCCTGACACACAATTTGTTGTCGTAAGTGCTGCCGATCTGCTCTTTTCCTTCTGACTGGCATTTCAAAATTAGTAACGGTGGCAGATAACCTTAGTAGCACTGCCATAAAACTAAAACTTGAATTACATTATGTGACAAATAATATGTTATTGTTGAAGCGTTTGACACGTGTAGGGGATTTGTATTCCAAAAATTGTTGAAAAGTGTTTAAGTTTGTGTTTTCTTATAACAAAACCACATTGGGCTATGTGGTGAGTCCACTAAGGGGAATCGAACCGTTGATTTTATCATTGTAAGTTTATAGACTTACAGCTGTACTAGCGGTGGGGCTGTTGAAGTTTAAAAAATAAGAGTACCAAATGCAAGTTACATTATAAAGTATTTTTAATCGCAACACATATTGTATTCACATGTAAAGTACTATATGGAGTTTGTTTTTTGTTTTTTATTTTATTTTTTATCAAGGAATTCAAGACTTGTGGATACCGAAATAAATCTACAACATGTTTATGATACAGCTGTACAACGATACAATAATATATTTAACGCATTATTTTGTCTAAAAAGCACACAGGACGACTTGTAGGTCAAAACAACAAGATTGATCCTGAAATATAAAAGAAGCTGAAGCTGTTAATTTCTGTATCTCTGTAAACTTTGGTCTATGTTTTATTTTACTTGTTGGTTCAAGAACACAGTAAACAATAATGATATAGTTTGTTTCTATTTAGTGATTTTAATCTATTACATATGCGAAACACAAGGTTTTCAATAAAGCTAAGAAGTTAAAAACAAATACATAAAAATGAGAAACATGTAAAATAGAGGACTTCTTCTAAGACTTAATGAAACGGGCTTACCGACAAGGAACCAACGCAGATGAGACTTCAAGATGCCCTTACTATACAAGGTATAACCCAAAATATATTTGTCTATTTGTACTTACACGAACTATGCAAGTGTTAAAGCTAATTTTGTGTCACATACTACAAGGGAGGCCCAGTATGGCCAGGTGGTTAGGACGCTCGACTCGCAATCTGAGGGTCGTGGGTTCGAATCCCCGTCACATAAAACTTGCTCGCCTCTTCAGCTGGGGAGCATTATAATGTTACGGTCAATCCCACTATTCTTTGGCAAAAGAGTAGCCCAAGAGTTGGCGGTGGGTGGTGATGACTAGCTACTTTACACTGCTAGACTAGAGACGAGTAGCCCAGACAGTATAAAACAACAAAAAGCTATAGGTATTAATTTTGTGTCTCTGTAAGCTTGATTTATATTTATTTCTCTCGTTGCTCAGAACTGTCTAGAATTGTACGTGTAAAATTATAATAAGGTTCATGGCAATTGTCGGATGTACATAGTTGTGCCGGAAATCAAAGCATAGACATATTGTCTTGACATTTTTACATATTCTACACTAATTCCTGTACGCTGAATCCGAAAATGATATCAGTTTTTTCTCCCTGGATCATTTTATGTCAGAAATGTTAGAAGTGACTTTGGATCACAAACACTGTCTGTTATGAGTTAAATGATAATGACAGGAACTCACAATGGATACCTTTCTTTTTTTTCGTTTTTTTCATTTTTATCTTTATTTTAATTTTATTCGATACTGTTTGTTTGTGTGTTTGCACTTCAACACAAAGCCTCACAGTGGACTATCTTTGCTCTGTCCACCACTGGTATTGAAACCAGGTTTCTAGCCTTATAAGTTAATTGTGCAACGGAGGCTTTCTCTACGTGTTACGAGAATTATTTAACTCTCAAGTATTTTAGTTGTAAATGATAAAATAGTTTATAAAACACCTTTAATATAGTTTGAGCTCGTAAATGTAGTTAATATTAAGCTAAACATGCTATAATCTCTTGTTCTTTAAATGATCAACAACAAACAATTTACAGAAGTTTATTTTGTATTTTGATAAACACCCAATAAGGATGCCGATTAATAAAATAGTAGTACAGACCCAGTAAAGCTATTTTTCTATAAAAAAAGAAGAAAAATCACAAGGCAAAACTCCATTTTCTTCTTTTTTGCCCTTATAATCGATTTTTGAACCATAAAAAAGTTGAAATCCTCGTCAGATGATCACTTTTACACCACAGACTATTGCCTTTTCCGTCGATTTAAGACACTGACCGATTGTCATCCACAACTAACTGCTTATTTTCTAACACATAACTATTAATTCAGTTCTATCAAAACGTTTACAAACGAAAAGTCATTACTGTTACAAACTGACAAACTCAGTGAGATGTGATTAATAATCCTGTGAGATGAAAATAATACATTTATCAGCAAACGCAACCAATCACACTAAAACAGTGTCATTGAATAGTTAGTATTTATACTATATAAAGTACTGCGAAGGTTGTAGGAGTAATGAGAAGTTGATTTGATTCTTCTATATTGTACCTAAGGTAAAAAAAAACACATCGTAGTTTATAGTATAAACGAAGATATCATTACCTTTACGCGCTGAGGGTCTTCTTAAGGTCAGACGTCAAAAAGCATATTATCACTTTTGTATACTTTACAAATTTTATTAACTAGTCTTTTACCAATGTATGTCAATAGCTTTGGTATCAAATTGTGCAATACAATTTAACTTTCAATATTGAACATTAGGTAATTTCTTAATTTAAAAGTAAATATTAAAACAAAATTCCTAAATATAATTTTTTGTGTGTCATGTGCTATAATGAATGTAGCTTTGATTTAAATCAGACATTTATGATAAACAAATTAAAAATCTATAGTTTCTTTCGAATCAGAAACTCAAGATACCGACATTAACAAGCTAAAATTTAAAATAAGAATCTCCTGTCTTTGTATTTTCTGAGATATTATCATATTTAGTTAATAAACCAAGACAGCCCCGCTCACCTTTCCATCTTTGAAAACACTGTATTACGTCCACCAATTTCTTTCCATGACGGATGTACAACAAAGCAAAAGCTCAGAATGTCCTCCATCTAATTTTTTTCGGGCTTTGTTTACGCGGGAAATCCTTCCTTTTATTAGTAGAATCGAAGTGGAGAGGTAAGAGATAACTGAGCTCGAAATATTATGTATATTTTTCAACCCAAATACACCTTATTTATTAAACCTGATAAATTATAGTGAAATTCTGTGATATCGATATAATAATTTGTTTGTTATTTTAAAATGCACGTATCAAACCTAAAAAAAATATTTTGTTTTACGTACTCTACGTGCGAAATTACCACAATATTTTAAACGTACATGTTTTATTTGAAAAGGCAGCTTTTCTACTAGTAAAAATTTATAAACGCTTAGGAGGTTGTGTCTTAGTCTAGGCATATACTTGCCCATTGTTGTGCTTCTATAGAGTATATAGTTACCTAAAATCTATAAATGATCATTATATTTTCAATCACGTCTTCATGACAATCTCCAGCTACAGGTTAGTATTTTACATCTCGAACTAATGTGACCAAGTAGTCAACAGCTAGAGATAAGAATCATGAAAAGTATCACGCAAGCTACTAGCTATGTTTATTTTGATTATAATGCATAAAATTAGCTACCATAGAAGTAATCATTTGCCTATAGCTGAACGTAAAAAATTCAACAACTTAAATAAAAAACTCGGAATTTTAAAACCTGCAAATAGGGATCGTAAAAAATGTAAGGAAACAATGTGACTGTTAAATATTATTTAATCAACATAGTCACAACATAGAGCCAAAATAGGAGTTTGTAGTTGGAGTCACTAATGTCTTCAGTCTCGTTTGGTTGCTTTTTTCTCTATTCTCTAATCTCTATTCGAAAGTTTTTTTAAATTCTCAATTTTTATTGATTTTGTATCTTAAAAAAACATCGTCTTGTATTGAAACACTTCGTAAGTAACAAAAGAATAGGAAGTAAATATTATTCAGGATTAGAACGTCATGTAATGTGACTATTTCATCTAAATTATTAATTATTCAATAAAATGTAAAAATATGATTATTCGACCGACAAGCACCTCGAGCGATCGTAGGCAACAGAACTTGCTTTTACTAATCTTTCGAATTAAATGGTACATACATACATAGTTTTTATCATGGAGATTCTTTACGACGCTAAACGATGAAAAATATTTATGTGGTTTTACAGACATCTCAGTTTATTTTTTTCTGCTACAGGAACTTGCTGTAGAAACACAATGAAGAGAAATCTCTTAATATTAATTTACCTTATCAAGTCATTTATCATTGAAATGAACACTAAAACGCTTAACGATTTTGAACGGATAGTTGCTTGTGCAACGGATCCTTCCCATTCTACAATATTACCGATTAGCATCATTCAGTGGTACATTGAGTTGAATGAAAAACTATACTTTTCTCATTTAGTCCACTAATCATTTTTCAACAGAAATTTATATATATATTTAATGACAAATCAACTGCTCTATTTCCATATTTGTAACAACTTATATACATCGTCACGCTTGACAAGATATTACACTAAGTAAACTGCAAAGCAATGAAAATTATACTCGCTGGAATGGAATGTATGAGTGCATGTGCTAGTTATGCAGTCTTCCATAGCAAGTAATACAACCTTGGTATAAGGACGTGTGTGATACGTATGATGATATCATATGAAAGGCAACTGAGGCTAAGGTTTGAAAACTATTAAGCATCGAGTTTTAACATTCATTATAAATACGTTTTTTTTTGTTTTTTTACGGACATGCATGCTTGTGTCGAAAATCGATTTTCATCAGAATGGATACTGCTTTTGCACTCCTATTACGCGGGCTAACGTTTAAAAAAAAAGGCGAAACAGTAATCCCCGCGTTACAGCGGTAAGTCTACGGATTTGTAACGCTAAAATCAGATGGACTCAGCAATGTGGCTTTGCATGTTGGGCGCGACCGCAATTCGAACCCGCAACGCTCGGATTACGAGTCGAACGCCTTAACCCACTTGGCCATACCGTACCCCAATCGAAATAAGCTATTGCATTTTACCAAGCGTTTAATGACCAGAAGACTACAAATAAATGCTAACATAATAAAGATTGGGTTGATGATTTTCTTACGATAAAAAAAAAATAGAACTTGCTTCATTTGGGAAGAACAAAGTAAGAGAAAGAAAATTATATTTAAAAAACAAAAATAATAATCAATAACTCTTATCAGTAGGAAACACAAGGCCTTATTCTAGATTCAATAGGCGTAGAATACGTTATGGCTCCAATAAAAGTAGGAGAGATTTAAAAAGTTTTAAGAAGGCCTTGAATACGTAACGAAAAAAACTATTACAAGGAAAAAATGTACAACATTTTGACAAGCTTCAAAAAGGGAGTTTCTCGTCACCATATTCGGAGAGAGTTATATTTAACAAAATAAAGAGAGAAATGCTTACGTTTTTTCTTAAAATATCTCCTTCTCAATGGCACAACTTTAAACGCTAGAAACCGGTTTTCGATACGGTAGATAGAGCACAGATACCCATTATGTAGTTTTGTGCTTAATTACAAACAAACAAACTTTCTCAAAATTATCAAGCTTAAACGTCACGCTATTATGTTTATTTATTCATCTGATATTAACGCCTTTGTTTAGCTGGAGTTTAAAACTCAGCTATGTATAAGTATTTCATATTTGCATTCAACAGTCAAAACGAATGGATGTTGCTTTTGAAAGGTTGTTGGTCAGTTGTTTATGGATATTCATGAAAAGCTACACAAAAGCTACTTTCATGTATCTGTCTGCAGTCGAATTGAATAGTGGTATTTAACCGTTACTCTTTTAACGCCTGCATGGCCCCAAAGTAAAGCATGTGTGTGTGAACTAGCAGAAATGAGATTTGAACGATAGAACTCAGGATTCACAGTCCGGCGTATTAGATAAATATGCAATTATAAATGAATTTACCCGAGGTTTGCATCAGGAAGATATAAACAATGATTTATAAATCAAGCAAATATGAATTTTTTTATCTTTATTAATTACGTAATGAAGACATATATAGGCCTAAAATTTCACCAGATTGTTTTGTTAAACGGGATTGTAGAATCATATAATAAAGTTTTCTGTAATCCTTATTTTGCATACACACAGAGGGTGACTACGTTATATCAAGACAAATTTGGAATCTTACCACGTCATTACAGTCTATGATGGTAAGTCCTATGATGCTCTTTTTGACGAACGTGCCTCTTTACTATACCACTGCAGCATAGTTTCCATTGAAAGAGGCTCCATCGATAAAGCTGTTGTCATGTTGAAAGCATATTACAAATAATATGACCGTCAATTATTTGACCGTCATGGACAGTTTGTCCATTTATTATGGGTTTTCATAATCTAGTTAGCTTATGAAATTGGCAGTATTCTTGTTCCCATTTAAATAGCTCTATTGCACAAAATTCGGTAGATGCTGTGTTTATAAATTTTACCTGTATGTCATCGTATGGAATAGCATGAAAACCTGTATCTCAGAACTGCTGGTATGGGTATTAACACTTTCATTGATAACGATAGAACAACGTTTTGACCTTCTTAGGTAATCCTCAGGTTCTATTTCAAATGGGTTTCTTGTCATCAAGAGCATGAAAACTTGTTTTATTCTCCAGTTAATTGGAGTATGTGATGGTTGAATGTATATACATACTGGAAGAAAACTTATGAATATGTGAATTGTGACGCTTTTCAAGACAGAAACCCTTCTTATATTGCATAATGGTGCCTGAGATATGTATGTAGATTCTTACTAGTAACAAGCTGGCACTCTATGTCTAATATAACTGTGGTTTGCAGGTCTCTTTTTTGGGTGATCCTAGGTACCCCATTTGATCCATCCTCCTTTGTTTTTTAATGCCATCAAATTCAAGGTATATTTGCGTCTTAGAAATTTTAAATTCCCTATCTTAATCCATCTTTATGACTCAAATATATTAATATTTTGCATAGAAAAGCGTTGTTACATACCATTTCCAAAAGATAACTATTTAGGGGGCATTACACTACCTAGAAAACGTCAAACAATGTAAAATATAGTTGTGATTCGTGTATTACCGCAAATTGTATCACTCGTTGTTGTCAGTTTGTGTATTCAAAACTGTTTGAATATATAAAGTTGGTAATTAATCTTCGTTATGCAATAAATCACGACTTGAACTTTATTTAATATGGTTATAAGGTAACTACGTCATTTCATTTCTTGTAACAGTTCTCTGCTGAGTCGTTGTGCTGCTAATATAAATATTTGAGTTTTCCATCCCAACACCAACACAAATTGTAATGTGTAATAATTATTAAAATATACTGAGACATGTAACTCTTTACGACGTAAATATATAGACAGTTTGAAATATTGATTTATATATAAATCTTCGTGTGTGTTTTACAACATATAACTGAAAACGAAGCTAAATTCGTGGTAGGATACTACTAGATATAGAATAGCTCTTTACAGAATAAAGCGAAAATTATTCATATATACATGCAAATGAACAACTGTAACAGAAAAATGTTAAGAAGTGGATAGGAAATGAAACATCTACAAGGATGTATTAACACAAAATATGTATAACAATGTGAAAATTCAAAACTTACAACAAAATTCATGGCAGTTAACAAGGTTTGAAGAATTTATATAATTTTTCAGAACATAAGTATTTTTACAGAAAGTTCTTCTTATGAATAATAATTACAACCTCAACGTAATAATAAGACTTATCTATACTCAGTTCCTTTTTAATTTCAGTCAGATTAACATATATATAATTAGCTTTATATATTTACAAACTATTTGCTTAACTTAACGAGAACCAGTGCTAGTTTCTTAGTTACGTCAAATCTTAAAATTACAAATAACTTGTCTAATTAATGTCTTAGATGCCTTACAATAGTAATGTTATTGTTTTCGATGGTGTAATTAAAAGAAATTTACAATATATGAAATAGAAGATAAGTTGAACAACCACAACCTCAGCAAAGGGGAAAAAATACTTCTTACGGGTAAGAAACAGGAAAAGTATTTAAATTATACACTTCTTAGAATTTCTGTTTCTCCTGTTGTTACAAAGGATTGATTAGTTATTTGACTGTAATTAATAAAAGAACTACATATGGAACCATCTTTGCTCTACCCACCACGGGTATCGAAAACTTGTTTCTAACGTTGTAAATCCGCAGACACGCCGCTGTGTCAATGGGGAGCATAACGAAAGAACAGTATGCTAACAGCTATCTCTAGATGCTAGTGTGTTTTAAAAAAATAAATATAGCTGTGGTATTTGATTTGTGTATGCATTAGTTACTGCACAGTCGATAAGAAGACCTAACTGAAAATTAGCTACAAAACTTAGGTTGGGATAAGCCACTGTAAGTATATAACTTATGACGATGTCAGTATTAGGTTAATTTTGTTCGGCAGAAGTCAGATAACGTTTAAAGAAAAGACCAACAAACATTAACTACTACAGCTTACTGTTTATGTAATCGAGTGTTATAATCGTATGTAGTTTTGTCTCACAACGAATAACACGAACGCTTATTTTTTAGCAGTGTTGTAGTCACGTATAAGACTTAAAAACTTACTTTCGTGTTTTCGGATGTTTTGAATTCGTTTAAGATAGGAAAAAAAGACCTGCTATTAATCTCTTTCGTGACGTTTCCAATTTGTTTTCTTTTTAATAAGCTACAAAGTTATTCGGAAATTATGAAATTTGAATTTATTGTGGTTCTGATCAAAGTTTTAATAAAACATTAAAACAGTTGAGGCCAGAGTAGCATCATAAAGAACAAAATTAGTAAGATATGAACACAGAGACTAAACCATAAAAAAATTAAATGAGGTGTCACTACAATATCCCGTTCTTATAATACAACCCATCTCTCGCAATTAGTTGTAATAGAATAACTAATCATTAGTTGAGCCACTTCATTTTAAAAATATAACAACAAACAAAGACGCTATTAATAAGAATGGATCCACACATTCATGACTTCTAACTTCAACATGTTGACTTTTGAGTAGACAAGGAAATTATAAAAAATCTTTATGAGTAATAACTTTTAAAATAAACGATTTAAAGATTAATATATTAAAAGTTGCTGCCGACAATCTCATATGTTCATCATATGTCTCACAATTCCATTAGGCTTCACTTTCCATAAACTGGACTTCATTTTTAATGCATTTCAGTTTTATAACAGGTAATTATTACATTCTAGTTGTAAGATGTTTAAAGCTGTTATCTTTCAAGAACAGTGTAAATTTCACATACACTGTGTTCTTTAATTACATTTTAAATGTAATCATAGTATTTTTTTCTTTATTCATATTAAAAGGCAAACAAAAATGCATGTAAAGTAACAAATCGTGGTAAAATTTTGCGTTAAATTACAAACAAAACTGATACAATACATTATGTTACAACTTAGTATGAGATACAGAGCCATAAATGTTTCAATTATTTTCTATCCTTTTTTCATTGCTCGAATAATTAGTGGTAGTAAAATGATTAATTTTTACCATTTCCATGAAAAAAGAAACAAAAATAACCTAATTAAAACTTTTTCATTTAAATTTTACAAATATTTCCAAGAACTATCATGAAGCTGTTGTGTTGCTAAGATATCACAAGATATATAGTAATATTGTTGAAAAATAAAGCAGTTTTCACTTATTCATAACACTGAATAATTATTGAAAACAATAAAAACTGTACTATCTTTACATCTCTCCTCCTTACACTTAAATATTTTGCACACAATAAATTGTTAATAATACTCAGAAAACCGAGACAAAGGTAAATAATTTTTTCTCTGCTTTCAATATATAAAGTTCAAGAATAGAAGATATTTTGCTACAGATATCTCAGTACTGGGATATCATGTCTTTAAATTTTCTCTGGCATGAAATTATATACAATTGCATTCTTTCTTTATTTCTGTAAGCGTTTATAATTTCTAGGACACTGAATAGTTTCACTTACTAAATACGTTGTAGTTTCAGAGCTTTATGAAGTTTGGATAATGTGCATAAAATAATATTATACCTTGCTAAACACCACTTAGATATACACTGCAAACACTAAAACACAGGCAGAAATTTTTGTATGTGACGTTAAGTCTCCGTCCCTCCATTCTTCAATAGTATGTTGCAGGATGAAACTCTGACATTAACGGGGTATAAAAGATAGCTATAAATATAGTAGGGTATGTACTGTATTGAAGAAGAATCGAAATTGTATACTAGAAAATCACAAATGACATGATGTAAATAGGTTAGTGGGTCTTCAGCACATTTTTTTTTTTTAATTTTGCCCCTGACCTATCTGTGACTACATGTTCAAAGTTCCATAAGGAGACCTTTCGAAGTATTAATACACAACTTTTGGCAGTCTCATAATTTGATAGAATTGCGTAGTATTACTTTACGATCCTTTTTATTCCTTGTTATTTGGAGACCTTAGAATTCTGAAAGTTATTTTTAAAAATGGGAAAAAAAGACATAAATATCAGCGTCGTTTTCTTTCGCGAATTGATTTATTTTTTGTATTTTCTTTCAATATTTCTGTCAATTTCAATGATATAAACTATAATGAAAAGTGAATAGGGTAGCACAAATAGTGAAAGTTCAGTAATATGTTGAATCTTTGCTCAGAATTGTTGAGTAAAGGAGTTTTGTTTCAATTTGACCCAGGAAAACTAATTCTACATTAGTAAGTTTTAGGGCTCATTCACAAATTATTTATTTTTTTCAATGAAAGTCAGCATACTACTATTACATATTTCAGTTTATCTCTAAGATATGTAATATTTGTTGAAACTAGTTTAAACAAGGGTCAAGTTTTATAATTGGGTAGTCATTATTTGACCACACTCCATATAAACATCTGGAGGAAAGAGAGTGACTGCTTAAAATTGCGGTTTAATAATTACACTTACATCTGGCAAGAATACGTAATTTAGCAACAACAAACATTATCAGAATTTACTGTTTTCCAAAAATTAAAATATATTTTTGTTTGGGTTTATTTGAACAGTAAACTCTAATTTAACTTCTCTTTTTTTTCCCTAATAGTAACACACATAAATGATCGTAAAACTGATATTTCATTAGATTCAAATCCTGTAATAGTTTTATACGTCATAAACATTTATTAGGATTTGTCATTAAAATTTTAAAGTTGTTAAACTGATTCGCTAGTATGATTTTAAGCATAAAACATAAATGATTAACTATATGATGTACGTACGGACCTTCAAATAGGCTTGTTCTGTAACAACATTCTGGTAAAGAAGTAAGGTACGATTAGGGCCCTTCTGCAACACCGCTCAATTAAAGTTCAACCACGTTCTTTCATAACTGATTTCTAGAAAGTTCAGTCGAGATGTTATGAGTAAAGTTGACAATAATTCATTCAGGAGGATAATGTTTTTGCGTTTAGGCAGAATATTGTCTTGTGTTTTGAGACAGTAATCACATTATGTAAAAATATTTTATTTTCTACCTCAAAACTTTTGTTTCAGTTTGCAAAGAAACGAAGGAAGCGTTATACTACATCAGTGACTTTAGGGTTCATTCACAAATTATTTCTTTTCTTCACTAGAATTACACATTTTAGTGAGACGAAAACTAACGATTAATTTTCATAAATAATTCTTACTTACAAAAATAGTTTTTAAAAAAGTTATAAGTTTTATGCTACCGATTCATACATTTAAAAATGACAAGAAACACTAGTACAAACATCACATGCATCTTCTGCATGTTTAACAAGAAGAAAACGTGAAATCTCGCATTAAAATACTTAGAAAAACTGTAGACTCTATAATTACATCAGATTATTAACAAAACGGAAATGTATTTGTTAAATATATATGTGAACATTCGTTTTCTATGTTAACGTTGTAAAGTAGGTCATAGAAGAACACCAACTTATCAGGAGCCACCATTAGTTGGCAGAGCCTAGAGTGTGTCAAAATCGTATGTGTACTTGAAAAAAACCGTAACTGAATAGTCTAGAATACTTTCAAAAGTAAGGGCGGTGTCGTTCGTTTTAACAAAACAAAATACGCTAAGTCATATATTTTAAAGCCAAAAGTTAAACCTTTACTGTCTTGATAATTAAAGCAATAGTACAATTAATTAATGACAAGTCCACATTTATTACATATTATAGGTTTTAATAAACAAGAAAACAATTATGATTTGAGAACTTATTGATAAATTATCCTCCTCTGACGAGGGTAGTTTGCCATATGAATGAAAGTGTGATAAGTTTTTCTTTTCCTACCACAAGCCTCTTCTTTTAATGGCTAATTGTATAAAAACAGTTTTCTAATGCACATTCTCCATGTCGACTGTAATTGAATGTAAACACGAAATGTTGGTGTGCTACACATTAAAATTATTTTCCTTTAAAGGTCGTAAATAGAGAAGAAAAACATCTAAGAAACTTCCATATAACTAGACATCTTCCCCGTGGTTTACTAATATAATTTTGATTTGACAGATATCATAATTCTATGACTCTTCTTTTTTTCTTTCTATGTTCTGTGGTCCGATGTTATTGACCTTTATAGAATGCCTGTTTGGTGTTTGTGTTTTTACGAAGCACACTGAACTTTTAAGTGGATAAAAAACAATTTTTATAAGCATTCTTTACACACACACAGACACACACACACACACACAGGGTTCCATTTTCTAGCTAATTCAGTGTATGTTATTAATATTAAGTTGGCTGTGAGTGGTATTAACAGTTTCTTTACGATTTTAATTACAAATATGAGAGACCCATTCATTACGGCAAAGATTCGACAGTCAAACTTGCAATAAAGTGTTCTATGTTTCAAGGAAATTCTTGAAATATTTTTGTAAACAATTTGAAATGTTCCAGAAAATTAAAGGCACCCTTTTGTAACAAGAGATTGAGAAAAAAAATTAAGTTTCAAAAACTAGCGCTTATGGATATCTCAAAAACATACTGACGTAAATATATCAACTAGCTTAATATTAAGAAAATTTCAGTACTGTGATATACACCAGTAATTAATTTATTCAATCAACACTGTCACGAAGTTCTGTTATTCAGCCAAATAATACAAAACAGTTGAAAACACAGAAGAAGATGGTATACGGGCCAGACCTGTTATCGGTACCACTTAGGAATGCAATTTGTGCTAAACTATCTGTATCATCCCTAAAAGTAATAAAATTTGTCATAACATTTTCAAATGAATAGCTTTATATTTTTTTAGCACAACGCTCATTATAAAGCTCACTACTGTTTCGTTGTAGGGTGATTACCATCAGATGACTTTGTTGCAAATTTATTATAAACATATTGATACTATAGTTTGATGCATATATTTATCCGGGTTGCCATAGCATACACAAAACCTTAGTCATGTTTTTCAAATAAATATCACTCAAAACTATAAAAATATTATTTTGTATGTTCTAGAAGAGGTAGCAACTGTATCAGACACATTTCATTAAAATTTGGATGGTATTTAAACAATTTTAAATCCTAATAAAAATTCCTTTAAAAGCTGCGTTTTTGCACATTTTATATTTCCGATCAAATCAACATTATTATTTGAGCTCGGAAAATTTTGAAAGCGGCAATTTGTTAAACATGACCTAATCTATATACATGTCAAAATTATATACATGTCAAAATTATACAAATGCAACAATTATATACATGCCAAAATTTAGAAAAATTAGCCTTGGATAAAAATTTAAGATGGGAGGAGTGCTTTAATCCCCCACCTCCATCAAAATTACTTTGGGCTAAAGGTCATGTATTTGTTGGCATAAAAGGCAAGTGGATGACTTTGTTGTGGCTCCCTTGTAATAAATATACCCTGTGATAAGATACAGAAAAAAATACATAAGTGATGCAATCATGCAGGATAACAAACTCCAGTTTTAGACATGTTTGTTACAGACGTGTGCAAATTTGCTTTAGATCACTCCCTTTCCAATGAGAGTAATCTAATTATTGCATTTTAGCTATTTAGTTAAGTTTGTGCAGAAATCAGAACTATTATATTTATAGAAGAAAGTTTCATGTTTAGTATTTTGTAAGGTGCCTGAATGAAAAAGGATACTGGTGAGATGAACAACACCATGTCGTCAAAGCAGCCGTACACGGATTGCCCCATCTATTGTTCTGATGAGAAAGCAGGCTCGAAGCTTGTATTTCCGCAAAGTTTATATTCGTGGATTACTTCTGTAAATGCAGCCCTAATATGAATGTATGTTCTAATACTAGACTTGGCAAAAGATTTGTCTCAAGAAGAAGTCCCTGCAATTTACTATCATTTGCAGTTATATCTCCGATTAAGAGTCAGATTCTCAACAACTTGGTCACTGTGTACTCTACTCCTAGACAGAAGAGATTAGCACAGCCTATGCCTGAAAAAGCTATCACTGTCAGAAGATAAAGTCGTTCTTCCAGCAAAGATCTGTCTTGGACTTTTCTAGACCCTAGTCTAGGACATCATTGACCAACCTGAGTGATGGGAAATCCAACAGAGTTAATGGGATTATCATTAATGCGAAGATAACCGACTAAATTACTGCATTTTGTTGACAAAATCAAGAAGAGAAGTATCAGTATTGGATCAACGAGGTTACCCGTAAACCTCAAACTGAAAGCATGGAGAGCGACTCCGTCATTGTCAAGCAAGCGAAAATGAAGAACATTGTCTGGATTATGACACACATGTCAGACTGGCTGAAAGTTGGACTGGCTTTGACATCCTGACTTTTGGTGATGCTAGAATAATTTAGTATAGTATTGGCTATATACCCACAATCAGTGCACAATTAAACACTTAGATATAGATGATGCATTCATGCAAAATGGCTTATTAGTTCAATTTGGGTCCAGAAACCCTTTATACGAATCCTTGTGGAGGAGACGATAAGAAATGACACTCAAATGCAAGGAGGAACAAATAGGTTCAATTTGAAGCCTGAGACTGTGAAAAAGTATTAGACTTCTCAGTACGGGCTCTGTACCTCAGACAACTGAAAAAGATAATTAACCACGGTAGATCTAAAGTGGCTCATTCTGATCTTCAGCATTCAAAGATTCAGAATTATAAAAAAATATGCCAAGTTTTTGTTGACCTCATTGAAAACAGCTGATTTATTGGCGCTACCAAGTGTGGCCAAGAGAACTAGAAGAAATAAAATATCAGGCTTTCAAAAAGATTCACTCAGAAGAAGATCCGCCAACAGTGAAATATTATTACAAGATGAGAAAGTTGAACCTAAAAACTTTTCCAATGTAAGCACAATATTAGTGAAAACAGTCAGTGAAATAGGTAAATTTAAAGAGGTATTGCTTAAGGCTGACAGAAACTTGTTTGGGCATATTATCCATGCTGCCGAGAATAAAGAACTGCTCAAGAAAAATGTCATCATCCACCCATGCACTCTATGTGCACTTACAAATGCTGATGGATCTTTGCATAAGACAAACAAAGCTGCACTTGCTAGGGAGCTAGAGAAGAATGTATTTACAGCATAAGAGATCCCTGACCCATTGATGGGATAAGATTGGCGCAGAAGATAATTGCCAACAAGAAGACGTTTGTCAAGTTTACAGAGCCTAAAATGTCTTTGTTTCTACGTAAGAGTGTAAAGAGATACAGGATTGATGTGTTGTTGATGTATTCCAAAAGTCATCAACTAAAAATATTTATAGATGCAATAACGGATCAGGTACATCTCTTCATTTCAAGAACAATTGTAGAAGGCTACGGAGTCTAGCAATGGAAAAAGTTCCAGAGATGCACTTCCAATATATAAAGCCGGATTAAATTTTTGATCAAAGAATGGAAAAAAGCCATAAGACAAGACACTGCATGTAACTTATGAAGATGTTTGTTACAAGATGACCAAAGATAACTCAACGGAAGTTGCCGAATTGGGATCTGCTAAAGAAGCAGCTGATACCTGTCTGTTCCTACATGCACTTCACACTGCAAAGCCTGAGTTAAAGATGGTCATAGTGACAGCAGAAGACACACACGTCATGGAGCTTTGCCTTGGCTTTAATGCTACTGTCTGAGTTATGTTGCTTAATATAAGCTTTAAACATTAGGAACTGACATGCCCTTGAACTCGAATGCTTAAACCAATTTACGATGAAATTTCGTGTTGGACACAATTGTCACATTATGGTTGAATATAATTTCTGCTACATATTCATTGTCTCTATCCCATTACTTTTACATACCTACATTTAACCTCTCATGTATTATTAATATCATTTTGCTGGATTTAGTCACATACAGTCAAGAAATCACACTTTTAACAGTTCCTAGTTCTTTTTCGCACATAAAAAACCTGTTAATATTCCTACTGATATCATCGAGAGTTCAATAATGTCTCAATTCATTAAGAAATCCCTAGATTAAAGCTACTAAAATATTAACTAAAAAGAAGATAATTTACCTAATAAAAATACTGATAACATAAACCAGGTTTAGGAAATTATTCTAATACAACACAGATATAAAAACGTGGGACTAATTGTCACTCAGCATAGTTGTCGCCGGTACCAGTTTAATTTTTATTCACAGATATTTTCATTATAACAAAGTGTATGGAAATGACAGCCTACAAAATCTCTCCTTTATTATAATGTTTGTTATGGTATATTAAATGAAATAAATGTATACTTTTTTTTTTAAATTTCAGGTCTGAAAATGTTACCATATCCTTGTAATATATCTGATATTTTCTATGAAGGGTTACATATCTGGAAAAGCTTCACTGTTACATGGCTTCTGCACTGATTTACAGACGTTGTAAGATCGCACATAAATGAAAATTACATGATAAATAAATTATGTATTGATTTCACTTGCCTTAATTTGTACTTTATAAACTATACAACAAGAGTTGTAGCAAAATATCTTCCAGAGGTAGATTATTACCACCACTAAGTTACCTCTCTGCAACGGTTATCATACCAAAATACGTACTATAGGCATAGACTACTTCAAAAAGTAGAGCCAGACTTTGTTCCTCAAGATAGTACCAATAAGTTAAATTGTGAGTCCTAGCTCTTGGACTAAATATTGAATTGTAAGATTAATATCTATATCAGTTGTTAAGGCGAATAATTTTGTTTTTAAGAAATAACTCCTATGCTTTTCATTATATTCTTATAAATGATTTATTATACTTTGATATTTTGCATACACTGACAATTATTTATAAACCACTTTTATTACACATATATCCATTATATGTTTAGAATAACGTTTACATTATGTATAAAGTAGGAACTCTTTCGCGCATTTAAATCAATGAATGTAACAAACCTAATTAATACACGAGTTTAATCTTTTGCTGTACTTGTATACAAACTGTATCGACTGTTATATAGGATATCACAACTTGGGTTCCCTTTCTTAGAAATAACTATCAAATTACAGCTTTTTTTTCCATGAGTCATTCTTTCTTTTTTACCTTTTTTTCACTTAATACTTTTAATAATTTAATATTAAAACTTGTTACCTGTAAATGTAAATAGTTTATAACTAGTTGGCTCCCACTCGACCCTCAAGTGAGTCGTGATAGTCTTCAAGTATGACTCACACGACCCACCGGTGAGTCGTGTTCTATTTTCTTTTTTAAAGGGCCACTTGTTGGCTGGGACACAACGGCTACATATACAGATGAGAGTGCGACATTAGAACAACATTTATTTTTTGGACCCTGGAAAGTATCGGCAAAACAGGTTTGGTAGCCAATGTGTTAAGATTTCATACATTGAAAATGTACCTTTTAAATGACACCTTTCCATAGGACTTTTACGGCTCTTTCCAGATGAATGAGTCAGGCTTAACTGAATCATGCGATGTGTTTTCTGAGATATATCATCGAAGTTCGTGCTTTCACTGCTAGAGGACACTGGTTCAATTGTATAATCTCCATGAGAAGTATGAATTAATCCAAACTGTGAAAAACAAACAAATATATAGACATAACCACATGTTTTAACACTTGGCTTAAAAATAATTAAACTTCATTTATTATAATTCTCAGTATATTGCTTAGTTCTATATTGAAATATTCAGTTTATATTAAAACAATAGTTTCCAAGTTCAATTTGTTTGAAAATTAAGTGTAAATTGGATGTTTTGACTTTTCTTATTATGTAGTGGGAATGACCTCTCATAAATATCATATTACAGTACAAGAACAACACATAATTCTCTATCAAAATGACTATCTAGTGAACCTCAAAGCAAAAAAAAACAACAAACTTGAACGTATAATTTTCAATAATAGAATATTTTCTGTTCACTCGGAAATAGTAAAGAGAATATAATTAATATTTCAAACCTAAATAGAGTACTTTAGAAAGTGAACAGTGAATCCAAACACACTATTTAAACATGCAACGGTATCGTTTAGTTTGTTTTGTTTTTTATAAGTAAGGGACGTATTTGTAGAATCTACTTCAATGTAAAAAAAACCGAAAGAGAGACTCAAATCTAAAGGACTCAAATTATAAAGTAGCTTGAGAAAGAATGTAGTTGGTAGATGCAAACTCACGTCACTAGTTTAAACGATTGAGCTTTATTTTTTGTAAGCGGAAAACGACGATTATAGCAGCATTCTCAGGATAATAGGCATGTTACCAGCTTTGCAGTGGAAACGTATAGTTTTATCTTTAAATTAAACAGGATCTTCTATTGAAATTTATCACTTTTAACTAAAGATATTTTGTCATTGCTCAAGAGATTTCGAATAATGTCTCCAGTTTCTTTTTACTTATGACACTACATTGTTTTGCTATCTTGTTGTTTAGCTGCACGGGTGTTTTAAACACTTCAAAACACTTATAGACCATAATATTTAAAAAAAAGAATCGTTGAAATTAAACAGAACTTTACGCTAGAAACATTGATTAACAATAACCAGAAAACCCAAAAAAATCTAGCTTACATGTTTTGTGCTGGTAATAAAAATTAATATTAGATACGTTGCAACTTTTTCATTGCAATTACTAATACCTGGAAGACGTTTTATTTTAGTGTACAAAAGTAACGTTCTAGAACGAATAATTTTTGCAGTACCTTTTGGATTGAAATTAACAATCAACTCAGAAAACACAAAATAAAGTTATATATTGACCGTATAATTATCATTTGAAATATTCTGGTGCGTACATATACGTTACAATAAGGAGATTTGCGATTAAAGAAGATGCTGGAAATTAACTGTAATTGTAAAGATAATTAATATACTCAGTTTAGTTCCATTTGGAATTCTTTTCATTATAACGGTTTCAACAGAGCTATAGTGAAAACAATGAATTTTTCTGGTCTAGCATGTTCTTGCATTAATATATTTTTCTCTTTTTTACTGAAAAACTATTTAATCATACATCAGTTATAAAACTTTGTTCACTATTTTCTTGCTGACCGTTGACGACTACTCTTGTTACTCTATAAATATCTAATATCTTTACTATAAAACGCATATATCATATGATACAAGGAAGCTTACAACGTTACTGTTGATGTTTATTTTTGCTCTATCATGGTATTGATTATATAAATACATTACTATAGTATATATCAAAATACATTAAAAGTACAGTAGTAACTAGATGCAATTAGCAAAACCTGTAAGAAAAGAACATTTTTTTTACTATTCTGGACTACTAGACCTGACGTTACAGTATATGTGAATATCATTGTACACCCATAAATTTTCACTCCTTGACGTCACTGTTGTACTTTGAAACTCAGACGTATTTGCTACTATGATGTACTGGTATAAAGAATAGAGAGAAGTAATCAATGGCAATATTTGTATGCGAAGACAGAAAATTAGCTGAAACTATTTATTTTGTACTTTATTTTTACTGAAAGACGTCAGACATATTTGTTCTTACTAATTTTTATTTTTGTATTCACATGATGTCTGTGAGAGATGAGATTATTTTCAGATCTCTCCCAGGGTATTTCTTCATCACATGATAACAACTCAGTTCAAGGTTACAAGAGTTCTTGCATTTCATAATGGTCCTTGGCTCGGAGTAAGCCGGGAAGTGAACAATATAATTAAGGGGTATGGAATCATTGATAGTGGATGAAGCGAAAACATTTTTTTATGTTTTGTTTGCATGTTCTAATATTTCTTTAATGTTAGTTTATTAACGACATTGATTAAAATATTAAGTATAGATATTTAGACATTAAAATTTGTATTACATATATTTTATTGTTATTATTAGAAATGTTTTACACTGTTGTTACCTTAGCATAGGTTTAGGGCTAATCAAAACCTCCTGAGCTGAACGAATTCAGTGAGGTATTATTGGGATTATGGCCAAAATATTTGCTAAAAGTGAGGATGCCCATTTTCTAATCAACAAATAACAAAAAAGAATTTGCAATAATTCAGTATGATGTAGGGATCGCAATACCAAAAAGGAGAGAAACAAGGAAGGGATGAATATAAAAAACCAAATAAAAATAACTACATAAGTAGACAGTAAGTACTAATTCAGTCTCACATATTTATGGTTATTAAATACTGTTAATTTGATATGTTTTTACTCAAACCCGAATTCATACAACTGACAGATATTCAACATTTAGTCGTATATAAGAGTTATTACTGGAATGATTTGGCAACTTTTTGTTTCTTGAATATCGTTTATAGGAAAGTTTGATTTTCACTATATTCACTGTAATCAATAATAAAACTAATTAATTGCATTGTTTTTATTTAACAACAATGCTACCTACGCATTAAAAGCAATTTTCCAACTATAGCAATGAAACGAATGTCGTAATAATACACTAACAATAAACTTACATTAAATTCAAAATTCCATCACTTATTTTTCTTTCTTTGTAATAAATCTAAATTAAAATAGTTTTAGCCTTCATCCCTTTACAGTCATTTATTTTTTATTTTAAAAATTTAATTTGTAAATGATTTTTTAAAATGGTGCATCGCCTCAAGGCTTAGCGATAAGCTTTAAAAATTAACGCTAAAAGTCTGTGTTCGATAATCGCAATAAGCAAAGAGCAGAAAGTGTTTTGTTTAACTTTAAGTTTAGACATAAAAAAATGAAAAAAGTATAATGTAAAACAAAAATCCGAATATTTGGCACGTTTGAATCCATATTACATGAATATGTTAAGAAATAAAATATCTTTCACTCACTTTATCCAATGTTAAAGTTTTGATTATCTTCACTTAAAGGAAATAATTAATACCATGTTTCACCTAAGGTGTGTACAAATAATTAAAGCCCATAAAAATATTTTAAAGTTATATACATTAGTCGAATGGTGACGCTAACTTGGATGTTGTTCCTACTATTATGGAACTGAATTTATTCCAATTAATTTTGATCATATTAAAATTTTACATAACTTGTTAAAAAATTGGTATAAATTACCATGTCATGTAAAGCAGTTCATTGAATTTCATAAATTAGACAGGTGTAGCTTGGTAAAAATTGTACGTTTTGAAAAAGAAATTACACACACACACAAAATATGAAAATCTTTATTCAGTTATAGAAGTTTTTCAAACTTATGAAATGCTTAGATGTGTTGAAACGGAAAATTTTGGAAAAATATTTGTTTTTTCTTTTTAAGTTTGACTCCAGATATGTTTTGATATTATACTAGCATAAAGGGTTCCAACCAGTTATCTAAATTAACTAGTATGACTCCCAACCACCGTCTATTAAGTCCACTGAAACTACAAATTTTTAGACTCTAAACAAGCTTTTATGTGTGATAAAGTGTTAATTCACATAAAGTAGTGCCCAGTTGTTTAAGTGACTTTATTAACAACTAAAAATACTTATCAGAAACTTTCAGTAAAAACTTCCGTAGTTTTTATTTCTTTATTAATTATTAAATTCTATCATTAATTTCTTTCTCATTGTGTAACGTAGGCTCTGCTACAGCAAAATATAAGCCATCTCCATTTTTAATTATTTTATGTTAATCCACAGGAGTCGTCAGTTGTTTCCCAGTCTTTCATCCATAACGTACATAGGCATTTTGTACAATATATTTTGTAAACCATTTTGGATTTCTGAAATGGGGTTTGCCTAAACAATTCGTGTCGAGGTATTTAATACAGCAATTTAAAAATGGAAGGCAATAAATTCTGCAGTAGTTGAGTATGCATCTTTAAAGAATTTTTCTGCAAATTGAAATAATATTTCCAAAATTGACCATAATTTAATTGTGTTTGTTTGTTTGAAGTTATGCACCAAGATATACAATTGGCTATTTATGCTTTGCCCACCACGGATATCGAAACACGGTTTCTTGTGTGGTAAGTCCACAGACATGTCGTTTTGCCATTGGAAGCTTCTCATTAAGAAATAATATTGATTTCCTCAAGTTACTCAATATTTTATCTCATTGTGAAGCAAACTTAATTTTTTATACCATTTTTTATTTCTAACTGCAACCAATATTGTGTTTTTAACATGAAAAAACTAAATAACAAGAATCTACTGTTTAATGTAATATAATTATAAAATTGACATTAATTAATAAGAAGGTAGTTATATTCTTTGTTGCGTAATAGCATAAGCTTTTATATGAAATACAAATGCCTTAAATATTGTCCAAAGAAATGAAACGTTAATGGTTCAGCAGTTGAATAGTGTTTGAGATGAAAAATAAAATATAAATAAAAGTTAATGAATCACTTAACCATGAGAAACAGCTGGCAGCTTATCTAGATACAGCTTAACATTACACAAAGAGTGTTTTCAAATATTTGATATTTATTACAGAAGGTTTCTAGATCCTTCAAGAAAGATAGATATCTGTTGTCAGGTTTTCTATTAGATTGCACGCCTTGTTGTTTAAGCAGGCCCGGCATGGCTAGGTGGTTAGGGCACTCGACTCGTAATCTGAGGGTCGCGGGTTCGAATTTCGTCACACCAAACCAACTTGCACTTTCAGCCATGGAGGCGTTATAAGTTTCGGTCAATTTCACTATTCGTTAGTAAAAGAGTAGCCCAAGAGTCGCGGTGGGTGATGATGACTAGCTGCTTTCCCTCCAGTCTTACACTGCTAAATTAGGGACGGCTAGCACAAATAGCTCTCGTTTAGCTTTGCGTAAAATTCAAAACAAACAAACAAACAAACTTGTCTAAGCTCTGTGATCTATACGATTCACAGTAAGAGACAGGTTAAACTTCAGAAACTTCAAAGCTTAGTGTTATGTGTCTATTTCAGTGTATCTGGCACACTCCAATTTTTGTGTTAGCGACAAAATAAGATGCACCCGCAGGCAGCGGGCAACAAAATTCATTTATTACGTAATTGACTGTAAAAATTTCGGCAATTCATTATAAATCAGAAAAACTTTACTGGTTCTTAAATAAGGTTTATTTAAGTAATTTATATTTTTATCGTTAGTACTTGAACTTAATCCTCCTAGGTGATGTGATATGAGAGCCAGGCGTGACTTATGGTTAGCGTGATCAGACTGTCAACTCAAAGATTAACTATACATGGCTAATTACTGCAAAAATTCGCTCAGCACTTAGGAACCGTAGATGTACTGTAAAAGTGTCGATAAAATCTCACTATTTGGTCGGACAAGAATAGTCAAAAAGTTGTTAGCGAGTTCTGATGATCAGCTGCCTTCCCTCCCAGTCTATCAGTTAAACATCAGGCAAGGTCAGGTGTAGATAGTCGAGGTAGTCCTTTTGTAGCGTTGATTTAAAAATCTGAATAAATCTAAATAATGTGACAAAATGTAACTCTCAGTTTTTGTTTCTACTAACCAGCAGACCCAAGTCTGAGCATCAAAAGTTTATTGATCGTTTTATTAACACAAAGCTATTTTATGATTTTCATTTTTTTTATTGTTTAATGTAAACAACAGCAAAAAATTCGTGATTGGGTGATATAATAAAATAAATAATCACTTTTAATTCATTTCAATCCAAGGGTGTCATTATTTTTAATATGTTCGCAAAAGATAGAATGATTCGCACTGAAGTATTATTATTACTTTGTAAATGATGAAACTGTTAATTCGAGAACAACTTTTTAACATTTATTACCATGCAGATTTTAACAGGTCACCTTGCTATAAATCGATATTAACTGGGGACTACCTTTTAAATCACTTATAAATTACTTTTTCTATTAAAAATACTAAAGAGGTCTCGATATTACTCTCTTAGTGAAAATACATATCAGTCCTCCATACTATTCCATCTGGTAAAAAATACTTATTTGGCCTTCATACTACTTTTCATAATAATAATACTTAGTAGGCCTCCATGCTCCTCCTCTTAATAAAAAACACTTAATAGACCTCCATACAATTCTCTCTGGTAAATTGTTTAGTATGTTTCTGCACTCCTTTTCCTAGTAAGAATAATTATCCGGCCTCCATACTTCTCTATCTGGTAAGAGAACTAATGAAGTCTCCATATTACTATATCCAGTAAGAATACTCAGCAGGCCTCTTTACTATTCTTTCTAATAGAAATATTAACAGACCTACTACCATCACTATTCCTCCTCCTAATAAGAATATGCAGTAGGCTTTCATAGGCCTACATAATACGTACTCTAGTAGGAATACTTAGCAAGTCTCCATTAATATTTCTTCTAGAAGGTGTACTTAGCAGGCTTTTCTACTCCTTCTCCTAAAAGGAATACGTAACAGGCCTCAGTACTTTTCCTTCTAGGATGCATACTTAGCGTTTCAAAGACCTATTTGCAATAACGATTCTGAAATATTCACAATTTGTGTATACTAAACACTAGGCCACACCCGACTTTCAAATTTAAACGTCTGAATTACATCTAAGCCTATTATTCTCCCACATAAAAGAAGATCTATATAAATAATTACTTCATACTTTCTTTGCTGTAGACTTATAAATAAAGTTCTTTGCAGGGAACGTGTCACAAGTTTCAACTTTTAATGTTCAACCGGGAAAGACTTGTACCTGTCCACGATTTTCTGCTTACCCAAATAGATAAGGTTGTAGATAATTGTTGAAAACAAAGAGAATCCATAAGAATTATATATTATTAGTAAGAAAACTTGTTAGAACAAGAACTGATGTTCACAGCACTGAAACAGTTTTGTAAAGTATGTTGTTTTGCCTTTGTTACCTCTGAGAATACAGTTGACGTCATAGTGGTAACGTGACAGTAACACATACTTGAGATAAGTAAGTAAACGAACTTGTAAATAGTAGTATAATGTAAAATTGTAACAATGTTAACAATTCAAATGATTTGAAATGAAAAAGAAATCAAGTTCAGCTTTGTTAAAATCTACGTTTATTATATTTCATTATATATAAAAATTTAGTAAGTACTATGAACATTTATCATAAAACATTTTAAGAGTAATTGAAATGTTTAGAGTATAAGTTATTTAAAGAACGACTCATTATATCAAGGTTTGCGTCAACTGTACTTTTGCTATGACCCCATCCGTTCTTTGTTTATGTATAATATATTAAATAATCTTACACACTACCTTTTAAGTTCATTTCCGAGCTAGATGTTTTGTTCATTTTTCTCTTTCGAAAAACAAGACGAGTTCTTGCTCTTCACAAAAACCTTCGTTAAGAGCTATTTTTGCAAATAACATACAAATCGTTATTTGGGTAAGGCTGTAGGTGGATATGCTATGTAACAGGAAAGAAATGAAAGATACAACATTTTTAGTTGATACAGGCAGTTCAGCCTTGTAGTAGTAGTGCTTAGAACTTTCGCACAAAATTATACAAGAGCTATTTGCGCATAATTGCCCTTAATTTTGGATGGATAGACTAGAAAAAAGGCAGCTAATCAAAAACACCAACCGCTGAATCTTGTCCGACTGAATAGTGATATTTCAGTATCACCTTTATGGTGCACCCAGAAAGTAATATATTTTATGGCAAAGGGACGCAAACCATGAGCCCTTGGACTGACAGGCTAGGACAGGTGCATTCACTGCATGGTTAGTTTTCTCTAGATTTTTTAGATCAACCATACATGTATTGTAATGTCTCCAAAATTTCGCCTCACAAATCTAAGACTTGTAAAAATTAGATTATTAGCTAAATGTGTTCTCCCTTTAACTGATTTTAACTCCAAATATTTTGTATAAATATTACAATATTTTCTCACTTCTTAACAACTTAAAATACTATAGACTACAAAGAAAGGTTAAGAATTACAACTTATTTAAAATAACGAACTAATTTTCAATTTTATCAGTAAATGAAAACTTCTTGGGCCAGGAACGATGACGCATTAATATACGTGGAAACATGTATGAGACAGTATGACACTGTTTTACAGTATCGTCAGGCTTTTTACTGATTTTAATCTTGTATAGTAATTTATTGATATTTTATTGTATTTTTGTGACTGGAAACTGTCTTATTTTTAGAATTGAGTATTAAATAATTGTGAGTTTTTTTAAAACAAAAAGTGAACATCAAACTTTTCTTGAAACACATCATTTAAGTACAAGATAGCTTATCGATACTTTGTTACATTTTGAATATGAATATACCTAATGATCCTGGAAAATTTTGATTTGTTAGTATAACATCAAAAATCTCAATGGTTTGCTTAATACGAGACTTGCGTCTTAGTTACAAATATGTACTAAGTTATTCACTATCAACGAATTAAATCTTGACTGCTTTGAAAATACATAATGTCTTGTTCTAATTCCTTTTTATTTTCAAATCCTTGTATATCACTCACTTACTAATGCAAAGGGCAACCTTTACAATATCGGTTCTCATTGAAAACATCAGACCCAAAGTTTGTAACGGTGGTTTGAAAATATACAAAATAATTTTCTATTTAACAAAGAATGAAATAAACAGATTATTTTCAAGCTCGTCATTTACTCATAAAGAAGAGGTATGGAGGTATATTTTGCCTCATCCAAACTACTCTCACGTAAATACTGTAATGTTCAAAAAAGTCGTCTACAATGACTTCCTCCTCCTGTACATATAATAAATACTTCACTCAAGGGTAAGTAAGAAAAAAAACTTATTAAAACATGTACTCAATTTGAAGTCCTTTTGAGTTTACATTAACCAGACAAATGAGGTTTCGCTTATGTGTGTACAGGAGAAAATACAGCAAACTCCTCCAACGTACTCTTTCAGTATGTGTGTTGGATGGGTTGGTAGAGGTTACATTTTCGAAACAGATGATTGTGCATTGAAAATACCATTCACTTAATCTTCAAAATACTGACTTTTGTATATTCACAAACAATGATATCCACATGATGTATTATTTTGAGTAATGTTAAGTTTATACACCTGTTACAACACTCAATGTAAAGCACTCAATAAAAAGCTGGTAAAATAATATACTCTCAGTGTAGGATACATATGCAAAAACAGTTGTAATAAGCGACATAGACTGTATATTTTTGTTCCATTTTTTAAAATTCGTGTGGTGCTGGCTCATTATGGTTCCTCTCAATAATTTTAAGGTCAAGAAAAACTTTCCAAAACTTAAGGATTTTAAGAAGTTTCAAATAAATACACGTCTTGTTGCAAATTATTTTAGTCTATAACAATAAATAAGATCGGCAATCAGAAATTTCTGAAGATACATAAGGATATAAAAAACAGGTTATAGTACTAACGTTGAGCTACCGAGTTTGAGTGGTCTTAACAAATGATAATGAACTCAGAATGTCAACATAACGATGTTTCTACATATTATAGAACAAAATTAATATTGTTACAACTTTAAATTTAATTCGATTTCCATTGGTTAAAGTTTTTCAGTAAACCAAAAGTTTCGGAAGCAACACAATCTTCTATTCTTCTTTTCACTCCGAACACATGTGGGCGAATTTAACGATTTATTCAGTTTTCAAGGTTGACAAGTTGTCTATTTTAATAATTTATGAAGAGAAACTTGAATATGTTCGAATCTAGTCATAAACCACAAACGTAACTTAATATAAGTGTTTTAACCTACGCACATATTAGTTAAACTCTTGACACCTTTCACTACTTACATATGAAAATTACAAACACCATACCATAATCTATTCTCATGTTGCAGTACATGCTTATGGATACAAAGAGCACGAGCTGTAACATAACTGTTTTATCGTAACATGCTAGAGCTTCGATAACCTCGATAAATTTAACTCAAATATATTAAGTTTTAAAAAGTGTGTGCGTGCGTGTGTTTTCTTATAGCAAAGCTACATCAGGCTATCTGCTGCGTCCACCGAGAAGAAGTTTTGAATAATTGCGAAATATTAGTTTAAAAGTTTCTTTGCCATCTTATGTAACAGACACCATGCAATTGGTGCACACTTGTATAGGAATTTGTAAATTGTTATAAATAATATTGATATTATTTTAATATATCATATTTTAGATCTTAAAATTTATATTTATACCTATAACTACAGTAACAAATGAGTAACAATATTTTTAAACTTCTGTTACTAGATCTAAAAATGATTTTCATACTTTGATTTTGTTAAGTACGTTTAACAGAATTAGACCAATATATCCTTTGGAATTGAAATGATGAAATTTCATGAAAAAGTACATTCTATACAATATGAAACACTTAAATTAATAGTTTCAAATAAATAAGTCATCATAGAAGTCTTTTGTATCGAAAATACTTCCATATGAATGTAACTAATAAATCACTGAAACGATTTTTCTACCAGTCAAAAATTTTCCATATGCATTCAAAGAAAACTGTTGTATTCTATTTTCCTCTGTATTATTTATTACCAGCGTGTTATCTATACTACCAGTCTGTAGTCTTGAGTGTTGATGGAAATAAAGACATAGTTTCAACTACTTTCGTTGCGTCAACACAATGTTGCAGACAGTGATGATAAATCAGCCCATAAAGCATGGCAAGACTCATCCGCGACAAAGTAGTTCACTGAATAACGGATGGTTGGCCTTTTTCTTTAAAATCATATAGTTGTTGAGATGAATAAGCGAAAATAACTTTAAGAAGTAATGTATTTATCTTTAACGATAATACGAATTATTAGGATCCTAATTTTTTTTTTACTTTCGAAAACTTTCTGTTTTATAAGAAAAAAGCATCAGCATTATTCGAGCTTCTAACAGTAGAGCATTCTAGTACAGAGCAGAGAAAACGATAATACTCTTCTAACAGTAGAGCATTCTAGTACAAAGCAGAGAAAACGACAATACTCTTCTAACAGTAGAGCATTCTAGTACAGAGCAGAGAAAACGATAATACTCTTCTAACAGTAGAGCATTCTAGTACAGAGCAAAGAAAACGATAATACTCTTCTAACAGTAGAACATTCTAGTACAGAGCAGAAAAAACGATAATACTCTTCTAACAGTAGAACATTCTAGTACAGAGCAGAAAAAACGATAATACTCTCAGAAAAAAAACAGATGTCTGAGAGTTTGTTTTCAGTTAAGTAAGAACGAAATAGGTATCAGGTAAAAACTTAAAGCAAATAAGATATAAAAATTATGTTATTCTAACAAATTATTTACTCTTCCAAATAAAATGTGACCACCAGAATTTCAACATTTTCGCTTTAATTTGTAATGTTTGAGTAACCTCCCTTTACAAACAAGTTGAATTTCATACCGGTATTCAGGTGCTCACTTTAAACTGTCTTTGTCTTTTCACCAGTTTATTTAAAATGCTGTATCTGGACACATGTTTTGTTGACGTATCACCGACGTGAGCAGATGGCAACAAGTTTATCATAAACATATTCAAATTTTGTTTGGCTGGACTTGAGGCTGAAAGTATTGTTTTGTGACGAATATCTGCGAAACTTTGTTCTTTATCAAATGAACTTAGTTTTCCGTATTTCTATGTATGGCAAAGATACTGTGATATTTTCCGCCTTCTCTCTGATTAATAGTTCAAAATTAGAGACGGCGGCAAATGTCACAGTATCTTTGTCATGCATAGAAATACGGACAGTCAATCCATTAACATGTATGATAGGCATTAAGGTGCTTCACTGTCACCCTGAGAACCCGTTAATAACTTCAAGTAAGAGGAATATTTTGGAGTATTATATGGATTTGAATTCCATTCGCCAGCTCAGTAAACTTGATTTTTTTTTCACCTTACTAGATGAGAAAAATTGCATTCAATTTTTGTGTACTTTATAAAAACTAGTATATATTTTTTATGTATAAATAATACAGTAAATAAAGTGCTTTATTGTATAAATTAAAGTAAATGTTAATAACTAAGCCATAATCAAATCAAAAGCGTGGTTTAGTAGCTAGCTTCGCGCTACGGATTCACATTCGGAAGGTTGTGAGCTCGAGGCTTGCTTGCAACATGGTCTTGTGTTCTTAAGCACACTTTACCCTAACTATTTCAGTCTACCCAGTTGTAATGACAAGTACCAGCTGTTAGTAGGTGGGAGGTTAACTTGCAATGAATTGGTATTCCATCCACATGAAATGTGTCACCATGTGTTTGTGTTATTAAAGCAGCAGGTCAACATAGCCTTTTGAGTGCCGCACAGATTGATTTTTTCTCATGTGTTTGTGTTATTAAAGCAGCAGGTCAACATAGCCTTTTGACTGCCGCACAGATTGATTTTTTTACTTCTTAGTTCTTTGAAAACATAAGCATAACTCAACATTTTATTTCTTAAATAACTAATTTAAAATATTATTCGTTTAGAAATACACTATAAAATAATATATGGATCATTGTCTAGCAGGTATTTTCATATGAAATAAACAATATAATTTAATATATATGTAAAATCGGCTGGTTTGGGTTGAGAAAACTTTTTACGTAGAGGAGCGAACAACGTTTCGACCTTCTTCGGTCATCGTCAGGTTCACAAAGAAAAAAGAGGTAACTGACCGATAGCTGATCATATGTTTAAAGGAGGTTGTGTAATTGAGTGTAGGAATGTAGAGGGCGTGCTTATGTGTTGGATATATTTATTAATATAGGTATAAAGGTGTTCCTTTGTATTGGTTTATTTTGGGCTTGAGTTGTTGTATAGGTAAGGCTTCTTTAATTTTGCGCTTGTTTATATTTGTTTCTTTATTTAATATTTGGATGTTTTTATTGGTTATGTTGTGTTTATTTGACTTGCAGTGTTTGAAAACGTGTGAAGGTGACTTTTTGTGTTCTTTGAATCTGGTTTCTATTTGTCTACTTGTTTCTCCAATATAGACGTCGTGGCAGTTATCACTTTGTATTTTATAAATAATGTTTGTCAGTGTAGTTTTTACATAGTATATACCTCAGTTTTGTGTCTGGTTTTTAAATAAAATTGGTATTAACTGGAATGTCATATTTTGTTATTAGTTTTTGCCAAATGTTGGTTATTTTTCTGCTGATGTCGGGAATATATGGTATGCAGCAGTATATGGTTTCGTGATTTTTTAATCCGTGGGATATATTTAGTTGATTTTGCTTTTTGTCTAGGTGTGTGCGTATAATGTTTTCTATGGTTTGTGGAGGAAACTTATTGATGTTCATGAAGTATTGTTTTATTTTGTCTAATTCATCGTTAATTTTATCTGGTAAAAATAGTTTTATGGCTGTGTTTATTTGGTTTCTTAGTACGTTCAATTTTTGTTTTGTTTCATGTGCTGAGTCCTAAGGAATGTATAGTTTAGTATGGGTGATTTTTCGGTGGATTTCTGTTTTAAATCGTGTATCGGTTCTACATTCCTACACTCAATTACACAACCCCCTCCAAACATGTGGTCAGTTAACGGTCAGTTACTCCTTTCTTTCTTTGTGAACCTGACGATGACCGAAGAAGGTCGAAACGTTGTTCGCTCCTCTACATAAAAATTTTTCTCAACCGATACCAGCCGTTTTTACACATATATTTTTCTCTACAAGTGGGTTTTCTCGTCATCACGGAATATAATTTAATAATTAGTCATCATTGAGATTTGTTTAGACTATGTATAAAATTATTCATTGTTTCTTTTACAGAGTATTGGGTGTTAAAATCCCGCTTTCTGTTAGGCACATGCACTACTAATTTTTGGCAAAACCGCCTTGGTTACAGAAATATCAAACACTATAAAATTTATTTGATTTTGTGATTAGATCTTATTAGTGCTTATTGAACTTTGCATTTCTCAATGTTTGTCGGCACGTCTTGGAGGACACACATACACACACTCTCCACTAATATCAGCACAAGGGAATTAACAAATGTATACTGAGTGTATGGAAGAACTTATTGCTTTATTGTCTTTGCTAAGCTACAAAAAAAATAAGAAGTTGGATATCCACTAGTCAACTGAAAAGTGTGATGCGATGATAGTTCAGCTAATTTCAAAATTCTCTTAATATTTCTTTATAAAAACATGAGAGTGATTTTTACATAAGTAAAAACAATCGTGCCTTTTACCACTGAATAATTAAAGTAAGGATAGAATACAGTTCAGCGTAGATCCTAGTGTTTGTATCAAATGTGTCTCAGACTTCTTGTGGCTCCTAGCGCTGTAGAAGCCAACAATTCTATTAAAAGAGATCGACATCTTGGATTTAACTTCTAATTTACAATATTTTCTTCACCATAGTGCATTACAAATCTTTACAATATGAAGTTTTCTTATGCTTTAAACATAAAATTCTAAGAGCCTATGACCTTATCATACACTAATACATTGAACCCAAAATACTTTTTTGATCTACTCTGTTATCTCATGGCTATATTTTTATTATAGTAGGCTCTGAGATTTTACTAATTATTTTCACATTATATCTATGCTCTGGATATACGATATGATTGATTGGGCATATAATATAATTACGTGTGTTTTAAGTCCCCAACATTAATCTCATGTTATTACATTTCCACAAGAAATTATAGTATTCTGTATACTGATATGTTTAGAATATCTTAATTGTACTGTTTTCTAAATGTTTACTATTGATCTTAATATTTTAAATTTATCACAGAATATTTAGTAGTCGATCACATAGATGTACCATAAAAATTTGAGCACAGGCTGTTTAAGGGTGTGTCATCCGATTTTGTATTATGTCTTTAATAACAAAATGTTCTAAGGATATATATTTTGATCTCATTTTATATCGTCGATGCGAATGTTCTGAGAGACTACAATTTTTTTAAACGTAAAAATATTATATCAAGGGTAGTGTATAATTTAATATTATTGTAATCTATGCAACATATCAATTTAATAATGTTGTAGAGTTTCTATCTAGCATAATGGTGTACCTTGATCACAGGGAGTTTTAAATCTTAAAATGTCACAGATCCTGCCTCGTCTTTTCATGCTTAACCTTTGTCTTTGACGTATAAATTAAGAAAATGGCTATAACTGAAGATATTTTGGATCTATGTAAAATTATATGTTATACAAGTAATTCAAGAATTATGGGTTTTCATATATAAGTTAACAAGGAAGCTTCAGGAACTGTGCAAACCTTTCTATATCACGAGATCACGAAATGCACTCCAATAAAACCCAACAGTCAGAAATAGGAAGATCAAATATGATAAGGAGGTAGATTCTTATTGCACCGTATGATCAAGAAAATAAGATGTTACCTCTTTCACATTAATTAGTTTGTGATAAAAAGATGTATATAAATAAAAATGTATTTCATAATACATTTCATCAAAGGTAGTTTTGAAGTCTATCTTATCTTACGCACTTGACCATGAGAAACTGTTAATGTTCTGTCATCTAAACATAGCCCTGAAAGCAGGTTATCCCGAAAACAAATTTCAAGAAAAAATTTATAATTACAAATAGTTAATTTCACAATTTCGCAAAACACCCATGGGAAAAACATGAACAAGTTTTCATTGGTAATACGTAAACGCATCGTATATAATTGAAAATGAGTTGAAACTAATGATTTTAGAAAACATAAAATTAATACCACATTGTAATATGTCAATGTGTAAAGAAGAATCAGCAAAGAACCTCTGAATTAGTGTTCATCACAGATATGATGGATGCATTAGAATAAAAACTAACACCTGGTGTAAGAAAACCTTATAGTGTGCCGAGAACAAAATAACATAATAATTCTTAATAAATATAATACTTTACGTAACAATTTTGGTTACATGCAATACTTACCATTCCCTTACAAAGACTAAGGGAGACACGGGATCGATTGTCCCCTTCAACATAGCCATTGTAGTAACACCTTTCTGGAAATGGCCGTATCCACAACGTTGTATTTTCATCTAATAATTCCACAGTGTGATGATGAAATTGGGGAGCTATAAAATTATCATCTTTTTGTAACTGCAAGAGGAATGTTTTGTTATAAGCAACCCATCTATAAAATACTTTTTGTTTCCAGTCTTCTAAACTCCACCGGCGGTAGTGTTGACCACCAGGAAAAG
This sequence comes from Tachypleus tridentatus, assembly GCF_004210375.1. NCBI lineage: Eukaryota > Metazoa > Arthropoda > Merostomata > Xiphosura > Limulidae > Tachypleus > Tachypleus tridentatus. Next base: position 35,583,439 of record NC_134832.1, on the reverse strand, counting down.
GACGTCCACTGGCATCGAGACGAACGGGGTGCACCAGCTGAGATTTAGTGGGCAACGAACTCACTTGAGAATCTGAAAATAATTGATTAGATATCATATCATCAATCACATACGAACAGAAATACAAGATTTAAATCATATCTCGGAGATTTTAACCAATTGTTTAACATATTTATCTAATTAAAAATTAGTATCGTTTGTTTTTGAATTTCGGGCTTTTGAATTTACTCGAGGGCTATCTGCACTAGCCGTCCATAATTTAGCAATGTAAGACTAGAGGAAAGGCAGCTAGTCATCACCACCCACCGCCAACTCTTGGGCTACTCTTTTACCAACGAATAGTGGGGTTAAAATTATAATGTCCCCACGGCTGAAAGGGCAAGCATGTTTGGTGCGAACGGGATTCGAGCACGAGACCCTCGGATTACGAGTCGAACGCCTTAACACACTTGGCCATGCCGGGCCCATTAGTATGGTAAAAGTTTTAAGGTAAATAAGATCAGCTAATGTTTTTGCATGAAACTAGATTTCACTTAACTGCGTGAAAAACAGCAAATTATCTTCCTCTTTCTTTATTGGTGATTTCGTATCATTACATTAAGCTTTTTCTTGAGAGCGTCATTCGTCTGAAGATGCCCGTTTGAGATTGACGTAGAGAAAAAAAAAATGTTATATATATATATATATATACACACACACACACACATTAACAAACAAGTGGAATGTGACAGTTTAAAATAAAATAGAAAAATGTTTCCTTGTGTCACAAATAAATATTTATAACTGCATATAATACGAAACGTAGAAATCATCTTGAATTCTAGTAATGACAGAAATAGTCTACGAAGGTATAGCATTTAGCAGATCTTCGTGTCTGTACCTTTTATAGGATGATTAATTAAACTTTTTTAAACTAGTTTTAATAAGACAAAAAACGAAAAATTACTTTCTTTCACAACCGAGTTTTATGCTATATAATTTGGAATGACATGGTGTACTGTAGTCCGTTAAACACACACATGACAATAAATTGAATGTGCTCTCCATATATATACCAAATTTAATATATTTTAGTTTCCTTTATACTACAGCAGGAAGTGAGTCACCCAAGAACAGAAACTATTAACTGTTAAACTGAGTGGCAGTATTATGACCGAGAAGCTCCCATTCCCAAACTTATTTTCTAGTGTTCAAATAACTACATACAATTTTATATATATTTTGCTTTTGACGCTCGTGTGACAAGGGACGAATAACGAGTTATTTCTACATATCTGTCTTTTTAATTTTCTTTCAGTTTACAAAAAAAAAATCATGTGAATCTTCTGCTACATGTAAAACGTTTCAACATCAAAGTTATTCTTCACGGTATCAGAAGATAAACGTGGTCGTAAAACCAACCAAAACTCTTTACAGACCAGTTAATTAAACTTGAATAAAAACAACAATTTCTTATTTAATGTAGTTATCATAAAACGAATGAAGGATTCCAATAACTAGTTAAATGAACAGCTGAATTGAGCTAGATTAGTTGAATCTCTTGGGAAGGACATTTTATATGCATTTGGTTTCATTCAAGCGAAATATTGGTTGTAGTGTTTAAATCATTTTATTGGATTCTCCATCATTTAAGGCTATTAATTTGTACAAAAGAACAGAAACTATTAACTGTTCCCACTGTCCCCATTTAACATTTTTCTCTCTATCGTGATGATTAAAAGCAGTTAGCCTAGTCGAAAAGTAAAGTTCTGACACTGAAGTCATGTTATTCTCAGTGTACGAAATTATCTGCGACTGATACGTATCTCTAAAATGCACACAAAACCAACTGTGATAATGACATACCACCTTTATCAGAACTACGTCTATTTCAAGAACACTAAATATTGTCACTAAGAACAATCTTCTAGGAACACTTGATACTGTGATTAAGACATTTTCGACAATAAAAAAAAACATATTTTCCACAAAACTGAACGTTGCGATTGCAACACACTTATTCCAGGAATACTGGTCACAATTATTACTATAATTATCTTCTCTGAATAATGAAAAGTGTGATTAAATGAAACACCTTCCACGAATATTAAACAGTGGTATTAAGATATATTACGTATAAACCTTGAACACGTTGTGCAAGTAATATATTACCCAGCAACCTTAAACACAACTAAAAGAAAATGTATATTTAACACTTTTCTTAGTACAATGAAAGCACTAAATCATTAAAGATGACGGATAGAAAACTGAAAAAAAAACATAATTAGAGTTTAGACCAACATATTCTAAACCGCAAATAGGAGCTTCAAAGTAAAGAAAACAGCTAAGTTTTTGTTCTTGTTTTTTAACTGCTGCGTCAGAAACAACACCGTCACCTTGTATATTCCGAAGAGTGATATGACAGTCACATTTGTTATAAATTCATATTCTTTATGCTAGAACCAAAATAAAACAACAAGACTATCCTCTAGAAATATATAAATCAGTTACGTTTCTCAATGCTATGAAACTACCTTTTACTCAGATTAGTTGTTATTTTAGGAAATGATTACAACTATAATGTTACTGAATAAACAGCGTTCACAAGGTTGAGATATGGGTACGTTTTAAGTTTAATTTTAATCAAAGCATAACCAAGGACACGATCTATATTAATACACAAAACTGCTACTTTGCCGAGACTGAAAGATTCATTTGTACTATTTCTGCAAGTGTTGATAGATTCAGGTCATAAAAGCCAAAACTCCACTAGCTCCCAGCTGTAGCTTGAATATTAGGGATAACCTTGCGCGAAAATTCTAAAAGAGCAAAATATAGTCTTCACTAAAACTGTCTTTTTGGCTGGATGTGGTAGTTGTATAAAAATGTACCTATACACTTATTCTTACTCTATCACAATATTAATTTCAGAAACGGATAATACTGTTAATATTTTTGAATGACTATATATATGCAGGGAGAGGTTTCTAAATATAATTTATAAATATGGAAGTTAACCAAACTTCGTGTTAAAGTATATTTAAGCCAAACCAGTTCAGAAGCCTCCCTCTGTTCTTCATTGAAACTGAAGTATTGGTTTTGAGCAAATCGTATTGTTAAAAAAACAAGAATCCATAAACGTCATTGTTGAAAATACTAATGATATAATAATAATTACGTTCATTATTTCCGACTTTCTGTAAAAATCTAACATATTTATGTATTTACATTGAAATAAAACAATTTGTAATATCCCAAGTAGTCTCTAAATTTTACAGGTGTTTGTCTATCATTTTAGAAAATAATATATGTTAAATTAATGTGGATAAAATAATTCTTAACTAAACATCTAAGAAGGGTTGAAATATAATAATGTATTAAAAAATCACCATTATTTTAAGAAACAAAATAGGGAGTGTGTCAGCCAATTTATTAGAAATACAAACTGGAATATTTTTTCGGTGTTTTTATTGCTACATCCACCTTTTTTTATTATTACTATATTACAAAAATATTTTATTAATAATACTAGTACAAATCAGAACTAAAGTCAAATTAACTAAACACTGAATTCTCGTAACAAAGGCAGAACGATGTATTTTGTTCTATTCAATATTAAGTAAAAACTTAAATTATGTTCGGAATGATACTCAGAAAAAATTCCTGAGCTATTTTACACACTCATGTTTATATGCGATATGAATTAAAGAATTCACTACTTATAACTTTCATGATCAAGCTTAGGACATAAGTATGTTTGTTTTGAATTTCGCGCAAAGCTACTCGAGGGCTATCTGCGCTAGCTATCCCCAATTTAGTAGTGTAAGACTAGAGGGAAGGCAGCTAGTCATCACCACCCACCGCCAACTCATGGGCTACTCTTTTACCAACGAATAGTGGGATTGACCGTCACATTATAACGCTCCCACGGCTGAAAGTGCGAGCACGTTTGGTGTGATGGGGATTCAAACCCGCGACCCTTAGATTACGAGTCGAACGCCTTAACCCACCTGGCCATGCCGGGCTTAGGACATAAGTTAGAAACAATTCATTCTCCATTTTTAACAAATCCTATGGGCACTACTTTCTGTCAATTCTTTCTTAACAATGAAACTATATCCTATTAGTGTATTATATGTAAATTAAGGGTTCAAGAGTAACGATAGCTTACGTTTTCTTTAGGTTTTGTTATTTTAGTATCGAAATAATCAAAAGCGTTGAAGTAATAAGTTTAATCTCATTTGATAGCTGTGAATGAATGTAATGACCAGAATGACTAGAATCGGTAAATCCTTCATTTCGTCTGACAAGCACACTTTTGGTGTGCGAGATTTGTCATATTAAACTAGGATATTACCGATTAACGCTTGCTATGAACCCAAGCTTTCGCCCACGTTGCCTTTCATTCATATGTATGCATCAGCGCGTCTAATTGTACCCATTTTATCTATGTCGCAAGTCAATTTTTATGTAGATTCACGTTTGGGTACAAGCAGATTTTTATTTACTTAGTTTTCGAGTTCTATTATACCATATAAAAGTTTTATTGTTATTTATTTTCATTTTAACTATTTTAAGGTGAGATTCGTTTTTATTATGAAATAAAATTCAAATGTTTAAATAGAGTTTATCGTCACATATATGCGATTTTTTAAAATCACATGTTACGACTACTACAGGGGCCATTACATTTAATAACTATTACAGTTTTATGAATTTTGCCTACTTATTTATGAAGTAACAACTTAGCAAAATCTAGAAGTAATTTTAAACTGCATTATTGCTTGTTGTACGAGACCTTGAGTGTTACCCACGCGCAAGGCTGATTCAAAAAATAAAAATAAATACCCGAATTTCTTTAATGGCCCATATGACTCATTTAATTCGTCGGGAAGCAAAACCTTACCATAGATTCTATCAGTTACGTGAAATGTTTTGTCACTAAAATATATGTAAAATATTATGTTACTAATAGGTAACTAAATGTTGAGAAGTAATCCAAATCACGATATTTGTCCCCACAACCAAAAAGAAAAACAAACTATCAAATAAAGAATACAAATCTAAACCTAGAAGTGTAATATATAATGCCAGGAATAATTAATATATATTAAAATAAAATTAATTTTACTTTTTCTCATTCCGAACGAGTATTAATAAATCAGATTACACATTTAGTGTAAGCACTCACCTGTATTTAAAAAGTACGCTTTCTTTACAGTAACTCCTGCAAGAAGTACAGATGTGAGTACCCACCACATCGTGACAGAATCCAAAACACGTAAGCACTATCAACTCAAAAACTGGATGAAACAATCTTGGCACATGCCATTCAATTTGATTAATTGGAGGCAAGACACAATGACCTGGCAGATCAAAATCACGTGAGCACACAACAAAGTCTTAGGAACATTGATAGACGCCTTTGAATTTAGTACGACAGACGAAGCTCCCCGAACCCACGATGTCTCTGTCTGCACAGCGTACTGTGTGGAAACAATTCTTCCTAGTGTTATATTTGGGACACATATAAACCGTGAACAGTGTCAAGCCCTAGTGGTTAAAATAAGAACTACCTCTTTGATCACATACTACGAGCTATATAAAAAGTGTAAGTAGTTTATCTTTAATTATGTAAATTAAAAAACATGAAGGGTCCAATGTAAAAAGCTTTGACTTCATTAATAAAAATAAAATCTTTTGAAATTTCTATTTATACGTTTTAAACAATTCCATTATTTCGGTCACTTTTTAACAGCATGAATATTTTAAGTCTCACATTAATGTTTGAAAGCTCTGTTTATTGTCCGAACACTTTGAATGTCACATCAGTGCTTGAAGGGCTATTATATTATTTAATTATTTGAGATTCCTACTTTTACTTAAAAACACTCCGCACTGTTTGGTACTTAGCGATATTTTCGTTTTTACTGGTCTTGAGTCACCTCGAAGATTGAACACTTTTAGGCCCGGCATGGTCAGGTGGGTTAAGGCGTTCGACTTGTAATCTAAGGGTCGCGGGTTTGAATCCCCATCACACCAAACGTGCTCGCACTTTCAGCCGTGGGAGCGTTATAATGTGACGGTCAATCCCACTATTCGTTGGTAAAAGAGTAGCCCATGAGTTGGCGGTGGGTGGTGATGACTAGCTGCCTTCCCTCTAGTCTTACACTACTAAATTGGGGATAGCTAGCGCAGATAGCCCTCGAGTAGCTTTACGCGCGAAATTCAAAAACAAACAAACAAATCCACCACTTTCCAGCGTTTCAGTGAAAAAATATCTTTTATAGTGGTGATACAAATATAATCCACCTTTTCATACATGAATTAGTAGTCCAAGACTCCTGAAATTGAGCCAATAAACTTTACATTTTCTTTTTTCTTCTACTGCGCAGTTTGTTATTCATTTTTTTACCTTCCAACAGCAGTTTAAGGCATCTTGCTTTGTCGATTTAGGTCATTATATATTTATGCTTTCATTTTTTCTATACTATTTTAGACTTCTAACAGTGCCTGAATGAGCTTTCATTTAACCTGACCAGTTATAATTCTTTTGTTATCACTATTTCATGTCTAATTCTAAACTTTAAATTATTTTACTGAAACATTGTTTTTTCAAACAGTTAATACTTCAAAAACCTCTTGTATTGTTTGAATGCCAGTTTTAATGGCTTTTATGCAAGTTATTTAAGGCTCACTATATGTACGAATACTTTGAGGCTTTTATTAATGTGTCAGTTTCTTTTTTCCTTCATCCAACTATTTCAATTTGCTAGTCTGACAAACCCCTTTTGTTAGCTAAATAATTTGAATCTTGCAATAATAATAATACTTCAGTATGACATATTTATTTTTGAAAGTAATCTATAACCTGAATATTAATGGTGTGGGAGCTGTGTACAGATTTACCACTGCAGTATAATAGTAAAATAGGTGAAACGCCTCAGCACATCATCCTGATAGACATTTAACTGTTATTTTAACGATATCTAGTATACCAGGAAATGTTTATGAAAAGTGATGCGATATCAAGCGTAATGAAAGTGAATTATGAAACAAAACCCAGATATGCATTACGTGCAGAATTAAGTTTTCCAAGTTTCTATTGAATAATAAGATAAACTTTGAAACAAGATATTTATCAATTTCAGAATAAGGTACACCTAGGTAAATTAAGCAGATTTTATGCATGTTTAGAAACAAATTGAGAGTATATGTGCAAAGTTTACTCTTTGTTTGGTCTAAAAGTTCTTTTTAGGATAACACACTGAGTAATAAGAAGATTAGATAAAAGAACTGTTCGGGTAAATATGTTGTCATTGTTCTATTGAACAATATGTATTCTGTATTGATTCACAAGTTTAGTTTTCCATCACTAGTTACAACTACTGTTAAAGTTTGACCCCAGAGAGTTTCACAGTCTTAAAACTTATGAGTTGATGTGAGAAATGCATAATAACTTTAATTGAGATGCAAACACTATTAGTACACTGTTCGAATTCTCCACAATTTATCCTTCTTGTTGTTATCATGTATGTTATTAACAAGCACAGACATTATTTAATAATTTTAATTCTGAACAAAATTATTTTCTCGTGCCATTCTGAAGTAGTTTAGTGGTGGTCCGGCATGGCGCGTGTTAAGGCGTGCGACTCGTAATCTGAGGGTCGCGAGTTCGCATCCCCGTCGCACCAAACATGCTCGCCCTTTCAGCCGTGGGGGCGTTATAATGTTACGGTCAATTCCACTATTCGTTGGTAAAAGAGTAGCCCAAGAGTTGGCGGTGGGTGGTGATGACTAGCTGCCTTCCCTCTAGTCTTACACTGCTAAATTAGGGACGGCTAGCACAGATAGCCCTCGAGTAGCTTTGTGCGAAATTCAAAAAACAAACAAACAAACAAACTAGTTTAGTGTGTGTTTGTATCTTTAACAAAACTGATGCAACTTATGGTAATATATAAGTTTATTTGATCTTTTACGTGCTTTATAACCTTCGTTAGTTTTATCAATTCAATGTCAAACAGAGGAATAATAATAAAAATTGCTAGTAGGGCATGAAACCAAAACATTATTATTCTTTGACATAATATTCATGCTTTGTAAGCTACCTTTTTTATAATATAAAATTATTCTTTAGAAGAAGATTGATTCGAGTATATTTTTAAACTAAGGTAATAAAATTTTAATTTCAAATGCTCATATCAAGACTTCTTAATCATTGTAAAACAACTGAGAATAGAAACACATAAACCATTTTTTTTCGTGTGTGTCTTCATATGTTTAATCTACGCATCTCAAAATACACAATGTTACTTGACAACAACATCAACAATCTGCGTAAAGTATTTTTCAGGTACGTGTAATACGTGAGGATAACACTACTGTTCTAAATTTATTCTATTAATTCTATCGGTGCAAGTCAAGCCTTTACTGGTGAACAAATAATCAAATTACGTTGCAAGGTGCATTTTTATTTTGTATATTACATTTTAGCACTTTTCAAAAGAACTGTTTAATTTGGAGTAACTGCAATCTACACGAAATATAGCTATACACATGATAACTTAAACTACAGTCAATGTATTATTTGTAAATTTACAGAAGCAGTGCTATGCCACGAATTAAAACATATCCTTATCCTAAATAAGGAAGCTCATCCTATTCTCCTTACTTGTCCTGATTGTAAGAAAAGTTGGGTAAAATTGATACGAATGTAATCCCACGAGTAACGTTTCAAGATTACGTATGTTGTTTGTACGGATATTATAACAGTTTTTTGTTCACGACTTAATTTTGCTTGATAATGCAAGTTTCAGTTTAAGTTTGAGTGCTGACAGATTCTTATCTCGGTTATGTGTCGTCCATGCCTGGCATTTTGAACATTTATAGAAGCTGATACTCTTTTCCTCAATTGGATACAACCTATTCTTTTACATCCTTGTATCAGTAGGTTAGAAAATGACATAGTAGTTCGTATATTTCTTGTCATGAAGAATAAAAACTTTGCATTATTGGCCAGAGGTCGAAAGGTGATTAACCATCATTCAAATACCACAGGCCTAATATAATTCTAATAATATTTGGCTGCTTCGACAGCTAAAAACATGCAATAAATTAAATTTTATTCTATCCTACACCATGGCAAATAAAAGAGAACTCTTTAATTGAATAAGGTGTTAACTTTCAGTTCTCATTTAATATCAGTCAGTCGTGAAAATTAACTTTTCACTGTGTTTTTCACGCTTCCTGAATTTAGCTTTCTGAGGCAAGGTAATTAAAGAAAATTTGTAATAAAAAGTTTCTATGTTGATAGAAAAGCTTAAAAATTAGTTTGACAGCAAAGAGGTTTTGCATTCAATATTTTAAAAAGTTGTATTCGTCATTTCAAAGCGTTTATTGAAAGATTCAAGAAGTTTTATTCAATACTCAAAAGCAAACATTCAGTTGACATTTAGAAACAAAACTAATTTATCGTTGTTTTTTTTTAGTTTTATTCAACGTTTCAACAAGTTTAATCAAGTTTTCAAGTAGAAGTTTGATTAAACACTTAAAAATAAACTCTTATTGAACATTCTAAGAAATCATTTTAAATATAACCTCTTAACTGAAAATTTCCGTCTTATAAAATAAGATAATTGATTGGTTTGTTTTGAATTTCGAGCAAAGCTACTTGAGGGCTATCTTCGCTAGCCTTCCATAATTAAGCTAAAACTAGAGGGAAGGCAGCTGGTCATTACCACCCACCGCCAATTCTTAGACTACTCTTTTACTAATGAATAGTGGGATTAACCGTCACATAACGCCCCTGCGCCTGAAAGGGAGATCATGCTTGTTGAAACGAGGATTCGAACCCGCGACCCTCGGATTACGAGTCGAGTGCCTTAACCACCTGGTTGGATAATTGACAGAAAATAAGATTACACGTAGCTTGTTTGTTTATTTTTAATTTCGCGCAAAACTACACGAGAGCTACCTGCGCTAGGCGTCCCTAATTTAACAATGTAAGAGTAAAGGGAAGGCAGTTCATCATCACCCACCGCCAAATTTTGGGCCACTCTTTTAGCAACGAATAGAGGGATTGGTCATACCGTTATAACACCTCCACCGCTGAAAGGGCGAGCATATTTGGTGTGATGGGGATTCAAAACCGCGACTCTCAGATTGCTACGCTGGGCTTGACATAGTAGGAAAAGAGCTAACCTAATAAATATTGTATCAAATTCAGTTACACTAAATTCTAAAACAGATAGACACAACTCTGCTGATTAGTTAATTGTAACACTTAATAGTACTATTTTTTGGTAGAAAAGATGTATATAACCTATATAAAGGCATGTTTATTTATTTGTCTTAAACAAACACACATTTTGGTAAAACTGGTTGGCGAAATTTAATTTATTTCTTTATTTGTTGATGAATGTATACAATAGTCAACTTATGCATGAGAAGCTTAATTTTCTCACAAAAGCCAATCGGACTTTGTTTCAGTATAAACTGGAGTCAGTCTTTCGAACCCTCTACTTCGCAAGAATTTTTTTAAACAACATTAGTTTCTGTTCCTTCTGAATTGAAAGGGATAGTTTGTACAAATTGTTAAAGGTAAATATGCTCAATGAAGCCTGTATGATATAACATTATTAGCCATATATGTCAGAAATGTCAGTGTCTAAAAACATGTACAAACTGCAGATCGCTTTGTTAGTTTAGATTAATTTAAGTAAGTTTATTTGTTTCAGCATTTCCCTACAAAGCTCGGTGCGGATAGTCGTCCCTAATGTTGAACTGATAAATTAGAGAAAAAGACATTTTGTTAACATCAAGCACTAATTACTAACTCTTGAGCTACTCTCGTCTGATGGAGCATATTTCTACAACAACGACTTGCAAAACACCGGGATTTCATGATCCAAGCACACTAATTACTTAACCACACCTGGACACCAGTCTAAGCTCACGAATCATATTTGTAATGGCCTACTTTTCTCTCCTTTTGATTTTTCAACAGAAAACATAAAAATATCTCCTGTAAAGGTTGCTGGTACGTTCTTGAGTTTCATCTATTTTTGAATATTTTAAAGTTTATTATACATAAAAGACGATGGCTCCAATAGTATTAATTGTTGTGGCACTTTGTTCTTAGTCGTTTTGTGTTTTTATGAATAAAACTTGTTGCGAGTCAAATAAACAGGATTCCTTGTGTGGAACAAGTCTAAAAGTGATTTCGTAATGTTATTGTTTCACACACAAGTGAGTTTTTCAAACTCTCCCAAAGTAATGTCCAGAAAGTAAATATTGATAAAATAGGTATTAATTGTTTGTTTGTTTTGAATTTCGCACAAAGCTACTCGAGGGCTATCTGCGCTAGCCGTCCCTAAGTTTGCAGTGTAAGACTGAAGGAAAGCAGCTAGTCATCACCACCCACCGCCAACTATTGGGCTACTCTTTTACCAACAAATAGTGAGATTGATCGTCACATTATAACGCCCGTACGGCTGAAAGGGCGAGCATGTTTTGCGCGACGGGGATGCGAACCCGCGACCCTCAGATTACGAGTCGCACGCCTTAACTTGTATTAAGTCTTATAGTAAAAATTGAGTTTATAAGGAATATTAATAATTATTTACCAACAGATATAATTTGCCATGCCTTAAAATGATCCAATGAAAGGGAAATTATTGTTTTCGTTGTATTCTTACTCTAATGCCCCCCAGTGGCTCAGTGGTACGTCTGCGGACTTACAACGCTAAAAACCGGGTTTCGATACTCGTGGTGGGCAGAGCACAGATAGCCCATTGAGTAGCTTTCTGTTTAATTCAAAACAACAACAACTTGCTCTAAATTTAATTACATTTACTGAAGTCTATAAAAAAACAGTGAAGATTTTCCGAATAAAATAGATTATAAAAAAAACAGTTCAGTTGTCAAAATACAACAAAGACATATGTATTAATTAGCACAGCTCTATGTCTGCGGACTTATACTGTTAGAAACCACGTTTCGATACCGGTGGCGGACAGAGCACAAATATCCCTTTGTGGAGTTTGTGCTTAATAACAAACGACACCAATATATTATTTATTAACATCATGTTAAAAGGCCATATCATTAATTCATTTCGTGTGGCTATTTAAATGTTTCTTTACATCCAATATTTGAGAAGGTACTTGTAATTTAAGATTGTGAATTGGCTTTCAGGTGAAGGCTATGCGTTTCACTTTACCCACTTCTTTTTAGTTATTAAGCACAGGATCAAGCGAAAACATGTCCTTAGTAGACAAAACTTTGCTTATCCTTTAGGCCGATTAGAGAGCAATGTTACAGTACGAATGTTACTTTAGTGCATTTTCTCACCGTTATAGGTATTGAGCTATGATGTTTACTCAGAAAAATTTCCAAAACGTTAAAAAATTAGCACATACAATTGTTATACAAATTGCAAGTTGAAAGGCTGTTTCCTTATTGTTTTTCTGTATTTTTTAATTCATAACGTGTAGTTTTTAAACAAACTGATGAAACTCAGAGAATTGGTGTTTAATGTATATATACAATAGTAGCTTTGGTAGATTGTTTAGGGAGAGTATTCATGATGAAACTTTGTAGAATGGACGGTAACTGCCGTCTATAAATCCTAGGAGAAAAAAGAATTTTGATGTGGGGGGAAACGGGAGTATCCCGAGAAATCCCACTTTCACTGGCGGGGCGCCGAAAGAAAACAACCCCACCAGTGCCCAACACTGAAAGTATGAAGGCATATATGGCTAGACATTAGAGTTTACATTCAGGGCATGTATGTAGTTGTATGGAGAGAGGTATCGCTGCCAAGTTCGTGGGGTGGCTGCTAGTTGTGGAAATTGCCCTGTTAATTGTGTGCGGTTGCTTGCTTTTCTATAGTGTTTAGATGCTAGATAGGTAAGCCTTTTCTTGAGAGGCGAGATGGTGCTTGCTTTGTCAAGGTAAGCTGTTGGTGTGTAACTAGGGAGTCGATATGCCAGTTTGAATGGTAAGATTCTGGGCCTGTTATAATTTTTTAAGGTGGTAGAGGTGTGCGTTCGCAGTAATCATGTTGCCGTATTCAATGATCGGCCGGATGTAAATCTTGTATATGATGAGAATCGTTTTAATTTCTACAGCCCTTGACAATACTACTGATTCTTCTGAGGTAGAAGATTCGTTTATAGACTTTTGAGAGTATGGTTTTGAAGTGATCAGTTCAAGTTAGTTTCTTGTTGAATATGATGCCAAGAAATTTTATAGTTGAAGAAAATTTAAGCTCAGTGTTCACCATTTTCAGTTTGACTTTAGGGATAGATTTTTTTTCTCGAGATTTTGCGTTTAAAGATTATAGCCTGAACCTTGAGTGTGTGTGTAGGTGTTGACGGTCTTTTATAGTATCCTGGTAGATTGTGGAAAGCGTGTTGTGATTGGTTGGATTATCACTGTTTATGGTTGGAAGATAGATTTCCTGTAGATTCAACCAATGGCAGCCACAGATTGCTCACCTCTAATCCGCAATCTCTGTTTAGTGAAGGTTTAATAGTATTAATATAAAATGATTCTTTGATTTTTCTTGTCTTCTAGAATTCTTCTAGAATTTGTCTGTGTTGATGATTTTAGTTTTTTCCCAGTTTGTTTTGTGTCCAGTTGACGTGGCATGCTCTGCAATGGCTGAATTTTGTGTTTCCATGAGTCTTGTACTATCTTTATGTTCTTTTATTCTTGTCGCAAGTTTACCCATTTCTCCAATTATATATCGTTGCAGGGACACTGAAATTCATAAATGACGTTTTTGAGATTCTCTTTGGTAGGTTGCTGTTTGTTTTTTACCAGAATGGACCTTAAGGTATTGTAGGATTTTCACCGGACTTCTATGTTGACTTTTTTGGCTATACATTTGAGTTTTTTACTCAAATGTTGTAGGTAAATGGTGGTAATGATGGTAACTTTCTGATCTATTTTGGCAATTTCTTCTTCAAGGAGTTTTTGATGAAGAAGGAAGTGTAATCATTTTGTTTAAAACTTTCTATGATCTTATGATCTGCTTCGATGGATGTCTTATGGCAAATGTTTTCTGCTCTCTTGTTTAGGCATTGGATTATACTACGTTTTATCGAGGTTGGTTGATAAGGCTGGAAGTGTAGGTAGCTGTCGGCGTGGGTGTGGTTTCTGTATACAGTTGTTATATTTTGTCTTGCTTGTTTGCTGGTGAGTATGTCAAGAAACAATACTGTTTTGTTTCTCAATTCCAATAGCGAAGTGGATTCTTTTGTCTACGGCACTGAGATGTTCTAAGAAGATAACTTATAATAACAGATTAATGCAGATTAAAGTTTAATAAGCTTCAAAACTGACGTGATAAAATGTAGGTTCTGGTTAAGATGTAGTTTTCTGTGTACTGATATTTCTTACTAAAATTTCGATAGCGCACTGAGATTGTATTTTGAACCAACATTCATACGTTTTCAGGAATGGTCTGAGTGGTTCGGAAATAATCAGGAACTTCGTTCTCTTTTCTTCTACAATATATGTCTTGCCCTTTTTCTTTTATAATGATGACAGTGTTACAGAAAATATCATGCTATGCAATTATTCACTTAAAAACACGTTTCTTTCTATACGTTAAGTTTCAATCTGATAACTCTAAGATATGAATACGTATTAGCCTAACAAGTAATATCTGACTCAACAGCAGAAAATATTACTATTTTTATAGGTTGTGAGCTATGTATCCTATCCGATCCTGAAATTCGAAAGTTCATGAATTGGGTAAACAGATGTGTATGGCATGATGCAACGATTCTTTTGCTGTTCTGTTTTTTTATCCAAATAATTAATTGTTACGACGTGTCTATCGTACCAAATGTACATCCGTACGATAGGACAATACTATTTTGTTATACTCTAATGCTCTTCTCTTTCTGTATTTCTCTTTCCATATCTTCAATTTTTTTGATAACTTAGCACTTCACTCAGTAAAAGTCTTCGTATTTTTTATCCTTATCTGATTTTGAATCATTCTCATTGTTCGTATCGTCAAGATCCGCACACCATAAGTTTACTTACTGCTCCTGTACTCAGACATATTTCTCTTCAGACTTTTGACAGTACTTCCCCCACTGAATCTCTTCTGACATATCTTATGATCAACGTTTAAAGAAACTGGTGCGTCGCCATGATCGCATTCACATGAGGGAATTTTTTCCTTGATTCTTAAATCTTTCGTTAACTTCTAGTTGATTAAGCTTTGTTTCTTAAGTTTGTTCAGTGTTCTATCGATGGCTCTCTCATTCTCCTCTGTAAGGTCATTGTTGATCGATTTGTATTGGTGTTTGTGTAGTAATTGCTTGACCTTTTTGTCATAATCTTTGACGTACAGGGTGACTATACTGTTTCCTTTGTCCGCTGATGGAATCTTGATATTGTTGTCTTGTTTTAGAATGTTCAGTGGACTACATTTCTGTTTAATGATTTTCGGGCTTGGATTTTTGGCATTCCTGAGGATAGTGCAAGTGTGAAATGTGAATTGTTCAGCCATAGGTTTCAGAAGATTTTGTAGAGCAGATTATAAGATTGCAGCTATTTGACAGTTGAAACCGTGCTAGGTTGCATGGCGAAACTTAGACCTAGGTTGAGGATTTTGTTTTCTTTATCACTTAGTAATCTCAACCTGTAATTGTGGATGTTTGTAGTAGTCGCAGGATTATCTGTCTTCGTAAGTCTTTTGAATTTTTGAAGTGTTTCTTCTTGATACTTTATAGATTGGATTAAAACGTTCGCTGTAGAGTTTTAGTATATTTAATGCTCTTGTATTTGTGGTCAAAGGTTGTTTAAGCTCAGTATATTGTGTCCCAGTTGTGTTAGTTAGATGGTGCTTCTTCCATCTTTGTTCTTTATATGTCATCTTAGGAAATGCCTGCTGGTATTGCTGAGAATTTTTTATCTTTGTAGTTCTGGCGAAAGTAATTTCTTTGATTATCAGAAAGTTCTGGATGATGTTCGAATCTAAACTTTGCCAAACAACCGAGCACAGTTCCAACTGTTGACATAGTTGGAACACAATAAATTAAATACATTTTCTATGTAGGATTGTCAAGCAGACCTTGCACTAAATCTTTTAAAATCTATTTTTATCTAGTATTTTGGAATTATAAAAGTGAGTATGCTAGTTTGTTAACCCATTCATTGCAGCTGTGACGTATATTTCTCAGTGATCCTTCCCTTTCACACTGCGACTGGGACAAATATTTCCAATTACCACTCAAAATTGTCACGTGTGACGTATGGGAGTAAAATGTGTTATAAAGGATTTATTGGTATCCAACATTATGTTAATATATGGGTTTTTTAATGTTTTCTTCTCAGCTCTTTAGTGACCAACAAGATGTCTAAGAAGAGTGCACGATAAGCGCATGCTGACCATGCTCGTGCTCCCATCGCGAGAGCAACGAGTAGCAACCTCAATTACTTTGTAGATATGTTTGCTGTGCTTGACTCATATAGCTCAGAAGATAAGGAAAGTGAGTCAAGTGGTATTTATATGCGTGATGATGAAGAGGCATTTAGATAAGATAATGATAGCAATCAAAATGATGAGTTTGGCCTCATCAGAGACAGGAGTAAACACCGTCGAAATTGGGAAACATTTGTCCCAATCGCAGCATGAATGGGGTGAGTGCACTGGGAAACATACGTCACAGTTGTAGTGAATGGGTTAAATAATGAGGTTACGTTCCACTAACACAATTCTATAATATGTAAATGAGAAAGTCAAGTAACAATCACAGCCAATATAAAATCACGATGGAATGGCAACTAGATTTTAGCATTATTTAGCATTCGTATGTTATATGACACCACTAAAAATTAATCGATTTTGGGATGGGTTTGTAATAGTAATTTCCAAAAAAGTATTCATACAATCATATAAAATTGTATTTAGATAGAAAGTTTATGATTTCAAAGCTGGGGATATTAAGTCATGTAATTAATGGCATTGGAAAACAAAGAAATATGGATCACTGTTAGATACTAGAAAGAGACAAGCCGTGGTAGACAAAATGCGGTTTCTTTTAACAGTAAGGTCACCGGCAAAAGCTACCAAGTGTATCAGACAGCAATACGCAACGTAATCAGAAAGAATGTGATCGTTTGGAAACAAACAGAAACTATGTATAAATGAGTTACTTCTACGACATTTTAGTTCAATAGTCGCATACCCTAAGCAGCAAGAGAATAAAATAAAAAGACATATAGCCTGTGGATTTCTATGCAAACGAAATCTTATGGAAATTACTACTAAATAGTCATTTCCGTAAATGCAAAGTAACCATGATGAGTTGTGTGCTTTAGACATGCATGATAGCTTTATGTTATAGCAGGTTAAAAATAAAGAGTTGAAGGATTTTTCTTTATTCCTCAAAATCTTAGAGCAATATTATAAAAATACATTACTAAAATAAAAACATGCAGACCAGAGTGGGTTTAATAATTACTTTTTGATGGTATTAAGAAAATTTCAGAAGTTCTATATTCTAAAGTGTTCATAATTTTTCTTTACTGATAGCATTTCTTTAAAAAGTTATAACTCATTGAAAATAGTATTTTTTATTGTTGTTGTTTAGCCATTACGAACCAGAGAAAAATGACCAATAACTTGTTAAAAAATACCAAAACAAACAATAAAGGAAATAGGTCAACTTTTTGAAAAAATTGTAGAAGATGTTTGATAAACCGCTAATTAAGTTATGAATAAAATATAGAATAGTGCAAATAGACAACATTTTTATGATCAATAATAGTGAATAGGGTAATGAAGATTCCTGCCAAATAAATAACTTCATCGGATTCTCTTTTTAAAATCTGTGATTGGTAATCACTTGCATTAGTTCATTAAAACCAAACTATATATATTATTTACTAAAAGTAAACTGTTTGTTTTATCTGCTTGTACAGTTTATTTGAGGTTATAACTTACAAAAAAAAAGTTTCATAGTGAACTCTCAGTGACTTAGCTGTAAGTTTGCGAACCAATAAAGCTACAAATCGGGTTTCAGCACCCTTGGTGGCACAGCACTGTTTGTGCTTAATTACAAACAAACAAAAAGCTGTGTGATGACAATAATTTTGAAGGCTTCAAATTTGTAAACGAAGTTTAAAGTTATACAAGAGACAAACATGCTAACGTTATTTGAATATATTGTAGTCAAGCGAATATTTGTTTATTTTTGTTGAAGTTCACTAAAACGATATCAGCGCTAGCCGTCCCTGATTTAGAAGGAATAGATTAAAAATGGGATTGAACGCAACATTATACTTCTTTCTACCCCCCTAGCTGAAAGGAGGAGCATGCTCGGAAATGGAATTCAATCCCAAAATCTGTATATTGCTAGATGTGCGCCCCAACCGCCAAGTAACATGCCAAGCATATCAAACAACTGAGACTTCTGCCTTTAACGTAATGTTGATAATCAAGAATAATGTAATATGTTACGTAATACAATTTATCTTAGACGAGTCTCCGATTTATTATGTTACATATTACGATTTCAAATAGCTTGGGCTTTTAATTTGTATTTAGAAATTAATTGGATGTTAATATGTATCAAATTTATGAAATTTGCCAACAATAATAATACACACAATTATATTTATATTATAAAATTGGTATGAGATCGTATAAAACACCAACAAAGATAAAACATGAGTTTTCAACTTTGCAATAAATTGTACCTATTATTACTCAAACTAATATTGCAACTAATTTCTAGCAAAGAAATATTACGTGCTATAAGCTAAGGTGTCTCAGTAGTAAGCTATAATTCTGAGCTAAATTCTTGGGCGCAATACTGCTAGTCCAAAGTTGCAGGGCAACATTTAAATACTATTTTAATCTATTTAAATTAGGAACAGCTGGCGCAGATGGCCGTCGTGTAGTTTTGCGCGAAATTCAAAATCAATCAATCAGTTTAGAAATGATATCTAATATATGCATCACAATACATGGACTTTGCCCTGAATAGGGTCGGAGAAATATTCAGTTCACTTTGACCCAAAAATGAAGTAACTATCAATATCAAATACTGCAAGACCACATAAGTACGGGAAGGAGGAAGAGGTCAAAGAGAATCTGACCCTCCAGGGTACGAACATATCATACCCAAACACTGAGAGTGAGAGAATGATGTCTCTTAACATAAAGTTTTCATAAAGTTATATGTTTTCTATATATTAAACATTTATGCCTATAGATTATTCCGCTCACTTGGGTTTCATATAATATATGCATTCAAACGCAAAATTATCATTCACCATAAAACACAATAATTTACAGAATTAAAGTATAAACTTATAATTGTAGATATATAAATCATAATGCTGTATGATGAGAGCAATAAAGAAACGTGTCACAGCAAAAATATGCGAACTGTAGCTTACACATATATGACTTTAAGAAGTAAAGAAACTGATGTTCTGTGGTAATTTTTATTAACTTGTCATTTACTTGAGATCCTTCCTGATTTAGAAAAGAATTACTGTTTTTTTCTAGCAAGAGATTTTAAGTATGGTTACGTAGACAATTTACTATAGCCAGTTACAACTGTCATGTGTTCATGGTGCTTTTTATGAGTAGAACCAGCTTATCATGATATCTTACGACAAAGCTATTTTTTATAAGGTCTTACAAGTCATGTTGTTTGCTATATCGAACACCAGCTACAAAAATTTCAATCTGTAGTTATCTACTCTTGTTAAATTTACATTATATAAATGACCTAAAACTGTATGCCTTATTTATATATAGAAAGAAAGCCAGAATGACCTGTAATTTTCGAATATATGAAACAGCTGTCTTTCATTTGATGGTAGCGTGCACTTTCATCTTGTTTGTTGAAAGTCTTAAAATGGTAATTAACTTTGAATTAATTCTTTTGTTATAAAGACAAACTTGTTTGTTGGCAATAAAAAATGTGAAAAATCGTAACTATGAAACGCAAAATTTGTTTTCTAAAATATTTTTGTAGACTGAATTATTTTGAATAATCTCTAAAAACGGAAGTAATTTATTCATTACGCAAACTGTTTTGCATGGTTACCAGAGCGCTTTAGCTTTCTAATATATTAAATTTTACTAAGTATATCAATAGGCGGGCAATGAACGATTGTATGTTGAATATATAATACCACAGTGTTTAGTGTCACGAGGTTTTGTGCACTCTCTATGGGGAAAACAGCTTGTTTGTTTTGGAATTTCGCGCAAAGCTAAATGAGGGCTTCCTGCGCTAGCCGTTCCTAATTTAGCAGTATAAAGACTAAACGGAAGGCAGCTAGTCGTCATCACCCACCGCCAACTCTTGGGCTACTCTTTCACCAATGAATAGTAGGATTGACCGTAATGTCATAACGCATCCATGGCTGAAAGGGCGGGCATATTTGGTGTGACGGGGATTCGAACCTGCGACCCTCAGATTACGAGTTGAGCGCCTTAACCACCTGACCATGCGGAGAAAACAAAAAGTTTTCAATAAGAATATCATTACTATTAGCAATCCTTCACAGAAAAAAATGTATAATTTCTAATAGATATTTCTTATGGCCAATAAATAAACTTCACAAGACAAAGATGTATGCATGAAATTGAATTGTAAATTTCAACATGGGGGTTAAAACCCTCACTAATAGATTTGGCACTCGAGCTTTCTTTTTTTTATATTCAGTAGATTAAGGTAATTCGTATGTTGATGTCACGAGAGTGGTGTTGTTCATAGAAAATACAGCAAGAACAGTTAATCTATCTCATCATATAGGCTTCCTGTAAAATTTAAAATATATCGATTGATGAGAAAATATTCGAAGACATAGACTTAAGTTATTTTTCAAATTTTATGGACTCCGAGTAAAATATTCAGATCTACGAATTTTTGGTTCATTTTAAAATGTAAGGATTTCAAATAAATATTTGTTCTAAATCTATTTGATGTACAAGAAATACATACCCATTCCATGTGTACTGTGATAAATTTCACATGTTTATGCATTGTTACATAATCTCACTCGAAATGTATTGAGCATGTGTTCAGTTTTCATACAGTGTTATGTGTATTTACTTTGCATGTGCCTTTGTAGGTGTTCGCATGTATTATTGTTTACGCTTGCTTGATGGGTATTGCAGTGTATGTTCATTATTATATTTTACTGTGTACTGGAACTGAATCATATAATCGCTGTTACACCTTTGTCATTTAATACATGATGCAGTAACCGACGTAAACCTAGCCCAAATGTTTACCTACGGAGAAAAAATTCCGCTCGTTGCGTACGTTTTCAGGCACTAACTACCGTCCAAACGACAAGCGAGATCCATTGATTTGCTCCCTATGAAATTACTAGTTTTGTTCTAATATACGTTTACAGTACGCACAGATAAAGGCCCTGCGTTAACATGAAAAATGTCGTACAGCCATCTGCATCAACTTATAAAAGCAGAATGTAGAGCAGTTCATGATGAAACCCACTTGAAGTAAGTATGTATCTCGAGATGGCTATTATGGGTATCAGCCGTCTTAAGATACAACGTAGAGCAGTGTTTCTTGAGTTTAACGTTGTCGCTCTATCCTATAAGATGTCTTCACAACAATTTCTATCTATCTTTCACAGATGACACAGAAAGATGGCCATCAAAGTTATAAGAAACATACCACATATGTGATTAGTTTATAATAAATATATTATATATAATAACGTGCCAGCAGCACGTTATTACGTTCTAGCTTTCTGTAAACTTGAAGTGATGTGAAAACGGCATGCTTATGTCTTATTTTATGTTCGTAAAATAAATAAAAAATACTAACTAACAAGAAAGTGTAACATTCTATGTCAAAAAGGTAGATCTTGATGAAAGGTGTTTCGTTATTTCATGACAAGATTAAATATTTTAGCATTAATTTTCACCTTCTCTTAACTTTACTTTTTAAGACATTCTTTATACAGAGTGTTTCATTGTGAAAGAACTAATAAAAACAAAATAAGCCTTGGAGAACCGTACACATATTTCAAATATATTCATATTTACTAAGTTACATTTTTAGGCTAACCTAGACGTATACGTCATAGTATATAATGCCTTGTGCTGGCAAAGCGTTATCTACAGTACGGTGCTTTTTGTAAGATCTTTTATAACCTGAGTTATAAATGAATAAAAATATTTTACAAGAAACAAACATTTTCAAATAATCAAACTTATAAACAAGCTATGTTAAATCAACACAAAAAATCATTATTTGAATATGTTTTTATCAATAAAAAAATGTAATGTTTTATCGTCTTGTTACTCTGTCATCGTGGGCAGCACACACGTTGTGACAGTTATAAACGTAACTTTCCTTTTTTTGTTTCAGATGAAATATCGATTGTTATAACACTTATCACAAAAATATTTTATCTTTAAAGGCTATATTCAATTTTTCAACCCCTATGTTAGATACGAGACCCAAAGTAAAATCCTGACACCGTTAGAACATTTTTGGGTCATAAGGACATTATTTGCTATTGTAATTTAATTGCCCAAGGATGTGGTTGTTTTTGCAATCTTTGTACAGTAGTAAATTCATTAAAAACTAAAGGTTGGGAAAACACGTCTCAATAAAAGGGAGAAATTAATTGAAAAAGTATGTACTAAACTACCTCTCCTTTTGGAGGAGAAAGAGACATGGTGTAATTTAGTTTCCAAACACTTATAACGCTATCATATAAAGTGATATTCTTGTAAAACATACGTTGTACTTCGTTTTATGTCAAGCATGTTATCGCTAAACCTGTCCTTGTTTGTGATAACTAGGAGAGTAGTTTGACATTTAGCCAATAAATAATCCAACATATACAGTCTCTCCCTCCAAAAAGCATAAACAAAAGAGGAACACGTATTACACACTAGAATACGCACTCATAAGAAGCTTTAGCCATTTATGATAAGACCTTGACCACTTCAACGTCATTCACCCACGATATATTTAAAAATAATAGGTAAGTTGATATTTTGACCTCAAATTATGAAAAACAGTTTACAAAGAGAACAGTTTACAATTCCTGTTGCTTTCAAAATACAATATTGCTTTGATAAATTAATAATTTTACATTTATAAAGTAATAGAATTAAAAAAGATCCGTATACTAAGGCTTTTAATTTTAGTTTATCAGTTGTTTTAAATGCTGTATAAATTTTATTTAATACATTTGCCAGAACGTTTTCAAAAATAAACATTCCTGGATGCTAGTTGCAATGAAACAAATTATGATGCAGTTAGTTCTATCTCGTTATGTAATTAGATACTTCTAACTCTACATCTACTTCTTTTTACTTAGAATAAACAGATCAGCCGTAGAAATATCATATTTTATCTTTATATATAAAACAGGGATGTAAATTTATAGTTATCTGTGTAGAAAGCAAAAATAAATGTGATTTTACAACTAGCTGTAAACAAAGCAAAGAACTTAATTTTACAGTTAGCTGCAAATAAAGCTGTACATGATTTTATGGTCAACTGAATACAAAGAAATGTATGGGGTTTTTCCATTAGCTGTACAAAACACGAGTTTGTTTTAATTTTGCGCAAAATTATAGGAAGGTTATCTGTGATAGCCGTTCTTAATTTAGCAGTGTGAGAACAGAGAAAAGGCAACTAGTCATCACCACTCACCGCCAACTCTTGGACTACTTTTTACCAACGAACAGTGAGATTGACCGTCACATAATAACTACCCCACGGCTGAAAAGGCGTGCATGTTTGATGTGACCCATAGATTGCGAGTTGAGCGCCTTAACCACCTGGCTATGCCAGGCACAAAACACAAGAAGTGTGTTCCTTTTGTTGGCTAATTAAATCAATATGAATTACTTTTGAAAATTAATTAGTATTTTTATTTCAAGTTTTAAAGATAATTAACTGAAATGAGTGTATCATGTTTTCAGAAGATTCGAGAGAATTGTAACAGTCAGTGGTAACAATGGCTAATGTTGTTTTTATGTAATTTGAATACTGACATTCTAACACTGCACTGAAAAATTAACAAATCCAAAACTAATTTATTAAAATGGGCAGCATGTGCCACCATATGAGTATATCGTTGTTACTTTTCGAAACATCCAAATGCAATAGCCAATTGTTATCCATATTATTTATGTTAGTTAAATAACATACCGACTACAAATGTATAATGTTTGAGTACTAATCTGTCATAATGTATTTATATTTTTAGCAGACAATCAAGGTTCCTTATGAACAGTGATCAAATGTTGACCTGATATTCTTGCTAGATATTTTGCATCTGGTTAAGAGCGTTTTAAATGAGAGAAGAGATTCCACACTTTCTTAAATATCATATTCCATCTTCACACAAACTAACCACATGGGCTTATATTGAAAAAGAAAAATATATATTGTGTGATTGCTAAGCACCACGCTATACGCTATAGAAAAATCTATTTGTGTTTCATTTTGGCGTATCTAAACAATAAAAGGCAGTTGATTACTGAAACATAATTTCTGAGTAAACACTAACTGATATAACGTAAAACCTTTCTTTTATAAGGCTTTGATTATCTGGTTTTATACAAAATTTATCTTTGTGTGAGAATGCTTTGTCGTTCTGAGCACATCTGTGTTATTAGTAATAACTGTTTTTGTTTTGCAACTGCTGTTTTAACTATATGTTCTTGACAGTAAAAACAACAATTGTTTAAATATCAGCTCTTTATTTTTATTAACACTAGTATATGTTAAATAATTTATGATTAAAACCCTTATCACTATCTTTACTTACTCTTATTGAATAGAGAATATATTTGTCCATGCACAAGTTTATATAGAATAGATCATTGAATTTATTTTAAACACTTTAGGGTAGTATTATTTATTCAGCATACACTATTGTGAATATAGAATCAAGGTTATTATTGTGTGTCAAGTATGTGTTCTTGGAAGTCCGAAGTACGAGAATATCATAGAGTATTCGGCAATGTAAGGCACAAACTGGACCAAAAGGGAGTTAAATAGTTTTGTGGTAATTCATTTACCCACTGACTGCAGCTTTTGTAAAAGCGCGTTTAATTTTTTCAAGCTGTGCGACGTATATGGAACGCTCGCATTCGACTGCCGTAGACGTACCTTACGTACCCTGTACAGCGAATAAGCAGTCAGTGGGTGATGCTATAACTATTAAGTTTAGTTCATAAACGTCATAAGGAAATTTCACAGAAATATTTCGTTTTTGATACATACTTGTATAAAGAGCATTTTATACCAATTAAATTAACTAGCATTTTCTCAGGAGGTGCTTTTAAAGAGAAGTTTCATTTTTCTCAAGAAGAAAAGAACACCAATATCGTAGCAACAGTGAAAAGTTGTCTACTTATATAGACCAACCACGAAGTAAATATTTCTATAATCGGTCCTCCATTTCAATTGATAACTTCTACATAAAGCATCTATTATTCAGAAGTATTATTTAACAGTGTTGCTAGAATATTGTTCATGTTCTTACATAATTCGAAGACGTTAAGTTATTACTACGCAGCAGGAAGCAGGGAAACAAGATTCTCTTTGTGTGTGTGTGCGTGTCAGGTTTTAAGGTTAAACATATTATGTAATAATACTTTAGTCTTGAAAGGTTCTGTTTGATGGAAAGGTTGTAGATGTTACACAATATCTATCAATGGTTATTAATTATTCATTAAAAAAATCAAAATTTTTGCAGTTTAAGATATTTTATGATTATTTTTCTGGTAAACAAATAAAATTACACTTTTAGGCACAAACACTTAATGATGCATGCGTACATAAGCTTTATTATTTCTACAGACAGGCATTAAGATTTAGATATTTATCTAGAAAGTACGCATGCTCATTTCGGTAAACCTCCATTATAAAGCGACTAATGAAAAAGAAGACTGATGCACAAGTGTTGTTGACCACAGATGCATTTAAAATGCACCTTTGTGACTCTGCAATAGTAGTGTGTATGTTGTTTGATGAATTCATGTTCTCTAACTTTACATTACCGCCAAGCACAGTAATGGTTTGATGTGTTTTTGTTTTGTCTTTTTCAGTTGTCAAGAGGCGTCTGAGATCGTCTTGATGAAGGAAATCCAGAAAGACACTTAAAACTTTAAATGATAGTTATTTCTAAGGATTTCGGCGGTTTAATGTTCTGGCAAACGAAATTCCTCAAATTTTTTGTTCGTCTATCATTAACTTGTACGTTGTTTTAAACAGCTGTACTAGCTATCTTACAGACAGTATATAATAGCTGGTAAATTAATCTATAAATTAAATCGTAAATACATATATTAATTGACCGTCATTGTAACTATAATAATTGATTTCTTTTATTTTATTTGCTTTGAGTTTTGAAGAAATCTCACCAGGGATACAGAAAGTGTTTCTAGCAGAAACAAAAAATCAACAGAAAATCTTTATCCTTCTCTTCGTTTCACAGTTTGTTTGGTCTACGGTTTATCGCTCCTCGAATATACCTCACAAAGATAGATTTCTTCAAGAACTCGTGGTTTACATGTAATTTGTAGAAGAAAAAGGTCCAGAGTAATCAATACTTATATTTCAACACAATGATTCGGGAGACACTTCAACATTATCAGTTTAAACTTAACTAATAAGTTCTATAAACGAGCAATGCATAAAATTAGCTTTACAATTTATTATCATAAAGCTGTTGGGTTATCCCTCACTAGATGTTTCCGTCTTATTAATACTTCAATTAAACACGATACTATTCCTGCTTACTATTTAAGTGCTAGTAATATTTCTTCTTGATCTTATTAAGGAATTAATAATTACACTTTACTTTAAGAACTCTTGAACAGATGATTTATTTAAATAGTAAAATTTAACAAACACAATTAAAAAATAAACTAAAATGAGTTAAGTTCTCACAAAGAAAAACCTAAGAAGTATAAAATATTTTTCAAATATTATATTTCCGGATTTTCTATTCTCTTACCAGGATGCCTGTCGTTTATTCAGCAGGAAATCGTTGTCATTATTAATGAAACACCAACTGATAAAATGCTTAATGCTCTAAAGTTTTCAGAGTTTAACCTAGAATGTGTTTTTAATGTTAGAATAAACCGGAAGTGATATCACCAAGATAGAAATGTACATTGTACTATTGCATTTCAGGTTTACACATATCTTTCGAGTTTATTAAAGATTAATGATCAGTCCTAGAAACAAAAAAAAATATAGATTGGAGAAAGCTTAAACTTTTTTTTCATTGATATCTATCATTACTTAATATGCTATAAGGTTTACTTCCTATTCTTTTATTGTTTCTTAAATCGATTTGTTCTTCTGATTTCGTGTGGTCTGTTTTACATTTCGGTTTGATGCATCTGTTTATATCTTTAAACATAGATTTTAAGATAATGCCTATTTATTTATTCTGAAAACTTAAAAGGTTATTGTTAAAGGTGTAGTATATTTCTTGTTGCAGTAAGAGCTACGCAATATTGTAAATTGGCTTTCACAAGTGTATGTGATAGACTTCATAAAAATGAAAACAGATAAACAGTAATATTCTAAAGTTTGCCTAGTGGACATAAAAATAAATGTCATGTCACCGTTTTTTGTTTAAAACTTTTAAGAACAACCTCTACTTGAGGTTTGCATCTGTTTTTTAAAGCTGAAGAACAAATGAAAGGTAGAAGACCTTTTTTGTGTAAAATATTTAACAATCTGCTTTAATTAAAAATGTATTATATTAATTTATGATATGACATTTTTTTAAGTTTCAAACTTTTTTGGCGCTTTCTGTTGTTATTTTTGATTTAGAATTATAGATTCATCAGTATTTTCATTGTGTTTTAGTAATCACTGATCAAATAGTTCCGCCCACAAGACAAAGCTATCATTTGCTTACTTTTGACAGGCTTTCTATCGGAGTTGAAGCTTCTTTTAAAAGTGTTTTAGTATAGTCTTCAAAGAGAACACGGCAACCTGGAAGCGACAATGATTTTTGTTTTAGTTTTGTATGTTCAGTTGTCGTTTAACCTACTCTTTAACGTTTAATGATTTTTACTTCTTGTATCATACTACTTGTGATTTTATTTAAAAATTTTTTCACACCATTTCAGGTTAAACGCGTCAATAAGATTGTGTTTATTTGTTTAGTTAAAAACCCAGTATGCGTCAATTTTTTTTACAATACAAGTTAACACATAAGTTGCATAAAACCAAAGATTTCTCCTTCACCCTTGTTTTGGAAATAGAAATTCAGAATACTACAGTTTAGTGCATTTGTGTTTTTGGCCCTAAAGTACAAAGTCTTAAACACATACAATGACAATTCTCTAGTTTATATTTTATAAAAATATATTCTAAAACGACATTACTAAAAATATCTGATCTAATTGGTGATAGATTTCAACAAATATAATAAATAATTAATTCCTAAAATGAATGTGCTTCAGTATGACAGTGTAAAATTCGATAGATTAAAAGGTTTGGGCTTTGTTTCTCTCTATTTTACAAATGGCATGGTCAGGTGAATAAGGCACTCGACTTATAATTTAAGGGACCCGGGTTCGAATCCTCGTCACACCTTACATGCTCGCCCCCTTCAGCCTTGGGGACATTATAACGTGACAGTTAATCCCCCTATTCGTTGGTAAAAGAGTAGCCCAAGAGTTAGCGGTGGGTGGTGATGACTAGTTGCCTTCCCTCTAGTTTTACACTGCTAAATTAGGGACAGCTAGCGTAGATAGCCCTCGTGTATCTTTGCGCGAAACTGAAAGACAAACAAACATTTTGTTAAATCAATAATCAAACTAAAGGAGATAAGTATTGATATAGAAGTGGATAATTACAAGTCGTACCTAGATTAAACGTTTAGAGGTAATCATGTTTGTTGCTACTTGTATAATTGCGGGAGCCACTCTGTTTTATATTTATCGAAATTATCTCCTATAAAAGTAAAGATAAATATGCATTTAATTGGCTTTTAACATAAGAGCTTTACGAATGTTTTATGTTTCAATGTATAGCTACATAATGGACTCTGTACTCTGTTCACAGCAGAGAATCGAATCCTCAAGTTCAGCGTTATTTCTCCATAAATTTACCACTAATCCATCAGAGAACTTTACGAATGTAGTCTAACAATTTATACATCCTATAAACCATAATTTATTTTTTTAAAAATGATAGTTCCCTTTATTTTTATTAATTTTTATTTATTAAATTTACTAATTTGTTATATTGCAAGTTAAAAGATTATTTTGTATTTATTTTACCTAGATTAACAGAATTAGCAGAATGAGACGCATTACAAATAGGTTAAGTAAATATGATAATATTATGAGAATGAAGTATAAATTTCAATGCGTACTACGTAATTTGTATAGGCTAGAACAGTTCAGCACTAAAATTAATTTTACTTAAAGGCTCTCCTTAGTGTTGAACTTTTAAGTTAAGTAGATTTAAGTAATCCATGTCCTCTTTTCAACGCTTTCGTACAAGTAGATTTGATAATTGTTGTAAAATAGTACTAAAGTTAAGTTTTTATAGTCAAATTCTAAATGATAAAACTGTGTCAAGATTTAAGTACCGAAGTATTACTTTTCAAATTAAAACTGCTTTTTTCTTGTTTTGCTTAAGGCCAAGAACTTTAACTGAGGTTTAGATAATATTTTGAGGTTATAAATATTAAATTAAAAACAGTGTAAATATTTACATTTGTT
This sequence comes from Tachypleus tridentatus, assembly GCF_004210375.1. NCBI lineage: Eukaryota > Metazoa > Arthropoda > Merostomata > Xiphosura > Limulidae > Tachypleus > Tachypleus tridentatus. The sequence goes on along the minus strand of NC_134832.1, from coordinate 35,553,711 downwards.
TCGTACATAAAACTGACTCCATATAGACCTAACTTTTTTTATCATTGAGGTATAGCTGTAACTATCTTGATGCATAATATAGTTTTGAACTCTACTTGGTAATACATCTACTCTAAAATTTACTCATTTATCTATATATTTCCACGAATAAGAATATAATATACTTGACCTACTTAGGCCTAACATAGTAATTTTCTATATCAACCTTATATGCGAATGTCCTCAGTTTTCCATTATTGTATTATCGTATACATTATTGTTGCTGTTTACTTTTACGATGCGCTTACATCAGTACTTCTTCAATTTAGTTACTGTACATGGGTAACTTATGTAAGTAACTATCCATGAAAATATTGAAGATGATATTTAACTGCTTATAAAATAAAATGAAATAACACGAATTTTGTTTATTAATGTTTCTGCGAACTGACAAGTTACTTATCAACACAATAATAAATATTTCAGTAAATCCAGATTGAGGCTGTCAGTAATACAAAGTGTTCTTTCAAGCCAACCTTAAACTAGCCCCATTCTGATTAGTTTATAAATACATTTTAGAGATCCTGAGAATATATTTCTTGATGAATTAGTCATGATTTGATATAAACAAAGAAAACTCAACAAAAACAAAACCTTCAGCATGTTAGACAGAGAAGAAATAATTCACAGAAATAAAATTTAGCGGACTCAACATAAGCTTTGAGATTAAAAGTAATTACCTAGCGATTCAAATGAGCTACTTTAAGACATACTGTGTATCAAAATCTCTGGGTCTTATAGTCGTTATTCCATTAAGTTCAGGATATCTGGTTTTCAATCAGTTTTTATTTCTTTTTATTACGCTTTATTGCCAACGTTTGTGAAACTGATATCAACGCATTCTTTTATTTTTAAAAACTGGTTTTAAAGCTTCTCGTTGTTTTTCGACTTCACGTACTTCTTTAATAGAGTGAAAAGTTGTACGATTATGTCATTAAGTGAAAATATGTTCGTCCATCTTTTAAACATTTTTAGTTGTCTACAGCACAATGGACAAGACTTTTTTTTAAGATGAAGAGATCCACATTATATTACTATATAAATAAATTTTACTAAATATCTTAAAGTTTAATATATAGAATAAATAAGTTGTTTGTTTTAAGATGATAGGCTACGTGCGCTCTGTAAATCGTGAAGAATGTAATCTCGGATCGTAGCGTCTGAGTCTGTGAAGTTACCGCTGATCCACTGCAAGACTATAAATGAAGTAGTTGGTGCTTTATTTTATTATGCTATGACATTTATAACGCAATATCATCTCAAGGACAAAATTGTATACTTTACAGATTACTACCCCAGTGGCATAGCAGTATGTTTGCTGACTTGTATTAATAGAAACCTGTTTTCCATACCCGTGGTAGCCAGAACACAGATAGGTCTTTGTGTAGCTTTGTGCTTAATTACAAACAACAAAAAACATTATAAGTTAAGTGACTCACACTTTTAGAACTATGTTTCCACCGTAGCCGCACCTTTCTAATTTAATTCAGGTTGTATAACTTATAGATTAATTGGTTCAACTGATGAAACATGTCTTTAGAACTGTTCCCACAATAGGTGCTTATATTCAATGCTGTTGGATGTGATTACGAACTGTTACCCGACATTGCAATTTCCATTGTACCAGGCTTATTCAAACATTCATATATACTTTCTCTGTACGTAGATGTCGGTTTCGAAAGGAGAAGCTTTATAGACATGTAGCCAAATGGGATATGACTACAAGTTTATGAATTTTTGACCTATGTCAACTTCAAATTACCGTTTATTATTATTTCAGTTGTAACTAACGTAATTACTAGAAAAATGAGAAAAAATTAGATAGCTTAAAATAGGTAGCTATATAAACGATATATTCAACAATTTTGCATCACTACATCTTATAAAACTCAGAATGCGTATTTTTGTCTACTATTTTGTAATAACAACGTATGATACACTTAAAAAATGGCTGAGAAACTCACAGCTTTAAAAAGTGGGTGAAAAATTATAAAAATTTAATGATTACTTGTAAACTATTGAAATGCTGAAGGCATAGATATATATATACTTAGCCCGGCATGGCCAGGTGGTTAAGGCACGCGATTCGTACTCCGAAGGTCGCGGGTTAAAATCCCTGTCATTCCAAACATACTCGCCCTTTTCAGCCATGGGGGCGTTATAATGTAATGGGCAATCCCACTATTTGTTGGTGAAAGAGTAGCCAAAGAATTAGCTTACACTGCTAAATTAGGGACGGCCAGCACAGGTAGCCCTCTTATAGTTTTGTGTGAAATTCAAAACAAATTATATATATATAATTACGTGTAATGTTGTTTCAAATGGGTTCTCTTAGAATTCATTTAGAGAAATGAATGAAAGAAAAATTTAAAATCTTTACAACCTCAAAATTTTATAGAGATTAATAAGAACTGGAAGCTGTAACGAAAACATGATGGGAACTGTATTTGGGGGCTGATACGTGAAAGTGATTTACATTACAGTCGCAAATCTCGAAAAACTACTCATTTCTAAACATTTTTGTATAGTTTTAGTATAAATACATGTAAATCTTGATTCATATATTGTTTTATTCAGACCTTATGTAAATGAAAATGTGCAGATTTGCCCGTTTTTACATAGAAAATAGGTTAATTTTATTTTCGAGGTCACAAAAGACAAGTTTGAGGGAATAATGGCCATTTTCTGTACTTTTACAAGATAAACAATTAAGAAATAGTACATACTATCTAGGAACAAAATTGGTGTTACATAGTGTTATAAATCGCTATTGTCTGGATATACATTTAAAAGTTACATTGAATAAGCAAGTCTTAAGAGTAAGTCTACTTTAGAGTACTTTCTAATAGTACATTAAGTATAAACTTTATTTAAAAGATATTTTAAGTAGAGGAATACAATCCACTTTGGAGAATTTCATCTAGCTTAACCTACAAATATGAGATTTTTTTAAACAATAGTTCGATTTGCTAGCATAAGTCCTCATTAAGTTCTGGTGAAGTCCTACGTTAACAGATTAAATAGTCGTCTCCAAAATTAAAAAAATATATATATCAATTGAACTTTACTTAAGTTCGAATATATATTGTGTTTTTTAAATAAATAATTATATTCGCTTCAGCCTCGAAGTACAAAGTCCACCACTGATACAGTGGTAAGTCTACCGATTTATACCGCTAAAACGTGGGTTTCGATTTCGCTCAGTGGACTAAGAAGATAGCCTGATGTTGCTTTGCCATAAGAAAATATACACACACTAAATATGAAGTAAATCTTCTGAAGTGATATTTTTGCTTTTTCGCTACACATTTGCTTTAATACATTTTGTTTGTGATTTCTTATCAGTTATTATAGTTGATCTAAGCTATGAAAAACACACAAACATTTAACTCATTGTGACCTTTCATGAGTTCAAAGGATAATCAGTGATATTACTGGATATCAGTTTTTCGAATATTGTCTGTAAATTAAGTTGATGAAATCAAGGAAAGCAAAAGACATTATCGTTTGATCGAACTTGAGTAACTGTCTTAGACAAGTTTCTTAGAGCGCCATTCCCATCAAAAAATATTTTTTAAAAGTAGCCAAAGCTTGACGAGATGAAACAATCCACCTCTTTGTTTTACCAAGTTTATTATTAAATGAGTATAAATATTCACCGAAGTTTATTGTATCATAAACTCACAAAACTTCGTAGTACCAACAATTTTTAAATAGTTATCAGGGGTCCTCCGCTGATACAGCGGTAAGTCTAGGGATTTACAACGCTATAATCAGGAGTTCGATTTCTCTCCGTCGATTTAGCAGATAGCATTTTTAATTAGCAAATTGGAAGAAAAAGATCGAATTTTTAGTACAATTTTTATATCAAGGAAACTTTGGAGCTTGTTTGGTTTTATTATTTGAATAAATAATTGAATTCTCTATATATTTTAATGTTGTCAAGTAGTCAGTGCTTGTGTCATTGCTTCTTCTCTCATTTTTGCAATATAACACTTTTATTTAGTGTTAAATTCAAGTGTTTTTTGTCTTGGAACGTAAATATACGAAATTAATTTTATAATTCTCCATGAATAGATTAAAACTGACAGAATTCCAACGTTACTTTATTACCTCGACACACCAAATCATACATTTAGCAACATTGTCCTGAATTAGACAGACGTTTGCCTGTAGAAGTTAGAAATTAGAGTCAGCTCAGGCTGTAAAAAAACATTAAATAATAGACTACCTACTTCAACAAAGTTAGGACATCTTTATTATAAGTTCAGTCGTGTGTTATAAGCGAATCTATGGAATCGTCTGCTGGTGGGTAAAAACTCGTTAAAGGATGTTTGTGACTGTTATTTCTTTGTGTATAGTCTGTGGTAATTTCAAAACATTTACACCACGAACTCGTAAGTTAATTATGTCCTGGAATTTTCAAGACTCAAGCACCGTTCTGTAACAGAGCTTCCTACTAGTGTTAGTCGCGTGGTCTCCCCATTCACACATCAGGTCAATGACAGACAAATTCGTTTAAACTCCAATTACTGAATTGGTTAAAGATATTACAAGTGTTTTTTTTTAATATTAGCTTCTAGGCCTTTTTTCACATCTATCGTGTCGTAAAGTTAGTGGGTCAAAGTAATTCCTTGAAACTATTTTTTTTTTGTCTTCAACTCCCCATGACCCACTATGTTGATATATAACAGAGAAGTGTCGGAGTGTCCTCCCACTAATGGGTTGGTAAACGTAGATGTTATTTTTTTTTAGGTGGAATACATTTTCAGTTTACATCATAATATAGAAAACAAATACTTTGTTTTAGAGGAATATATTATCTTAGTATTATCCATGATATTCGGTTCTTTTTACTAAATCTTGTAATCTTTCCTAGGAATAAAAGTAATTAAACAATGATTGATTGTGTTAACTGTTTGTGAAACGTGAAAAACAGAAGGATATACTAAAAATTCTCAATTTTTAAAAGTTAAAACACGAAATCAGTTTTGATTTGTTATTAAGCACAAAAATATAAAATCAGTTATCTGTGCTGTGTCCACTTTGATTATTGAAACCTAATTTGTAGCGTCATAAGCCCTAAGACTTAACTAAAATTAATAATGATGTCCATATCGATCGGAATTTTAAACAAATTATTGTTATCTGTTTATTCATCAAATTACTTATAGATACATGACTTTATTATTGGTTAACAATTCTCTAATAACATATAAATAATACAAAAATATTAACAAATATCATAAATATTTTAATCTATCTCACTTGTTATTGATTGAGTTACGTATAGAAAATAAGCGATTTCACAGAGTGATTGAGTCAGTTCTTTACATTGCTGTTGTAACAGGTAAAAAAACTAAATACAAAAAATTCCCCAATATGTAGACCCTCATTGTAGTGAAAAGCATACAAATAAATTGGCAGCTACCTCTGAAAATTTCGAGCTACAATTTTTCATCCGTTTCATATTATTATTTTAAAATAATATACATTATATTAGGAATGGCATTATCGTAAATTATGTTCAGTTACTAAAGTTAATGAAACTATTGTTGTTGCTTTATCATATACTTTGCCATTAGACTTTATATATAAGAAGAAATGAGATTAACTGTCCCGTCTTGCTATGTATATATATAATCTGTTATTTTAACTCAAAAATAAGCTGAAACAAAAACAAATTAAACAGAAAACGCTGCATCAACTGAGAAAATCCAAGGGTACAAGCTACAATCCAGGGAGATTACACCCTGGAATGTTTTCGGTTGATTCAGCGTTTTTTGTTAAATTTGTTTTTGTTTCAGCTTATTTTTAAGTTAAAATAACAAACTGTATAATAAGTCAAAAATTTGTTTTTTTTTTGTTTTGAATTTCGCACAAAGCTACTCGAGGTCTCTCTGCGCTAGCTGTCCATAATTTAGCATAAGAAAGCAACTAGTCATCACCACCCACCGCCAACTCTTGGGCTACACTTTTACCAACGAACAATGGGATTGATCGTCACATTATAACGTCCCCACGGCTGAAAGGGCGAACATGTTCGATGTGACCGGGATTCGAACTCGCGACCCCCGGATTACGAGTCGAACGCCTTAACACACTTGGCCATGCCGGGCCCAGAGGTTTGGATTTGTTGTTTATAACGCAGTTCTTCCTTATGATTTTACTTATTTTACTATTTCACTTCATTAAAATGTAATGATTTTCACTAATATATATATATACTATACATAGCTAGTATAAGCGGCACACATTCGGCTAGCTGTATGCTTTTAATAAAACAAAATCTAGTAATAGTATCAGTGTTCCTAAATCTTACAGTTTCTTTGTGAATGTTTCAGTTTCATTAATATACGAAAATTTAATATAATAGAGTAAAAACCGAGAGATTGTTTGTATTCTGGTCTGATAATAAACAACAATAATTGTTTCAAGAAAGTGTTAAGAAATTTCTCTCTCATTAGGCTGGATACTTGAATTCAAAAAGCAAAACCACGTTTAAATAGGTATTTTTGATACAACTTTAACATTTGAGGGAGCAGTGTGAAAACCGAGGTCATCTACATTCATTCTTATATTGAGATACAGAAAAACATTGGATAAACCTATTTAGAGGACACAACTTTGTGATCAGGACAAAGGTATCAGGAAATAAAGTACTAGAATGTTTCAATTTCATTGTAATAGGACTTGCCAAGTATACGTTTAAAGGATCGCGGAAACTATCACACCGATCATCAGAAACCATAACTGGGTAATATTTTTATAACTAGGAGCTGAAAAGTAGATAAGTTGGAATTTCCATAAAAATGATGCCTTAGAAAGTTTAAATTTAACCAATAAAAATTACAAATAGGAGTAAATTTCAAATATAAAACAGTAAAAAACAAACTTAAGGATATTTGTTTTTCTTATAGCAAAGCCACATCGGACTATCTGTTGAGCCCACCTGGGGGAATCGAACCCGTTATTTTACCACTGTACTAGCGAAGGGGGGGGGTTATTTCGTGAAAATTTCATAAGTGTTTCGACATAAAAACAAAACCCTTTCATTGATAACATAGTCTATAAGTAAATACCTAAATAAAATCCACTCTGTGATGATAGCTCATTTTAAAACTGAAATTTCGATAAATTTCTTTTTCTCATGGATGGTGAACGTTATTGAATGTAGAGTATGTGTACATTGTTGTAAGACTGTCAGATAATTCCAGAGAAGGCCACAGGCCCAGTAGCTTGACGCAGAAACTAGACGATATACCCGCCCTCTGAGCTGGTATTTTTGCTAGTAGTATAAAATGGTTTGAATGTGTGTGTTTGCCAAAAAGGATGTATAACAAATCGACAGTATTAGAATAAAGATGTGAAATTGTCGGTTTACTCTAAGAATTCAAATATTATTTGATTTTTTTTTTCAAAAATTCAGAATGATACCCTCCATCACCTATTAATGTTCAAAATAGCTTAACTTATTATGGTTGTTATATTTGTATAGAAACAGTTTGTAAGATACATTTTTCAAACTTAGCCGGTTCACAGCTACTGTGTGTGTTTGAAATTGGTTACTAGATAAATAAGTAGTTTCTTTAAATTTCCTGTCGAAGAGAAGCAATTAGCTGTTTACTAAAAGCGATCATACATATAACTTTCCTAAGGCCCTCTGTATTTAGTGGACGTTAATAGTGCATTTGCATGTGCCAGTGTGTGATTGATTTAAACAAGTTTTTAATACATCGCTAAAAACGTAAAATCAACAAACTAGCAGTTCCTGTAATTGTTTGTTATTAAAGTTATAGCGGATAACATCTCTAGCCTTTTAAAGCGTTAAATAAATTAAAACAGCGATTTTTCTAAAACGAATACGAGTCAAAATTTCTATATTCATATAAAAAGCAATATAATATATATTTTCTATGATGTCATACCTAGTTAACTCGTATTTTTAATAGAAAAAAAAAGGTTAAAGAAAAATGATAGAAAAATAGAACATTTTTCAAAAACACGAAAATCCTTCTTCCAGGTGGGTGATCAGTAAAATTAATTAAGTATTGATGGCATATAATTAGTAACTATAAAGTTCGTTATTAGCAGCTAAATAATTTATGAGTATTTTAATATACCGATCTACGGCTATATATGAATAGATCACCTATACAAACATAAGCTCTTAGTATGCCTAGCACAATTGAGCTTGAATAAATTTTAATGTGAAAAAGCATTATATTTATGGATGCTTAATAATCAGTTTAATTGTTTGCGTTCTGTAATTGTATTACAATTTGCAGCTTTTAGAGAAAAATATATGTATTTTCAAAAAGTAAACTCAAAATTAAACTATTAATTAACTCGCAAGTTAAAAAACAACAACAATGTTTTGCATATAATATCATTACTGGATAGCATAAAGTTTTTATACCAATTATTTTAAAAACAGTACAAATGAAAAGCACTATTTTGGCCGTAGGCGTGATATAACAGTGACTGTCAAATCCCACTGTCATAAGTTGACAATAGGTCAACATTAAATGTCACTCAACAAGTGTAGTTAAAATATATTGTTTTTATCTATATTTTATAAATAAAAATGTTTAACAAAGTTTTATTCAACCAAACTTTTAGATGTTAGAGAAAAGTAACTTTAAAAGTACGTTTAACCAAAATAACTCACATTAAACACCAAAGAATGTAAACATTTTACAATAAAAGGAAAGATAACCTGCCTTTTGTCCAAAGATCAAACATTTCTTGAAGTTAAAACATATCCTTATAATAAAATATGTAATGTCTCATTAAAAGGAAAAAATGCATGTATTAAATATCAGATCTTGTATACAAAAATACTAAAAGAAAGGCGCTTTTACTCAGAAATAATATTATTTGATCTGCCTCATTTATCCACATTAAAATTTAATATATTACAATAAAACATTTAGTTCATAGAAAGTACCAGGTAATATTGAAGAACACTGTGCAGATAACTTTTAAAGATTTCTTTTTTAGCATTCTATTTCATAACTATATCTATTGTTTTTGAGAGTTAAATAAAGAACAATTACAGTATGTATTATTTAGTTGCATGCGTTTAGTTTACTTAATTTTTAATTTATATGTAATAAATGGCTACATTTTTATAATCAAACAAACAATTTTTTATCATTGATGTAGTTAGGAAAATAAAATAGAATGTTAAGTACAGCAAGAAATGTATCAAAAAACAAAATAGACAATAATAAATTGCGTTTAGTTTAAATAGTTTTGTATATTTCACATTTATAAAATATACATTATTCACTAATTGAACATGTTAGTAAGACCCTCTACATGCACATTTGTGAAACGCTTCATCTATATGCACGTGTAAGAGAAATAAGACACAGCATCAGAATGTTGTTTAAGACTTTTGTTTTGGAGATTTAGTTATATCACGATTAGACAGTGGCCAAGATCCTAAATTTCATCAACTTTCAAAGGGACATTATAATCGATGTGTGTTTAGCAGGATCATCTCTAAGAAAGACCATTTTATTGATCAGTTATCTTGGAAAGTACATCACCAACATAGTCAAACAAAGAAGATATTATATATATGAAAAAGAAACTATGGTAAATTTGACTGATTCTAAATACGTTGTGTTTCTTTAGGTCTCCAGCTTTACTTATGGATCTTGTTATTATATTCCCTTTATTGTGTTCATGTACATAACTACTCGGTGTAAAAAGGTACTTTTTATAGTTTTATTATTGCGTATGAAGAAGAATTGAAGGCTGTTGTTCTGATTTTGCTTATACACAAGATTTTACACGTTTTGACTTATAACACTGCTACAAAATTCTTTTTGTTCATTACACTGAAATTCCTAAAGTATTTGACAGTGCGACTAATCTTATGTCAGTATTATATTTCAATGTTTTAGCTTCTTGGATTGAAAAGGTATATGCTTATGGAAAAACAATAATCTTACTATGATGTGTTTATTTCCATAATAAATTTGTAACAGTGTAACAGTGTAACTATGAAGTTCCGCTCTTATGAATACACATCAGCCATTAAGTTGCTATAATTAATCATCCTCTTTTTTTTCTTTCAGTTTGTTTGTTTGTTTGTTTTTTGAAATTTCGCGCAAAGCTACTCGAGGGCTATCTGCGCTAGCCGTCCCTAATTTAGCAGTGTAATACTAGAGGGAAGGCAGCTAGTCATCACCACTCACCGCCAACTCTTGGCCTACTCTTTTTACCAAAGAATAGTGGGATTGACCGTCAAATTATAACGCCTGAAAGGGCGAACATATTTGGTGCGATCGGGGTTCGAACCCGCGACCCTCGGACTACGAGTCGAACGCCTTAACATACTTGGCCATGCCGGGCCTTTTCTTTCAGAACACAGACTGTTCGCTGGACATCGCGCATGATTATATCAAATTAAATTTTTCATATATTCTATGCAACGTCTTTTTAACACAGAACATTGAGATTATAGTTGGTGAAAAGAAAAGGTCGAGAAAGAGCAGGTGCTTATCCTAACTGGATGGAGCTAGACTGGATCAAATATTACTGTGTATATGATCTATTAAATGCATTAACTTTCTTCACGTAGGTTAAGTAAATCAAACTGCAGACTTCAGGTACCTACCAGTATCGTTTTCTTATCTTAACATGTTTTCCCCAGTTAAAGATAGGCCTGATATTAGAGTCTCTAAATATCATGAATCTGCGGCGAGGTCACTTGAATTTATCACCCATTAGTATATTTCTGGTGTTTTAACTAGCCTCATTCCGGGATAACTTGAAATTATTTTTAAGTTTACTAACATAAACGACATTACTCTCTTATTAACTAAGGGTTCTCATTAGCAAAATAAGTAACACTTCTAGGATTCCACTCACTCATACAGCCAAACACGAATAGTTCTGAAGTCATGTTGCTGTTTGGCCTTCTATATTCTGATAATTTGTTAACACTTTTAATGTATTCTGTTCAGTTTGAATAATGTGGTTAGTTCATGCAATTAGCAGTAAAGAAGATTCTCGCAGATCATATGGTATAAAACAGTTCTTCTTGGATTGTCTGGCGTCTTATTTCTAGTGAGTTTATTTAATATTTAGCTATCATAATAAATGTATCGTAAACCTTTTACATCTCGCTTAGAATTAAGTTGTTATTTCAAAAGTTATGAAGAGCAACAAGATACTGATGAAAAATCACTTTAAGCGAAGTGAAATATTTTTCCTACAACCATCTGAACACCAGAATTTGTGTGGTTTTTCCAAAGTGTTGCAACGTAGTTTTTTCTTCTGAAACTGGTATCACAAATTGGCAATAATGTGTATAGTTCTTGATGTGTTCATCAGTTTTGTATCGCTTCACATTTCATTGTATCCGGGGTCTTTAACCTTTGCCCTTTAAACCTATATGAACACAAATAAACAATTTGTAGCAAATGTGTTCCCTTTTTGTGGGTTGCATTGTTATTATCTTTCCTTAGATTAAAAAACAATTGTATATCGTAACGGCCAAAAAAGAAAGTATTTCATGTGTGATCAAAATATTTTATACATTCATACAATATGTTATGATGATTGAAATAAAACACATTATTTTTCATAGTATATGAAACATAAATAGGCCCAAATTATTTAGTCGACAATTATTTACATTTGAGAAGCTTGGTTGACATAAACCAAATCTGTTTGTTAGTTTGTATTTTTAACTATATTCCATTTTTTATATCCTGGTAGCCTTTTCGAGAACAAATTAATAATTTCTTTTTAGGACCAAGTACTTTTTTTTAACTCTGGCTCAGTAATGTGATGTTTTCATTGATTAGGGCCATAAAAATTTTTATTAGTTTGTCTTTGAGGTGCCTAGAATTTTTAGTTTTTATTGGGATACTCTGTTTCTTTTTACAACATATATAATGAAGTTTCATCTTTAGGTTGCTTTCACTAAGAAACTTTTTTCTCAATTCGTTTTAATAAGCCCCCGGGAGTACAGCAATATATCTACGGATTTATAACGCTAAAATCAGGGGTTAGATTCCCCTCAGTGGACTTAGCAGATAGTTTAACAGTTTGAAGGCAGCTGTCGTCGTCACCTATTGCCAAATCTTAGGCTACTCATTTATTAACGAATAGTGGGATTGGTTGAAACATTATAACGTTCCAATTGCTGAAAGGGCGAACATGCCGAGTCTTCATGCATAAAGAGAGAATAGTTCATGGTAATATGACTTCATGTTCACTCTAGTTGATTAAACTCTAATAGAATCAGAAAAGTCTAGGATATGACATAATTTCAGTAAGAACAGTAACACAGTGTAAAATGTTTATCATTAGTACATATTTCAATAAAAAAATAGCCTGTATGCTGTTAACAGGAGTGATAATTTAGTGATTTCCACCTTCTGTAACTCTAACAGCGGTACCCGAAGCTGTCATATATTTTCAGTAGCTGCACTGTATTAGACTTCATTTCACATACCACATTTCAAAGCAATCCATTAAGAAAGAATTGAAATATACCATCTGAGTTTTTCCTATTTTTTTCTTCGCACCACAAGCTCAGAAACTTTATTTGATAGAAAAACATAACTTTTATGAATATTTTTTTCAAATTTGGTAAACTGGTATAGCTTTGTAACCTTACGAGTGTCATTTGGTGTCACACGTGTAAAGTCATTTACCAGAAACCGCTCAAATTCATTGAAAATTTTACACACGCCTATGCAGAAAGTAACGTGAGCCATCATATCGATCTAACATTTTTACTAGAATTTAAACTAAGACTAAAATTGGATCGCTTTTAGTCTTTGTCATTCAGATTAAATAAACTAATTTATAGCAACAAAAGTATAAAGGTAAACGACCTGCAGATAAATAAGTATTGGTTAAGCAAATGAAATTAGATTAGCACTATCTAATTTAAATTTAATTAAAGAGCGTTTAGCGTCACGTGATATTATCGTAAACAATTAGCAAAAATAATGATGCTTGAAACGGCTGTACTAGTGGCACTGGTAAGACTTTTGCAGCAAATATTTGTTCTTTATGTTACGTATTATAATTTTTCTCGGTCGAGCATCAATATTATTATGTTACATTTTATAATATGAAACAGCATGAAAGTGAGGTAAATGATATTTTAAATTTAGGAGTTAATTGGATGTCGATATATAACAAATTTGTGGTATTTGCCAACAAGATTGATACACACAGTTTTCTGTTTTTTAATACAAATATTATTTAATACATAAAAAATTAGTTAAACAGACTGAGTTTTTCTTCATATATTCATTTATTTATTAGCTAAACCGCATTTTTTGTTCAACATGGGGCATGATGGTAGGCGAAGCAAAATACTCGGCTTAGTAAACTAATGAACGAATATTTGCTGTCAAATTATTATCAATGCTTTAAGTTTAGCTCTCAGTGGAAATAATGAAGACTAGGATTAAAAAGACAAAGAAAACTTGGCTAGCGTTTGAATCAGAAGGTAATGTGATCATTCTGTTATATCTCTGTGCATTATTAGTGTATCTTAGATATGACGTGTTTCTGTTGATAAACCTTAGGTTCATTTACCCTCCCAGTTATACACAAGACCCTATTAAGCTGCCTGCAGAATCTCATCACACAATGTGGTGCTTGAAAAACTAATGTTTAGGAAGGGATTATCTGAGGTAAAATTAAAAATTCCTTGGTACAAAGTATCTGTTCTGTGGTCTTACCTATTCTTATTAAACTGGATTTTATCCACAAATTATTGCGCATAAAATAAAATTTAGTAAAATTTTACTAAACATACACACACACATATATATATATACATAGAGAGAGAGAGAGTTCATGTGAAATATTTGTAGAAATATTTATTATAAAAGCAAAAAATAAAGTATATATATATATATGTATATATAGAACGTTATAAACAAACAAATTTAAGAAACCATGCATCACTAATGAAACAAAAATTAGTAAAAGTTAATTCTATCCCTTTAATGAATACTCTGAAAATAAGTTTATATATTATAAAAATCAAATCAATCCAAAAATAATAAAAAGAAAAGTAAATACTGCAAAATGAATTTTTAAGATGGGAAATAGCTAACTGATAGAGAAAATAATGTACCATAATTATTACCACTCCCCTCTCATAATCTAAGGTCGCGGGCTCGAATCCTGGTCACTCCAAACATGCTCGCCATTTCACCCGTGGGGGCGTTATAATGTGACGGTAAATCTCACTATTCGTTGGTAAAAGAATAGCTCAAAAGTTGGCGGTGGGTGGTGATGACTAGCTGCCTTCCCTCTAGTCTTACATTGCTAAATTAGGAACGGCTAGCGCAGATAGCCCTCGTGTAGCTTTGTGTGAAATTCAAAAAGCAAACAAACAAACAAGAAGAGCGCACCTTAAGAGAGAACAGCATTTTTGCAGTACTTTTCAAATTAAATTTTCTTTCTAAATGTTGCCTCAACACATCTAATGTTTTTATCTCATCATCTTTAGTCGCTGTAGAATCAAAGGAAGTAAAAAAATAACCAAAACGAAAAGGAATGCGTAAAAAGTCTGAACTTTTGACATTTATCTTTAAGACTTCAAGTTAAACACGTATAACGGGTTCATTTTGTTAACCACTAGAACAGCACGGCTTGTACGTTGGTGATTGCTAACAATGATCAGTCACAATATAATTGGTCAAAACCGTTTTTAATTATTGGGAGCTCTTCAACTTGAATCATAAAATCATTTTTCTATCCTTTGTTACAATTCATCCACCGTACCATTCAATATGTTGTATGGTTAGGGCATTGTTTCAAAGTACGTATTCATAAATGATACATGAACTTCTTGGTTTTATTTTATTTTTTTGTTTGCAGGTACGTTAACATATATTGCACACTATACGTGGGTACCTACGGTAATGATATTATCTGGTTGTGCTGTTGATGACTAAGGAAATGATAAGTTAAACCTTTAGAAAATAAATGTAATAATTATTTTAAACCTTTGTTAGAAAAAATATTAAAACACATTGATAATGAGTAATTCAAAATATTTATTATGAATATAAACTCTAATTACACGTTTTCATTTCCAGAATGTAGTGAAGAAGAGAAGTGCATTCGTCATCATAAACTTAGTTCACTGACGTAGTTTCAATAATTAGCTTTCGCTTCGCTTTGTTGTTATTGATACTGTTTCAAAAATACGTTTTTCACCTGCTTATGTAATTTTATTTGTCTTCATTATCTAGATTCGTTCTGCTGTTAAGAAGTCCATAAACAGAAATGACTGATTATAATTTTTGAAGGTTTTTTGAGTACTCAGAGTATTAACGTTGCTGAAGATGAATTTTAGTTTAAAAATATTTTTAAAAACATATTTTGTTGCCAAATATTTGAACTTGAATGGTTAGATAAGAATGTGATTAAGTAAACTAAATATACTTTGGCACTTTCTACTCGTTAAAAATATTTTGTAAATAGAAAATTGTTGATTAAAACTAATTAACGATTGATAACACTAAAACAGAGTATACCTTTTCTTAAATAAAAATTGAAATGACTATAAACGAAAACGATTTTAAATTGCACATTGATAATTGTTTGTTTATTTTTTAATTTCGCGCAAAGCTACACAAGGGCTATCTGCCCCTGTTCTAACAGTGTAATACTAGAGTGAGGGGGTTAGTCATCACCAACCATCGTGACCCTCAGGTTGCTAGTTAAACGTCCTATCCGCCTCTCCATATCTGGCCATGTTGGTTTTAATTGGTGTACAAATATTAACAATTTTAAATATTCGAAAATTGAGTGAGTGATTGTTATAAGATATTTAGACTTAAATGTTTAAGGTTCAAGTTAAATTGAAAGTGTCTTATGGGCAGTAACACCTCTTACTTACAAAACGGTTAAGTAATTAGTGTTAAGAATTCTTTATTTTTCATTGATGCAGTCAATAATTCAGTATGGAATTTTGAAAAGAAGGAAGGGGAGGGACTTATTAAAATACACTAAAGCCAATTGTCTTTTTACAAATCAATATTCTAAAAACAATATTCCAAGTTATTAATATATATAATTTTTATTATTAACAAAAGTATAAAGTTATTGCATAAAGATAAGAAATTATGTGTATCCAAATATACCTAACCCTTTTTTATATTTTATGAGTCCCGTTAGGGCACCTTATAAGTTTGTATCATCGGTGACTCCCAAGCAAATTTACGTGATTACGCCCACCTCCATTTCATGCATAATATAATACATTATGATATAAAATTACAATAGATAAAAGGAGATTATATATAAACATTTTGTTATTTTGCACCAAAAATTTAATAATTTTCCTTTAGCTATAAAAAATTAAAATAAAATAACTTAACTGTGTTTAAGGTACTAGTAAGAGAATTTTTACCTATAAAAACATAGAAGATTTATTTGAGGTAATAAAATGAGTTATTGCTGTTGTAAAGTTAAATGTGATTTGATAACGTATTAAATAATTACTTTTGTTAACCCGCATGACCTAAAAGTTATTGAATTAATTATAATTTAATATGTATTGCATTTATAATTTATTGTTATTAAATTGTAATATATGTTTACAGTATTGTATTGAGAAATAAACGTAGTTACTTAGATCTGTATAACAAACAGATAACCATGTTTCTATTATAAAATAAACATAGCTACATGTTTCTCATACAGATCTTACAATCCTAAAATGCGTTGTATAACCATTATTCACTATTAAAAGACGAATACTCAAAGGAGTGAATTAGAAGTTATATGTGTTAAAAAAGATGTTTTCCACGATTTATGAATACTAACATACTCATTTATTTTTTCCAATAATAAACTAGTTTTAAAAATCATTGACTTTTTAATCTAACTTATCTGCAAGAAATCTTAACTTTGTGACGAACTTATATTGGAATAATAATGATTCAGAAAGCCTAAAGAAGCAAAAGCCCAACTATTTTTTTTAAATGCTTAGATGACATCTGTTAATTTGATGTATCTTACTTATATTCAGTGTACCTATCTCTTAAAGAAAAAGAAAAATCACAAAGCCATTGCTTATTCGATAAAGTAGGGTGACTTCTGCAATGGACACAATAGGTAGCCAAAGAAACAAAACGGTTAATTCTGACTAACCGTTTAGTATTAACTCATTCTAACAGTGTTAGAAGAGTTAAACGACCAATAAACAATACCAAACGTTTTATTTAAAATATAGAATAGTACTATTTTTAAGTAATTAACTTAAGTGGCTGTTAGATACGATGACAGTAGGTAATTTCATCGACAAATAACTTAAATTTAAGAAAATTTCCAAGTTTTCTTTTATATTGTGAAAATATAACAAATACAATACAACACTTCCTTACACATCTTTTAGCACCGTTGGAATAAATTTAATATTAACATAAAAAGTACTTATATATTATATATATTCGTAAGATGAACACAGCCTTTGTATGGATTTATTATGTCGTATTTGACCACTGAAATGGAAAGGCTAATACAAAAATAATTACACCATTACAGTTCAAGCTTGAACAGCTGAAGAAGGTTTCTAAGAAGGTCATTTTTATCCCTAACTTTGGAAAATATTTAACATTTAAAATGAATATGAGTAATTTGTTTCTTTTAGTGTTTCATGTTTATGAGTTAATTGTTGATACTTCACTTTAGTTCTGAGGTGGTAAATTAAGACTTTTTGTCTTTTGCGCTCAGTCTTCTTTTCCAAGCTTTAATCTGCACTTAAAATAGATTATCTTGGTTTCATCAGCATTTTACTTTGCTTGGGTGTTACCTGTTGCCTGAAGTTAAATATTTGGTACTTGACACTTTATAAGAGCAGCTTTGTAGCAGGTAATTAGGCGTATAAATTCTACATCCCTCTTAAAAATACAAATATTTAATTCATCTTTGTTTTTTAGTTATCAGTTGCAAACCTTTACGAATGGAAATTGGATTCAGAAAGAAATGCACATAGAAAGAGAACAGAATTAAGAAAAAAAAGAGAAAATTAGGCCTGTTATAACGTAGCACTATTCATGAATGACGATTAAGCGCTCTCCAACCTGTAATAGTTCCTATAAAATCTAGCTAAAATAAAGCCTTTCAGTGACATTGCTGCAAGTCAGTGGAAGTATGACGCTCAAATTTTGTTTCGATATCCTTGGAAGGAATAGCTATCGTGCAGCATTGTGCAGCTTTATGCTTAACAAAAAATAAAGATTAATAAACTGATAAAACATCGTCACATTTTGCTGCGAGATACTGCTTTCGTTAAGAAAGCTAATGACAATTTGTACTCCAATAAAATCTACTTACTTATCTGTCTAAGAGCTAAGTTCTTGTTATAAATAACTCTCAAGTCACAATCGAGTTTGAGTATATATCAATAATTATGGAAATATATTTTGATTTCTTAACATAAACTAGTTTTAGGTGTGTTATCAGCCTCCCAGTGGCACAGCGGGCTTACAACATTAGAAACTGGGTTTTGTTACCTGTGGTGGCAGAGCACAGATAGCCCATTGCGTAGCTTTCCGCTTAAGTTAAAAAACACAAAAGAAAAAAGCATTGTTATAGAACTATATCATGTCCAGTATCAGTGTGCGAATAAAATTTTTTTTGTCAATATATTTGTATTTATAAGAATTGAGTTAAATCAATGAATACCTTTTAGGTTATAGAAAAACATGATGGATGTAAAAACGAAACATCACATAAGTAAGTAATTATATTTCAAAATCTTATGGCGCGGTACAGTTTTATGTATCAAAAATATAGAAAGTTTATAATATTATTCTTAATGAAATAAAACGGCATGTTTATATGTGTTTTTTATACCGAAGTCTCACTGGGCTATTGCTGTGTTCACCGAGGGAAATCAAGCCCCTGATTTTAGCGTTGTAAATCCGTAGAGTCACCGCTGTTTCAGCGGGGATAAGACAAGTTCTAGGAAATGCAAAAAACAAAACGCTAGCACAAAATTAAACACTCCTTTGTTATAAATAATGTTTATTATACAACCTTTAATTATTATATTTTATGCAATCGTTAAACGAAGACATCCTTAGACCAGCTAGCTATTGTTTGTTTTAAATAAAAGTATCGAAGTTCATTTTATTACATTTCTTCTTAAATTTAGTAAATTTTGCATTCTAAAGTGATATCCATCTTTTTCTAATTACATCACCAGTGGACTAAATATTAAAATTAGGCTACATTATATTCGTAAAAGCACATCGCTAAATAATGTAGGTATGCAGAATTTCGTCGAATTGTCACCACAGTTACAACTTCGTCGTAGCAAAAACAAAGTTTGTGTTGAGAATTTGGCAACATGTCAAGAAAGCCCTTTTCACCAACGTTTGATCTTACTCTGTAGTTTACATTACGTTACTGTCAACATGTGTGATTTTATTTAAGTTGAGTCCTAAGGATTAAAAGTAAGTGTCTTCATATTGAGGCCATATTGCAAGACTCATCTTAATTTGCTGATTATCTTCAATAACTTTTATCAATGAGATAAAACGTTACGCCACACTGTCTCAGTAGACATTAAACATATTTATTGTTAAAATGTTTCCGTTTCTCTTGAAATACAAACGAATTTAGAACAAATGAGCATCTTTGTTTTCTTCAGAGTGCTACAGTAAGTCGATAGTTGCTTTTCTCATGTAAGGAAACTTAGAATAAAACTTTAATAGCAAATGACTCAGGATTTTCACTTGGAACTGGCACTTATCCATTACCACCTACAGTATGAGTAAAATATCCTGGACTTGGAATACTTGGTTCTCGAAATAGCTACTCAAGGGACATTAGTATAATATAAATACTGCAACTGTTTTAAAATCGGATACAATAAGGCATTTTTATTTTCTTCAGAAGAGAAGGATGAAAAGAGGAGAACCCTACAGTAATTGTTTTGAGCTGGAACATTTCACATATGGTTATTTTTATTATTTTATGACATTCTTATCTTAGAAACGTAAATAATAAATTAAACAAGACTAGCACAAATAAGCATATTATCGTGAGTGTGTTATTGTGAATATACTTTGTCAGAAAACATTAGATATGAAACGTAAACCCAAATAAACATTATAATTACTTTTTACAGCCCGGCATGGCCAGGTGTGTTAAGACGAGTGACTCGTAATCTGAGGGTCGTGCTTTCGCATCCCGGTCATACCAAACATGCTCGCCATTTCAGCCGTGTGGGCGTTATAATGTGACGGTCAATCACACTATTCGTTGGTAAAAGAGTAGCTTAAGAGTTGGCGGTGAGTGGTGATGACTAGCTGCTTTCCTTCAGTCTTACACTGCTAAATTAGGGACGGCTA